>NC_136107.1:32912738-34217738 GCF_965212315.1 Lampetra planeri
TCACAGGTGCTTGCTAAAAAGCACTTGCCCCAAACGTATGTTAAGACTATACGGGGGATCTTTGTATTGCGTTATTTTGTGTACATGCAATATACACGTGTGTCGGTTCGTTGGGTGGATATTTGTCTCCTTTGTCTTCAGGTATTTCCTGGGCATGGCTGACATCAGTGCTGAGTGAAATCTAAACTGATCCTGGGCCCCTCCATAAAATCGACTCAGCCTTAAATGAGTACCTGGTGCTGTGTGTAAAAAAATCAGCACTGGGGAGACAAAGGTAGGCCAGGGATGGTACTAGCTACAAAACCTGCTTGTGCACCGTACCAGCAGTAGTGAATGCTGGCTAACAGCACTTGCCTTTCAGTCAGTGGGGATAAATTGGATATATTTGTTCGTGTGTACTGTGCTGTGCACACTTACCCTCGACTCTGATCTTGCTCACCCGGGTTCCACTTCTGTCTGTGATGTATGAAACCAGTGGCAATCACTGCTCTGCTTTATTTCCACTTTAGAGACACCACTGGTTGTGTAGTTTTGGCTCCACTACCCACTCATGTGCTGTTCCAGCCTTAATAGGTGCTCCCCAATAGGACTTTGCCCAAAGTGTTTGTATGGGGGGGCCGACCTGCCTGTGTCTGCATGTATGTCTCAATGTGTGTGTGGTTTGGCATATGAGTAGAGTAACTATGGTATAGTTTGTGGGTAGGTGTGGCATGTGTGGACGAGTGTGTCTACTCCATACACATTTCATAAAAAAGCTGCTTAAATAAAGATTAATAATAATTTACATCCCATTATCAATCTACTGCTGGCTAATGCCCACCACCTGTCGTTTCAGTTGTGGAAATAGTTTGACCATATTTCACCACGTTGATCACTGTGGGTTGGTGGAGTGGGGGAGGGTGAAATATTGCTCACCACTTATGTTAGTTGTGGGCAAGATTCTAGCTACGGTCACCAGATGCATAACCCCAGTGAGCAACTAACCATAAAAAAACCTCCACAAGATTTTCTTGCGACTGCTCTACAAAGTAAAGTTTCCAATACAGAGTTCACAACACTTCGTGCATAACAATAAACAGGAGTTGGCAGTGTATGGTAACCTTGCTTAATCCCAACAAAGTCTTAACTTTTTTCGTCATTGTACATTTATAATAAGGACTATTTCACCTGGGGAATATCTAACAATAGTGGCTATTGTGGTCACTCAGCCGGGCCACAAAAAAAACCCAAAAGAACGGCAACAATAGGTGGCTGTGTGGCTCAAGGGGGTCATATTGGACATCGGAGGACACTGGACCTGCAATGCCTAGATTCTGGATTTAAATCCCTTACTTAAACCAGGTCTGAAAGTGTAACGAGTTTAGTTGATGGCCTCAACCTATTCACCATTTACGACACAATGTTTTTATTTTATACAGCCTAGTTAAAGGGGGTTAGAATTGTAGATATATGTTTGATGATTGACATGTGACAAACTGTTGTGCTATGACGTTGTTGGGTAGGAGAGGCAAAAGTAGTTGTATGGTGTCGTCTTCCTGGGTCGTTCCCTAAGTCTACCCGAGACTGAGCCGCCAATACGAATTCAAGAATGTTAATTTTCTTGGTTCTTTCGGTAAAGTCACGTAGAAGGGGGAAAAAAACAATAAAATAATAAATAAATAACGACAAGAACATTTTATTGCTTTAATTTTATTATTTTATTGTTTTCTCCCTTCTACGTGACTTTACTGAAAGAACCAAGAATATAAATACCTGCAGTCACGAAAGCTTTATATCGAAATTTTGAATTCAAGAATGTTTATTTTCTCATCTTGAGACTTGACTTTTCGAACTCGTCATCATTGGCCAAGATCGGTCTACCGCTGGATAAAGGCCCCTGATATTGACATAACTATTTCAAGGAATTCGATGATCTCCTACGATCTTGTGATTGATGTACCGAAATGCAATACATTCCGTGATAAAATCCTATACGTGTATGAAGAGAACCCTGTTTCTAAAAAATAAAAATAAATCCCTTTTGGAATGTGGCATGTTAACTCGGAGAACAGTAGGTGAAGTGCTTGCAGATGTGGGTGTGTGTTTGGGGGGATGGGTGGGTGGGTAGGTTTGGGCCAGAGTTCTTAATTGCCAGGCGTATGGGCAGGGTATTTTTTTGTGGACTCCTTTGCTTCACAAGAACAAGCTGAGCTTGTTTCTTTGACCTCTGCGTAAGAAACACAAAGGCAGCCATGTAGCGAGTAGTCAGTGCGCCCAACATTGCCGGATTAAACTAGGGCGATGGTTCAATTCCCACTCCAGCCACCAGGTGATTTATAGGGGTCCATTATTATCATTAATACAGTACTGCTTTTCACAAATGCATGTTGTCTGCTACATAGAGGATATTTTAAATAATAATACTGTGTACAGCCCGTGTGGTCCATCCATTGCTGCATGCAGGCCTCTCCACAGTGATGTTGGTCAGGAGGATTGCTTTGTCATACTTCATGCTGGTCAGTACAGATTTGTGAAAGAAACAAAATTCGGCTTTTCAAACACAGGGCATTGTCTGTCCATGTCATAGGTGAAATCAAGACTCCTCAATTATATTCCAATTGTGTTCATGTAATGAGTTGAACTCATTGACTTTGGAAGCGTGTGCTTCCTTCCACCTAGTGTCAAAGAATATCCCTAGAAAATGATGTTGCAGAACTAATTCTGAAGTCGTTGGAATATGTGTGTTTCTCCACACTAGGGACATGCCTTTTACATGCCCTGTAAGGAGGATTTTTCATATTTTCAGAGTAAAGTTTTAATTTTGAAAACCAACAAGAGAAAATGTAATTTCATTATTGGGGTTTTTTTGTGCAGCTGTTGGTGACCAGGCTGAGACCATGAACTCAATACATTTTAAAACCCAGTATCATCACGGGTGGTTGATATTGATGAAATTCAGATTTGAAACCAGGATCTCGGTGGTGCCGACTCAGTATTCTGACATGGTTTTATCTCTGATCCATTTGTCCACCTTTGAAATAAACCAGCCTTCAATTTGCCAATACGTTGTAAAGAAAACTGTTTACAAATACCTCGACACCATTGTTATTAACGTTGTCTTATAACAGACTAAAGCTTTGGACAGGAGCCAATCTTCTGGTCATGAGTAATTCATTTTCGAATTGTTGTTCCATTGAAATTAGCTAAAATCATCACACTCACTTTGCTCAAAGACTTGGATTTTGGCATCTGTTGACAACCTGGTATTTGAACCCAAGTTGTCTGTTTGCTGGCTCCGTGGCAATATCTTGGGCCGTTATCGCCATTAGCCACCTGTCAACCATTGGGCCACCTCTTTATGATGATCTGTCCCTCCTCCTGTCAAGGGAGGGGATCAAAAGGGCCCTTCCCTGGCAGGCTTTGTTGTAAGAATTGCGTCAAGCCTTAGGAATGCTGGTTTTGTGGCAATTGCAGGAAATGCTGTCTCCTTGTTGTTTTGGAAAAGCTGAAGCTAAAACCACGAGAAACATTATTCTTTAAAGTTGCTCCGGCTCCCTTGGTTGTGTACGGGTGCAAAACAATTGACAGTTTAAACCAATAACGTTAAACTGTCATTTGCTAATGCTGTCACGGCAGTACCTGATTAATCCGGCAACCTAATAACTTTGAGACAGGGTTATCAGATCACGTAGAGATGGAACAGTTGTGCTTAAGATGTCCAAATGTAGGGTATTGAGGTGGTGCTAACAGGAGGCAGTACAGAAAGTAGGTTTTAATAGGTATTTGTAGAGATGGAGTGTTCTCACCTGAAATGTTTTCTTTAGGAACTCTTCATTTTTATTTTACGAGTGCAAGTCACTTCAGAATCATGAGTCTCTGTTGCAAGGATAACCCGGGTCAATGAGTGACAAAAAATAGAGAATGTATCGGATGAGAGGATAGTCTAACATCCAAAAGCTAAATGGGAATAATAGGAAAAGGAGAAAGGGAAAAAATTAGTAAAAAAGACCAGCCAATGAATTCTGAGCCTAAAAAATACTTGAAAAAGGAATTGGCCAAATATCCCAGGCAGAGCAGTCCTAATTGGACATGCTTTGCTGGGTGAATAAGGGATGAAAATTCCATTCGTGGTTGGATGTGAACTCGGCCATCATCCCTCCATGTTTGATAAAAACTAAACCACTTTGTGGGAAGTCAACAGAGCAGTGCTTGTTTTAGGACTTGGCACAGCCCAATTGTAGGAATGTGGAATTTCCGTCACTGTCTCAGGGTTGTATACAGGAGATAAACGCCACCTTGCTGTCTTTGAAATGGGAAACCAATTATTTGTATTATTATATACACACTGAAATCTATAGCATGGTTTGTCAACCACCATGCCATCACTTTCTAACTTGTATGCAACTTACTGTACACAAAGTAAACTGCTTCAAAGGGGGTATAATTGTCTACCTGTCTGGCAGTTTGTCTCGGTCTCTTAATCAGTACGATTGTCTGTCTGTCTGTGTGTCTGTCTGATAATATAATCAGTAATATTGTCTTTCTGTCACTCGGTCTGTCTGTTTTTGTATGCACTTCCCTTGTTTATTACCCAACTCCTGAATGTGTTCTACTTGTGCAAACGTGTGACCGAGCCAGCCCATCCTTAACACACCCTCATTCCACAGCCACGCTCGCCCATTTTACTGCCACAGGCCCACCCACACCACCCACAGTGATCAAACTGTCAAATCCAGCCAAGGCGAGGCTGCCATATCCATAGGTGGGCCCTAAGGCCACCTGCTGAAATCTAACCTGATTCTCAAGACACTTTTTTCAGAAGGGTTCTGCTTCAGATTATGTTTTACCATTTACTTTTTTTTGCCTTTGAAGAACTAAATATTGAAGTTGTGCTCCTTGAGCGTTTTGCATGAAACGGTGCCCATGGTGCTGGTGGAATGCTCTTGTCTATAATGTATGACAGCCTTGCAGTTCATCTTCTTGGTTCAGCGTCTGATTCAGACAGCGTCTCCCCGACAGACCTGGTCTTCACCTGAGGACGGCTGCTTGCGTTGTGGCCGAAACGTCGTGAGAATTATCTTATAATGTTTTATTTTATTATTTCCATTCTACGTGACTTTACCGAAAGAACCAAGAAGACGAATCCCTGCAGTCACGAAAGCTTTAAATCGAAGCCTTGCAGTTGTTGAATGATAGGCTTGACTGTTCATGAGACTGAGAGCAGACATTGGTCGAGAGTTTGGCTGCTTAAACAAATGCACTGGAATGGATTTTACTGCCCATAATCTTTCATGATTACACATCATTTTTGTGAAATGTCAGTACGTGGCTGGATGGCTCCAGGAGCTCATAAATGATTGTGTCGAAGCACTAATCCAGCACCGCTAAGATCCTGGTTTTGAATGAAAATGTCTGCATTTCAAGGAGTTTTTGATTTGTTAGCGTATGTCCACATTTTGAAATGAGCATTGAGGGGTAGTCATCTCCACTTAGTCTTAACCCAGGAGTAGAAATTCCATAATCTTACAATAGAGGGGGGACCTGTTGCTCCATCACATAACCACTGTTCACTTTCCACAAATTGGTACTTTACCAGGCTGGAGTAATGGGTCAAGTTCACCCCCCCCCCCACACTAGTTTTTGAACGAGCAACCTTCTGATTGAGGCAAGTATTTTTGAAATGTGTGTTTTAACAGTGTTGTCAACAGGGGTTTTTTGTGTGTGAATTCTGGTAGACCAAAAAGTGAGACCCCTTAATCATGCAATCCATTGAGGCTCTACTGTGTTGTTCAAAATACGAATTTGAAAATACTTTCCCAAAAAGCCCTTACTGAGTCTCATTACTTTTTTAAGAGGGTCGTGATTTAGATGTTTGTACATTTTTTGAGAATATTTAGGTTGATATATATTTTTTAAAATTATGAATGCTTTCTACATTATAGAACACCACGTCTCAAGAACGTACCTCCAGCAATGCCTCTTTAAGGAACTACAGTACTTATTTGCCACTGCGTGTGCGTGTCCAATGGGCATCATGTCTCCATTTCAGCGTGATCAATCAACTTTGAGTCCAAGTCACCAAAAAATAAATAAACGTGCATCTCAACCTATGTGAAAGTGTTTGTTAAAATGATTTTGTTTGGCATTCCATCTGATTGTTATGAATGGTGTAACCGATAATTAAGCTGATAAAGTGTGTTTCTAATGTGAGACTGAAGCTTTCAGTGTGCACTGCTTGACAAAACGCCGACTTAAAAAAAAACGAATCTAAGCACTGCAGTGCTACCCCAACACTTCACCACCCCCCCCTACCCACTCCTGCCCAGCTTGAACTCACTCCCCCTCTTTCTCTGTTCTTCATTCCTTAACCCCTCGTTATTTATTAATTTATCACATCTCTGTCTGTCCCCAGATACCCAGAAACAGCATAGCGCTGGCCTTGTTCTCTTTACAGTTTTACCCAGGAGCTTTGGATGCTTGAGGGGTTTGTGCACGAGCATTTGGACTTCTTCTTGTGTCATTGTGGGGAGGAGCGCTCTCCGTTGCCCTGTACCACACTGCGCTACGAACCTTGCGATTCGAATTCGATTCGCATGCATAATTGTGTGATGCGTGTGCACGTGTTTGCATGTGCTGCGCGTGTGAGTTTTGCGAGTGCCATGGCACTGGAAGTAAAATAACTCCCTTATTGAAGTTTAGCGGTTGCTCAGATGCCACGGGGTTTTTTGTGGGAGTGAAGGGAGCATTCAGCTTGGACAGAGCTTTTTTCACATTGCTTTTCCACATGAGTGTGGAAAAGCGGCTGTGTGTGTCCTTGCCCAGACATATTGTAGAAAGTGTCTGGAAGTGTGACCATGTGAACTGGCATCCTCACAAACTCACACTCACACACTCGCCTTCACACACACACATGCCATGGTGGTTTAAGAAAAGGTTATAGCTATCTTTTTATCTCTTCACCTCTGTACTCACCTCTACTCTCCACTATCTGCTCTTACAACATCCTTAGCCCATTCTTACGAGTGTTGTCGCATCATCTTCATCATCAGGCATGTAATGATTCACTTTAATGGTGATTTTATAAATGGTCATGGTTCAAGGTTGCGATTTTGAGTGAAGAATATATTTTTTGTTGTGTTTTCGTCATCTTCTTTACATTGTTTCTCAATGGTGCTTTTGTCTCCCTTGTACGCATGATTAGCTTTAATGTAACCTGAGAATATCATTTGCATACGTTGTAAATAATCTATTCTTGTGCAAACGATTTGGTGCATGTATCTATTACAATCTGTGTATCATTTTTCTGCAATAAATTTATGTTAAAGGTATAATCATTTTCTAAATAATTTATAAATCCTTATAACCAAGTGAAGGTTCATTGAGGTACAAGACTCTTTAAGTGTGTCTTGGCATGCATACAAGGGGAAATGCTTGGATAAATTAACTTGGTACAAAATGTCTGCACATTAAAACGTATTTTAAATAATTTCGAAATCTAACAATCTCGTGTAAACAAAGCAGGAATGCTAAACAGTACCGTCTCCTGGCCACTTCAGAGCCTTGCAGATTAGACTTCTCACAAATTACCATCTCTATATGATCCACCAACCCTAATTCCTGATGCTACGGTGCAGGGTCACTAGTGTGTGCTGCCATGGTTAGATCGTAACCAAGTGAACATTGTTTACCCGTTTCTGCAATTGGGAGGCTCGGGTTTCAACTGTTGTTCAACCAGGTGTGTACTCCATGTTTGCACCAGGTGATGCTCAAATAATCCCGGAGGGGCTTATGATGATGAGTCTGAGTTGACCCTGGCTGAGATGATTGGAAGCCATGGTACTGCTGTACCACTGAGCTAAAGCCGAGCTAATATAATAACGACAATATTGAGGAGTCTTTAAGTGGTAGGATGGACAACTGTAACTTTAGGTTACTTAAGTACAAGGTACTTTAAGGTTTATTAAGGTTACTTAAGGTTTATTGGGGTAACAATTGTGTGTTTGGAATAATGGACAATTATAATGAGAATTTAGTCATTTTTCAATACACTACTGTACAAAGTCTTTCCCATGACAAACAGATACAAATGTGAATATTGAAATATTGCCCATCATATGTGAGTAAAGCAAAGGGAAATTAATAGCTGAATTCAGTCAAACATGTGTCAGCAAATCTACTTATAACATTAATGCATATATCTCTATCTGCTTCAAAAATTAAAATGCCACCAATTGTGCATACAGACGTCAGGAGCAAAAGAAACAATCCTTGATAAAAGATTAATCTCACCTTTTCTGTTCGTACCGTCTATAAATAGCTTATTCATATCACAAAAGACCACAAACTAAAACCCCCTAATCTACTTGGGCAAAAGCCGATCAGCAAAGTGCATCATTTAAACAGCGCTGAAAAAATACTGACAAGAGGATGAGCCGTTACTTTAAAAAGTGGGGGGGATATTGGCCACGTGACTTCTAGGATTAATGCGTCTCCTTGGCTGGCTGCTAGAACTATGGAGTTTTTTTTATGTTTTATTATAATTATTATGTATTTACGGATGGACAATAGCAACATAATAACCGCTAACTTGGTTTGCCTGCTTGCTATCATTTTTGTCATCACACTTCACAGCAGATTCACTAGGTTAACTGATTATGGTGTTTATCATTGTATTGCTTTGCACAAATGTAACACTTATAACTTTAGAATGACACAGCCTAAGAATCTCCCACAATTTAATTTGAGGGCCCAAATTTGACAATTTTGATGATCATATTTTTTTAGTTTTCAATGTAGATGCAGCTGTAGTTTGTGACATTTTTGCTTAATAGCCATTCTAGAACCTAAATAAAGTGTACATCACTCTTGTCATGATAATTTATATTGGACACTATGTTCCCCTCTTTATCCATGGGTGTTGCTATGGTTAGTGTTTAACTCCCCCTGATCGCGGGTTCCTATCCCTGGGGTCGACTTGTCATCATAGTGGGGTCATCGATAACATGGGTATCGTTCATCTCCGTGCATAGACGAGGGATGTGGAGAGACTGTCGAGGGGAGAAAGTGAAGTCTGATTGTGATGAGGAAATGGCGGATGTGTTTTCCTCACGGACCGCACTTAGCTGCAATAAAAACGCACCTTTTTATCGCAAGGTATTTCACGGAAGCACAGGCCACGTTTAGCTTAAATAAAAAGCCCTTTATCACAAGTAACGAGTGAACCACAGCTTTTGCTACCTTTACCTAGGTTATTTTATTGATTAAATGTATACCCTCCAGCCAATCGGATGCAAAAGTTCCCAAAATAGAATTAACTGCTTTTGGATTTTTAACCCTCTGTGGGTATTTATTCATTGTTTGTGGGGGAGATGGGGTGGGTGGCTGTTGTTGACTTTCAGGCACCATTAAGTCATTTTAATTTTCCATTGGCGGCAGGGGTTTATTCCTGTGCAGCTGGGAGTGAGACTGAGACAATGACTTGCTCCGTGGACAGCTTGGGGTGAAAGCTGCAGTGTAGTCCAAACAGGACGTGTGGGAGACAAACGGATTAGAGGGGGAGAATTCATGGAGAAAGAGACATGAGTCAGAGAGGGAGCTATAGAGACAGAAAAACTGAGGGGGAATGGAGAGAAAAGCTAATGATATTACTTTTTTACTGATTAAGGATTGAGAATGAATGAGCTTGCTCAACTCATTTGAACATATGTATAAGCTTTTTTATTGGGTTTTTTTTTATATTTGATCATTGCAGCCAATGTTGTTGATGGCACAACACCACTATTGGTTATTTTTACGAGATTCCTCATTTGCTGCACAGTCAGCACCCAACCTTCAAAGTCTCACCACCACCATCTGGCTTGAGGTCTTCCCTAAGGTCACTGACCTCTGGGTCCCACTCCAATGTCTGTCTGGGTAACCTGCCATGCTCCAATCCTGGACATGCATCCAACCCATCACAACAAACTATCTCCAATGACATCCACAGTCCTTTCTTGCCTCATTCTAAATGATACATTTTAAGTGGAATATAAGTTATTTTGGGTGGATATGCCATTTGGGACATGTTGGTGTGTATCAGTGGTGCACATTCTGCGATTGATATCTCCGGATCATTAACATCAACTGTATAGCGGACTGCAAGCTCTTGTAATTATGCCCCTCCAGATATTCCCCGGCTGAAGTAGGAATCGAACTGTCGGCAGCTAGCAGAGCGGCGCGATGGGAACGCCGGATCCATTGCCCCCCATTTTCTCCGTTTCCATCACCGAGTTCCCTACGACGCCACCTTCCCCTCTCAGCCCTGTTCCCCCTCCCATATCCTCATGCTTTGCGCGGGTTGTTAAGCGGGTAGAGAAGAGGGGGTTGCCAGGCACCGCAGGGCGGTTAGCGCAAAGTCCGGACATGCTCTCACGCACTCTTTTTTGTCTGAGCACCCCTTCTACATGTGAGCGAGTGTATTTGTCTGTGTGTGCACCTGTGTTTGTGTCTATTTGTATGTACAGTATTTGATTGCGTGTTTGTATGGTAAGCGGCGGCATAGTGTTTGAAGTGCAGCACAACAAACTCGGCTAAGTTCAGTTCCCGACCGTGACATCATGACATCAGAACCAGTCCTTGGCCTCCCCAAGGTTTGTCTCGGTCGTACATGAGTACTGAATCTGGTTTGGTGCATTAACATCACACGAAGGGGGGGTGCTGACCAGACCACCTCCTCGTGTCATGCTGGCCTTAATAGATCCCCGTGAACAGCACTCTCATTTGTCTGATGAATTCGATAAGGGATGTTGGATCTTTGTGTGTGTGGAGAGAGGTAGCATGGGATTAGAGCACCGTGCCATGATCTCAACCTGTTCTGGCTCTCTTTCCTAGGTCATTTCAACCTTAATACATGAAGTGTGTTCATGTGTTTTTTTTGCACCAAAGCTCTTACGTATATGGCTAGAAATGACAAACTAAGAGAATATTCCTCTGTTCAATACACCCAGTCAGACTCGCTGCTAGCCACACTATTGAGTGTCCTACCAGCTCGCTTAATAGGTGCTCACAGTACTTTCCCCTATCCCATGGCCTATAACGCTAAACGGAGGAGCTTTGTCTGTGTCTGGCATAAATGTGTGTGTGTGTGTTTATTCGACATGTTTGTGCAAATTCAACAGCAGAGCACTAAATGTGAGATGTGAGCTCGGGTGATGTCATAGCATGTGTATTTTGATCTGCAGTTGTTGTACCAGACCACTGTTTGTTTTTGCACTCAGTCAACATACATGTATTATTGTTGACACAGTTTATGTGAGAAGAGAGATTTTTTCGTTGTAAAATTTCATATTTTTGTGTAGATGTCATGCAGCATGCATAATGTAAGTGTGCCATTCTTACGTGCTGTTGGTGAGCACCTATTAAGGCGTTAAGCACAAGTGAGAGGTTGAGTCGGCACCCAGGCTACATTTGTCTCCCAGGTGCTGATGTTGACCAAACCACACTAGGGGTGCTGCTTTTAGGCTGAGTTGACCTTGTTGGGGAGGCCCTTGCCAAGGTAAGTACATTTTTGTTTTTTTAGGCTGCTTATGAATGTCTGTGGGTGAGAAAGCTCGTTTCCGCATTCCCATTGTGAGGGCCATTATTTTTTAAGAGTATTGGGGTCCCAAATATGGTTGTAGTTATACTGACCCCAGATGGATGATAGGCTGAGTCGACACCCAAGTTTCCAATTGTGTCGAGCACTTTGAGCATAGGGCCATCTAAGTTATATTATATACAGGGCTGTCTACACAAAATATTGACACTTAGCATAGGCATTGATAAGAAAAGGCTAGTTTAATACAATGGGGATGCTGCCTTGGTTTAAGAGTTTGCATACTAGACTTGTTACTCAGAGATTTATGGTTTGGTGGCATGGCAGTTGAAACAATGGCGAGTTTAAGGTATTGAATTCCCCTGACACCTCTCTCCAAGCAGCAGTATGAATGGCTATGCCACAGTTAGTAGATCAAGCGGATTGTGTGTACAGGGGTAAAGCGTTGTACTCCAACCTCTCCCAATGCCTGGTCAGTGTGTAAGAGTAGGCCAAATACCCTCCAAAAGGGCTGTCTAGTGGAGGACCATTCTGCCCAGCAATGGTGTGCGAGGAATCAATTGTAGAACTCCTCCTGCACCTTCCTAAGTATGAACCTAAATACGTGCAGTATAAAATTATCGATGCATTGACAAAATTAACAAAAAACATTTTTTTGCCCTTCCCCGCACCTCCGATTAGCACGGTTGGCTTCATACGATGCGAAATTATTTCTACATACGTATATTCACTAGGCGGAAAGCCTTATTACCCAAGTGGTCGTCATTGTTGAACATTTTCATGACTCTGCTGTGGTGGTGATGATGAGTGTTTTTGAGTCAGAGCTTGGAACGGGCCTAATCGGTTGCATCATGAATAAGGCATGTCATGCAGCCAAAGGCGTTTATGGGGAGTGGCTCTTAATAAATAAATAAATGCCCCACTTCATCCGGCACCCAACCCACCCACCCCATTTGTATTCCTTATAAGGGAAACAAATCCCCGTGAGCTGCATTGGGGTGCATTCATAGGCTTAGTCACTCGAAAACATCCACTTGCGATTGCCTTTCTGTGCCAACCCACCCTTGCCCCCCCCCTCTGCATGCCAGAGCACTGTTGTCTATGCAGGTGCCTGCTTATGAATGTATTTGCACCATACATTTTACAGCATTTTTTTATCACGTATACTACCCAATTTGACACTTGATGTTGAGGGCACAGGGCGAAGGGTTTTCCAATTCGAAATCCATTGCATAGTCTCATGTCACGTTGGGGAGCGTTCCGGAAGTCACCGAACAGGCCTTTATCCGATATACTTCAATGCTTTGCTCGGACCTATGGATGAGTGAGTGACCAACTCTACCGATCTGCTTGGAAAGCCACTTTGAGCTGAGTGTTCTCGAATAGAGAGAAAAACGATATTTTTTTCGTGAAATTATTTAATGCACATTTTTGAAATGGTTCAGTGGATGTGATTAAATTAGGCCATTAAACTATATACAATAAAAACTGGTTTCAATTAATTTTGTATTCAGGATAGCATATAATACTGTAGTTTAACACGTAGGCTTTCGAGACCAATATTATTCATAATAAAGGTTTTTGGGTTAGATGGCGTTATTATTTAATGTTTCGTAACCCTCCACCACCCGACATGGCCAATCAGTACAAAATGTCCCGTTGACAAAAGACAAATAGTTCACTACTTTAGCCCACCGGTGTGTTAAAGAGTGAATCCACAACATTTACAATTTTTGAGTACGACGTTATCATTTAGCACTGTACTTTGGATTTGGGATTGGTGGTCTATGCAGAGATGGAGGTATCTGAAAAAACACCCACCTGCATGTCAATAAGGTGACTTAAGAGGCAGTGTGGCAAGTAGGTTGCCGACTGGGTAAATAGTTGTATTTGAATGCTCATATGCATGAGTTTACTTTTGTGTGCAATGTTTCTCCTCTCCCACGCACGTAAAAAATTAACAATATAAAACATTTATTTGGCCAATCATCCAAAGCAGGACACTTCCGAAAGAGTCTTGAGACTCGGCCGAGGCTTTCCTGGAATACGTATGTGAGTCATAGCCATCGCACCCTGTTGACAACGTTTGCAGGGGCTTTTAACACCCGCGATAGAGCGCGGCACATTTGTAGTAACTGCCTGCAGAAAATACCAGGCGGCTGTTGTGTTAAGGGTCTTGATTCCGTCAAGCTGGCTGTTGTGAGCGTAAGCCCAAGGCATCCTGATTTTTAATATAAGGGCTACTGTCGCTTGCCAAACCCCTATGTCGTGCTCTGATTGTTATGGGGTGAAATCCAAACTCGTATCCACGAAAATCACCAGACACTACAATGTTTTATGTATTGCAATAACAATTATTGTGTAGTTTCCTGTTGATCAGAAGTCTAAAAAATCAGCATAAAGAGGTACTCTTCGGGGATGCATGTCATGGCCAACTCTTAAAGCTCAGCTGGATATTACAAATTTGCCTTTGCTATTTTTTTGTTCTGAAATTTTAACCAAAAACAACTGCTGATGACACATCAGCTACATTTTGAGATGTGAATCGCCTTCCCAAATCCTTTGGTGAGTTCTCATCATCGAATCTCATGGACGCAGAGCTGATTACCTGTACAGGTAGTGTCAGCATTGATTTTCATATGATATACCATGTAATTGGAATGTCAGAATGTCTGCTGTGATTTGAGCCATTCATACATTAGATAGTCACGTCAACGAAACCCTTATTGCAATACCCAGGGTCACAAAACAATACTTACATTGCATTGTGGAGTGCATGGCCGTTACAATGGAATGTACACAGAAGCGTGCACATGCATTTCCCTATTCTGCTTTAGCTGTTGCGTGCAAATGCGTTTAGTGAGCTATTCAAGTTGGCACGACACTATGTTGGTGTTGACCACTTCAAACTGGGTACCCATTTAAGGCAGTCAACTTGAGGGTGGTCCAGACCGTTCGTAAACACTATCACCACCACCATTGTGCACCGCAGCCAGTAGTTTCGACGTGGTTGTTAAGGTTAGCGCAGTATGCTGACCACAAATATGTGACTGTCTATTTGTATGTATGTAAACGGCTGATCTGTTTTTCTGTTTGTCAAGACAGCTTAGTCCACTCCACTTATTTAAATGAATAAGGTAAACCAGATGATAGAGAACCCTGAAAGTAATGATTACATTCAGTCGCAACTGCTTCCCCACAAAGTGTGTAAACGAACACGTGTACAACACAAGCACTGTGAGTAGTGTTAAGCAGTGTAGTATGAATTGTAGGGAGCTGCTCGGCAAACAGGAGGTGGGTTACTCTGAATTTACGTGGCTTTCACAGTCCACATGTTGTCAGTGCAGCTGGAGGAGGAATTTGTGGCAGATTCTGCCATTTGCTGGCACTCTTTACCCGTGTGGAATGCTTTTCATTGGAGCGTGAAAACATCCCCATCGTTCCCACCGTCTCACCTCAACGCACCTGCCAAGCGATGTGTGCACGCATGCACATATGTGTGGGTGTGTGGTCGTAGAGGGGAGCGGTGGTGTAGCGGCGAGCGCGCTGCGTGTCCAACCCGGCGACCCGAGTTCAATTTCTGCTCGTGGCAACACCAGTGACGATTATCTGAACCGGGTAGAGGCCTCCCATAGGGCGACTCAGCCTCAAATGAGTACCGGGTGTGATGTGTAAACATCACTACTGAGGAGGCAAAGGCGGCTAGGCGTGGTGTTGGCCACTCGCCCCCTCGTGTACCATGCTGGCCTTTATAGGTGCTCGCTAACATCACTTGCCCCAGGTTATATGGGGGATCTGTGTCTAGCAGTAGGAGAGTAGTGGTTAGCACAGTGTCATACTTTCATTCCTGCTCATGGCCAACATCAGTGACAAATATCTGAACCGGTCATGGGCCTCCCTGAGGCCAAACCGGCTGAAAACGAGTATCTGGTGCCGTGTGACGAAAACATTACACTTGACAGAACAACGCGGCCAGGCATGGTTCTCACCATACCACCACTCGTTAGTGTCCCATACCAGCCATAGTAGGTTCTCTCTCACAGAAGTTGCCCCTAGAATCTAAAGTCATATACTGTAAAAGGCTAAAGTGGAGTTTGAAAAGAGTGAATGCAGTGTGTCCTGTGTGTATCTCCACACCCACATGTATTATGTTGGTTGGTTCAGCCTTACGGTTTTGAGGGAGTAGGAAGGAGGGCATCATTGGTGAAATTCCAATCATTTTTGGAGTAGATTAGAAGAGATGAGCACTTTATTGATGCTTGCACCCTATAAACCCTGGCCAAAAAAACGATGGTCTCAGAATTCTTAACACTGTATGTATGTTAAACTTTGTTCACACCGTATGTAGCCAACCACTGTAATACGAGTAGAGTTTACAAGTATTTTTCAGATATCATAAATTTGTTACAAAGGCTAAACATACTCTTTAACCAAAAATAGTGTTCAAGACAAAAACAAATGAGAGTTGAATAACACACACTCACATTGGATCTTGAAGAAAATACCCATAATACAATGCAAGCCCACTACATTAATTACAGTGTAAATATAAGCAATGTTTAAAATGTAACAATATTTATTTGTGTATTTCCTTTATTATAAATATTTTCGGTGATTGTCATTGCCGATGCACACAATGGTTTTTAATAGTTGTAAAGTACCATTTTTTATAAAGATATTAGAGTATAATACTCCAGGTTAAATTGCTTTTCCTACAATTGTAGGGTTTTTTGTATGGGCCAGCAAGTAGGTTATTTTTAAAACGTAGGATTCAGAAATATTAAATTCTCCCAAATACAACTGTCAGCAGTAGCAGAACACGCGTGCCAACAAGGACACTCAATTTATTTTGATAATGTTGAAGTGTTGTGCAAAACTAGTTAATACTGGCCAGGACAAATTAGAGAATCTATCGAAATTGAAATAAATCAACATTTTTTACCGTTCGGATAGCTACCGCCTTAGTGATGCGTAGAAGCAAATCATTATTTAAATGCATGCCTAATGATGAGCAGCAGCATATGCTTCAATAGGGATTACCGTTGGTACAGCTATTTTAATACAAACAATAGACAGGAAGGACAAGATCAAAGGGCTCGCATAATGTACGTAGACTCAGTAACCCCCCCCCCCACTTTTTCACAAGAGCGCAGAAGTGTGGTCACCACATCTACGCCTCTCTATAAGGAACGAAGCGGTGAGACTTCTCCACAAATCTGGCTGTCGCCTGATGAAGCTAGTTGTAATTACTGGCGAAACGTTGTACTCGGATTTTAAATGTTGTGGCTTGGCTCTCCAACACACCGGTGTGCTGTACTAGTGACGAATTGGCACGTTCTGTTTACGTGACAACCCTTACTAGTTGGCTGTGTCGGGTGGTGGCGGGTTTAATGACACATTTATATATTTACGCAATCTAACCCAAAAAACCTCCATTATGGGGTTAGGTTTTTGTCAGGCCATCGGCATAGCTCGTGGCATTTGACTGAAAGTGACTTGTCTGTCACTTAACGCAATTATGGCGAAATGTCATACTGCTACATTCCGCACAACTGCAGACCTACAGGCCTGTAAGCTCACGCACGCTCACACATGTTCACACCACTAATGGTTAATGCCCAATTTATTGCACAGAGAGCAAACGCAAGTTAAAATAACACAACACAAAGATGATATATCTGCTCTGAAGAGTCTTTTCTGGAAACATCACCTTTTACACTAAATACACTCTTTTAGGAGAGTGTTTCTGACAATTATGTTTGTTTATTTCTGCTTATGCACCGATGCCAACACGGTTTCACAAAATTATGTTTTAAATGTAGGTTGGTGTAGGCAGTGGCTCCAAAGATTTGTGAGACCTTTTGTTGGGAAGCATTCTAAAAGCTGCCATTTGGTGCCCAGTGTCCTGTCCTATATAATAACCCTGTTGTAAACCCATAAACAAGGTGCAAACAACATTGAAAATACAGATAGGCGCCACTTGTAAACTGGCTTATATGCAATATGACCTGGGCAGGGCAGTGAACTGTTTCGAGATTAGGATAGTTTTAAAAGGTTCCACGTGTGTCATTTTGAAGCCCACACCTTTTTATTAACCGCTGAATATAATTGTATTTGTATGCTTTTTAACCATATTATAGATTTCTCAAGGGCCCTTTAAGCTATCCCAAGCATTCTTGTAGTCTTTAATTTCCATATAAAGTTAATAACAGCCATTTCACAATGGTAGAATGGCAGCCACAATTGAAATGCAGAATATAATGAAAAATATAATTCTGCTGAATGAGTTTGTAATTTTTGCCTTGATTTGACATTGCAATAAGTCATTTCCTTTCAATGCGTTGTGCATAAACATTTGCGAAATGTAGCTAACTTGTGATGACCGCTGACAAAGGGCTTTGTGGTAAACTTTAGAGTCTGCTAACTGTACTGTATATACCGTAATCGCCCACAAACATTGTATGTTGTCACAGGGATCTAAGGTCAACCTTTGCTGGTCATTCTACTTTATCTCAATGAGGCCTTCATGTGTCAATACACAGAGCTGTACTTCATAGATCTCACGTCAGGTCCGTTGGTGCCCTCCAATGCCCTGCAAGCCCCTGGGAACCAATGCTGATAAGAAAAAATCAGTTTCTGCTATTTCTCATACAACGATTTAAGACCTAAACGCTGTTAACTCTTGTCACTTATTTGATAACTGTAAACTTTAATGAACCTCAGGCAAACTAGAAGTGATGAAAGTGTTTGTTCGTTTATTGTTTCTTGTTTGTACTGTACTGTTTTTATTGCTACATTCGCCTAAAGCGAACATCAGCATATCATTAGTGTAATAAAAGACTCGGACGCTTCTCTCTGTCCTGTGTCCTTTATTTGGGTTCGATCTCTTTTCCTCACGGTACTCCCCTATAAACTCTCCACTCTGCAGCCCCAGGCTGCTGTCGCTCACGTAGCCCCCACTCTGCAGCCCCAGGCTGCTGTCGCTCACGTAGCCCAAACTTCCTCCTAGCAGCCCCGCCGCTGTCACGTCGTGCAGACCCCTGCTGCCGACTCCTCCCTTGCAGACCCGCTGCTCTCTGCAGCCTCCTCGCTGCTCCTCCTGCCCCGGGGTCGGTCACCGTTGGCCGACGGTGCCGATCCTCGTGGCTCGGGTGTGTGGCGACCTCGCCACTCTCTCTCACCCTTCGCCCTGCGTGGCCTCTCACTTTTCCCAGTCCCCGATCACTCCCGACCGCTTCCGGTTACCCCCCTTATAGACCCTTACCCTCTCCCCCACGTGACGTAACTCCTCCCCCCATGACGTCACTTCCGGGAGGTCGTTTACGCCCGCATTACACCACCCTCCCCCGTAGAGAAAATCCAGCCGACCTCGGCTGAACACAACTCCAATAAGCAATGCGAGCGAACACGACCGAATACGAAAAAGGACACAGAACACACGATAATATATGGAAAGAACAGGAACACAACACAATAATTAACGAAATGTGAGGGATTTCGAGCGGGTGCGGGTCGCCGGGCCGTCCCGGACGGTCGGTGGCCCTCCCGCCGAGCGGGAACGTGGCAGGGTTTTAAGAGCGACAGGCTGAAATTTGTCTGTCGCTATTGGAAGCCTGGCAACGTCCCGGTCCCCTATTTTCGAAGGCGCAGCATCAGAGGCGTCCCGCGATCGTGTCCGCGGCGGGGTAGGAAGGGCTGCGGGCCTCAAAGGTTCCGCAGCCGTGGTAGGCGCACCCCGAGCTGGGTCTGCTTTCCCCTGCCGCGTCACGGCCGGCTCGTCTGTGAAAGGCACAACAGGCGCTCTTGCAAAGTCAGCAGGCACAGGCAAGGGCGAGTCGGCAGCAACAGACCCCGGCAAGGCAACCTCAGGAGATGACGCATCCGGTCGAGGGGCCACGTATGGTTTCAACCGAGATGTATGGACGAACCAGCGCCGAGAACCAAACCGAACACGCGCCGACTGTGGGTTGGGAACCTCGATGAGGCGAACCGGCGCTTGCCATGGCTTATGCAATTTAGGAGAGGTACCTGGCCGCACCTGTGGACAATGGAGCCAGGCCAGGTCCCCCGTTTTCCAAGGGCATTCCCCTTTTGAACGTCGCGCACACCGCTCGTTCCGAGCCTGGGCTTTGGCCGTAGCCATGCGAGCCTCCACCCGCGCCTCAGTGACTCGGCGAACGGTGTCCTGAATGTAATCAGGAAGAGGCTTGACAGGTCCCCTCGCCTCGGTTCCCAACTGTTCATCAATCGGCGGTACGTTTTCACGACCGTACATTAGAAAAAACGGCGAATATCCTGTAGCCGCATGCGGCGTCATCCGGTACGCTGAAAGCACCCCAGGGATATGCATATCCCAATCCGATTGTTTTTCACTAACCGTATGGCACAACATGGCGGACGGGGTCCGATTAAGCCGTTCCACCATACCATCCGTTTGTGGGTGGTAGGGAGATGTCTGTATTTTTTTTGTACCCAGCGCCGCACACACCTCCCCCAACAATTTGGAGGAAAAATTCCGGCCTTGGTCTGTAAGGAGCCTCTCCGGCGCCCCTTTGTCCATGACATACCCAAAAAGAAAGGCGTCCGTGATAGACGCCGCTGACTGGTCAGGCAAAGGCCAGGCCACCGGCCAGCGGGAGAGGTACTCCACCCCTACGAGCAAATATTTATTTCCCCTAGCGGATGGCGGAAAGGGTCCCAAAATATCTAACGCCACCAACTCATTAACTCGAGACACCTGGATGGATTGTATCGGCGGCACATATGGATGTTTAGGCGGCTTACGGCGGGCACAATCGGGACACGCGCGAACGTGCCCGACGACATCCGTCGTCATGCCGTGCCAATAGTAGTCTCGCTGCAGCGTCAATAGCGTCTTCTGCACCCCCAGATGTAAAAGCGTGTCACAATGCAGAGTCATAATCAATTCGTACCGCAATGATGCCGGTACAACCAGACGCCAGCGTTTCTGCATCCCTTCCCTCCACATCAGCAAGCCATCGCGGAGAGCGGTTTCCGGCACGCCGCCCGCACAGAGTCGCCCACTCCCCTTGACAGGCCGCTTACGTAACGTTACCAAGGAATCATCCAACATCTGTTCCTGAATCCACACAGACCTCGGGAGATGTAGAATGCCATCAGCCGGTCCCCCATCAGCCGACCCCGCATCAGCCGGCCCCGGCTCAAGTGGAGCTTCCGGCACTTCGACTGCCAGCGCGACAGGCGGAGGGGTGTGCTGAATCGGGCCACACCTATGCGTCCCCGACGCACATGCGCAAGGGGATCGCTGCGGCAGCCTGGAAAGTGCGTCCGCATTAGCGTGACGCACTCCCTTCCGATGGTGAATTTGGAAGGAAAATTCTTGCAGCGTGTCCAACCATCGCGCCAGCTGGCCGGATGGTTGGTCCATTTTAAGAGCATACTGCAAGGCCGCATGATCCGTGCGAACAATAAACGAACGACCGTACAGATACGGTCGAAATTGGCGGAGAAAAAAAACAATAGCCAAAAGTTCCCTGCGAGTGACACAGTAGCGGGTTTCAGCGGGAGACAAAACCCGGCTACTATACGCGACCACGCGTTCCACACCATCTTTGGACTGAGATAACACCGCCCCAATACCCGTGTCACTCGCGTCCGTATCCAGAATGAAGGGATGCGCAAAATCCGGATAATCCAACGTCGGTGCCGTAGCCAATAGATCGCGTAGGCCTCGAAACGCCGCCTCCTCTGGGGGTCCCCAAGCAAACTTGTGTCCTTTACCCGTCAGGAGATGCAAAGGCCTCGCGATCGTAGCAAAATTTGGAACAAACCTCCGATAATATGAGGCGAACCCCAAAAACCGACGCACATCCCCCACCGTGGCAGGGGTTGGCCAGTCACGGACGCACGCAGTTTTGTCCGGATCCGTGGCCACCCCGTCCGCACTGACGATGTGCCCCAAATAACGCACGGAGTGTTGCAGCAGGTGACATTTCTTGGGCTTAAATTTCAAATTAGCAGAACGCATCCTGGTAAACACGGCCTCCAACCGCGATAAATGCTCGTCAAATGTGCGGCTGAAAACGATAATATCGTCCAAATATATAAGACATGTCTCCCACTGCAACCCCGTTAATACCAACTCCATCAACCTCTGAAAAGTGGCAGGGGCCGCATTCAGCCCCATCGGAAGACAGTTAAATTGAAATAACCCCTGCGGCGTACGGAAAGCAGTCTTTTCTCGTGAGGACTCGTCGAGGGGAAGCTGCCAGAAGCCCGAAGAGAGATCTAGCGTTGAAAAGAACTTCGCCCCCGACAAGGCATCGAGAGAGTCGTCCATACGCGGCAGGGGATACGCATCTGCCACCGACACCTTATTTAATTTACGAAAGTCTACACAAAATCGCAATTTGCCATCTTTTTTCTTGACCAAAACAACAGGTGCGCCCCATGGGCTGTTAGACGGAGATATTATGTCCGCAGCCAACATGTCATCCACTGCCCCTCGAACATGCTCTCGCTCAGCCGGACTCATCCGATGCGAGTTCAACCGAATAGGGGCAGCGTCCCCTGTGTCAATATGATGGTAAAGCAACGAGGTGCGTCCTAAGTCCAAATCATCGGAACTAAACACATCAGAATAGCTCGATAACAATTTACGAATCGCACAACGCTGTTCCCCGGAAAGAGCTGAATTCTCCCCACACAATTCAGCAATCCAGCGGTCATCCACAGCTCCGGGCCCCCGAAACACCCCCAACAACCCCCCGGCCGGACAGATCATCATGAGCTGTAAACGCAGTAGTGGCATGTGCCACAACGGTACCCGCCGGTACACACACGCTTTCGGCACTCGCGTTAAGCACCTGCAAAAACGGCTGCTGGTCTGGCCTAACAATAGTTTGTGCCCCAACCAGCGCCGATCCACCCGTGATGGTGGCGGACGGTGACAACAAAACCCCAATCGCTCCTTGACGAGCAGGTACAGGCTTCCGATAACGCAAAGGAATGAGAATCTGTGAGCCAGGTGGAATATCAACAGACACTTCGGACAACGCCTGCACCTGGCTGACAGGAGCAGGTCGCCCCCAGAGCGACGGCAAAAAGGCAATTTTACGGCCTTCCGGTAATTGAATGCAGTTCTCATTAATTCTAATTAGAATGGGCATTTTGGCCAGAAAATCGGTCCCTAATAAACAAGGAACCGCAAGAGACCTCGAAATTAACACAATTCCCGAGGCCGACACTCCCCCGATAGCAATTGTAGCGTACACCTGGCCCACAATGCCCATCCTACCCCCGTTCGCGGCGACGCAGGAAGCGTAAGCCGGACTCACGGCCTCTGCTGGGATGTTCAAGAGATGGAATATTACATCCGAAATAATGGTCGCGGACGCTCCGGAATCTACCAAAATCCGTACGTCCACCCCTTGTATCGACCCAGGTACGGTGGACGAACCGGTAGCGGCCGCGATGACCCGCCGAGCCAACTTACGCCACTGCGTTACCGAACGACAAGGCACAGTCAATGGTCTCCCGTTATTAAAAACACCCGGATCGCATGACAACGGTGATGAGTGAGGTGTCAAGCCTTGGCGGGTGTCTGGTGCTTACCGACTTGCCTGTGCTGGCGAATCCTTCCTTGGAGCGGCCGCTGTCGAGGCCTCCTGCTGGGGCGGACCCGGGACGCGGGCCCAGCAGTCCCTGGCATAATGGCCCTTACGCCCGCAGCGGAAGCAGTCGATGTTGTTGCGCCTTGCTGCGGGCGCCCCGTCCCGACGCGGCCGTGTCGGCGGCGCAGCCCGCGGCTCCGGCCACGGAGCAGCGGCAGCCGACAGCTCCTGCGGGCTCCTGTCGTCCGGCACATAAACAGCTTTCTTGGGGTCCCAACCCACGGCTCCCCCTTCGACGATGGGCCCACCCGTCCACGCCGTAACCTGCTTCCACCGGCGCAGGTTGAACTGGGCGTCCAGACATTTAGCCGCAGCCCGGGATGTGAGCTTCTCGTGACCTCACACCGGCATGGGAATGCCGAGATCCCGGGACAACTCCAACATCTTCCCCAGGATGAGAGGTTCCAACAGGTCAGGCTCCATCTCCGGGTATGCGGCCATTGCCAGCTCCAGTACCGCGCCCCTATACGCCACCGGAGACTCCTCGGGTGCGCGTTGTCGTTGCACAAACCGGCGATGAGCATCATCCGGCGGCTCGTAAGCGTCTGCCATTTTGTCGAACACACCACGCAATGTTTTCTTCTTCGTGGCTTTTATAGAGCGAAAGAATCTAACGGACTCATCATCAAGGAGAGTCGGAAGAACTTCTAATGCCTCGGCGTCAGTCCACCTCGCCGAGCACACCACTGCCAAAAATCAGCAGGCGAACGCACTCCAATCGCCCCCGATGGAGAATTCCTTGACAGTCGTTAGGTGACGACTGCGACGCCTTGGCGCGTTCCCTGCAGCCGCTGACTCTTCCGGTGGCATGTTCAACATGGCGTCACAGCGTGGCGTCGACAAGATGGCGGCCTTCCGTCGCGGAGAGCCCAAAATGGCGGCTTCCCGCCTTTCGTCGTGCGCCACGCCCAAGATGGCGTCTTCATGCTGCGTGGCTGATGGCGGCGACATTGAAGACAACCTGGGCTCCTGCGGACCACCAACATCGCCTTCCGACGCCGTCCTCGGCATAACGAGCGCACACAACTGTGCAAGCACGTTCTTGAGAGTTTCAAGTTGCTCCGCCATCTGACTCCATCTCAAATCCGCGTCCTTTGGTGCAGACTGGTCCGCCGACGCGGCGACATCTTGGACCCCTGGACCCGCACTCGTCCCAGCACGGATCTCCTCCTCTGCCGGAGTCGGGTCCACCGCAGGAGGAAGGTCATCGTCGTCGGAAGATGAAGCCGATGCCGGAGACGGAATATTCTTTTTTCTCAGTTGTTTAGCCATACCGTTCCACTTTGACACAAGTGTAATAAAAGACTCGGACGCTTCTCTCTGTCCTGTGTCCTTTATTTGGGTTCGATCTCTTTTCCTCACGGTACTCCCCTATAAACTCTCCACTCTGCAGCCCCAGGCTGCTGTCGCTCACGTAGCCCAAACTTCCTCCTAGCAGCCCCGCCACTGTCACGTCGTGCAGACCCCTGCTGCCGACTCCTCCCTTGCAGACCCGCTGCTCTCTGCAGCCTCCTCGCTGCTCCTCCTGCCCCGGGGTCGGTCACCATTGGCCGACGGTGCCGATCCTCGTGGCTCGGGTGTGTGGCGACCTCGCCACTCTCTCTCACCCTTCGCCCTGCGTGGCCTCTCACTTTTCCCAATCCCCGATCACTCCCGACTGCTTCCGGTTACCCCCCTTATAGACCCTTACCCTCTCCCCCACGTGACGTAACTCCTCCCCCCATGACGTCACTTCCGGGAGGTCGTTTACGCCCGCATTACATTAGTATGAAATGCTAGTATTGAACAGTGTTGTAAATTCTTATTCTTATTTAAAACAAAACTCCGCATTGATATGGAGGGGACCACACCACAGATCCTGTAATCCGTGGCACACTGCGGATATGATGGAGGAAGGAGCCGCTCAATTCCCTTAATCCACAACAAATTGACTGATTACAGGGGAAGCACTGCATATGGCTACCAGATAAATGTATCTACTATAAATTTACAGATTAATGTGTTACGAGTTCTTCTGACACAAATGGCACCGATATGCGTGGCTCTCTTAAAGTATTTTTCAATATTTTATACTTAATATCCAAGACTAATACACTTTTAAAAATGCATCCTAAATAAAACACTTGAGCGCGGCTATTCTGTCCAAAACGTAAAAATGCAAAATTCAACAAAACATCGGTAAACAAAATAAAAAAATGTAAACCATTACCTTTGCTTTCTCTGCAGTGCCACTCCTGCAGCTCCGTGCAAAGTCCCGCACACTTATCCAGATTGCATTTGGCTTCCCCCAAACGTTTTCAGTCCACCGCAGCGTGATACGTGTACGCCAGGCTTAGAGCCCAACTAAGGCATCCTAAAATATGTATAATTCTCAAGAGTAGTCAGTAATGTCCCAAATTTGCATACTTGGCAGTCTCATTCTATTCCATTCATACCTATAAGCAATATGTTAAAGAGCTAAGTGGCAATGTTGAGGTCTGCTCGTCACGAGAGGGCTTCAGGAGAGATTTTGTATAGTTTTTACTATTCCTCCGTCGAAGGAGCGCAGACTGCAATGGTTTAATGTGTCGTTAAATGAACGAGCACAAATTGTGTTAACGTATATTCTGTGTAACGTGTGTAAAGTAATGTATCAATGTGTGAAGTAAAGAAAAAATGTAAGTCTCCTGCAAAAGTTATTACAAAATTATTTATTCAAATCAAGCATGTACAGTTAAAAAAATGACATTTCCATATTTTATTATAGAAAGTGTCTCCTTTAATTAAGTTCACAATTAATGATGTGAGTTTTAGTTAATTGAGGGTAGGCCATTGTATCCCTCTTGTTACCTCATGAGAATTTGGCAAATTTTTAAAGTATTTTTTGTTTACTAAATTGTGACAAATGTTTAACTAATGAATTTTAATAGCCGTGTTTCCTGCCAAGGTCATTATCACTTATTCGGAGCAATGACTGTTCTCTTGGCTAAACTGCCTGAAGGCAGTAGGTGCATGCATTATGAATACAGCACAGTATAATAATTGAATTCGGTAAATAAATTTGAATTCATATATTCACCTTTAACACATTTGTTGTGATTATTTATTGATTTACATAAACTGTAATCTCTTAAAATAAAATACATAGGAGTTTACGTTAACATTAGTGTGTTTATTGGTCTATGGACATGTTCATACGTTTTTTTCATCTACTTGTGTGTTCAATTACATGCACTGCATTTACTGAAGCTCTTGGGGCTAGTAGTTAAGAAATTAGTTGGCAATTATTTTATGGTTATTTGACATAATAAACATTATTTTAAGCCCTTTTTCAGTCAACTGCTAGTTAAAAGCATCCTCACGCCGTTTCGGTCATTGAGGTTGTTTCATTATACTTCATCATTTTGGCAAGTGTGGTTTGTCCAAGGGGAACCCAGGAATGATTCAGATATCCCTTGCCGCTGATCTTAGCCATGGCCGGGATTCAACCTCCGGCTGTCAGGTTAATAGCGCAGTGTTCTAACGACTACTCCAGAGTTAGTATTTTACTCCAATATATTGCATAATACTCCGCAAAATTATTCAACACGAAAAGCCAAAGGCCGCCGAACAAGATTAATATTCTGTTTTAGGTGAGCCAAGAGTTTGGTCTGGAATAATTTGAGCTTTCCGCTTTGGGTGAGTCGAAGGTTTTATCATCAGAGGTGGTTTTATACTGGATATCAAATACATTTTTGTATAGGATGGTACGAGGCTTTTGTTTTGGATGAGACAAGGGTTTTATAAACAAATGCACAACGTTTCTGTCATGGATATGTCATTGTAGCAGGTCATTGTCACCAGAGACACCACTATCCCAATAAACTACCATATTACCAGCTCAAGAAATTTAATTAAGCACATTATTGATCAACTAGAGTTTACATCCAGTAGTGTCAAAGCAGATCTAATTAACATGTTAATTTAGAATGTTGCAGTGGAATGGTTGGTACTACGCCATGAACATTGCCAACAGAGTTAAATTCCCAGCTACAAATAACTTCAGTGGTCTGCGATCTGAACCAGTCTGGAACCCGCACCTCACCACCACCTTCAACCTACACTGACCAGGGGATTGTGGTTTAGTCAAATAATCCCTACGACTCGCATCACATAGGCAGGTCCTCATGCAGCAGTCCCATTGACAGCAGTGCTATGCATGTTCTGTAATTTCTACGGTTCTCGATATATCCTCGTTTGTTTTCCCTTGTAACCTCACTATCAATCTACATTTCTGCAACGTCAAGTGAAATATGTAGTGGGCGCTGCTAACATGGCCTAGCGGTAGGACCAGTACTCTTTTTTGCAGAGGGTCACGGCTCGAATCGAGCAAACCTCGCCGTGATTAGTACTGCTGGTGTGAAAACCATCATGCGCGTGGCGTCTGCTTCACGGTCGACTAAAGATTCCCCAATGTCGTAAGAGTCAGCTGGTGTTGGGGTTCCACGATTATTCAATAGGGACTATACTTCGCAATCATGTCCCCCTACTGGCGGACTAATTCCCCAGGTCACTCTCACAAATGAGACTTAGACTGCTCTCTTGAGTTCTAACCTGGCTAAACAAAAAGTCAACTAGTGCATTATTCAGGACTACACAACATTTTGCCACACCGAATGGCATGGTGCCCATTGCAGCGCTTAACAGATGGCAATGCCCTGCACAAACTGCAATGTTGTATTAACTGATATGCAGGTTTTCGATTTGTGTTACGAAATGGACACGCTGTACAATAATACAGTGGTCGCCATGGAGACCATGTCAACTTGTACACCACGCCTGGGGCAGAGGGTGTGGCAGGAGCTTGTGAAGGGTGCCTGGGAAAATGAGAGACGTCTTGGTTTAAGGCTCCTATATTAACCAGCACCTGCAGGGTCAACAGTCGTGGGTGTCAGCATGAAGGATACCATGGGAAGATTTAAATATACTGTACTGTACTCCGCGACTAGCGTCAGTGAAACTTCTCTTATTTGTGCCACTTATTATATTGAGCTTCCAATTATCTGCACCCCTGAATACATCCACGATTTGCTAGGGAGGATAGAGTTGACACCTCTAAAGTTACAAAAATTTTAGAAATATTATGGGAACAACATCTCACAATGCCAAAAGATTGGAAAAATGTAGTTACGTATTATTAAGCAACTCACAAACCAGGAGGATTTACACAGTTTCCTGGACAGCTACCTCAAAAAGGACGCGTGGAAACGCTTGCAGAGTAGTAACCCAAAAGTGGCAGCAAATTCTTGATACTATCTGTGGATAGGGATTCTCCTGGAAGTGCAGAATTCATAGCGTCATCCGTAGCTTTCCATGGACTAGAGAAGTCATCTTCTTGGTTTTTTCGGTAAAGTCACGTAGAAGGGAAGTAATAAAATAATAAAAATAAAACATAATAAAATTAAACAATTCTCACTAGAGAAGTCATCTCGAAGTGGTAGCAATGAATAATATTATCGGCTTAAATTTCAAGATTGTCGCGTGGATAACTGGAGTAATTTTGACAGATAAACTTGGGCAATAGGATCTGCCAATAGCGCCCCCCCCCCCTCATCATTGCGGATAATAGTCTCTTGCCGGACTCATACAAGTTCATTAACCATTAATCAGCTTCTGGACCTGCAAATAATAAGTCCACTTTAGATTGCCATTTATATATAAAAAGTAAAAAATACATCTGTGAAGCGTTAGTCATACCCTTAAGCATTTTGGTCAAATACTCTGTGTTAAGAAACTTGCAGTGTTGTTTTCGCTTCAAGGATGCTTTAGCCAAGCTGAATGTCCCTTTGCTGTGGAGTGTTTGTGTAATGTAGTCTTGTGTAAACAAAACAAAGACTGCGTCAGCACAAGCTTTTGCCAGCTATTGTCCTTGGACATCTTTTAGGAATTAGGGGCTCTGTGTGAACGCGTTTGTGCTTGTTCCTGCGTGTAGGTTGTTTTTGTAGTGGACAACTGCTTGGTGGTGTTGTAGCTCCGGTCCGTACACTGCACCACAATCATGAAGACCCTAGTTCGATCCCTACCCATGATGCACAACACCAGTGTCTGTCGAAGGCAAGGTTAAGAGGTCATCACAGCTAATGCTTGTTGATACCACCACCCCTTACCGTCGCATCCTTCATTCTGGCAGATCTCATAGCTGATGCACAAACTCCACACAGGCTTGCACAGTGTGCTTTTGCAATATGCCACAGTGTGGCGTTTAGGTCTTCCCCCTAGGTTTTATTACAGAAGAGTTATATGCTGTCTTGGCAGGGAGGGGTGGGGTTGACTGAACTGCAGACGTTCACGATAAACCAGCTGCTTTCCTGTTTCGGCTCCTGGTCTCACTTAAATGTGTGCCTGGGGCTCACATGACACCCAATGCTCTCACTATTGATGTGTGCACATGCAAGCATGCATGCAAACAGAAAAAAATATAGCGAGAGATAACGACACTGCAAAGTTAAAGTCATTTGATTGTTTGTAAATTTTCTCGGGCTTTGTAAAAAATACATTACAAAAGTCTGTGTGACTACATTTGAGGATTGTAGCCTTGGTCT
Source organism: Lampetra planeri (assembly GCF_965212315.1). NCBI lineage: Eukaryota > Metazoa > Chordata > Hyperoartia > Petromyzontiformes > Petromyzontidae > Lampetra > Lampetra planeri. Next base: position 32,942,504 of record NC_136107.1, read on the forward strand.
TGTAAAACACAGTTTTAGACTAATGGCAGTCATTGATAAGCTGAAGACAGCTTAATAAAAATGAATATGCTGTCACTGAGAATAAAGGAAGATGTCCATTTGGGCCAGTTGGCCATGTTCACGAATTTTATGGGTTTACAGAGAATCTTAAATATTCTTCGTATTAATTGTTCACATAGTGGTGATCAGTATATTGATCCCAGTGAGATGATGGACAGAGCAACTCCTGAGTTATTTAAATACATGATCTTCCCACTGCGAGCCAAGTGCTCTAACCACAACACTAACCGGCAGAAAAAGGCAATAACATGAAAAATAATATGCGTAGCAATAAACTACTTATAATCATTTACATATATATTTTTTTACACTGGTAAGAAACATTCAGCCGTAAGCTGTCTTACACGAATGACCTGCAGAGCTAATAAACAACGTTCAATGCACTACTGAAAGAAGGTCTCCCCATGCCCTGTCATTCATTGGGTGGCTTGACCATAGGTTTGTAAAAGATTGGTTCAGATGTCACCCGCCAATGATGTTAGCTATCACAGGGGTATTGCACCGGTAGCTGGGTCCAAAATCCAGTGTTCTAACTAACACTGCCGCACCTTACAATCCGTCCATTGTTCTCGTAATATTCCATTACAAGTGAGACAGGAAAAAATAAGAAACAATTCAAATTAGATTGTAAACACATTTTCCGGAGACAAATTGCGACCCTGAATTGTGATAATTCATCCAAATTCTGGCATTTGGGGATGGATCTGTTACATGTCTACTAACAAACTTTCTGATATGCAAGCTACACAAGTTTTAGATTGTATAAATTGAATATTTCCAATGCTCTGATATAGCACATGTTTAAAAGGTTATTGTAATACAATTGACTTTGGGCTTTCTTTAATGTATCTAAGTTACATGTGTTGATTAAACAAGGCTTCGGTTTTAGCTAAACCTCTCGCTGTCAAGGTGTGACCTTGTGAACCAATGCCACCAGGAGCCTTAATATCACGAGCACAAGGAACCAATCAATGTAGAACTTTGAATATTGATTTTTTAAAATGTATATTTTTACAATGTTTTGTTTTGTCTTGCCTTGTATAAAGAGCTGTAAATGTAAACATGTACACACGTGTATAACACTTCGACTTAATGTGAACACCGCCGTAGCAGATTTTGTTTTGGGCCATGAATCTCGACGCAGACAAATTCGCTCACTCTCACGAACCCACAAAGTTTGCGCCATAGCTGACAATAAATAATGTTTAAAACTTTAAAATAAACATTCGCACGCACGCGTATGTGAATGTACATACACGCGCACACAATGAACATATGCAATGTCCACTGTCAACGTAAAACAAACAAACCGATAAATGGCTGTTGAAAATTGTCGACTTGTAAATGGGGCTGTTTGAAGTTTTAGAGCAGTTGCGTGAATTAAACCTTATGGCGGTACTCCCCCTGGGGTACCATAGTACCCCGGCTCTCGCATAATGTCCGTGATGCAGTAATTCACCGTCAGTTGATGGTCGGCGATGCGGCAATCGACTCATCTCGACGAGCTGTACACGATGCACTATTCAAAGTTACATTTTTTGATAGCAGATTTTTTATGCTGATGTTCGGCGTTTCGACATCGTAGAGTAGCACGGATTTCGGATTGATTGGTACCTCAGTTGCGGAGTGAAGTACACCCCTGGAGAAAATATTGTCCCAGAAATGAAATATTTAATTGCCTCGGCCAGTTTGTATTATTTGGTACCCCGGGGTACCGCCATAAGGCAATAATTGCGCATTTTTTTTGCTGATTTTGTTGGAAGAAAGCGACGGACGGCATTCTCACAGGAGCGTATGTGCGTGTCTGTGTATTCCAGATCGTGAAGACCAGTCAATCCTGTGCACGTAAGTATGAAACCATGTCAATCATTTTCTAATTAATCACGTGCCCTTAACCCCTATCACAAGGGAATGTTGTTGATGCAAGCTGAGTAAATCAACTCCATATGAAAGAAGAAAATAAGCAAAGAAAAATATGTAGTCTGTCTCTCCATGTGAGCAGGCATGAAAAAATACGATTTAATGTAAAAAATGTTGCCTTTTTAAAGGCAGCTGTCTTTAACAATCAACGCACCTGTCACTGGACTATTATGTTCAGAAAGCTTTGAACGTTACCCCCCCAGCACCCCACATTGTATGCATGGATATTCTCCAGACACTGGTTTCCTCCCACACGCCAAACACTCATTAATTCAATTGCCCAAACATGTCAAATCAGGACCCCTCCTGAACAAAGCTAGAGATGCCCGTGAGGGTTTTCTCCGTAAATTTATGATTTTATTCGTACTGCTGCTACTTGCTTACTCCTGTGGCAATTGCTGAATTGCCATGTGATCTAAAGTCGACATTAAAGACCGTGTTTTGCATTGCAATTCACGAGAGAGCCACGGGACGAGTGGAACTGTGGTGATAGCAGAGCAAGCTATGACACATACATGAGGAAGAGGAGCTTCTTCAATCCACCTTGCCCCTTTCTATCAGAAAGGTTGTACAATTATTACTTGTTGAACCTGTTGCGTTATTGCATGCACACTTCTAAATTATCCAGTGATGTTTGTGCATTGGTGTTTTTTCTGTTAAACTTCTAACCCAAAAACCTCTTATGGATAATATTCGTTGTGAAAGCCTACGTGTTAAACAAACTTAATCTAGTTTGGTATCCTGGAGATTATAGGCAGAATTCTTGTGTGTGTGCGTCGGAATGTATGTATGTGTGTGTGCGTCGGAATGTATGTGTGTGTGTGCGTAACCATATTTAAGTAAAATAATATCGGAATAAGTTAATGTGTGTGTGTGTGCGGTAGTGTAGCGGTTAGCGCGCTGCACTACGAACCTGGCGACCCGGGTTCGATTCCCGCTCACGGCAAACACCAGTGACGATTATCTGAACCGGTCCTGGGCCTCCCCTAGGTCGACTCAGCCTCAAATGATTACCTGGTGCGGTGTGTAAACATTGCCGCTAGGGAGACAAAGGCGACCGGGCGTGGTGCTGGCCACCCAACCCCTCGTGTACCGTTCCGGCCTTCATAGGTGCTTGCTAACAGCACTTGCCCCTACAGTCTGTTAAGGCTATACGGGGGATCTTTATCTTTGTAACCATGTCTGCCAGTGAGCTGTGTCACAGTGGGTGAGGGTGTGCTCCTCTACGATCCCAGCATATCTGGGTTCTATTCTCTCTTGTGGCACACATCACCAGTGACAGCTTCATAACACTAGATCTGGGCCTTCTGTTCGGGGCGTTTTTGATAATTCTCCACAATTTACTGAGTCAATGTTGCCGGGATTGAACTGTTGACACTCCCAATATAATTGTGATTTGGCCTTATGGAGCTGCGCCTCCTGTTGAATTGAGCGAATAAACAATTTTGTGTGGGTTTATATTTGGCATGTATTCATTGGTGACTTGGCTGAGGCCATCAAACTCACTATAGTTTAATCATGGATGGCTGGTCATGTGCATTTCAGCTTAATAATACAAATCAACTGTCAATAATGATAAAATAGTTTTTATCTCCCTTCAATTTCAGTTAAATTACGCATTGCTTCTTTAGCGCCACCTTGTGTGAGAGCCTGAGGCCCTGTGCATAGTCGGCATTGGTTCTTTAAAAATATGAAAATAATTTAAGGTTATTTCACAGGCTATGAATCTCACCATCTCTCCATTCTTAAATGAGCGATGGGGCCGCACTCATTCCTTTTGGTGGCCCTGAGGCAGCAGTGAAAAAGTACTCGCTTTAGCTACTGTGGAAGGATGATTGGCTCAGTCATTCCCAAATGGGATTAGAACTCGCGACCATCAAAATTTTCAAAAGTGCTTTACTCAGTCATGTTAAAAGCACCTGGACCTTTTTTTGGGGCATTTAAACAACATGTGCTGTTTTTTTAAGGTGATATTAAAGACCCAATTCTCTACATTTAATCCCAATTTATAATTCAAATTATTATGCTTGTTTACCCAGGAAAACTTCACTGTCTCATGACTCTCTTTCAGGAGGGTCCTGCTAAGTTTTCACAGTCAGGGCGATTATTGCTATGTGCAGTATATTTAAAATGAATACTTAGCAGTAATTTGGCAAATTTGCACCATAAACTTTGACTATCAATAGTGGACCAATGTCTACTGCCGTCAGAGCTTAAACTAGAGCAATACCTACACATTCTTTTTTAAGAAGAACTGTTTCTAAAGATAACAAAGATCCCCTGCATTTCCTTGCATATTGCCTTAACAGACTGTTGGGGCAAGCGCCTTTAGTGAGCACCTATTAAGGCTGACATGTTTTACAACTGCCGGTGTGTCGGGCAGCAATCCAGGCGCTCTTGTCTCCCCAGTATTGATATTCACACATGTCATTGGGTACGCATTTATATTTGAGTTGGCTTCGGGGAGACATGGGAAGGTTCGTTCATATCATGTTCCGCTGATGTTGTGCTTGGCTAGAAATTAATCCCATTTCACTGGAATCTTAGCACGTTGCACATGCACTCCCCACACTCCACACCCACACACTCGCATCCACCCACCCACCCACTCACCCACACACTTGCACACATCATTCTCTCCTGCATGTCCTTGCTTGCTTTTTCAGTAGCACAAGCCCCTCCCGAGTGCATGCCCTTTGCCTTACATGGGCATATTGTGGGCTCTAAGAATGGGCCCATGTATAATGGTGGGTGGATGAGGGTGGGGGTGCCTGAGTGCATGCATGCGTGTATATGTGTGCGACGGGGTGGGTGGGGGAATGAATGGGGCAGTGAGCTCAACAGAGGCTCATTCCATTTCCCACTAATAACTTGCAGACGCGGTCTCTTCTGTCGAAGCTTAACTCGCTGTTGTATGGATAAAGCAATAAATAACGCTCGACTTTATGTAAACATGTGGCTGGGATACAGCTCAGTCAATGGAGTTCCAAGAACCCCCCCCCCAGTCGATAGATCACGAGTACAAATCGCAGCCAGGGTCGACTTGGCCCATGAATTCCTCCTGGATCCGTAAAATGAGCACAACCTCATGAGGCTGCACCAGTTCGCAATCAACAACAGTTTTTGGTGAGGCCAGACTCCCAATTTCTGAGGGTAACACCAACAATGTGGAAGATTACTAAAACACTAGGATTCTTAAAGTGTTTAAATGCAAGTGCATCTCAAGATGCTGTACTAAATAGAAGCAGATACATGTGCATTGAAATCGTTTTTTGGGGAAAAGTAATTGTTAAAAGATGTCTCATTTGCACAGAGGGAGAGAGTGAAATGTGTAATGCAGGAAATGAAAGACGTCGGTCGCATAGGGTACGTGTGAAGATGCTCCATAAGGAGATACATTTGTAGGTAGATGAGGAATCTCTTGAAGGGAATCAGCAGCGCAGTCAACAATAGGAAATATATTCCAGACTGAGCACCAGCAAAGAAGAAGCAACCTCCCATTGAGTGGAGGTTGATGGCCAGCTTTGACAAAATGCATTGGTTGCTGGAGCAAGAGAGCATCCCAGGGAGTAGTTTGACAGACCCCCTGTTTCGTAATCTAAGCGTGTACCTATCAAGGCTACACCGGCTTGCGAAGGAGTGGTAAGGCCGGAAAATGTTTCAATGGTTGCCATTTTAGGCCGAGTACACCTCGAGCAATTTCAGTGGTCGGCTACAGATATTAGTTTCCACTGGCATTGTGCATCACGGCGAGACATCAAATCCTGACAGTTGGAGTCTATCACTATCTTAACCACTTAAAGGCAAAGACAAAAATACCCACTTTAGCTTCAGGCTACATGGTCAAGTTCTGTTGATCAATTCCAGGAAATGCACAACATGTAGCAAGTGGAACCAGAGCCACATCTGGACCTGTCCTTAGGTGAACTCTCCTTCAACGAAGTAATACCTGGTGTGATGTATAGACATATTCTTAGGTTTTTTCGGTAAAGTCACGTAGGTAAAAAATTAAAATTAATAAAAGTAAAATAAAAATAAATAAAAATCACGACGTTTCGGAGGCAATACAAGCTTCCGTCTTCAGGTGGAACCGTCACAACACGATAGCTGTATCAAGTGCTGTGACGGTTCCACCTGAAGACGGAAGCTTGTGTTGCCTCCGAAACGTCGTGATTTTTATTTTATTTTACTTTTATTAATAAATAAAATTTACCTACGTGACTTTACCGAAAAAACCTAAGAATATGAATCCTTGCAGTCACGAAAGCTTCAAATCTAGAATAAATGTATAGACATCAGTACTAGGGAGACAAAGATGGCGAGACATGGTGTGCCGGCCACACTTTTTATAGGGACTCTTAACACAAAGACAATTGTGCCCTGATTAGAGTTTTAGATTGCAGAGGCAAGTGCAGTTGGCAAATACCTATGAAGGTTGGCACAACATTTACAAAGAGGCGTTGATGTTTTATCCACACCTGGCTACTTGTGTCTTCCTAGTGCCTATGCTTACACACTACTTAGAGTACATAGTTTAAGCCGGGAAGACCCCGTGAGACCCATGAGAGGTTGAGTTGCCACTGATGTTATCTATGGCCAGGAATCCAACCCAAGTTGCCAGGATCGTTGAGCAGTGGGCTATCTGCCACACCATCGCCAGCATGCATATGTGTACCCACCACTTCCCACACACACACAGACAAAGATCTCCCGTATACCCTTAACAGAGTGTTGAGGCAAGTGCTTTTACTAAGCACTTATTAAGGCTTTTATGGTGCATGAGGGGTTGGTGTGGTCACCACCACACACGGCCGACTTTGCCCCCCCTGTACTGATGATGACAAACTGCATCAGGTACGGATTTAAGGCTGAGTTGACCGAGAGGGGGTCCAGAAACAGTTTGGACATTTGTCCTCTAATGTTTAGCTATGAGCAGGCATTGAACTCGGGTCACCCGGTTTGTAGCACAGTGCGCTAACCATTACACTCCTGTTTTCCATGAGACAAACATGTGTTGGGGCAAGGGCGGTTAGGGTGCGCGCACACTTTTGTTTCCTTGAGTGAGGAAATAAGCTCCGTGTGAGACCTCACAGCGGTGACATTTTCTCTTGCCACATGGCTGTTTTTAAAAGCTGATGCAAGCAAAAAATGTCTCCCTGAGCAAAGCAGCATTAGCGGTAATGGATACTTTTCAGCAGAATTGAACAATGTTTATTTTATTCAGTGTTCATATATTTTCATGAAATCATCGTTGATGGAGCTGAAACTATAAAACAAATGATAATTGAGAGCCTGGTTTAATCACGGTCCGGCTGGATATGAACACAGGATCACAGTTGTGCTGGCTCTGTGCTCTAACATGGCCATTGAGATAAGTGAGACAACCATTCTCGGTTCAGCAATGCATATTAAGGTATCCAAAGCAGAAACTAAATCTTCACTTGTATTGAAACTGAAATATGGAGACCTCGATAATCAATTATTATCAGTTTAAAATCATCATACAGTAAGGTTAGTCTGTAGCCAAGTGGCTGACTAATGAGGACTGACTAGGACAAAACATGTAATTTTTGCCTGTGCCCAATGCATTGCAGGTTATTTGATGGGAAGATTGAGGAATATCTACACGATTGAACTCTCCTGTTTTAAAATAATATGGATAATACAGTCGAGGAAAAAAATAGGAAAGTACCTAAAATGCTGGGTAGAGCAGTGGTTAGCCAAACCATGCTACAAATTTGGCAACCCGAGTTCAATTCCTAGCCATGGCTAATATTGGTGCTGAATTACAGTACATCTCCTCTCTTCACCAACCTCTTGGGCTTTGTCAATATTTACAGTATCATAAAAATGTATTAAGTTTTCCCACAGCCTTATAAGTAAATTTGTCACTGTTTTGCAATTTGATCTTGGTTACGGTGCATTACATTTTCAAATGAAACTCTATAAGGAAATGTTGGTCGGGATACATTTGACCTAAGTAAGCAAACTAACATTTTATTGCTATCTGCAAGAATTTAATTTTATTCCCCAAAGGGGTTTCTGGAGGATTAAGATTTAAATTATTAATAGCTGGGTGTAGAGGCACACACCTAAAATCCATCTCGATTGAGTGAATTGATCAATCGCATCGGGAAAATGTGCAAGAGACATACCCACTTCTGTCGGGCTGCAAAAATAGGAAGGGAGTACAGAAGGTAGGTTGGAGACCAATCCTTGTGAAGTTATTCATATTATCCTTTGGATTTTCTTAAGGCTCTCCTGCAAAAATTAGGCATGTAACAATTGTATCCATCCCCAGAGATCAGGAATTGTCATGATTCAGTCACAATAGCATTCAAGAATCACCTCTTGTTTGGCTATTTTTACAGGGGAAACCCCTATTCTTATATTTTTATAGTCTTATTTTGTTGTTTCTTCTCGTATGTTCTGTCCCATTTGTTCGTTTTAAAGGATCTTGATAACTCAAATGTTTGGGTAAAGGAGGAATGATTGAATCTAAATCATGGGTTGGTTCATTATAGCATCTCTTTGTAGTTCATGGAATAAAATGAGGACCTCCTTGTGGGAGGTCGTATATGGATGGGCCCCTGCCATGGGAATGTGGAATTTCTAACAGTGGCTGCTGAGATGGTTGCTTACATGATTGCTCGTTTGATGAGGAATACATTGTCTTTTGTTTACGTTGTACGTGGATTTCCTATGTAATGAAGACAACACAAAATGCCCTCTTTGGTGCAGTGTGAAGGGCACGGGTAATATCAGAAGCAATTGATTATAAGCCATTAGAAATCTGTAGCATTCCCAATGAATTTGTTTTCAGTTAGTTGACTATTGAATAGCAGAGCATTCTTTTATTTGTTATGGGCACATAAAAAATAAAAAATAAAATTGTTCATTTTACTTAACAATTTATTTCAAACATGATTTAAACTTTGCTGGTGAAGGAACTTCCCAGGGTTTATTTTGGCTTCAGCATCTTATTGGAATGTTATCCAACCTTGGAGCGGGAGTGGTATGTAGAACGGAAGTGTTTAATGTGTGCTCCCAAAGGATATGGAGAGTAACGTTGCGTTCATTGCAGTTCTTGTGCGTTCACCTTCAGATGCGTCTGTGTGCAAAATCTTACCGTGTACGTATTCGTGTGTTTGGCCACTTGATCTCAAAGTGCACCTAGCCTGGCACATTCAATGGTGATGACACCACTGTATAATAGTGCTATTTGAGCCTGGCTTGGGTCTCTTCTAAATGTATACCAGGTGCAGCCTATAGACATCAGCATTTAAGTGTCAAAGGTGGCTCGGTATGCTGTTGGCCACACTACCCCCTCTTACTACTGTGGCAACCGTAATAGGTGCTTGCTAACAATACAGTACAGTTATCCCCAACTCTAGTTATGCCTTAAAAGGAACCATCTCTATTTTTGAATGTGTATATAAATTTGTACATGAGTTTGTGTGCACGTACAACTTATTTAGCATATGTATGCACAAATGCTTTTGCTAAAGACCAGCGTTGAAATATTTATGTTTCCTTTACTTTGCTTTGAATCCGTTCCAAATATGTAATATTCTCTTTTCACTTTCCCTCCTCCCACGCTCATTATTTATTGATATGAACGATGTTTGCATGAACTAGTCTTGGAAGGGAGCAGCTGCATCAAATATACTGCATATGGACATGTATAATCAGCTGGGGATAATGATGCGATTTAGGCAACATTAAACACCCTTGCAATCAAGACCTTGCGTCAGGCCCCTTAGTCCAAACTACAAATTTCCCAAGCATCCATTATTTTACCGAGTAAAGTAATGTTTTGACCTTGATGTGAAAGCTGTAATTTACAGTGTTGGGGAAAAAAAAAATGTTGTCCTATAAATGATGATGACATGAGTTCTATATTTATCATGGAATGCTTTTACCAAGTCTCAAGACAATTTTTCAGCAAGGTCCTAAGTGCTTCGGATGTTTCGCCAAATCCTTGTTGAGTATTTTTTGCCTATGTAAGAAACAGAAAGTGGGAGTTATCTAAAAACAAGTTTATTTTTTTCGTTTAACCTCCGATTAACATGGTTGGCTATGCACGGTATAAATTAATTTAATATGCATACATACAGGTGAGAACTTAAAAAGCAAGAATAGTCTTCATTTCCAAAAGTAACCTGATTCATTAGTCTGCCAGTTGAGGGGGGGGGGGTGCAATGATTGCTGTGTGTAGTCCCAATCTAACAATTTCCAGGTTATTTTCTCATTTGGAAAGTTTGGACCCTGATATGGAAATCCTAATCGCCCACTCTTGCAAATTACATCAGGGCATCTCTAATGTCTACTGTGAAGTAGAATATGTATATTACCATGCTTATTACACACGTAATACTAATAATAATCAGGGCGGCCTCTGAATTAGAACTGTCCATTCCTGATCTCCATCTTCTTCACCAGCCTGCACTTGCACTGACCAGAATGGTCCAACAACTCCCATGAATGATAACCACATGGAGAGGCTGTCATCCAGCAGGTGATTATAATAAAGTACTGGACATTTTTCTTTTACAAACTGTGTAAAACTGCGGATGTTAGAGGCATGCCTACAACAAACATCAAATTAACACCATGTATAAATGACATAAAGCCCGCAATTGATTTGGGATTTTAAAGCCAACATGCACAGTATCGGCAGCCTTTGAAGGGCAATGTCGCCTATTACAGCAGGCAATCATTATTGTAGTCGTGAGGTGTTGCCAGCATCTGTGGTGTGCTATGTTCACCGCCTTTAGATGTCGGCACAGAATAACCATTCTTGGGCACTTGCGTTGAGGATAGTTAAAACTGTTCTGCGATGATCTCTAACATACACGAAGCTGGTGTAATGTAGCAGCACATGAGAAACGTCTTGTATTTAATGATTAATCCTAGATTGGATCTGGCTTTTCTGGTTCAGTGTCCTGAAGCAGGCATCCGCTCAGTGAATAACAGCCTCATTTGAAAATGTTGTCCCTTTTCACCACTCAGCTTTTCAATCCAAGTCCTATGAAAAATGTAACATTGTTTATAGAATGCGCCCGCCAGGATTTTGACAGCACTTTGATAACACACATTTTTTTACGTCAAATGAAAAGTCCGTGCCAATTTGTCAAGACAATGGCTATAATGAGTACATGGAGGATTGAACATGTTTTTCGAGCGCAATGTTGCAATACCCTAACATGAACCACATGGTCATTCTTAATGTGAGGGTGGTTCAGGGGGCTAATACTTTGGCAGAGCATTCGGCAGGCAACTATGATAAACTAAGTTGCGGAGGATGATGGGAAGATCATGGAAGGATAGAATAAGCTACATGGAAGTTTGGAATATAACCTCCCATGGAAGTGTTGTGTAGATGTGATCAGAGTGGTTGTAATGGCCGAGGTGTATTTGCATAATATAATAGGGCAAGTTACTGAGATGTAATGAAAGTCAACGTGCCAATGTGCCTATAGAAGAACAATTTAATCACTGTCTGTTACTTGCTATGACAAGGAATCGGATATCCTAACATCGATAAAGAAAATGCAATAATCCTGACAAGTGCACAAAATAGTGTGGAGAAGTGTATGCTTTAACAGGACTCATTTTTAGAAGAGATGATGACCAGTGGTCGAAACTATATCTCCTGTGTCAGCCAAAGGAGAGGGAACATGCCCAAGTGGACATCCACTTTGGAAATGGTGCAATGAGATCAGTCCTGAGGCAGGTGCTGGATTGATTGTTAATTTGTAGGACTCAGGGATGGTGACAGATTGGTGACATGGCTGATGATGATGAGTGAGAGGTGTGTGGGTTATGCCTAAGCATTCTATACTAGCCGATACGTTGTATATGTGTTTATACACAAGCCCAAACGTCAAGTAAAGTTCAAGCAGCGAACCATATAGTTACATCTGGGAGCTTCGCTGACTTCTGTACAGAACTGTTATTCTTCAGATGTGTACTCACAACATTTAAATATTGACGTGACCCCATTCAGGAGCTTCACACCCCACTCACGAGCTTGCTTATTTCAGAGCCACGCCACGGCCACATCTGCTACTTGTTCCCCGCTGTCGAGGATGCCGGTGCTCCACTGGCTACAGCGTTCCACACCAGCAGCATTTCACGCTACCCTTTTTTAAATCCTTTATATTGAGTTTGATTGCTTGCTTAGGACCGTGCAAATCTTTCGGTCGTTTTTTTCAACCCACTTCCCGTGATCCAATCGAGCTGACATTTTGCACACAGACTCGTTGTGCGTGACAATGCATTTTCGTGAAAAAAAAATTTTTTCCTAAATTTTACACTGTTTAGGGAAAATGTTTTAAATATTTAATTACCAATTGCTTAATGCTGCCAGACAATCATCTGACCCATAGGTGGCAGCCATCTCAAGCCAGAGGACGAGAGGACTCTAGCCGCCCCGATGCCACGCATATAAAGGATTTAGAGTGAAAAATTTTGTTTTTACGAGTTATACTTGTTTACTGCTTTCCAACCGAAAGTTGAAAGCATTTGTGCATTAGCTCGGTGTTTCCGTAATGAGGAGGGTGACACTATAACTCTCGTGTAAAGATGATGCAATGTGAATGAAACCGAAACATAACATTGTATTTGTTGAGGCCAAATGTATTCAAGGGTTTCTTGAAACTTGGAGAGATAATCTGGAGCAAAAAGGACCACTGTATTTGCGAACATGCAAATGCATTTTGCCCTGACCGCAACCTGTCTGCTTCCACTTTGCTCGTTAAATATTTCTGAGGACAAATGCACGTGGGAAAGAGTAACACAATCCATACCTATCCATGGCCTTCTTATACCTCTCGGAAGCAACTAACTCCCTAAACTTGCAAGCGCGCTTTCTCGTGTGCTATTAATATCTCTTCAGCTAAATATTTTGATTTCCAGAAAATTTTAATTGTTTGTAATTGTGTGGTTTCAAAAAAACGTTATTTGTTTATGATGTAATGTTTGCTCAATTATGTGCCATTTAGTTAAAAGCTCGCACGTGTACATCGACCCATTCATACATGAACACGTGCGTTTGCTGGTACATCCATGTGTACTTGTACACGTGTAGGTATGTTTCACTTCCTCTGTGATATTCCACCATTGCTAAGCAGCTTTAGCCATTGGGTTCTCCCAGCTTAAATAAAAATGCATATGGCTATGTGCATGAATATTTGGAATAGTGGTGTTATGCTTAGTGCTCGGCATGTTACGATGCATTGATTCATATATTGATTCAAATCTCATGCTCATGATAGGTCAGCTCGGCCTTAGAATGAATAGGTCTCTGTGCCCTGATGGTATCATCACTATCACCACCGAAAAAATCGTACGTGGCACTGACCTGTGACACTCTTGTATCTATGTATATTGAATTTCTTTCACACTGTGCATAGCCAACCGTGTTCATCGGAGGTGCAGGGGAAGGACAACGAACTGTATCAGGAATAACGAGAGCTCACTGACATTGATTGGCTGAGCAGACTGGCAAGGTTAATGAGGTGTATTGGTGTGTGTGTGTGTGTCTGTGCGCGTGTGTGCAGAGGCGAGTCTGGTGCAGGTAAAACTGAAAACACTAAGAAGGTGATCCAGTACCTGGCTCATGTCGCCTCTTCGCACAAAGGACGCAAGGATCATGGTGCTCCCGTGAGTCCAACGTTGCACTCGCCCCGAACTGGCATAGATTTTACCACAACTCATCTGACACTCCAAACTCACACCAAGGTTGCTTTAAGCTCAGAGTCGCTTTCGAGCGACTCTGAGCTTGGCTCCGCGCCTCTGAGTTGCGGCCGTTACGTCCGCAAATTTGTGCGAGTTATAAATTGCATTATTATTAATACCAAATTCATCATAACGGTCTCCAAATCCAAACCAGACTCGTTGAAAACTTGCCCAACGTTTAAATAAATATTGCCCTAAAGTCTCCTGATAATTCACCTCAAGCTCTCCCCAGATGTATCCCAGACTATTCCCAATTTACCCAAAAATTCCAACAATTTGGATTGTTTATCAAGCTAAATTTGTCTTGTGTATTTAGAACCAATTTGAAAAGCTTTCCATTGGTCCATCCTCATCACATGGGGTGTGCCGTTCAATTATTGAACACTTACTCCCTCTACAGGATGGTCTATTGAAAATGAAGGGAACTTTTGAGTAAGTGGAAATGTAATGATATGTTAAAGTGAAATCTTGTTCGCCTGTGTTTTCTTGATAGCAGCCACTAGTTTTTGTATTGCACAATGGAGACTAAATAATTTAATGAATTGGCAAACATTAAAAAGGCCTTTTAATCTACATTAAGAATAATCCTGAGACCCTTTTCAATACACTGCTGGATTCACTGCTGGATAAAAAGGCCTCCCTCCCCATAGGATCTCAGTCATTAAGGTTGTTTGACTGTACTTCGTGCCTGTCAGTGCGGATTGGTGAAGGGGGGTTGATTCTGAAATCACTCTCCACTGATGTTAACTGTGGGCATCAATCAAACCTCTATTGAGTTTATTGCGCAATGTGCCACCCATTTAACAACCGTTATTCAAGAGTTAAAATTACATTGTGGGTAACTCATTCCTGCAGCACATCGCGACGTTGAGTAGACATGGATAAAAATGTATATTTAAGTATCTACAGATACTCACAGATACTATCAAATGTGGCTTCACTGGAACCAGAATGATCATCAAATTTGGAAAACGATGACATTTGTTGACCTTTGACCTTTTTTGACATGCACAGAGTTAACCAACATAAAAGATTACAACAAACCCCTTTTGTGTGTTCCCTAGCGGTAAAAGTCTAATTAATTCAACTGATTAGCATTCCTGTTCATTAACTATGCAGTTTCCATTACACTAGTCCTCATCTTTGGATGGGCGTTTGCTCATTCGGAATAACATGTATTGGTCAGGCTAGCAATCTAATGCCATATATCCAAGTTTAAATCGCACCATTCGTTAAGTTCATTTGATGGTTACGGATGATGTTGTTGTTGTTGACGAATTGTGCTAATTTTTATCTTCCAACCCTCCTCCCCATCGCCCACCGCCGCTGACGCCGTTACTTCAAATCTCCGTGTGCCCTGCAATGTGTCGATTCACTTCTCTCAAACCCCCCTCCCCAACAAACCCCCAACGTTGCTGCAGAAAGCGGAGATTTCGTTTGTGAGTAGACCATATGCCCAGTGCTCCTGTGCCGCGGAACACACACACACACCCACCCACCCACACATGCACATTTACCATTTGACAATACCATTAGGTTGGCTTTACCGCAGTGTCGAAGGTTAAGTGCAAAGCAAAAGAAAATACTGAAAAAGCTTTACTTTGTTTCTGATGATAATTGTTCAGTTTGGTCAAGTTAAAGGGTCTGCATACTCTAACGAGTATTAGGATGTTTTTTATCTTATCCGGTGGCTCTGAGTTAGTGATAGAAATTCCATATTCCTGTGATGGTAGTGAGAAGTTTCTCCATGGGATCACTACTTTTGACTTCCAATAAAGTGGTTCTCTTATTGTGAACTCTGGATAAATGATAGGAAGTTCCCCCCCCCCCCCACCCATCTAGAAATTGAACTTCTAACCTCCCAGTTTTGAGTTTTCTCTGCAAATGCACATGGGCTGCATATCCAGCAGTAATTATTAATTGTTAATCAGTGGTGTAACTCTTTAATCGATAATTTTAAACTTTCTCGTTGGTAGATCATAAAAACAATGTAAAGTGTTTTAGAGTCCCAATCTCTCAGATTATTGGTTGGATTTTTGGCTTGTGCCATGAGCAAGTTGCAGCATATAGATTGCTGACCTGTTTGGATATGTTTTGATTATCTCATGCTTGGGTGTTCTCCAGATTCTCTAGTTTTCTCCCATGTGCAAAATTAGGCCACAAGGAATTAGACAAACGTAGCGAGCAGCACCCTTCTAAAAAGTAAACGTCATTCTCAGTGAAACTTCCCTGCCTTAAAAACACATAAAAACAGATAATTTAATTTAAAAAAATTATATTTCGTAGTTTTTTGCCCAGAAAATATATTGCAAATGTACGAACATAAAATGAAAAACAGCTTGTCAAACAGTTATAAAAGAATGATATAACCAGGTATTTTGTCGTAAAGCCAACCGATGTGTTATATAACAGCCATACCATCACCACCAGAACTACACCAAACCATTCCATGCATGACTCCATACATGCTTTGCACGATCCGCTTTGCATGCACATTGTTTCATATGGCTTTTCATTGCAACCCCACACAGCAGTGATGATTTCCTGGCTGTGATACTGCGTGACCATATAAGGGAAGGCACATTTTAAAAAAATGCTTAGAAGAATGATGTTCAAGTCTTTTTGCCTCGAAGTGCTTAACTTTTTAAATTCCAATTTTTAACCTTTTCAAATTCCAACGAGAGCTGAGGTTTTTTTCTACATTTTTTTAGCCAGACCACCCTTGACCAGCCGAGTGCGCTACATGCCAATTTTTTTCTGTGCTGAGGTTATTGAGTCTCTCACTGGATTCTTAACATAGATTAAAAAATTTGACTGTTGACAACTTTTAAAATTGAGTATGAATGAAAATGGCAGGGCACCTCAAAGGGCTCTCTTCGTGGCCATGTTCGAGGACTGAGCCCAACACCACGGAGATCCTGGGGTTTCAATCTCAAGTTATATTGTCTAAGTAAAATGTCTAACCGATTGTAAAAAGACGACCATTTCTTAAATGTAGTTGTCACTTAGCTAAATTTGCATTACGGATTATGACATTGGAACACAATCAATTCTTCTAATGAGTAATGCCACAGGATCTTAAATTCTCCATCTAACAGCAAGCATGACACTGATTTTTTTAGTATCATTGATAACAATAATGGGTGGCAGGAAATTGCTGGACAGCTATAGCTGTAACCACATGAATGTTATGCAAACTGGTTTAAGAAATTTGCCCAATGGGCTCTGATAGCTTGCAGTTAAAACGAACTATGTAAATGTTTGGGTCGCGCAGTCACTGTCCTGAGTTTAGCCTCACTGCCCTGTTGGACAACAATGCTTTGTTCGTGATCATTCCATCTCCCTCCCACTGCATTTAAAGCAAAAAAATGTGCTTCTATGGATATCTAGACTTTAGTTTGAAGCACCCTCCCTATTCAATAACAAATTTGAGTTAATATTGAAAGATGATAAACATAACCATATTTGCATTCATTTCATAATTTTATCTTGACCTATTGATATTATATATAGCTTTCAAGTGTTACACGTATATTCATTATATTCCAGGGGTAAATACATTATTTTATTGATAAAATATATTTAATGCATTTACATACGTTTAAAGATAGATTACTTTACAGCCCTCTGTAAATCTACCACTGGATTATCAGTCATGAGGATCGTTTGACCATACTTCACCATGTTGGTCAACGAGGGTTGTTGAATGTGGGGACCTAGAACCAGTTCAGATATCAGATTGTAGCCATGGCCAGGAACCGAACTGAGCTCACTGCATTCATAGTGTGTTGTAAAATCGAAAACCGTCATTGTGTCCCTGCGAACATGAACAACACTCGTTTACATTATTTGCTAAGAGGCTGTGGTAAAAACTCGACATTCCTATGCCAGGATCCAGTTTTTCCAAAAGTGCGACCACTATTGACTTCTGACAACGTGTAACTCGTTTTCTAGACCAAGTAGACCCACATCTGTTTTATGATTGTAAGTCGAATACTTTGATCCAGCGCCACCTGGCTGGGAGTAGGGTATATATATATGATTTTTGTGATTTTTTTTCTTCATGACTAAAAATAGAGGAATCAAATTCTAATTGGTAGGCAGCTACTGTTCAATCAATTAAGAAACCATTAATAATATAATTTATCAAAAAAAGCCTTATGCACAATGACGATTTAAACAAATATTTCATGAAATAGTTAAACACGCTTTTTAAAAAAATGCTTGCAGTGGGAGTGTATTCATGCATATATCCAATGCTGTGTGTACACGTGTTTGGTGTATTTGTGCCATGTTTTGTTATTACTTATACCCATTGCTTCATCATGTATGCCTGCCTCCATTAGTAACATTATACAATTGACTGGTCTATCAATGCCTCTATTTATCGTAATTTACTTAAAACGATTGCGATGAAACTTACAGAAAAAACTGAATTTGAACATTTTGTATAATTCCAGTGAGTTGTAAAATGGATCAGCCAACATTATTGATAACTGCCATCCATTTCATTTTTACAAGGGGTTATCCAGGTGGCTTTGAAATGTATCTTAAGAAAAAATTAAAGGAGACTTCCCCATTTACGATGACAGTGGTACAGCCCAAATCTGATGCTTCACACCTCATGCCTGCGTGTCATGGGTGTGTTTCACTCAGTGGAGCAGTTCACTTATTGTGAGAGTTTTCATGAATAATTATTTAATCGAATGAACACTACCTGGATATAACCCCACTGAAGCATATGCCAGCCTTCCCGAAATGAAGAAAACATCTCGTACTTAAGTGCTCATTTAATTCGTTTCCACATTTTGGAAATATAAATGAAACTAAATATCTATTTCTTATATATTAATGAGCTGAACAAAGTTGGTTTATACGGGATGGTTGGCGCTTTACATTCCTTGTTCAGAGAGCGCGAGATACATATTCCATTTACTCATGTTTGCGGTGTCAGCATGGCTTGCCAGTGCAAGGCATTCATATTTGTACAGTAACATTAGTCTCCATTGTCCATGCACTCACCGCCCACCACACCCACAACTCAGACCAGAGGCGGCACAGGGGCCCTGAGGAAGGAAATGGGGTCTTTAGTTTGGACATTTGGTGCTTGGACAAGTCCAAGTCAATTTTATTTTTAAACACGTGGCACATTTATGGCACAAATCTGCCACCCAAAAGTGCTATCACATTAATACTCAAACATAATAATATACAATTCTATCCACTGAGAAAATATACTCTCTAAAGTTGTTTCAAATATACATGGAGCTTCTTAGCATCTTTAAATTTAAGTTCCAGGAAATTGGGATTCAAGCCAAGGCATGGGAATACAAGTGGCAAAGGGAGGGTGGAATTGTGGGTTCCTTCCAGCCAAACAGAGATGAGGAGTTTTAGATCTTGGATGGTATCTAAGCAAATTAGAAAAGCATCTTCCCTCGAGGTGTCTCGGTGTCTCATGGGATTCACAATGGCTGTGTTGACTCACTGAGCCAGCGCACTTCTGCAAGCCTGGGTTCGAATCCAGGCAGGCAAGTGTAATTAATTAAGATTAAGTCGTGGAGTCCATCAAGTTGCATGGTATCAGCCTGGTCACCTACAACTGCACAAATAATTTACTGTCTTTTAATGTTTTTTTTACTTAATTTGGCCTTGTACAGCGTTAAGTGCTAACATTTATAATTGTTGGATGACTGGCATGTGGTGAACCACTGCCGGGTGAGAGAGGCATCATTGTGACTCCCTTCAAAAATAGTTCTGTTGTTTTTTTTAGTCCTCATTCTCTGACATGTGAGGCTTGTCTGAATGGCCAGGGTTTTTTTAAAGCCATTTATTCAGCTCTTGCCATGACTTATGTTACAATTATGGAATAGAAAGACTAGGGTATAATTTGTATCAAAAGAGTGTCTAAAATGTCCATCTGGAATAGACAATTTGGTTTTTCACACATAGTTATGCTTACACTTAAAGTAAATACACAATATACAATTTTCCCTGCTTGTTGGCTTCAGTTAAGAAAGATGTTTATAAAAAAAAACTAAGCACTGGATTGGCCACTATTTAACATTTTTCCCATTAGCCAAGGCATCCTGGAACTCATGACAAATTATTTTAATGCTACTTCCTAAACCACAGATGCTGATCTCTTGGTAATATCTCCAAAAACCTAACTTAATATTCTCTAAAGCTGTAGGCAAAAAATGTGAGGGGCATTGGCTCAGGCATGGCATTGGTGAGGTGCCATGTACATGCATGTGCATGTGTAGTTGTGGGTCTGCGTACATTGCTGCTCTTGTTAATGTGCATGTTTTATGTATAGAAACGTGCATGTGATGTTTCTATAGAGCAGCAATTATATTTTAAGTTATGATTCTTGGCATCCAGCTATTAATTTACAAACCAATCTACACAATGTACACCTGTACTCTGGAATTGAACCAAGACTATTTACTACAGTTACTACAGACATTCGAATTTTTATTTCCATTTCATCTTGATCGTAATGTACAACCTCCAAGCTACAGTTAAGAAAAGAATGAACATCTCCTGGCTATAAGAAATCTCAGGGCAGCACTAATTTTGTTGACAGCCAAGAGCCAGTACTGGAGATTTCACATTCCCATAGGCAAGCATTTTATTCAAAGTGGTACTGAGTTTAAAATACTTGAAGGTGTGATGGGTTGCGACAACCCCCATTTGGATTATTATATCCTGATAGTGTATTGTACTCATTGACAGATTGGGAGCCAGTGTAACCTCCTTGTCAAAGAAATCAAGTGATCAGATTGTACATTACCACACGATGTCTGATTTGTACAAGGGGGGGGGAGAGAATTGTAAACAAGATTAAATTCCAGTATCTGAGAATCTCAATTGAATGCTCAGATCTCCAGGCTTTTAAGCCAGTCCTCAAGACACCACCATATTGCATCTTTCTGAGTTACCAATATTGCCTTCATTCAAATACAAATTAAGTCATTAAGATACTGCATGTGTCAATGTCTTACGTGAAATAGGGAATGCCGATTAATTTAAATCGACACTTTGTCACAGACTCACACTTAAATCTACACATGCATATCCCAATACAGGATCCTCATGAAAAAGTCCAAACTGAATAAGGATTTCGTGGATGAATAATTCACATTATTGTTAGACAGCTCACCGATATCTTTTGAGTTGTAGCATGTTGTTTGGCACAATATCAGAGAATTAGCTCCGTTTTTGGGGCTTGATTCATAAGTTTTTTTTGGGTCCGATAACGTTAAGTAAAATGTGTATCCTAAACCCTCCACCTAACATAGCCAATTAATCTGAACCAAGTTTTGGGAGCTTATTCAGGAACTGAAGTACATGAACCGGAACGTCGAACATCATGCCAAGCAACACAGTACAACCTGAACACACATCGGAGAGCTATACAATACAACTGCGTAAACCTCCGCTAAATAGTTTTTGTAAAAATGTCATGACATTTTTTTAATCCATGCGCTCTGCATCACGTGTAACGTACTTTTCAAGCATCAGGACCATGTAGTATCCATTGACCCATATATTTGGAAGGATGCAAATTTGGTAAACTCGATAGGGTGTATCGTGGTGTTTCAAGGAACATCGCTTGGGAAAACCGTGGCTTCAAGTTTGCTTTATTGAGGTGTGTTCATTAAGCCCTGGAGGTTAAGAATTGTTGCGGCAATGTACAAAGCCTGCAACTGGAGGCTTGCAAGGTGGTGTGGGCTTCTCCCATGATGGTTTGTGGGGCCAGACGATATATTCCACTTGCCAGTGCCACCTGCAGTGGCAATACTTTAGTGGCATCAATTTCCTTGCACGGTCAATGAAAGAGAATGATGCGATAATCTTTTTTTAAATGAGTGGGTTATCACATAATTCACTTGCGTTGGACATGAATAAATTGGTGCCACTAACGTTGTGCCACCTCATGTGGTACCAATTGCTGCTCTGGCGTGTAGGTTGTGTGAAGTTTTGTTGCCACCATCAGGTTGTGATATTGGAATGATGTGTAATACATTTCTGCTGTCGGGATTGCTCTGCAGAAGTGGTGGTGATGGTTGTTTTTGTTATTGTGGCTTAACGCTCATTGTTGATGATCATATTCTCAACCCACAATCATGAACAATCACTTTCGCACATGCATACATACTCTTATATATACTTACACGTTATACCGACTTTACCTTATTCGCACACATGCGCGCACACACGTGAACATTTACGCACGTGCACAATGACCCACTCGTAAACATTCCCACTTGCCAAAACACACTCGTACATACCCCTCATACTTGAATACACGCAACACACATACGTATACACACTCATACATATATACATACACACACATTCAAACACCCATACTCAAAACATATGCAGGGTGAACTGGAGAAGCAGCTACTCCAAGCGAACCCCATCCTGGAAGCTTTTGGCAACGCAAAGACTGTCAAGAACGACAACTCCTCGCGATTCGTAAGCAGAGCTGCGGCTCCTCCTTCTACACGCAGAGAGATTAAGTGGAGGCCTGGCCTCCAGTGGGTGGCTGCTGGCTGGTTTGGTTCGATCTCCCGGTGCTGCAATTCAAACAATGGAAATATTTCTAAACTCCCCGTGCCTCTGTCCACCTTGTAGTATAAATGGGTAGGTACACCACAGTTAGTTAATTGGCAGTTTGCATTTGCTGGGGTACGTCAACCTCTTTCAAGGCAGTGTAGAAGAGTAGGCCAAAATATTCTCTCAAGGGGCTTTTTCTCAAGTGGAGGCCCTTCTGCGAACAGTAGCACGAGTAAGAATTCGCAGGGCTGTGTACCACCTTTGCTTTTCCTACAGTGGGGGTGTGTACTACATGTGTTATAAGCTTAAAGTAACATTGACTTAGGAGGTTGGTGATTGATTTTTCCAGCTCTGCACCAGTATCTCTTGAGTACTGGGTCGGAGCCCAGATGTTGGGTGTTGGCATGAAAAATCACTGTCTGAGATGCAGGGGTTGAGCCCTGGCACGTGGTATATTTAGGATATTCCCCTTGTGTCAGCTTGGGTTCAATCCTTGTGAACTACTCAAGAAAGAGCCAGTCCCAACAGCCAGGTTGGATGACTGCACCAGCAGGTTTATTAAAGTTCCTGGGTCTATGGCTCAATGGCCATTTCTGCCCTCTGACCCAGTATTTCCAAGAACTTGGTTCTTAGCTCCATTTTATAGAATTGGGGTTAAACCAATTTCTCAGTCATAGCGAGTTTAAAGCTGTTTATTTAATCACAAAATATTACATACGCGATAAAGTGTATCTGATTAATTAACTTAGGGGCAGTCCATAAATGACGTCACGAACCTAGGGGGGGGGGGGGTCAGATATTTGTGACGATGTGTGACGGAGGGGTTTCAGAAATGTGACGTCACATCAAAATGCACAACTTTAAATAAATATAGACAACACGTTCTACTTAATTAAATAGACTTTTTAATAAATTAATACATGTTTTCTCCTACAACATCAGAGTGCAGCGCCACATTAAATACGCACTACAATGACAATAGTTTAAAGCAATTTGAAGCATGTTTTATCTTTGGGGCGGGGGTGGGCAGAGCTTTGTGACGTCATATTTGAGGGGGGGGGGGTCTGACTTTTTGTGACGCCGTGTGACGAGGGGAGGGGGTCAAAAATAGTCGAAAATTGCGTGACGTCATTTATGGACGGCCCCTTATCTACATTACTTGAAATAAGACCTAGAAATAGTGGTGAGGGAGGTCATTTGCATAAAAGTTTGAAGTAGTTATATATTATCTCTTTTGAAGGTCATATATTTTTGGCTCTCTGCCTTGACACTTATAAACTGCCCTCTGATGTGTGTGTTGTTTTAAATTACTATTTTCACAGGGGAAGTTCATCCGCATCAACTTTGACGTCGCTGGGTACATCGTCGGCGCAAACATTGAGACCTGTATCCTTTCGACTGCTCGCACTTGTATACCAAATTGAGGATCCCGCTTTATTCGGCATTAGACTCACAGGGCTGGCACTGCATGTCTGTGACAAACCTGGCCCGCTGGTAGTGCGTTTCCTGTTGATGAGGTTTGTGGTACGAGGCCAGTGGGTCGCCCTGGTGTAAACTGTGGTGAATACTGTGACTTTTACACTGAGACCTCCTTTACCAGTGGCAAAATATAGCAATAGATTTTTACCCTTTCATCTGGTACAAAAACTGACACCTTTATACAAGACATCATGTTTGCAATAACCACATCACAAGCAGTCAAAATGCAAACAAAAGAAACAACTCTGATAATGATATGCACTGTCCTTGAAGTTGATTGGACCAATCATTATCAGAGTTGTTTCTTTTTGTTTGCATTTTGACTGCTTGTGTTGTGGTTATTGCAAACATGATGCCTTGTATAAAGGTGTCAGTTTTTGTACCAGTTGAAAGGGTAAAAACTATCACTATACTGTGACTTTTAATCAAAAACATCATGTACTCCACAGTGGGTGTTAACGATCCCATGATATTATTCGAAAAAAAGAGTAGGTCACGAGTGCTGGCGTCACAATGCGAATTTTTAAATTACCGGCAAATTACCGTGTTGGGTAAAGCCACGAAGCAATGTTGCCCCCGCTGACGATAATTATCTGTGAATCGTGGCGTGCGTGCTAGTCTTGCACAATAAAAATGGCACAAATAACATGTGCTGATAATCTTATTTGATTGTAACTTGGTGCTGGGATTGATGAATCGCACAGATGGAGCCACAACGATTGAGATGCCCACCTGAAGGGCTTGAGGTGTTTTGTTACCTGTAGTTGAGTAGTGGAGTTTGTGTTCTCCTCATTAGCTTTGCGATCTCCAAGCTCTTGCATTTCTCGGCAAGTGATGCTTTAAAGGCTTGGCAGCCCTGCGTCAGTGATGAAAGTTACACATTCTTATGACAGGGGCCTGTATTTCTCTTGGGATAACCACTGTTGACACTGGAGCGATGATGAGTCAAGAAAACCCCCAAATGGGATTTGAAATCAACACCTTTAGATTGTTTAGTCGAGTACTGTAGCTATTGCACCAGCGGGCCAAATGCATGGTGAAAGCTGCTGTGTAAATGAACGTTGATGGTGACGGTGATGGTAGTCATTCCATTGCCTTGACGACCCCGCGCGCTCAGACCTCCTGGAGAAGTCTCGCGCCATCCGGCAGGCGAAGGATGAGCGAACGTTCCACATCTTCTATCAGCTCCTGTCGGGCGCAGGAGAACACCTGAAAAGTGCGTTTTATTGTGCCCACACACATGCATGCATGCTCCCTCATTGGCACATGCATACGCGTGCATCAGAACCCGTAACAAACCTTGGGTTAGGATTATGTACCCTAAAATAGCAGGAGTGTTGCAATGTGTAAACTAAACAGTACAGAAAACATTTGAAAAGTGTAAAACGCGATGAAGAATACATATTGAATAGAATTAGCCATCAATAATTAAACTGGCAATAAAATGTAGAGTTGATCATCCCAGATTGTCACCAATGACTGCACAATAAATTATTGCATTAAATATAAAAATCATAAAAACCTTAACCTTATTAGTATTTAAAATTGCATTTTATGGGTATATGCATCGGTTTTCTAAAAGCACCTGCATTCATCATTGCCAAATATTGAATCTCATAGTATACCATAACCTGATTAAATTACTTTTTGGTTCTTTCGGTAAAGTCGCGTAGAAAGAACTTAAATAATAATAGAATACGACTTTTCGATTGCAACACAAGCATGTGTAAGTCTCTCTCTGCTTGTGTGTCTGTCTGTGTTTTGTGTCTCTCTCAAATTTTGCAATCTTTGAAAGAACGTAATCAACCAGGTTGGGTGTTGACTGTTGTGTTGGCTGACTCTGTGTTGTATTGCATTATATTTCTAAGTTTGCTATGTTTGTTTTCTCATTCATTTGTACCGGATGATGGTTGCTTGTGTTGCAATCGAAATGTGGTATTCTATTATTTTTTTTATTTCTACGTTACTTTACCGAAATAACCAAAGAGTAATTCCTGCAGGTCACGAAAGCTTCAGATCTAGTCTGATTGAATTATAATGGATAGTAAATGTAGGGTAGAGGCAATTTAATTTAATGTTTCAGGGAAATCATAAATAGAGAAAAAAACTTGTCAAATGTAGTATTGACTTCAGTAACGTGACGTAGAAATGGCTTTCCCTGGGGATTAACAACCGAGTTGCCTATGGGTTTTGAAACTTGTCTGCTCAAATGGCGATGCAGACCTTTGAACTCTTGATTGTTGCCATAGCGACGATAGTAATGGCATCTTTCTTGCGTCTCTCCCCGTCTGGCCCCACAGCTGACCTGCTCCTCGAGGGCTACAACAACTACCGCTTCCTGTCCAACGGAAACGTCGTCATCCCAGGGCAACAGGACAAGGACAACTTCCAGGAGACGACCTCCTCTATGAACATCATGGGCTTCACGCACGAGGAGCAGATTTGTACGACGCTCACGCACGCACTCGCACGCACCTGCACATAAACTGCACCTGTGAAGAGACCCCAAAAGTGTTCGTGGTGTTTTCTTGCCAGGATTTCTCCCCAACCCCCTGACCCCCCCCCATGTGATCTGAGACTGTGCTGACCGAGAGAGATGGGAAGGACATTTCTTGGCCTCGTGACTTGCGTGCGTCGTGTCCCCACAGCCTTGCTGCGCGTGGTCTCTTCCGTGCTCCATTACGGAAACATTGTTTTCAAGAAGGAGAGGAACACTGACCAGGCTTCGATGCCAGACAACACTGGTAAGCATATACACGTACACAGAGACAAAGGCCTTACCTATAGCCATTACCAGAATTAGGGGAAAGTGCTGTAAGTGAGAACCTGTGGCTCGCATGGTGTTTGATGGGGTGGTGTGGCTAAACACTATGATTGACAGTGTTCGTCTTCCCAGTGCTGATGGTTACAAACTGCTTAAGGTACACTTTTAAGGCCGAGATGATGTTGGGGAGGCCTATGACCTGCTTGGATATAATTGCATACTTGTCAACACCTTATCAGTGCTTCCCTTATTACAGACCAATTCAGACCTTATTGGTCACCCCGTGCCCTTATAAATCTCAACGTTCATCCTACAAAGTACCATCACAAGGGAGAAACACAAATACACAGAAAAACTATTTGCCCGTATGGAAACGGCTGTACACTGTATGGACCTGAAGTCAATTTCCCTGTACAAGAATATGGGTAACAGTATGCGTTGACAGGTATGCAATTGCTACTTATTAATTGGATGGTTGCTGGGTTCGTAGCACAGTCCACTAACCACTGTCACCCGCTGATAATCCGCACATTGCCGAGGTACAGGAACTATTCCACGCTCTCGACATCCAGCATATTATTTTTGGAGAGAGAGTTGAAGGGATTGAGTGTTGATCGGCAGGTGTTTTATATCCGCCATGAAAGTAAGGCCCATCTCTTTGTGGCAAGCTCAGGAGGCAAGCTCCCAGGTTCATCAGCATGTTCTCCGAACTACTTTTCAGCGTGAGCAGAAAATCCATGTTCATCAGTATACCATGTAGTTCGAGAAGCCTTCCTTGGCTATACCATGCTACAGATACAATGGTAGGCTGCTACAATGAGAATCTGATCAGTGGGCCAGTGACTTCTAGGGATGGCTCCCTACTGATCAACCATGTTATGCGTACTGTTCCACATATACTTGTACACACACATGCATATATACTGTATGTGTACATGCTTGCGCACACATTCCGATGGTGGAGCTATGATATTGACCTCCAGATAACACGAATGTCCGTTGGTTGTCGCATTGGCAGGTTTGACTTGGCTTTAGTGAAAGGTATTGTATTATTTTCCTGTGATGTGTACCACGTTCTAAATCTATGTTTCCATGACCAGTTCTCAGTAGCATGTGGTTGCGCTGTCACCGAACTGAGACAAAACCAGGCTGGATGGCGTTCCCACATTGTGCCGTCTTAGTTCCTGCCTTTCGGTAGCCCCTGCTTAATATGTAGGTACTACTCCCAATCCACACCCCCTTGTGGCCTAGTGATCAACCCAGGAAAATGAGATCTTCGCTGGGCAGAAATCGATGCGAAGTCAGGAGTGTGTTGGTAATAGGAAGTATCTAAAAGTGATTTCATAAGACTGTTTTAAATAAGGTTTTGTGTAGTTGTATCTTAAATGCGATTTAAAACGGCAACCAAAACAAGAAATGGTTCTTAAAGATCTGCGCCTTGGATGTGTGTCCTGGGATGAAGTACAGTAATTTGAGAGTGATGTTTCAACCTGGATTATGAAGCATGTAAATGCAACCACATTTAAGAAGCTTTACAAATGGAGACAATTTTCCCATGTTGAGAGTTTGAAGATGGATTATTAATGAGAGCAGTGAATAAGAGGCAGACTAGAAACGACATAATAGAAGAGCATATGAAGACACCTCATGAAGTGAGACAGCAGATGAAAGTATTCAGCCTGAACTTGAACAGTGGCAGTGTATGGGGCAGTGCAGACGGCAAGAGGAAGGGAATTTCAAATAGCAATAACAAGCAGCAGTGGATATGTTTACATGTATAGTATGATTTAGTTAAAATAGGGCAGTGTTCATTAATGCGATGTTGAGGGATGTTATTTTGAGTCCCCACTTGAAATGTATTTGTTTAGTTAATTTTTAACTTGACTAGTATTACTTAGAAACGAACTTGGTGTCGTGATGGAGTGAGGTGGTGGCAATCCCGACTGTTGATGCCTAGAGCTTTACGCTATTAAAGATGAGCGCTTGACAGATCCAAGGACAATCGTTAGATGTCAACATTCACTTCTTTAACTGCTGTGGGAACATATGGCCCAGGTTCAACTCCAGTCTGGCCACAGATCCTTCTCACTTGAAACTGGTCATGGAAATTAGGCACAATTCACTGGCATGGCTCTCTTGAGCACAGATTAACGCAGATTTTACGATGCCGAAACGCTCTAGGGCTCGGCTCACGCAGCTCGCACAGCTCACACCATGTGACGGAGCGTTCACTTCGCCGATAGGATGTTCACGATCGTATATATAAGTTAAGGATATTCACGCTACTCACATCGACATAATTCCGGATCGTTAAGGTAATGTCAGATCGTTTAGATAAATATATTTGCTTACATGAATTCAATTTTGACTAGTTAAGGATAGGATATTCACATTTTTAAGTCTAACATCATTTGTATTATAACATTTGGCAAGATAATTCACTTCTAAAAATGCTCACTCGTATGCACCTGTTAGGTTTTGAACATTCACCCGTAATGTGTGACTCACGCCATTGATAAATATATGCAAAAGCTGACTTGTATATATTGGACATGCACTTCTAAAACCCACCTTAAAATGTGTAAACCTACTGAATTGTGAAGTCGTTGCCGTTATGAGTCCTAATGGTGGTGCCGGAGTCACTGAGCCAGCCACCGCTGAGTTCAACTCTCAAGCAGCCAGCCTTGATTAAATTGGGTTCTGTAATTTAGTTAACTTAATGCTCATGGCCCAAGATACTCTTGAGAATGTAACATTAAAATACTATGCCTCCTTTATATTGAGGTCCTAAATGGAATGATGATCAAATGGCTAAACTTCCCTTGACGTTGTATTTGATTAAGAGATCCATTCGGAAGACAACAGATTTAATCTCTGTCATTGTCATCCTCTGGGAGTGTTCCCTGGTAAAGGATGTGCTAGCAGGGGGGGGGGGGGGGAGTCCAGATGGCACCATCTCATTGGTTAGCTATAAAGTCATAATACAACGTTTACCTGATTTAAAGAGCATAGGACAGTGCTCGTATTCCTTAGCAGCTATAAGATACCAGTGCGCATATCCATATGGCTATGGTGGGTCAATTTCCAAGTGACAACCACTGCTAATTTCGTGCAAAGTGGGTTTCCATGTGATCACACTCTGTAGCGATGATGTGCTGGGTCGACCCCGACCGAGATATGAGTAAAGAATTTTTCTGACTGAGAGTCAAGCACACTATAATCACAGCAGCACCTTAGGAAAAGTTGGTAATATAAATAACCACAAAAAAATATTAAAACATGAGGTTTGTTGAATTTAAAATAAAAACGAGCCATGAGTTGATGTGCATGTTTCTCTCTGGCTGGATCTCCCCCACTTTCCGTCTGCTCTTGCCCTCTCAATCTCCTTTTCTCCTCACTGCCCTCCCTCATCACCACCACCACCAGCTGCCCAGAAGCTGTGTCACCTGCTGGGAATCGCCGTGACGGATTTCACGCGTGCAATCCTCACTCCACGCATCAAGGTCGGCCGCGACTACGTGCAGAAGGCCCAGACCAAGGAACTGGTAAGGGAACGTCCCATAATGCACTCTGAGATGCTCCCATAATACATTGCTTTCCCTCGCATCTATTAATTTCACTGTATAAAATACAATGTTTGTTTATTTGTCCGCTCTCCCCTTTTGTCTTCTTCTGTCTCCATCTGATTCTGTCTCTTTCCCTTCTCCCCATTACTTTCTTCTCTGACCCCTGTCTTTATATAATTCTCCCCCCACTCACCGTCTCATTCCACCCCAATCTTCCACTCCTCTCTCATTCTCTGCCCATCTCTGCACCTCTCCCTCGTCCGTGTCGCCCAGGCTGACTTTGCTATCGAGGCGTTGGCCAAGGCCACGTACGAGCGTCTCTTCCGCTGGCTCGTGCAGCGCCTCAACAAGGCTCTGGACCGCACCAAGCGTCAGGGCGCCTCCTTCATCGGCATCCTCGACATTGCCGGCTTCGAGATCTTCGAGGTAGCCCCCACCGCCACCTGTCGTGGGGCTAGCACGGAACAAGCGGTGTCTGAATTTCGATTTAAAGCTTTCGTGACTGCAGGGATTCATCTTCTTGGTTCTTTCGATAAAGTCACGTAGAATGGAAACAATAAAAATAATAAAATAAAACATAATAAAATAATTCTCACAACGTTTCGGCCACAACGCAAGCAGCCGTCATCAGGTGAAGACCAGGTCTGTCGGGGAGACAGCGAAACGTCGTGAGAATAATTTTATTATGTTTTATTTTATTATTTTTATTGTTTCCATTCTACGTGACTTTACCGAAAGAACCAAGAAAAAGCGGTGTCTGTATGCGGCTCGCTGTGTGCTTGTTGGGCTGCCAGTGTTTGCCTTGGGTTATTCAAAAAATATAATGGGTTAACACTGTGTGTGGAGCTGGCAATGTTTGCACGAAGCTATCAGTATTTGTGTAATCTAATGGATTCCTTTATTGGGTTAGCATTGACAATATAGCAGTGTCTAATGGACTGGCAGTGTCTGTTTTGAGCCCGCGATGTACCTGGTGGTCGTGCATGCTAAGCTGGTATAAAAGCTGAAAAGTTCTCAGACTTGTGGAGAGTGGTGCACGCTTGGAATTCCACTTGGAGATAGAACGAAGTACACATGGAATAGAGAACATATGCAGATTAAAGACATCAAAGTGACTGATAAGGGAAAATAAGTACATTTAGGCAGGATACTGATACCAGAGAGAGAGCGATGTATCAGTAGCAGCTCAAGGAGGGAACATGCCGAACAGTATAACCATCGTGGAGCGATAACGATAATATCGGATCGTGTGCAGGAGTGAGGCGGATTGTTTCGTCGTGCGATTTTGAGGGATGGCGACCAAGTTGGACAAGGCCTTTCATGCAGCAGTTGATAGACTATGGCCGCTGCTGATGATGATCGTCGCTCATTTAATAGTTGCAGTGGTTTTCATGCCAGTCTGAATAACGTGTTTATTTTTGTTCTTTCAACATTCCCATATCGCAGCTGAACTCCTTTGAGCAGCTGTGCATCAATTACACCAACGAGAAGCTGCAGCAGCTGTTCAACCACACCATGTTCATCCTGGAGCAGGAGGAGTACCAGCGTGAGGGCATTGAGTGGAACTTCATCGACTTTGGGCTCGACCTGCAGCCATGCATCGAGCTCATCGAGAAGCCGGTATGTGCACATATGCAAGATGAAGATCCCCGTGTATGAAATTACATCCCCGGGGGGGGAGGGTGGGGGCGGAGAGAGTAGGTTCCCCACCCCTGCTGTAAAGTGTCCACGTACGCCGTATTGACGATGCGTGACGACGGCGCCTGCTGTTGCGTGCGCTTCAACCCAGGCCGGGCCGCCGGGCATCCTGGCACTGCTGGACGAGGAGTGCTGGTTCCCCAAGGCCACGGACAAGTCGTTCTGTGAGAAGCTGGTACAGGAGCAGGGCACGCACCCCAAGTTCCAGAAGCCGAAGCAGCTCAAGGACAAGGCAGACTTCTCTGTCATCCACTACGCCGGCAAGGTGACGTGACGCTTTTGAGGCCAAGTGGCAAAATGAGTGAAAGAGAAGCTGGTGTGAGATAGTATTTCTATCCCTGGAGAATTCACATCTCGGATGCAGATGACAATTATATTAAAACCTCCACCATTCCACTTTCAATGTCAGTACTTAGTATTGTTACAGGAGGGTATTATGTAGAGGGCTACATTGTGAGCACAGGGCAGTGCAGCAAAATGCATTTTTGCTCTTAACGTCTATGCTACCTGCCTTCACAAACCCGAACTGAACAGCGTGGTTAGATCGCCGCCATGATCCGTACAGCATGGACGAGGCTTTCATCCAGCAGTGGATTGACGAAAAGGGCTACACGTGACATCGCCGCGAGTAAAACACCGGGTCTGACGAGTCTGTGGGCCGGTGCCACGTGTCCCCTGGCAGGTGGATTACAAGGCCGACGAGTGGCTGATGAAAAACATGGACCCCCTCAACGACAACGTGGCCACGCTTCTGCATCAGTCGTCCGACAAGTTCGTGGCGGAGCTCTGGAAAGATGGTGAGAGAGCGGAGAGGGGGCAATGATTTTGGAGGATGGTGATGATGGCATAGAGAAGCAAGTGGTAGAGGGAGATGGAGAAATGGACTGATACGAAGGGAGAGCGGGACAGAGTCGGATGAGGGGCGGGGAAGGGTGAGAGAAAGAGGAGTGAATTGGCCAATGAGGAATATGGCCACGTTGCATTATAGGCCTTTGAGTCTGTTAATCGAGTGGGATTTAATCATTACTTTATATTGCTGCTTAATAATATGATGGAACAATCTCCACATAAGCATCAGAAGAGCTGATAGAAGATAAATATAAACTGTTATTTAAAAGCCCATCTCTTCAGTCCATCTGTAATGCAGCACAAATACATGAGGCAAGTGAGGTATCTGGTGTTATTACTTGTCTCTTGTAATTGGCCTTACTTGTCATGTATGCTTGTATTAGTTTTAAATTATATTCCCTGGACTCTTTTAGATCTCCTTTTTAAATAAAATATATAACAACAATGGTGCAACAGGATACATTGTTTTGTCATTTTTAACTAAATGTGCCGTGTTTTGTATAAAATATAGGTTGGGCGTTCATGTAAAAATTATTGAAGTGTGCAATATAAACGAGATGAATTGATCGACAGCAATACTGGATTTTCACGCACTTGGTTCATTGCCCGTGTTGTGAGCGCAAGAATAGATGTTTAAGCGACGAATGTAAACGGGGACGCGTCGTTCCACGCCAAGCGAACGTCGTGCGCGTGTGCCCCTCCCCCCGTGTGTACAGTCGACCGCATCGTGGGTCTGGACACGGTGTCGGGGATGACGGACACAGCCTTCGGCTCCACCTACAAGACGCGCAAGGGCATGTTCCGCACCGTGGGGCAGCTCTACAAAGAGCAGCTGACCAAGCTCATGGCCACGCTGCGCAACACCAACCCCAACTTCGTGCGCTGCATCATCCCCAACCACGAGAAGAAGGTGCGTGCATGCCGATGAATGTTCCCTTGCCCATTTTGTCAAGTTCTGAAGCTGGCCCATTGAGTCTAAATAACACATACGGGCGTGCCTGGAATATGAAAAATACAGGAATCGGACAATAATCTATAAATTTTGACGTGTTCGAACTTATTTGATTCATGTTTAACATTCCTGTTTAATGTGCGTGCATGCGTATTCATGTGTGGTTAATGATCTGGCCACATTTCTGCATTAAGACCCTCCATCACCTGACGTAGCGATGTGATTGTTGAGTATAAATGTAATTGTTGAGTAGACAATAATTTAATTCAACAATTATTGTTCCAGTTCACCGTTAAGTTGAAGAACAATTTTTACAAACAACTATTAGCAATTTGTTACCCACAATTTTGGCCAGATCACTACATGGCCTCACAAAAAAATATATTATATCATTGCCTGTGAAAACCTATGTGGTATTTGTATGATTAATGTGTAAGATTCGCATTGTACGTGTGTAAATGTGTGCATGATTTCAAATTGCATGTTTTATTCATGTTGTGGTTTTTTTTGCTTGCACAGGCTGGCAAACTGGAGCCGCACCTGGTGCTTGATCAGCTGCGCTGTAACGGAGTCCTCGAGGGCATCCGTATCTGCAGACAGGGCTTCCCCAATCGTATCATCTTCCAGGAGTTCAGGCAAAGGTACGAGGGTGTACACTAAGACAAAGATCCACCATACACACCGCACCAGGCACTCGTAGGGGAGGCCCAGGTCCCGTTCAGATAATCAAACTCGGGTCACCAGGTTTATTGCACAGCACACTAACAACCACTACACTGCGGGGGTGTACTAAAAGATAGACAAAGATCCCCCTTATAGCCTCAACAAATTGTTGAGGCAAGTGCTGTTAGCAAGCACCTATAAAGGTCGCCATGGCACATGAGGAGGTGAGTGGCCAGCACCACGCCCTTGCCGCCTTTGTCTCTCCCAGCGATATGTACACATTGCACTAGGTACTCATTTGAGGCTGAGTCGGCCTAGGGGAGGCCCAGGGCCGATTCAGATAATCGTCATTGGTATTGGCCCTGAGCGGGAATCGAACTCGGGTCACCAGGTGAGTTGCGCAACACACTAACTTGTACACTATGGGGGTGTACATACACACACACATACGAAATGTTCACCTTTAAATGCAAGCACATACACTTACATGTGCACATGCGCATATACACACAAATGCTTGCATTTATAAACTCGCATGCATTGACAACACATTCTTATTCGTGCAAATAAGTATATAAAAATGTATTAATCTACTCGCATGCAAATGCATGTGAGCTTCCATACGCACCTGCACAGACACTCAACATGCTAGGGAGTTGCAACCTCACAACCATCTCCTACATTTGATCCACTCCCATTTGGCTCACAGTCAGGCTAAATAGGGAATAGCAGCCACGCTATCCGTTCCTTCAAACGCTTCTGGCATGATCCACATGCTTACCGGACATTCACACCGCTGCGCCCTAGGACTAATTTTCTTCTTTGTGTACTCCCTCGTGTGCAGATACGAGATCCTGACTCCCAACGCGATCCCCAAGGGATTCATGGACGGGAAACAGGCCTGCGAGCGCATGGTGCGTATCGCTATCCACTCACGTCCCCCCTCGCGTAGCGTGGAACCAGTAACACTTACTGCGCTTCTCCACAGCAGCTCCTCCCCGTGTGCCCCTCAACGCCTCTCGTGCCGCTCTCCCCTCCGTGCAGATCAAGGGGCTGGAGCTGGACCCGAACCTGTACCGCATTGGGCAGAGCAAAATCTTCTTCCGCGCGGGAGTTCTCGCCCATCTGGAGGAGGAGCGCGACCTCAAGATCACTGACATCATCATCGCCTTTCAGGCAACGTGCCGCGGATACCTGGCCCGCAGGTGACACTCCTGACCTCCTAACCTACCTGTCCCTCCCAAACCTTCACCTCCTCTCACCTCTGAACCCTGACCCCTGACGTCCACATTGCATTTTGTCTGAACCTGCACATGCTTTTGGCAAAATAAAAAAGTAAAAGCAATCCTACAATTGTTTCTCCATGCTCAAATTAGATACATTGGCACTCATAATTGGAGATGGCTCTGAGCCCAGTCGTGGAAATTCCGTGTTCCTATGACAGTGCCAGTCTGTGACTGCTGCCTTTAGAGCCCACAAGGTGCTGTAAATTTGTTAATCCCAGTTGAATGATGAACTGCGTTAACCCCCGACCAATATTTGAACTCTTGCGTTTGTCAACAGTGCCAAATAGCAGGGTATTGGCCAGTTTATGAAACAAATACCATATTTGTGGGTGGTGTTGACAGCGATGACTATACTGAATGGATTGTAAAGCTATGCGAGCACATTGTGTTCAATTCCTGACCTTGTACATCATCAGTGAAGAATAGTATCTGAACTTGGTCTTAGCCTCCCCTAGGTCAACTCAGCCTTAAATCCGTACCTGGTGCAGTGTGCGAACATCAACACTTGGAAGACGAGAGTGGCCACACCGCCCCCTTGTGTGCCATGTTTAACTTGATGGTGCTCGCTAACAGCGCCTGCCGCTGGGGTCTGTAATACTATTTGGGGGATCGTGTTTGCGTGTGCAGGGCGTTCGGGAAGAGGCAGCAGCAGCTGAGTGCACTGCGCGTCATCCAGCGCAACTGCTCCGCGTATCTCAAGCTGCGTAACTGGCAGTGGTGGCGCCTCTTCACCAAGGTACCCACTGGGGGTTCCGCGATTCATTCGTCAGAATCGTTGACTCGCACGCTCGCGGCGCATGCATCTTGAGCGTGATAATAGATTCGTGTGCGTTTGTTGTAGACTCGAGTTTCGAAGCACTCTAGACTCTTGATTTTACCACTGGTGCATACGTCTGAAATGTGATCCCCGAATCGTGAAGATTTGTCATCGTGGAAGAGGATAAATTGTTACACCCTTAATTTGCACTCTTTGAGTTTCTAAGGTTTCTAAAGTGAACGTGACATTATTTAGTTAATAATTAAGTGCAGTGGCCACACTCGTACAGAGACAGAGATGAGATTCAGCTCTGAATAAAAATAAGTCGCAACTCAGTCATTTCTGGTAATTCCCGCACGAACCAAGCGACCTGAGATAGATTCTCAGCCACGGCAAACACATCGTTGGTGAGTCACATCTAAACTGGTCATGGTCCCCACCTTCACCAGTGTGGTGAAGTATGATCAAACAACCTCCATGACCGACATGGTGTTTGGAATACCAAATGTTCTAAATTAATTCTTATAATCGGCTCATGATGCTTCGTCAGTGACTGTCCACATCTATCTCCCATCCCCTGATCGTGCTCTGCATTTCTTGTTGCTCCCGCATCGCACGTCCCACGTTTCCCCCTCCCCCACGCGCAGGTGAAGCCACTGCTACAGGTCAGCCGCCAGGATGAGGTGTTGCTGGCGAAGGCCGAGGAGTTGCAGAAGGTGAAGGAGCGGCAAGTGCAGGCGGAGACGGACCTTGTGGAGCTGGAGCATAAACACAATCAGGTGACCACCACCACTGCTCGCTCGTTGGCACACGCACCAGGAGCGGGGAACCTACAGCCCGCGGGCCGGACACGCACAGTGCCACGTGCACTTACAAAGGCGAAGGCAAATGTCCAGCAAACCGAACATCGCTTTGACCCCATGTGATTGTGACCCCTTGACCCCGGCCACTGCC
Organism: Lampetra planeri; assembly: GCF_965212315.1. Classification (NCBI taxonomy): domain Eukaryota; kingdom Metazoa; phylum Chordata; class Hyperoartia; order Petromyzontiformes; family Petromyzontidae; genus Lampetra; species Lampetra planeri. The sequence goes on from NC_136107.1 coordinate 32,979,759, forward strand.
ACAGGCGATAAAAGAGAAGCAGATGATGGCGGAGCAACTGCAGGCGGAGATCGAGCTGTGCGCCGAGGCCGAGGAGATGCGCTCGCGTCTCGAGGCCAAGAAGCAGGAGCTGGAGGATATCCTCCACGACCTGGAGGCGCGCGTGGAGGAGGAGGAAGAGCGCGCACAGTCGCTCAACCAGGAAAAGAAGAAGATGCAGCAGCACGTGCAGGTGGGAGTGCGCGCGAGGGCTCATGCTGGTGCATCGCGTCGTGTATGGTGGTGGCGATTGGTGGAGAATGATGACCAGGTTTGGGGGGGGGGGGGGGGTAGTTCATATTTAATGGTAACAATGGTTGTGAAGAGATGGTGGTGATGTAATGGTGAGAGTGATGATTGCTGATGTGAGAACCATGTTAGTCAGATTTGGTCAATTATAATGAAAATAACAGTTGTATTGCTATCCCGGAAATGGCTAAGTGGTAAGAGATCGGGTCACAATCGGAAGGTTGTGGGTTCAAATCCTGTTTGGGGGTTGAACCCAGTCCATCATCCCTCCCTGGAGTTGATTACATGAGTGCCACTTTGTGGGACAGTCAACAGTGGTTGTCTTATGGAAAAGACTACCCCCCCCCTCCATAGGAATGTGGAATTCCCATCACTGACTCAGGGCTGTAAACAGGAGATGATGACCGTCTCAATGCTCATTTGAGCAGAAAGTGACTTGGAGCATTGTTAGCTGAAATTACAATGAAATTGTCATTGCAATTCATCATAAATTACCCATTTGTAATTTACCCCCAGGTTTATTGATGTTGATTTACCTTTTGATAATCTCTTACTATGGTGGTCATATTGATGGTGGCATGAATTTTACTTCATTTTTTATTGTTTGGTCATTAATGGTGATGTTCATATAGATTTTTATTTTGGTTATGGTGGCGATCTTAGTTGTGGGTCATGATGATAAACAGATGGTACTGACATGAATAGTGAGGTGATGATGATGTTGCTGTTGGTAGTAATTAATTGCGGTGTTGATGAAAACTGAGGTGCTGATGGCAGTATTTAGTGATGGTGGTGATGAATGAAGGCTGGTGATTATGATGGTGCTTTATGTACCTATGTTGAACTTATTTCGCACCATACATGGCCAACCGTGCTTATCAGAGGTGCGGGATAATGTCGTTCTCTCAGGACCTGGAGGACCAACTCGAGGAGGAGGAAACTGCTCGCCAGAAGCTGCAGCTCGAGAAGGTTCAGACTGAGTCGAAGCTGAAGAAGATGGAGGAGGACCTGATCATCCTTGAGGACCAAAATTCAAAGTTCAATAAGGTTTGCACCCTCTCAATAGTCGAAATGTCACATTGATGGTTGATGTGACCAGGTGGCATGATGTATATAATTCAAAAGCGCATGGCAATGTACAGAACCAGCATTCAAACACCAGAATCCCATTTGCTCCTCTAAGATACGTCCACTTCTCAGTTTCGCGGACTTTTTTTGCTGGAAGTGGTTGGACACTGGTGTGATCAGTGCTTTGGAGGCAAGGCTCGGTGAATCACATGGAGATTTGTGTGAAACTCCCAAACCCACTTGAATTCAAGGTGACCAGAATTTGGCCACCTTATGCGTGTGATGTGTTTTCTTCCGCTAATCTAGTTTTTACCCACTTGAAGAACATTACTTCTAAAGGAATTGTCCAAATAGTCTCAATGTAGGACCCTCATGTCACAAGTCTCGACTCGGTGAGGCTTTCCTGGAAAAATAAATGACTCGATTATTATCGATGCCCGTGCAATACGCAGGAGAAGAAGCTGATTGAGGAGCGGGTGTCTGAGTTGGCGACCAACCTTTCCAAGGAGGAGGAGAACAACAAGAACCTGCTCAAGGTGAAGAACAAGCAAGAGAGCATCATCGCTGACCTCGAAGGTGAGCATTGATGCGTTTACCCCTTCTTCACTGGCACATCAGGGCCAAGCCAGCGCAGTGTCCCTCACGGTCCAGATGGTTCTCCACTGGCTATTGCCAGGATCAAACCGTGCCACTTTGGCCTCACAAAAAAATCTGAATCTGGCTCGGGGCAAAGCAGGGCCAGGCACAGGGTTAATAGTGTTCATTATGTGTGATGTTAGGACACTCTGAGGACACCTTATCACCGCGTCATCTACATGCGTCTTCACGGTTTGTGATATTGTGCTGCCGATATCACAAATCAGGTTCTGCAGTGGAAAATAAGCACTGAGGCCTTTGAGCCACGTTGGGCTGGCTTGGGATGGCCCTGGTGTGGCTCAATTGTACCATGGAAAAGAGAATATGGAAGGTGAGGATCTGTACTAGGAATATATATCAGTTGGTAGATTAGCAGGACTGCTGGTCATGAGTTCAAATCCCTGCCAGAGGTGAGTTGAACCTGTAATCATTTTAATCAACATTGTTATTATATTCTTGGGTCTTTCGGTAAAGTCACGTAGATAGGTTCTACGTGACTTTACCGAAAGACCCAAGAATATAAATTTCTGCAGTCACGAAAGCTTTAGGTCAAGGTTGTTACCATTGCTGTCACCGTGATTATTGTTGTTATTGCCGTAATCACCTTTTTTCATCCGTTGTGAAGCAGATGGCGTTTATATTTTGCTCAATACCACTGACAGTTTTAACCATGGCGGAAAATTCTCTAACGCTCAGCCATTACGATGCCAAGTTAATCGTGATGATCCATCGCCCCCTGCTGACTTTCTCGTGGTACAGATCGGCTGAAGCGCGAGGAGAAGTCTCGCCAGGAGCTGGACAAGGTAAAGCGCAAGCTGGATGGAGAGAGCACCGACCTCTCCGATCAGATCGCTGAGCTACAGCAGCAGATCATCGAACTCAAAGCCCTGCTCGCCAAGAAGGAAGAAGAGTTGCAGGCCGCCCTTGCCAGGTGAACGATCGGATTGACAGTGCTGGTAGTGGTGACAGGATCGCTGCTGCTAGCGGTAGGTCCTGGTAGTGATGGCGGTCGAGGCAGTGGCAGTCAGTGCTGGTGATATTCATGGTAATATCATCAGTCTCGTTGGTGATCCTATTTACTAAAGAAAGGTACCATTGATCCCATATTATCAGTGAATAAGTCCCTTTGCTTGATACCAGCTGAGAGCCAATAATGGACCTAACCCTGGGTCGAGGGATTTTAAGGAAAGCCTGGGTGAAGGAATCAAGTCATGTTCATGCGAAACAGTAACAGTGGTGATAAGGAGACACCTTAACCGCCAGTCAACATTGGCTGAAGTAACCCAGTGAGTGCTGGATCTTCAATAAACCTGACCACTTCACATTAAATTAAATCAAGTAAAGTGATATTGGAACTGGATGTTGCATCTTAGGTATGACAGCAGTTTTCTAACTTCGGCAAAATGTTTTATATCTAAAGTAGTAATTATTGTTCAGAGTTGAAGAAGGCTTTGGTATGGAGAAGATAGCCAAGCTAATTCGTTGCCACATTAGAAACTTTCCTTTCATTTCAGTGCGCAATGAAGTTGTGTTCTTCATCACACATTCACGAACGCCTCTCTGATTCCGCTGCCTTCATTTACGTCCCCGTGCAATCCGCGCATCGGCCCACTCCAGGGTGGAGGAGGAGAGCGGCCAGAAGAACATGGCGCTCAAGCAACTGCGGGAGCTGCAGGCCCAGCTGGCCGAACTTCAGGAGGATCTGGACGCCGAGAAGGCCGCTCGCTCCAAGGCCGAGAAGCAGAAGCGCGACCTCGGCGAGGAGCTCGAGGCCCTCAAGACAGAGCTGGAGGACACCCTGGACACCACTGCCGCACAGCAGGAGCTCAAGTGAGAAGGGCCAATTGTGTTCTGTATGCGCTGGTGACGGTGGTGCCGGCGGTGTGAAGTGGCTGGTAGTGGTGGTGCCCGTGTTATTGGAGGTAATGTGAATGGAGGGTGATGGTGGTTGTGTTTTAATGTTAATTATAATGATGATAATGATGACATTGGTGATAATATTAAGTGATGATATAATGGTGCTGAATGCGATATTAATTGCAATGTTGGTCGTTATAATGATGGCACTGACATCACGGTGCAATGCCATTCGTCATTATGCATCAATGCAGTAAAGTAGGACCTGTATAAATATTCAGGATTTTTTTTCCTAATTAACAAAGCATAATATATCTTGGACAGTTGGGAAATGACAGCCTATGTATGTATCAACATATGAAATGTTCCTTGGGTTACAGTCTTTTTTTTACGAGCGTTTTGGTGCGCTTTGCGAACATCAGCACTGGAGAGGCAAAAGTGGAGTGGTGTGGTGCTGGCCACACCATCCTCTGTATGCAGTGCCATCCTTAAAAAAGTGCTCGCGGACAGCACTTGTCCTTGTAGTGTATAATGCGAAATCGATTATTTTTCTCATTGCTCCACGTGCAGATCCAAGCGCGAGCAGGAGGTGACTGAGCTGAAGAAAGCGATTGATGAGGAGACACGGAACCATGAGTCTCAGATCCAGGACATGCGGCAACGGCACAACCAGGCCCTGGAGGAACTGTCCGAACAGCTTGAGCAAGCCAAGAGGGTCAGCACATACAAATGCATGCACACACACATACATAGACACGCCTATACATGTGAACACACAACCACACTCGTTTACGCATGAACGCACGCACATATGCATGCAAATGTATAAACATATACACAAGGACAAAGATCCCCCATATAGCCTGAATAGGCTATATGGGGGGCAAATACAAATGTACAGACTGTTGGGAGAAGCAAGCACCAATGAAGCCCAGCACGGCATATGAGGTGGTGGGTGGCTAGCACCATGCCTGGCCGTCTTTGTCTCCCTCGTGCCAATGTTTAAACACGAGGTACTCCTTTCAAGTTGTCAACCTAGGGGAGACCCAGAACCGGTTTGAATATGCATCACTGGTGAAGTCCACCAATGCGTGTACACATGTACATGTAGACACACGTGTACGCACAACTAATGCACATACACAAAAGTGTGCACACAAATGCATATGCACATGCACACACGTGCTTATTTTTTATCATGACCTCCACACCTGGTTTAGAACTCAACCATCCACGTGTTCTCAGATGTCAGACATGACCATTATGAACCACCTGACCAACCTAATGGCCACCCCTCTGTCCTGCGTCCCCTGCCCTCTGACCGCACAGTTCAAGGCTACGGTGGAGAAGAACAAGCAGGGCCTGGAGGGAGAGAACCGTGAGCTGGCAAGCGAGGTGAAGGTGCTGAGCCAGGCGCGTAGCGAACTGGAGATGAAGCGCAAGCGAGCCGAGGGCCAGGTCCAGGAGCTGCAGGCGAAGATGGCGGAGAGTGAGCGGACGCGTACTGAGCTCGCCGACCGCTCCAACAAATTCCAGGTGCTGCCCCCCTCCCACCACGCACATGGTCCCCTCTGGTCACGGCGAATGTCGGAGAAGTAGAGCGGAGTTGGTGAGCCGCCCAGCGGACGGCGAGCACTGATGACGTGCATATGTTGAACTTCTTCCGCACTGTACGTAACCAACCGTGCTAATCGGAGGTGCGGGGAAGGACAACAAGCTAAACATAATAAGCAGCTCTAAAGAAATTAATTTTCGGAAAGATGTGAGTGATGGAGATTTTCTCCCACGAGCTCCGACGTTATGGATTCGTCTTCCATTAGTATTTTGGTCACGCCCTCCTTGTCTGGGTTTAAGTCGGATAAAAAAAATGTTCTTTTAAAAGTTTTGACTATGAACACCGCTTACGAGAACAGGTTGCGTGGTAAATGCTTGCTTACTGTGCGATTCATATTATACATTTATAAGATGCTTTATGATTGTTTATAGAAGGGGATGTGTGGAACATAGTTGATTGCTGTTTGATGACTTCACTTCTGTATGATACATGGGATCGTGCAAGGTCCCTTGGATGTATTTATCATAAAAGACAATATAAATGTAATTTATTATCATCAGTTTCAGTGTTACATGTGAGAAAGCTGATTGAGATGACAACTGCCCCTAAGTTCGAGGAGATACTTGGACTTACGAACAAATTTAAAGTTTATGAACTTGTAACATACACTGGATTCGCTGTGCAATCTCTAAACGCCCTCACGTGAGCTGACTTGGAATGTATGTACGTTAAACTTATTTTGCACCATACGTAGCCAACCGTGCTAATCGAAGGTGCAGGAAATTAATGGGTATTGAATAAAATGAATGGGTATTGTGATGAAAATTAATGGACCATCTTTGTGTTCAGAGCGAGCTGGAGGCTCTCTCGGGCATCCTGTCGGACACGGAGAGCAAGGCCATCAAGCTGAACAAGGAGACCTCAACCCTGCAGTCCCAGCTGCAGGATGCACAGGTATGGGACCTGCCACCACCTTGGCCATATTCTCCCACACAAACGAGCACAATCAGCATACATTGGTGTGCCTGTGTGTTTGTGTGGAAGCACATATACATTTACATGTGCATGCATACACACATTGGGGTGCAGTAGTTAGCGCGTTGCGCTTTGAACTCGGCAGCCTGGATTTGATTACCATCCGTGCCCTAGCATCGGTGGTGAGTGATCGCTGAATTGATCCTGGGCCTTCACCACATTGACTCCACTTGAAATATGAGTTCCTGGCGTAGTGTGTAAAGCATCGCTACGGGTGAGATGAAGGCGGCTGGGTGCGTGGTGCTGGTCACATCATTCCGTGTCGGCCTTAATCGGTGTTCACTGATTGCACTTGCCCCAAAAGTCTATGATGGCTAATTGGGAGAGCTTTTGTGAAAGTGTGCACATGGGAGCAGTGAGAATGTTTGCTTTGTTATCCACTTTGTTTCTAATATAGATAACTTTACTCATCCTTGGATATAATTTTTTTCTAGTTATTTAAGTAAATCGAACATTACCAATAATAGTGCACAATCATCTATTTGCCACTCCCCTATTATAGCCTTTCATTTGCATATCCCCGCTATTTTAAAAGGCATTCTGACATGAGATCACATTTATACACTCTGTAAATTAATATCGTAACTGTGATGCAATAAGCATTGACGCTGACGATGGCAATCCGTGCGTGCGGTCCACAGGAATTGCTCCAGGAGGAAACGCGCATGAAGCTAAACTTCAGTACGAAGGTGCGGCAGATGGAGGATGAAAAAAACAGCCTCCAGGAGCAGCTGGAGGAGGAGGAGCAGGCGAAACGCAACCTCGAGAAGCAGATGGCGACGCTGCTGACGCAGGTATGAGAGTGAACTTATTGCGTTGGCTGCTTTAGTCGCCGAGTCGAAGAGGATGACCGAACGACATCAAGAGACTTGGGCTTAATCTTGATTTGAAGCTTTCGTGACTGCAGGAATCCATACTCTTTGGTTCTTTCGGTAAAGTCACGTAGGTATAAAATAAATCACGACGTTTCTGGCGCAACACAAGCGTCCGTCATCAGTTGGGAAAGCATGGTCTGCTGCTGAGGCAGACTGTTTTAAAAGGTTTGAAATGGGTGTAGCTCAAGGGTTATAAAGAAGTGGCCGGGGCTAGTGATGTTAATGTGAGAAATTAGCATGCAACTGTAAGATAGGAGAGCGGCCTCCTCGTCGAGGGCACAGAAGTGGCTTGATTTATATTCCACAGATTGTCAGCAACTAGACTCAACACTGACTAAATTAAAAATAAATCCAACTGGTGTGTTCGTTTGTTATCGCGGACAGCTGAGCGACGTCAAGAAGCACGCGGATGACAACTTGGGTACAGTGGAGGCTCTGGAGGAGGCAAAACGGAAGCTGCAGAAGGACATGGAGACCCTGAGTAACCGCCACGAGGAAAAGCTCGCCGCATATGACAAGGTGGGTGGCTGTGATGGTACGCAGTGACATCAGTGGCATGTGGGTTAGCGTGGTCAGATGTGGGAATATGGAGATTTGGTGAGGTGGGACTGCAAGGACAGCCAGATACAGACATTCTAGAGGAGTAAACTTAAGAAAGTAAGGTACAGAGAATAATCAGGTGATTGGAGATGTTTTAGGGCCAGGAGTTGGATGTTCCTTCTGCATGGATTGGAGCTGTACTGTGTAAAAACCCAGGCTGCATATTATATTGACTTTGCCTCTTTCCTTCCCCCCTCACCTTGGCTCCTCCATGTGCGTGTGTGCGTGCGTGTGTGCGCGTGGGAAAATGAAACAAAAAAAGGTGGAGAAAACCAAGACCCGGCTACAGCAGGAGCTGGACGACCTCACGGTAGACCTGGATCACCAGCGACAGACCGTGTCCAACCTTGAGAAGAAGCAGAAGAAGTTTGACCAGGCGAGTGACCTCACCGACATCATGATCATTACTCTCATCTTTATTACGTTCATCACTGTCAGCATTACCTTTATAATCGTAACTGTCGTCTGCATCGCCTTCATCAAATTATAGCTTTCAACATTGACGCGATCCATCAGTGATATCAATGTAACTTTCACATTCATATATTTTTTCAATGTAGTGTTAATCATCAATTTCATAATTTCATTTCATTATTTCCAACACAAGGCAAGCTTCCACTCAATATTGACACCAATGGCTGGCACAATTAGAATATAATTTGGTGGAAAATGAATAGTATAAATAAAACATTGGCTAAGGAAAATACAATACCTGTAAAATATCATGCCTCTCTAAATCATCCGCAAGGCGCCCCATCTCGTCCGATTTTGGAAGCCAAGCAGGTTTGAACCTGAATACTGCTTGGTTAGATGACCACCAAGCGCATGCCAGGTTATCATGGGTGCCTACGGGGCTGTGCTACTTTATGAGCAGCAAAGAATGATGCAGAAATATCTGTTTTTGTACTGTACTTTTATTCGTCTGCTCCTGCCTTAACCAGCCTGCTACTAACCAGTGTGGTAAAGCATGGTCAAGTAACTCTCATAGCCCACACGGTATTGGGATACCCTCATCCAGCAGTGGATTGACAAAATAACTCTACATATGCACAATATTCCATATCTGTCTTTTACCCACTGTGCTCTGCTGATTGTTACAGCCACGATTGTGAATACTTGCTCATTGTTGTGATCGATCGCGTTGTTGTTTGTGGTGTAGATGCTGGCGGAAGAGAAGAACGTGTCCACGCGCTACGCCGAGGAGCGTGACCGCGCCGAGGCCGACGCCCGCGAGAAGGAGACCAAGGCGCTGTCGCTGGCTCGAGCGCTCGAGGAGGCCATGGAGTCCAAGGGGGAGCTGGAGCGGAGCAACAAGCAGCTCCGCGCCGAGATGGAGGACCTCGTCAGCTCCAAGGACGACGTCGGCAAGAGCGTACGTTTCCACTCTCGACCCTGCTGTGCCCGGCGCAAAGAGATTTTGAGGTTTTTTAAAAAGGACATTGGGCTTAGAAGGACCTGGTGGCTCGGAGATCAGGGGGCTTGAGCTGGTGACACCACTGAGATCCTGGGTTTGAAAAGCCATACAAATCTGGAGAAAATCCATACTCACCAGACCTGTTTCTCAATGCCAGGGTGATATATCGCCCAATTTCAGAGCTCCAAATTTTTAATTGACAACAACGGCAGAATTTGAATAAAATTTGGGAGGAAATTCAAGAAGAGGTATATAGAAGGCCTACAAAATACCGTCGTTTTTTTCCTCGCATGTGTTCATCTGTGTTCTTAAAGAATCTGAAAAATACTTTTCAAAAGGAAAATTTCATGAAAAAGTCATCTTGTCAAAATGAAAGACATGCAATGTGTCTCTGCGAGTGCTTTAAAAGCCAGACAAATTACTCTTCCAGGCAGCGTTTAAAGCTTCTGGAACATCAATCATCCAATTACCATTGCATTTTTACTTGACCATGTATAAAATAGCACTCGCTCGTCAAGGTCGCTTGTTGCTTTCTCGACGAGGGCTGTGGACTTTTCAACGCGTCCGTTGCGTCCGGTCGCACTTCACTTGGAGGGTGAACACGACTTGCCCCTTGGTCTTACATTGGTTCTCTCCCTTCGCGGCCACCGCCGCCACCCTTTGACCCGTGCTGCAGGTGCACGAGTTGGAGAAGTCGAAGCGGGCCCTGGACCAGCAGGTGGCGGAGATGCGCACGCAGTTGGAGGAGCTGGAGGATGAGCTGCAGGCCACCGAGGATGCTAAGCTGCGCCTGGAGGTCAACATGCAGGCGCTGAAGGCGCAGTACGACCGCGAGCTGCTGGGCAAAGATGAGCAGGGCGAGGAGAAGCGGCGTCTGCTCATCAAGCAGGTGGGCACGGCGGGGGCGACGCGGGGGCTAGACATGCGGGGTAAGACTGGCGGGCACGTTGGTCGGGTTTTATTTTGAAGGAAGACTCAAACCCAAAAACATCACAAGGTGTGCTTTTGTAACTGTGTCCAAATGTGTGTTTTGTTTTGGGGTCCCTGGTCATATTCAGTGGTGAACTCAACGATGGTTTATTTACAGTAGATTTAAACTGGCAATTGCCATAGGGTCAGCGTTATTATAGTAAGAAAATAAAGTGGTTTTGGTAGCCTCTTCTTCTATTGAGGCTTTAGTATGTTGCATTTTCGTTTAATGGATACACCCTGCCTGAAATTTAATGAATTGTTACGATTCTGGCTCAAGATTCATTTACAGAACTGATGTTTCTGCATTGTTACTGTGTAGTTTGTTCTTTGTCATTTGTTTTGACTGCAGGGAACAGCATGAAATTAATATTTGCAGTTGCCTCTTGCGTTCCCCGATTCATAATAGGCATTGTGAGCATTGCAAATTGACTTCATCAGTATCAATCCTTCCCAACTTATTGAAATCCACACATTGACATTCACCCCTCCCCCCCGGGCGCGTGTGGCGTGCGCAGGTGCGCGAGATGGAGACTGAGCTGGAGGAGGAGCGCAAGCAGCGCGCGCAGGCCGTGAACGCCAAGAAGAAGCTGGAGATGGACCTGCAGGACCTGGTGGGCCAGGCTGAGACGGCCAACAAGGGCCGGGACGAGGCCACCAAGCAGCTGCGCAAGCTGCAGACGCAGTTCAAGGAGTTCTACCGCGAGCTGGAGGAGACGCGCACCTCCCGCGATGAGATCTTCAACCAGGCGCGCGATAACGACAAGAAGTTCAAGAGCCTTGAGGCCGAGATCATGCACCTGCAGGAGGTGAGCAAGACCGTACTCTACCGCCGAAGCGATCCGCGCAGTGTGTCCGGTGAAATAAAGTGACCGGCTGTGCCGTGACCCGCATATCACACGGGGTTATTGGATCAAAGGTAAACAACAACATTGAGGTGCGGATTGCCACTGCTGGCGGAAGAGTCTTCACTCGAGAAAGCCATCGGGAGACCCTCTTAAGAGGGTATTGTGGCATACTCTTCCACGCTATCCAGATAATAACAGTTTGATTTATGACGCCCACAGGATTCGTGCATCGGGTCGCTAACAATTCAGAGGTGGGGGTTACGTACACTTTACCCGACCACATGCAAATATGCCTATCAACTGCGGTACATCCATTTAGAATGCTAAGAGGACAGAGGGTGGGGGGGGGTTAAGAAATTGCCCATTTTTTTTCAAATATCGTGTGCGGAGATTGAACTAGTGACCTCTGGATTGCATGTCGAGTCAGCTACAAACTATTCACCGCAGCAGCATCCCAGGGGAATACAGTGTACTCAAAATAACTGAACTACCAAATTTCCAAGCAACCAGTAAACAACAGCACTATTGAAGGTATAATTGGGACGTGTGAATTATGAATTGAGTGAAGGCCGTAGAATTCGAAATCGGAGATGATGGGAGGGAATTCTGTCGTTGAAAAGGTGAAATGAGATGGGCATGAGGTGCTCCACCCCAGGCAGGGCAACGGTATTCCAGCATTGGCTGAATTTGTGCTTCTCTAGTCATGTTAATAATTGTTCGGAATTAAATATTTGGCAGGGGGAAAGAAAGCCATTATTCTTCGATACCTCCTTAGCTAGCTGAGTAATATAGCAATTCCATGCCAGGTCAGATGAGATTGTTGTGCCAAAGAGATATGCGCGTGTGCGTGTGTTTATTGAGCGATAGTGTCGTGATTAGCGCAGGCACTACGAACCCGGCAACCCGAGTACAATTCCCGCTCACGGCCAACACCAGTGACGATTATCTGAATCGGTCCCGGGTCTCCCCCTAGGTCAATTCTGCCTCAAATGAGTATCTGGTGCGATGTGTAAACATCGCCACTCGGGATACAAAGGCGGCGCTGGCCTCCCAACCCCTCGTGTGCTTTGTCGGCCTTCATAGGTGCTTGCTAACAGCACTTGCCCGAACAGTCTGTTGAGGCTATAAGGGAGATGTTTGTCTCTGTCTTTGTGATCGTTCAGGAACTGGCAGCTGCCGAGCGCGCCCGCCGGCACGTGGAGGCGGAGCGCGATGAGCTCGCCGAGGAGATCGCCAGCGGCAGCTCTGGGAAGTGCGTAACACAGACACACGGCACGGTATCATTTTTCACGAAACGATATCGGGGTCCAGCGTTGTGACGATTACCAATGTTTGGAATTGCACTGAGAAAAAGAAAAAAAAATTAACACATCACACAATGAGGTGAAGTAAATTATGATGGGTAATTGGGCCTGGAATACCAATTTAAGGGAAGACATCGGTGGTCGTCCATTGGAAAAACTTGCAGGACCATGGCCATCTGGTATTTTAACCACTTGCTGTGAGCCTCCAACCTGAGAGATGAGCAGAGTGTGGCTCGTCACTATTGGCAGCCCGGAGCCTGACTCTGCGAATGAGACCCAGAAGGTAAACAAACTGGTCCAGTGTTTTCTTGCTGAAACACATGCTGCTGAATAATATTGGTATGGAAAGTGAATTGGCTGATGGACTGAAATGTATTTTGATTTATGTGTGGAGACATCTGTCCCTCTCACTGCCCATTACTGCTCATGTGTGCTCTTGGGAGTCAGGCTGTTTTACCCTCCTCCTCCAAGAAGTTAGAACGCGCAGCAGCGAAAGACGATGGTGCGAGACGTGGCGTGAACTCTCTCCCGCAGGTCTGCGCTGCTGGATGAGAAGCGTCGACTCGAGACTCGCATCGTGCAGCTGGAGGAGGAGGTCGACGAGGAGCAGAACAACACGGAGCTCCTTCAGGACCGCCTGCGCAAGATCACGCTTCAGGTGCATTCAACACGGCAGTCACGCTGCAGATATGTTCGCCAGGCACTTGATTGACTCAAACAGGAGAGGGCGGAAGTGGTGGAAGGAGTGGAAGAGAGGGTGGTGTATGTGTATACTTTTTTAGCTTTTTTTATAATGAGCAAGTATTGTGATGGTGGTTTTTTTTTCCTCTTCCTCTTTTCACTGACGGGACCCGGACCCACCGGCCCTTAATGATGAGCCACCGTGGATGATGATAATGATGATGGCGACAAAGACGAGCGCGCCGTCACCATGCCAGCGTCTTTGCCCACCGCGGTGCAGGTGGACCAGATAACGATGGAGCTGACGAGCGAACGCAGCCTCACGCAGAAGGCCGATGGGCTTCGTCTGCAACTCGAGCGCCAGAACAAGGAGCTGAAGCTGAAGCTGCAAGAGCTGGAGTCAGAGGGCAAAACCAAGTACAAGAGCATCATCGCCACCTTGGAGGCCAAGATTGCCTCCCTGGATGAGCAGCTCGACATGGAGGCGCGGTGAGGGCAGACAGACAGGATGCTGACAACACACATGGGTTGAGATGGAGGCAGAGTGATGGAAGGAAATTGATTGGGCATAGATGGAATCTGTTGGATGGAGTTGGTTCTATGATGATGGAGGCATAGATTGACATCTGTCAGGTAGGGTAGAGGTGAAGTAGAAATGACGGGGCATGGATGGAATTTCCTAGAATTGGGGGCACTAAATAGAACGGACAAAGATGCACTTAAAACATTTATTGTCGTGTGATGGTAGTGATGGAGGCATGTTGATATGTTTGCATAAACGAGTACTGGATGGTAGTGGAGATTTCATGATGGGGATTCGCCTTTGGTGAATGGGTGGAGTGCATGATATGGTGAGGCAGTGAGGCAGAGACATCAACAGGGCTAATTTGTTGGGATGTACACGAGTGTGGCATGGGAAATTAAGATGAGTCTTTGGTGAAGGCACATTGATGCACACATGGATAACTCCTGAGATGTTGGGGTTTTAGTACATTGATATGGCATGGGCAATGCAGACATGATTGTGAATGGTCTTTGAGAAAGGCACACTAACAGGATGTGAGTACTGATGTGTTTTCAGTGGAGCAACATTGATTTGGGCACGGAGTTGGCTTGGTGCGTTGACTGGTGGAATCAGACTCATTGGCAGCGCAGGAGTGTAGAGATGCAAAGGAGCATAATTTCGAAGGCTGCAGCGTGAGCAAATCAACGGGGCAGTGTTCAGGCTTGGTCAGGTAGTAGAGGCGCACTAATGTAGTAGCAACGTGTGCGCGTCATCGCAGGGAGCGCGCGGCAGCCAACAAACTGGTGCGGCGCACGGACAAGAGGCTCAAGGAGGTGGCGCTGCAGGTGGAGGATGAACGCCGCCACGCGGATCAGTACCGTGAGCAGGTGGGAACGCACGCACGGGCACGCACAGACGTGTGTGTGGACACTGTTGGAGACATTGAAACATGACCATAAATGAATAAATGTGTCTGCAATAGCTTCACTTGACTCAAGCAGCCAATATTGGCAGCTACATTAACCACAAAATTATATAAATAAATCATAAGATTGTTACCCTGAAACATTGTGAATCATTACAGGTATACAAGTTCATAACTTTTTGTATCATTGCATTTGTTAGTCATTACTATCATCATCACGTTCAACAGCAATAGTTTATGGTTAATGTACCTGTGGCGTGATTATTGTGCGTTTGATGAACCTTGGGTATGGTGCCCGTGTAGTCAATGCCGTGTCGTGGCCTTGCGTTATCGCATTTGCTGCTTTTTGCCAAGGTTTGTGGATTGAGCCCAACAGCTTCCCTGGTTAATACCAAAGATCATATGACATCTTTAGAAAAGAGTAGGCCACGTGTGGCCAGCATCACAGCCGAATTTGACAAATGTTAAAATCACTCACAAATTACCTAACTGGGTAATGCCACCGTAACATGAACTCCCTACTGTGAAAACTACTGCTGACCATAACTGACGGTGAAACACAGTGATAGCCTTGCTATATATGAATCGCGCAAATGCCAAATTTGCTCATGATTTGATTCGAATGTGGGCACGCCGCGATGATTACAGGTGGAGAAGGTGACTGGACGCATGAAGGCGCTGAAGCGGCAGCTGGAGGAAGCGGAGGAGGAGGCAACACGTGCCAACTCTTCGAGGCGCAAGCTGGCGCGGGAGCTCGAGGATGTCACGGAGTCTGCCGAAGCCATGAACCGCGAGGTCAACACCCTCAAGACCAAGCTGAGGTGTGTGGAGCCCAGATCCGGCAGCAGCTATCCCCTCTCACTGCCCTTCACTGGGAATTTCTATGTGGCTTTGGGCCAACGAGCAGGAAGGATAAGACAGCTTTGGGTGGCTGGACTACCACCGAGTTGAACTACCTATATAAAAAAAATGGAATTCCAACCTGCTTGCCTATCCCCCCCACCAGCTTACCGTACCTGCATGCCAATCTACCAACAGACATTATTTGTAGGGTGGTCTAGAAGTCTCCTTATGAAACATCCACTTTCAGCCCCCTCCTCTGCGGAAACTTTGGAGTAGAGGAATAAGAACTGTTTTGAAAAGTGCCGGTACACAGGTTTGGCGTTCGATTATTGGATAATTTTGACCACTGATTGTGAACGTATTGATTCGCGATCAACTACAAATGAGCTGGTCATTTATCACGAGTAGTCATGAGTTGTAGCTCTTTGAATGACCCTTCTCGCTCCACCTCCCCCTTCTTCCCCACTCCTCTCCCCCTCTCCCCTCTGTATGTGCAGACGCGGGCCCTACACCTTCACGAGCATCACGCGACGTGTCGTCTCATCCGTCACAGAGACAGAAGTTTCTGACGATGAGACTAGCGGTGACAAAATCCAGGGAGATGCCAAGCCTGAGTGAATGGGTTCCTACTGGAGGAGAGGGGGAATGCACACGCACACAAACACACAAACACATGGGCATATACACACACAAGCTCACACAGGGACTCGCGATCAAAGTGAGGGATGTGGAATGGCTGCATTGAAATCAAAGTTAATAATAACAGCATTGGAGTGGGCACACAGAGACTGGCAATAAACCAAAAACCAAAGGGTGGTGGTGATAATTTAAGTGCGGACTTTCGAGGTCAAGTGTTGACTGTGTGACAGTTGCAGGATCTGGCACTGGCCATGATAACCACTTAACTTCACTTTGGACTGTAAATCCTTAAACAATAAAAACACCACTAAAGTTTTTTTTTACCATACCTAACAGCTAGTTTTGTAAACTTTGCTCTTCTAATATCCCCGTCTATTTCAACAAAATTAACCGGCGATGAACCAGTCTTCACGACCCAAATTTATTGAGATGTCATTATCCAAAAGCAATAGGCTAATATATCGATGAGCATCTTGGTAAAACATTGAGCATGGAATTTCAGTTTGATTGCTCTCTGGCAAATACTCGTTAAAGAGCATGCGGCAAGATATGGCAGCTCCTGTGGATAAGAGCCCAATTAAAGTGGCTCCGAGTGTAGCGAATAGAATAATAGGAGTGTAAGGAAATGAAAACAATCGTGTTCTTAATCATGTGTTTTGACCTCTTGTTTCCCACTCTTGAGCCACCACACCACCCTTAACACTGATAGCTGTGTCCCAGCCACTGAATAATGAACTTCTTGGTAAAATGCGAATGACATGTGCTTGAGTGCTGGCCCAGGTGGCTTAGATGACTATTAAACCTGTGTTAAAGCACTTGAAAGCTAGGACTTGTAACATGGATTTTAATCGCAGCCTGCAAATTAAGATTAATTAAGGTTTTCACGCAAGGAAAATTTGTTGGTCTCAGCTCATTAACCATTCATGGGCCCCCTGACACCCACCCAGGCAATTGGAACCAACAGATGGCGAAAGTGAGATAGATCTTAAATAAATACTTACATTCTTTCCTTTACTGGATCGTAAATCACCAGGTTACTTGGGTGTATGCTTATATGTTGATGTTAAAATTGTATTACAATAAAAGCATCCTTTTATACAATCAGATATTCTTTGTAGGAAATGTGGATATGGTTTTATTTGGACTGTGGTCATTTGTTATTGTCATTGATATTTGTAGTCGTTACACAAAATGATGCAATTGTGACCAAACTCAACCACCAACCCAACCTTTGATATGTGATATCATGAGTTCAAGTGAGGATCGAGAGCATTCTTGTTTTTATCTTCAAACATCATGCGCCAATTCCAATGAAGCATTAACACAATAACATTCCTAAAGTTATTGTTTCAATAACATACATTTCCATCTATGTATGAATTCTAGAATTAGTTTTTTTATCTGTTTGTTCATGTTTTGCTTTGGTATTGGTAAATAGATTTATGGTTGTCATTAAGTAATGGGGGTGCTTGTCACCAGGGCAATGGAAATTATCGACAATTAGCAAATAACTAATCACGTAGTCATATTAAACATTGTTAAATGCAGCCATTTAGTCTTGGACTATCGACACCATTAATATCACTCTCCACAATGTCCAAAAGTCTGAAGTCGCCTTTTTTTATTTTACATTAGTTTTATTAGAGTTATTTTCAGTAAGCATCCACCACATCATTAGTTTTCTTTTATTATTTTGCTGCTATGCATATCCATATTTTATGAGCAGCAATCATTAAATAATAGTCCATTAAACAATATCGCTTTCTCATATGCAAGGCAAATACAAACGGGGTTTCGTATTGTGCTCTGAAAAGAACACACAAGCCTACTTAAAATGCGGCCCTTTATAATATAAGTGCGCAGTCTATAATTGTATAAGTGCCTTCCTTCCCATATATCCTGTGACCTTGTTGCACTTGTTAATGATGCAAAGGACACCTCACCTTGCCGCTATTGAGATGCCTTGTTATGTGGTTGCCTTATTGAGACAAATTAAACGGTTTTGTAGTCCGTTTTTATAATTTTTGTTATATACACTCTTGTTCCATTTACATTAGCCCAGGGCAAGCAGTGTGATTCTCTTTGTTTAATTTGTTTTCGGGCCATAACCACCATCGCTTATGCCACAGCGAGGAACCTGTTTTGACAAATTGCTGGTCCTGATGTCCATGTGTGGTCATTTAGTGATAACATGGAGTGTGGCGACCTTTGGGGAGATTATTTTCCTGTAACAACCATGTGGGGACCACTTGGGCTTTGACCCTCAATAAAAATGATGGTAACGGTAAATGTGTTGGGAAGCTTGTTTTGTGTCTGTGGCCAAGGGGGGGGGGATGACTTCCCATGGCGATTGATGGTTACCTTCAACTCAATTTGAGGTTGCAAGTTAAAATCGTGGTCTTTGGTTGACTCGCTCCATCCTCCTGGGGCTGGTAAAAGAACTACCACTTTGTAAAAACATCCTGTAGTCGGAGGTTCTGTGAAACGATAACCCGACCGTGGAAATGTGACATTTTCCTCACTGGTTGATGAGTTCTAACGGTGCAGGGCACTACAGTACCTCATTACTAATTTGAGTTTGGAGAAATGTGGACTTTACCAACAATATTTGTTGGGGTTTTCGGTAAAGTCACGGTAGATAGGTTCAAAGAAAATAACAAAACTACGACGTTTCGATCGCAACACAAGCTGTCGTCATCGAAACGTAGTTTTTTTTGTCATTCTCTTTGAACCTATCTACTACGTGACTTTACTGAAATACCCAAATAATATGAATTCCGATAATAGGTTTTTTCCCATTTTTCTAGCAACAAAATAGGTGTTAAGATGTTAAAACACCAAACTGAAACCTTTGTACAAGGAATCATGTCTGCAATAACCACAATGATTGTGGTCAGAATGCAAACCAAAAAAACCACTGATACTATATGCAATATGAATTCCTGCAGTCACGAAAGCTTTAAGCCAAGATTTTACCAAAAATTATACTGTACACGAGTATATACTTCCAGCTATGACCAAGATCAGAACAAGACACTGGCCAAGAATACAAACTGAAAACTGCACACCATGAAAATATCCGTGCTTGGGATTACAAAAAGCATCATTTGGAGCTCAAAGACAATTGTAACTAAAGTATAACTAATCATTCGAAGCCCCCTTGTCAATCCATTGCCGGATGAAGGGCCCCCCGTGACAGCTGTGGTGGTTGTCTGACCAAACGCCATGCTGGTCAATACCATGTGGAGAACGGGATGCCCATGACCAGTTTAGATAATCACCACACATTTTAGAACACCGTGAGGTGTAAGGTCACATCCCCCCACTCCCTTCTATTCCGCTGCATCCACTCACCATCTTTCCGTCGCTCATCCCGGACAATATTCGGAGACGACGCTCGGCTGCAAAAAAAACACCGCAATTACATTTGCTTAGTGTAAGGAATCCCTAATCCCCAACAACAAAGTGCACCGTATGTTGAACTTCTTTCGCACCGTACGTAGCCAACTGAGCCAATCGGAGATGCGGAGGGAAGGACAACAAAGTAAACACAAAAACAAGTTCTAAATAAATTTGTTTTCAGTTTACATTTTCAATAAGTAATTTTTAAAAAGTTTTTTAAAACACGCTTTTATTAAATGTACTCGTGATGGAAGAACTCCACGACTCCAGGAAGTGGCCCCGAAGCTTGCCACAACGTAAGTGGCCGTGGTGAATTACAGCCAACGTCAGTTGACCGTGGATAATTAGACCCAAGGCGAAACATAACATATAAAAAATATTGTTTAAACAGATATATTTAAAAACATTTTTTTAAAAAAGAATATAGTATTGTCATCAGTATGACATAAGTATACCAAGTTTTCAATCGATACCACATTAGGAAGTGGGATAAAATTGAGTTGCACGATTTAAGGATACAACAGTGAGTTAAATACTCTTAGGTTTTTTCGGTCAAGTCACGTATAGGGAAAAATAATAATAAAATAATAATAAATTAAAATAACTACTTTAATTTTATTTTTTTACTTACGTGACTTCACCGAAAAAATCTAAGAGTATGAATCCTTGCAGTCACGAAAGCTTCACATCTAGTGAGTTAAATGAAAGCGTGTGAACAAAAACAGTTCTAAATAAATTTGTTTTCAGTTTCAATTTTAAAAAAACACAGCTCCAGTGGCTGCCTAAGATCGGGAAGAGCGTTCCAGACGGGTGCAGAAGCGCATCTGAAAGGAGCGTGATTCAGTGGACCATCTCTGTTCTTCGATGGTGAGTCAGAAAGCCGCTGCTGCTGCTTCTTCTGCGAGGATGACCGGGGGAAGGGATGGTCCGCGTGATGGTTTCTCTTTCCTCGACGAGGTCAGCGAGGTCATTGGGTGGCTCATTTGTGTCCAACCACCTCGCGTGCAAGGAGCGCGCGACCTTTCAATGGATTCGTCCGGCAGCCGCAAAGCCAAATTACGTCACAAAGCTCTGCCCCCCCCCCGCCCCAAAAAAATAAAACATGCTTCAAATCGCTTTAAACTATTGTCATTGTAGTGCGTATTTAATGTGCCGCTGCACTCTGATGTTGTAGGAGAAAATATTTACAAAAAAGTATATTTAATTAAGTAGAACGTGTTGTCTATATTTATTTAAAGTTGCGCATTTTTATGTGACGTCACATTTCTCAAACCACCCCCCTGGTCACACATCGTCACAAATGTCTTACCCCCCCCCCCAAGTGCGTGACGTCATTTATGGACGGCCACGAAGCACGTTTCCGCAAAAGTGAATCAACAGTACGGCGCGTAACAATCCTAACAAACAAGCAAAAAAATTAACCCGTAAAAACAAAGTTTTTCACTATAAATCCTTTATATGCGTGGCATCGGTTTTATTTTATTATTCATTTCTGTTTATCTTGAGTAAGAGTTTCATTTTTATCACATTTGTATTTTAAATCAAATATGAAATTATTTTTTTCCTAAAAAGTGGAAAATTTGGGAAAAAAATTTTCACGAAAATAAATTGTCACGCACAACGAGTCTGTGTGCAAAATGTCAGCACGATTGGATCACGGGAAGTGGGTTAAAAAACGACCGAAAGAATTGCACGGTCGTAAGCGCGCAAGCAAGTGAACTTAATATAAAGGATTTAAAAAAAACGATCCTGAATTCAAAAACCTCGTAGCTTCAACAAATAAAAACAAATAAACTTACGGAACTGGAAGTAAAAGCGGAAGTACGATGAAGGCGCGTCATGAGATTTGCATTTCCCAGAGTGCATCTGGGGCTTCCGTTCAATGTTTATGGTGTAAAACCTCGCAACTGTGCGTGTTAAATCGCTTTGAAAAATAACTAGCTTTTGTTATCAAGAGGCATTTTAACTGTTATTACTAATTAAAGTAGAATATGACATTGCACGACATTTATGTTCAGAGCCCATAGAGTAAAGGTATAGGATTCTGAGTCATATAGGGATAGTCGGAGCAGCCTAACTCATACTTACCTGACAGGGGAGGCACCATGATCACTTAGGTGGTCCTCCCAGGGCGAGGCTCATCCATTGCACTGCGGGTGGGTTGACCCCTGCGATTTCCCCAAATGCGGGAAACTCGACTGTATAATTTGTGGTACTGGGGGACTGCGTTCGCGCTATCCCCCGAATATTTAAGAAATAAAAGGTTAGCAATTTTTGTTGGTTTTTGTTCTTTGTTTAATATGAATGGGACTACACAAGCAACTTGGCGATAATTTATTGGCGTAAAACTGAGCAATATTTTTCTTCCAAACTCTTTATGGAGCTGCTACCATTGTGGGGATTACGTTAAAGCATCATACCCAGAACACTGATACTTGTCCTCAAAGACACTGCTGTACCTCAACCGCATCAGACCATAAACAGACTGATGCCTCCATCTCCTTCACGCATAGAACATTAAAGACAAGCCACGGTGCGATTGTGGCCGCGCAACCCAAATTGTGGACCATATAGTTAGCCAATGTGGTCTTTCTTTACTTCAATAGATGAAAACCAAAAGTACACGAATTATATTCTCGTGGCTATCAGAACTCGACATTGGCAAAATCCCAAAAGGATGAACGAGTAAAGTCGAATCATTGTCGTAATACTGTATTGCATATTAGTTTTATAACATACAATTACCTCCAGAACTGAAGATAACCCCACTAATATGCCAACGGCTCTTTGCCTTGATACATTACCCCCAATGCTTTGGGGATTTTCACTAATAAATTATGGTTTCAGCTAATAGCATGATTGTAAAATTTGCTTTGCAACATAGTGTATGTTTTTCTTGTTGTAAAATGGAAGTGATTTATTTATATCACGTTTTCATCCATCGACATTTAAAAGTTATTAAGAGCCCATAGCGTAAAGGAATAAGAAACTGTAGAGTCAGTAGATACTACTGCAGAGTCGGTAGATACTACTATAGAGCAAGTAGGTACTACTATAGTCAGTAGTTACTACTATATAGTCAATAGCTACTACTGTAGTCAGTAGTTACAAGTCAGTATATACTACTGTAGAGTCACTAGATACTACTGTAGCGTGTGTAGATATATATACCGACATAATAAAAATTGGGTGGGGGTGGAAAAAACATTTTTGAAGGTGGGGGGTTAGGTTCGACAATTTTGGAAACCTTTTCAATCAACTACCACCCACTTTCTATAACTTTTTGATTCAGGCCTTCTGTAAGACTCTTATCATTTGGTTTACGAACAAATGGAAAATCGTAAAGCCGGACTTTTATAATAGCTTGATACTTGCGTATGGATATTTTATGTTTTATTAAGAGAAGACAAGTTTTGAATAAAAAATGTTTTTTTTTTCCGGGCAAAGTCGAGTACTTGCTGCGAATAGTAAATAATTGTGAATGTGACAACCTTACTTATGGGATGTGTTGGGGTGATGGCGGCTCACGATACATTTATTCTTATGCCATCTAATCTAAAAGATGTTTTAATCTGAAATGTGAGAGACATTTGAAGTGCATATCCGTTCTTACAACAACCGTGATGCACTGCCCTCTGCTGTTCAGCTCGTAGCTGCTCGACTTATCTGACGAGGCGACGTGGCCACACTAAAAGCCCTCGTGACCGTGGCGGACATGTGAGTTCAGTGCCAAGCCTGAATGTCCCCTGTGGCTGGCTATGAGTACTATCGGTTTATGATGCCCTTACTATAGTGTGGTAAATAAGAACAACGAAATAATACCATGGCATCAATAGTAAAATCTCGCCTCGGGCGTAATATGTTAGCTTAATCGTTTCCAATTACTTCCGGAACTGAGGGTTGAAACCTCTAATATGGCAACTGCTCCTGAGTCAACATTACCCAGAATGCTACTGTGGAATTTTTTTCGTAAATTGTGCTTTAGCTAACCTAAATGTTAACCTTCCAAGTAAGTGTCTTTTTCCATGACTTGATCTTTTTGGTTTTTAAACAACGGTGTTTATTTAGAAAAAGCTTTTCGAGGGCCCATAGAGTAGAAGGTACAGGGTTCTGAGTCATATAGGGATAGTGGGAGCAGCCCAACTCATACTTACCTGACAGGGGAGGCACCATGATCACTTAGGTGGTCCTCCCAGGGCGAGGCTCATCCATTGCACTGCGGGTGGGTTGACCCCTGCGATTTCCCCAAATGCGGGAAACTCGACTGTATAATTTGTGGTACTGGGGGACTGCGTTCGCGCTATCCCCCGAATATTTAAGAAATAAAAGGTTAGCAATTTTTGTTGGTTTTTGTTCTTTGTTTAATATGAATGGGACTACACAAGCAACTTGGCGATAATTTATTGGCGTAAAACTGAGCAATATTTTTCTTCCAAACTCTTTGGGGATTACGTTAAAGCATCATACCCAGAACACTGATACTTGTCCTCAAAGACACTGCTGTACCTCAACCGCATCAGACCATAAACAGACTGATGCCTCCATCTCCTTCACGCATAGAACATTAAAGACAAGCCACGGTGCGATTGTGGCCGCGCAACCCAATTGTGGACCATATAGTTAGCCAATGTGGTCTTTCTTTACTTCAACCGATGAAAACCAAAAGTACACGAATTATATTCTCGTGGCTATCAGAACTCGACATTGGCAAAATCCCAAAAGGATGAACGAGTAAAGTCGAATCATTGTCGTAATACTGTATTGCATATTAGTTTTATAACATACAATTACCTCCAGAACTGAAGATAACCCCACTAACATGCCAACGGCTCTTTGCCTTGATACATTACCCCCAATGCTTTGGGGATTTTCACTAATAAATTATGGTTTCAGCTAATAGCATGATTGTTAAATTTGCTTTGCAACATAGTGTATGTTTTTCTTGTTGTAAAATGGAAGTGATTTATTTATATCACGTTTTCATCCATCGTCATTTAAAAGTTATTAAGAGCCCATAGCGTAAAGGAATAAGAAACTGTAGAGTTAGTAGATACTACTGCAGAGTCGGTAGATACTACTATAGAGCAAGTAGGTACTACTATAGTCAGTAGTTACTACTATATAGTCAATAGCTACTACTGTAGTCAGTAGTTACAAGTCAGTAGATACTACTGTAGAGTCACTAGATACTACTGTAGCGTGTGTAGATATATATACCGACATAATAAAAATTGGGTGGGGGTGGAAAAAACATTTTTGAAGGTGGGGGGTTAGGTTCGACAATTTTGGAAACCTTTTCAATCAACTACCACCCACTTTCTATAACTTTTTGATTCAGGCCTTCTGTAAGACTCTTATCATTTGGTTTACGAACAAATGGAAAATCGTAAAGCCGGACTTTTATAATAGCTTGATACTTGCGTATGGATATTTTATGTTTTATTAAGAGAAGACAAGTTTTGAATAAAAAATGTTTTTTTTTTCCGGGCAAAGTCGAGTACTTGCTGCGAATAGTAAATAATTGTGAATGTGACAACCTTACTTATGGGATGTGTTGGGGTGATGGCGGCTCACGATACATTTATTCTTATGCCATCTAATCTAAAAGATGTTTTAATCTGAAATGTGAGAGACATTTGAAGTGCATATCCGTTCTTACAACAACCGTGATGCACTGCCCTCTGCTGTTCAGCTCGTAGCTGCTCGACTTATCTGACGAGGCGACGTGGCCACACTAAAAGCCCTCGTGACCGTGGCGGACATGTGAGTTCAGTGCCAAGCCTGAATGTCCCCTGTGGCTGGCTATGAGTACTATCGGTTTATGATGCCCTTACTATAGTGTGGTAAATAAGAACAACGAAATAATACCATGGCATCAATAGTAAAATCTCGCCTCGGGCGTAATATGTTAGCTTAATCGTTTCCAATTACTTCCGGAACTGAGGGTTGAAACCTCTAATATGGCAACTGCTCCTGAGTCAACATTACCCAGAATGCTACTGTGGAATTTTTTTTGTAAATTGTGCTTTAGCTAACCTAAATGTTAACCTTCCAAGTAAGTGTCTTTTTCCATGACTTGATATTTTTGGTTTTTAAACAACGGTGTTTATTTAGAAAAAACGCTAAAGTATCGCCACGTAAAAGTTTTTCGAGGGCCCATAGAGTAGAAGGTACAGGGTTCTGAGTCATATAGGGATAGTGGGAGCATCCCAACTCATACTTACCTGACAGGGGAGGCACCATGATCACTTAGGTGGTCCTCCCAGGGCGAGGCTCATCCATTGCACTGCGGGTGGGTTGACCCCTGCGATTTCCCCAAATGCGGGAAACTCGACTGTATAATTTGTGGTACTGGGGGACTGCGTTCGCGCTATCCCCCGAATATTTAAGAAATAAAAGGTTAGCAATTTTTGTTGGTTTTTGTTCTTTGTTTAATATGAATGGGACTACACAAGCAACTTGGCGATAATTTATTGGCGTAAAACTGAGCAATATTTTTCTTCCAAACTCTTTGGGGATTACGTTAAAGCATCATACCCAGAACACTGATACTTGTCCTCAAAGACACTGCTGTACCTCAACCGCATCAGACCATAAACAGACTGATGCCTCCATCTCCTTCACGCATAGAACATTAAAGACAAGCCACGGTGCGATTGTGGCCGCGCAACCCAATTGTGGACCATATAGTTAGCCAATGTGGTCTTTCTTTACTTCAACCGATGAAAACCAAAAGTACACGAATTATATTCTCGTGGCTATCAGAACTCGACATTGGCAAAATCCCAAAAGGATGAACGAGTAAAGTCGAATCATTGTCGTAATACTGTATTGCATATTAGTTTTATAACATACAATTACCTCCAGAACTGAAGATAACCCCACTAACATGCCAACGGCTCTTTGCCTTGATACATTACCCCCAATGCTTTGGGGATTTTCACTAATAAATTATGGTTTCAGCTAATAGCATGATTGTTAAATTTGCTTTGCAACATAGTGTATGTTTTTCTTGTTGTAAAATGGAAGTGATTTATTTATATCACGTTTTCATCCATCGTCATTTAAAAGTTATTAAGAGCCCATAGCGTAAAGGAATAAGAAACTGTAGAGTTAGTAGATACTACTGCAGAGTCGGTAGATACTACTATAGAGCAAGTAGGTACTACTATAGTCAGTAGTTACTACTATATAGTCAATAGCTACTACTGTAGTCAGTAGTTACAAGTCAGTAGATACTACTGTAGAGTCACTAGATACTACTGTAGCGTGTGTAGATATATATACCGACATAATAAAAATTGGGTGGGGGTGGAAAAAACATTTTTGAAGGTGGGGGGTTAGGTTCGACAATTTTGGAAACCTTTTCAATCAACTACCACCCACTTTCTATAACTTTTTGATTCAGGCCTTCTGTAAGACTCTTATCATTTGGTTTACGAACAAATGGAAAATCGTAAAGCCGGACTTTTATAATAGCTTGATACTTGCGTATGGATATTTTATGTTTTATTAAGAGAAGACAAGTTTTGAATAAAAAATGTTTTTTTTTTCCGGGCAAAGTCGAGTACTTGCTGCGAATAGTAAATAATTGTGAATGTGACAACCTTACTTATGGGATGTGTTGGGGTGATGGCGGCTCACGATACATTTATTCTTATGCCATCTAATCTAAAAGATGTTTTAATCTGAAATGTGAGAGACATTTGAAGTGCATATCCGTTCTTACAACAACCGTGATGCACTGCCCTCTGCTGTTCAGCTCGTAGCTGCTCGACTTATCTGACGAGGCGACGTGGCCACACTAAAAGCCCTCGTGACCGTGGCGGACATGTGAGTTCAGTGCCAAGCCTGAATGTCCCCTGTGGCTGGCTATGAGTACTATCGGTTTATGATGCCCTTACTATAGTGTGGTAAATAAGAACAACGAAATAATACCATGGCATCAATAGTAAAATCTCGCCTCGGGCGTAATATGTTAGCTTAATCGTTTCCAATTACTTCCGGAACTGAGGGTTGAAACCTCTAATATGGCAACTGCTCCTGAGTCAACATTACCCAGAATGCTACTGTGGAATTTTTTTTGTAAATTGTGCTTTAGCTAACCTAAATGTTAACCTTCCAAGTAAGTGTCTTTTTCCATGACTTGATATTTTTGGTTTTTAAACAACGGTGTTTATTTAGAAAAAACGCTAAAGTATCGCCACGTAAAAGTTTTTCGAGGGCCCATAGAGTAGAAGGTACAGGGTTCTGAGTCATATAGGGATAGTGGGAGCATCCCAACTCATACTTACCTGACAGGGGAGGCACCATGATCACTTAGGTGGTCCTCCCAGGGCGAGGCTCATCCATTGCACTGCGGGTGGGTTGACCCCTGCGATTTCCCCAAATGCGGGAAACTCGACTGTATAATTTGTGGTACTGGGGGACTGCGTTCGCGCTATCCCCCGAATATTTAAGAAATAAAAGGTTAGCAATTTTTGTTGGTTTTTGTTCTTTGTTTAATATGAATGGGACTACACAAGCAACTTGGCGATAATTTATTGGCGTAAAACTGAGCAATATTTTTCTTCCAAACTCTTTGGGGATTACGTTAAAGCATCATACCCAGAACACTGATACTTGTCCTCAAAGACACTGCTGTACCTCAACCGCATCAGACCATAAACAGACTGATGCCTCCATCTCCTTCACGCATAGAACATTAAAGACAAGCCACGGTGCGATTGTGGCCGCGCAACCCAATTGTGGACCATATAGTTAGCCAATGTGGTCTTTCTTTACTTCAACCGATGAAAACCAAAAGTACACGAATTATATTCTCGTGGCTATCAGAACTCGACATTGGCAAAATCCCAAAAGGATGAACGAGTAAAGTCGAATCATTGTCGTAATACTGTATTGCATATTAGTTTTATAACATACAATTACCTCCAGAACTGAAGATAACCCCACTAACATGCCAACGGCTCTTTGCCTTGATACATTACCCCCAATGCTTTGGGGATTTTCACTAATAAATTATGGTTTCAGCTAATAGCATGATTGTTAAATTTGCTTTGCAACATAGTGTATGTTTTTCTTGTTGTAAAATGGAAGTGATTTATTTATATCACGTTTTCATCCATCGTCATTTAAAAGTTATTAAGAGCCCATAGCGTAAAGGAATAAGAAACTGTAGAGTTAGTAGATACTACTGCAGAGTCGGTAGATACTACTATAGAGCAAGTAGGTACTACTATAGTCAGTAGTTACTACTATATAGTCAATAGCTACTACTGTAGTCAGTAGTTACAAGTCAGTAGATACTACTGTAGAGTCACTAGATACTACTGTAGCGTGTGTAGATATATATACCGACATAATAAAAATTGGGTGGGGGTGGAAAAAACATTTTTGAAGGTGGGGGGTTAGGTTCGACAATTTTGGAAACCTTTTCAATCAACTACCACCCACTTTCTATAACTTTTTGATTCAGGCCTTCTGTAAGACTCTTATCATTTGGTTTACGAACAAATGGAAAATCGTAAAGCCGGACTTTTATAATAGCTTGATACTTGCGTATGGATATTTTATGTTTTATTAAGAGAAGACAAGTTTTGAATAAAAAATGTTTTTTTTTTCCGGGCAAAGTCGAGTACTTGCTGCGAATAGTAAATAATTGTGAATGTGACAACCTTACTTATGGGATGTGTTGGGGTGATGGCGGCTCACGATACATTTATTCTTATGCCATCTAATCTAAAAGATGTTTTAATCTGAAATGTGAGAGACATTTGAAGTGCATATCCGTTCTTACAACAACCGTGATGCACTGCCCTCTGCTGTTCAGCTCGTAGCTGCTCGACTTATCTGACGAGGCGACGTGGCCACACTAAAAGCCCTCGTGACCGTGGCGGACATGTGAGTTCAGTGCCAAGCCTGAATGTCCCCTGTGGCTGGCTATGAGTACTATCGGTTTATGATGCCCTTACTATAGTGTGGTAAATAAGAACAACGAAATAATACTATGAGATCTCTTTTACCAGTGGCAAAATATAATGGTAGGTTTTTACCCTTTTAACTGGTACAAAACTGACACCTTTATTCAAGGCATCATGTTTGCAATGACCACAACACAAGTAGTCAATAAAGCAAACAAAAAGAAGCAACTCTGATAAGGATAATAATATGCACTGTCCTTGAAGTTGATTGGCCCACACCCGAGACGGCTTTCTTTAGAGCCTAGTCCCCATTGGTGTAGGGCCAGATGACACCAGAAGGCGTACAACTCAAAAACAGTGCAATATCAGAGTATTGAGAGTTCGGGGTAAACATTTACACTATGAGATCTCTTTTACCAGTGGCAAAATATAATGGTAGGTTTTTACCCTTTTAACTGGTACAAAACTGACACCTTTATTCAAGGCATCATGTTTGCAATGACCACAACACAAGTAGTCAATAAAGCAAACAAAAAGAAGCAACTCTGATAAGGATAATAATATGCACTGTCCTTGAAGTTGATTGGCCCACACCCGAGACGGCTTTCTTTAGAGCCTAGTCCCCATTGGTGTAGGGCCAGATGACACCAGAAGGCGTACAACTCAAAAACAGTGCAATATCAGAGTATTGAGAGTTCGGGGTAAACATTTACACTATGAGATCTCTTTTACCAGTGGCAAAATATAATGGTAGGTTTTTACCCTTTTAACTGGTACAAAACTGACACCTTTATTCAAGGCATCATGTTTGCAATGACCACAACACAAGTAGTCAATAAAGCAAACAAAAAGAAGCAACTCTGATAAGGATAATAATATGCACTGTCCTTGAAGTTGATTGGCCCACACCCGAGACGGCTTTCTTTAGAGCCTAGTCCCCATTGGTGTAGGGCCAGATGACACCAGAAGGCGTACAACTCAAAAACAGTGCAATATCAGAGTATTGAGAGTTCGGGGTAAACATTTACACTATGAGATCTCTTTTACCAGTGGCAAAATATAATGGTAGGTTTTTACCCTTTTAACTGGTACAAAACTGACACCTTTATTCAAGGCATCATGTTTGCAATGACCACAACACAAGTAGTCAATAAAGCAAACAAAAAGAAGCAACTCTGATAAGGATAATAATATGCACTGTCCTTGAAGTTGATTGGCCCACACCCGAGACGGCTTTCTTTAGAGCCTAGTCCCCATTGGTGTAGGGCCAGATGACACCAGAA
Organism: Lampetra planeri; assembly: GCF_965212315.1. NCBI lineage: Eukaryota > Metazoa > Chordata > Hyperoartia > Petromyzontiformes > Petromyzontidae > Lampetra > Lampetra planeri. Next base: position 33,010,388 of record NC_136107.1, read on the forward strand.
GGCGTACAACTCAAAAACAGTGCAATATCAGAGTATTGAGAGTTCGGGGTAAACATTTACACTATGAGATCTCTTTTACCAGTGGCAAAATATAATGGTAGGTTTTTACCCTTTTAACTGGTACAAAACTGACACCTTTATTCAAGGCATCATGTTTGCAATGACCACAACACAAGTAGTCAATAAAGCAAACAAAAAGAAGCAACTCTGATAAGGATAATAATATGCACTGTCCTTGAAGTTGATTGGCCCACACCCGAGACGGCTTTCTTTAGAGCCTAGTCCCCATTGGTGTAGGGCCAGATGACACCAGAAGGCGTACAACTCAAAAACAGTGCAATATCAGAGTATTGAGAGTTCGGGGTAAACATTTACACTATGAGATCTCTTTTACCAGTGGCAAAATATAATGGTAGGTTTTTACCCTTTTAACTGGTACAAAACTGACACCTTTATTCAAGGCATCATGTTTGCAATGACCACAACACAAGTAGTCAATAAAGCAAACAAAAAGAAGCAACTCTGATAAGGATAATAATATGCACTGTCCTTGAAGTTGATTGGCCCACACCCGAGACGGCTTTATTATTATCCTTATCAGAGTTGCTTCTTTTTGTTTGCTTTATTGACTACTTGTGTTGTGGTCATTGCAAACATGATGCCTTGAATAAAGGTGTCAGTTTTGTACCAGTTAAAAGGGTAAAAACCTACCATTATATTTTGCCACTGGTAAAAGAGATCTCATAGTGTAAATGTTTACCCCGAACTCTCAATACTCTGATATTGCACTGTTTTTGAGTTGTACGCCTTCTGGTGTCATCTGGCCCTACACCAATGGGGACTAGGCTCTAAAGAAAGCCGTCTCGGGTGTGGGCCAATCAACTTCAAGGACAGTGCATATTATTATCCTTATCAGAGTTGCTTCTTTTTGTTTGCTTTATTGACTACTTGTGTTGTGGTCATTGCAAACATGATGCCTTGAATAAAGGTGTCAGTTTTGTACCAGTTAAAAGGGTAAAAACCTACCATTATATTTTGCCACTGGTAAAAGAGATCTCATAGTGTAAATGTTTACCCCGAACTCTCAATACTCTGATATTGCACTGTTTTTGAGTTGTACGCCTTCTGGTGTCATCTGGCCCTACACCAATGGGGACTAGGCTCTAAAGAAAGCCGTCTCGGGTGTGGGCCAATCAACTTCAAGGACAGTGCATATTATTATCCTTATCAGAGTTGCTTCTTTTTGTTTGCTTTATTGACTACTTGTGTTGTGGTCATTGCAAACATGATGCCTTGAATAAAGGTGTCAGTTTTGTACCAGTTAAAAGGGTAAAAACCTACCAACGAAATAATACCATGGCATCAATAGTAAAATCTCGCCTCGGGCGTAATATGTTAGCTTAATCGTTTCCAATTACTTCCGGAACTGAGGGTTGAAACCTCTAATATGGCAACTGCTCCTGAGTCAACATTACCCAGAATGCTACTGTGGAATTTTTTTCGTAAATTGTGCTTTAGCTAACCTAAATGTTAACCTTCCAAGTAAGTGTCTTTTTCCATGACTTGATATTTTTGGTTTTTAAACAACGGTGTTTATTTAGAAAAAACGCTAAAGTATCGCCACGTAAAAGTTTTTCGAGGGCCCATAGAGTAGAAGGTACAGGGTTCTGAGTCATATAGGGATAGTGGGAGCAGCCCAACTCATACTTACCTGACAGGGGAGGCACCATGATCACTTAGGTGGTCCTCCCAGGGCGAGGCTCATCCATTGCACTGCGGGTGGGTTGACCCCTGCGATTTCCCCAAATGCGGGAAACTCGACTGTATAATTTGTGGTACTGGGGGACTGCGTTCGCGCTATCCCCCGAATTTTTAAGAAAAAAATAGGTTTGTGGTGCTTTTGACAAAAATTGCTTAGAGCAGTTTGAGGTCTTGTTAAAATGAGTGGGCTACACAATTATTTTTTTTAATTTCAGTCTTGCAGACCAGTTGATGATTACCAATTGGCGTAAAGCTGAGCAATCTGGTGGTTTAACACAACAATTACACCATGAAAACAAATTCAGCGCAATTGACCAAACACCTTGAGCCAACGTAATCCGCAATGCCTTTTGAGCTTTATACGCAAATACGCTTTCAACTGCGTTTAATTACACAAACCTTACAATGTGTATTATAAATAACTTCGCTTTGCCAATTTATATTTTATACGTCGGCTATCACGACGTGTCAAATTGGGTGTCATCATAAGGGTTTAACAACGGATTCTTCCATGACCCATCCCAAAAGAAACCAATTATGAATCAATTAAATCCTCTCTAAACTTATTTAATTATCGTTATTTAACTACTTCAGAAGGGCCCATGGAGCGAGGCACAGGGTTTGGATACATAGAGGAGTTGGCAACTCTCCTTAAACTTGCCTGACAGGGGTGACACCATGATCATGTTGGTCAGTGGTGCCCTCAACTGCTCAGAAGAAGGGAGCAGAGCTGATGAATCTCCGCAGATGGAGGAGTCTCAGGAGATGGAGGTTCACCGGCAACCAACAAAGACCCAGACACCTGGGGGTCGGCACCACACTCACCCCTTCGGCCAGCCGCAATGCATCTGGATGGGCTGGTGAGATCACGGGAGGCGGGGGGGACTGGCAGACGGTGGCATTGGGCTGACAGGCAAAACCCTCTGATTTTAACATAATTTCTATGAGAACTTAGAGTTCTATTCAAGTAATTTAGAGTAAAATAGCTGCGGAAACTGGACTATTGCGGGGATCGGTTCTTTCTGCTCATCGTCCAACAATCGCCATGCACTGCCCTCTGATGGTCACCCCGTAGCCCTGCTTAATTATCTAATGGGAATCGCCACGTAAAAGCTTTATAGGCGCCCATAGCGTAGAGATACAGGGTTTTAGTTCATATAGCGATAGTGGGAGCATCCCAACTCATACTTACCTGACAGGGGAGGCACCATGATCACTTAGGTGGTCCTCCCAGGGCGAGGCTCATCCATTGCACTGCGGGTGGGTTGACCCCTGCGATTTCCCCAAATGCGGGAAACTCGACTGTATAATTTGTGGTACTGGGGGACTGCGTTCGCGCTATCCCCCGAATGTTTAAGAAATAAAAGGTTAGCAATTTTTGTTGGTTTTGTTCTTTGTTTAATATGAATGGGACTACACAAACAAGCAACTTGGCGATAATTTATTGGCGTAAAACTGAGCAATATTTTTCTTCCAAACTCTTTATGGAGCTGCTACCATTGTGGGGATTACGTTAAAGCATCATACCCAGAACACTGATACTTGTCCTCAAAGACACTGCTGTACCTCAACCGCATCAGACCATAAACAGACTGATGCCTCCATCTCCTTCACGCATAGAACATTAAAGACAAGCCACGGTGCGATTGTGGCCGCGCAACCCAATTGTGGACCATATAGTTAGCCAATGTGGTCTTTCTTTACTTCAACCGATGAAAACCAAAAGTACACGAATTATATTCTCGTGGCTATCAGAACTCGACATTGGCAAAATCCCAAAAGGATGAACGAGTAAAGTCGAATCATTGTCGTAATACTGTATTGCATATTAGTTTTATAACATACAATTACCTCCAGAACTGAAGATAACCCCACTAATATGCCAACGGCTCTTTGCCTTGATACATTACCCCCAATGCTTTGGGGATTTTCACTAATAAATTATGGTTTCAGCTAATAGCATGATTGTAAAATTTGCTTTGCAACATAGTGTATGTTTTTCTTGTTGTAAAATGGAAGTGATTTATTTATATCACGTTTTCATCCATCGTCATTTAAAAGTTATTAAGAGCCCATAGCGTAAAGGAATAAGAAACTGTAGAGTCAGTAGATACTACTGCAGAGTCGGTAGATACTACTATAGAGCAAGTAGGTACTATAGTCAGTAGTTACTACTATATAGTCAATAGCTACTACTGTAGTCAGTAGTTACAAGTCAGTATATACTACTGTAGAGTCACTAGATACTACTGTAGCGTGTGTAGATATATATACCGACATAATAAAAATTGGGTGGGGGTGGAAAAAACATTTTTGAAGGTGGGGGGTTAGGTTCGACAATTTTGGAAACCTTTTCAATCAACTACCACCCACTTTCTATAACTTTTTGATTCAGGCCTTCTGTAAGACTCTTATCATTTGGTTTACGAACAAATGGAAAATCGTAAAGCCGGACTTTTATAATAGCTTGATACTTGCGTATGGATATTTTATGTTTTATTAAGATAAGACAAGTTTTGAATAAAAAATGCTTTTTTTTCCGGGCAAAGTCGAGTACTTGCTGCGAATAGTAAATAATTGTGAATGTGACAACCTTACTTATGGGCTGTGTTGGGGTGATGGCGGCTTACGATACATTTATTCTTATGCCATCTAATCTAAAAGATGTTTTAATCTGAAATGTGAGAGACATTTGAAGTGCATATCCGTTCTTACAACAACCGTGATGCACTGCCCTCTGCTGTTCAGCTCGTAGCTGCTCGACTTATCTGACGAGGCGACGTGGCCACACTAAAAGCCCTCGTGACCGTGGCGGACATGTGAGTTCAGTGCCAAGCCTGAATGTCCCCTGTGGCTGGCTATGAGTACTATCGGTTTATGATGCCCTTACTATAGTGTGGTAAATAAGAACAACGAAATAATACCATGGCATCAATAGTAAAATCTCGCCTCGGGCGTAATATGTTAGCTTAATCGTTTCCAATTACTTCCGGAACTGAGGGTTGAAACCTCTAATATGGCAACTGCTCCTGAGTCAACATTACCCAGAATGCTACTGTGGAATTTTTTTCGTAAATTGTGCTTTAGCTAACCTAAATGTTAACCTTCCAAGTAAGTGTCTTTTTCCATGACTTGATATTTTTGGTTTTTAAACAACGGTGTTTATTTAGAAAAAACGCTAAAGTATCGCCACGTAAAAGTTTTTCGAGGGCCCATAGAGTAGAAGGTACAGGGTTCTGAGTCATATAGGGATAGTGGGAGCAGCCCAACTCATACTTACCTGACAGGGGAGGCACCATGATCACTTAGGTGGTCCTCCCAGGGCGAGGCTCATCCATTGCACTGCGGGTGGGTTGACCCCTGCGATTTCCCCAAATGCGGGAAACTCGACTGTATAATTTGTGGTACTGGGGGACTGCGTTCGCGCTATCCCCCGAATTTTTAAGAAAAAAATAGGTTTGTGGTGCTTTTGACAAAAATTGCTTAGAGCAGTTTGAGGTCTTGTTAAAATGAGTGGGCTACACAATTATTTTTTTTAATTTCAGTCTTGCAGACCAGTTGATGATTACCAATTGGCGTAAAGCTGAGCAATCTGGTGGTTTAACACAACAATTACACCATGAAAACAAATTCAGCGCAATTGACCAAACACCTTGAGCCAACGTAATCCGCAATGCCTTTTGAGCTTTATACGCAAATACGCTTTCAACTGCGTTTAATTACACAAACCTTACAATGTGTATTATAAATAACTTCGCTTTGCCAATTTATATTTTATACGTCGGCTATCACGACGTGTCAAATTGGGTGTCATCATAAGGGTTTAACAACGGATTCTTCCATGACCCATCCCAAAAGAAACCAATTATGAATCAATTAAATCCTCTCTAAACTTATTTAATTATCGTTATTTAACTACTTCAGAAGGGCCCATGGAGCGAGGCACAGGGTTTGGATACATAGAGGAGTTGGCAACTCTCCTTAAACTTGCCTGACAGGGGTGACACCATGATCATGTTGGTCAGTGGTGCCCTCAACTGCTCAGAAGAAGGGAGCAGAGCTGATGAATCTCCGCAGATGGAGGAGTCTCAGGAGATGGAGGTTCACCGGCAACCAACAAAGACCCAGACACCTGGGGGTCGGCACCACACTCACCCCTTCGGCCAGCCGCAATGCATCTGGATGGGCTGGTGAGATCACGGGAGGCGGGGGGGACTGGCAGACGGTGGCATTGGGCTGACAGGCAAAACCCTCTGATTTTAACATAATTTCTATGAGAACTTAGAGTTCTATTCAAGTAATTTAGAGTAAAATAGCTGCGGAAACTGGACTATTGCGGGGATCGGTTCTTTCTGCTCATCGTCCAACAATCGCCATGCACTGCCCTCTGATGGTCACCCCGTAGCCCTGCTTAATTATCTAATGGGAATCGCCACGTAAAAGCTTTATAGGCGCCCATAGCGTAGAGATACAGGGTTTTAGTTCATATAGCGATAGTGGGAGCATCCCAACTCATACTTACCTGACAGGGGAGGCACCATGATCACTTAGGTGGTCCTCCCAGGGCGAGGCTCATCCATTGCACTGCGGGTGGGTTGACCCCTGCGATTTCCCCAAATGCGGGAAACTCGACTGTATAATTTGTGGTACTGGGGGACTGCGTTCGCGCTATCCCCCGAATGTTTAAGAAATAAAAGGTTAGCAATTTTTGTTGGTTTTTGTTCTTTGTTTAATATGAATGGGACTACACAAACAAGCAACTTGGCGATAATTTATTGGCGTAAAACTGAGCAATATTTTTCTTCCAAACTCTTTATGGAGCTGCTACCATTGTGGGGATTACGTTAAAGCATCATACCCAGAACACTGATACTTGTCCTCAAAGACACTGCTGTACCTCAACCGCATCAGACCATAAACAGACTGATGCCTCCATCTCCTTCACGCATAGAACATTAAAGACAAGCCACGGTGCGATTGTGGCCGCGCAACCCAATTGTGGACCATATAGTTAGCCAATGTGGTCTTTCTTTACTTCAACCGATGAAAACCAAAAGTACACGAATTATATTCTCGTGGCTATCAGAACTCGACATTGGCAAAATCCCAAAAGGATGAACGAGTAAAGTCGAATCATTGTCGTAATACTGTATTGCATATTAGTTTTATAACATACAATTACCTCCAGAACTGAAGATAACCCCACTAATATGCCAACGGCTCTTTGCCTTGATACATTACCCCCAATGCTTTGGGGATTTTCACTAATAAATTATGGTTTCAGCTAATAGCATGATTGTAAAATTTGCTTTGCAACATAGTGTATGTTTTTCTTGTTGTAAAATGGAAGTGATTTATTTATATCACGTTTTCATCCATCGTCATTTAAAAGTTATTAAGAGCCCATAGCGTAAAGGAATAAGAAACTGTAGAGTCAGTAGATACTACTGCAGAGTCGGTAGATACTACTATAGAGCAAGTAGGTACTATAGTCAGTAGTTACTACTATATAGTCAATAGCTACTACTGTAGTCAGTAGTTACAAGTCAGTATATACTACTGTAGAGTCACTAGATACTACTGTAGCGTGTGTAGATATATATACCGACATAATAAAAATTGGGTGGGGGTGGAAAAAACATTTTTGAAGGTGGGGGGTTAGGTTCGACAATTTTGGAAACCTTTTCAATCAACTACCACCCACTTTCTATAACTTTTTGATTCAGGCCTTCTGTAAGACTCTTATCATTTGGTTTACGAACAAATGGAAAATCGTAAAGCCGGACTTTTATAATAGCTTGATACTTGCGTATGGATATTTTATGTTTTATTAAGATAAGACAAGTTTTGAATAAAAAATGCTTTTTTTTCCGGGCAAAGTCGAGTACTTGCTGCGAATAGTAAATAATTGTGAATGTGACAACCTTACTTATGGGCTGTGTTGGGGTGATGGCGGCTTACGATACATTTATTCTTATGCCATCTAATCTAAAAGATGTTTTAATCTGAAATGTGAGAGACATTTGAAGTGCATATCCGTTCTTACAACAACCGTGATGCACTGCCCTCTGCTGTTCAGCTCGTAGCTGCTCGACTTATCTGACGAGGCGACGTGGCCACACTAAAAGCCCTCGTGACCGTGGCGGACATGTGAGTTCAGTGCCAAGCCTGAATGTCCCCTGTGGCTGGCTATGAGTACTATCGGTTTATGATGCCCTTACTATAGTGTGGTAAATAAGAACAACGAAATAATACCATGGCATCAATAGTAAAATCTCGCCTCGGGCGTAATATGTTAGCTTAATCGTTTCCAATTACTTCCGGAACTGAGGGTTGAAACCTCTAATATGGCAACTGCTCCTGAGTCAACATTACCCAGAATGCTACTGTGGAATTTTTTTCGTAAATTGTGCTTTAGCTAACCTAAATGTTAACCTTCCAAGTAAGTGTCTTTTTCCATGACTTGATCTTTTTGGTTTTTAAACAACGGTGTTTATTTAGAAAAAGCTTTTCGAGGGCCCATAGAGTAGAAGGTACAGGGTTCTGAGTCATATAGGGATAGTGGGAGCAGCCCAACTCATACTTACCTGACAGGGGAGGCACCATGATCACTTAGGTGGTCCTCCCAGGGCGAGGCTCATCCATTGCACTGCGGGTGGGTTGACCCCTGCGATTTCCCCAAATGCGGGAAACTCGACTGTATAATTTGTGGTACTGGGGGACTGCGTTCGCGCTATCCCCCGAATATTTAAGAAATAAAAGGTTAGCAATTTTTGTTGGTTTTTGTTCTTTGTTTAATATGAATGGGACTACACAAGCAACTTGGCGATAATTTATTGGCGTAAAACTGAGCAATATTTTTCTTCCAAACTCTTTATGGAGCTGCTACCATTGTGGGGATTACGTTAAAGCATCATACCCAGAACACTGATACTTGTCCTCAAAGACACTGCTGTACCTCAACCTCATCAGACCATAAACAGACTGATGCCTCCATCTCCTTCACGCATAGAACATTAAAGACAAGCCACGGTGCGATTGTGGCCGCGCAACCCAATTGTGGACCATATAGTTAGCCAATGTGGTCTTTCTTTACTTCAACCGATGAAAACCAAAAGTACACGAATTATATTCTCGTGGCTATCAGAACTCGACATTGGCAAAATCCCAAAAGGATGAACGAGTAAAGTCGAATCATTGTCGTAATACTGTATTGCATATTAGTTTTATAACATACAATTACCTCCAGAACTGAAGATAACCCCACTAATATGCCAACGGCTCTTTGCCTTGATACATTACCCCCAATGCTTTGGTGATTTTCACTAATAAATTATGGTTTCAGCTAATAGCATGATTGTAAAATTTGCTTTGCAACATAGTGTATGTTTTTCTTGTTGTAAAATGGAAGTGATTTATTTATATCACGTTTTCATCCATCGTCATTTAAAAGTTATTAAGAGCCCATAGCGTAAAGGAATAAGAAACTGTAGAGTTAGTAGATACTACTGCAGAGTCGGTAGATACTACTATAGAGCAAGTAGGTACTATAGTCAGTAGTTACTACTATATAGTCAATAGCTACTACTGTAGTCAGTAGTTACAAGTCAGTAGATACTACTGTAGAGTCACTAGATACTACTGTAGCGTGTGTAGATATATATACCGACATAATAAAAATTGGGTGGGGGTGGAAAAAACATTTTTGAAGGTGGGGGGTTAGGTTCGACAATTTTGGAAACCTTTTCAATCAACTACCACCCACTTTCTATAACTTTTTGATTCAGGCCTTCTGTAAGACTCTTATCATTTGGTTTACGAACAAATGGAAAATCGTAAAGCCGGACTTTTATAATAGCTTGATACTTGCGTATGGATATTTTATGTTTTATTAAGAGAAGACAAGTTTTGAATAAAAAATGTTTTTTTTTCCGGGCAAAGTCGAGTACTTGCTGCGAATAGTAAATAATTGTGAATGTGACAACCTTACTTATGGGCTGTGTTGGGGTGATGGCGGCTCACGATACATTTATTCTTATGCCATCTAATCTAAAAGATGTTTTAATCTGAAATGTGAGAGACATTTGAAGTGCATATCCGTTCTTACAACAACCGTGATGCACTGCCCTCTGCTGTTCAGCTCGTAGCTGCTCGACTTATCTGACGAGGCGACGTGGCCACACTAAAAGCCCTCGTGACCGTGGCGGACATGTGAGTTCAGTGCCAAGCCTGAATGTCCCCTGTGGCTGGCTATGAGTACTATCGGTTTATGATGCCCTTACTATAGTGTGGTAAATAAGAACAACGAAATAATACCATGGCATCAATAGTAAAATCTCGCCTCGGGCGTAATATGTTAGCTTAATCGTTTCCAATTACTTCCGGAACTGAGGGTTGAAACCTCTAATATGGCAACTGCTCCTGAGTCAACATTACCCAGAATGCTACTGTGGAATTTTTCTCGTAAATTGTGCTTTAGCTAACCTAAATGTTAACCTTCCAAGTAAGTGTCTTTTTCCATGACTTGATCTTTTTGGTTTTTAAACAACGGTGTTTATTTAGAAAAAAGCTTTTCGAGGGCCCATAGAGTAGAAGGTACAGGGTTCTGAGTCATATAGGGATAGTGGGAGCATCCCAACTCATACTTACCTGACAGGGGAGGCACCATGATCACTTAGGTGGTCCTCCCAGGGCGAGGCTCATCCATTGCACTGCGGGTGGGTTGACCCCTGCGATTTCCCCAAATGCGGGAAACTCGACTGTATAATTTGTGGTACTGGGGGACTGCGTTCGCGCTATCCCCCGAATATTTAAGAAATAAAAGGTTAGCAATTTTTGTTGGTTTTTGTTCTTTGTTTAATATGAATGGGACTACACAAGCAACTTGGCGATAATTTATTGGCGTAAAACTGAGCAATATTTTTCTTCCAAACTCTTTATGGAGCTGCTACCATTGTGGGGATTACGTTAAAGCATCATACCCAGAACACTGATACTTGTCCTCAAAGACACTGCTGTACCTCAACCGCATCAGACCATAAACAGACTGATGCCTCCATCTCCTTCACGCATAGAACATTAAAGACAAGCCACGGTGCGATTGTGGCCGCGCAACCCAATTGTGGACCATATAGTTAGCCAATGTGGTCTTTCTTTACTTCAACCGATGAAAACCAAAAGTACACGAATTATATTCTCGTGGCTATCAGAACTCGACATTGGCAAAATCCCAAAAGGATGAACGAGTAAAGTCGAATCATTGTCGTAATACTGTATTGCATATTAGTTTTATAACATACAATTACCTCCAGAACTGAAGATAACCCCACTAATATGCCAACGGCTCTTTGCCTTGATACATTACCCCCAATGCTTTGGGGATTTTCACTAATAAATTATGGTTTCAGCTAATAGCATGATTGTAAAATTTGTTTTGCAACATAGTGTATGTTTTTCTTGTTGTAAAATGGAAGTGATTTATTTATATCACGTTTTCATCCATCGTCATTTAAAAGTTATTAAGAGCCCATAGCGTAAAGGAATAAGAAACTGTAGAGTCAGTAGATACTACTGCAGAGTCGGTAGATACTACTATAGAGCAAGTAGGTACTACTATAGTCAGTAGTTACTACTATATAGTCAATAGCTACTACTGTAGTCAGTAGTTACAAGTCAGTATATACTACTGTAGAGTCACTAGATACTACTGTAGCGTGTGTAGATATATATACCGACATAATAAAAATTGGGTGGGGGTGGAAAAAAACATTTTTGAAGGTGGGGGGTTAGGTTCGACAATTTTGGAAACCTTTTCAATCAACTACCACCCACTTTCTATAACTTTTTGATTCAGGCCTTCTGTAAGACTCTTATCATTTGGTTTACGAACAAATGGAAAATCGTAAAGCCGGACTTTTATAATAGCTTGATACTTGCGTATGGATATTTTATGTTTTATTAAGAGAAGACAAGTTTTGAATAAAAAATGTTTTTTTTTCCGGGCAAAGTCAAGTACTTGCTGCGAATAGTAAATAATTGTGAATGTGACAACCTTACTTATGGGCTGTGTTGGGGTGATGGCGGCTTACGATACATTTATTCTTATGCCATCTAATCTAAAAGATGTTTTAATCTGAAATGTGAGAGACATTTGAAGTGCATATCCGTTCTTACAACAACCGTGATGCACTGCCCTCTGCTGTTCAGATCGTAGCTGATCGACTTATCTGACGAGGCGACGTGGCAACACGATAAGCCCTCGTGACCGTGGCGGACATGTGAGTTCAGTGCCAAGCCTGAATGTCCCCTGTGACTGGCTATGAGTACTATGGGTTTATGATGTCCTTACTATATTGTGGTAAATAAGAACAACGAAATAATACCATGGCATCAATAGTAAAGTCTAGCCTCGGTCGTAGTATGTTTGCTTAATCGTTTGCAATTACTCCCGGAGCTGAGGGTTGAAACCTCTAATGTGGCAACTGCTCCTGAGTCAACATTACCCAGAATGCTACTGTGGAATTTTTTTCGTAAATTGTGCTTTAGCTAACCTAAATGGTAACCTTCCAAGTAAGTGTCTTTTTCCATGACATGATCTTTTTGGTTTTTAAACAACGGTGTTTATTTAAAAAAAACGCTAAAGTATCGCCACGTAAAAGCTTTTCGAGGGCCCATAGAGTAGAAGGTACAGGGTTCTGAGTCATATAGGAATAGTGGGAGCAGCCCAACTCATACTTACCTGACAGGGGAGGCACCATGATCACTTAGGTGGTCCTCCCAGAGCGAGGCTCATCCATTGCACTGCGGGTGGGTTGACCCCTGCGATTTCCCCAAATGCGGGAAACTCGACTGTATAATTTGTGGTACTGGGGGACTGCGTTCGCGCTATCCCCCGAATTTTTAAGATAAAAATAGGTTTGTGGTGCTTTTGACAAAAATTGCTTAGAGCAGTTTGAGGTCTTGTTAAAATGAGTGGGCTACACAATTATTTTTTTTAATTTCAGTCTTGCAGACCAGTTGATGATTACCAATTGGCGTAAAGCTGAGCAATCTGGTGGTTTAACACAACAATTACACCATGAAAACAAATTCAGCGCAATTGACCAAACACCTTGAGCCAACGTAATCCGCAATGCCTTTTGAGCTTTATACGCAAATACGCAAATACGCTTTCAACTGCGTTTAATTACACAAACCTTACAATGTGTATTATAAATAACTTCGCTTTGCCAATTTATATTTTATACGTCGGCTATCACGACGTGTCAAATTGGGTGTCATCATAAGGGTTTAACAACGGATTCTTCCATGACCCATCCCAAAAGAAACCAATTATGAATCAATTAAATCCTCTCTAAACTCATTTAATTATCGTTATTTAACTACTTCAGAAGGGCCCATGGAGCGAGGCACAGGGTTTGGATACATAGAGGAGTTGGCAACTCTCCTTAAACTTGCCTGACAGGGGTGACACCATGATCATGTTGGTCAGTGGTGCCCTCAACTGCTCAGAAGAAGGGAGCAGAGCTGATGAATCTCCGCAGATGGAGGAGTCTCAGGAGATGGAGGTTCACCGGCAACCAACAAAGACCCAGACACCTGGGGGTCGGCACCACACTCACCCCTTCGGCCAGCCGCAATGCATCTGGATGGGCTGGTGAGATCACGGGAGGCGGGGGGGACTGGCAGACGGTGGCATTGGGCTGACAGGCAAAACCCTCTGATTTTAACATAATTTCTATGAGAACTTAGAGTTCTATTCAAGTAATTTAGAGTAAAATAGCTGCGGATTCCTGGACTATTGCGGGGATCGGTTCTTTCTGCTCATCGTCCAACAATCGCCATGCACTGCCCTCTGATGGTCACCCCGTAGCCCTGCTTAATTATCTAATGGGCATCGCCACGTAAAAGCTTTATAGGCGCCCATAGCGTAGAGATACAGGGTTTTAGTTCATATAGCGATAGTGGGAGCATCCCAACTCATACTTACCTGACAGGGGAGGCACCATGATCACTTAGGTGGTCCTTCCAGGGCGAGGCTCATCCATTGCACTGCGGGTGGGTTGACCCCTGCGATTTCCCCAAATGCGGGAAACTCGACTGTATAATTTGTGGTACTGGGGGACTGCGTTCGCGCTATCCCCCGAATATTTAAGAAATAAAAGGTTAGCAATTTTTGTTGGTTTCTGTTCTTTGTTTAATATGAATGGGACTACACAAGCAACTTGGCGATAATTTATTGGCGTAAAACTGAGCAATATTTTTCTTCCAAGCTCTTTATGGAGCTGCTACCATTGTGGGGATTACGTTAAAGCATCATACCCAGAACACTGATACTTGTCCTCAAAGACACTGCTGTACCTCAACCGCATCAGACCATAAACAGACTGATGCCTCCATCTCCTTCACGCATAGAACATTAAAGACGAGCCACGGTGCGATTGTGGCCGCGCAACCCAAATTGTGGACCATATAGTTAGCCAATGTGGTCTTTCTTTACTTCAACAGATGAAAACCAAAAGTACACGAATTATATTCTCGTTGCTATCAGAACTCGACATTGGCAAAATCCCAAAAGGATGAACGAGTAAAGTCGAATCATTGTCGTAATACTGTATTGTATATTAGTTTTATAACATACAATTACCTCCAGAACTGAAGATAACATGCCAACGGCTCTTTGCCTTGATACATTACCCCCAATGCTTTGGGGATTTTCACTAATAAATTATGGTTTCAGCTAATAGCATGATTGTAAAATTTGCTTTGCAACATAGTGTATGTTTTTCTTGTTGTAAAATGGAAGTGATTTATTTATATCACGTTTTCATCCATCGTCATTTAAAAGTTATTAAGAGCCCATAGCGTAAAGGAATAAGAAACTGTAGAGTCAGTAGATACTACTGCAGAGTCGGTAGATACTACTATAGAGCAAGTAGGTACTACTATAGTCAGTAGTTACTACTATATAGTCAATAGCTACTACTGTAGTCAGTAATTACAAGTCAGTAGATACTACTGTAGAGTCACTAGATACTACTGTAGCGTGTGTAGATATATATACCGACATAATAAAAATTGGGTGGGGGTGGAAAAAACATTTTTGAAGGTGGGGGGTTAGGTTCGACAATTTTGGAAACCTTTTCAATCAACTACCACCCACTTTCTATAACTTTTTGATTCAGGCCTTCTGTAAGACTCTTATCATTTGGTTTACGAACAAATGGAAAATCGTAAAGCCGGACTTTTATAATAGCTTGATACTTGCGTATGGATATTTTATGTTTTATTAAGAGAAGACAAGTTTTGAATAAAAAATGCTTTTTTTTCCGGGCAAAGTCGAGTACTTGCTGCGAATAGTAAATAATTGTGAATGTGACAACCTTACTTATGGGCTGTGTTGGGGTGATGGCGGCTTACGATACATTTATTCTTATGCCATATAATCTAAAAGATGTTTTAATCTGAAATGTGAGAGACATTTGAAGTGCATATCCGTTCAAACAACAACCGTGATGCACTGCCCTCTGCTGTTCAGCTCGTAGCTGCTCGACTTATCTGACGAGGCGTTCGTGGCCACACTAAAAGCCCTCTTGACCGTGGTGGACATGTGAGTTCAGTGCCAAGCCTGAATGTCCCCTGTGGCTGGCTATGAGTACTATCGGTTTATGATGCCCTTACTATAGTGTGGTAAATAAGAACAACGAAATAATACCATGGCATCAATAGTAAAATCTCGCCTCGGGCGTAATATGTTAGCTTAATCGTTTCCAATTACTTCTGGAACTGAGGGTTGAAACCTCTAATATGGCAACTGCTCCTGAGTCAACATTACCCAGAATGCTACTGTGGAATTTTTTTCGTAAATTGTGCTTTAGCTAACCTAAATGTTAACCTTCCAAGTAAGTGTCTTTTTCCATGACTTGATCTTTTTGGTTTTTAAACAACGGTGTTTATTTAGAAAAAACGCTAAAGTATCGCCACGTAAAAGCTTTTTGAGGGCCCATAGAGTAGAAGGTACAGGGTTCTGAGTCATATAGGGATAGTGGGAGCAGCCCAACTCATACTTACCTGACAGGGGAGGCACCATGATCACTTAGGTGGTCCTCCCAGGGCGAGGCTCATCCATTGCACTGCGGGTGGGTTGACCCCTGCGATTTCCCCAAATGCGGGAAACTCGACTGTATAATTTGTGGTACTGGGGGACTGCGTTCGCGCTATCCCCCGAATATTTAAGAAATAAAAGGTTAGCAATTTTTGTTGGTTTTTGTTCTTTGTTTAATATGAATGGGACTACACAAGCAACTTGGCGATAATTTATTGGCGTAAAACTGAGCAATATTTTTCTTCCAAACTCTTTATGGAGCTGCTACCATTGTGGGGATTACGTTAAAGCATCATACCCAGAACACTGATACTTGTCCTCAAAGACACTGCTGTACCTCAACCGCATCAGACCATAAACAGACTGATGCCTCCATCTCCTTCACGCATAGAACATTAAAGACAAGCCACGGTGCCGATTGTGGCCGCGCAACCCAATTGTGGACCATATAGTTAGCCAATGTGGTCTTTCTTTACTTCAACCGATGAAAACCAAAAGTACACGAATTATATTCTCGTGGCTATCAGAACTCGACATTGGCAAAATCCCAAAAGGATGAACGAGTAAAGTCGAATCATTGTCGTAATACTGTATTGCATATTAGTTTTATAACATACAATTACCTCCAGAACTGAAGATAACCCCACTAATATGCCAACGGCTCTTTGCCTTGATACATTACCCCCAATGCTTTGTGGATTTTCACTAATAAATTATGGTTTCAGCTAATAGCATGATTGTAAAATTTGCTTTGCAACATAGTGTATGTTTTTCTTGTTGTAAAATGGAAGTGATTTATTTATTATTTGGTTCTTTCGGTTAAGTCACGTCTAAAGATAAAATAATAATAAATTAAATTAAATAATAGAATACGACGTTTCGATTGCAACACAAGCAATCATCATCAGGTATTATGATGATTGCTTGTGTTGCAATCGAAACGTCGTATTCTATTATTTAATTTAATTTATTATTATTTTATCTTTAGACGTGACTTAACCGAAAGAACCAAATAATAATTCCTGCAGTCACGAAAGTTCTAAAATTAAGATTGATTTATTTATATCACGTTTTCATCCATCGTCATTTAAAAGTTATTAAGAGCCCATAGCGTAAAGGAATAAGGAACTGTAGAGTCAGTAGATACTACTGCAGAGTCGGTAGATACTACTATAGAGCAAGTAGGTACTACTATAGTCAGTAGTTACTACTATATAGTCAATAGCTACTACTGTAGTCAGTAGTTACAAGTCAGTATATACTACTGTAGAGTCACTAGATACTACTGTAGCGTGTGTAGATATATATACCGACATAATAAAAATTGGGTGGGGGTGGAAAAAACATTTTTGAAGGTGGGGGGTTAGGTTCGACAATTTTGGAAACCTTTTCAATCAACTACCACCCACTTTCTATAACTTTTTGATTCAGGCCTTCTGTAAGACTCTTATCATTTGGTTTACGAACAAATGGAAAATCGTAAAGCCGGACTTTTATAATAGCTTGATACTTGCGTATGGATATTTTATGTTTTATTAAGAGAAGACAAGTTTTGAATAAAAAATGCTTTTTTTCCGGGCAAAGTCGAGTACTTGCTGCGAATAGTAAATAATTGTGAATGTGACAACCTTACTTATGGGCTGTGTTGGGGTGATGGCGGCTTACGATACATTTATTCTTATGCCATCTAATCTAAAAGATGTTTTAATCTGAAATGTGAGAGACATTTGAAGTGCATATCCGTTCTTACAACAACCGTGATGCACTGCCCTCTGCTGTTCAGCTCGTAGCTGCTCGACTTATCTGACGAGGCGACGTGGCCACACTAAAAGCCCTCGTGACCGTGGTTGACATGTGAGTTCAGTGCCAAGCCTGAATGTCCCCTGTGGCTGGCTATGAGTACTATCGGTTTATGATGCCCTTACTATAGTGTGGTAAATAAGAACAACGAAATAATACCATGGCATCAATAGTAAAATCTCGCCTCGGGCGTAATATGTTAGCTTAATCGTTTCCAATTACTTCCGGAACTGAGGGTTGAAACCTCTAATATGGCAACTGCTCCTGAGTCAACATTACCCAGAATGCTACTGTGGAATTTTTTTCGTAAATTGTGCTTTAGCTAACCTAAATGTTAACCTTCCAAGTAAGTGTCTTTTTCCATGACTTGATATTTTTGGTTTTTAAACAACGGTGTTTATTTAGAAAAAACGCTAAAGTATCGCCACGTAAAAGTTTTTCGAGGGCCCATAGAGTAGAAGGTACAGGGTTCTGAGTCATATAGGGATAGTGGGAGCAGCCCAACTCATACTTACCTGACAGGGGAGGCACCATGATCACTTAGGTGGTCCTCCCAGGGCGAGGCTCATCCATTGCACTGCGGGTGGGTTGACCCCTGCGATTTCCCCAAATGCGGGAAACTCGACTGTATAATTTGTGGTACTGGGGGACTGCGTTCGCGCTATCCCCCGAATTTTTAAGAAAAAAATAGGTTTGTGGTGCTTTTGACAAAAATTGCTTAGAGCAGTTTGAGGTCTTGTTAAAATGAGTGGGCTACACAATTATTTTTTTTAATTTCAGTCTTGCAGACCAGTTGATGATTACCAATTGGCGTAAAGCTGAGCAATCTGGTGGTTTAACACAACAATTACACCATGAAAACAAATTCAGCGCAATTGACCAAACACCTTGAGCCAACGTAATCCGCAATGCCTTTTGAGCTTTATACGCAAATACGCTTTCAACTGCGTTTAATTACACAAACCTTACAATGTGTATTATAAATAACTTCGCTTTGCCAATTTATATTTTATACGTCGGCTATCACGACGTGTCAAATTGGGTGTCATCATAAGGGTTTAACAACGGATTCTTCCATGACCCATCCCAAAAGAAACCAATTATGAATCAATTAAATCCTCTCTAAACTTATTTAATTATCGTTATTTAACTACTTCAGAAGGGCCCATGGAGCGAGGCACAGGGTTTGGATACATAGAGGAGTTGGCAACTCTCCTTAAACTTGCCTGACAGGGGTGACACCATGATCATGTTGGTCAGTGGTGCCCTCAACTGCTCAGAAGAAGGGAGCAGAGCTGATGAATCTCCGCAGATGGAGGAGTCTCAGGAGATGGAGGTTCACCGGCAACCAACAAAGACCCAGACACCTGGGGGTCGGCACCACACTCACCCCTTCGGCCAGCCGCAATGCATCTGGATGGGCTGGTGAGATCACGGGAGGCGGGAGGGACTGGCAGACGGTGGCATTGGGCTGACAGGCAAAACCCTCTGATTTTAACATAATTTCTATGAGAACTTAGAGTTCTATTCAAGTAATTTAGAGTAAAATAGCTGCGGATTCCTGGACTATTGCGGGGATCGGTTCTTTCTGCTCATCGTCCAACAATCGCCATGCACTGCCCTCTGATGGTCACCCCGTAGCCCTGCTTAATTATCTAATGGGAATCGCCACGTAAAAGCTTTATAGGCGCCCATAGCGTAGAGATACAGGGTTTTAGTTCATATAGCGATAGTGGGAGCATCCCAACTCATACTTACCTGACAGGGGAGGCACCATGATCACTTAGGTGGTCCTCCCAGGGCGAGGCTCATCCATTGCACTGCGGGTGGGTTGACCCCTGCGATTTCCCCAAATGCGGGAAACTCGACTGTATAATTTGTGGTACTGGGGGACTGCGTTCGCGCTATCCCCCGAATATTTAAGAAATAAAAGGTTAGCAATTTTTGTTGGTTTCTGTTCTTTGTTTAATATGAATGGGACTACACAAGCAACTTGGCGATAATTTATTGGCGTAAAACTGAGCAATATTTTTCTTCCAAACTCTTTATGGAGCTGCTACCATTGTGGGGATTACGTTAAAGCATCATACCCAGAACACTGATACTTGTCCTCAAAGACACTGCTGTACCTCAACCGCATCAGACCATAAACAGACTGATGCCTCCATCTCCTTCACGCATAGAACATTAAAGACAAGCCACGGTGCGATTGTGGCCGCGCAACCCAAATTGTGGACCATATAGTTAGCCAATGTGGTCTTTCTTTACTTCAACAGATGAAAACCAAAAGTACACGAATTATATTCTCGTGGCTATCAGAACTCGACATTGGCAAAATCCCAAAAGGATGAACGAGTAAAGTCGAATCATTGTCGTAATACTGTATTGCATATTAGTTTTATAACATACAATTACCTCCAGAACTGAAGATAACCCCACTAATATGCCAACGGCTCTTTGCCTTGATACGTTACCCCCAATGCTTTGGGGATTTTCACTAATAAATTATGGTTTCAGCTAATAGCATGATTGTAAAATTTGCTTTGCAACATAGTGTATGTTTTTCTTGTTGTAAAATGGAAGTGATTTATTTATATCACGTTTTCATCCATCGTCATTTAAAAGTTATTAAGAGCCCATAGCGTAAAGGAATAAGAAACTGTAGAGTCAGTAGATACTACTGCAGAGTCGGTAGATACTACTATAGAGCAAGTAGGTACTACTATAGTCAGTAGTTACTACTATATAGTCAATAGCTAC
This sequence comes from Lampetra planeri, assembly GCF_965212315.1. Classification (NCBI taxonomy): domain Eukaryota; kingdom Metazoa; phylum Chordata; class Hyperoartia; order Petromyzontiformes; family Petromyzontidae; genus Lampetra; species Lampetra planeri. The sequence goes on from NC_136107.1 coordinate 33,030,813, forward strand.
TACTGTAGTCAGTAGTTACAAGTCAGTATATACTACTGTAGAGTCACTAGATACTACTGTAGCGTGTGTAGATATATATACCGACATAATAAAAATTGGGTGGGGGTGGAAAAAACATTTTTGAAGGTGGGGGGTTAGGTTCGACAATTTTGGAAACCTTTTCAATCAACTACCACCCACTTTCTATAACTTTTTGATTCAGGCCTTCTGTAAGACTCTTATCATTTGGTTTACGAACAAATGGAAAATCGTAAAGCCGGACTTTTATAATAGCTTGATACTTGCGTATGTATATTTTATGTTTTATTAAGAGAAGACAAGTTTTGAATAAAAAATGTTTTTTTTTCCGGGCAAAGTCGAGTACTTGCTGCGAATAGTAAATAATTGTGAATGTGACAACCTTACTTATGGGCTGTGTTGGGGTGATGGCGGCTTACGATACATTTATTCTTATGCCATCTAATCTAAAAGATGTTTTAATCTGAAATGTGAGAGACATTTGAAGTGCATATCCGTTCTTACAACAACCGTGATGCACTGCCCTCTGCTGTTCAGCTCGTAGCTGCTCGACTTATCTGACGAGGCGAAGTGGCCACACGAAAAGCCCTCGTGACCGTGGCGGACATGTGAGTTCAGTGCCAAGCCTGAATGTCCCCTGTGACTGGCTATGAGTACTATGGGTTTATGATGTCCTTACTATATTGTGGTAAATAAGAACAACTAAATAATACCATGGCATCAACAGTAAAATCTCGTCTCGGGCGTAGTATGTTAGCTTAATCGTTTCCAATTACTTCCGGAACTGAGGGTTGAAACCTCTAATGCTCTTGAGTCGACATTATCCATAATGCTATTGCGGATATTTCTCGTAAATTGTGCTTTAGCTGACCGAAATGTTAACTTTCCAAGTAAGTGGTTTTTTTTCATTAGGTGTTATTTTTGGTTTTGAAACGACGGTGTTTTATTTTTTACTTTTAAGTATCGCCATGTAAAAGCTTTAAAGGCGCCCATAGAGTAGAGGTACAGGGTTTTACCTCATATAAGGATAGTGGGAGCAGTCCAACTCATACTTACCTGACAGGGGAGGCACCATGATCACTTAGGTGGTCCTCCCAGGGCGAGGCTCATCCATTGCACTGCGGGTGGGTTGACCCCTGCGATTTCCCCAAATGCGGGAAACTCGACTGTATAATTTGTGGTACTGGGGGACTGCGTTCGCGCTATCCCCCGAATTTTAAAGAAAAAAATGTGCTTGTGGTGCTGCAACAAAAATTGCTTAAACCGGTTTGAGGTCTTTTGTTAAAATGAATGGGCTACACAATTATTTTTTTTTATTTCAGTCTTGCAGACCAGTTGATGATTACCAATTGGCGTAAAGCTGAGCAATCTGGTGGTTTAACACAACAATTACACCATGAAAACAAATTCAGCGCAATTGACCAAACACCTTGAGCCAACGTAATCCGCAATGCCTTTTGAGCTTTATACGCAAATACGCTTTCAACTGCGTTTAATTACACAAACCTTACAATGTGTATTATAAATAACTTCGCTTTGCCAATTTATATTTTATACGTCGGCTATCACGACGTGTCAAATTGGGTGTCATCATAAGGGTTTAACAACGGATTCTTCCATGACCCATCCCAAAAGAAACCAATTATGAATCAATTAAATCCTCTCTAAACTTATTTAATTATCGTTATTTAACTACTTCAGAAGGGCCCATGGAGCGAGGCACAGGGTTTGGATACATCGAGGAGTTGGCAACTCTCCTTAAACTTGCCTGACTGGGGTGACACCATGATCATGTTGGTCAGTGGTGCCCTCAACTGCCCAGAAGAAGGAGCAGAGCTGATGAATCTCCGCAGATGGAGGAGTCTCAGGAGATGGAGGTTCATTGGCAACCAACAAAAACCCAGACACCTGGGGGTCGGAGCCACACTCACCCCCTCGGCCAGCCGCGATGCATCTGGATGGGCTGGTGAGATCACGGGAGGCGGGGGGGGGGGGACTGGCAGACGGTGGCATTGGGCTGACAGGCAAAACCCTCTGATTTCAACATAATTTCTATGAGAACTTAGAGTTCTATTGAAGTAATTTAGAGTAAAATAGCTGCGGATTCCTTGACTATTGCGGGGATCGGTTCTTTCTGCTCATCGTCCAACAATCGCCATTCACTGCCCTCTGCTGGTCACCCCGTAGCCCTGCTTATCTGATCGGCACAAAGCGGGTGAAATGTCCATGTGAATGCAGAGCCAAGCCTAAAAGTTCGCTGTCAATGGCTATGAATTATATCAGTTGATGAAAATATTTATTATAGTAAGAACGGTGCCTAGTTATAGTTGTGGCATTTAAAAAATAAAATTACTTCCGTAACTGAGGGTTAACCCTCTTAAATGGAAACTTATCTTGAGTCAGCATTACCCAGAATGCTATTGAGAATTTTACTCGTAAACGATGCCTTAGTTAACAAAAATTTTACTTTCCAAATGCGTAAGTATATATTTCCGTAACGTGTTATTGATAGTCTATTAAACGACGGTGTTTCTTTATTTAGCATTTTTAAGTATCGCCACGTAAAAGCTTTATAGGTGCCCATAGAATAGAGGTACAGGGTTTTACCTCATATAAGGATAGTGGAAGCATCCCAACTCATACTTACCTGACAGGGGAGGCACCATGATCACTTAGGTGGTCCTCCCAGGGCGAGGCTCATCCATTGCACTGCGGGTGGGTTGACCCCTGCGATTTCCCCAAATGCGGGAAACTCGACTGTATAATTTGTGATACTGGGGGACTGCGTTCGCGCTATCCCCCGAATTTTTAAGGAAAAAATAGAATAATTCATGTACAGTACGCGTCTTGCTGTTAATATTAACCACAGTGACGTGCGGGCAGGGGAGCCAGAGCCTCACCTGTAATACTCCAACGAAAATAACTGTTGTGAAAAGTAAGAATAAAATAAATATTGCGATTTTTCCACTTATCTGTGTTATAAATGTCATTTCTGTACGATTCCAATATTTTTTTTTACTAAATTTGCGAAGCTCCGCTGCACATACAGGAAGAAACGAGAGGTGAGGCAGCGACGAGCTCAGCCTCCCCTCTGATTGTGCAACCCCTCACTCAGTAACTGGATGGAGCGCGGCCAATAAGCGCGTGCCTGTTACTATCTCAGTATGTCACCAATGTAATGTTTGAAGACCCCTTCATTTCATGTCCTCGCCCTCCATACTCCAGGTAACGTATTTCACGTACGTGTATAAATATATTTAGGCTCGCTGGTCTCGTCATGAAACTGCAATGAAAAAGCACCAGGGGAGGCAGCTATCACATCTGCCTCACGGAGGGGAACGTGTCTAACACGCCCCCCTCAGTGCGTCCACGCCCCCTCAGTGTTTGAATCTCACCGCAAGTCACTGATTAACCAAATTAAAGTTTGAGCACCTGCTGGTTTAACACGCAAATTACTCCGTGAAAACAAATTCAGCACAATTAACCAAACATAGAGCCAACGTTATCCACCACAATGCATTTAGCAGCTTTACACACAATTATGCTTTCAGCTGCGTTTCATTATTTAAACATAAAAATGAGCATGATAAATAACTTTTCTTAACAAATTGATTTTTATCATTACATTTCATACGAAGACATCTTGAATGAACAAATTATTTGACATTGTGGCATTAGTGGTATTTTTCATGACTTTTTGATCGGGTGTTTCCTTGAAAAATGCATTAAAGCACTAAATGAAAATCGCTTACTCTTTGGTTTTTTCGGTAAAGTCACGTAGGTATAAAATATAATAAATGACGACGTTTCGGGCGCAACACAAGCGCCCGTCATCAGGTGGGAAAGCATGGTCTGCTGCTGATTCAGGAGGTGGGGTCGGGGACTTACAAAATGTTTATGAGAACTCAGAGTTCGCTTAACGTAATTTTTCGTGAAATTGCGGAGTATTCCTGTACTCCTGCCTTGTTATTTCTGCGCACAGTCCAACAATCGCCATGCACTGCCCTCTGCTGGTCAGCCTGCTTTTCTGAAAATAATTACTTCGTTAACCGAAGGTAAAACCTCTAAAATGACAACTCTACTTGAACCAACAGTACCCAGAATGCCTTTATAGATTTCATTTGTTAACGTTCAGCTAACATAAATGTTCCTTTTTCAAACTAGTGTATAATTGAGTAACATTTTATTCTCATTGTAAAACAACGGTATTTAATATTTAACTTTTATAATTATCGTCACGTAAAAGCTTTTTGAGGGCCCATAGCGTAGAGGTACAGGGTTCTGGGTCATATATGGATAGTGGGATCAGCCCAACTCATACTTACCTGACAGGGGAGGCACCATGATCACTTAGGTGGTCCTCCCAGGGCGAGGCTCATCCATTGCACTGCGGGTGGGTTGACCCCTGCGATTTCCCCAAATGCGGGAAACTCGACTGTATAATTTGTGATACTGGGGGACTGCGTTCGCGCTATCCCCCGAATTTTTAAGGAAAAATAGAATAATTAATGTACAGTACGCGTCTTGCTGTTAATATTAACCACAGTGACGTGCGGGCAGGGGAGCCAGAGCCTCACCTGTAATACTCGAAAATAACTGTTGTGAAAAGTAAGAATAAAATAAATATTACGATTTTTCCACTTATCTGTGTTATAAATGTCATTTCTGTACGATTCCAATATTTTTTTTTACTAAATTTGCGAAGCTCCACTGCACATACAGGAAGAAACGAGAGGTGAGGCAGCGACGAGCTCAGCCTCCCCTCTGATTGTGCAACCCCTCACTCAGTAACTGGATGGAGCGCGGGCAATAAGCGCGTGCCTGTTACTATCTCAGTATGTCACCAATGTAATGTTTGTAGACCATTTCATTTCCTCGCCTTCCATACTTTTTTCACGTACGTGTATACAGATATTCAGGCTCGCTGGTCTCGTCATGAAACTGCAATTAAAAAGCACCAGGGGAGGCAGCTATCACATCTGTTCGCCCTCAGTGAGTCCACGCCCCCCTCAGTGTATTATCTCACCGCGCGTCACTGATTAACCAGAGTCAAGTGTGAGCACCTGCTGGTTTAACACGCAAGTTACACAGTGAAAACAAAATCAGCACAGTTAACCAAACACATAGCGCCAACGTTATCCACCACAAAGCTTTAGTCACAATTATTCTTTCAGCTGCGTTTCATTATTTAAACATAAAAATGAGCATCATAAATATCTTCGCTTAACAAATTGCTTTTTATCATCACATTTCATACGTAAGAAAAAAAATCTTGATTTGAAATCATTATTTTATTGTTTGCACTGAGCCAGGTCTCATGATCGTGGCATTCTCTTTCCTCTATTAGGGAGCCCACCAGCATGTATTTAAAAGGAAGAAAAATCACGCACAACATGCCTTTGTGCTCGGAAGTATATTTTCAAAATAACGTCTTTTGCCTCTTAAGACATATGGATGAGATGAAAATGGAACGATTGCAAATAATCATTGAGAATATGCACAGTCGGCATGACAATGAGACAAAAATATTACCACATGGATTATGTTAAACATATCAAATTGACCGTTCAAGAAGTTAAAGTGGAAGTGGCCCAGGACACGTGGCTTGAAGCGATGATGGCTTTGGTGGTCGAGAATAATGACGTCCACCGTGGTGATGAAATTTAGCTCGTGTGCAGCATCATGGAGGATGGTGGCAACTTGAAAATGCTTTCATTGGGAACAGATTCATCATTGCCGATAACGAATCTTACAAATGCAGCCGGTGTCACGCCAGTGGTGAATCACGCGTATAATTGAAGCTTTCGTGACTGCAAAGATTCATATTCTTTGGTTTTTTCGGTAAAGTCACGTAGGTAAAAAATAAAATACATGAAAACAACTAAATTCAATCACGACGTTTCGGGCGCAACACAAGCGTCCTTTTTCAGGTGGGGACAACGTAACAAAAGCGCAACCACTTAATTGTGGACGCTTGTGTTACGCCCGAAACGTCGTGATTTAATTTAGTTGTTTTATTTTATTTAATTTTTTACCTCCGTGACTTTACCGAAAAAAGCAGAGTATAATTGTGCACACTGCTAGTTGCTACCGTTTCGCCAGATGTGTGTTTTTGTTATTACTTAAGAGAAGGCAATGGTGCTCAGGGATTGGACCCAGAACACCACGTGCACGGTAAAGCACGAGGCACGTCCCCAATTTGGACTGACAAAATGTCGATAACTACTCAGAGTTCGCTTAACGAAATTTTTTGTGAAATTGCGGGGGATTTCTATACTCCTGCGTGGTTCTTTCTGCACACAGTCCAACAATCGCGAGGCACTGCCCTCTGCTGGTCACCCTGCTTGTCTGAAAATAATTACTTCGGAAACCAAATGTAAAACCTCTAAAATGGCAACTTTACTTGCACAAACATTACCCAGAATGCATTCATGTATTTTGTAAACTGCTTTCAGCTAACATAAATGTTACCTTTTCAGACTAGTGTATGTTTGATTAACATATTTGAATAACGTTCTCATTGTAAAATGACGGTGTTTAATAATTGAACATTTTCAATTATAACTACTTAAAAACTTACGAGGGCCCATAGCGTAAATGTAGCGGACTTTGCTTCATATAGGGATAGCGGGAGCATCCCAACTCATACTTACCTGACAGGGGAGGCACCATGATCACTTAGGTGGTCCTCCCAGGGCGAGGCTCATCCATTGCACTGCGGGTGGGTTGACCCCTGCGATTTCCCCAAATGCGGGAAACTCGACTGTATAATTTGTGGTACTGGGGGACTGCGTTCGCGCTATCCCCCGAAAGTTAATCAAAAATAAGATTTTATTCTTTGGGTCTTTAGGCAAAGCCACGTCGATAAAATAATTAAAAACAATATCACGACGTTTCGATTGCAACACAAGCGGGTAAAGCGCTGCGAAGGCAGAAAGTTATAAATGTTTGAGAGGGGGGTGTAGGCTCGAGATTAAATTTGCATGTAGATGTTAAATCAGCTAAATCCTGACAAACGAAGCTGTTGTGGTGGCCATTGTATTGTGAGAGATTATCGTGTCAATGTCAAACATTTGGCTTGAAAATGTAAGCTCGGAGAGAGCTCGGAAAGGGTTTGCGACAGTCACCGAGGGAGGCCTTCGACATGACAGTGCCGGGAAGCACCTGCGGCCAGAACGTCAGAGGCACGCACAGAAGGATGAGAACGGACGTAAATAGGGGACAGCTGGACGCTTATAACTGGGCAGACCAAGTTGAGGGTAAGGAAGCAGAATAATCGAGGGCAAATACATCTGGATCAGAGGGCTCACAACCAATAAAGAGCTGTCACTAAATGACGTCTCAATTGATACATTTCAAGAGGATGTTTCCTCTCAAATAAGACCTTTCAGTATTTTCCTTTGACCTTCATTGCCAATAGGTTTCTAGACCTGATGGAGCGTAAACGCTTACTCATTGTTGGTTAGGGATATGCCAGATGCAAAAAAAACAATAAGCAGGCAAATTAGGTGAGCTGTGGCATCTTTGCATGTGAGAGGGGATCTGGGGCGACAGCAGGCGAGACGTAACGCTTAACACGGAGGAGGCTTTCGCGACCAATATTATTCATAATATAGGTTTTTGGGTCAGATCGCGTTATTTATAAATGTGTCGAAACCCTCCACCACCCGACACGGACAATAACGAATCTTACAAATGCAGCCGGTGTCTCGCCTGTGGTGAATCACGCGTATAATTGAAGCTTTCGTGACTGCAAAGATTCATATTCTTTGGTTTTTTCGGTAAAGTCACGTAGGTAAAAAATAAAATACATGAAAACAACTAAATTCAATCACGACGTTTCGGGCGCAACACAAGCGTCCTTCTTCAGGTGGGGACAACGTAGCAAAAGCGCAACCGCCTAATTGTGGACGCTTGTGTTACGCCCGAAACGTCGTGATTTAATTTAGTTGTTTTATTTTATTTAATTTTTTACCTCCGTGACTTTACCGAAAAAAGCAGAGTATAATTGTGCACACTGCTAGTTGCTACCGTTTCGCCAGATGTGTGTTTTTGTTATTACTTAAGAGAAGGCAATGGTGCTCAGGGATTGGACCCAGAACACCACGTGCACGGTAAAGCACGAGGCACGTCCCCAATTTGGACTGACAAAATGTCGATAACTACTCAGAGTTCGCTTAACGAAATTTTTTGTGAAATTGCGGGGGATTTCTATACTCCTGCGTGGTTCTTTCTGCACACAGTCCAACAATCGCGAGGCACTGCCCTCTGCTGGTCACCCTGCTTGTCTGAAAATAATTACTTCGGTAACCGAATGTAAAACCTCTAAAATGGCAACTTTACTTGCACAAACATTACCCAGAATGCATTCATGTATTTTGTAAACTGCTTTCAGCTAACATAAATGTTACCTTTTCAGACTAGTGTATGTTTGATTAACATATTTGAATAGCATTCTCATTGTAAAATGACGGTGTTTAATAATTGAACATTTTCAATTATAACTACTTAAAAACTTACGAGGGCCCATAGCGTAAATGTAGCGGACTTTGCTTCATATAGGGATAGCGGGAGCATCCCAACTCATACTTACCTGACAGGGGAGGCACCATGATCACTTAGGTGGTCCTCCCAGGGCGAGGCTCATCCATTGCACTGCGGGTGGGTTGACCCCTGCGATTTCCCCAAATGCGGGAAACTCGACTGTATAATTTGTGGTACTGGGGGACTGCGTTCGCGCTATCCCCCGAAAGTTAATCAAAAATAAGATTTTATTCTTTGGGTCTTTAGGCAAAGCCACGTCGATAAAATAATTAAAAACAATATCACGACGTTTCGATTGCAACACAAGCGGGTAAAGCGCTGCGAAGGCAGAAAGTTATAAATGTTTGAGAGGGGGGTGTAGGCTCGAGATTAAATTTGCATGTAGATGTTAAATCAGCTAAATCCTGACAAACGAAGCTGTTGTGGTGGCCATTGTATTGTGAGAGATTATCGTGTCAATGTCAAACATTTGGCTTGGAAATGTAAGCTCGGAGAGAGCTCGGAAAGGGTTTGCGACAGTCACCGAGGGAGGCCTTCGACATGACAGTGCCGGGAAGCACCTGCGGCCAGAACGTCAGAGGCACGCACAGAAGGATGAGAACGGACGTAAATAGGGGACAGCTGGACGCTTATAACTGGGCAGACCAAGTTGAGGGTAAGGAAGCAGAATAATCGAGGGCAAATACATCTGGATCAGAGGGCTCACAACCAATAAAGAGCTGTCACTAAATGACGTCTCAATTGATACATTTCAAGAGGATGTTTCCTCTCAAATAAGACCTTTCAGTATTTTCCTTTGACCTTCATTGCCAATAGGTTTTTAGACCTGATGGAGCGTAAACGCTTACTCATTGTTGGTTAGGGATATGCCAGATGCAAAAAAAACAATAAGCAGGCAAATTAGGTGAGCTGTGGCATCTTTGCATGTGAGAGGGGATCTGGGGCGACAGCAGGCGAGACGTAACGCTTAACACGGAGGAGGCTTTCGCGACCAATATTATTCATAATATAGGTTTTTGGGTCAGATCGCGTTATTTATAAATGTGTCGAAACCCTCCACCACCCGACACGGACAATAACGAATCTTACAAATGCAGCCGGTGTCTCGCCTGTGGTGAATCACGCGTATAATTGAAGCTTTCGTGACTGCAAAGATTCATATTCTTTGGTTTTTTCGGTAAAGTCACGTAGGTAAAAAATAAAATACATGAAAACAACTAAATTCAATCACGACGTTTCGGGCGCAACACAAGCGTCCTTCTTCAGGTGGGGACAACGTAGCAAAAGCGCAACCGCCTAATTGTGGACGCTTGTGTTACGCCCGAAACGTCGTGATTTAATTTAGTTGTTTTATTTTATTTAATTTTTTACCTCCGTGACTTTACCGAAAAAAGCAGAGTATAATTGTGCACACTGCTAGTTGCTACCGGTTCGCCAGATGTGTGTTTTTGTTATTACTTAAGAGAAGGCAATGGTGCTCAGGGATTGGACCCAGAACACCACGTGCACGGTAAAGCACGAGGCACGTCCCCAATTTGGACTGACAAAATGTCGATAACTACTCAGAGTTCGCTTAACGAAATTTTTTGTGAAATTGCGGGGGATTTCTATACTCCTGCGTGGTTCTTTCTGCACACAGTCCAACAATCGCGAGGCACTGCCCTCTGCTGGTCACCCTGCTTGTCTGAAAATAATTACTTCGGTAACCGAATGTAAAACCTCTAAAATGGCAACTTTACTTGCACAAACATTACCCAGAATGCATTCATGTATTTTGTAAACTGCTTTCAGCTAACATAAATGTTACCTTTTCAGACTAGTGTATGTTTGATTAACATATTTGAATAGCATTCTCATTGTAAAATGACGGTGTTTAATAATTGAACATTTTCAATTATAACTACTTAAAAACTTACGAGGGCCCATAGCGTAAATGTAGCGGACTTTGCTTCATATAGGGATAGCGGGAGCATCCCAACTCATACTTACCTGACAGGGGAGGCACCATGATCACTTAGGTGGTCCTCCCAGGGCGAGGCTCATCCATTGCACTGCGGGTGGGTTGACCCCTGCGATTTCCCCAAATGCGGGAAACTCGACTGTATAATTTGTGGTACTGGGGGACTGCGTTCGCGCTATCCCCCGAAAGTTAATCAAAAATAAGATTTTATTCTTTGGGTCTTTAGGCAAAGCCACGTCGATAAAATAATTAAAAACAATATCACGACGTTTCGATTGCAACACAAGCGGGTAAAGCGCTGCGAAGGCAGAAAGTTATAAATGTTTGAGAGGGGGGTGTAGGCTCGAGATTAAATTTGCATGTAGATGTTAAATCAGCTAAATCCTGACAAACGAAGCTGTTGTGGTGGCCCATTGTATTGTGAGAGATTATCGTGTCAATGTCAAACATTTGGCTTGGAAATGTAAGCTCGGAGAGAGCTCGGAAAGGGTTTGCGACAGTCACCGAGGGAGGCCTTCGACATGACAGTGCCGGGAAGCACCTGCGGCCAGAACGTCAGAGGCACGCACAGAAGGATGAGAACGGACGTAAATAGGGGACAGCTGGACGCTTATAACTGGGCAGACCAAGTTGAGGGTAAGGAAGCAGAATAATCGAGGGCAAATACATCTGGATCAGAGGGCTCACAACCAATAAAGAGCTGTCACTAAATGACGTCTCAATTGATACATTTCAAGAGGATGTTTCCTCTCAAATAAGACCTTTCAGTATTTTCCTTTGACCTTCATTGCCAATAGGTTTCTAGACCTGATGGAGCGTAAACGCTTACTCATTGTTGGTTAGGGATATGCCAGATGCAAAAAAAACAATAAGCAGGCAAATTAGGTGAGCTGTGGCATCTTTGCATGTGAGAGGGGATCTGGGGCGACAGCAGGCGAGACGTAACGCTTAACACGGAGGAGGCTTTCGCGACCAATATTATTCATAATATAGGTTTTTGGGTCAGATCGCGTTATTTATAAATGTGTCGAAACCCTCCACCACCCGACACGGACAATAACGAATCTTACAAATGCAGCCGGTGTCTCGCCTGTGGTGAATCACGCGTATAATTGAAGCTTTCGTGACTGCAAAGATTCATATTCTTTGTTTTTTTCGGTAAAGTCACGTAGGTAAAAAATAAAATACATGAAAACAACTAAATTCAATCACGACGTTTCGGGCGCAACACAAGCGTCCTTCTTCAGGTGGGGACAACGTAGCAAAAGCGCAACCGCCTAATTGTGGACGCTTGTGTTACGCCCGAAACGTCGTGATTTAATTTAGTTGTTTTATTTTATTTAATTTTTTACCTCCGTGACTTTACCGAAAAAAGCAGAGTATAATTGTGCACACTGCTAGTTGCTACCGGTTCGCCAGATGTGTGTTTTTGTTATTACTTAAGAGAAGGCAATGGTGCTCAGGGATTGGACCCAGAACACCACGTGCACGGTAAAGCACGAGGCACGTCCCCAATTTGGACTGACAAAATGTCGATAACTACTCAGAGTTCGCTTAACGAAATTTTTTGTGAAATTGCGGGGGATTTCTATACTCCTGCGTGGTTCTTTCTGCACACAGTCCAACAATCGCGAGGCACTGCTGGTCACCCTGCTTGTCTGAAAATAATTACTTCGGTAACCGAATGTAAAACCTCTAAAATGGCAACTTTACTTGCACAAACATTACCCAGAATGCATTCATGTATTTTGTAAACTGCTTTCAGCTAACATAAATGTTACCTTTTCAGACTAGTGTATGTTTGATTAACATATTTGAATAGCATTCTCATTGTAAAATGACGGTGTTTAATAATTGAACATTTTCAATTATAACTACTTAAAAACTTACGAGGGCCCATAGCCTAAATGTAGCAGACTTTGCTTCATATAGGGATAGCGGGAGCATCCCAACTCATACTTACCTGACAGGGGAGGCACCATGATCACTTAGGTGGTCCTCCCAGGGCGAGGCTCATCCATTGCACTGCGGGTGGGTTGACCCCTGCGATTTCCCCAAATGCGGGAAACTCGACTGTATAATTTGTGGTACTGGGGGACTGCGTTCGCGCTATCCCCCGAAAGTTAAACGAAAATTAGATTACTTTGGGTCTTTAGGCAAAATCATGTCGATAGACTAAATAATACAGGTAAGGAACAACAGTTCCCACACTGCGCACCAGGGATTATTTGTCTGTCGTATTTCATAGAGCGCTTCGGGCGGGCTCAGCACCACGTGACGCCGCCGCCCCACGCAGCTTGCACCGCGTGACACGGATCGCACGAATGCGCTTTCCAACCAAGTTCCTACCTGCCCACTCCGAAGGAACGTGTTATCACGACGTTTCGATTGCAACACATCAGGTCAAAAATATAGCGGGGGAGCTGCTAAGGCAAAAGTTTGAGAGGGGTGTAGCCCAAGGGTCAGTGGGCGGGGCTAGAGATGAAATTTGCATGTAGATGTTAAATCAGCCAAATCTTGACAAACGAAGCTGTTGGGGTGGCCAATGTATTGTGAGAGATTATCGTGCCAATGTAAGACATTTGCTTGGAAATGTAAGCTCGGAGAGAGCTCGGAAAGGGGGGGGGGGATTGTGACAGTCACCGACGAGGCCCTTCGACATGACAGTGCCGGGAAGCACCTGCGGCCAGAACGTAAGAGGCACGAACGGAAGGCTGAGGACGGACGTACATAGGGGACAGCTGGACGCGTATAACTGGGCAGAGCAAGTTGAGGGTAAGGAAGCAGAATAATCGAGGGCAAAGAAATCTGGATGAGATGGCTGTTAGGCTGGCTCAGAACCAATAAAGAGTTGTCACTAAATGATGTCTCAATTGACACATTTCAAGAGGATGTTCCCTCTCAAATAAGACCTTTCAGTATTTTACTTTGACCCTCAGTGATGGAGCGTAGACGCTTACTCATTGTTGGTTAGGGATATGCCAGATTAAAAAAAAAAGTAACACATTCCTGCGGAGGGAGCTGGTAGGAACGTTGGGTTGCTCGGTCAATGGCCAGGGTCAACGGCGGCGTGGTGTATTCCGCAAATATGCCCGACTGTGAGGGCGGGCACAAGCCGGCGTGAGTAGGTTAAACGTTGAGTTTTATAAGGGAACCACGGGGTGACCAGCCCCTCTCCGCCCAGCCCCACCCCCCACCAAGCCCCTCCCCACCCTCCCCACCCAGCACCTCCCCACCCAGTCACCTCCCCACCCTCCCCACCCAGTCACCTCCCCACCCTCTCCTCTCCACCCAGCCCCACCCTCCCCACCCACCCAGCCCCCCCCCTCCCCACCCAGCCCCTCCCTCCCCACCCAGCCCCTCTCCACCCAGCCCCACCCCTCCCATTTTTGAATGCACGACGGACGGACGGACACAATAATCCCCTGTGGGCTGGTGGAACCAGGAGGTTCCTACCAGTATAAGCAGGCAAATTAGGTGAGCTGTGGCATCTTTGCATGTGAGAGGGGATCTGGGGCGACAGCAGGCGAGACATGACGCTGCAATGTCCACTCATCCTCCCAGAGGGACGTGTATTTTCTTCAGGAATGCCATATATTCAATGACTGATACCTTCCAGAACTACAGAGCAAAATATAAATGTTACAATTGTCCGGTTTAAAGCATAACTATATCACAATTTGCCTTTTTACAATGGTAATTTAGAAGCAAATACATTGATTTACCAATGCATTTGAGCTGCAAGGTATTATTTTGCGTAGAATCACTGTGAAACTAAGTGCTGACGGTTTCATCATTCCTGAATTAAGATTTAACTTTGGAATTGCTCTCAAAACTGTTTGATGTTGATATTGCAATTTTAAAGTCACCAATTTACCGTTCTAATTGCGCTTTTTATGTCTCGGTGGTTAGTTTCGCTTTGATTTTGGGTAAAACCATGGCTTACAGATAAAATGTGTTGGTAAAGCAGTGTGAAACTTAAATTCTGCTTGAACAGCATAAAAAAACAATTAACCAACGCCCCCTAGTGGTGACAAAAGATGATCATTTTGCATATAAAATCTACACCTTTTAATGTCTTTCGTTATCCACGTTTCTCCTCCTTGTCTCTTTTATCCTGTGATCTCTGTAACTGCACATCATATTTGTACAGAGACGCATACATGTTGATACATCCACATTAGGCACTTAACTGTAAACCACTCACCTTGTATTTCGATTTAAAGCTTTCGTGACTGCAGGGATTCATCGTCTTGGTTCTTTTGGTAAAGTCATGTAGAAGGAAAATAATAAAAATAAAACATAATAAAATTATTCTCACGACGTTTCGGCCACAACGCAAGCAGCCGTGCCATTCAGACTCTGTCTACTCGTCAGACCTGTTCTCCACCTGAAGACGGCTGCTTGCGTTGTGGCCGAAACGTCGTGAGAAAAATTTTGTTTTATTTTTATTCTTTTATTTTCCTTCTACGTGACTTTACCGAAAGAACCAAGACGACACTCACTTTGTTTGAAGTGTCGTGTGTTATTCCGCATCCGTCATAATGTTAGTTGGTATGGGAGCACAGTTTGGTGGTATGCTGCAGCATTAGGCATTTAATCAAGAAAAAACAAGTTCCACAGTCAATCTAAATGTAATTTTTTTAATACTCCATTTTTCTCTCTCTCACAATAATCACACTGACATGCATTGATGTGCAAGTGATGAAAAATTATGCCCTTCAACCAAACAGTTATCTTTCAAAGTCGCCTGGTGACAAGCAAGGACAACTAAGTTATGCAGAATACCGAACATTATTTCATCAAGAGATGTTTCACCTGAAGACGATTGCTTGTGCTGTGATCGAAACGTCGTGATCTATTATTCTTTCTACCTACGTGACCTTACCGAAAGAACCAAAGAGTAAGAGATTTTCATTTAGTGCTTTAATGCATTTTTCAAGGAAACACCCAATATCAAAAAGTCATGAAAAATACCACTAATGCCACAATGTCAAATAATTTCTTCCTTCAAGATGTCTGGGAAATTATTGCAACATCCACTTTTGTTACAGCATGGAGAGTTTATCAGTGACCACCACTGCACTACAATTGTTATTTTCATTCAAAATACTTAAAACGTTATTCCTCCACATTTTACAATTTTTTTGTCGTGAAATTATTTGACACCCAATCCCTAAGCACATTTGGTGATTGTAAACGCATTCATCCGGAAGTTGTCTCTGAACTGACATCGATAGTTTTAACTTGCATTATTTAACATAATTCTGTATTCTTTCTATGCACTTGCGAATGTGAAACAGAAGCCACTGTTCGACTGTAGACATTTTATTCCAGATCTGGGGTATACGGTAGATCGGGCAGCACAGTTCACTTGAACGTTCCAATGGCCTCTGTTCTTCAGGCTATTGTGTGGTCTGGCTTTGTTGTTTCGTAGAAGGACTTCTGTCATCTTAATGTTTGGACACATTTTCCAAATGGAATTTTAACTTTCTTCAGCATCTTAGAAAAGCATACAAAGTTCCGTAGAAAATTTTAAATAATTTGTCACATCTTGTATGCATGCAATATTAATTTCCTGAGCCATTTTTCCATAAGATGTGTTATTATTATTGAGTGTAATTAAGATATCTTATTGTCTATAACATTATAATTAATCCTCCTGCATAAATAAAGCTCACATTGCCAAAACTTTAATAACTTTTTCAGAAGTGTGGCCCATTAAATTTTGATCCTGTTTTTGGCCAATGGGGGAAAAATGGAGTGCCTGGAGTAAGCCCACACACGAGGACAACAACATCATAAAAAAAAATTCTAAACTGTCTTATACAGACAGGCACTGCCATGTTTCCCACTGGCTGGGAGGTTTCTACCAATTCTGATTCCATTTCAAAGTAATGCACCAACCTTTCCAAGATGACTCTGAAGTTACAATTTGTATTATTCACTTCCCGAAGCCAGGTGGCAGAATAACATGCTAATCACAATGTCATAGTACTGCAGTCAAGACGACTCGCACTGAACACGGTGCGGCTCTGCAATCTGCACGCCACCTCGATCACTACCATAACACCATTAGCTCACGATGAATGTGAATTTGGTTGAATTACATGTGACTTGGAGTGACTCGCTCAGTGCTCTAATATGGACAACTGAGCATTCTGTGCCAACTGTCAACCTTTCAGTAACTAATTAAAACAAAAAAGCCTCTTCTGTGTTTAACAAAGCCACAGACTAAAAATACAGCAGAATTATTTCAGATCGTAGCATTTCTTTAGAACAGAGTCGGCAGATAGATAGATAGTACATTACTATCGTAGTACACTACTATTAATAGTAGTGGATAGTAGTGTCTATGTTCACTGGCGTTGAAAGTTTTGTGATTTGTGCTTGTACATCTCTGCCAATGCAACCCCATACTTTGTTAATTTAAAGTTGTATCAGATGTATTTCGAGACAAAGCACCTGACCTTATTACTGTACATTCCAGTTCTAGTCAATGAAAATACAAAGTTTAAATTTAGGAATTAGGAAGACAAGTCAAGCATAATAATACCAGCATTTATGCTTGAAACAGCACATGAGCACGTGTATACAAGTGTCCACATAGGTACTTATATATGTGTGTGTCCTGGTATCTGGTGACATCTGTTGTATCAAACAGGCTTCAGCAGCAGCACAGCATCATCCAGAACATAGTGGTCATTGTAGAGGTCCCCTTCACATAGGTACGGCACACGTGTGAAGCTCTCCACCTTCGTACAGGAGAACAACAAACAACCACCACCATCACCACGTCATTTGGCGTACCGATGTACCTGAAGTACATTCACAATCGGTGCCCATTGCCAGCGACGACACGTGCATCGTAAACATGAAAACTGACAAAGAGAATGGAACAAAATACGAAAAGCGTGCAATGAATCATAGAGAGATGCATACAGTACTTAGAATTACACCACCGAGAGGAAGAGAACATAGGTTAAAGAATATACATACGTTAAATACGCGATTTGACTGTTAAGGACACCTTAGACAGGACTAGGGTTGTCACCTTTTCCACAGAGCAAATCTGGATATATGTATCAGTCGGCTTCAGTCGATAAAAAACTGTACAGTACACTGCTATAAAGTTTAACACACTGCCAACAGATCAAATATTAAAGTGGAATAAAATATAAAAAGGGTGTAATGAAGAGGTGGGTGGCCAGCACCACACCCAGTCATCTTTATCTCCAAAATACTGATGTTTACACACCAGGGACAATTAAGGCTGAGTCGATCTAGGGTAGGCCCAGGGCCAATTCATATGTTCATCAATGATGTTGGCAATGAGTGAGAATCAAACTCGGGCTGCCGGGTTCATAGCGCAGTGTGCTAAACACTCTCTTACGTGCACCACATCATACAGGTGGAGTATCTAAGTGGACAATGGGGGATACCAGGAGCTTGGATTGGAAATGAGAACACATTTTTATTTAAATTAGTAGACTTCGACTGCTGCAATGTCGTGTAATGATATTGCCTTGATGAATAATATTGTTATTTGCGTTGTTCCGTACTTTAAGTAATGATACTGCAGCGGTACTAAGCAGGGTTAAGATTGGTGCTGGGGCCAAACCTGAAAGCCGTTGGGCTGAAGGACATCGATCACAAGGCTGTTGAGCTGCTCTTCCCACGAATCCCCATGCACCGACACGCACTCACTGGGCTGTTCCCATCGCCCACCTGTGCACGCACGCACGCACAGATACACAAACATCCCCCGTATAGCCTTAACAGACTGTTGGGGCAAGTGCTGTTGGCGAGTACCTGAGGGCCGGCACAGAACACGAGGGGGTGGGTGGCCAGCACCACGCTTGGCCGCATTTGTCTCCCCAATGGCGATGTTTACACACCGCACCAGGTACTCATATGGGGAGGCCCAAGAACAGTTCAGATAATCGTCACTGGTGTTGGCCATGAGCGGGAAATCGAACTCGCGTCGCCAGGTTCGTCGCGCAGCGCATACAAACACACCCTCACTCTCCAGGGTTTTGCCCGCATGTGTGCAAACCACTGTACCACCGCTCCACATGCAATTAAATTAATAAACTAGCTGCACATGAAAACAATGACTACAACATTTTAAGCCGGCTTGTAAAGAGTACTTATCTAACGAAGTTTTATCAGCCAAACCACATTGTGCCCACGCACATTATGAAATTGCGTACACTTCCCCACTGCAACGGGAAGGCATTCAGGGTTGAGTTGAGGTTGGCGCCATGAGCTTCTTGATTGGCGAGACACATAAACCTGTGTAACCATGCCTGTGGCCGGATATGATGTGTCACTGGCTTAACATCGCCATTGTGGACTACAATCTGTGCGTTCACTCTGGAACAGCTAGGCAATTCCAATTACTTAGCCTGATGATGGAATATAATTTATCAAAAGACTTAAGTGATTGAAGCCTCCAGCCTTGTGAAAGTGAACCCAAGTTTAGTTTAAAATAAAATAGTGTCATTGTCTTCTGGGCAAACCATGGAGGTTAGGTGTTAATTGTGAAATATCAGTCATCTAGCAGAAGGAAGTTTCTCATATGTTGTCTTCCACGATATAATTGTCCTATTAAGGTAACGTTATTGACGAGTGTTATGCGTTTTTGGTAGAAGGAAGCGATGGTGAAGTGCGGTGGCATAAACGATACTGACACCATTACGACCATGCCAACCTTCATTGTGTTCAAGCAGGTGACAGGTGACATCAACAATGATTTGTATGGCCAATTATAGTAACCAGTGGAAGTAACCGTCGTAGAACGATGGTTTCCCCTATGGCCAACATCCCCACCTGCCCACCTCTGGGTGCCCCCCCCCCCCCCTTGCGCGAGAGAGACGTGCGGCGCAACGGATTGGACAACGAGCGCACGCCTGGTGTGAAGAACTGTTGGAACAACAAAGTACCTCTCAAGCAATGGACGTGTCGACCTCCTAGACACATTACTTTTGCAGTCACTTCCGGAAACATTTCTTACTCAACAATAAAACAGCCCTCCTTCCTACTTTGCCAACAAGTTCTTTGCTGCATGTAATTCATCCAGTGCATTTGTAAATGAGCCGAGACCATGAACTCAATACACCTGAAAATCTTATCATCTAAAGTAGATGGCTAATCCAGGATTCTCGCCGGTACTAAATCAGTGTGTATGCTAGAATTGGGTAAAATCATTTCACGATTCACACAACCTATGATTGTGTAAGAGACGCCGAGAGGCAAACCCAATGACGTAAATAAATAAGCAATCAACTCACCAAGTCGCTAGAGTCATTAGACTTGGTGAGTTGATTAGTTGAAAGTAGATGCTCAATTCCCATTGGCGATCTGTCACGTGCAGGCCTGACGTATTGAGCACACAGTCAGATTGGGAGGGTGGTGAAATACTCATATTGGCGGAGAGATTCATTTGGAAATTCCAATAAAAGTGAAATGTAAATGAGTGGTCAGTAGGAAGGCCCTTTTGGGAAACTAAGGGGATTGGTGGAACGACAGAAAGTTCAAGAAGGATGGAGAAGAGGACAAAAGGATCTGGAAAGGGGAGTTTGGGGCACTTGAACGGAGTAATTCCCGGAAATTGGTAAGTGATGTGGGTTGTATGTGTTGAAGAGAAATAAAAAACGAGTTACACAATGTACCCGGCAGGAACTCCTGTAGAATTGTAAGAATTGTCATAACTAAGGGTCATGTTCAAACATTTTACATTTAATTAGTACCATCCCATTTGTATGTCTCAAATACTTTCTAAATTGTGCCATCCTACAGGGAACTTTATGTAATTTTCATAAATTGTAATTAAACAATAGTTAAATAAATGAGCGCAACAATTGTAATCGACGAATCAATTACATGCCTACTTGAGTAAAAACCGTATTGCCCCGACTACCTAGTCTAGACAAATATCCCTTGTTTAGTTTTATAGACAGACCATCGGGGCAAGTGCTGTTAACAAGCATCTATATTCGTACTGGTTTATAGGCCAGTGATCAACCACTCTGCCACCATTCCCCCACTAGGTGACGGTAATATCTAACACACATGTGCATGCACAAAACAGTTTTCCCCACTTGTTGAATCCTGAAAAATATGTTGTACGTTTCACATGGAAGTTGCAGGAGCTGGTTCCTCTATTTGTTACCACCAAAACACTTGCACAACACCTTCTGTCACGCGAGCTGTATGACTCTCACAGCAGTGGGCCCCAACACAGCCACACTGGTTACACTGGATCATCAGAGACAACTTCAGCTCAGCTACAATGATGGGAGCACGATCTTCCATCATCTTCGTCCTCATGCTCCATGCGATCTACCTGCCAGGTACCAACTCATGAACACAGTAATACTGTTTCTATCTAGCTAGTTGCGGCTGTGGCTAAAGTGTTTGACTAACAATGACTTACAATCAGAACTTACCAATTCAGCTCCCCGGTTGGAGTTGGCTCCATCAAGGGTTTAAATGAACATCTGGTGCCGTATGTGAACACCAGCACAGGGAAGACAAAGGCGGTAGGGTGTGACGTTGGCAACAAAACCCTCCCGTGTGCCTTGTCGGTGTTAATACGTTGCTCACTAACAGAACTCGACACTGAAGTGTGTTTTGTCTATATGGGGGGGATCTTTGTCTTCGTCTTGTATCTGTATGTATGCTTATAATGTCTATAGTGCACGAGTCTCTCAACATGTGTACTGTAGGTGTTAGTGGCAAAAGACAAAGATCCCCCGTATAGCCTGAACAGACTGTTGGGGCAAGTGCTGTTAGCGAGCACCTATGAAGGCTGGAACGGCATATGAGGGAGTGGGTGGGCAGCAACCACACCCAGCCACCTTTATCTCCCCAGTGGCTTTGATTTTTACACACTGCACCAGGTACTCATTTGAGATCGAGTAGATCTCGGGAAGGTTCGGAAACGATTTAGATAATCATCACTGGTGTTGGCCATGAGTGTGAATCGAACTCGGGTGGCCGGGTTCGTAGCGCGGCGCACTAGTCGCAACACATGGATACACACGCACTTATACACTCACAGAGACAAAAATCCGCTGTGTAGTCTGCACAAGTGATATTAGCGAGCACCTATTAAGGTATCTACACATAAACTGATTTCATCACTCCATCTCTTCGTACAAGTCCTCACGGACGCATTCCATTCTATGGCTGCCACTCCATTATTATTGTGCTTAACGAATTCTTATCTGCGATTTTTGTTGATTAGAGTCGTGCTGCAAATTCATCCGATTACCCTCGATATTTACCCTGGAGACAAGTGGAGTAATATCACAGATACCCCATTGATGATAGGATTCAGAATACTGGTCCTCCATATCATAACATGAGTTCTGCAAAGTATAAACTAGGGTTGTTAAAAAATATTTTTATCTACTTACGGGATATCACATTGCAATAGCCGGTAAAAAAAAAATGTTTCCGGTTTGCTGCACACACAATAATGTATTATAATGAACGTGAATGTACAATAATGTATATTTACGTGTGTTATATCTGTCATCTTTAATGTGATGTAATTGTTAGCACACTTTACTTGCAATTCCAGAGATAGCGATTCGATTCGGTCACCCAGCAACGACGTTAAAACGATGCGGTAAGCTCCTTGAATTTCCTCGCCTCTGTCCACCAGACAGGATAATGGACACTCCACAGTCAGTGGATTGACACGTTTTTTGTGGTGGGGTGAAGTGTGGATACCACCCACCCCTTGCAACACGTCTGGTCTGGTAGGCATGGAAAATAAGAACAGGTACCCTCTGGAGATCTGAGTAGCCCTTCTGCCAGCAAGCAAGCAAGCAATTGCAGAGTTGCACCTCCTTTAACCTTTCATTGATGAGAAACAAACACATCAGACAGGGCCCTAATTTGGCTGCCTCAGGCATACGTGCAGTAAGATGGCTGCCGCTGGCCAATCAGACTCGCACGCACCATGTTGATTGTATGTTTATACTTGCCAATGGTACATTCATTCCAAACATTCCACGTGAAATGGTTGCTGCTGCCTCTTGAGTTTTGGAAAAGGAAATCGATAAAGTTACGGTTTTACCGGTTGTTTAACAACTCGAGTATAAACTTGTGACTGATTAGGTTAAACTTTGTTTGCAACAAATATTTTCAAAGATTGCTTCCCAACTCCCACCCAAGGCCATTGTGATAACAAAGGGGCAGAGGTCAAAGGAACTTGGGGGGGGGTCGAACCCACAGAGCCTCCTGGCTCATTAAGCATGCAGACAAGAATTTGAGGCACGCAAGTGCTGAAATGTCATAATAATTAAAGATGCAAAGAAAACGTTGCATGGAGCTGCCTGATCTTTCACATTCACCCTTGTTGCAGGAACATTCTGCCTCCATGTGACCCAACCTGACAGGTGCGTATTGGCAATGGAGGGCGAGCGCACTGAGATCGCTTGCTCTTATGTTCTTGATAAATCAAACACTAGCGTGAATTTCAAACATGCGGGCTCCATGTTGTGGGAACGCAAGCGGAACACCAACAAAGACCTTGTCCTGGACTACCAGCGCGAACACCACACTGTCATATGGGGCCCAAACTACAAGGATGTGGCGAAAATACCGAACGCCACCTCAGACGGTAGTTGTACGTTAGTTCTGCAAC
Source organism: Lampetra planeri (assembly GCF_965212315.1). Lineage (NCBI taxonomy): Eukaryota > Metazoa > Chordata > Hyperoartia > Petromyzontiformes > Petromyzontidae > Lampetra > Lampetra planeri. Next base: position 33,053,996 of record NC_136107.1, read on the forward strand.
AAGTGGCCATTGAGCACGAGGGCATCTATACCTTCACGCTGTACGCAACTGACAGGAAGACGGTCATGGCACATGGTGATGGTACAAAGCTATTCGTGAAAGGTGAGTTGATGTCCAGTTTATGTCAAGATAATAATAATTATTGCTTCCTAACACCCCACCAGTCTTGAAACGGTATCTGCTATTGGAAATCGCACCAACTTCCCAACAATGTTAGTCTAAAAAGGAGAAAGTCGGGTTGGTCTTTGGTCAAATTATAATTTTTTTCTTCACTCATTCAGTCCATATTATATTCAACACATTATTCTCACCCAGGGTCAACATTATTTTCTTAAACTTGTTTAGTGGCTGAAAATGTTTCATGAACCATAAGCAACATTACGTGTTGATAATAAATTATTGCATTCACAAGTTGATGCAAAATAATACATTTTAATCAATCTATAAATTGTTACAAACAATGTAACAACAACTCGTGGGCAATATTTTAGTTTTCATAGCCCAACGCGAGTAAAATAACGGTGTGTGACGACGAGGTTCATCTGGTAATTCATACTGACGGAGATAGACTCGGACAATCCTCAAGAAATGTGAAAATAGGAGGCATTTTTAAAGAAAAGTTGTCAAACTTCTTTGTCCAAAGGATTTTGGTATGTCAAAACCGAATATTTTGTTTTCCATGCTCGATTTTGATGTTTTATGACTGAAATTGCCAGAAAGCAAAATGGCCACTATGCAAAACTTCAAAGGGCCATAACAGAGAGATAAAGCCATGATATTTGCATCTAATACCATGTTTTTGATGCCTACAAACACATTGAACTCATTAGAATAGGACTGACTATGTTAATTATATCTAGGTGGAAACTATTATCAAAAACATTGCAATGAAACATAGTTACGGGAAATTATGTAACACAGAAAAAAATATATTGATATATAAATTTAACGCACAAAATTAACTGACATTTATATGTATCACCTTTAATCACCGGTTAACTCAAAATACTTTTCTCAAAATGCCCCCTAAACTGTATGCAGCAACATGAGAAATTTTTACTTAAAGCTTTCGTGACTGCAGCAATTCATATTCGAGGTTGGCGCGTGGAGGGGGCCACGTTGGCGCGAGAAATTCAACCTGTCAATGTCAAAATCGGAGGGCCGAAGCCACAAGTGGAAACCCTCCGCGTAGAGGCGGAATTTATCGCGCCAACATGGCCACCTCCGCGCGCAAACCTCGACGTGGTGGCGGTTCTGCGTTCTTACATTGACATGCTAATCTCTCACATTAGCATAGCCACCTCCACGCGCTCTCCGTGGAGGCCGCTCTCCGATCTTACATTAACATGCTAATCTCTCGATTTAAAGCTTTCGTGACTGCAGGGATTCAGCTTCTTGGTTCTTTCGGTAAAGTCACGTAGAATGGAAATAATAAAATAATACAAATAAAACATTATAAAATAATTCTCACGACGTTTCGGCCACAACGCAAGCAGCCGTCTTCAGGTGGAGAACAGGTCTGTCGAGAAGACAGAGTCTGAATGACACACCCCAGGCTTGGAGCGTCTATTTAAGCTGGGATGGAGGGAGACGCTCCAAGCCTTACATTGACATGCTAATTTCTCACATTAACATCAATAGCCCCGCCCACTTCGTTTATGACCCTTGGACTACACCCATTTTAAACCTCCCCCTCTTTTTTCCTCCTGATGACGATCGCTTGTGTTGTGATCGAAACGTCGTAGTTTTTGTTTATTTTATGTTTATTTTTATTAATTTGAACCTATCTACGTGACTTTACCGAAATACCCAAAGAATATATGAGAAAATGTCCAAGTAAAAAGAAAAACACTAAATAAGGAATTATCTAAACATCTCAACGCAGGATCTTCCTGGACAAGTCCTAATACTCAGTGAGGCTTTACTGGAAAAAGACTCCATTTGAATGTAAAAATGTCTGTATTTGTTTCTTCAATACCAGCAAGCAAACGTGCAGATGATGACGACTCAGGGGAATACGTCATTCTGGTCGTGCTTGTTGTGGTGTTACTGGCATACAGCCTGGCCACTACTATCCTGGCTGTAGCTCTCTGGCTCAAGGTATCCACCTCACAGCACCAAAACACTGACCACACTAAAGATCTCATGGAACCAGTAGAATAATCAGATGTCTGTTCCACCATCTGTCAATCCATCCCTGGGCTTTATGATTGGCTGAAATTAAGATGATATATTTTAGAAGTAAACATTGTTTTATTACTGACAAAACATTAACTGAGTGGGAGTGATTTTCACCTTAGTGCTATCATGAAAGTGACGAGTTACTGCATGGAAATGCCTATAATGGGTATCAGTGGTGTTTTTCTGTAAGTTTCATATTTACCAGCTCTGATACAATATCTGCATGGTGAATCCGAAAAAGAGACATTTCAATAATATTTTAAGGATCACAGACACTACAGTAATAGTGGAAGAGAACACTTATATGCATCCAATAATATACATTCACTCATATTACATAGATTGTACAATTATATACATGAATGGGTAATCTCAGAATATATATATTTTTTTAAATTCTTAAATGCATTATTGTGCCAACATCCGACAGATTCGATTGCCGTTCCGGATTGGTCAGCCAGCTCCTGAAGATTTCCCCCCCTCAAGTTCAACAGAGATTGACACTCCGCACACATATGCGGTGAGGCTCATGCACAATCAAAACCCACCAAACCCACTCAAATGTCACAACCATTTTTTTTATGCATTAACGTCTGTCTGTCCATCTGTCCAAAGGCAAGTACGACACCTCCAATCAATATCATCTATTATCAACCAAACAGTAGCCAATTGGTAGGAACTTACTCTATATAAAACCAGCCAATTTGATCAAAAGGGTTTGCCAAGTCTTGGAGACAAACCTGAGCAATAGGGACTATTTGCAAGTATGCATGCCAATATTTCCCTTACAGCCAGTCGTCGGTTTCCTCCTGCGAAGTAAATACTACTGGACATCTGTGAAAAATAACTTCATAGCTCATCGGATTCCTCCAGTCGAACTTAAGATTCTGATAAAGATTCTGATTCTGACTTCTGAGGCCAAATACATGCGTGTGCATGATATATTATCTAGTTTATAATGTTAGATTGGAGTTTATCAATTAGCACCAAATAGAATCTATTTGGGGGTAATATGAAGGCACAGTGGTTAATGTACCGCCGGATGACGGTGGTGCACGCTTGTTATCCAGTACTTTGGAGGCGACGGTTGTTGTGACATTCCCTTCCCCTGGGTCTCGAGGAGGAACCATGCCCTCACTCGCTATAAGGTGGTACAGCAAACATGTGGAATACATCTGCTTGTCTTTATGGGATAGAGCACTTCTCCTTCGCATGCGTGGGTTTTCTCCAGGTGCTCAAGTATCCTGCCACATGTAAACTCATGAATTTGCTGATAACACCTTCATATATAGAGGACCACAGAGCTTTTGGGAATTGTTGGCATCAGCTCATCGCATGACTACCTTCCTACTTGTTTGTGGTTCCTCTCGCCTCTCAGTTGTTCTCTCTCTTTGAGAGTGAGCGATTACTGTGAATGTTACGAGCTGAAATTATTATCAAAAATTAACCTTGAGACCTGAATTTGATTCCTGACCATGGCCAACATTAGTTATATCTAAAATTACCCTGCCCCCTCCTCCCTTTACCAATCCACACTGACCACTGTGAATTACGGTAAAAAAAAATATGACCAACACGTTTTGGGGAGGTCTTTATCTCGCAATGGTTCGATGAAGGGCTGTAGATAATTGTTTTATTATTCATAGTCTAAATTTTGATTTAAAGCTTTTGTGACTGCAGGGATTCATATTCTTGGTTCTTTCGGTAAAGTCACATAGAAGGGAAATAAAAAAATATATAAAATAAAAATAAAATTATTGCTGTGGATTTCACACCTGATGATGATTGCTTGTGTTGCAGTCGAAACGTCGTGATAATTTTTATTATGTTTAATATTTATTATTTTTTTATTTCCCTTCTACATGACTTTACCGAAAGAACTAAGAATATTCTTAGTCTGTTTGTGCAATTACAAAAAAATCCTCAATTGAATTTGTTTTTAGTTTCTCACACAGCACAATATTACTTCATGTGAAAACAGCCAAGAAAGATGACAACACATAACTACTATGTTCATCAATATATTGATCTTACTCAGCGCTAGAAAGTGATGCTTTGTGATTTGTAAAGAATGGTTTAAACCATATAAAACATTTCAAATTGTCATCATGGCATGTGACTAAGACATTTAATTCGAAACTCTGCAGCTAAGTATCACTCTGTGCCAGAGAACGGCCTCCTAAGATGACATAGTATAACTACATACATCTTAAGTTACTTCAACAGACCTCATTATCCACCCTAGAATAACATTTGAGATCCTTGCAAAAATTGTTTATCACATTTCAATCAAACCAAAGTTTCAAATAAAGAATATGCCAAGTTAAGTGAAAGACAACATATACGTTGGATATTAGTTAAGTCAATGGTAACTGTGCTAAGACAATTAAACCATTACCCCTCACAAACTGGATTCATATAAGTGTTCACCAATATTCAAACCCAATATCTCAATGCCATTTTCTCAGACCTTTAAGAGTCATTATGGGCTCTGTGAGCTGACCACCTTGGCAATGCCTGTATCAACTTCACGAGACACCACATTTCAACTTTGCTATCCCTACTGTACATTCTTGTACTTAATCTCACTATTGGCTCTTACATATTTAAACATGTAAATATTCAACAGCTTATCCATGTACACGATGCGTTACCGCCTACTCTTTCTTCATATTCCTTTCAGTAAGTAAAGTGTGACCAGCTATATTTATGTTGAGATGCAATACATGCATAAATATATATGGAGAAAATGAACCATTTGGGATTTACTGATGACCTAGTCATTGTAATAACCAATGCAAATGACCCACATGAATGGGATAACTTAATAAATAAGGCTGCAAAGTTAGGCTCAAAACACAGCAGAATGTGTACCTATGGCAGTTATTAATGGTGAACCAGGATCAAGACGATCAAATAAAGAGAAGGATGAGAGCAGATTTGAGTGCTTTTGGAACACTGAACTTAATTTAAAAAAAGCTAAATACAAAAGTGCCTAAATGAGAAAGTTGTTAAGCAATGTAAACGGTCTGCTATAACATGTCGTATTAGCACAGCCATTGGCAATTAGGATTAAACAAGAGCTGAACAGTGTATACATATTCTTGGTTCTTTCGGTAAAGTTACGTAGAAGGGAAGTAATAAAATAATAAAAAATATTTTTTTTAAATTAGTAATAAAATAATAAGAATATAAATGTTTTTTTTATTTAATTTAATTATTTCCATTCTACATGACTTTACCAAAAGAACCAAGAATATGAATCCCTGCAGTCATGAAAGTGTATAAATAAGCATGCAAATATGCATGCTTACATTTACAATGAGTGAACGGAAGAGGAACATATGGATTATAGAACATACACAAGTTAAATATATCATATTGACTGCGAATAAGTGGGCTTGGGCAAGAAACATCGCTGAAAGGGATGATGGCCGTTGGTAGAGGATACTGATGAGAGGATGTTCACTGCGGAGATGAAGTGATGAAATCTGCTCATGCGCAGCAGCGAGATGAATCAGAACCGGGATGACAATCCCTTGGGGAAGTCTTCAAGAGCAATGGACAGATGATGCCTGATGAATGTGATAACATAGCACACAGTGGCATTGTGCATAATAATGTAGAAGAGACTCAGGGTAGGTTAATAGAATTATCAATTGTGTACATGGTGTGAAATTTTACTCGGTTTGATAACTACGTAGCATGTATGTGCACACACACACGAGCACACATCAACTTCCACAAACAAAACCCACTTCCCTACGTTCAACCCACATGAGTCATCATGCAGGAAAGTCATGTTTATTGGGGCAGTGCAAAATACAAACAACCCTTACCTTATAGTTAGACACCTAGGTTGTGCGTCTACAGCTCTCTTACAATAGTTTGTAGGCTTATTAATGATTAAAAAAACACATTTCAAGTCATTCAGGCATTTCAGATGACATATTACTGAATTAATCTATTAAATGTGGGAGTGATATCGAAACCGTACGCAGCCAACCATGCTAAATCGGAGGTGTGGGGGTTGAAGAGAATCAGAATATTTATTTATACTGGAGGAATCATATGAGCTATAAAGCTCTTTTTCACAGAAGTCCAGTAGTTTGATAGATGTCCAGTAGACAACACTCGTCAAATAAATGTACGATTAATGTAATTTTAAACTATACTTTTGCATTAACGATGGTGCAAACTTTTGTCAGACAGCACAGGTATACAGAAAAAAAACACATTCCTGCGGAGGGAGCCGGTAGGAACGTTGGGTTGCTTGGTCAATGACCAGGGTCAACGGCGGCGTGGTGTATTCCGCAAATATGCCCGACTGTGAGGGTGGGCACAAGCCGGCGTGAGTAGGTTAAACGTTGAGTTTTATAAGGGCACCACGGGGTGACCAGCCCCTCCCCACTCAGCCCACCCCTCCCACCCCCCACCTAGCCCCTCCCCACCCAGCCCCTCCCCACCCTCCCCACCCAGCCCCTCCCCACCCTTTCCTCTCCACTCAGCCCCACCCCTCCCATTTTTGGATGCACGACGGACGGACACAATAATCCCCTGTGGGCTGGTGTAACCAGGAGGTTCCTACCAGGATAAACTCTTGATAAGAGCTGTTTTATTATATGACGCTTGTGTATGTTGCTTTAAGAAAGGTTGGATTTGACTGTTTGTTTGTCTTTTCCTCTGTGAATGTGAACCCAGTCACTGAATGCTTCTACTCCGCAAACGTACAGTGATCTGAACAACCTCCCTCAAGAAGAACTAAGCCCACGTGAAGCCATTGCCACTGCTGTAAAGAAGAAAGATGTAAGTCGATGTGCCTATTCTGAGCATTGTTAAAAAAATTGAGTTAGAAATGTTATACCCAACAAAGAACTCTGTAAGGCTTGCATAAACAGTGCCTGTTAAGTTGTGAGACCATTTTTTATCGCTAATTAAACAGCATCCTAAATGTTATCAGCTGAAGTATGCCAAATTAAGTGGCAAACATAATTTGGCCCAATTTATCAAGCTTCTGGAAAGGGATAGGGTCAGAAGGTGTGATGTAGCTCATTCAAACAAGACTTTAATTTCACTTTACAATCATATCACATTCCCTTATCACCAGTGGTAGCGAATGTTTTCATGGAGAAATTTGAAACAGATGCCATCCTGACATCCACCCTACGTCCTTCCCTGTGGAAGAAATACGTAGATGACACTTTCGTCATCTGGCCACATGGCCAGCCAGCATTGAACCATTTTTTTCCAACCAAATCAATTCCATACACCCATCCATAAAATTCACCATGGAAGTGGAAAATGATGGCAAGCTACCATTCCTGGATGTTTTGATCAAGAAGAGGCCTGATGGCTCGTTGGGACATTCCGCCTACAGGAAAACCACCCACACGGATTCCTATCTAAAGCCCGACTCCCACCACCATCCGGCCCAGAAGAACTCCCTCATCAAAACACTACACCATAGGGCCCGCTGCATATCCGACCAGCGCCACCTAGCCAGTGAACTGTAGCACGTACACCAAGCCCTCAAGATGAATGGATACTCAGACCGTACAATCCGCAAAGCAAAGCTGTAGCCTCAACCATGGGGAGACAACCATCTGAGAACCCAATCAAAACCATCACCTTGCCATACATAGCAGGTGTTACCAAAAATATTTCCAAAATCTTAAACAAACACAAGATCCAGGTCCGAGTCAATACAGTACACAAAATCCGTGATTTGATCCCAATTGTGAAGAATGTCATTCCGGACATGCAATACCCTGTTGTCTACAAACTAAGTTGTGTCTGTGGCAGCAGTTACATTGGGGAAATGAAACGACATGTCTCGGACCGTGTTCGCGAACACAAGGCAGATTTGAAACACGGCAGAACCAATACCTCTGCAGTGGCTGATCATTGTTATAACGCAGTGGGCTCGCACGATATTGTTTTTTTCCGAGACCAAGGTACTCTGCAAACCTTTGGGCTACTATCATAGATTTGTCCATGAAGCCATCCAGATATATAAACACAGAGACAATTTCAACCGAGAAGATGGGTATAAGCTGAGCAATCATTGGAAGGACATTATTAACAAGGCAAAGTCATAACTTGCTGTGGTGCTTTCCATTCTACCCTACCATTTGGCTGTTATCTCCAACTCTCTGAGTTGCATTGCCCTCTTAGGTACCTCTGCATTAACGAGCTGGGGTCTCACTAACATGGCCACCTCTGTTCCCTTAGCCTCGATGTACCGATGGTTCTGGCTGTGTGATGAATGGGCTTTGTGTCTCACTGGCGCGACCACCGTTGCGGTGGTTCCCTTACGTGGACGCGCTTGCCTCACAGCGCAGTTGGCAGCGCCGCAGCTTGTGTTACACATAGACATGACATTAACTTACTAATCCCCCTAATCTCCCTGCCTAATCTCTCCCATCAACATAGTGCTAATCTCCCATTAACACTGCTGTTGTGCGCATATGCGGGGATGATACTCTTATGCGTCGATGGAAGCTCATTTCATCCTAAACTCTCTTCCTAATCTCTCTTTCCCTAATCTCCTCAATTAACACAACTGACGTGCTTGCGTCCGGGGATGGAATTCCTTTCCAGCTCAGACCCCGCTTGCTTGCCCATCGCCACATATATAACATCTTGTTGTAACAGCTCTCTCGCTGGTTCAGCAGTTCCACTGCTGGATTATTTTTTCCGCCTGAGGACGACCGCTTGTGTTGCGATCGAAACGTCGTGATATATAATTTTCTGTTAAATTTTTCTACCTACGTGACTTTACCGAAAGAACCAAAGAGTAATCATATCGCAGGCGTATTTTTGGAATCGTGAAAATCCTCTCGGTTCACTCAACATCACATCACGTCATGGAAGCGCTCCAGAAAACACAACAGCGCTACTTCTGAAAGTTACTTTAATAGGCCTCTCTCCCAATGCTAATTGATCCCTTCAAGAATTATAACGATTAGTTCACGAAACATTCACCTCATCTATATATAAATCTGGCTAAGATGGATAATATACCAATTCGTTGTATGCAGGTAAGCTCAATTTATTTAGTTTAACACATAATTAATGTATTTGCCAATGTTCCCTCTTTCTTCTTATCCCCTTGTCTCATCCCTTTCTATTATTATTACTGTTTTTTTTAGTTTGTTTAGTGTATTGGTTGTTAATTGTTGATCCAGGTCACACTCGCAAAATAAACTTTGAGTTTAATTTGGTTCTCACCTGGTAAAATAAAGAATTCACCTGTTAAAATGCTGAGAACCACAAACTTGGCACAAGCAATAAGGATTCGTTTTAATTATGAGTTATGGTTGTCCAGTTTTAAATCTGGGATGCAGTTGTGCCAGTTCAGTGCTCTGACATGAATATCACCTCCATTAGACATGTTTTTTGCTTTTGCAAGGTTGGTCCTGCAGTCGACCTTTCATCACGGATTTTATGCTGTGTGTCTGTGGATCTTCACCACCCCTCTCGTCTCACAGCTCAAGAAAGTAAGGTTGCAGATGGAAGTGAAAAAGTCTCCGATTTATGAGAACATCAAGGGCAAGACGCTACCCAAGTAATGGAGCTTTCAACAACAAAAAAACAAGATTTTTTTTTGGCTTTCCAATTAAGGTTGTAAGTTTTAATGCATTATTTCTGTCTGTCCATAGGGGGGAGGGGGGGGGGGGTAGCTCGCTTGTGTAAAGATATTCCAATATGAACAAAACGTTAGCATAATAGTGTTGCTATTGGGGACCCTGCATCAAATTGGCCACGCTGATCCAAGAGTTGTCCAAAACCTGGCAATTATCAGAATAATATTTATTTAGACTAGAGGAATCCAGTCTAAAATTAAAAATAAGCACCAAAGGAATGATCTTTGGTGGCCAAGGCATCTTAGATATTGTGCACCATGTAACGCTATCTTCTTGTGCGGCTTAGAATACAATGTTATTATTGCCGAATGAAATACTTCGAAGGACAAACCCATGTTGTAAAGCATTACATAATGAATAGGTATGCATCATTGTTCTTCCTTGTTAAAAATGTAAAATTAAATACCGCATATAATTAAGTTTTATACTTTGAGTTTTATCAACATTTCCATTAAAAATATGTCAAAGCCAAAGCATAAGGTAAATAAATGTTGTCTTGAATTTCATATGACTGGTAAAGTATGAATCTATGTTAAGGATAACCCCACAAAGCTATTTCAATGTGTATTTTTATTAAACCTCTCTCAAGCTGTCATGTAATCTCGAGTTTAAGTTTGGGAGGTGAAGTCGAGATTTACAAAATCAGATTTCAACTGTAATCCCAAACGAGTAACTTGCACATCATATTTCAGCATTGGGATGCTTGGCGAATACTATTTACATTGCTTTTTTGTCTATGGAAGTAAATTGGAGAACCCGAGGGAAACCCATGCAGAAAGGTGGAGAACATACAAATTCCACACAGAAAGGTAGCCAAGTCAGAAATAGAACCCAGGCCCTTCTTGTTGTGAGGCACAAGTGTTACCAATGTGCCATCTTGCGGCCAACACGTTGGTACGTTCATTTTTATTATCAAACCTCAGGACCGCCACAGCATGACCGAGGTGAATTCCTTTGTCAGGGAGGTGTGTTCACAAACCTGAATGGTCAATCAAGCAAAATGGGGATTACTATCTCGTGTTGTATGCAATAGAAATTTGGACTGAGACAGGAAGACATAAGTAAACGAGAACGTTTTGAGATGTGTGTATGGCATTGGATTTAGAAAGTCAGTGGGATGGAAAGAAAGAGTAATGAGGAAGTTCTGTAGCAGGTTTTTGGAGAGTTTTAATTATAAACATCTAAAAATGGTGAAAGATGTGGACTGGACACAATCTCAGATGTGAAAACGGAATGAATGACGTTTGCTGGGAAAGAGATCAAGGGGAATAAAGAAGGAATACAAGAGACATGTTATCCAATGTTGCAACGGAGACAATACAGGACTCCACTCACCGCGCTCTACATAGGGCCTGTAGGGCAGCACGACGGCCAACAGAAGGCGCCCTGAGCCAGGCCGCAGCACCTGTCGCACCTCACGCAGCAGTGTCAGCGGCCGCTCGCAGCGATCCAGCAGGTTCAGGCAGCTCACCAAGTCGTAGGGCCGATCATACACAGTGTTCCACTCTGTGACGCCCAGCACGCTGCGTGCACACAGCAAACAAACCACAGAGACAAAAAAATCCCTCTATATCCATACATTGCAGCAGGTTATCATATTATCAAATAAAGCCAATGGGTTGTGGGTAATCATGAGAGTGACAAAACACGATGGTGGAATGTGATACCACAAAGCTGCAAATACACACGAATAATAGTACAGTAGAACCTCTGGTCACGAACGCTTCTGACCACGACCAAATCGGGTTACGACCAAAAAAATTAACTACATTTTTGAATCTGGTCACGAACACAAACTCGGGTGACGATCAAACACGGCCGCGGCCGATTTCCCCTTCCGCGCCAATTTCCAAACAACACAAAGCGTAACAGTTATATATAACTTTTGTTATATAAAATTCCTAGTAAGATATTAATTTTGTGAGTGTAGTCATACCCCTCCCCCCTCATTCAAGCCGTAATTTAGAGAGCGAAAGCGCCGAGTACGTAAATCGCTAACATAAGAACCCGTTAATCTCTTCTCGCATCATTCATACGATGATGCGGTGAAGTAAACGTTTATACGATATTACGGTGAATGCTTCCAAAAACAATACTGTACCCAAATATTACTGATAACTTACTTTCAATAGAAACATGAATTGCTCATACGAATATTCTCTCTCTCTCAGAATCGACCGACTGATGTAGCTGACGAAACAATCATCTTGTTGAACGATTCTAAACCTTGACGCGGCAATGTTAGTTTTCTCTGTTGTTCAAGGTTTTCTCAGTGTTATTCAATGTTTTTACATTTTGTTTACTATTACACTGTGAATTGTATGGCATAATTAACTATTTTTGTGCTTAAAAATCTTTAAAAAACAATATTTATATACAGTTCGTAGGAGTCTGGAACGGATTAATCGTATTTACATACAATCCAATGGGGAAATTAGGTTCGAGTCACGACCAAATCAGGTTGCCACCAAAGTTATAGAACGAATTATGGTCGTGACCAGAGGTTCTACTGTAGGAAACTGTCACTCCACTTATCTGCAAATACCTGGAAAAACAGTGCACCACTTTTCGTAGCTGTGGACTATCGGGGGAAATTGCCGCTCAATTCCTCTTTTGCTCATGGAAAATAGGAGGATTAGTGGAGTCACGAAAAAGACTTTATGACGTGATGCCAACCAGCTTTGACCTGGATACCTGCGTTCTTCCAGCATAAATAAAATGTTTATGTCTATACTGCACTATACTTGAGGATGCAGTTTAATCACAAGCAGCTGCCTGGATTCGAACTGAGGACCTCATAAGTGCCACCTCAGGGATCTAACCTCTCAGCCACCCGGCCATCTTACTTACCCTGACTCTAACCCACTCCTCCCTAACATGACTCACGTAAAGTTGCGCTTGCGCAGTCGCCACTGCATGGTGGGCGACACCTCAGTAACGAACACCTGGTTGAAGTGCGCTCCCATTATGGCAGTCACCTCCCCATCACCGGCACCCAAGTCCAGCAGGGAGTCGGCACGCCAGCTCTCTGGAATGCCCAGCAAACGCCGGAACTGCTCTGCCGACAGCACGAACATGGAGCCGCGGCCCAGGACCCTGCAGACATCCCCACACATCCATGGGCATCCAATAATGGCCCATTATCATAAACATCATCTTCCTCATCACAATCATCTTCATCACCATCATGATCACTGGCGAAGCCAGTGGAGGGGATGGGGTGGCACGTGCCCCCCCCCCCCAATGATCTAATTTCGATTGGATCAATTGGGGTTTATTAGTAATAAATCAGCATTTTGCGACCCCCACTGCTACTGTGTAACATATTATTATGTGCCAGGGCTCTATGAGATGATAGGACAATAGTCCGAGTCCATAATTGGCAATAAGTAACGGCAAAGCGGTTATAAGTGACTCACAGAATTTTGCGCAGTTGCGTATACAGTACACGACTTCCCTGAAGGCATATTTTCAGCGAGCGCGATGCCGATCACACATCGCGGTTCGAATTCGACCCTGGATCGATGGCTGTGCCATCGCCGCACACGCGTCGAATAAAAAGCAAGGGACAAGTCCTTACTTACTAGCAACGCCTATCATTTTTCATTGATGGAGGGGTTGCCCCCCTACCTGAAATCCTGGCTCCGTCATTGATCATGATCACAGTCATGAGGCAGCAGGAATTAAGAAATTTAATTTTCTTACATTTAAGCTCTGGGAATTAAAATATTAAATTAATTATCATGGAACATCACTCTCATAACATTGTGGGAAAGCGTGCCCTCCATTGAATAAAGATGAAAAGGCCACTCATTGCAATTTTCAGAAGTTGTCCAAATAATTTTAGCACAGCCATTCCTGGGTACACGGTGTCACAATGCTCTGCGAAAGTTCTCCAGGATTATTTTATGTATCGGGAACACATTGAGTAAAAAAAAACAAAATAAAACTGATTTTTATTTGTAACTATTTTATATACAAATATTTCACTGTTTACATGTCCAGACTGTCCATTTAAGGACATAAAAGCATGCTGTTTTGCATGACATTTAGAAAAATGTGAGAGGTTTTTATCTTGAAAAACTGCATCACATGGAGTGTGGTCACTTGATGATGCAAATGGTTTCGTTTGGTGAACAAAGCTCAACAGCTGCCGAATTGTTTTCTTTCACATTTCCCATAAGGGCACACTCCACATTTTTGCTCCACGGATATGTATACTGTTCTATATCCCTATATCTTCTGCAAGTACAAGCTCTGCCACAATGATGTGGTATCAAATTAAAACGAAGACCGTTATAAAAGCACAGAATTTATTTTAGCTTTCAATATTCGTGTATGTATGCACATGTGCATTCATGCATGTAAACATTTCTGTATATATGTGTGCATGTGCTACTTTATTTTCCTATCCGTGGTCCCCTGGTAATAACATTTATGGTGGAGGGGTTCGAGCCTTTTCCATCAGACTAGGGGCACCTTTGTTTTGGTGGATGTAAGTGTGCCATGATGGTGATTAACCATCTGTCACCCTTTCTCTCAATGGCAATGCTGATAACACACAGCTGAAAAAGTTCACAGATTACTGGAAAATTCGAATAGTGACCTCCTCTGGCAGGCTGGGTCATGTAGGCCCAGTCACCGTATGCCCAAGCAGCTTCCATTTGGCTTGATAGAGATCTAATTGGACGTGGCACAGGCTACAAAAGAGATGGACTGACGTGGAACAGGAAGATATAGAGCTGAGTAGACCAACTACTGGTATAAGCAATATAAACATTGGCTTCTGTAAAGGAGGCTTTGTGAAACACAAAACCAGACAGTTGGAGGCAGCTGCCCTCCAGCAACAAAGGATGGTGGAGAATTGATGCTCACAATAATGAAGAGAGTGCCAAATCTGATTCGATTGACATTTAATGAATACTCTTTGCAGGGCATATTAAAGGTGTGCCCTTATTGTAGCTAAAGAAGCATACTGAAGGGACCTTCAGAAGTGCTGTAGTTCCGTGAAGTCATCTTCTGGGCCCATTTTTTTGTTAAACAAAGTTAACTACTCACAGTGTTTATGGTGAAAAGAAATGTCCTTATCTCATAACATGATTCCGATAATACAAGTGTAATAGAATTTTGTAGCAAAGGTAAGGAAAAAGGATTGAAGTTGACAATAATTTGTGACTTCAGTCCTATTGAGGTTGGAGGGTCTTTGAGAGGGAAGGGGAGTTAATGTTCTGAGACATGGCGCACCCGTTGACAGACGTGCGCGACACAAAGAAACCCAGCAGCGAAGAGACCATGGAGTAGTAGAGTTGCGTGAAGAGCCACCCTGACTTGGTGGTACTGTTGGCTAGGAAAGCACGTGTGCTTTCGTCCAGCTCATTTTCCTGCAGCAGTGCACGCAGGTCCTCTCGAAGCCGCGACTGGTTCACTGTGTACCACTATTTACACACACGCACACACAAATAAAACTAACAAATGGAATTTTCTATTTTAAAGCACCATCAAAGAACGTCATCTTTAATTCAAATCCAGACATGATCAGTCGAGCAGAAAAGTAAATAGAAAAAAATGAAAATTAAGGACATCGATTGACTTACAAGTGGGTTTATACAGGGCACATTGCTAGGAGTGATGGCTAATGGGTAATACGAGTAACAGAATGGCAGCCAAAGGAGGGATATGGAATAATGAGATTAACTAATTTGCAGAGCGAGATGGATGACATCCCAAAACTGTGAGATCCAGCAGTGGAGAGATTATTGCTTGGAAAAAAGATTGTATTTTTTTTATTTTGGATAAGATGAAAAGTAAGAAGCTATGGTGAAGAAATTCGAAAATGTTAATTTCATTCACGTGTTACAAAAAAAAAACTCTTTCAAAAACTTCATTAAAAAAACACTTTACTTGATCAGTTACGTCAGACCACACGTGACCCAGGATTTTTACATTATTAACTTTTTAAGCTTTACATATATTGATTTTAAAAAATGCATCTCAAAAGCAGCAGTAGAAAAACCAACTGTGTTTGATGTGTTCCTATGTCAGCTCTTCTGGAAGATAAGTCCTGCAAATAGTGATTAAGAATTCAAAGAAAGTTTACTATAAATATGCAAATTCTAATTAGCAAATGAAACTTAGTCACAAGGTGTTCCTGTGCGCGAGTGTGGTACAGGCAAAACAATCGTGCTGGAGCAATCGGCTTGCACTATAATGCAGTCGGTTAAATTCCTGGAAATTGAAGCAA
This sequence comes from Lampetra planeri, assembly GCF_965212315.1. Lineage (NCBI taxonomy): Eukaryota > Metazoa > Chordata > Hyperoartia > Petromyzontiformes > Petromyzontidae > Lampetra > Lampetra planeri. Next base: position 33,070,064 of record NC_136107.1, read on the forward strand.
CTGATAGTTGTGTCTGTACTGCCTGTATTAATGGCATATACTACTGGTGGTGTAAGTCCTTAACATGGGACCATTCTGTAACTGAACCAAATGTTTCACGTGATGTGGGGTTTTCTTGAAAAGGGAAAGCTGATACACCGGGGTTGGGAGGCTGGGATTAATAAAGCTGTGTGGATAAATAACGCTTTGACTGAGTATATTACATAGACATTTCTGAAACGATCACGTTGAAATTAGAGTGCACACCCTGAAGGGTCTAGGCTGATTATGAAAAACCTAACGATTTTCGTGGCCCCAAATTTTGAAGGCTCATTCATACATCAGTCAGAGACCTATTTTGGCAGGGCGCCGTAATTTTGGCTGTTTATATAACTTTTTCATTCTGGTTGTTGTTTTAAGATCACATTTGATAGCCAGCTTGAACCTCTGATATGTAATAACCCACCGACGGTGGCCTGTGCGCAAATCACACGGAATACGTCTGATCTCATAAGATCTCTGCAGTTGCATACGTGGTGGACAGCAAAGGCAAACTCGATTCACGCACACGCATCTCTTTCTCCCCACCGTCACCAATTCGCACTGACCATCGTGAAGTATAATCACATAATCCTCCCTACCAGCACGGAATGAGAAGGCCCTCATCCAACAGTGAATCGACAAATGGCCTTCACATGCAATATTGATGCGAGCTCATTACCGACCACCTGTATTACTGCCACGAACTTACCAATGTTGGCTCTGTGACCGGGTGCCCTGGTCCTTCTAGACCCTCACCTCGCCGTACTTGGACCTCGTCCCCGCCATCTCCTCGTCTTCGTCGCCGTGGTTTCCCGTCAATCCCACTCGCCCCATGGCGCTCATGTAGAGCGAGCGGGTGAGCGGCTTGCGGAGGTAGCGTCCCGTCCACATGATGCGTAGCCACAGCAGTGCGAAGAAACAGATGGACAGCAGAGGTGCGAGTACTCTCATCGCATCGACACAGACGTCTTCACCATCATACTCACCGCCGTCACCCTTGACGTCCACGCGGTCTGCTCAGACTTCACCAGACACCGGTCTTGATGAGAGCGGCCACGAAGTATGAAGTGGGAGGACGCACACGATTCCTGGATTGGTGATTGTAGGGGCTATACGGGTTTTTCTCCGTCTATTTTATGTATTTTCAAGGACTCAATCGGTCTCTCTTAGTGCGTCTTTCTGCCAATGTTTATCTCAGTATTGCCTATATGCTTCTGTATGTGTCTCTCTTTGGTTCATCCCCTGCCTGTCATTACCTATGTGTCCATTTCTTCTCTCCGTATCTATACGGCTGTGATTTAGAAGCCTCTCTCGGTGAGTATTGCCGTCTCCGTACGTGTCTCCTCTATACTCCGTCTCTGATGCTGTCAACCAAAGTTGTATATATCTGTCTGAACCTTGTGTTTCCGTGTCTCTATCCCCGTCTCCTTACTGCCTGTCGCTCTCAGCCAGCGGTGTCTGTATCTCCGTGTGTCCCTCTCGTCTATCTAAGGCCCCCGTATCTGTGCCGAGGGGCCGCACGAACCCTTAACTTCGCGCGGCCTACTCAAGCCTCGCTGGACGCCGACCTCGCCTAGAATTCTCGCCGGCGAGACGACCCTACGGCGGCAGAGGCGACGCGGGCCGATCGAAAACAAATGTTTTTTTTCCTCGGTACACAATCACAGTTTGTGTAAATGTACACGACACGGACGTGTACTGCTAAGCCGTCTCGGTGACGCGATCGTAAATGAAGGCACGCTTACAACACGCGAGTACCAAAGCAGAGTTTTAATAATGCGTTAATGTGGACACTTATCGTGATGTCCACGAGTTTAAATGCTTTGACCTGCGGCGATTCCTATTGGTCGACTGCTCCACCAATCGGAGCGCGCGGTTTCTTAAAGGCTACCCGCTTGCTCTCACACAGTGTTAAAGCCGTACCCCCAACGAAGCCGAGTTAGAGCCGGTCACCTTGGAAGCGTGCTGCTGAGGCGACACTTTTTCTTTTTAATTGGATTACGTGGCCCACGTTCCTTTGAATATCGTACAAGATGTTTGTAAAATAGATGGGGACGAATGCAATGGCGAGGTGTTAACTTCCTCGCCTGGTATACAGGAGGTCGTGGGTTCAATCCAAACCCTGCTGTATATTTGGAGTTTGCGTGTCTCTCTTTCCCCGTGGTCCTGTGGACTTTTCTCCGGGTCCTCCGGTTTTTCCCTCCACATTTTGAATCAACATCAGGCGTGTAGAGTATTTGGCTGCTATAAATTTCAACATGATAAGCCACTTCGTTGAGCTATCATTTGCGGCTAGGTCGCTTCTGAAAACATATTCCTGCGGAGGGAGCTGGTAAGAACGTTGGGTTGCTCGGTCAATGGCCAGGGTCAACGGCGGCGTGGTGTATTCCGCAAATATGCCCGACTGTGAGGGCGGGCACAAGCCGGCGTGAGTAGGTTAAACGTTGAGTTTTATAAGGGCACCACGGGGTCACCAGCCCCTCCCCAGCCAGCCCCACCCCTCCCACCCCCGACCCAGCCCCACCCTCCAGACCCAGCCCCTCCCCACCCAGCCCCTCCTCACCCAGCCTCTCCCCACCCAGCCCCTCCCCACCCTCCCCTCCCCACCCAGCCCCTCCCCACCCTCCCCACCCTCCCCACTCTCCCCACCCAGCCCCTCCCCACCCTCCCCTCTCCACCCAGCCCCACCCCTCCCATTTTTGGATGCACGACGGACGGACACAATAATCCCCTGTGGGCTGGTGTAACCAGGAGGTTCTTACCAGTAAAAGAGCTATATAGCTTAGTGGGCCTTACCTGTTAAAAATAAAGTTACATAACATTCAGAACCATTTGTCAATCCACTTATATGCTATTCTTTTTATGGTCCTAAAGAGCAACTATTCCACTTCTTTGTATGAGAGTTTGTAAATTGAAGATATAGCTCTTCACATTCAAATTTTGGATCATGGGTTAGAGTTCAGAGCCGTGTCAATTCAGCGAGGACCTACCCTGGCCACAGTTGACTGAACACGCCCGCCAGTGCGGATTGGTGACAAGATCCGGCACATTCCAGGACCTTCGCAGAACTCGCGAACAAGACAAACAAAATATTACATCGTTTACATTCAGTGAGGACCTACCCTGGCCATAGTTGACTGAACACGCTCGCCAGTGCGGATTTGTGACAAGATCCGGCACATTTCAGGACCTATTTATGATGTATCCAACTGGGACGCCGTGAATGCATTTGGTTAGAAATAAGCTGCACGTGACATTATATAGCCACTTAACGGCAGTGATTAACTGTAACAGCAACGGTTGTTTAATGCTCACATGGTGCTTAGTGGTAGCCGTTAGAGAAAACATAAAAAATATAAATGTTTTTGAAAACGACACATTACTCAACTTGTAATACCATATTAGATATATTCTAAATTGATGTGTAAAATAAGACGCACCTCAAACAATTTTGCCGGGTGTGATGAAAAAAAATAAAGTTATAGAAATCTGATCACTCACCTGCCCGATTATAAGACGTAGCCCCAACGCTTGCTTTAGTATAATGTACAACACTTCTCAAAATCATGAGAACATGGTACTGTGGATGCGTTTTGATTAGCTTAAGCGAAGTTATGTTTTCTACTTATTGGACATCCTGTGAGTGTCTCTGCTCAAACGCCACCCAGGGCCAAGTCAGCCTCATTATCATCTGTCTGAAATCACTCGGAATGCGCACGATCTCGTAAGATCTCGGAAGCTAATAGTGCTTTGATGGGCGACAACCACACATAACACCGGTTGTTATAGGCCGTTTCTAGTGTGTGCTAAGGTTGTGGATAAATAGTAATTGCTGTCCTACACTTCTATGGCCTCATGTCTATGGCCCCTCGCCTTCACCAACCCACACAGACCAGGGTGGTGAAGTATGGCCAAGACAATCCTCTTCCAACGTTGATTTGATGAAGTTCTTTACAGTGGCATGAATCTGGGTACAGTATTTCCTACGGATCTTTTATCCGCTTACGATGTGTACCGTAACAATATTTAGTAATTTGTCTAGTGACATTTTCACGACGATAGGGCAAAGGTTCAAGGTGCAGGACTGAATTTGCTTTTCCCATACGTCTTGGCAGAAGGGACTCCACTAGAGGGAGCTCTAGAGGCACCTTACCTACTCCTTGTTGGCCAGACGTCTTGGACGAGGTGGACTACTTTAGATTTAGCCCACCTCATGCAAATCTGGCCATCGGCTAACTCTGGCTGCGCCTGTTTGTACTGATCGGTTGACAAGAGGCAGGGAGATCTAATAAATGCGTCAATATGTTACACTGTCGTGCCCGGAAATCGAACCGGTGAACCTCTGGATTGCAGGTTCAGTGTGCTATGGGGTTAAAATCCCAATCAGAAGGTCCATCTAGCGACGTCTGTCGATACTTTATTACACGCTTTTCATTAACTCACTCTGTTGTACCCTCAAATCTTGTAACTCAATTTTTACCCACTTCCCAATGTGGTATCGACTGCAATCTTGGTATACTTATGTCATACTGATGACAATACTATATTCTATCATTAAACATTTAAAAATATATTTTTAAACATTCTTTTTTATATGTTATGTTTCGCCTTGGGTCTAATTATCCACGGTCAACTCACGTTGGCTGTAATTGACCACGGCCACTTACATTATGGCAAGCTTCGGGGCAACTTCCTGAAGTGGTGGAGTTCTTCCATTACTAGTACGGTACATTTCAATAAAGCGTGTTTAAAAAAAAGTTGTTTTAAATATTACTTATTTTAAGGTAATTTAATCAACTACTTATTTGAGCTTTGTTTGGCGACTTTCCACTTGCAGGAGTTATCAGCTGACGTATTCACACCAATGCATTATATATTAGCCTCTTATTAGTTCTCACAGCCCAACTCTATTCACAGCTGCATACAATCTCCAGCAATGACGAAATAATTAATTAACGCATTTTCACAGGAATTATTGATGTTGAATAGATAATGTAGATGTGTTTAGGCTAAGTATAGCATGTTTATGTTAAATTAAAGCGGTTCGTATTACAACTAAAGTTATGCACGGTACATTATTGTTAAGTACTGTACTAAAGTGATTGCGTGTGTTGTATTATTTAAAATTGCCACGATATGACGATACTACAATAATTGGGTCGTCCGTTTAAAAAAAAATAGCGCCATATCGTGATTATAGTTGCTGAAATTTTTTTTGGGACATATTATGAAGTAAATAAAAAAAATTACTGTGAAGTAGTCAATAGTATTTAAGTTTCTTGAAAAATTGCTATCACCCATTACATTTGGGATTTGCTTAACTTTTTTTAAGTATTTGACGTTATATTAAGTAATTATTTCCACCGTTCATTTGATAATACAATTGGTTTAGTGTAACTCATAGTGTATGCATTTCAAAGCCTTATAGGTTACAGAGATGCAATTATTCGAAGTCCTATGGCAGGCTTATGTTGAGTGAACTGCAGATTAAAAACTATTTATAAATCTATTTGCACTTGAAGTACAGCAAAACACGACATCAATATAGTTCAATATTTAATTAAAACTGACAACATGACAATCATCAGCTCTTGGTATTTAATATCGTCTCCTGACATCGCAGCAACCCTAAAACGAATAAGTTAATCTTAATATTACTCTATGCTACTAGCTTAATTCAACTCTAACACAGCATGCATTAGCAATGCATACCATAGTTGATAATGGCAGTCCCAGTTAGCTCAGAGTTGCAAAGTGTCCTTTCCATCAGCCCATTGCATCCTCTCTCCCTCTCGACTGGTCTCGCGCTGCTACTCGTCAATCTGATGTCACCCACTGGCTATTCTCGTGCATTGTCCGCCAGCCAACTTCTGAGGGTCATAGGTCAGGCTTTGCAAGAATGCGAGCCATGTGGTGTAGAACATAATTGTAACACTATAACACAAAGTCAAAGTGTCCCTCTGTTCAAATAAGCAAAGGGTAAGCGCTCATCTTGGACCTCGGTGAGCAAGTGAAAACAAAACAGACATTGAATGTCAGCGAGAGGAATGTTGGTGACTTTTCGATCAACCGATCTCCAGGAAGATACAGCACTGATCTTCTCCGTGCTGGTGTGGTGGACCAATATTGCAGAACCTATTATCCGCGGGGCTATCCAAGATTAAACAAAATCTCGGATTATTGGAAGAACGGCAGATTATATAAGTCGTGAGCAATAGGGAAACAGATAATAGTAGATATCCTGTATCACAACAAATACAACTTTAATGCGTGTAATGGTTCACATACAGTGGCGGACTTAGACACGCATACGCAGGGTGTATGTGTTTTACATACAAGTACATACGCATCCTTGAAACTGCTGGTGCATTAGTGGCCATGCACTCGCACCGGTGTTGGTGTTTCTCGCATGCGGATCAAAATATTTACTTGCACACACAGCAGTGTTTATTTAAAGGGTCACACATAGCCCAGTCATCACGCGTGACTAGACCCCAGCCCCACCATCCCTTTGTAGGAATTCCCGAAGTGGCTGCCCATCCCCCTGCTCCACAAACCCATCCCAGCAGCATTGTTACTCCCAACAAAAAAAACCCGACGAACTTTAAACTCTGACAAAAAAAAACAAGGCTCCGTAGATATTCGCGGAAGTTTGGGCTATATCCAGTAGTATCTGCCGTGTGTGTATGTATGCTGAACTTATTTCGCAACGTACGGGGGAAGAACAACAAACTAAAACAGGAAAAGTATTTCTAAATAAATGAGTTTCTAACCTAGATGTTAAAGTGCACAGCGTTCCAGATGGCCGCAGATGCTCATCTGAAATCGCGCGATGCAGTGGCCGTCTTTGTTCGATGGTTATCCATGTGATGGTTGGGCATGTGTGTATGTGTTGGGTTTTTTTGTGTGGTGTGCGTGTAAACAACGTGTTGTATTTTTGCAAATGTAAGGCAAGCAATGGCCTGTTCACCTGCCTGGTTGTTTGGCATATAAAATATCTGTGATGAAAGATGTTAAACTGCAGCGTTACAAATGGGGTACATCGCAGTCAATAGGCAATCTCGTGCGAATTTTGGAGTAAAGAGTCAGTAACCGCACTAAAGTCGTCCTTGACAGTGTGGGAAGCCTCCGCAAAAATACCCTACAAAGCTCCCTCGAGTGGAGGAGGAGGCCCTTCCATCAGCAGTAGTGTGAGCAAGCGATAGCTGTATCCATGGATGTTATATTACACAATAGACCCTCACCCAAAGCACCGTATTCGCAAAATGTATAATAATTTGTGCACGCACGCACATCAAGGCTATGAAAACATTCTATACACACCTGTCATACTTTTTACAAGAAAAGGTAAACACAAGTAGTGTTGCTGTTACGAGGCCGTGATAATGAAAAATTTCTTATTTTGTAGAGTATATGGTCACAATACATTACTTGTTTGACCATATTTCACCAATCTTGATTTGAAGCTTTCGCGACTGTAGGAATCCATCCATACTCTTTGGTTCTTTCGGTAAAGTCACGTAGGTAGAAAAATATAAAAATGTTGCCAGAAAAAACGGGAAACCCTATTATAATAGAAAAAAATAATAATAATATATGATTTTTTGTTTAATATTACATATTAATTTTTGTTTTATTTTCTATTATTTTTTGTTGATTTTTGTATATTATTTTTTATCTATTTTATTTTTATACCTACGTGACTTTACCGAAAGAACCAAATGGTACATATTTCACCACTTTTATCCGTAAAGGTTGCGGGAAAGGGGGCACTCAGGACCGTTATCATGCATCACAACATCCGTGGTCGGTGTTAAATCGAATGCAGGCCGGGCGGGTTCACTGGTCCGGTGGCGCAGTGCAGCGCTAACCGGTTTCCCCACCGCTCCTCCCCAGCACGTAGCACGTGTGGGTTTGTTGCAGAGTCAATGTCTCGGTGGGACTTCCGCGGATTTCTACTCGGGACGTAGCCTGCACCGCGTGGCTTTTGTCGCACAGTGGAGGTTGACTTCTGCGGATTTCTACTCGGGACGTTGCCTGCACCGCGTGGGTTTTATCGCACAGTGGAGGGTGACTTCCGCGGATGTCTACGTGGGACGTATTCTGGACCGCGTGGGTTTTATCGCACAGTGGAGGTCGACTTCCGCGGATGTCTACGTGGGACGTAGCCTGCACCGCGTGGGTTTTGTCGCACAGTGGAGATTGACTTCCGCGGATTTCTACTCGGGACGTATTCTGCACCGCGTGGTTTTTATCGCACAGTGGAGGTCCACTTCCGCGGATTTCTACTCAGGACGTATTCTGCACCGCGTGGGTTTTATCGCACAGTGGAGGGTGACTTCCGCGGATGTCTACGTGGGACTTGGGGTCTGCTGGGTAGGGAGGGAGGGCGGCACGTCCGCGGAGCACACAGAGTGAGAGGCTCGCACAGGGAGGAGGAGGATCATCGGGGCAGTGAGTCGCCTTCTTCCTTCCGTGCACGCGTCAATTGCGAGATATTTGGAACTTAGTTTTCTTGCACAGGAGGCCACTGGTAGTAACTACGACATCGAGATACACGCTGTACACCCACACGTACTCACACACACAGATAGAGGTGTAGACGTTGCACGGGGAGACAGGGAAGGCGTACAAAGGAATCGCCGAGGGGGGTGGGGTGGTGGTTTGCCAACACATGCAAGAGCTACACCGTAGATAGGCAAAGGCAGACACGAGAGAGGCGTATACAGAGGGACACATACAAACACACACACACACGGAGATAATTGTGCAGGGATTGATACACGAGTGTGAGAAGATAGACGTACAAAGAAAGGGAGACGAACATACACTGAGGTGCAATCGTTTGCGCCAAAATCGCAGGGAAAACGCCCTTCCCCGCAGGGCTTCCAAACTCGAGGTGAGTGAACATCGTCAGGAGCCAGGGATACAAAGACGGTCGGGTGTGGTAACTGGCCCAACACTGCCCTGGGTGCTCGCTAAACAGAACTTGCTACCCCCAAACATCATGGGCAGGCACATTCGGGGAACTCTATAAGTCGTGGTCAATTCAATTGAATACTGGCGTTGTGTTGTGTTTGTATCGCGAACCGATGTAACAACGGCATGGCCATCGTCCTCTACACGTGTTCCTGTGTCGTTTTCGCGTGTAAAAACACAGCACAGCGGATGGTGTGCATTGTTGTTAAGGCTGAGTTTGTGTAATTGTGTAAATCGACCGTGGCAAACACCGAAGCTTGTTTAAAGTAAGAAATGTCTGGGGTAAGGGAATCTAAAATTCGTGACATTTCACGGGCGAGGTCCACTATTTTAGTCTCCAATTGCACAATGTGTGGCTTGGCCTATTTGATTTACTGTGTTCTAATTTAAAATTCCTTACCACCTATAATGTATAAATACAGTACTCTGTACACTTGAACACCACATGCGAATGGTTATGTGTTGGTGTATACAGTATTGGGCCTATTGAGGACATTTTGTGTATCAAAGAAACGAGTATTGTTTTAAATGCGTATTGTGCATGCGGATTTGCGTTTTCTATTGAATGTATAAACTCACCTATGACATCTTAATCACCTGGAAATGGTCTCGGAAGCTACAGAAGTTATAGTTTCCTGCATGCTGCTTTGATGGGTGCCCGCCATACGCAACAACACGTGTAGTAGTTGGTGGGCAATGCAGAAACATTTTATGTATTCCCACATTTACCAGCATGGTGAAGTATGGTCAAATATCCCTCTTCCAGCTTCCAGCAGTGGATTTACTAAACGGGGGCAGTTTGTTGTGTTGGTAAACAACTATCTTAAGAATGAATGTAAACCTGAAAGTGCACCTCGACAGATTATATACTGCCATGTGTGTGACTTTGACTCGAAATACATTCAGCCGGGTGTGTTTAATAATGCAAATGTATGAACATTACGTTATTGTTGTAAGTGCTTACATTCTTTAACTGCGGCCACGGTTATGGTATCTTTACATCACGCCTGGGTTTGCCTTCGTGAACTATGTTGGTGTTTTTTTCAGTTTTGTACTCTTGTTTATAGGTTTAGTGTGTCGTGTGTTCATCAGCCAAACGCATCTGTATGAGAATGTGTATACACCGTACTACACAAGTATATATCCTGGGTCGATTAAAATCGGTACCATTGTGTGGCAAGGCAGCAGCAGTGGTTGACTGTCGAGGGCTACTGATCTTCTGCCATAGTAATGTGGAATTTCTGCAAACGCCACCGGCTAACGGAGATGAGTTAGCGTCTTGTGCTAAAGACACCGACTTTCATAAATACAGTACAGCAAAACATCGAATTGGTTGTCGAATGTGAGAATGGCATGTGCGTGTGGGATCTTGTGTGTGGGTTTTGGTATACTGTAATGACCTTGATCCAGCAGTGTCCATTGTGTGTGTACTCTGTGTACCGTTTGCTTAGTTGGTATTGGTTTTGGTTTGCAACTTCACGTGCACAACAGAGTTCGTGCGATGGATGTGTGTGCCATGTGTTTGTGTGAAAGTCGTGTGGAGTTTGAGCTCTCACATGTCCGGTTCTTGTTTCCGTTTCCAACTTGTTATTGTGGTAACATTGCACCCACCCACACCATACACCAACAATGTATGTACCGTGTATTGAACTTATTTCGCGCCGTACGTAGTCAACCATGCTTATTGGGAGGTTCTGGGATTACACAGTCACACAAAGAGGACACATCAACTAATGTGCCATCATCAACTTCAACAGCCATGATCCTTTTACTGCTGGATGAAAGCATTCTCTTGATTGCCCACATGAATGCACACTGCCTGATTAACTCAATAGGCTATGGCACATGGCAAAAAGAAAACCCTCGTACAGTCACGGGCTGTGCACGCTGCTACTGAGACATCCATGTACACTTCACCAGAGCTGTTATTTATTGATCGTAGCCATTAGGCAGTGTTGCCATATCAGAGGTTTGACCTATAATCTGTAAAGGTTTTTTGTTCCATGTGTTTCGGGTTGTATCGCGTGGTTGTTGGGAACGATCTCCACGTATTCACCAGGATCTAACAAATCATGAGCCTGGCGTAAGTCGTGGAATCATTGCACATTTACAAAGTACAATTCCTATTTAACGCACGTGTTGTGAGACGCACGAGGAATAATAATTCTTTAAAACGTACGTTTTAAGGTTAAGAATAGCGTTTAAACCTCGCAGACCCTTGGTAAAAGTGTCTTGATGTCAACATGCTGTGTGATGTTCCCTGGCCTTTTTAGGCCCTGGTTGGATAGGGTAGGTTTAGATTATCGTTGTTTTTGGCGATGAACACAGCTACGTTGCCATTCTGAAATTCAGTGCGCTCACAGCGACATACTCCATTGCTCCGCACAGACACATGCAGGCAAAAAGATAAACACACGTGAAAATATTACACCGACGTACACATGCACACACATGCTAGATACCCAGAGGCGCTATACTTATTTCGAGTACAGACACGGCTTGTTCCAAAGTTTAAGCAGTTATTTGCCACAAGTATCACCGTTCAAACCACGCAACTTGTGTGGTAATTTTAGCGGAGCATTGCCAAAGTACACCCAATCTGCTGTACAAGTGAATGCGAGTCCATGTGACACTTTTATTAAAACCAGCAGACTGTTACGTTAATGTGTCATGGCACAGAGTGCAAAATGAACTGAACTAAAACAAATCAATCGAACGAAATCAACATAACTGTAGGACAGTAATACATACTAATTATTTACAACCCTTTGTAAAACCACTGCTGGATGACAGCCTCGTATCTCATGGATCTTGAGATTCAGCAAACCATCAATTGCCCATTCACTGCCACACCCGAGCGAATTTCATCACTCCATCTCTCCAGTGGACATCCTCTTGGGAATGTCACCTCCTTTGGCTGTCATTTCGTCTTGAAGCTTTCGTGACTGCAGGGATTCATCTTCTTGGTTCTTTCGGTAAAGTCACGTAGAAGGGAAATAATAAAAATAAAACATAATAATATATTTCTCACGACGTTTCGGCCACAACGCAAGCAGCCGTCCTCAGGTGAAGAACAGGTCTGTCGGAAAGACAGACGCTGACCTGTTCTTCACCTGAGGACGGCTGCTTGCGTTGTGGCCGAAACGTCGTGAGAATTATTTTGTTATGTTTTATTATTTTATTATTTCCCTTCTACGCGACTTTACCGAAAGAACCAAGAAGATGTCATTTCGTCGTTAATTATGACACGTTTCAACTAATGTTTAATTTACGTTATCACTGTCCGTGTTTATGGCCCCTTTGTCATAGCTGGAAATATGTACTTCTTAAATAATGTATTATTTAGGCCCATTGGTGTGTTGCTTTTCATTATTCATTTCAGTTTTCCAAAAGCACACTCGCCTGCTCTGCTTTGGTTACGTTAAGGAATTAAGTCAACACGTTGCACAAAACAGACTTGGGTCTCAATATAATTTAAACTTCATAATGTCATTAGATAAAAAAAACTATTTCAATTTACCCTGACCCAAGAAAAGACCAGTACTGTACACTATAACTGGTTGTTACAGAATGTCCAGCTCTTTATTGAGACATCGTATGGTCAGTTATGATTTGCTGGTCATCTGTATTGAAATGCGATCTTATCTGGGTAATTTTGTTCCATTTAATTAACATACTGTACTCGTGATAACATAATTTAATAATGAGCCATCTTTTTAAAGGATTAAAGGGGGCGCTATCTGTGCAACTGAGTGCTTTGTGGCAGTCTTCATTGTCTTGAACAAGTCCACCTTCTTATGACGAGGACCAGACTATCCAAAAGACACCAACCATTGTTAGTTTCCCACCACTCTTGTGCTGAACATTGAGTTACCACTCTCCACATGCACTCACAAATACAGAGATCCCCCTTATAGCCTTTAAGAGACTTGGGGCAAGTGCTGTTTAGTAACCACTGGCAATGGCACACGAGATGGTGGGTGGCCAGCACTACACCCTGCCGTCTTTGTATCCCCAGTACTGATGTTTACCCACTGCACGAGGTACTCGTTAAGGCTGAGTCCACCTTGGGAGGCCCGGAACCAGTTCAAATATTTGTCTGTTATTGGTTGTTAGCGGGAATCAAACTGGTCGCCGGGTTCGTAGTGTTGTGCACTGACCACTACATGACCACTCCCCACATATACACTCGCACACTGTGTGCTATGTCCAGCGTTTTGAAATCCAATTTGAATTGGGAACACTATACGGTATAAATTCGCTCATATTGTGCAATTCTATGCCTCAAGTGTACATGGCACAGAGCATGGCTCAGTGATTAGTGTTGACAAAAAACACATTTTCTGGGGTGACTGCCATTTCAAACAACATTTTCAAATCCAGTGTTTTTTATATTTTAAAGCTTTCCCTCGGAAAGCTTTGCAGAGTCTCGATAATTTTTTGGGGGGTAAGAGTTCTTGAACGTTTATGCAGCTCTGTATGGATAAACCCCACACCAATGAAAGTGAGAACACTGAATATAACCTGCAGAAACCTATTTATAATACTGGCCTCTACAGGGACCATCGTGTGTTGCCCTGTTGGTGGATTCACTCATGAAAATAATTGCCCAATTCTAGATTCTCCATCAACGCTACTTCCAAGTCATGGATTACAGGTGTGTATGTGCAGTTTTCTGAGCATGTTTTGAGATTTATTTTCCAAACTAAGTTCATCCAGCTGCATTGTTGGTATTTGTCATTGGAAGAAGGACAATAAAAGTTTGTATTACCCAGCTTCATTCTCCCTCGCCCAACATAATGGGTGTTCATACTTTTTGCATTGAGGACTGCTTTGCCTCACATACTTAGAACTGGAGGCCACAACCATATAATAAATACAGGTCAGCAAGCGAGGTGTTCAGAAAAGAGAGAGATATATAAACAGGAGAAAGATGTCGTCAGAAATGATATGAAATGGAAGAGAAGTACAAAGAAATAAATATGAAGGGGTACAGCACTTTCATTGAGTTTGAGTAACACCACTGGGCAGGTTAAATGGGTTCACGGGTTAGATTTGGCCCACAGGCGAGAGTTTTAACAGCTCTGCTATATGTTGAACTTTGTTTTAGTACTACACAATATTCATGACCAGCTTTATGGGATGGCTTTATGGGATGGTGGCTTTATGGGATGGTGGAATTGCAAATGTATAGGTAGATTTATCGTAGACATTTAAAACATATTTCATCAGCCTGTTATAAGAATAAAACAAACAGTCTTCAAGAACTGTAAACCTGTTATGAATGTATTGACCAACCATTGCTTACCTTGGTGGCAAGTGATATATGAAGCAATCTTAGCCACCCTACCCCGTGTTCACCAACCTGCACTGGCCTGCGTCATGAGGTATGGCCAAACAACCTCCCAGACCGACGGGGCTTGGCAAGTCCCTCATCTACCGTTGGATTTACAAAAGGGTTGTATATTATTTATTTTATGTATAATATACTTTTTTTTAACCTTTCATCCCTGCTTTGTGTGCTTAAACTTATTGTTGGAGGTTGAACCATCATCCCATCGGGGTAAATAAAATGCGTAACGTTTTGTAACCATTCTGCACTGTGAAGATTTGGAATTTCCACCACTGGCTCTGCACCACCTGAAATGTTTGTTTGAACCAGGATACATTTTGAGTTTAACTTGATACAGTTATAGTGTCACTGCTGTAGTTCAACCAATTTTGAGCCCACATTGTAAGTAACTATTCCTGGTGCACTTTGCTGATGATCCTTAGTGGTATTGAAATGAGTGCAAGGTTGTCCTGATTAAATAAACACATGTCATTGGAAAACTTTCGTATGGCATTAGTTTAGGCCAGTGGATTATATATTTGTATTGACAATTTCACAAACTAATTTTAACGTCTAAATTTTACATGATGATATCCATGTAGCCCTTTTCCCACTGTCAAGCCTGAGCTGTGCCAGGGTAGTGCGAAGCCAGACCACTGCGGGTCTCCAGGCGTTGGGTAATGTAGAGACGCGTATGGATGACGCTGTGTGATCCTGTATTTGAGTTATACCAACTGATGTCACATGCAATTACCGCTTCATGAGACCTGGCCCTGCTTGGCTCCAAATTAGATTAAGATGTTTTGTTAGGTTGGCACAGCATTGCATGGTTATGGCATGGCATGGAAAATATCCGGTAGAAAACCACCCATAACCATTTGGGCCCAGCTTTGGCTCTGCTTCGATGTACCAGTGGAAAAGGATGTAACGAGTATGAGGGTGGTGCTGGAAACCTTGAGCTTGCAGTAGAAATGCCAGATTGATGTGGCAGGGACAGTTTATCCTTCTCATCTGTAAAAAATATCTGTGGGGGTTAACATAAAGATTAGAGTGATGAACACAACTTTTAAATAGGTTACCTGTTTGTTAAAGCATGTCACCTATTTCTCATATGATAAACACTTGACACGTTGAGTCCTGTTTAAAATTGCTGCAGTGTTAGGTCAGATGGTGTATGGGGAATGGAGTGCATTGAAATGGGGTCACGGACATCATGAGTGTGAAGATGATGTGATGGTGCTGAAAACAACAGCACAGTTTAGGCAAAATGGTCACTGTACGCTTTTGCTGTGTCATGCCGTTATGCTGTTTCTTGACATGTGTTTCAGTAAAACTTAGGATTTTTGTTTTACAAAACTTAACTTGAAATTAACAGTCTTCTTATTTAAGGGTGTAATGCCTGTTCCTGCTATTATCTGTTCTAGCAATCTGCAGATAATCATGTTTTCCCAAAGACATGCTTTTTTCATTGAGTGGAGCTGCGATGCAGTGGCTTGTGCACTGCGCTGTATACCCGGTCACGTGAGTTTGACCCGCAGCCATACCTCACTTAGCCAAGCTGGTCAGTGCGGGTTGCAGTTTGCATTTTTATTCACGTTTTTTTTAAAATATAGGTCAAATACGTTCAGGCATAACTCATCATCATTGCAATACATCCTGGATTCCAGTCAGATTGTGCCCATGACTCTTTATAAAGAAGTATATTTGTACAACCCTTAGTGTAATCTGCTGTCGGATGAACACCTCCCCTCGCTGTCATTCATGTGTATTGTTTGACCTTACTTTGCCACACTGGTTCGTGCGTGTTGGTGAAAGGGAATGGGTGCATGGGACTGGTTTAGATGTCACTCTCACATTGAAGTTAGCTGTGGCCAGGAATCAAACTCAGGTCACTGGTTTCATAACATAGTGCACGAACCACTGCTACTCCACTCCATGTATATATATTTGGACAAATTATTTTTCCGTAATTAGTTTTTACATGCATTAGAAATAGTTATGTAACATTTACTTTCACGAATATATAGAGCTCGGACAACAACAAAAAATAAAGTCGTATAAATGAATGGAGTGCACGAAGCAGCAGCGTGGTGCTCTGCGTGTGTTTGTACAATGTGACTGGCTGTGGGACATGTTTGGTGTTTGTGTGGAGTTTGACCCGCGTGATCCAACCCCACATGCATTCTCCCCATTGCACTATCGCCCCTGCCACGAAGCGACACTCTCAATGTCTCCTTGGAAAAAGAGCTTTACGCTCAGACACACAACAGCTGACATTTACAACCATAGTGCTTGTGTCAGGCGAGCACGTGTTGCAAAGGTTCCTCTTGCAGGAAAATCCAATTGTTATTGGTGAACAGACTGGTGTGACTGACACATGCTCTACCTGCCCTCAATATAGTGTCAACTTGTTGTGATTTCTCACCTGACTTTGCTCATTGTTGAGATCATTGCTCTTTCACTTAATATTGCTGGACGATGGTTGTCGTCACCTGCACCAACAAATTGAGTCCAACTGAGTCGCAGACGTTGTCTTGGGAGCAACACTATTTATTTAGCAACTTCAACATAACATTGCACAATCTACACTCGGGTAT
Source organism: Lampetra planeri (assembly GCF_965212315.1). Classification (NCBI taxonomy): domain Eukaryota; kingdom Metazoa; phylum Chordata; class Hyperoartia; order Petromyzontiformes; family Petromyzontidae; genus Lampetra; species Lampetra planeri. Next base: position 33,086,993 of record NC_136107.1, read on the forward strand.
CGAATGCCCATCTAACCACGCTACGGCAGAACTAGAAACGGTTCGCTATCCCGGCCCGGACCACGAGCTGGGTCCCGGACCGCGTGGCTAGAGGCTTCTGCTTCCTGACGTGGATCTTCTTCACACCAGCACACGAAGAACCTCGAGCTCCTCACGAGGCTCCTGTGATATCCCCCTGGGCTGGGGTTGGCTCCGCCCTTTGCCCCGCCCACCTTCCAGATCTCTCGAGCTCTTTCTTGAAGGCTCCCGAGAGCTCTTTTAGACCACGTGACCGCCCAGCGGCCCCGTCCACTGGTGGCCCCCCTCCAATATCATCCGGTCACGTGTCAGCAGGTCAACCAGCGTATCATGCCCCAACGTAACCCTGGATGGCAGACGCTCCCTCTCGCTTCATCACCGGGAGCCCGCATCACACACTGTACGTGGTGCTTCTGCGCTGACCAGCGCTCATCCAAGCCCCGCTAGGGCTGGTACTATGCCCAGTAAGCGGGCTACACATAATGCCAACACATTATCTGCTGTGGCTTCGTAAGCCAGGCACCACACGGTGACAATCACAGTCACTACAAAATTATTTCATAGCAACCTCCACAAATGCTGATCTTGAGCCCACTGGTATCGGTCATCAGCAAGTATATTCTCTAGTACATGCCACAATGATATCCACCATAAGCAACTTCTTTCCAGCCAAATAGGAGACATTTGCAATTTAACACACAGATGCCTATCTGTGATATTGTTTTTTTTTAAAGTAGTACTTAATAGATTTTGCACAATGCAAGGTAATTTGTCATTCGGGTGGTTCAGTCACGTGAAAGACTGGCATCCAATGAACCCAACGCATCCTTGACATCCATTGCGCAGATGGAGAAATGAAATTGGCTTGTGTGCTGCTGCCACATCGCAGATCCATGAGAGATGACGACTGCTTTGGGAAGCCTTTATCCAGTAATGGCTTGATTATGGCTGATTAATTTGTAATTCATAGTGTGTGAAAGGACAGTTTGAACATTGATTGGATTTGTATTGAGCGTTAGCTGATGATGTTTACCAATCCCAAGGTCTTCCACTCATAGGATACATAGTAACATTATTTCTTTATATATGTATTAATATATATTTCTTTATATATTAACCAGATACTGACTCTTGTAATAATCTGCACCCATACTCATTGAGCATGTGGAAAAATAGTTTTGACTTAATACAAATACAGTGGTACCTCGGTATACGTCGTTAATTCGTTCCAGAAGGTAGGACTTATACCGAAAATGATGTATACCAAACGATTTTTTCCCATAAGAAATAAAGGGAAAGGAAATAATCCATTACAGAGTATAAGAAATTATATCTTATATGGCATATTATACATTAATGGGGTTGTATAAAATAATTTAGACACTACTTATTACTAAAATGCATACATAAATTAAAATAAATGTAGAAATAAATTCAAATAAATTGAAAGTCGCGAACGGGGTCTACGCGGGTACGCGGTGACTCATCCCGACCTATACAAGTTATAGCAAGTGCGTCGTATCTCAAGCAAGACGTCGTATCCCAAGACATTTTTTTCTCGTCAAAACAGACGTATACCAAATTCTACGTATTCCAAAGCGGTCGTATACCGAGGTATGATCAAGTTAAATTGTTTTAGATGAAAATAACTTTATCTTGGGAGGTGGTGTGAGGGGATATTACTGAACTCTTTTTTTGTTCTAAAGTAAATACAAATTGTAATTGTTTTTGGATTTAAATGTATTTTGAATGCCACAAAAATGTGTGGACTTGACAGAAATTTTCACTTTTTATGAAAATACTTTTGTAAATATGAGTCGGTTAAAAATTTATGGAATTAATGGCAGTACTGCATGCCATTCCGTAATATAGCTGTCTGTCTTTGTATGATTTTGTCGCATTTGATATTATTGTATTCGACATGTTAAAATGAAATCCTAAATGTAATCCCTGCTTGAAATACAAATGCCGACTTAGTCGTTAAAGCACAATTAAACCCTTGCTCGGACTGCCTGCCGCCCAATTAATACTTGCTTCCATGGTTCAACAAAACCCCACTATTGTTCCGATAGCTCAGTTTATTTCTCAACTTAACCCATGAATGTACACAACCAGGAGATGCACACTCCCCTGCGGTAAGCCACACATCCCCTCTGGGATTAAGAGACACTCACCTTTGAGTTCAGTAAGAATGTGAGTGTACATTGTCCTGGTAAACACATGCAGCCGTGTTTCTACTTTGTCAACTCTGCTGCTGGATATAGGCCTCACGCCGTATCGGGATTGTTTGACCGATACTTCAACACACTGCTCCTCCCCGGCTGTTTCTTCTGTTGCAGGCTGTGACTTCCCCCCCCCCCTCGTGGTACCAGACCCAGACCATGTCAGCACCTTCTGCAAGCGAGACGGGCTCGTCGCCCCGCCGTGCCCCGCACAGCCCCACGGGGCCTGGAGACGTCCCCACCTCGCTCTCCTCCATCTCGCCACTCTCCCCGAAGAGAGACTTCCTGCTGCCCAGCCCGCTGCCCACGCGCCGATCTCGCACGTACTCCGCGTGAGTGTGCATACACACACATGGACAGCGAGTGGTGACCTCTGTGACAGGGTTGTGTGATGATGGTTCTAGTGGTGTGTGTAACATGCACAGTGTTAATTTAGTCAGAATTTTGTTTTATTTGAGTCATTGTTTTAACATAGTCGATGACAACCTGTGGACTATTAGTCACGTCTTAGTTTGTGGTTCTCATTTATTAATTATCTTAGTTTTCTAGTTAACGCACACATGAGGTTATTTCAACCACCTGTAAGAAAATTGACAGTCTCTTGCTCAGAAATTGGTATTTCTCTTGACAGAAAACATGCCTTTGACCAAAAAGCACCACTCGTTCTATACTCTTTGATTCACCACTCATTCTGTGGATGTGCACGTTGTTTGCAGAGCGGCGAGGGCGGCAGCCGGCCCATCGTACCGGGGAGTCTGTAAATTCTTTTGCCGCTCCAAAGGTCACGGCTTCATCACCCCCGAGGGGGGCGGCGCCGACATCTATGTGCACATCTCAGAGTGAGCCACCTGCACGAAACACAACCACGTGAACTCGGCACAACCAACTAACCGAACACAAAGACAAAGATCCCCCTGTATAGCCTTAACAGACTGTTGGGGCAAGTGCTGTTAGCGAGCACCTATGAAGGCCGACACGGCACACGAAGGGGGTGGGTGGTCAGCACCATGCCTAGCTGCCTTTGTCTCCCTAGTAGCGATGTTTAGACACCGCAAAAAGGTGCTCATTTGAGGCTGAGTCGACCTAGGGGGAGGCCCAGGACCGGTTCAGATAATTGTCACTGGTTTTGGTTGTAAGCGGGAATCGAACACGGATAGCCATGTTCGTCGGCAGCGCGATAATCGCGACCTTACCGCTCCCCAAACCTCGTAACCATATGCATCCGCATCATCAAATGAGGTTGCATGCACAAAACCTTACCGGGTGACTTGGCACAAGCACGTTATTGAACGTAGTCGCGTGAGCTCAACGATTTGACTGAATGCAACCACCACAACCATGTGACTCTGTGGTAGGTGTTCAGCAGGATTCACAGATTGAAAGAATCTGACCAGGGATCTCATGAATGAATACAACCAAGTGACGAATCTCATTCACATGAGTGTACCCGACGCGTCACTGGCCTGGGACAGGCTGTGCGGCTCGGTTGTCTGCACAAGCCAGTGCTGGAAATGTTTATTACAAAACCTCCGTGCTCGTGTCACCGGGTTACAGTGTGAGTCACCTCACTGGGCGCTCTCCATTGTAAGGAAGGGACATTAATTTGATAAAGATTCACATCCTTGGTGTAGGATGCCAAAGACTTCAAATTTGTCCTTGTGCCTAAACACGTTTGTGGATTTGTGCGTGGGTGAGTGTGTGTTTGTGGGGACAGTAGTGTACAATAGTGGTTAGCGTACTGTGTTATGAACAATTTCTGGCCTTGACGAGCTTCAGTGGTGAGTGATATCCAAATCGTTTCTGGGCCTTTACTAGGTCGACTCAGCCTTAATTTATTACCTGGTGCAGTAATAAATTGCAGTGGGTAAGCATCCGTACCGTCTGTTGGGATAAATGTGGGATCTTTGTTTTGTGTGTATGTATGTGTATATGTATGTATGTGTATATGTATGTGTGCATGCAAGTGGCTGTGTGAGTGATAGTGCTATGATCCCCAGTGACCTAGTTTAAATTCCTTACTGAACAACAAGAACCATTTACAGTAACAATTTGAACCATCACTAACACCTCTCAGAATTGAATTCATTACCTGGTGTAATGGTGCACTGAATTCATAAATAGCACCACTGCTGAGTGCAACCTGCAGGCATTTGTAGGTACTCATGAACAACACTGACCCCAACATTCTGTGCAGGCTAAATTAGGAATATTTGTCTTTGTGTGGTGCCACCACCATCACCATCAGAGGCATTTATTGTATTGTAACTATAGAGGATGTATTCTGTCAGCTAGTGTGTGTCAGTGTGTACACGTCTGAGTGTACTTGTGAGCATGTTCAAACACGTTTGCACATGTGTTCATACATGTGTAATGAGCGACTTCCGAGACACAACGTGTAGAGGGCTTCCTATTTATTTCTCACACTTGGGCATAAATACTGGGCGATATAAACAAACGTATCTACATAGCTACACAGCCGACCTTTCTACACAGCCCCATCGTCGGCGTCTAACTACATAGCTTGCTGACTAAGGTAGTGATGACGATGATGGGAGCCGTGCAGAGGATCGGTCACGCGGCCGGACGACGAAGAGAGATGACGGCGAGCAGCGACGCAGCCAGGACCCGGGACCCCGCGACAGCCCCGAACCTTCGGTTACGTCCCCCCTATATACTTCCCGTCGTGGCCAGGCCCCGCCTCCGGCCACGCCTCCTTCTAGAACCTTCGAGCAGGTTCCTGGAGCTTCCCGACTGACCCCGCCTTTTACCTTTAACCCAGATACTCCCCCTTCTAGTTGGTTATTATATAACGCGCCCATACCTGTGATTACCCCTCCTGGCCAACAGGTGGCACCCTGTCATTACAATGCATGTACGTGTTTGCCTGTGTGTGTACGTGTGAGGGGAGCGGTAGTGTAGCGTGTAGCACACTGCGGTACAAACCCAGCGACCTGAGTTCCATTTCCGCTCACGGCCAACACCAGGGACGATTTTCTGAAACGGTCCTGGGCCTCCTTCCCTAGGTCAACTCAGCCTCAAATGAGTGCCTGGTGCAGTGTATTAAAAAAATGTCGCCACTGGGGAGGCAAAGGCGGGTGTGGTGCTGGCCATCCATTCCTTTGCATACCGTTCCAGCCTTCATAGGTGCTCGAGAAATAGCACTTTCCCCAACAGTCTGATGAGGCTATACAAGGAATCTTTATTTTTGTATATATGCATGCACGTCTGCATGTGTGCACGTGTGTGTGTGTGCCGTCACCGCCACTTAGTGGCGAATGGCGGTTGTTGTGTGTGCTATGTGTGTGTAAGTATTTTATAACGAGGTAAGAGCCCATGTAGACCAATGTCAAGGGAGACATCGGTCTCTGTATGTCTAAGCGAGTGTGGGAGCTGTGTTGAGCTGGTACTACATCTACAAGGGCAGAGGAGGTGGTGGGTGTGTGGGTGCTATTATGTAACATTGTGACATACACCTTGTGAGCTGTCTCGCATCAGTGGCCTTTGCTGATGAAGGTCACTCGGGGCTCCTGTCATTTGCTTTCCAAGGACAAAGACGTGCATGTGGGTGCAGCTTTGTTTGTGGGGGGTGGTGGAGTAGTGGTTTGTGTGCTTTGCTACAATTCTGGTGATACAGGTTTGAGTCTTATTCATATACAACAACAGTAAAAAGAGTGGTATATATTTTTTTTCTGGGCCTCCCCAAGGTTAATTGCCTTAGATGAGTACTTACAGCAGTATGTCAACATCATGACTGGGGAGACAAAAGCAGCCGAGCATGCTGCTCACCACACAACCACAACGTGTGCCATGCTGGCCTTAATAGGTGCTCGCTAACAGTACTTGCTAAACAGGGGATCTTTGTAGTGGCTTTTGTAGTGATATTATGATCCCAGTGGTCTGGGTTCCATTACTCCTCATGTGTATCCGAGCCTCATCTGGGCAAATTCGAACTCATCTCAGCCTATAATGAGCATTTATGGTCAGCATTCAGCATGAGGGATACGAAGGCTGCCGGTTGTGAAGGGCTTATGCCATACTACAACAACATGCTCAGCTTTCACTGCAGTCTTTACAAAAATAAACTGTGTAATCTCAAAGGCATTTTTGTATTTCACGTGTGTATATACATTCAATTGTGCACTCATGCCTTTTCCTGTGCTCGTTTGTGTGCATGCGTGGGTGCGTGGGCGTTGAGGTCTTTTGTGTGTGTATGATTTTTAAAGATATGAAAGTGATGGATAGTGACTGTGACTCACTGAAACCTGAGTTATTCACAGGTGACCCTCATCCTACCTCTTGGGAAGCATTTGTTACCCCTGCTCATGTTTTTGGCTTGCATGCTTGTGCGTGGTCCCAGCTCTGTGCACATGCCCTCGTGTGACTGTGTACGTGTATCCATGCGTCCCCAATTACACACACTTGCATCTCCACGCACCGATATATTTGCATATTTCTGTACTGCGTCTTCACATACCAGTGGATCCACATATCCTACACGCGCACGCCCATGCTCCCCCCCCCCCCCCCCGTGTTCACGTATCTGTGCGTCCGCCCGTGTCTTCTCATACCCTGTGTGTTACCTCGCAGTGTGGAGGGCGAGTATGTGCCGGTGGAGGGCGACGAGGTGTGCTACAAGCTATGCTGCATCCCACCCAAGATGGAGAAGCATCAGGCAGTTGAAGTCAGCATCATTCACCTGGCGCCAGGGTCCAAGCACGAGACCTGGTCTGGCCACCCCATCTAGGACCAGGGCACCTGGGCCTTCCATCCTCATCTCGACCACCAGCCAGACCCACCAGCCAGCCTTGCCTGCCTCTGCTCACACTAAACACACTTGACTGTGGGGACACTCACTCCTAGTCCGTTGGATGGTTGCATCACACATGGAGGTAACATTTCCCTTAGTTTACACGGATTTAGATAGGAAACTTAGGGCTCATGAGTTGATTGATGCAGCCAGCCATAGGTCCCCGAGTAAAATAAATGCGAGTGAGTTATTAATCTGAGCCAGCTCAACACACTCCTCAAGCATTCCTGGCCTCTATCCCCATGACTTCTAGTTTAAATCTGCTTTATCTTAAGTTCAAAGTATAATTCACATTAAACAAGTGTCACATCTTTAATTTCTAATAAATCAAAAGGCTGCTTTGAGTTGGTACACATTTCAAAATTTCCATTAGAAATGCCATGCAATTGTTTGATTGAAAAATGTAATATCCCAAATTCAGTTGAACTCCAATTAAAACCCTCTTATCATTGGTTCATTTATATAACATTCCTTAAAAATCTTTTTAAAGTTTACTGATCTCCCACCAATTCTATCAACATTACATTAATATCTGACACAAGTCCCAGAAACTGGAAGCCCTTCAAAGCTTCATCATAATTCTGAGAAACTGCAGCTGTAGAAATTTCACCTGTAATACTTATATATCACCGACTGTCATTTATGGCTGAAGCAACACTTATCCACCCATCTTCACCCTTTGGCCTCCGCTATTCCCCTAGACTTTCAGCCGGCTCCTGCCAAACAGTGCACATTTAATACAGTTAATCAGGAACTTCACTACAATTGCAGACACACCATGTGTTTAAGTGTATTGCTCCTTTAGCACAGGCCTCTATTATATGCTTAATTGCTGGAGCTCATAAACCAGCTAGTGAGAGTCAAAATAAGGCCATTTTTCTTGTCAGGGACCATGCCTATATAATGGGGAATGACATTGTCTTAGTTCAAATGCCGTAACACATGCTTGTGTTGGCAATATCTGGCAATGCTTTATGTATCATATGCAAAGTGGCATTAAATAGCAAACAGCACAGATCATGTCTGGTAGTGTAGATGCGCATATATCACCCAGACATAGCCTCACTCAGTTGCTTATTAGAATTACCTCCATATTGAGCAGAGATTTTTTGCAGAATCAGGAAATGTACCTGACCTTTTTGAGTGCATTATATAATGAGGCCATCACAATTTTGGATATGGTTGAGTTTATTAGGATGCATAGCGTTGGACATGCACGTATGCACCACTACACACACTTGCATGTACATGTATGTATGAATGCGTTTGCTTTTTAATAGTTTAATTTGTTATGAATGGCTGCTGTGAATTCTGCAGAATAGGATAACGTTCATTGAAGTTTTACATCAAGGCTGGTATTCAGAGGTGGCTAAGGGAAAGCTTAAATATTCTTGGTTCTTTCGGTAAAGTCACGTATAAGGGAAATACATTAATATAAATCTCAAACGATTACTTTATTATTTCCCTTCTACGTGACTTTACCGAAAGAACCAAAAATATGAATCCCTGCGGTCACGAAAGCTTTAAATCGGAAAGATTAAATTTAGGGTGTGTTGGAGCACTCGGTCAACATCACTGAAGTCCTGGGTTTGAATTCCAGTTTCCAACCTGCCCAAAGGTGAAACCCTTTTGAAGATTTTTGTGATTGTTCTATATAGCTCTGATGTGTTTTTGGCTTGTACCATGTGGTGTTTGGCACGACGTCCAATGATTTGCTGTACATGCTGGGAGCTTCTCTTCTTGGAGCTTCTATTCTTGAAGAAACTCTCAGTACGTGGAGTAAAACTTAAGATGGCATATCACACAGTACGCCGCTCAAGCCGAAACACAGAGAACCAACTAAAGAAGTTGGTTCCATCTCACCACCAATGACTGCACACAAAAATTACGTGATTTAAATGTGCGTAATAAAAAAATTTTGCCCAACCCAGAGAGTTGAAAAATACGTAAACGTGCATTGAATGATAAAGGGAACCACTCGCAGAGTATGTGCGATGGCCTTGCCACAGGTTGTGGCAAGAGGAGCTTGTTGAAGAGACATCGTAAGTTCTAAAGTTAATTGAAACAGCCTGTGGCCAAACAATAAATGATCAACTTTGTAATGCACTTGATTAATAGTTTCATAACCCCACCTGGAAGAACTTGCTGCCATTTCATGACCAGTGGCAAGGGTGTTGACTGTCCTAGATGGCATTCTGACTTGGTCCATGTTCCTATGGAAGTCTTACTAGACCAAATGTTCACTGAAGAGGGTTTGATAATAGGACTAGGTAGATGGATTCATGACCTCAGTTTCATATTGGAGCAACAGGCTCTTGAATGAGCAATCAGGCGTGACGTTGCTGTGATGCAGGAATGGGAAATGATGTCGGTGAGGTCATTTACTATGAAATCCGCATTGGTCTTTGAATTTTAAAAAATGTAGGATTAGGGAAATTATAGATTTTAGATTGCGGTAGCCTAACCTAACTGAAGCATGCATTAAATATAACAAATGTTTTACATGTTTAAGATCACTTCCTGAGCACCATTCTCTGGCAGTGGAGGGCAGACAGGAGGAGGTGGCAGGGGACAGTGAGAGGGACTGAGCCCACTGCCTTGTGGCTCATGGGGACACGGATGTGGGTCGTGGTACCGATCTTGGAATCTAATAGGGATGTAACCGGCTGTTCCTGGTCTCCCGAGCCTCCTTGTCAGTGGTCATGAAAATGTTGCATTTGCCTTCCTTATTATACCACTTTCTCGCAACAGACATTACTAAGATTAACATAAAGATGTGGATGCGATTGGCAGCCTAGACTGGCGAGTTTGGGTTTGTTCCAGAGTTCTGCGTTCAGATTTCTACAAATGGCACGCAAAACACGCAAGGTAATTACAAACAACTAAACACGAGTTAATAAATGTCACGGATTTCATAATCTTTAGATACAATGTGCTTTTAACTGAATATTATGCTTTGTTGTGGCACCAATCTTTATACAGTATGTTGGACCATGGACTTTTCCATTCCCTCCATAGTTCTGTAATGCTCTGCCCACAGCTACTACTACCAAAAACCATGGTGTCTGTAGCAAGTTTTCTCTCCGTGTATGTTATGCTTAAGATGGAAGAAATTGGAGGATGCAATAACAAGTGCTTTATTAGTCAAAACAGGAGTTAAATATGTTTTCAAGGTTTTACAGAAATGGAATTGCAGTCCTCAAAAGTAAAGCAATTGAAGGTTTCCTACGCAAGTGTGAAACAGTTTAATCTGTTTATAGGCATGTGTTGGAAACTCCATATACCTATGGCATGGACAGGTTGGTCCATTGGACAACCACTGGTGAATTCACACGGAGGGCATCAAGGTAATTGACCTTGCAGTGATGAAAGAAAGGCTGAGTTGACCTCTGGGATTTGATCTTGCAACTTGATGATTGTGCTACCCAGCTGATCAGTACAGCACCAAGTTGATCATTTGGATTGAGTCCATTCTGAATGAGTTGCTTATTCTTTTGGGATGGTTTAGTTCAGCTTCATTACAAAGCCATTGCACAAACACGTGCGTGTATGAAAACAGTGGTTGCTTTTACGACCTTTGGACCTGGATTTGAGGCCTTCCTGTGAATAATCGTCAACAGGGTGATTACAACCAAATAAAACCACAAAAGGTAGAGTTTTGTGTAAAAATGGGGGGAAAAAGTGATCAATATTAATAAAATGGAATATTTTCCTGTAAAGTTAAACTTGCTATTTTCTTCCCACAGATTAGACAACAAAAAGTAAAATTTGCATTGTATTGAAATATTTGTCATGGGTATGGTGATGAGAGGTCAGTGTCCTCACACTCCGAATGAACACTAAGAGTTTCTCATCTCTCGAGGCTCCAGAACCAATTTTTTTAAATACATATCACTATGGCAGGGAGCAGTCTAATACAACAGCCAATTGTTGGGCTTATACAAAATAGTGCAGTCTCAACAGGTAGTGTTCAGTTTACTGACCCCAAAGGAAAGATGGTGGTGGTAGAAGTCTTGACCCTGTGTTGACCCTGTTTTGGATGTGAATTCTTTGCAATTATGAGCCCATAATTACAGGCGACGTCCACTGAGCCTTCCCTGTGCTAATGGAAAGTGGCACCAGTGGCACTTTACTTGTGGAGAGGGGAGCGATGTGGAGGGCAATGCCGTATAATGACATTTGAAATAAAAGGGTTGACGAGACTTACTAAGGTGACAAAGTGCCTGTAAAAGTGTTCTCATTCGGGATTCTTTAAATATCCTGGGTTGATGTTGTGCTCGTCACACCAGTCTGCACGGTGTCTGTTTCAGATTTTGTCAAAAGCATCAGAGACCACTTATAGTCCATGGGCCAGAACATAATTTGGTAACAGTTTTAAATGGCAAATATTTAGTGATAACCGTTTCTGTAAATGGCTTATCTGATTACGTACTTACTATACGGTCGTTCAATAATTTACTTTTATTCGCGATTTAAAGATCCGGGTGCAACATACTCGTTTCCTTTTCAGGTGGTACCAACGAGTAAAATATTTGACCTTGGCTCATTGACTATTAGTCCAGAGCAATAATAACGTCTACTCCACAACTGAAAAACGAGTTAGAAGTACTGTGTCATAGGGGGAACTCCCATAGTTCATTGTACGTGGGCACGTGTATTCACAACAGCCTGATTAGTGAAGCAGAAAACAAATCATGAAATGATATATGCATCAAATTTGATCGCCTTCTAATCCAAGATGGTCATTTTGTCAAGATGCCCACCTGTTTTCCAATTTTTTTGATGTCCATTGGCAGTGTTCTGTCGTATTGATCTTTGTATCGATATGTTTGTGAGCTCATAAAAAATGGATGCCGCTTAGATGCAAAAAAAATCCAAAATGGCCCCCATATGCCAAAAAAATATATTTTAAACAGATCAATTGAACCATGTCATTTTGTTTCCACATGTCTCTTCACTAGTTTGGGCTACGAAGCAGATTAACTATATTGCAGATAATTATCGCATGTTCAGTTGCTTAGTGCTGTGCATCTGAGGCCCAAGTGAAGCATTTGCATCTTCCAAATTACATTGACCGTTGAACAGTTCTTGGCAACTTTTTTAAATGGAAGTGTAGTCCACATCATCTGCCAAATTTCACCTTTTTTCACCATCCCCTGTTAAAGGGGCACAGTTTATGGCTGGCTTGATTGTGCCCTCTTGTATCTGCAGAATAATGTGGGTTTTCTATTATGCCGTAGGGTCTGAATATTTTAATCATTGAATGTGTAATTTGAGTTTTGTTGGCTTGCATTGAGGTTTTTGAAATAATCACTGACCTGAAGAGAGGTTTGAACACAAATTACCATCTTGGAATATCATGTAATCAAATAAAGCCTCGCTACGTCACCAGGGCTGACATATCCTTGGAAAATATGGAGTTTTATTTTGAAGCTTTGAGTTGCGCCGTTTGAAACCCACAAGCGTGTGAAAAACTCACCCTCCCCTGCACAGGGAGGCTTTGAGAAATCACGATGTGTAGCCCAACCACCTGCGGACTCAGCAGGTGATCATCTCACACAGTTTCTCATGGGTCTTCAAGTGAGAACGAATGATTCAGAATTAATCCCTGTATGAGTAACCAACCCAAAGTACAGTATTGGTGACATTTAATTCCTGTAATCATATTACATAATTGTTTTAACATTTGACGTCTGACAGTTAGGTTTTAAAATTAACATTGTTCCTTTCTGATCATCTGCTACATTTGAAATTGCACATTTTTATCTGTTGAGTTTAATCCAGTTAATTTCCTGTGCAGTTCTAGATTTGAAGTTTTCGTGACTGCAAGTATACATATTTGTTTTTTTCGGTAAAGTCATGTAGGTGAAAACTAAATAAAATAAAAATTACTGTAGCGTATAAAGAGAGCTATTATTAGCTAAATAGCTCTCTTCATACGCTACAGTAATTTTGCTGGAGCATTCACACATGATGACAGATGCTTGTGTTGCTCCCGAAACGTGATTTAATTTAGTTTTATTTTGTTTCCTGTGCAGTCTTGTCACAATATAAACAAAGCATTCAGGGACCTGCGTTGACATGTTTTGTCAATTTCTTTTCGAGGATTTTGTATGTAGGAGAAAACGGAGGTTACTGGAGAAAACCCATGCATACATTTGGATAACACTAACGTTTTGAACCCACTTGCTATACTGTTATCGCCTGACCTCTGCACGGGTAGACAGGATATGGCAGCTGTGTGAATTTGGGAGCCTTGCAGCACGTGATATCTGCATGACCCAATAAGTCTGCCTTTAAAGAGCGATGTTATAGGCAACACGCCTCCGCAAGCTTTTGTTTTCATCAACGAAATGTGTACCAGCTGTAACGCTGTTTAGTGACACTGAGACAGCCAAACAGATACTGTTCAGCCTGACAGTGGTGAGGCCGATAAAGGGCATGTGGAACTAGTGAACTGTTGCCACAGACCGGGGATAGGGGTTTGGATTTGCTTTTATGACACATTGTTTAATTAATCACTGACGTGTGTTGTGCATTCATTATTAAAAACTCAAAATTAATATATGCATGTCTTCTTAAAACAGGTGTCAAAAGTCATCGTTGGTGAAACTGTAATGTGGTTTAAACCTTTCGTGACTGCAGGGATTCATCTTCTTGGTTCTTTCGGTAAAGTCACGTAGAAGGGAAATAATAAAATAATAAAAATAAAACAATAAAATATTTCTCACGACGTTTCGGCCACAACGCAAGCAGCCGTCCTCAGGTGAAGAACAGGTCTGTCGGAAAGACAGCGTCTGAATGGACGCTGTCTTTCCGAATTATTTTATTGTTTTATTTTTATTATTTCCCTTCTACGTGACTTTACCGAAAGAACCAAGAAGAACTGTAATGTGATCACACTGGGGACAGCTAAGCGATGCACGGTCGGCATCGGAATCCCACACGAGTATTGTGCCTCGTGTCTTTTGTCTGTGGTTTATGGCATACTCATTGAAAAAACTGAATATGTAGCGCTTATAGACCCTATGGCAAGCATATACTGTAGTTCATTTCAGAGAACAGATACGTTATGGTAATTCAGGCAAGGTTGCCAGGTTGCTTACCGTTTGATGGCACTCAAATCTGTATTGGGTCACCCCGTGGTGCCCTTATAAAACTCAACGTTTAACCTGCTCACGCCGGCTTGTGCCCGCCCTCACAGTCGGCCATATTTGCGGAATACACCACGCCGCCGTTGACCCTGGCCATTGACCGAGCAACCCAACGTTCCTACCAGCTCCCTCCGCAGGACAATGTGTTATACCCGCAACCCTAGCTAGCATCACTTATTTAAATTGTGGGGCCCCCGCATTTCACACGACGCCCCAAAATGACCGTGTGCAGAATGTAACCAAGACCACTGCCGGTATATTCCAAATGTATCGGGTTTACTTGGAATTAAATCTCTACACAAATCTTACATTGTCAAAGGGCAACAGGCTTACTACTTGCCCGGAGGAGTGCACGCATCACAAGCCACGATACCAACCCAAATGACCCTCACAACAACCAACACCGTCATACAACAACCCGACGCACGGCTTCACAGACTTCCTCCACCACGAACGCTGGGGAGGATAAAATTGCTGAGCAAAACCCCGAAGACACGCCCGAAGAATCACCCGGCTCTGAAACAGAACACTGTGGATCAGTCCCGGCAATCTCGAGCGGGATCAGTCGTGGAATAAAATCCCGCCCGCCTCAGTCGCCATCTCCAGCACAGCAGCCGCCTCGAACAAGACGAGGAGCGGAATTAAATCCCCCCCACCCCCTTCCCTTGGCCTCCCCCCCACCCCCTTCCCTTGGCCCCCCCCCCACCCCCTTCCCTTGGTCCCCCCCCCCACCCCCTTCCCTTGTCCCCTCCCACCCCCTTCCCTTGGTCCCCCCCCCACCCCCTTCCCTTGGTCCCCCCCCCACCCCCTTCCCTTGGTCCCCCTCCCCACACCCTTCCCTTGGGCCCCCCCCTCCCACTACCACAACACCCTGCTTATTTTTGTATTCTTCCAATTAAGGTCTCCCTGTTTAGCGAGTGGGCGGTGTCGCGCTCATCTCGACTGGCAGCCCTGATCCAGTGGTGGCAACTCCACATTCTCATGGTGCAGGTCAATCTCTATAGGACAACCACTGTTGACTTCCCATAGCATTCCGTGTACTCGTTTTTTTTTGTTACCCTGGAGGTATCGCAGATTAAGCTGACCTCTGGCCAGGTTAGGATTGAATGGTCAGTCACCAAGCCAGGCAACGAGTGAGGAGACTTGGGGATTAGGCCTTGTGTTAACTTGCTTCGTTTAATCACAAGCATGCCATCGTACAGGGATTACACGAACGATCCAGGGACAGAGTTGACACAAATCAAGCATCAAACCACCCTCACCGTGTACCACCTGTATTCTTCACGGTAACTTCAGCGCACTTTCTTCCAGACGATCTACATATGCTGGCCTTGTCATCGCTCTGTGCAGCAGCAACATCATGATACTTGGTGTGACTTGGCGTGGCCTTTGAAGGGCATTAAACGTATTGCGGTGGCAAGGTGGTTCATCACCACCAGCTGCGATATATTCACTGTTGGATAAACCCCAAGCTCTCGAGTTCTGCGATGTAACAATTCATATGAGCACCGACGCACAAGCTGTCATCACTTGGCTGCCACTTTCATTAGTCTTGACCACCAAACATAATCCCTTCTAGCGGTGTGTCCTCCCCATATCACTTTTCACAACAGTCAATGCGATGTCTCCGTTTTCTAATCCACGTGTGTCTCTTTCTGCCTTTCAATGTTGTTTTAAGTATGCGCCTCCCCATGCTTGAGCCATTTCCTTTGTAATTGTCGATGTTTCTCACCCATGTCATGACAGGCAGTATACACTAATTATAAATGTTATTTCTTTGGGCGAATTGGCATGTTCGTTTTCATTAAGTTAATTTCCAAAACCACTGAAACGTGCTCTCAACCATCTCTTTGTCATAATTTTGATCCCAGGCCACCTTTAATAACTATCCTAGACGTATAAAATATTTATTCTCCAGTAGTGTTCGTCCAACATAAATATTCAAATGTTTATCAAATTTGTACATTTTGGTAATTTTGTTTTTTACAGCCCTCTTTAAAAAATATTTTTAAAATAATTGTATCAATTCCTGTAGTTAATTCCCATCGGATGTAATAACTATGTCACCAACATTTTTGACGTAGTTAATATATTGCCTCTTAAATGTAGGGCTATCTCCAGTCGACTTTTGGAAAACATTCTCTAATTCCATTATGAAGAACTTAGACAATTGTTTGTCCATGTCCAACTCCCCTTATGTGTATTTTGGTATTTTCTTTATTGAGTCTCTTTATCTGTTCCATTCTTGAACATGTTTGTTTATTGTAAATTATTATTTTTATTTAGGTTTTGGTTTTTGGTGCTTGCACAACTGCATAAATTTCCATTGAGTCAAATGAATTTTGATATTCGTATAATCTTCTAGTCTCAAAACAGGGGCATATCATCTGGTCTAACACCGTTTTCAGACTAGGCTCAAAATAAAACTATCTCTGGTGTGGACCAATCAGTTTCAATGACAATGCATAGATTATCAGAGCAAGTTTTTTGTTTGCATTCTGACCACAAGTATTGTGGTTAATGCAGACATGATTCCTTGTAAAAGGGTTCAGTTTGGTGGTTTAACATCTTAACACCGGTTTGTTGCCAGAAAAAAAGTTGAAAACCTATTCTCATTCGTATAATCTTTGAGTATGTATGTGGATAAGAGTGCTCATTGTTCAACTGATTACATGAGGCAATAGTTCTGCTGGAATATAACGGAGAATTGTGTTTTATAGTAACAGGCCAATCAGGAATGACTGCGGCAACATATCAGAGCCTGACACCTTACAGCGATGTGGTCATTCGACGAGGAAATTACATCACAGCGAAGTTACGTCACATTTAGCTGCCATTACCCGATGCATGTGCAGACTCACTGTGCTTCCAGTGATCAGTCAGAGTTGCTGGTTTTCATGGGTGACGGTGACAATTTGCCCTGCTACCGCCCGATGTTAATCATAGACATTGGTACGCGTGCACTGGGCTTGAGCATGATTGTACCACCTGTGCATATATACAGTACAGGCACTTCATAGATATAATTTCAATAGGTTCATCTAAATATTTTGAGGTTGAAAACAGGTTTATGGGAATGTTATACGTGCAAGTTATTTTTAGATCGATATTTTATTATAATTTTAGTTTTGGACTAATATTTACACATTTAGATATGCTCTGGGCCTATAAAACTAATGAATAGTTTAAACTCGTGACATGGGGATATTTGATATTTTTAAATGGTTGCTATTTTAAATAAAACATTTTAATTACGCAAGGAGCTGAGTTTCTCAGCAGACATCACACTCAGCATTGTACACACAAGTAATAAATAACCTGAAGGCATTTGTTACAGAAGGCTCAGCCCCCCTAAATTGTTATACAGCAGTTTAAAGTCTTAACATTGTGCCGTGCCAACCCGTATGAGTTTGAGTATGCCCTCTTTAAACAAGGTCATGCTACAGGGCTGTTGTTGCAGCAGCGATCAATTGTAATTGATATATCTTTGTATAGAGTTCTATTACAACACGAGAGCCATGCGTATCACTGGGGATCGACCAGGAAGCTACATCATAGACCTGAATGTAATATCATTCGAGGGTCTATCTTACCGCAATCACCAGTAGGCACTCCCTTCAGCTTTGCGAGCGAATACAATGGTTTGGTCAGTGAGTGCCTGTGCAGAATGAGCACAAAATACGTGGGTTTCACCGAAATGCGTACAACCAATGTAAATAATGTATGCACCCTCGTGTAGCCATTGGTGACAACGTTGGGACGAACAAACTATGGAGACATTCCTTGAGAACGTGGCAAGTCTTCTGTGGGAGCCCAGAATTTGACATGCTCAATCTGCTCCGTCCTTTCTCGCCCATCACTGCATACCGGCTTCAGCAGAGCCAACTCGACTTCGACTACGATCCGCGGCTCGTGGTGACCTGCTCCTGTGTCCGCGTGTAAACCTCGTGCCATATGGCCAGCGCAGTTTCAGGGTCTCTGGCCCAAAGACCTGGAACACGCTACCAGCTCATGTTCGGGATCCATCCCTGAGTCTGAGCCAGTTCCGCAACAGACTCTACCTAAGGCCTACCTTGGCTCCTCCCACCCTCAACCAGTATATATACAAGGACTGTTTTCTTGGAATTTCTCTTACTTGATACAGCTATCGTGCTGTGACGGTTCCACCTGAAGACGGAAGCTTGTGTTGCCTCCGAAACGTCGTGATTTTTATTTTATTTTTTATTTTACTTTTATTAATTTTAATTTTTTACCTACGTGACTTTACCGAATAAACCTAAGAATATGAATAAGACTCAAAACAGTGTTGTTTCAAAGAGCCCACTTCAACACGTGATCAATGCGCTATCGTGATGGACTGGACTCATAAGAGTGCGCAATATCAAATGTTCTTACTTATTTGAAGTTAAGGATCTCAGTGCTGTTGGTTCAGTCCTGGGATACAGCATCGGCTACCCTTTGAATCATTCAGCCACCTTTCTTTATCTTAGTTTATCTTTAGAAAGTGGCACGGGAGGTTGGCTTTAACAAAAAATAAATCCAAAAAAGGTGCAACTCATTGCACTAAAGAGAACACAGCAATAATATACTGTACTGTATACTGGAGGCCACGTAAAAAAATACACCAACGTAATTCTCAGCACCTTCCCATATCTACCAGCAACATAGCAAAGGCAGTCAAACAACTTTACCAATGAAAAGTTAGCATCATCTCCGGATTCTAAGAAGCTCCAGTAAGTTAGGGACTGCCACGACACTTTAAACTAGAGCTGGGCGGCTTAATTGAAAAGTGCATAATTAGTTAACCCAATGCGAGAGGGGGCAGTGTCTGAGTTAAACATACTCGACATTCAACGATTCGGCACCGACCCCGCAGCAATTCGATGCCTTGTGTCGATTTGCGGTTGTGGTGGGACCTTCATAAATTAATTCAGTTTTGCTCCACATGCTCAGTACGACCCAAAACCCCCACAGAGAGCTAGGCAGCACAACCGCAAAGACCAACAGAGGATGACTTTGAAGTATCGTTAATGGGAAAAGTTCCTGAACTGATTCAGTTGCTGAAGAAGCTCCCAGGATGTGGAGTGTAGCATCGGACATCATGCTGAACAACATGCAGTACAGCCCGAAAACACATCAGGGAAATTCAAACTCTTGTTGGACAGATCCATAGTCACAACCTATATTGGATTCGATATGAAAATCATGCATTTGCTTTTCGGTTGACCCTTTCTGCAATACAGATGCTGGTAAAGAACATTGGCCACGCAAAGCATCCCCATTGAGAGACTATATTACTCCAACCTCCTATAGCTTATCTGAAAGTATGGTGGTAAATAAAAAAACGTTTTTTAGTGCACTAATTGGTAACCAGGCTGAGACCATAGACTTGAGAATCTGGTTTAATAATGACGCTTAATCGGGCAAAAATTCCAGCTCAAGAATTAAACATATCGGTTTGACTGTCACGTGACGAGCATTATACTCTAGATTCGGGTGGTTGGGAAAGTGCTGCCCTCTGCGGTGCAGCCAAAAGGTCACTTGAAGGGGTTTCAGGAGTTCTCTCTTTTGTGAGACATTCTCCAACACGAATGAATGCACTGCTCTGTGAGAGATGCGAATGGATTTTTAATCTCGTGACAATATAAGGGGCCGTCCATAAATGACGTCACGCGATCTTGGACGATTTTTGACCCCCCCCCCCCGTCGTCACAAAGTCAGACCTCCCCTCAAATATGACGTCACAAAGCTCTGCCCCCCCTCCCCCCATAAAAATATAAAACATGCTTCAAATCGCTGTAAACTATTGTCATTGTAGTGCGTATTAAATGTGGCGCTGCACTCTGATGTTGTAGGATAAAACATTTATTAAAAAGTCTATTTAATTAAGTAGAACGTGTTGTCTATATTTATTTAAAGTTGCGCATTTTGATGTGACGCCACATTTCTCAAACCCCTCCCCTCGTCACACATCGTCACAAATGTCTGACCCCCCCTAGGCGCGTGACGTCATTTATGGACGGCCCCTAAGAGCACATTCAGGATACAATGTGGAGAAAAGATTAATGTTTCATGCGATATACCCAAGCAATGAACCGAATTGATCGAATCACCTTCCACTCACTCCACTGAAACAGATTTAAACTCACTACGTCGATCAGTTAATATCTTACTTGACATTGTCCCCAGCAAATTACGACTTCACCCAAAGCTGCTTATGATTGCCTCTTTGAACGGAATTGTTATCTATAGAGCTGATTGTAAATTGGGCAAAACATGACTTAATACGGGAAACCCCAATTGGCCAATTTGGTTCGGATAAGTGGAGGTGATAAGGTTAATTTGCATTGCAGAAGGGTCTTCGATTACACGCATCCCATATTTAAACATAAACACCACTGACACATTTATTTTGTATATTCACTTTCTTAATAGGAATGTGTTAATCACAGCAATAATGCACCTTTAAATGGAAATCCAAGACAAACACAAAATTCCCTTTGTACCCATTTCTTCCTTCCCTCCACCATACAATTCCCCATGATTGATGTCGATGGTTTTGCCCAGAGTCGGGTTCAAGAGCATACCATACTTATTGCCAATAGCAACATTTTCAAGCTAACAGTACAGCCATCATGCTCAATGCTGCTATGATGAGTCCAAATAAGGATATAATTTATGCATCACTACCGCCGATACGTCATATTTGCTAAAATTTATTTTGATGATAACCTAAAACAAGAGGACCACAATGCATTTATTTAGGAACTGGTGATAGTGTTTTGCATATTCAGTAGCTGTGTGCATATTACACGTGTTAGTGTGTTGTGACTAACATAAATGCCACGTTACGTTAGCATGTGGTTCAGCCTCAGAAAGCCCTCTCTATAGGAGTTATTTAAAATGTTTATTCAATAAGCAGAGCTGATGGTCAAGTTAATTATCATACTACACTGGGTAATCAGTTTCAAATTATGTTATTAATTTAAGCAGATCACAGCACGCAGATTACATTTTTTTGTAATGGATTATGGAGCTGCACTTTGTATACCCTCTATTTGTTCAGGATTTCCTTTACTGGAGATAGCATATCGATGTGTGGTCCATTAAGGGCTTGGTCAATTGTTTTAATTCACTAGCCAGTGTTATGCGGCTGATGAACAACAGCTAGCATAGTTGCATTCAGGATGATGCAGCTACACAAACTTAAAGCTTTATTCACAAATGACTTAGCTCTCTAGCAGAAAATGTTCAATCAAATAGCTCAATTATCACTTTCAAACACAACAGCAGGCAACGTTCTTGCTACTTATAACTCAATGATAATGCATGAGGGGGGGGGGGGGTTTAATGCCTAGGTGTTAGAAAAAAAACCCGGCAAAGAGATTCCATTCCAAAAAATCCGTACAATTTTTTTTCTAAAACACAGGTAAAAAATGTAATGCTTCGTGGCTAAGCTTGGCCGATTGCCTTTATGAAATCGGACAACAAAATGTGGAGCCGTAATAAAGTGTCATTGTTGTTTTAAGTCAACCAATTTATTGGTTATTGAGATCAACTCAAGCACATCTGTATTTGTGGATTGACTTATTGTCAAGGATGTTACATTAATTATTTACTGTGGTTTTTAAGCAGAGTATTTGACCAGTCTCACTGTTGAGTATTCTGTACAATTCGCTATGTGAGATACAAGGTCCACCTACGATTATCATGGTTGGCTATGTATGGTGCAAAAGAAGTTCAACATACATACAAGTCACCTAGTCATTGTTATAGTGTTCACTGCCAATTTCTCAGATGACGAGAACTTGCTCAGGAACAATTACACCCATGCACGAGACTTGGCATGCACATACAAGTTAACATTTCAAACATCCATTACAAAACCCTAAACTTCAAAAGGTCTAATTATAGGACGTGTCAGTCACACTTTATGATAACATAAAAAAAATCACAAAATAAAAAAAATATATAAAACCATACGATATCAATAAATGTAGCACAATTATTGTATTTCACAATAATTATGTTCACAAACTCCAAAGATTGTAATACATCATGCCCTAATGTGACAGACAGCCCTTGAGTAATCTCAGGCGAGCTCTTTGTAAACCATCTTCTTTCACTTGTTTATAGGGGCAATATTTTGACAAATTTACTTGACAGACATCAAATTTCATAAAACACCAAAAGCCCAGGTTATTCAACAGCCTTTGCGCAACACAACTCAGACTCAACCCTTTGACCCCAACTCCCATTTGTCATTTTCCTCTTTCCCAAAATGCCAAGGCATGGTGGTGTGTGCCATCTTTTTTTGTTTCTGTATTACTCTGCCCTTATCTGCCAATAATGTCTTCAGTTTAAAAGCTCAAATTAAGTGTTAAACCAAATGTGCACAATTGTTTTTTTACGTGCAGTCATTGATGATGAATCTAAGGTCATCAGCTGAGCATACACGATACCATGAATTAAATCTCAAAGCGATTTCATGGATCTTAACTCGGCATCTCTGGTGCTAGTTCGTTGCTCCGGCATGGGCATCACAAGCCTCCCTTGCAGAGCCACACAATAACCAGAATCCGTTTCATAAACCTCATGCTGTGCAGTTCAAGGATGTGGTTTCGCAGTGACATGAGAATTTGACGTGCGGCATAAGCCACGTGATATTTTACGAAGGTTTAAAAAAAAAATAAAGACGCTGGTGCACATTTATTGCATGTTTTTCATCATTGTGCGTTTTGAAGCTTAAAGTAAAAAAAAAGAGCAAGCACACACCAGGGGGAACGGCGCTGAACTCACAGATACATGTTACAGTTTTGTGTTTAATGTCCATCGTGTAAATTTGTACCAATCAAAGTAACATCAGTTTTATAGTTTGTTAAATCTTTTCAACCATAACAAAAACACAACCATTTAATATTAATGTAAGGATTAAAAAACATAATCTTCAGATTTCGTATTCTTAGTTTCTTGACAGTATTTTGTATAATTGATGTCACAAGTGAAAACAGTTTACGGAAAGGCAGTGTCGCCGCGGATGATTACACATCATCGCTCACACACCTTACTAATGCCCTTGCTTTGCCCACCTTCCCACACTCAAAATAATCTGGTTTTCCTCATTGGTCAACTCATGGCCTATCACTGGATTCCCCATTTTATGACTCGACATCTCCTCCCCCCTCCTTCACCAACGTACTAGCAATCGACACTTAGCAAGGCTCCATTTGGCAGGACCTCATCGTGAAGAGGTCATCATGGCCGATGCCATCGATATCATCGCAGCTGACCATCGTTTTCTTCTAATATATCCATCAAGTGTTGCAAAGTGTTAAACCAAACTCCAAGGCCCACTCTTTTTCAGTCTCGTTACCACCACCACCACGTAGCTCAATATCTTATATCCTTGGTTTCCGACCTCTTGGTGTCACTCGTATGTCCGACAATGTAACCTACCTCATAATGAATAATGTATCTTACAGCACATTCTGAATTTGAATTGCAATTGTCATTTATTCGGATTTTATCTCCAATTATAACACATATAACGGTGCCTTGCTGTAGCTTCATTGGGCTCCAATTTACGAGAACACAAATTTAAGTCTTGTTCGTCAACCCAAACAAGGTTTGGAAAATAACCACTTGGTGGAAATGAATAATGAATGTCCAATAAGGAAACTTTTGGCTCGCAGAATTCAAACACCAGTTCGGGACTGCCAATTGGCTTTAGCACTACTTAAAATTCACTCAAATACGAGGACACGGGCTGGGGTTTGAATTTTAATACCAGTTGTGCCATCGGTCAAAGCATTAGGAGAAGTGATCACACTGGCAACTCTTCACAATAAAGAAACATTGCATCACGATATTTTGGAGCGGATTCTGAAGGAACCACAATACGACTTCAACAGCCATTTCAACAGGCTTTTCACCCAACATTAGATGACATTTCTTCATGCCATGAATCACAACTTGTTTTATGTCAATCATGGATATGATGCAATTATACAAATTTAGAGTTTAAAAAGTAAGTGGGCAAGCAGAATATATCGGAAACTAGATGTTAAACAAACTCTTAAAAAGAAAATCTGATTTTAATTAGCCAAGTAATTAAATAATGGCAGCTCAATATTTATGATAGGAATTTAGCATTCACCCTACAAACCACATTTATTGTTAAAATTGGGTCCTAACATTAACTTAAAAACTCTAACTGGATTTAGTGATCAATAATACCACCACTGATTTTGTAATTAAAAGCCTTGTTTATTGAAAATTAACTGAGTTTTCTCTGCTCAGCAACAAAGTATCACATGATTTCTGCTTTCTAAAGAAGTGACAATGTATACTTTTATCGTAATGCTTTAAGTAGGTTAGGCCAGTTTACTGCACTCTGAAGTGTTTAGGACTTCCAGCCAAGTCAGGTTAATTTAAACATGGATATGAACACTCATTAAAATAATCACATTCATGATATTATTCTTTAACAATACATTATCTTGTAATTTTATTTTAATGCAAAAAAACTATTACTTAATTTTAAAACACGTACGCTATATTCCTTGGGTGTTTTGGTAAAGTCACATAGATAGGTTCAAAGAAATAACAAAAAAAATATTTGAACCTATCTACGTGACTTTACCGAAAGACCCAAAGAATATGAATTCCTGCAGCCACAAAAGCTTTAAGTCAAGATCTACATACACTATATTTAATATCGTGCAGCATATGCAATCAAGGCTGGACTACATTCATAGGCAGATAGCAATGCCACCTTAATAATGCAGTCATAGCATCATATTTAGCTATACTGTGCTGCCTGAAATATTACTTTCAATGGCAGTAAAGTTAAAACAGAGAATAGATTTATTATACGTCATTGACACTTCACAATAGGTTTTTAAAAAATTAATACTTCAGCAGAGTGACTATATGCCCTGATTTAGTGAGCAATAATATTCCCACCCTTCTCAACCTCTTGCTAAAACACATGCCAGGAAAGAGTCAGGCTTAACGTGGTTGGGTAGTCTCTCCTTATCCTCTGCTGTTCCTTATGTCAGAAAACATTTCCATGGCATTTTTATACATTCCACTCTCTCAGACTGTTAATATCCAGATTAAAAAGCTCATCACTTCTCTAATGAATACATATGATTCAGTTAAACATCCCTTCAAATTACCTTCACATCACCTACCAACCACTTATAAATATTACATCAGCAACCGTTTTATATACTTTTTCATTAGGCATTGCTTTCTTGAGCCATATTTTACTCTATTAGAAATTTAAAAATTCTGCACAGAACCTAGAAAGAGTAATACTTTTTAAAAAATATTTGTAGAAAAGACTCACAGAGTACAAACATCTATTTTAGGTGGTTGCGGATTGGGATGTTTACATTTATTTTAAGTTGTTGCATGCAAAAGGTAAACTTGAGTGGCTCAAAATAAAACCAAGCGTTCATGAGAACTCGCAAACTCCACTGTATAGACAGCCTGTCTGAAACCTACCTTCTGGATTTCCAACGATAGTCAACCACCTCTTTTCCCAGGAGGTGGGCCATCTCATGCACACCATCATCACGATGGCTCAATGCAATGCAGGACTCCCATCCCTTCATGATCCATCAACCCAACCTCCACATTTCAACGTTTAACGGACATGCATTTCTACCACAGACAGCAGCAAACGATATCAACTCGTATCCTCATGTCCTGTCAAGTGATCCGCTTTCCCCATCGCTTACTTACAGCCAAAACATTCGGACATGCCTTTCATTTACTTGGGCTGTTTACTTGTTGGAAAGATGCATGGGATTCGTTTTGACAGTCAGGGGCTTGTTGGTTGGAGGACGGGTTGAGGACGGGTTGTGGATGGCCGTTGCGATGTGGGGTCGTGACTTGAGGGTGGGTGTGCGGGAGATCTTGGGGCGGGCCGTTGAGGGGCGGGAAGAGGGAAGAGCCATTTGTGGCGATGAACCAAGTTGTTACTTGAGGGTTGAGACGACATCTCGGAAGATGTTCAGGAAGATGTTGGCATGGATCTCGGTGAAGATTAGGCTCGGGCGGAAGCGAATCGATATGTCCCCACAACCACCCAGCACCACTCCTAGTAACATGCACACCAAAAACAAAGATTCCACATAAAGCCATATGGTAGGGATGAGTTGCACGTTTATAAATATCAGACTTTTAAGGACAATTCCAGATCTTTTTCATATTTTCGGATAATTTACAGTGTACTACTTTAAAATGTGCTCAGCACCATTACAGGGGAGCGTGTGTAAGCACGCAAAACAAACGGCGCCGCCACATCGTGAAGGGAAAGCCGAAGGGAAGTGTGGTCATAACCTGAACGTGCGGCCAAGACACACGGGCACACAATAGGCTAAGTTAACAACAAAAAATGCGACACAAAACACGACACTCGAGGCTTAAGGGCAAAGATACGTTAAGCTAGCACACGTCTAACCTCGCCTGTGGAACCCCACACGCAGAATTTGAGATGAAGGTGTGACCCATAGGCAGCTTTTGAAGGGGGAGTAGGGAGTGCGCCTCAGGAAGGCAGGCGTGTTAGAGCCTCTGTGAAGTGGAGCCCTGATCGGAACCGACCACACAAGGTACCAACTGTGTGCAAAGACGAATTTCGGGCGTGGTTCTGGCAACCCACCCCCTCGTGTACCTTTCCGGCCTTCATAGGTGCTCGCTAACAGCATTTGCCCCTACAGTCTGTTAAGGCTACACAGGGGATCTTCATCTCGTGTGTGTGTGTGTGCGCACGTACCTTTATTCCTTGCTAGTAGCACTGCCTTGTTACGAGTGTCCTCATCACGAATGTCGATGGCACAAAATGTGCCCCGTCCTCGTGCTCGACTGAGTATGTTGGGGAATTCATTCTAGAGCGGCGAGAGAGGGGCACAGTTAGGATCCAGTTGTGTGGTGGTCAGAGGTCTTGGGGGTTTGGGTGGCGGAAAATAACAGTGTCATATGTTGGATTGCATTGCAATGGGATGGCTTTAGTCGCATTACAAGTGAACCAGAATGTGAACCTACTCATCTAATTATGTTCGTCTACGTATATATTTAGATTTACGATTTGCATAAAAAAAAAACTTGACTGAGTTTAACATGGTAAAACATGTCGCATTTTGCATCGGGCATCGGTGGTCGCACAACGGTCAAGGGAAGTAACTGAAAATACAAAGAGGCCCCCCCCTTCTCAGAACTGTAAAGAGTCCTGGGGCCCCTATTAAACATAATCTGGCCCCGCACGTGGGTGTGAACGATCGCTATACCTGCAGGTCCGTGAGCCCACGCAGCAGAACGGAGCCCGCATGCTGCACGTTGTCCAGGAGCCGCTCCGCACGCACCACCTTCAGCACCTCCGCCAGCATCAGCGTCTTGCTGGGCTCCCCCATCCACGTGTTGTAAATGCGATACGGCTACACAAAGACAAAGATCCGCCCTATAGCCTTAATAGACTGTTGGGGCAAGTGCTGTTAGCGAGTACCTATTAAGGCCGGCACGACACACGAGGGGGTTGAGTGGGCCAGCTCCACGCCTGGCCACCTTTGTCTCCCCAGTGGTGATGTTTACACACTGTACCAGGTACTCATTTGAGGCTGAGTCGACCTACGGGAGGGCCAGTTCAGATAATAGTCACTGGTGTTGGCCGTGAGGACTCAGGTTACTGGATTCGTCGCGCAGTGCGCTAACCGCTACACTACCGCTCCCCACTTAGGCACAACAACAACCACTATTTGCCATTAACCGGCGGTGATGTCACCACGGCGCTTGTGCCAGGCTATGTGCACTGTAAGGCCAAGTGAAGCGTCGAAGGCTTGCTGGCAGGAGGTCACGAGACAGACCCAGGTGCCATGGGTTAACTGAGATAACTGGCAGATGCACCACTTGTGCCCCCTACTGTGCCAACTTGCTCTGTTTTATCCACCCGGCGCTGCTCTGCCCACCGTTGTTGTTGTAAGGTGACTTTCCAGTAGTGTCCTTCATGAGCCTCCTCCACAGAGACCAATCTTGATACCGCTGGTACCAGTCATCGGCAAGTCCACTCCGCTCCATTTCCTCTTGTACCACATCAGTCCATCTCTTCTCTAGCCCGTGCCCATTTAGCCCCATCTATCTGGCCTAACAGAAGCTGCTTGGCCATGTAGTGGCTTGCCATGCAGGCTACATGACTCAACTAACGCAGTGGTGGCGAGATGTTAACTACCTTTCCTGGTATACAGGTTGTGGGTTCAATCCCGACCATGATACCTGTATATTTTGAGTTTGCATGTTCTCCCCGTGGTCACGTGGAATTTTGTCCGGATCCTCTGGTTTTTCCCTCCACACTTAGAAGCATGCAGTGAGAGTATTTGTTTGCTATACATTTCCACATGATAAGCCACTTCATTGAATTATCATTTGTGGCCAAGTTGCTTCTGAAAGTGAGCTATATAGCTCAGTGAGCCTTACCTGGTAAAATAAAAAATAGTTTAATAGTTTCAAATACCTTGCCGGAGGAGCTCACCAATGGGACTGTGTCCAGATCTTTCAAGGATATGTGAGCTACTCATAGAATCCAGCCTGGTTAAACCCAGGATGGATCGTAGGCAGACCAGCCTGAATGTTTCAAACCGGCAAAAATGTTCTATTAGGAGGGTCCACGTTTCGCAAGCATAGAGAAGGGAGGGCATGACTGTGGATGAGAAGACCAGAAACTTTGTGTGGAGCGATAGACCAGGTAGCTTCCACACAGAGATACACAGATAATGAAAAGATAATGCCGCTCGACTGATTCAGAGTGAGACCTCTGCTGTCAAACCGGAGCTGGTCATAAGTACACTGCCCAAGTATGGGAACTTCTCCACTCTCTCCACAACTGCCCAATCACTCATGGGAAGTTGAGGGAGGGGTGCGTTTGATGACATAAAATACCCAGGGGCAATTGCTTTGTTTTTGTGGGGCTGATGGTAAGGCCCCATCTCTTAGATTAATGCTCCAGGTTTAGCAGTAGCATCTCCAACTCCTCAGAATGGGCAGCAATTACCAGATCATCCACATCCATAATATGGTTGACCAAAAGGGAGCCATTCCTTGACCACACTCAAGCATTGATCTATACCAGATGGAAAATCCACCACTACATCCATACAAAGCTTCTCGAACTACATGGTCAAAGAAGATGTTAAATATTGTAGGGGCCAGAGGACATCCCTGTCACACCCCAAGGTGAACAGAAAAAGGGTCTGACACCATGCAACTTTACTCGGGCCTACTCACCATGATGAAGATCCTTAATGATTCCAAGCAGATGGTATGGGGCTCCAAAAGCGCAAATAATAATCCAGAGCCCTGGCCTATTGATGGTATCATAGGCCTTGACCAGATCAACACAGACGCACATATATGAAAACACCCACACACACCAATTCTGTGCGGAGTTCGTCCTTATAGTAGAAACCGCCGGTGAGCATCTTCTTGCTGAATGTGACGACATCGGGTGGGTTCTCCAGCCCCCAGTGCTCATGTGCCCAGAAGAGGCCTGTAGTACCAGCCCCAGTCTGCACCTCGTCGCACAGAAAGGCTGCCCCATGCTACACATACACACACACGCACGAGTATAAAGATCTCGCACACATAGCCATAAATGCAGATTATCTGTATCAAGTGATCTAAGAGAGCAACTGTTAAGGAAAAAACACTTACACATGCACGAACACATAACCCCACATTTCTACACACCAGTCAATGGTCATCCACACATTCGTACACACTTGCGTGCACATAAACACAGACGCACACAATCAAACAAGCAAACATGTGCATGTTAGAATGCATACATATCCAAAAAATACAAAGATCCCCCATAAGTGCTGTTAGCGAGCACCTATGAAGGCCAGCATAGCACACGAGGGGGTGGGTGGGCCAGCACTGTCCTCGTCCCCCGAATGTCAATGTTTACACACTGCACCAAGTCCTCATTTGAGGCTGAGTCGACCTTGGGGAGGCTCAGGACCAGCTCAGATAATCTTCACTGGTGTTGGCTGTGAGTGGAAATCGAACTCGGGTTGCCGAGTTCGTAACACAGCGTGCTAACCGCTACACTATGTATCCACACACAAACACAAATTAATTTTTGCACTCATGCACATAAATGTGGTAGCAGCACTGTAGCCACATTTCAAGTGTTTGTACCACAGTGCAGCCCCATTGCTTTATAATGGAGTATAAGGTACATGAAGAAATAAATCGCTGAATTGTAGCCGTTGTATAAGCAAACGATTACACCCATTGTTGAAGATTGTTCACGCACCGAGATTCGTGGCAGCTTGAGGACATCGCATTTTGCACGTAATGAAGTTGCTGCCTTGCTCGGCACAAATGCTTAATAAATTGGCAGCCCTGAGCCTGGAGTGGAAAATCCACATTTTCTACTGACAGGTGCCAGTCCACCCATAAGATTATAAAAGTAGGACTCAGCTCTGTGTCTCGACATATAAAAATATACATCAGAGTCCATCAGCCTTTGGGCTTTCCATATGAATCTCAACAAATCGCATTTGTTTAAGCAATAAAACTGTTGACAGGCTCAACCTTCTCTGTCCCATCGTAAGTAAATCTTTAAACATAAATGCTACTGGCTAAACATATGCTTTTAGCAAGAGCATCTGGCAGAGGGATGATGGGAATTTGAACATTTAACCTTTAACTGTGAGTTGAGCTCTCGAAACACAGCGCCACCACACAAGAGCCGAGTGCAAGAGCTGTAATCATGGCGAACCTTAGCAGTGAGTGCACGCAACTTGCGGAAGAAGTCGTCCGAAGCGTGGTTGTCTCCCCCCTCAGCCTGTATAGGCTCCACCACAACGCCAGCAACAGGACGGCCTTTTCGTGCAAACTTCTGCATCAGATCCTCAACCTGCATTGTGGGAATCGTTCAGTTTAAAGCCACAATGCACTCAGGCAATCACTGCCAGCAAGTCACTGGCAACATAACATGGCATGGCTATGGCAGATTTTTACAATTTATGTGCAGCCAATCAAAAGATGGCTTGTTAAAGAGTGTGTTTGTGCCTGATTCTGTTTCAAAAATAATTATTCGTCTGCAGAGAAAACTATTTTGGGTAGTCGTGCGACCTCTGTGTTAAGTAACATCACAAGTACATTTGGTATTCGAGGTATTATGAAAGCACAAGGCTATCACGAAGCCACTATGTTTCACGAACAATTATAATCTGCAGTAGTTGTATAATCGGAGGCGATATTGCGATGTGGCTTTACAATGGAGGTAATTTGCAAGTCATTTTCTAATTTGACGATTTGTTGTGATCGTGATGCCACCAACATGCAATCAGGAGTTGGAATCCCATTGCTCACTACGGGGAACTGTGATCCTTTTTTTTTTACAATAGAAAATTGTGAAAATTGCTGTGGATGATTGCTACAGAATTACGTGAGTGCCTCATGGTTTTTGGACAGATTAATCAATGGCAACAGGAGAAATGAGTAAATGGATAATAGCATTTCTCAGTGTTAGAGTCTTAATGGTTAATGTAACCAAATATATGGCTATTATTTTGTAGACATGCATGTAGTTGTGTGCTCCAGGGCGTTCAACATGAGGTTAGTGCTTCCAAATAAAAAAAAAAGTTCTCGTGTATTTTTAAGAAACCTACTCGGGCACACTACCACAGTGCCCTCTAGTGATGTTAATAGAACATGAAAATCTCTTTTGTGCATTACGTCACCAACTGGAAGTCTGGTTTTTAATGCTTAAACATGCATTCATTGGTCACAGAAGTGGATTTCAATTGCTGCACAACTATAGACTGATACGGTTTTAAATATTAACCGACACACCACTCAAATTGTTTATTTTTTGGCTGCGTCTTCCTGTGTGCAAGCGAGAGTGCGGTATGCGTGACCTCAGCCAGGCAGCGCGCCTCCTCACTCGCGTTCTCCCGGGAGTGCTCCTCCAGCGGGTACTGGAGGCGCGGGAAGGGAGCGATCGGCCAGTCCAGTGAGGGGATGTCCAGCTTGTGGATCGCCTTTGAGTGCGTCGTGGCGAGGCAACCTATGGCACAGACAAAGGCAAAGACCCTCCAGTATAGCCTTAACAGACTGTTGGGGCAAGTGCTATCAAGCGAGCATCTTTGAAGGTCGGCACATCACTCGAGGGGGTGGGTAGCCAGCACCACCACGCACGTTCGTCTTTGTCCCTCCAATGGTGATGTTTAAACATCACACCAAGTACCCATTTAAGGCTGAGTCGATCTAGGGGAGGCCCAGGACCATGTTGGTTGTGAGCAGGAATTGACCTCGGAGCTCCGAGTTTGTAGTACATTTTGCTAACCACACACTTGCATGGTCACGTAACACGCTCATTCGTTCATTAGGTTTTTAGCCAGCTGGCCAGGACTGGGCAAAGATGTTGCCCACTTTCACCGAGGCAATCGGGGAGCAGAGACTTAGGTATTTCTTAACTTACTACTAAAACAACAATAATATATTTAAGAACCCACAATTTAAAAAAATATATATACTCTGAAGAATTACAATAAACAAAGTTTAACTTAAAATATTGTCAATGATTCTCACAGTCTGGGATACTATTCCAGTATCCAATCAAGCTATTCAAATACCATGCCAACCAAGTGATCTCCAAGAGGAAAATAATTGCAATCTAAATGCAGTGCTTGAATGCCATATATCTGGGTGTGTTCGATAAGTACACTTTACCTCCAAATGATACAAAATTGTATTCAATACAAAATATTCTGTATATACAGGGCAGAGTTCCTCAGAGAGTCATGTATCCATTCCGAGGGTTGTAGATCCATTCTTAACATTTTAAGTTTACTTATTATGATGGTATGATCCACGAGGTCAAAGGCTTTATTAGATCAATGAAGGCTGCGAATGCTACTCCCCCATTACCAAGAGCTTCTTGGAGATCAGCCACTAAATTAACAAGAGCTGTTGAAGTGGAATGCCCCTTTTTGAAACCTGATTGGGCACCTCAGATGAGTGAAAATTTGTCCAGATGCCTAAATCATTGCCGATTTAATTTGCATTCTAACATCTTGCTTCAAGTCGGTAGCAATGTGAGTGAACATTAGCAGACGAAATTAACGGAGGACTGTCCAACAAGAGCCTAAGTGGATGCCTTGTTTATTGTCACACTGGTGATCATTTGCAAGGAGATGCAACCCATTTTGAGGAAGGTGCAGACGTTTCACATCAACGCTCACTTACCCATGGTGCGGCCGTGAAAACTACCCATGAAGGACAAGATCGAGAGCTCAGGACTGCCAGGGGACTGCAGACAAAAAGACAAAGACCCCCATGTAGCAGCTTATTGTTGGGACACATGCGGCAAGTGCTGTTCGTGAGCACTTATTAAGGCTCAAACAGCACACAAAGAAGTGGTGTGGTCTATGCCATATATAGCCTTTGCTTCCCAAGTGCTGACGTTTACACACTGCACCAAGTACTCATGTAAAGCTGAGTCAACTTTGTGGAGGCCAAAAACAGATTAAAATACCACTTGCTGTCAATGTTAGCTGTGGCCCTGTAAATGTATCAGAATAGACTAATCACTGTACCACCACATCCCACCATAAACACATGCCCCAGAAACTGCCAACACATCACTCCAAAACACACAACACCCCGCAACACCTCAATCCCTGGTATGACATGGGTATTTCATATATAATCAATCATACAATCAGTATCGCACTATTTTTACAGTGCTTTCACAAAGGCGTGATGTTTCACAGTGGGGTAGTCTGCCATTAGGGGGCGATGTTGCTATGTGGTTTTACCCGATTAGGTATTTTCTACACGGCTTACACATTTTCGAATGTCAAAAAAACATTTACGGTTCACTGTAAAGCAAAAGGGGCGTATTCTATGATTAATTGCAGTATTCACCAGATAAGGTACTGGACTTGAACCGTGAACATCTTATTCAAGCGGCAAACATACAACCATGTATAACCATTGCAGAGGGAGAAATTGCAGCCTTTGTAAATGGATTATGGGTATGTGCATACCTGATTAATCATACTTGTCCTCAACTCTTCAGTAGTGGGTTTGGCTCCTCCTCTCTGCTTATTCTGTTGGAAAGGCAAACATAGCACAACAGGAGAATTTTGATTCATACAGCATCTAAATGCAGTCATGAGACCCATATACATACCCACAACAACCCATACTTTGAGGCTTCATGCACACAATTACACAGACAAAAAGATAGTCTCATAATTATTTGCATAATTCCCAGCTGCCTTTGTATTTCAAATGCAAATGTTCACCCACTAATAAAATTTTCATGAAAAAAAGTTATCCATTGAATACATTCTTAAAGATAATATGCCTAATTTAAATGGGCTCTCACACGATTTTAAATAAAGGCCATCAATATTATGATTTAAGGCCAAGCAGTAAATTCGCACACTGCGCTATGAACTAGGTAACCTGAGTTTCATTACCAGGCATGGCTAATATTAGTCGAAATTAATATGAAAACGGATTTGTCGGCATTTCCATGGGTGGGAATGAGTCTCTCCCTACCACCCTCTCTGGAGATGAAGGGTTAAATGAACCTCCATCCAGGATTTGAACTTGTAGCCTTTCCAATTGTGAATCGAGCACTCGAACCGCAAGCACCACCCGGTCAGATATCCACAGAGGTGTGGACTCGAGTCATGTGACTTGGACTCGAGTCAGACTCGAGTCATGAATTTGATGACTTGCGACTCGACTTGGACTTGCATAACAATGACTTTGTCCCACCTATGAGATGTGGACTCGAGTCATGTGACTTGGACTCGAGTCAGACTCGAGTCATGAATTTGATGACTTGCGACTCGACTTGGACTTGCATAACAATGACTTTGTCCCACCTCTGGATATCCACATTTGAGCCTTTATTTACTGTTACAAGAATGCAGCTTAAAACAAGGACACGATCAATGCAAAATAAGAATTATGAAGCACGTTTGATTGACATTTGGGTTTTATGCGGGAAAGGGTGGTGACTGTGAGCTTAGCGCGGATGAAAGAGACCGTATTTGTTGCCTTGGGAGACAATTTTTGGGTGCCAGACAACAGCCATTTATCTGCACACCACGTCCCCATCAGCACCGACAATGTAGCATTGTGGCACACTTATGTAACATGCAGCGGCATGCATACGTGCAGTGCTTGCCTTATGTTCCCTTCGTGCCTGTACCCCATTGATTCACACGTCGACAACAATTGTCGGGACATGTACAAAACTGAGCAATCTTCCCTTTTAAAACTGTCTACACTACGTGCACATGTATGTGTGATGTGTATCATCGATGCCTAGAAACTATGTTTGGTCTAAAAATCCAAATCCTCACTACCACAAGCCCTCCACCCCTCGTGATTTGGTGAATTGTCATGGTTGTGATTAAATTCAGGAACCAATCATTTTTCTTCTCATTTTTACTGGCTTGTTTGTAATTGTTTCTGTGGTTCTTTTTTCTCTCAAATTTAGTTTTCTCCATTTAAAAGGTCAGTGATTTCCTGCTCGAATTAGCATTTAGGCAGTGCTCATCTCCTGTTTACAACCCTGAGCCACTTGACTTTCCCACAAAATAGTCCTTATTATTACGACCCCAGAGGGATGATGGGTTGAGTCAACCCCCAACCAGGATTTGAACTCACAAACCTACCGATTGCAAGCTGCTCACTGTACTACTTATGTCACCTGGTCAATGAACCAGGTGCACAAATGTAACATGAACATATTATTTGCATACACAATCGTCGATATCTACATGCACAATTAAAAGCATGTCTTTTGAGTATAAAAATATATTATACAATTAACCAAAACATGGATCGATATATCATTAACGAATTACCCATGTGCAGAGGTCTACCCATCTGCACCTGCATTGTCTCTATAGCTGCAAACTATCTAACGACAAAGAATAATAATAGGTTTTTAACCCTTTTTTCTGGCAACAAAACTGACACCTTTTTACAAGGAATCATGTTTACATTAGCCACAATACCTGCAGTCAAAATGCAAAAAAAAACACTCTGATAATGTATGCACTGTCCTTGAAATTGATTGGTCTACACCCGAGACAGCTTTTGTTAGAGCCCAGTCTCATATGGTGTTCGACCAGATGATGCCAAAAGGCGCACAACTCAAAGACAATGCATCATCAGAGTATTGAGGGCACGGGGTAAGCATTTACATCATGAGACCTCCTTTGCCAGTAGCAAAATATAATAATAGGTTTTTTACCCTTTTTTCTGGCAACAAAACTGACACCTTTATACAAAAATTATTTATTGGGGAAAGCCTAGATAAGTAAAAAGTTTCAGGAGTGTCCTGCCATGGAATATGGAGCCATATTAGATCATTTATTTTGCGTGTTGGAGGAAACTTGAAAAAAAAACCCACACAAGATAACACTAACTTCTGTATAGATGGGTCAGGAACTGCTTTCTCTACAGTTAGCTATTGGGAAACTCCAACGCAACAGGATAAGTCTAACAAACACAATGAAGCCTGCGTGGGTCCGCCAACTATGTCTTTACAGTGCTGACTACTCGAATGCATCACCCATGTAATATCTACCTGTTTGTACTATGTGCAAAAATGCACGATTTACAGAAAATGCACTGTGTATATCTGCGCAGGAATGCTGCAGTGGTGTAATGGTTAACTCGCTGGTTTTGCAATCCAAAGGTCATCGGTTTGATCCCTCGGTGCAGCAGATGACACAATGGACAACTTTGTTAAATTAGAATTTCGGCGGCCTATAGCCAACTATTTCTAGCTCCTGCGGAGAGCTTCTCAGCGCTACGCACCTCGCCTGTTGCCCCCACTGATAATCCTCTTCTTCCCACCCCCAATGTGTCCGGATACTACGTAGGATGTGTAGGCATATAGGACTACGAAAGACATTTCATTTTTTGGGGGTGGCGGGGGGTGGAGTGAATTTTTTTGGGGGGGGGGGAGGGGGGTCGACAATTGTTGTCCACTTTCTATAACTTTTTGGATTCAGGCCTTCTGAAAGGCTCTTATAATTTAGTTGACGGACAAACGGAACGCCGGGCTTTCATAAGAGATGCCCATGACTCTTTTAATGCTTGCAGTCTGCACAAGACTCAGTGCAGTCTGTACAAAGTGTACTATATGCACAACATGTACCTTTATACAGAGCGTGCACGTAGCACAGTGTGCACACAGCGAAGAAGTGGTGTGTGTATCACAATGTACGCGTGCAGAGCCTACAAAATATATTCTGCCTTGCGTGCCTTTTGGGTAGATGAGGGTTAAAAGCTGGTATAAAACATTCGTTTTATGCTATCACCATCAAATTGCAGAAGATAAACATTCACTGCAGGTTATTACCAATACACGTATTTTGCACAATGTAATAACCTGACTAAATCTTGATTAGAAGCTTTCGTGACTGCAGGAATTCACTCTCTTTGGTCCTTTCGGTAAAGTCATTTTGTTTATTTTCCTATCTACGTGACTTAACCTGACAAAACTTTGTTAAATTGATGTTAGATTTGAGACCTGTCTCCCAATACAATATAAGCCTTTTTAATAATTGGATCTAAAAGTCATGATTACCACCAGTGCTGTTGAAGCCACGACACGTTGCCATCACTTTCTTCCTTCTGCTAGACCCCACAGATGTTGCAGTGACACAGGGCCTCCTCCTAGGGCTAACTCTTGGATGCTTTATTTGATGACGTAATTTTTCAGAGCCTTTTAGAAACCAATGCTGCATGTTAAATGCGTGCAAAATAAATAAATAAAAAAGCTCACAATGTAGACGCTGATGTCTCTCCTCCACATACAGCAGCTTTATGATTAGCGAAGAGATACAGCGCACACACTACTTTATGTTTAGGGTTACCAACAAACGTAAAGCTGGTAAAATACAGCTTTAATCATTGCTAATAACTCTGCTAAGGTGACCACGATGAAGGCTTTAATTAAGTTGCAAGGTCACTTGCATGTATTGGCTTTGGAATAATGATCCGAGTGTAGTTTGTAATGACACAATAGCCAGATTAGAATTAGATCCAAGATCAAATAAGGATGCACATGTGCACAAACACACACACACACTGATGAAAATACATTTTGTTGGACCCACATTGTCAAGATGTGGCAGTTTTTGCCCATAACATCAGGGTGCCGTATTAAATTTTATACAAAGCAACACTCTGTTAATGAGTCTTGGAAAGTTTAAACCACCTCAGTTTCCTTGTAGATAAATACAAATGGTACTAAGAAAGAGTAAGCTGGAGGAAGGAACATTAGTTAATAGGAAAATATATTAAGCATAATTTACTTCCAGGAATGTAAACTATTGCATTTGCCTTTTTATTAGTTTCAGTGAAAATAAAGTGCAAATGGAAATGCTTTTTTGTACGTTTAAACAGATTAGTATTCCGAAGCACAGATGGCTAGGAGGTGGTACCATTCCAGACTTTGGGAACAGCACAAAAGGTGAAAGGCAGTGGAGTCTTCACAATGTTCTTGGACATATTTATATTGATGGAAGTGGTTTAAAAACAAAGGCAGTAGGGGGAAGAGTTTGAGAGAGGAGACTTGAGGCGAGTGGAAGTAACGTCGTAAAGGTTTTGGTAAACGACAGGAGAGCACGCTCGGCCAGGTCTCATTGTGCAAAGATGGAGTGTCCCACTGTGCTGAATGGGATGTCAACACACCCGATACCAGATGAAGATGGCCTTGAAGGCATTCTCGTTGGAGCAGGACCCACAAGCCATGGTCTGCACCTGCCGGAGTCCAGTGGGAGCCACCTAGGGGACAGACAAAAGTATGTTTACAAACCCAACTTCTTGGATGCACAAGCATAAAGGTAGATTTGAAGTTGTCGTGACTGCAAGGATTCATACTCTTTGATTTTTTCGGTAAAGTCACGTAGGTAAAAAATGAAAATAAATTAAATCACGACGTTTCGGACGCAACACAAGCGTCCTTCTTCAGGTGCCACACTCTTAAGTGTGTGCACTTAAGCGGTGTGACACACACTTAAGAGTGTGACACACTTAAGCAGTGTGACACACACTTAAGAGTGTGACACACTTAAGCGGTGTGCTTTCTCTAAGTTGTCCCCAACTGAAGAAGGATGCTTGTGTTGCGCCTGAAACGTCGTGATTTAATTTATTTTAATTTTTTACCTACGTGACTTTACCGAAAAAACCAAAGAGTAAGCATAAAGGTCCCCTGCATAGCCGTTGCTTATAAAAGTAATCACACCCAGGATGCGTCTGATCTCATCAGATCTTTGAAGCTAGGCAATGCTGTACCTGAATAGTGTGTGGATAGTTGACCACCATGCATAAAGCAGGTGTTATGGGATGCTATAGGCCTATGTTGTGGGCTGCAGAGGGCAGTGTAGCAAAATCAATGTTTGTGTTTTACTATACAGTACTTCCACATGTGCTCCCTGCCTTCAACTCTCATTGACCAGTGTGGTGAAGTATGCTCAAGCAGCCGTCTTGACTGACACACTATTTGGAGACATATCATCCAGCAATAGATTGACAAATGGGTCTACATATAAATAAACAGCCATAAAGACTTTTGGACATGCAGTGTAAATGAGTAACAATTGAGGCCGGCTTGACATGGCACAAGGAGGAGTGGTGTAGACTGCACCATTCTTATGGTAAGTGCCATATTTGGCTCATCAGCATTCCCATCTCTGATGGGACATCACAGACAGACAATGTAGCTCTAGATGGAGTGATTAAGGCTCACTCCGTTTATGTATTATTATTATTTCAGTTAATTTATTAGTTATAGCCCCTGTGAG
This sequence comes from Lampetra planeri, assembly GCF_965212315.1. NCBI lineage: Eukaryota > Metazoa > Chordata > Hyperoartia > Petromyzontiformes > Petromyzontidae > Lampetra > Lampetra planeri. The sequence continues at coordinate 33,127,053 of NC_136107.1, forward strand.
CCATGCAGCTCTTGAGAAACCTATCTTCAAAATCACCATGAATGTGCCCAATCTCATCAGATTTTGAACATGAACCAGGGTTAGGCCTGCAAGTGAGACTAAATGGGAGACTGATTGCGAATACCAGATAATGTAGGCTAGGGCTGTGCGATGGCCAGGAGAATGCAGTACATAATGTATTCTTGAAACGATCTGCTTTGAGTATGAATTGATTTGCTGTGTGTTCTATGGGTTCTTTCCATACGCCAAATACTAATTAATGGCATTGGCCAAGCATCCCAATGCAGGACCCCTCATGAAAGAGCCTTGAGACTCAGTCGGGCTTTCCTTGTTAATGGTATTATATTTTGCTCAAGTTTACAGAACAAAAGGTCCCATTTATCATATTTAACAAATGCCATTAAGTACGTTTCGAATGTGGGACGGAACATCACTTTCCAGTGAAAACTCCACATACTCTTTGAAGAGACCAGTCAAAAAACACTTACTTTCTCGACTGCTTCCTCGATATCTTGTTACCCATTCTGGTAAGCGTGACTCACACACATGATCTCGGTGCAATCCACAAACCATACACTGCTCTCGAGAAATCCACACCACTGCTGGTTGTATCTGAGTGTGCGAGTGTCTCATACCGACACGAGAGACTTGTGGAGAAGTTGAGGAAGGTCATGCGGAGGTAAAGCTCCCAGTGCCGGTCGGTTAGCAAATGTGGCCTGCCAACACAAGAAAACATAGAAGCCCCGTTGGAACATTTTACCTTACAAACTGCTGGTGCAAATGCCATTGAGGCTAGTATGGTTCACAAAAGAGTGGTGTGGGCAGAATCCTGTATGGTTGGCCGCCTTTGCCTTGTGATATTCACATGGCTGAAATGACCTAAATGAAGCACAGTACTGGTTCACATATGACTTTCCAGTGGTGTTGTGGAAATTCATCGTAGGTTGCTTGCTTCATAATAATGCGATTTAACCAATAAACATTGCTCCAAACGCACACATAGTTACGTACCAACACACATGGACAGAAAAAAACAACTACCATTGTCACTGCCACTTAGCTAATAAGTGGCAGTGACATTGCAATGACACTTGTGCCAAGCTAGGTACACATTAGAGCGTGCACTAACACACATGGTGCTCACCAGATTTGCAGGATCTTGCAGGATACGGAGAAGGGCTGGGTGATTGTAACCTGTGAAAAAACAGGCTAGCAGTTTATTCCCTATACATGTAGTCCAATGTAGCAGTCAATAAAAAAATGCATTCCTTTATGCTTAATAGAATCCACAGTGCAACAAAGACTTGAGGTCAAACAAGATGTCTCACATCAAGGGATTATCCAGGTATATTTTAATAAATAAAATAAGCTGGCAAAGAGGTGGGTAACATGTATTGACGTAATTAATGGGAATGAACTAAACATCCAGCATGAATGGAAGGAGATATAGCATGTGATTAGTTTGGCATTTATTATTACGTGTAGAGATGTACACAGTGCGCGCAGTTGAGCGGGTGCAATTGAGGATGAGCAGGTGAGCGCGTTGAGGCAGGAGGTTGGCGCCGGAGAGCTTAAGTGGGGAGCACGTGAGGAGGGGTATATAAGCGGGAGTGTGCGTGAGCAAAGGGAGTTCATCTTCTTGGTTCTTTCGGTAAAGTCACGTAGAAGGGAAATAATAAAATAATAAAAATAAAACATAATAAAATAATTCTCACGACGTTTCGGCCACAACGCAAGCAGCCGTCCTCAGGTGAAGAACAGGTCTGTCGGAAAGACAGCGTCTGAATGGTGTCAAAGGGAGTTGTTCGGGGACCAAGGGAGGCTAAGTCATTCAGAAAACAACAGGAAGGTCTTTCTATTTTAATAGAAGTGGCACAGGTATATCAGTTAAGACGGAAGACAACAATGTGGAAGGCTGCTTTAGACCTTAATAGAAGCAGGGGACTAAGAGTAATCTTCCATAAAGATGTGATTTATAATACGTGCACATGCGGGTGTATACATATATGTTTCAACAACCAACCACTAGAGTACAGCAAAACACACGTGGGTGTGTGGATCTGCACTGGTGAAATACTTTTTCCCTACCCCTATTCCAAGGGGATTTCCTTCCCATTTTAGCATCATCTTTTCCTGAGAATAGGTTTTCCCCTTTTTTCTGGCAACAAAACAGGCGTTAAGATGTTAAAACACCTGAAACCTTTTACAAGGAATCATGTCTGCATTAACCACAATACTTGTTGTCAGAATGCAAACAAAAAACACTCCGATAATATATGCATTGTCTCTGAAACTGATTGGTCCAGACCAGAGACAGCTTTCTTTGGAGCCTAGTCTCAAAAGGTGTTAGACTAGAGGACGCCAAAGGCATTCTGAGCACAAGTATTGTGGTTAATGCAGACATGATTCCTCGTAAAAGGTTTCAGTTTGGTGTTTTAACATCTTAATACCTGTTTTTGATGCCAGAAAAAAGGGGAAAACATATTCTCATATTTTGGTACTGGCAAAGGAGGTCCCATGATGATCATCCTTTCCTGTTAACGCCATTTCCTTTCTTGCCAAATAAAACATTTTCTGTTCTTTTCTCATTCCTTTTGGATCCCTACAGGGTCCCCTGCAGGGTTTGTGAATCCCAGGGACATCTTATCAATGTAACTCTAGGACTGCGTACCAAGTGGCAGTGATGAGATCTGCATGTACAGGTCCAGCATGCGATTGCCATCCACATCCACCAGGTAGTTGCCCCGACTGGCTGTGTAGTCGCAGAAAAACTGCACGGCCACCGAGTTCTGAGATGCGCGTACACAAAAAACAAAGGTCCCATGTACAGCCTACACAGATTTTGAGGGTCAATGTTGATAGCAACCAACTATTAAAGCTGACACAACACATAAGGCGGCGGTGGTGTGGCCAGCACCATGTCTGGCTGTGCACACACCGTAACAGGTACTCATGTAAGGCCGAATCGACAGGAGGCCCAGGACCAATTCAGATAATCGCCACTGAAGTTTGACATGGCCAAACATTTTAACTCGGCCGCTGGTTTTGTAATGCAGTGCACTAACCACACATGCGCAAACAACTAAACAACCTGCATTCGGGACAAAGACGTAAAGTTTAGATCAACGACCCCTTGTTCAGGCTAAGCAAACTTTGCTCACAATTACAGGCTATTAAAAGTTTAATGTTGAGCGATTTTGCGGTGGTTAGTTGCACGGCAATATGAACCCTGCAACTAGAGTTTGATTCCCACCCACGGCTAACCTCAGTGCGAGTGACATCTGAACTGGTTCAGCACATCCTTCGCCAACCCGCACTGGGGGTTGTAGTTTCGTAAAACAAACCCCGTTACTGACAGGGCATGAGACTTTCACCCAGCATCAATTATAAACGATTAATATTATGTACATTAAAGTGTTTAATTGTCTCAAATGTTTTGCATACCTGAATCTCCCCAAGTTCCTTGGTTAGGACCTGTTATAACACAAATAGAGAGATATGCATGTGGACACATACATCAGCACACACAAATCAAATAATTAAACGCTATTTCAAGCACTATGCACCCAGACTTAATGCAATTGTGAGTGTGTATTTGCGAGTGTGTTTACCATCTAGGCAGGTCAATGAAACCTCATGCCTCATAAAGCGTGTATCAATATTTGCACAAAGAAAATACAAATGTCCTTTCACATACTCTTTGGTTCTTTCGGTAAAGTCACGTAGGTATAAAATAAAATAAATCACGACGTTTCGGGTGCAACACAAGCGTCTGTCATCAGGTGGGAAAGCATGGTCTACTGCTGAGGCAGACTGTTTTAAAAGGTTTGAAACTTGTCAAGGAAGCCCCTGTAGGTCATGTTAATCTGAACCTCACGGTCCAATGCTCACACCAGGAACCAGGCCAATGGAGAAATGTCTGTTTGCATGTAATGCCAACTTTAGTTACTTTACCAACACTTGATTACTTTAATAGTTTTACATGACATAGCTCTATAGCAGCAAACTAGGGAAGTCAAGATGACTCAATGTAGGGGTTATAAACCTTGGATTTGGAGGTAACAACACCAGGGAGAGAAGTCATGCTCGTAAGCATGACGAGTTATGTTCATGGCCTTACCTCGAATCCAGGCAAAATCCCTATTGTGCCGCCTTCAATTTACTACTCACTGCCTCTAGCCTCTTGCCATGTGCCTAGTGTGTTAAGAGCATGGATGATTGCACAATTTCCCCTTATATACGAGCACATCTGAACTTTGGAGAATGGTGGTGCAGCAGTACGCACAACGAAATATGATCCCAGTAACCTTGGATTCCTGGTGATAAATACGAGTGGTATGTGTTATCTAAAACCGTCCTGATCTTCCCCGAGGTTAACTTGGCCTAAAATTAGTACGTGATGTGGTATAAACATCAGCATTGGAAACAACCGGCTATGATGCTCACAACACCACTCCCATGTGTGCTGTGATGCACTGGGCTTGATGGGAGCTCACTTACAAACATTTGCATCTACAGTATACATGGTTAAATCAGGATATCTTCATCATGGTATGGGTGTGAACAAATGCGTATAGATACAGGCACGTGTGCTTTCATGTGTGCATGTTCTTTCATGCATGCAAGCACAAAGAGTAGCCTTATACATTTGTGCACATGTGAAGAGTCATGCACATTTTTACAAGTGGAATGCATGTATATGTTGGTGTGAATTAAATAATAATTAAATAAAGATGACAACCACGAAGACACATACGCTCGTAATTTAAAGTGGAACTTATCAACCATAAAGACTTGTGTCGAGCTTTCTAAAGGGTTTTAACCTGAAACCTGATTCCGAAATGTGCAATATTGATTCGTAGTTGAAATGTGAACCTTGTTTCTCCCTCCCATTCGTCATCACAAGCTAGAAAAAGCACACATGGCAAAGAAGTTCAAGGTTGAATGCCCATCTAAGAGTTGAACCAATCAATACCAATAAGATACTGGGCTCAAATCCAGAAAGTTATCAGTACTGTAAAAAAATGGGGACTCAAGAATATAAAGAGATGATAATCTCAGCACAGTCACCACTGACTGCAAACACACAAAATGATGTTAAGTTTTGTTTCATTTAATTCAACGCATTCCATTTATCAGGGCTAACATTTATAATTCGTGACAATTTTAGGTCATTGGCTGGATATGATGAGCCTATTGAATGAAGCCAAATCTACAGCAATTTAAAGGAACCAAATGCCTGACAATGTACTGTTACACAGCCTGTTGTGAATTCTAGTTGTACATTTTTCATTTTTCTCATATGATACCAACAGCTCTATTGAATACAATTGGAACTTTAAAAAAATCAGTTGCTTGTGTGATGTGGTCAACTGCAGCACTGGGAGGCAAAGATTAGCCGAGTTGAATTAACTGGCCTCAAATTCCCCTCGCGTGCCTTCCAGGCCTCAACAAATGATTGCCAACAGCCGTAACCTCTGGGAATCCTTGCGGATTAACTGGGAAGCTTGCTATTTGTGCATTTGAATTAACATTTATGCATGGGAGTGCTGTGCGAGTGCACGCATGGCTTTGCAAGTTATCAACCCAGTTTGTCTTACTTGTGATTTGGGCCCTGGCACGGTCGTCTTCATGAGGGGACCCTCGTACTCTGGGAGACCCTGGTCATGGAGCGAGGGAGAGGCCTGAGCCCCCATTGCTCTCCCTGTGGATGAGATAATGCATACACAAGGAAAAATATCTCCTATGTAGCCTATACAGACTGTGAGGACAAGTCCTGTTGGGGACACCATCCCCGTGTGCTTAGGGGACCACGAGGGGGTGGTGTCGTCAGCAAAATGCCTAAGTGGACTTTGTCACCCCCATGCTGATGTTTAAGCACTGCAACAGATACTCATTTAAGGATAAGTTAACCTAGGAGGCCCATGATCTTTTTAGATACTAATCCGCCAGGTATGTTAGCCGTGGCCAGGAATAAAACTGAGGTTGCCAGGTTCGTAAAGCAGTGCTAACCACTGAGCCACCACTCTACTCAAAGACAAAGATGCCCCGTATAGCCTTAACAGACTGTAGGGGCAAGTGCTGTTAGCAAGCACCTATGAAGGCCGGCACAGCACACGAGGGGGTGGGTGGCCAACACCACGCCCGGCCGCCTTTGTCTCCCCAGTGGCGATGTTTACACATCGCACTAGGTACTCATTTTAGGCTGAGTCGACCTAGGGGAGGCCCGGGACCGGTTCAGATAATCGTCACTGGTGTTGGCCATGAGCGGGAATCGAACTCGGGTCGCCGGGTTCATAGCGCAGCATGCTAACCGCTACACTATCGCTCCCCACTCTACTCAAATGCACACACCCACACACATTCGTGTTATTCTTACAGACTGCACTCTGATATATTTCTAGCAACCTAGACTTAATCTCCAACCACACACATCAGTAGCATATGGGCCTATTACTGTTAGGAACCTCCTGGTTACACCAGCCCACAGGGGATTATTGTGTCCGTCCATCCTTCGTGCATCCAAAAATGGGAAGGGTGGGGCTGGGTGGGGAGGGGCTGGGTGGGGGGTTGGAAGGGGCTGGTCACCCCGTGGTGCCCTTATAAAACTCAACGTTTAACCTACTCATGCCGGCTTGTGCCCGCCCTGACAGTCAGGCATATTTGCGGAATACACCACGCCACCGTTGACCCTGGCCATTGACCGAGCAACCAAACGTCCCTACCAGCTCCCTCCGCAGGAATGTGCTTGCAAGAATTGCTCACATAATGGGCTGCTCTTGAAGCCACTATTCACCACCAAGCAGTGGGCACGTCACCACAGCTCATGTCAAGCTAGGTGTACTTTGAGATCACTTTAAGTGCCAAAGGCTCACTGGAAATAAGTCCAGGTCTTATGGGTTAACTGAATGGGATGATTGGCAGATGCGCCAACTGTGCTTATCACTGTGCCATCTTATCATAGCCCATGACAGGAAGGACCACACATGCTCCCTCACTTTTGTTGCCCCAGTGCTGATGTAACCCTTTTGGTACTGAAGGACACCCATTTTACATGAAGTCAATAAGGCCAAAGATGATTGAGATACCCAGTGACAAGATGATCTCGTCCAATGTGGCATAGAATTTAACCTGGGTGGATGAAATTGTTGCAGTGTATTAACCAAATCTACACCACACATAAAAAGCATAACCCAAATCGATTGTGGTACTTTAATACCAGCAACCATTTTCACATCATAACAAATGTGTTTAGTGCAAGTCATAATTTTTATTGTGTTAATGAATGCTGCATTTTAATTCGTTTAATATATTTTCATATATTTTGTTGCCCTAAATTGATTCATTTTCTTTCATTAAAAAAATGTGAATAAAGCGACCTCTTGCCAACACTTTGGAAACCCACATAGCCTTGTGTACCTTATATACCTTCTGTACAAATGTAAATGCATCATAGAACTGGGGGTGTTGAAAAACAGCTCAAAACATGCACGTTATTATGCAAGCGCTGCAGTCTTCGAGTCAAACTAATTTGATTGCTCACGATCCATGAATGCCGCACTGATGAGCAGATGTTTGCCTGCAGGCAAGCTCAGGCATGCAAATGCGACTGCTGAAACAGGAATACTTCCTTCCTGAATCTTATAGTGAGCTGATTTTATTAACAGGACAGGGCCATGTTTATAAAAATATAAACATAAAAACCTGGACTTGATTTATCCCAAATAAGTCTGAAATTTCCTGCTGAACATGTGACCAAGAAACTATTTAAATACCCTTAAATGCTATGCAATTACGTTTTTTTTAATGACCACTGAAAAAGAGAATGGTAATGTAAATTAAAAGCAACAATTTTCAGGCGCACCACCATAAGGCACTCTCATGATACTATAGGCAAACTGAAATTCCTTCATCTCCGTTAATACAACACGATATAATGTTTCCCTCCCACCTTTCATTCAATACAATGTTTTTTGCCACTGAGGAATGTGATTCAGTTAAAGAATCAAACATTTGTTTTTAGATTGTTGTAACAGCTACGAGTGGTTGGAGGGGCACACTGCAAATCCCATTGTGCAGGTGGGAATTTGAAAGCCACAATAGCAGTTGAATGTTCTGTGATACAAGTTATAGTCTGAGAGGTAGGTTGGAAGATTTGTTTTTAAAGAAGTACATTTTAACTTTCATTTAACAATGAAACAAAATAGCAGATCACCAAATAGTTTTTTGGGATGAGTTTTCATGTAATAGTGATTAAATAGAATCCTTCTTGCCGTTCTACCTCCTACAGACACCAAATTGAAGACTCCATCTCAGCATGATCCACCATCCCTATCTCTTTCAAGTGGCTAGTTTAAAGGTATAAACCAATAGCACCTGGTATAAACACCAGGTACTGGACAGAATAATTGACACATTATTGCTGGATTAGACAATTCACGGATTAACAAATGCACAATTCCTGTATTAAAATAAATGACTGTATTGCAAGTTAGTAATTTGAACAAGTGCAATACTCACGTGGGATAGGAGTCTGTGAGTGTCTCGAAATGGTCAGCAGAGACCGACGAGCAAGCATCCTGGAAGCCATTATGAACCGCAGCTCACAGCAGCAACACCAACCAGCCGCAGAACGTTCTCTCAAGCGTGCTGCGCCGACACCCTAGGAAAAGCACACACACAGGTCATTACCAGTCACGATCCATCCACTGCTGGATTAAGACCTACCCAAGTCACTGCCATATGTGCTTGTGTAAGGACAGTACGGGCCCTAGTGGCCAAAAACAATGATTGCAGCGATGAGGACAGGCAGGGTCAAGTGAGATAACTGGGTGAGGAGTCAACGCGGGGGTAGAGATGGAACCCCCAGGGTGTTATCGCGAGGCAAAGGAGAGAGTTCGGGAAAAGGGGCAGGGCAGAGCCGAGGGGAAACAAAAGGCAGCGCGGAGCGGGGCTCGGGGCTGCTGTGGGGATTCGGGGTCCGGACCCGTTGTGGCCGTCATCACGGTAGATCGCCCTCATCGTCTTGGAAGGCTGGGAAAGAAGTTATATATCTTCGCCGTGGCTACTACATCGACGGTTCCTATGCAGTAAAACCTTGGATTGCGAGTAACTTGGTCTGCGAGTGTTTTGCAAGACAAGCAATTTTTTAAAATAAATATTAATTTGATAAACGAGCGAGGTCTTGCAATAAGAGTAGTACGTGTATACGCTTTGCCTGCCAAGCGTCACGTGATCACAACTGATATACGAGTGCTTTGGATTACAAACACGTTTCTGGAACGAATTATGCTCGCAATCCAAGGTTTTACTGTATATATATAAAATAGTCAGTCAGCTATATAGTGAACGTCGTGTAGCAGCTACATACAGTCACCCAGTTGTATAGAGTCAACCTGCGTCCACCTGATAACATGGTCGAGTCAGGTGGACTGTAATATATAATAAATATATATATAAAACTTAAGCAAGACAGCGTCGCTGAGTGCTACATTACATCTGCACACGAACCGATTTCATGACCTTTTTTTTTGTACAGATAGTCCCTGAGTTACGATGGTCCGACTTACGATATTTCGATCTTACGATGGCGATAGCGATACGACAAAATTGTAAAATATTTTAAATTTCGCGCGGCAGGCAAACACAGCAGTGTACGAGGTACGATACATTCAATGCATGTTAAAAGTTCTTATAGCAGATAGGATTGTTTCCTGGAAAAAAAACTTTCTATTAAATTACAGTTCATATAGGTAGGCTAAGAATTTAACTTTTTTTTACTTTACATTTTACTGTGCAATATAGTATTGTAATTAATAAATACATACAGTGTATAGTTTATACAGTACGGTACTGTAAATTGCTCTGTTTTGCTAAATTATCACCATTCTTTTAAACTCCTGGGTAGGCTAGGCCATCCTCAACTTACGATATTTTTGACTTACGATGGGGTCGTCGTAACTCATCTCCATCGTAAGTAGAGGACTACCTGTAATGTGTTTCCCAAATTTATTTTTTAAAATCCTTTATATTAAGTTCACTTGCGCGCTTGCTTGCTTACGACCGTGCAAATCTTTCGGTCGTTTTTAACCCACTTCCCGTGATCCAATCGAGCTGACATTTTCCACACAGACTCGTTGTGAGTGACAATTAATGTTCGTGAAAAACATTTTTCCAAAATGTTACACTTATTAGGACAAAAATATTATATTTAATTACCAATTGCTTAATGGTGCCATGCAATCATCTGACCCATAGGTGGCAGCCATCTCAAGCCAGAGGACGAGAGGACTCTAGCCGCCACGCATATAAAGGATTTAGTGAAAAACCTTTTACGGGTTATACTTGTTTTTATTAACAATCAATCTAACATGCGTATGTTCTCTAATGAAGTATACACACATGTACATAAGCACTTCTAAATCACTGTTTAGGTATTCTTTAAATGGCAAATTTCCTCCAACAAAAGCAGATATTCTTCATTGCTAATGTTGTTAAAGTTGTGGACAAAATGTTAAGAGATTTTGTGAACTTAATCACTGTTATCAAGGCAGATTATAACCGCTAAACTGACAGAATTAATCATTCAACTTATCAGCGATTTGACTGACATTTCAGGAATCAATTCTTTGTCTAAGTGTTATTGTTAAGTTTGTATCGTTTTTCATCAAGTTTCTACGTGTTTGTGCTCCATTAAGTCCTCAAGTTATATTATTAATTGCATATCATGTTCAAAAATCAACCAATTCTCACATGCATGATAAGATGCATTGTTATGTGCCCAGTAATGAATTCCAAATTTTAACAGGAGGCAAAGTAGTACGTGCAGCAAGCCAGCAAGAATATACAATTCACATGGTCAGATGAACAGATATGTAATAGGAGTAAGAAGCCAGATGGGTGAATGATTCCAGGGAACAATGACAAAAGTATTTGTACTGACAGAAGAGGCAATGGGTGACAATAGCGCGAAAGGATAAGACGGATAATGCATCATATGGAGCTGGACATAAATTCAGTGAAGAGCTTTTGATTAAATTCTGTCCAGAAATGTTCGTGTTAAGGAGTTGTATTCCATTCTGAAGATGATGTGTAGCATGTTAGGAGTTGATGCTTACTAAACAGATTTTGTGGAGATTACAGGGTAATCGTGGCATGTAGTGAGATTAATACGATACAAATTTGCGGATTACGAGGCTGTATTAGTCTATGTAATGAATATTTTTCAACATGTTTTAGACGTTGTGACCAGATAATTTCAGCACAGCTAGTTTTTGCTGATGCATACAACATACAAATTGCTAAGTAAAACAATTAATGTGCTGCCTTTCCCTGTAGTTTCACTCCTGCAGCTTCAAGTTAGTCCCACTCACTCTATTGGATCACAATTTGCCGTCCACAAAGCATGTTTAATCTGCTGTGGTGTGCCGCAGATTAGGGGAGGAGTTGCGAACCGATCATTATCTGCAAATTACAGCCATATGTGGATTATTGGCTTTGCGCTTTATTGTAATGTATCTATATAAAACTTCGTTCGCACCGTACGTAGCCACCTGTGATGATCGGAGGTGCAGGAGAACGAATCGGAGGTGCAAGGGAAGGAAATCAGAGGTGCGGGGGAAGTCGCGAGCAGAGTTTGATTCGCGCCTCTGGATAACATCAGTCGAGAGGGTTACTTGAACCAATTTGGGTGTCCCACGTTTTCACCAACCAGACTAAATAACCCCCTTAACCAACATTTATATTAAAGGAGTCTCTAACAAATTTCGATTTAAAGCTTTCGTGACTGCAGGGATTCATATTCTTGGTTCTTTCGGTAAAGTTACGTAGAAGGGAAATAAAAAAAAACAATTAGTATAATGTAATTTTTTAATTATTTGTTTATTTCCCTTTTACGTGACTTTACCGAAAGAACCAAGAATATGAGTCTCTAACAAGTTGGTGAATAAAGTATTCTACTCTTATCAAGTGTCACACACATGGCACTGCATATAGATTATATAACAAAAACAATCTGCATAGAAAATGAGATGATAATGCCCCATACACTCTTCTCGTTGGCAATAGGGCAAGTTGCATGGTTGGCTGACGGTCTGAAAACAATCCAAGCCAATGCTTTCTGTATTTCTACATGATTGGTAATGGGAGAAAACAAGATATTTGATAAGGTCGTTTAAATGTGAATTTTCAATCTGCACTTTGGCCGAGAAATGGATGCCCAGCCAGGAAATGAAGTGTTCATAATTTATAGCTGGCAAATGAAGGTCAGCTTTATTAACTGCTTTCGAAATCCACTCGCACACGACTCTATCAACATAATTATATATTTCTGCTTATGTACTGTCAAATACAAGTGTAAGTCAGACGTCCATACCCAACATACAGGAATGCATTGACGGATTGCCAAATAAGAGAACACTGCATAGCACAATAGGGCAAGCACACTGAAATAAGCTTGTACACAGGATTGATTGTTGCATCACAAGACTCAGAGTTGGCTCCGGATTGGGGAGGCGTTCATCAAACAGTGGATAGATCATGGCTGACAAGCTGTATATAATAATCGATATTGCGTACTGTATAAGGATACAACTAAACCACGATATCTGGTTCTGCAATACTCTTTATTATTCTCTAAGTGGTGAAACATGTCATATATTCACCACACCCACAGATGATACAAAATAATCAGGCAGGGTTGTTCAAACAAATAGGGGGGTGGTGCTCATCTTCTGTTTACAGCCCTCGGGTAGTATTGGAAATTCCATGTTCCTATGATGGGCATGATAGTAATTACATGAGTCAAACAAAACGGACCTCCCAGTACGGAACTCGTTTTATTGGCGTCAGGAGACACAAAGGCTTGATATCCAGTACTCTATTGGGTGACATAAAGACAAAGATCCCCCTTGTAGCCTCAACAGACTGTAGGGGCAAGTGCTGTTAGCGACCACCTATGAAGGCCGGCACGTCACCACGAGGGGGTTGGGTGGCCAGCACCACGCCCGACCGCCTTTGTCTCCCTCATACACCACTCGACCCAGTCACATAATATTGCATTGACCAGTACGATGGTACATTTACCCAAACCCGGATGTTGTCATGGGTTGCCACCATTTGGTTCGGCAATCACGTTGTGTATTTAACACTAGTGCCTGCAGGAGTGCAATGAGACAATTACGAAATATCGATTTACACCCCGTAGAATACCGTACTGTACCGTATAAGGATATCCCCCACCCCAACTCATTTAGCCTCTCAGACTGTTGCAGCAATGATTTATACCTATTGATGACGGTGTGGCCGGCTCCACGTCTGCGTGGCCACCCCTAGTCGGTGCCTGCTCATCCTTCACCACATAAGGTACTCATTTAAGGCTGAGTCGATCTAGGGGAGGAGGGAGCTCCAACCGGTTCGGGATATCGATCTGGGAGTAGAAGCCAGGTTGGCAGGAGTTGTACCACGTTGAATAGTGCACCAACGCTTCTCGTTACGCCGAAATGTACACAGCCTTCTAATGAATCTGTTAACAAAATGCATTGATTTGTATCGTATCGTATCGTTATTGCTATTACACAATTGCAGCGAAAACCCGATATCGAAACATAGAATAACGTGATAACTACAGCGCAATACGAAGAATATTCCATAAGGCCGCACTATTAATACAGTATAGAATATAATGATAAATAATATAATATAGTACTGTATATTAACGATACCGCAATGCGCTGTATCAAATCTAACACCACTTCACTTTGTAAATCGTACCACGTTTAGGTATTGCGAACCTCTGAGGCATTTCTCCCCGTTTGTGTAGAGATTACAGCAATTGCAGTCATCCACGGTTGTTATCTACAAAATGTTACGTACAGTCGTTATAAATACGTGATTTTAGTAGTAGAGTGTAAAAGCTTGCACGATTACATCACACTGTATACGGTGTGTGCACATATTTGCACAGACAGCACGTATACTTGTATAGCTTACACATTACAATTTACACTCGATTCAGAATACATTACTACACGTGTGGAGTACTGTAATGTATTCTATTGCAAGAAAGAGATGCGTTGTCGCAATATAGCGCAGTTATGTCACGGATTGTTTTTAATGCACGCATTATTAACTCATGTGCCCAAATTAATTACCCTAATTACCTAATACAATGCAGATACTGAGCTCTGAGACAGACAATATTATTTGACATAGGTACACACATGTACACGGTACATTTGTTGTATACGAATATAGGGAAGGAATACGCGCAACACGCTCTCAGCACCAGCGCAGGGATGAGGAGTGTGCACGATCTGCGTGTTCGTGGCGATGCGGCTGCTCACTCACCACTCACTCGCTACGCAGCCTCACAGCAGCAGCAGCAGCATGGCCAGGAGCCTTCCCCCCACGCCGCCTTTATATACAGAGGGGGGGAGGGAGAGCGTGACACACACACCGGGGGGGAGAGAGTGACACACACACGGGAGTAGGGGGGGAGTCACACGGGGGGAGTCACACACACAGGGGGTGGGGGGGAGTCACACACACGGGGGGGGGGGGAGTCACACACACGGGGGAGGGGGGGAGTCACACACACGGGGGGGGGGGAGTCACACACACGGGGGGGGGGGGGAGTCACACACACGGGGGGGGGGGAGTCACACACACGGGGGAGGGGGGGAGTCACACACACGGGGGGGGGGGGAGTCACACACACGGGGGGGGGGGGGGGAGTCACACCCACGGGGGGGGGGGAGAGTCACACACAGGGGGGGGGGGGGAGTCACACACACAGGGGGGGGGGGGGAGTCACACACACGGGGGGTGGGGGGGAGTCACACACACGGGGGGGGAGAGTCACACACAGGGGGGGAGTCACACACAGGGGGGGAGTCACACACACGGGGGAGGGGGGGAGTCACACACACAGGGGGGGGGGGGGGAGTCACACACACGGGGGGGGGGAGTCACACACACACGGGGGGGGAGTCACACACACGGGGGGGGGGGGGGAGTCACACACACGGGGGGGGGAGTCACACACACCGGGGGAGGGGGGGGGGAGTCACACACACGGGGGGGGGAATCACACACACAGGGGGGGGGGGGGGGAGTCACACACACGGGGGGGGGGGGGGAGTCACACACACGGGGGGGGGGGGGAGTCACACACACAGGGGGGGGGGGGAGTCACACACACAGGGGGGGGGGGGGAGTCACACACACAGGGGGGGGGGGAGTCACACACACAGGGGGGGGGGGAGTCACACACACGGGGTGGGGGGGGGAGTCACACACACGGGGTGGGGGGGGGGAGTCACACACACGGGGGGGGGAGTCACACACACCGGGGGAGGGGGGGGGGAGTCACACACACGGGGGGGGGAATCACACACACGGGGGGGGGTGGAGTCACACACACGGGGTGGGGGGGGGAGTCACACACACGGGGTGGGGGGGGAGTCACACACACGGGGGGGAGGGAGTCACACACACGGGGGGGGGGAATCACACACACACGGGGGGGGGGTGGAGTCACACACACGGGGTGGGGGGGGAGTCACACACACGGGGGGGAGGGAGTCACACACACGGGGGGGGGGAATCACACACACACGGGGGGGGGGTGGAGTCACACACACGGGGGGGGGGGGAGTCACACACACGGGGGGGGGGAATCACACACACACGGGGGGGGGTGGAGTCACACACACGGGGGGGGGGGGGGAGTCACACACACCAAGTGCACGCCGTGTGATCGATGGCGGGGGTTAGGGGTTGAGAGAGGTGTTGTTGTTGTGTTGTTGGTTCGCGATTGGCGCTACGCTGCGCTACGAACCCGACGACTCCAGTTCGATTCCAGCTCACCGCCACCAACACCAGCGATTACCTGAACCGGTCCTGGGCCTCCTCCCCTAGGTAGACTCAGCCTCAAATGAGTACCCGGTTCGGTGCATACGTGTCGGGTGGGTCTTTGTTGGAGGCAGGCTGTGGGAGAGGACCGATGCTGCTGCCCGTCGATGGTTAATCGTTCATTGCCTCTCTCCCCTTACACGACAACTATCGGAGCACAAAGACAAAAGACTGCTGCTGTTGGGGGGATGGCGAGCACGGCACACGGTGGATGGGGTTGGGTGGGCGGGCAGCAACCACGCCCAGCCCCGATGCATCGACACACAAACAATTACAAACGTAATTATAATTGATGTATAAAAAAAAACTAATGGTATATTAGTACGTTGAATGGAAAAGCTAATACGTTCAATTTCGATTTAAAGCTTTTGTGACTGCAGGGATTCATCTTCTTGGTTCTTTCGGTAAAGTCACGTAGAAGGGAAATAATAACATAATAAAAATAAAACAGAATAAAATAAAAAATAATAAAATAAAATACAACATAATAAAATAAAATACTTTTTTTTAATTAAAATAAAATTCCCTTCTACGTGACTTTACCGAAAGAACCAAGAAGAAGAGCTATATGGGGGTTGTTTGACCATACTTCACCACTCTGGTCAGTGTGGATTGGTAAATGGTTGGGGGGGGGAGGTTCGGTTCCCCAGGACCGGTCCGAAGCAATTACTCTTCAGTATTGTAAAGCATATTTACAGAACTGTATTAAAACGATGTATTGTTCTCATCAAACACGTGTAAAACCACACACATGTGTACGGTATTTAAGCAAAAATGAACACAGGATATTGCAGTCGTGTAGTGCACACAATCACAAGTGCGCACGTCCTGTGGGTTAGACAAGATCGTTACACTTATCGGGGTCTTTGCAGTAAGCACGTTGCAAAGCTATGAACACAAAAATGTGCACGAAACACTGCGTTTTTGTGTAGCACAAATATCTGCACGCACAAGCCAAATTGTGTTTCTTCCAAGTGCTGCCAATCCACCGTACGCGTCTCGCAACGTGTTCGTCTTGCCCATCCATTCCCTCTACCCCTTCTCTCGCCCCATCCTGTCGACCCACCACCACCTCCCCCTTCCTTCCTCTTCCTCCGCCACCCCCAGAGCCGGTCTGACCCAGCTTAAACCGGTGCCTAAGGGGGTCCCTGGTCATTTTTTTTCAGGATTGGGGCTCCTCTTTCCACTCGTTCACGGTCACAGTCATCAACTCCAAAGCTCTTTAACATGCACGCCGTGTTTTACAAGCAGATACAATGACACAATACTCTGTGCTGCAGACGACACGAACACATTACATGCACACACATACACACAAAATGATGAATATCTATACCAACATACCACACACGCGCGGGCATATTGGGCATCATACAAGCGATATGGCCACACGAACGCACACTGACGTCATGCACACACGCACACAGCGACATGAATACCCATACCCTACATACATGCACCACACATGCATAGTGACACACAAACGTATGAATAACACTTGTACACGGCTGTCGACAACCTGAATGAGCCACACACACCAATGTACACACACAAGACTGGCTTATGCCCTGCGTATTGCATTCATACGTAATAACGTACACGCATGCAACCATTTATGCATATTGCATTCGCATCCTTATGCGTTCATACATAAATATCCGAGTATGATGTGTGCTCACAGAGTGATAAATACAGTGAGATATTAAACCCTCCCAAGTAATTGATTAGAAATCTGCTAAATTAATTGTGCATAAAGCACGCTGCAACCCAGGAATGACGTGTGTGTGCTGTATGTTTATCGTTTTCCTACCTCATGGTGTTTAATTATAATCCGCAATATTTTCCCCCAAATGGGATTTCTGAACAGTGCTCTCTGATGTCAGAACTGGACTACACACTGCAGGGTGTTATGTAATTGTCATAATCTGCATTAACACCATTTAAAAAAAAATATGCACACGTACACTAATGTTTCCGAAAATATATTCACGAGTAAAATGAAATGTTAATGTAACCTTTTACCAACTGTTAACACGGTTGTATTATATGTTAAATTAATCGTACAGAAATGTTACATTTCACCAGCATGGATTCTTCTGAAAATGTATAGATTCAGAATACAAAATGGACATTTTTCTGACTGCATTTGCTGCCTTGTTTGTAATTTCTGTTATTCGTGAAATTACAGCAATCAACAAATAATTTCGCTATCTGTGGATCGGCTCCTCATCGTGAACTGACAATGTAATAATTGGTGTAGAGATGGGACGATTTTGTTGGTGTAATAAAGGGAAAACAATGAGTTGCTCTTTTTAACTAGTCTTATTAAATACTACAAGTGGATGAAGTGGAAATTCATATTAAACCCTTATAATCTGGCTGACCCCTACTGCACCATCCACCTGCCCATCATTCTGCTTCCCCTATTAGAATACAGTATATTCTATACATGTGTAATAACCGTGCGCCATCTCCTGAGGTTATGTTTACATACTGTCATGCAGTCCACGCACTATCAGTAGTACGGATTCTATCTAGGGGAAAGGTTAATGGGCGGATCTAGTATGGAGACCTCTGGAACACTCCCGAAGGTTCCTATAGGGGCGTGGCCATAGGCGGGGTTTAGCCTCGGAGAAGAGAATATAAGCAGGAGGTACAGCAACGTTAGGGGTCTGTGTTTGAAGATCGAAGAGGAGCTCCCTGCCGCTGCTGCCCCGCCATCTCCACCTTCCACGTGGCGGCTCGATCTCCAGCCGCTTAAACCGCTCCCCAGCGCGCCGTCAGCCGGCGGTGCGGTGGAGAGTGGGGAGAGCGCCACGTGGCGTGGGGCAGCGCAGCCACGAGAACGGGTCGGCATCCGCAGAACGAGAGGAGTGGCTGTACCGAACCTTGAATAAATATTCCCAAGTTACTTACCGTGTCAGAGCCACTTATTACAGTGGTGTCTGACAGTGGACTTTTTCTGGCGGTGCTCTACTGAAGAGGCGATGTCCAAGCACCAGAAAAAGAAGAATCCACCTGCGGTGTCCTCCGACGACGAGGCAGCGACACAGCTCCTGCCGACCCCGGGTCCCGTGGTCCCGTGGTCCCAGTTATAGAGCCCACGGCGAGTGCGGATGTCGCACCTGCGGCAGACGGCGTGGCGGAGTTTCCGCATCAGCTTAGCCCTGACCATCTGTGGCGAAGAGTGGAGACGCAGCTGGGTGCTTTGACGACAACGCTCCTCCACCTCGTCGCTCTCGTCACGCCGATCGCCGCTGGAGCAAGTCCGGTAGCGGACCGTCCGGGGTTGGACGTGCAGAGGCCCGGAGACGGTGCCTCGGAGGGTCCCCCCTTAGTGGATACGGCCGCCATCCCGGGCAGGGTGGAGACGGCCGCCATTTCACAGTCCCCGGCAAAAACGCTTTTCACGACCGCCATTTTGACCACTGCGGAGGAGAGCGGTGGGGCAGCTGTCATTTTGTCGCTGCTGTGCGGTGGGGCGCTGAGCATCACGACACCCGCTGCGAAAGAGAGCGCCGATCGTGGTCGACGCCTGCCCCAAGTTCGAGAGTTTGTGTAGTGACACAGCGCTGACTGCCGTCCAGCAGCGGCAACTGCGGTAGGCAGTTAGCGCACACGCCGTCGAGCATATACATGGGTGTGCCGGTAGGGCGGAGGAACTGGGGCAAGGGTCCCGGAAGACCTCATAGGGAGGCTCCTGGAACCCTCTAGTGGGTTCGAGAAGGAAGGTGCGGCTAGGACGGAGCCAGGCCGCGCCGAGTAGAATCAAAGCAGCAGAGAGCGAGAGCTCCAGGCTGCCGGTTCTGGGAGTGGACTCGTCTCATCGTCGCTGCCGCCTTCGCCACCTTCGTCGCTGCCGCCTTCGCCCGATAATCGGCTGTCTCGGTCGATGCCATTGGTGCAACGCGGTCAGGGTTGTGTCTAGGCCGGGCTGTAAGGCAGCGTGGTCGAGAGAGAGGAGGCCAGAGTTGGTGTAATGGGAATAAAGAGAGAGAGTGATGGTGCCTCCTGCAACTACCTCGTCTCCGAGTGAGTGTGTGCGCCACACACCCACACGCACACCGAGGAGGACACTACACATATGTCGTGTCTGATTTGGAGACGAGGTTTGCAGGAGGCACCTTTTATTTACACTGTCTGACAGCGCAATATCGAGCGAAGACTCCCGTGCGACGATACGGGAGTACAAGATAATGAAAAACTTCACTCTGCCACTCCATCAAGATCTAAAGGAACCCCCACGCCCAAGGCTAAAATCCAGGAAACCATTCTGGATACACGCCTCCGCTCAAGCAGCCGAAAATAAAGATACAGCTACTCGGTGGTCTGAATCGTGGGCGGTCATGGACATGGCAAACAAACCATAATTCATATCCAAGAATGGTAGCTTGCCATCCTTTTCCACTTCCATGGTGAATGTGATGGCTGGGTGTATGGAATTGATGTGGTTGAGGAATTGGTTCAGAGCTGGTCGGCCATGTGGCCATCTATGTACCTCTTCCACAAGGACGGACGTAAAGTGGATGCCTGGATGGCATCTGTTTCAAAAATTTCCATGAAAACATTGCCTACAACTGGAGATAAGGGAGAACCCATTGAGGTACCTTCAACTTGTTTTAAGAATGTTCCATTCCAGGTGAAGTAAATGTTGGTGAGGCAGTGTCTCACCAAGGCCGGTACATCAGCATTCAGTCCTTGTTGGACCAAATCTTCAATGATTGCAATGGTGTCAGGCACATGAACTTTGGTAAACAAGAGACTACATCGAAACTAACGAGCAAATCAACTGGCGATAGTGAGATGTCCTTAATTAACAATACCAAGTGAGCTGAGTTAAGTACAGCTGAGGTGGTCTTACCAGTGAATGGTTGTAAGGTCTCAGACATAATTCGGGCCAGTTTGTAGGTTGGTGAGTCAATGGTGGAGACAATAGGATGAAGGGGTGTACCTTCTTTATGGATTTTTGGTAAGCCATACAATCTGGGTGGTCTAGCAGCAGAGGGTTTTAAGGAAACCCGTTTGTTTGGTTCGATTAAGGATGTCGAATCGGTGATGATATTGTTGTTTTAGTAACGAGGCTGCTGGTGGGATCTCTTTAAATTTTTGTATAGCTACCATCATTAAGTAGGTCCTGAATTTTGATATTGTATGTGGTTTTGTCCATGATGACTGTGGCATTGTCCTTGTCGACTGAGAGGATGATGATGTCATCTCTCTTTTTTAATTGAGACAGATAGGTGTCTTCGCGTTTCTTTTGTAGATTGCAGCAATTTCTGATCTTGCTACGTCTACAGTAATGTGTCCCAAACCCTTAAGGGCTACATCGACCTGGGCAATGATATCATCCACTGGGATGTGTTTAGGGGTGACTGCGAAATTCAACCCTTTAGCTAGAACCGATTTTAGGCTGTCTGAAATTAGACTGTTACTCTGATCGATAACAATCTTGTCAACGTCTAACTTTTTAACGTGTGGATTTGGCTTCTTCTTGGAAAGGAGGTTGAACTTGGAAATCAGGTTATCTTTGCATTTAGCTGACATTGAGGCAGATGAAGAGGCTGTCATGTTATCTACATGTTCCCAATCAGATGTCGAATTTTTTTCCATCAATGTTAAGTGTGATTTCAGGAGAGTCTTGTCTAAAATATCTAGTTAAAATCGGAGCAATCTTATTCTCTCTGAGATCAGGGCTAAGCCAGCCTTGAACAAGATCCGTTCAGCATTGGGAGATGTGACAGCAGCAGCAGCAGCCAATGTCAAGGCGATCGGTATGACCTTGGTGTCACGGCATCTCTTCAGAAATGTGAGCGACTCGATCAGATGAGCCTTCTTGTCTCGAAGTTTGTAAAAAGATCTAATAATCTCATAAAATAAACATTTAATTAAAAAATATATAATCTCATAAAATAACAAAAAAACTACTAGTTTTTTGTTATTTTCTTTGAACCATCGACGTGACTTTACTGAAAGACCCAAATAATATGAATTCCTGCAGTTACGAAAGCTTTAAGTCAATATTTAACCGCCTCTACAGGGAGGATTTCCACACAACTATTCGATATTTTAACAAACCTCTTCCCTACCAGGGAACAAAATGAAATTTACAGATTCAAATTTAAATAGCAATTAAAATACAGGGGGGCAAGGTGGCTCACTGCTGACATCCTGGGTTTAAATCTAGCAGCCAACTTGATTCCACATTCAAGTGGGAACTGTTAAATCATATTATCATGATCACTCGCGCTCACGAAATACATTTGGCTTTGCATTTAATTCAACGTAGCCCAGAAATTAGGAATCACTTTTTTTAAATGAATCAAATGGTTAAAATGAATGGCCCACTCTTTGCACATATTGTTCAATCAGATAGCTCCTACTGAAATGACTCCAGAAGTACTGGAGTGGTGTGGCATCATCTTCCTGAGACATTCTAATTGTGCATTCAGTGTTAGAGCTGTGGAAATAGGTTTATTTTTCAATATTCTTGACGACAGTCTTCGATCGCAACTACAATGGTTACAGATCCCACCAACTCCACTTTCTGATTTCTCCAACCATGCTGAAGATTTGGTCTTCCCAAATCAACTTTTCATCTCATCATTACAGTGTTCAACCACCATACTGCAGCTCAAAACACTTCTATTTCTACTCAATTCTCACACTGCTCAACTTCGGAATGTGTTCCCCTTTGGATGTGTGTCCAGCAACTGTCATAAACAGTGAAATAGAAATACTGGGATGTAATTGTTGATTAAAGTCCCACAACAATAGAAGAAATAAAGTTGTTAATGATCGATTTGAGTGAACTGTACCATTACCCGTAGGTTTAAGGTTTGTTGGTTCAAATCCAAGCTTATAACCACTAATAAACTCAATGCGAGGACATTCACACAACTGAACTATCATTAAATGTTGTAAATCATTTTAATTCTGCTTCAAGGTTGAAAATATATAAACTTGCAAGCAACTACATTTTTCGGAGGTTGACGGGGGCGGGGGGTGGTCATAGAAGCCAAATATTGCTTACCATAAAACATGTTTTATTGGTCATTGTATTTTTTTTACTGCTAACATGTTGAAACTCCTTTTGACTGCAGGTCTCTTATCCATGACCCCAATCAATGAAAACCCCTTTTACCTACAGATGGATTCTTTCTATTTTATATCAGTTTTTTTGTGGGTAACAGGAATAAACTTGGAAGTTGTGGAAAATGCATCCTATTTTCTCCAATATCAGCAGATAACTATGTATTTGCTTTAATGTAATGCAGTGTTAATTTTGTTTATGACCCCAAGCCATTAGCAGAACTCGCAATCTCTTTATAGTCAAAATGCCACAAGGCATGTGATTAGGGAACTGTGGTAAAGTTGCACAAGCTGTTCACAGATTCACAGCGCCAGTAAATGCAGACTGAAAGTTCAAATCTGAATGCTAAAGTGTTAATTTGCGCACACTCATTATTTACTGCACGTCACTCTTATCAATGCAGACCCATTTTTGAGAAAGGAAGTCCAGTTGCTCTGCTAGAATTCACATGTTCACACACAGACAAAACAAATATCCACCATATAACCGGTGTTATTATGTACCTATGAAAGCTAGAACGACCGCCTTTGTGCTGATGTTTACACATCACACCCTAATTAATTTAAGGCTGAGTCGACGAAAGCGAGGCCAAGCAATGGTTCAGACATTCACCACTGATGTTAACCGTGAGCAGGACTCACCAGTGTGCTCTTTACTTTCAGACACATACGGACATGTGTTGTTTGCAAGTAGCTGTTAAGGCTAGAATTGCAAACAAGTATAGCTGGCATGGCGAGCACTGTGTGTGTTCGCTTTTGTCTTCCCAGTTATGATGTTTACAAACTGCAGAAGGTATTCATTTAAGGCCACAACGATCTAGGAGAGGCATATGGCAGGTTCAGATCTCATGTGCTGCTGATAGTGTACATGGCCAGTAATCATTCCAGGTATGAGGGGGGGGTCAAGGGCAGGACGCATGTACACGCCCGATTTTACTCCACTTATCGGAGAGAAATATTGTGGATTATCGTGGATAATTGGATAAAGTTGGGAATCGACTCCTATTCATAAATCATGAATATGAAGATGTTCTGAAATATAGGATGAGAAAAACTATGGATACTCATAAATGTTGGGATATTTAAGTCCCACCTAAAAATATTTATCTTTCAGAAAGCATTTTTTTTAAATAGTCAGTTCTTTCCCAAATCGCCCCATTGTGAATGATGTAAAGCGCCTTGAGATTTATGAAAAGTGCGCTATAATCTATAATTATATTACATTAGGAAGAATAGGGACACAGATAACATGAGTTATAAGCGGACCCTACGGCTCTCTCCAATAATAACAGTTGCTGGTAACATGGTAGTGGATAAATATGACGACATATGGCTAGTGTAGCAGCTTATTGGCACCTGTTGAGTGTAATACCCAGCTTTACCTTTGGACTTTCGTGAAGACCTTCGAGCAAAAACGTATGTCTCATTGATTTTTTTTCCAATTATGTAATGCTGCTTAAGTAACATTATTGTGATGTGGTACTGTGTTTTATCATTTAAAATTTTCAGGAACGTATTGTAAAAAGGTTAAAAAAAATATATGACAACAAATCCCTAGTTTGGCACTATGCGTGTGTGTGCGCACAGTGTTTTGGGGGTGTGTTCATGCTTCCTCTGCTATTGGTCAGTGTCCCAGCCAGTCCCAGTGGTCGCCATTGGGAATGCTATGCCAGTCAGCAAGAATGTCAGTCAAGATGTTGAGGATTAAAAACATCTTCAAGGCAAAAAGGATACTCACAATGATAGTATTTGGGACCTAAATCCACAATGTATATGCACGTGTGTGTTTCTGTCTCTGTTGTACTTTTAATTGGGGAACTAATTGACTGATAATTTTTTTTATAAATGTTTCTTGCCATTTTTTAAAATAAAATCATACCAATTTACAGTATATATTACAAATAATGGGACAAATCGCCGAGACAATGCATTCAACAGTTTTAGCAAGATGTGAATCCGGTCTTTGGAGTATAATTATGTTAAATTACAGTGAATGAGCAAAGTATGGACATTTTAATAACACATTCTTACAATTGAAATGGAAGTGGGTTTTTTCAGCAAGTACATTTTTTTACAATACTGAGGGAAAACAGTTAGCTTTATATAAGTTTAGGTGGATACATTTATCATAAGATATTGGATTCTTCAGCACTTATTTGTGGCATATAATGATGACGGTTGGTTGTGAAAGGGATAGGTCAAGAAACAATTCACACTTTGGATGTTAGGTCAACATGGGCTTGGTGACACATGCTTATTAATCCAACACTTTGGAGGCAAGGATTGCCAAAACACATTTATGTTATACTCTAGAACGTGTCTATGCGTGTTGGTGGTTTGATCATTGGTGGTAGTTGGATGGGGCGCTGGGATTGTGCCAATGTATTCTGTCATGTTGCCCAACTTTCACTTGGACAATGCTGTAATTCTCAGTGCTCGTGTTGCCCTACGGCGTGTGCTCGAGTCATTGTTTTTCCTGACACTGCAATGTTCAGACGTTGTTCATTAATGTTTCATTGGTCTTGTTCTAAAAATCCCCCCCCCCTCTATTTCTCCCATCTTTGTCTTGGCGATTATGTATTTTTCTCATTTTTGTTTTGTAAGGCTCTCTGGAGATGCCACAGAATTTAAGGACTGAATAATTGAAAATATTTATTTTTTGTGAATTCCGATGCCAGCTTTGGTAAGAGATCTGTGCCACTTCGGGATTTTTTTGAAAGTACAAATCAGGTGTGTAATAAGGGAAAAATTTGTCTAGTAACTCTGTATAGAGAACGAGTTTGGAGGCAGATCGTTTTGTTGAACAGGATTATTTAAATGAATTATGAGTTACAGCATGTGACCTCCTTTGCCAGTATAAAAATATAAGAATAGGTTTTCCCCTTTTTTCTGGCAACAAAACAGGTGTTAAGATGTTAAAACACAAAACTGAAACCTTTTGCAAGAAATCATGTCTGCATTAACCACAGATACTTGTGGTGAAAATAAAACAGAAACATGCTCTGACAGTATGTGCATTGTCTTTGAAACTGATTGGTCCACACCAGAGACAGCTTTTTTTTTTCTTCTTGGTTCTTTCGGTAAAGTCACGTAGAAGGGAAGTAATAAAATAATAAAAATAAAACATAATAAAATAAAATAATTCTCACGACGTTTCGGCTACAACGCAAGCAGCCGTCCTCAGGTGAAGAATGAGACACTGCCAAGCTAGGAGCTTATATATAAGCTGAGTTGGAGGTGGAAGAAGAAGAGAGCCTTAACAAATGAATGTGCATATCAAGAGCAATTTAGCATATGCATGGGAAATGCGTAGGAGGTGGGCGGGGGGGGGTTTCAAAGTCATATTATGCCCATGCATTATGCAGGATCAGCAGCACCAATGGAGGGTGCAGGGAGTAGCATTAACAAAGGAAAGAAATGTTAATAGTATGTAGCTGCAGTTACTAAACAACCACGTAGAAAACTAAAGTATAAACTACATAAAAAACGAAAGTATAATGCATGGGCATAATATGACTTTGAAACCCCCCCGCCCACCTCCTACGCATTTCCCATGCATATGCTAAATTCCTCTTGATATGCACATTCTTTTGTTAAGGCTCTCTTATTCTTCCACCTCCAACTCAGCTTATATATAAGCTCCTAGCTTGGCAGTGTCTCATTCTTCACCTGAGGACGGCTGCTTGCGTTGTAGCCGAAACGTCGTGAGAATTATTTTATTTTATTATGTTTTATTTTTATTATTTTATTACTTCCCTTCTACGTGACTTTACCGAAAGAACCAAGAAGATGAATCCCTGCAGTCACAAAAGCTTTAAATCGAAAAAGAGACAGCTTTCTTTAGAGGCTCGTCTCAAACAGTGATAGACCAGAGGACGCCAAAAAGGGAACAGGCTGTTAATGCAGACATGATTCCTTGATAAAGGTTTCAGTTTGGTGTTTAAATATCTTAACACCTGTTTTGTTGCCAGAAAAAAGGGGAAACCCTATTCTTATAATTTGAATTATAAGTTAACATTATAGTTTACGATTTTACCAATAGACCACCGTCCCATTAAGGCCCTCAGAATTGGATTCGACCTGATTAAGCGAAACTCCCCTATTTTAATGATAGATGTCTTTTTGTGCATTCCTTGGCAACTAAGCTACGAACAAGCTTGCGACACTTAAGAGCTTGACTTTTAAGTTTTTCCAGCTGCTTGTAATCAACTTCAAGAAATTGCTCAACACGCGGTCCAACTAAAGAGATGCATTTGGACTTGTGAACCTGATCCAAATCACCTTTGACTGCCCGCCCGTTTCACATCCATAATCTCAAAAGTGCTGGCTGAGTATTTTAACATGGAAAATAACATTAACCCATTGAGATTTGTATTAAAATGGTAACAACAACCAAGTTTCAAATAATAGAATACATGTACCATGAAATAAGTACGCCAATTAAAACATCAGCTCTTAATATGGAGCACTTCAGTAGTGTTTCGATTTAAAGCTTTCATGACTGCAGGGATTCATCTTCTTGGTTCTTTCGGTAAAGTCACGTGACTTTACCGAAAGAACCAAGAAGACACTTCAGTAGTGGTTGAGCTGCATAAATAATTGTACATCCAAAAAGACTCTGCAGATAAGCTGCACCATAACCAACAGGAACCCTGTGCATCTAATTCAAGTAATTTCCAAGCAAGCTTTGAAGGTGCTAATTTTACAGCCACTTTGCAATTATTGAAATTACATCTAAGAACAGTCTGAAACATATAATATGAATATTCCTTTAAATGTTCCTTTAAACCACTCAAAAGTTGGCTAGGTGTCTTGTGGTGCTAATAACTACGTCAGAGCTCTAAGCCAACTGACGCCCTGGCGATCCTGGGTTGAGTCCAAGGTGTGCTGCCTGCTATACTCAGTTTTACAATTTGTTACGATGATGATAGTTTATACATTTTTGACAAACCTCTGCTGAATAACAGCATCTCCATGCTGCGTTAGTTATGAGGATTGTTTGACGTACGGTGTGAAATAAGTTCAACACTGATGTTAGCCATGATCAGGAATCAAATTGGTAGACCAGGATTATGGTGCATTGTGAAAATCACATTGTCACTGCTCCAATATCACTTAATAGTAAATAAAATATTTTTAAAAATAAAAACTTCACTCTTTGTAGATTTTCAAGCAGAGTCCTGTTTTAACTTTACCAACCTAGATGTCAAGGTCCGTTTTAAAATAAACACTTTGCAAAGAGCCTCTCCACAGATAAAAACGGATCAGCTCGCTCGATCCATGGATAACAGGAGTCGTAGATAAGTAAGCCAAAAATGAAAAGTTTCACAATTATACTCTTTGGTTCTTTCGGTAAAGTCACGTAGGTGTAAAATAAAATAAAGCACGACGTTTCGGGCGCAACACAAGCGTCCGTCATCAGGTGGGAACGTCGTGATTTATTTTATTTTCCATCTATGTGACTTTACCGAAAGAACCAAAGAGTATGGATTCCTGCAGTCACAAAAGCTTCAAATCAAGTTTCACAATTGCCATTTGACTGAAATAAACAAAGGAAGTCTCCCTTGCTCATGTTACGGATCACTTACTTTCTCCTTGACATGCCCGACATCCACATGCGTGCACACACACAGTTTATTTTTAGCATAAACATGCCAAGACCCTGGGTGGGTATGTGTCCTGAAATGATAAAGTTCCCTTTAAACCTCAAAGGAGAAATGTGAAAAGTGAGAGTTCAAATTTGAATCTTTCAATTAAGTTTCTCCCAGCAAAACCACAACACATTCCTGACACGAAAAAACGTTATATTGTAATTAATTATGACAGTTCGTAATGACGTAGAAAAGCACAAACATTTAATTTCCTGATAGGGGACAAGCTCCAAAGGGAACATGGAAGCCACACAAGCTGCTTTAGTTCGAGTTTAGACAGTCTTGGACGTTTACACCGAATCCTGCAAACCAAATGTCTCAGTTTCGATTAAGGGAATAGTAAATCCACTGATAAAAAAGATTTTTTATTTTATATAACAAAAAATTATTGTACATTTTTTATGAGTTAATGTTCTAGTGTGCACATGACATGTGCAACATCAATACTGTACGTTCTAATTTCGATTTATATAACATCTGAAAGCGACCACATCTCAAAATGCTGTACAGCAACTGTGGGTATATGTACTTTATAGAGAAAGGTGCTCGTTAATGAGCAGATACAAATTTAAAGTCTTTTAGCCTGAACTTGAACATGATCAGGAAGTTGACCGCATGAATGGCTGGGAGAAGGGAGTTCGAGATTAAGGGTGCAGCAGAGGAGAACAAGCAAAACTCCCACTAAGCAAAGGCTTACAAAGGGGTGAGACCATGGTTGCTGAAGCAGAGAGTAAGGTGCAGGAGAGCAGGGGTGAGACCATGAAGGATCTTGAAGATGGCGATTGTGACCTAGAATTTGATCCGATATTGGAGAGGGAGCCAATGGTGCACTATGTAAGTTCACATGTTTCTAACTGACAGTCATTACACCCATTAAAAATGACAGCCCTCTGTCAATCCATTGGTGGAGGGTGATTTTGACAATACTTCAACCACACTGGTCAGTACGGGTTGGTGAGGAGGGGAAAAGAGACAATACTGGTCCAATATAACTCGCTACTTATGTTAGCTGCGTCAACGGGTGAATAGCACAAATTTACAACCACTCCACCCCAAAGGGTCCATTAGTGCTCCCGAATTTTTTTTTTCTTCAGTGTTTTTACATCTGTAGTTATAGGATTTGTCAGATTGACATCGTATATGCAGGATATTGAAAAACTATACTCTTGGCTGTGGTTTCCTGTTGGATACAATAAATAAATCTGGAACATTGTTTACCCATCTCACTAATACAGAGATCTTAGATCTATAGTCAGATGGAGTTATTTTTTAATGTATTTTACAACTCAATCATGCGAATGTTACTTATTAGAATTTGAATTAAACTGTGAAGGTGAGCGACCATGCATTGCTATCGTAATAAATGTAACCATAGCGAGTTTCACTCACATCAGATAAATATTGTTCAAGACCAGAAATGTATCAAGTATAATTTAAACATTGCTTCATACTTTTTGATTCTTTCGGTAAAATTACGTAGGTATAAAATAAATTAAATCACGATGTTTCGATTGCAACACAAGCAATCATCATCGTGGGAAAACCACAGCAAGAAAATGTTTTGCCCACTTCAGCAAGGCACGCCCGAAGCTCTGAAACAAAACACTCCCAGTGGATCAGTCCCCTTTCCCCTCGAGCATGATCAGTCCCAGCCAGCCACCTCAAGTAAGATCAGCAGGCCACTTTGAGCAGTGGAATACAATTCCCGCCCGCCTCAGTCTCCAGCACAGCAGCCACCTCGAACAAAACGAGGAGCGTAATGAAATCCTCCGCCCCCCCCCCCCCCAATTGAATTAGCACGGCGTGCCCAGGAGTCCAACCCCCCCCCCCGTGCCCACGAACTAATCCAATCTCACACAACTGCAACCACTCTCACACCCCCCCCCCCAGTCTCAAATCAAAGAAACACCCCGCCCCAAAAACCATCACTCTGACTGCCGCACTGGGCACCTCGTTTCAACTGCGAGCAATGCAAAAAAAAAAATTCTGGAAGGTAAGATGGACAATTGTTGCTCGGAATTTAATGTTATAAAATTTGTACAAAATTTTCAATGTTATTGAAAAAAGATATATCATATATGACATTTTTTCGAGAATCTCTTACACATTAGTCATGGGTGAAATAAATTTATTTTTGTAGGATGGTACAGAGGGGAAAAGAGAGCCATGAAGTTCGCTATCCCAATAATTTGGCGGGAACCCACTGACCACTCAAGCAACTGCTACTTCTGTATGGTGGACCCTTCCAAACGTCGGGCTGGCAAGAATGCACCTGCTATCACGTATCCGGACCTTCCTTCATCCATCGCCCCGGTGCTACGAGCTCCCCGTACCCACTCCTCCGGAGAGAGAGCAGCAAGTCGAGGAAGACGTAGATCCAGATGACAATTTCAGAGATGGAGCTGAGGAGAGAAACCCATACTACCCCAACCAAAAAGACCTCAACGACTTGATCAGAGATCTTGGTCTCACCAAGTCCAATGCCGAGCTTTTGACATCTAGGCTCAAGCAGTGGAACGTATTGGATAATAGTGTGCAAGTCGCAGATCAGAGGAAGTATCACCAACCTTTTTGCAGCTTCTTCACCCGTCAAGATGGGCTCTGCTTCTGCCACAATGTGACCAGTCTTTTCGAGGCAATCGGAATCGCCTGTAACCAAAATGAGTGGCGCCTCTTCATTGACAGCTCATCCAGGAGGCTCAAAGCCGTGCTGCTCCATAATGGTAACAAGAACCCGTCTCTTCCCCTGGCTCACTCGGTGCACCTCAGAGGATTACAACAGCATCAAGACCTTGCTGGGTGCCTTGAAGTATGATGAGTACGGCTGGGAGGTCATCGGTGACTTCAAAATGGTGACATTCCTGATGGGTCTCCAAGGCGGTTTTACCAAGTTTCCCTGCTATATTTGCCTTTGGGACAGCAGGGACACCAAGGTGCACTACCACAGGTGGGACTGGCCACAGCGGACCGAGTTCTCTGTGGGGAGGAACGTCAAGTGGGAGCCACTGGAGGACCCCCGGAAGGTGCTGATGCCACCACTGTACATCACATTGGGCCTTATGAAACAATTTGTCAGAGCTGTAGATAAGGAGTCGGCAGCCTTCAAGTACCTTCAAGACTTCTTCCCTAAGCTGTCCGAGGCAAGGTCAAAGCCAGTGTCTTCGTCAGACCACAGATCCTGGAGTGCAATGAATTCCCCAAGAAGCTCACTAGTAAGGAGAAAGCGGCTTGAAACAGCTTTGCCGCAGTGGTTCGTGGCTTCCTGGGCAATCACAAGGTCGAAAACTATGTGGAGCTGGTTCAGACTCTGGTGAAGAACTACGGCACAATGGGATGTAGGATGTCCCTCAAAGTTCATATCCTTGATGCTCATCTTCATAAATTCAAGGAGAACATGGGAGCGTACTCGGAGGAGCAAGGCGAGTGCTTCCACCAGGATATACTGGACTTTGAACGCCGCTACATTTAGGTGCTGGGAGACTACATTTGGGTGCCGATTCGTGAAAGTGATTAACAGTATAATCGTAAATCTAGAAAAACTACTCACTTCTAAATCTGTTGTCGTCATTTTTGTATTACTTTAGTATAAATACATGTTAATTTAGATTCTTGTTGGTTTTTTCTCACTTTATGTGAACAAAAATACACAAATTCGCCCATTTTCTCATTGAAAATAGGTCAATTTGAAAATATCACTGTCCAAGTTTACAAAAGCAAAGTTTGTGGGGAATAATAGCCATTTTCTGTACTTTTTAGGCATAAGCAATTACGAAATAACACTTACTACCCAGGAATAAAAATTGTATCTTAGAGGCCAGGGAGATAGTGTCCCAAACATTTCTGAAGCAATTTTAATCAAACAGTTGGTGCTTTACTCATCCAAATGGTCTTCGAACTAAACCCTGCATAGCTTGTTTACTCAAATACATTTTTTTCCTGTTCAGTAATACAAGTCAATGCTAAAGATAATGTACGTGACAACCACTGTCAATCCCCGGCTGCTTGAGGGTCTCCTCACACCATGCAGGTTCAAGGTAGTTATTTGAGCATACTTCACCATACTGGTCAGTATTAGATTAGTGAAGACGGATAGCAAAGACAAGGGAGAATATAAATACAGTAAAACAATGGATTTGCTGCAATGTCCTCTGCTGACGATGCATCCCCACAGCAGCATCCTAGATCTGATGGGATTATTGTAATAAAGTATTATAAATTATGATTAATGTTCTAATTCATAATGAAGCACAATAGATGACATGAATAATGGTTGATATGACATATTGAGATGAGGGCATTTTGTATTATGATGGCGTTGATGAAGATTATGGTGTTGATGGTCATCGTGATGACAAGGATGTAGCTTCATGAATGTGAATACAGACTACAATGCGAGTGCAAACCGCACCAACATTTCTCCCATAACCTTGATTTATGTCGATGGTGAGTGAAGAGTAGGGAGGAGATGATCGTGTTATGAACAGTAACTCACACCGCGGCCATGAGCCATTCCTGCTGACACACGCAACATCTAATTTTGGCGCGAGGTACATTGTAATTTATGACCGGAAAAACATGTTTTTATTTTCCAAATTGTGACTTGGCATGAGATGTACAGAGACCGCAGGGTTCGCCTGCCATGTCATACGTTATTGGTTTTATGGAAGTTATGTTGGTATGGTTGGCCGTGTGTTTGAATTTTTTTTAGAAGCAGGGTGTAATTGTTGGCGAGTGCATTTTGTTAAGATATCAGACACCAGGCTTTGATTCTCGGCCATGATGTGCAACACCAGTGGTAAATAACAGAGATTCAACCTGGTCTTGGAGCCTCTATACGACTGCCAAGAATTAACACTTGACAGTGGCGATGTGCGAAACACCAGCACTTGGGATTTGGAAGCAGCTGGTCATGGGTAATTTGTGCCGGTTAAACAATACTTTAACGATGGGTAGACTTTAGTAATGGGTGCTCACCAATAGCACTTGGTCCAACAGTTTAATAGAGGCATCA
Source organism: Lampetra planeri (assembly GCF_965212315.1). Classification (NCBI taxonomy): domain Eukaryota; kingdom Metazoa; phylum Chordata; class Hyperoartia; order Petromyzontiformes; family Petromyzontidae; genus Lampetra; species Lampetra planeri. The sequence continues at coordinate 33,160,716 of NC_136107.1, forward strand.
TTCCACATTTAAATTGTGTAGATGTGTATGTGCTAAGGCAACATAGATTAACTGTGCAATAAAGCTAGATACGAAAATGCATATTATTCAAATACAACATTTCAATGACAGTATTGTGTGGATATATTTTATGGTGCAGCATATACAACATTTTCACTGTTAAAACAGTGGACTTGGACAGGACACATAATTAGAAGTGATTTTTTTTCCTGGTGGGCAAGAATAACAACTAAATGGCAGCCAAAGATGGGAGAGCGTCCAGAAGTATGTCGCCCACGGCAGTGATAGAGCAATGAAATCAGCGCGTGTGCAGGTGCTGAGTGGATAGTTGCATTGCAGGATCGTGAAGGATGTCGGCGTCTTGGGGAGATCTTCATCCAGCAGGGCATTGATCATGGCTAATGATCATATGAAACTGATCGTCATTACATAGAGAGAGGTACAGTATTGCCATTATTCATCTGACATGGTGATGCTATGGTTATACAAGAACACTTACCTCACAATTGGAAGGTTGCAAGTCCACATACTGGTCAGCTGATGGCCAATCCACTGTCAATTAAGTGTACTTTTCATGGGAAATTAACAGTGGTCCTCCTATGGAGATACTGCTCCCTGCCATGATAATTTTCACCAATGGTTTTTAGCCAGCACTGCCCTATCAGTGACTTGACAGTATTGGCCAACAACAACATGTGCCAATCCAAGGTTCTTTGCTGCAACACAAAGGTTTCATGTGAGATAGCCCACTGTGCAAAGATAACTGCCAATGACGTGTTCATTGTAAACAGTGTTGAATAACATGAATCCTAATATACTTCAGCTGGATTTTCAGCGGCTCACTATACAATGTTGGAATGTGTTTACTTCGGGCAGCCATCCAGGACGCTGTTTCATTATGTGCCTGTTTAATGTCCAAGAACCCACACCCAAAAAGAACTCAAATGAAATGTCAAAAATGAAAATGATTACACTATGTAACACAATTTTTGTTCTGGGTAGTAAGTGTTATTTCGTAATTGCTTATGCCTAAAAAGTATAGAAAATGGCTATTATTCCCCATAAACATTGCTTTTGTTACCAGGACAGTGATATTTAGAAAATTACCTCTTTTCAATGAGAAAACGGGCGAATTTGTGTCTTTTCGTTCACATAAAGTCAGAAAACAAGAACATATGAATACAAATTAACATGTATTTCTACTAAAGTAATACAAAAATTACTACAAAGATTTAGAAGCGAGTTGTTTTTTGAGATTTACAATTATACTGTAAATCACTTTCACGAATCAGCCCCCAAATGTAGTCTCTCATCATGTTCTCGTTATACTGTCCTTGGTAGCGGCGTTCAAAGTCCAGTATATCCTGGTAAAAGCACTCGCCTTGCTCCTCCGAGGATATGGACTTTGAGGAACATCCTACAGCCCATTGTGCCGTAGATCTTCACAACCAGCTCCACATAGTTTTCGACCTTGTGGTTGCCCAGGAAGCCACGAACCACTGCGACAAATCTGTTCCAAGCCGCTTTCTCCTTACTCGTGAGCTTCTTGGGGAATTCATTGCACTCCATGATCTTCTTTATCTGTGTGTCCGAGGAAGACACCAGCTTTGACCTTTGCCTCAGACAGCTTAGGGAAGAAGTCTTAAAGGTACTTGAAGGCTGCCGACTCCTTATCTACAGCTCTGACAAATTGTTTCATAAGGCCCAATTTGATGTGCAGTGGTGGCATCAGCACCTTCTGGGGGTCCACCAGTGGCTCCCACTTGACGTTGTTCCTCCCCACAAAGAACTCGGTCCGCTGTGGCCAGTCCCACCTGTGGTAGTGTGCCTTGGTGTCTAAATCTTTTGTAGTAATTTTTGCATTACTTTAGTATAAATAGATGTTCATTTGGATTCATATGTTGTTTTTTTCTGACTTTATTTGAACGATAAGACACAATCTCTCGTTTTCTCAATGAAAATAGGTCAATTTCAAAATATCACTGTCCTGGTCACAAAAGCGAAGTTTGTGGGGAATAATAGCCATTTTCTGTACTTTTGAGGCATACGCAATTACGAAATAACATTTACTACCCAGGAAGGAACAAAAAATAAATTGTTACACAGTGTTACAAGTCAGATTTTACCCACCAGCTCAGGGGATGATGAAACCAGAGTTGTAGATGCCATTTGCCATGTATGATGCACATTCCAGCCAAAATGTGTATCCACATTCCTAGGATCACAGCACAGTTCATTAAACCCAGGCGTGTAAATACTGTATATTGTCTCGTCTGGGTTAAAACGGATTAAAACTAACACTGTCTCACTGAATGCAAAAATATGAAGAAAACTTAATGAGCCAGGACTGATGAGATTCTGCTGCATTAATTTAGTAAAGGAGTTTAAAATACATTGTGGTAATGTCCAAAAAAATATCAAAGGCTGTTAGTCACCTTTACTTTGAATGTGCAATGACCCTGCAGGCACTTTGCCAAACCTCGCTGTTTCCATGACAACCTCCTCTGGGTGAAGGGACCTCCCCCCCTCCTGTTTCTCACCCTCTCGCTTTCTTCATCCTCTCACTCTTCAGACTCCTTTCCCTGGTTGTCGGTCTATGACGGGTGATCAAACATTCTGCGGACCCATGGAGGAGTGCTGGTGCCATAATGGGTGAACAGTGAAAAATGCTTTCCGGTTTTAGTTTTATTTATACGATAATCCAAAATTCATAACAAACACCGTATCCACTTTTGTTCAAAAGGCATTTAAAATAATCCCAATTTGTGTCAACTGAGAAGAGTTCTTTCCGGCAGGGTTTAAAGCCTTGGACCAAGTGCAATACACTACATTGGCATATTCGTTTCATCAAGGTCAGCATTTGTTTTCTGTCAAGCCATGACCTTTCGACCTTCCCCGATATCTACAGCATAGTTCTTAATTTTCTTTGCTGCATTGCTCCCAGCATGTGGAGTTAAATGTCTGACATCGTGCTGAACACTAAGTGAACACCCCAAAACACATGAGAGAGCTATACCTCCCATATCTTTCCCATGATGCTTCTCCATTCGATCACCCATCTTATTTTTCTGTTTTCCTTTTCACATTTTCTTGCTTTCTCTCCCACCTCTCAGTTTCTCCCTCTTTCAGTCTCCTCCCATTTGTTTTTTTATGCCTTGTCCTTCTTATCTCCCCCTCCCCTTCTATCTTCCAATCTATTTCTGTTTTTATCTCCCCCTGCCATTACTCTCCAATCTTATTTAATTATTCCATTCTCACCCCTTTTGTTGTACCCTTCCTGCCCCTCGGTCACCCAGTGATGTCCATCCTCTATCTCTGTATCTCTATTGTAAATTCGGACAGCTATTTCCTTCTTTCTGCCTGAATTTCTATTCTACATAATGATAAATTCCTTATCTGTATATTGTTGGGGATCCTGCCTTAAGTTTGGCTGTCAGTCTTGATAATATGGAGTAAGAAGTGAAATTCTCAGAATTCCATATTTTTTGTCTGAGATGGCAAGAAATGTAATTCACATAATGTGGATTAATGGCACCTTTATTCAAAACAGTAGCTTTATAAATGAAAATTATGATCAGTATGAGGCTAATATTTTTGCCAACTGCCTCTCCTTAGTCGGAAAATATCCGAATAAATTGGTTAACAAATATTTCTTCAATAAGGCCTTGTTAATGCAGAGGTTTCAAGTTATTATTTGTGCTTGTACACCACTGCTAAACCGGTGAATTAATTACGTTGCATAACCAGTTCAAAGGATACGCCCATTTACCTGAACACAGTTTCGTTTGCAGATATTTTAGTGAAAGTATTTGTAAAGGACATTTTAATGAGAATTGATAACTGAGAGGTGTTTTTGGCATCTCATTTTGTTAGACAATCCCAAATTATATTTCAGGAAAGCAAAGCCATATGGTTGCATTTAGAGTCCCCCTACAGTTCACAACACCATGAGTTTTCAACAAGGCAGCCTGGTGGTAGTAGAGTGGAATGGGACATTTCTCCAGAATCTCTCAGTTTGACAGATTACCTTCATACCATTTGTTTTTAAATCCTTTATATTAAGTTTGCTTGCTTGCTTGCGTGCTTGCTTGCTTGCTTACGACCGTGTAAATCTTTCGGTCGTTTTTTAACCCACTTCCCGTGATCCAATCGAGCTGACATTTTCCACACAGACTCGTTGTGCGTGACAATTAATTTTCGTGAAAATTTTTTTCCAAAATTTTACACTGTTTAGGGCATTTTTTTTAAAATATTTAATTACCAATTGCTTAATGCTGGCAGACAATCATCTGACCCATAGGTGGCAGCCATCTCAAGCCAGAGGACGAGAGGACTCTTGCCGCCACGCATATAAAGGATTTATAGTGAAAAACTTTGTTTTTACGGGTTAATTTTTTTTCTTTAAAAAATTCAGCTCTAAGATAAAAAGGAATAGTGACTTGGCCCTCCCCTAGATCAATTCAGCCAAGATTGAGTACATACTTGGTACATTGTGCAAACAGCACGAACAGCACCAGAAAGTCCAAGGGCCGTGCTGCCCCCCTCCCACCTCATGTGTCATGCTGACTCTAATAGATGCTTACTAATAGCACTTGCTGCAACAGTGTGTAAGGCTATACCGGACGAATATTTTTTGCGTAACCTTAAGTGCTCCAAAATTCCATGCACAACAAACCCCTTCCAATGGGCCTCTTCGCCAATTGCTGTAAAATGTGTAGCAGACGTGCCAAATCCCACCCACCCCTTTCAGAGTAACATAAGGATAAAATCCTGCAGTAAAAAACGTTACCCCAACCATTTTTTTTACATTGGCCTTTCAAAAAAAAAAGATTCCCCCTGATTCTCTCCACTGTTTCCCATCAAAGGCCTTTCCCACTGCCAAGTGAAACTGGAACAAGCCGGTTTTCTCTGCCCCAGATAGTGACTGGGATGGACAAACAGACCCAGAGAGAGGTATTTCACAAACCTCCAACTGCGTGCCAAATTTCTGCACTTGCACAACCGCATTAATAGTAGTGGAGGCAGAAATAATACCGTAAAATGATTTTTTGCAGTGGCTTTAGTGAGGAACTGCATACATTGAATGCAATAATTGATAAAGATGTCTGTGAGGATGAGATATATTACGGTTTGAAACAAATAAATATGAAACTTAAAAAAAGGTAATCAGATCATTAAATGTGAATAGTAACATCAATACGGATATTTGTTTTAAACATTTTGAAAAATATAGTTTTTTTAACACGATTTAAAAATTCAATTGAAGCAATAATTACAACAGAATCAGAAAGCTCATTCCAAATTATGAATGGGTCTCATTCACTACGCATTCACCATATACTGTATACACCTAGGGCGATGCACATTTCTATGGTAGGGTCACTAAGACGACATTTAATGTGCCTGCTCTCGTCAGATCTCTGAATCTAAGCAGGGTTTAGAATGGGTATTTCTTAGATAAACGAACACCATGGATAACACATTCCTGCGGAGGGAGCTGGTAGGAACGTTGGGTTGCTCGGTCAATGGCCAGGGTCAACGGCAGCGTGGTGTATTCCGTTAATATGCCCGACTGAGGGCGGGCACAAGCCGGTGTGAGTAGGTTAAACGTTGAGTTTTATAAGGGCACCACGGGGTGACCAGCCCCTCCCCACCCAGCCCCACCCCCCACCCAGCCCACCCTCCCCACCCAGCCCCACCCTCCCCACCCAGCCCCACCCTCCCCACCCAGCCCCACCCCCCACCCAGCCCCACCCTCCCCACCCAGCCCCTCCCCACCCTCCCCAGTCCCCACCCAGCCCCACCCTCCCCACCCAGCCCCTCCCCTCCCCACCCAGCCCCTCCCCACCCAGCCCCTCCCCTCCCCACCCAGCCCCTCCCTGCACGACGGATGGACGGACACAATAATCCCCTGTGGGCTGGTGTAACCAGGAGGTTCCTACCAGTATCATGTTATAAGCTGAGGGGAGACGTGGTGAACAGCCGAGAACAGTGCAGTAAAATCGCATGTTGCGTAGACAGGCAGATGAGGTCTCGGAGGCAGAACAGCAAGTATGATTCTGAGCTACAAAACCTGTCGAGTTCGATTTTCTTACCTGGAATGCTGATTTTATTCGCTCTAATAATAATGTGCTAATATTCCAAGCTGGATCCTCTTGAGCAACATACTGCAATACAGTATATTATTGTGATTCATTGACATTTTTGAATATTAAAGTCTCATAACTAGATGACTGCATGCAACCGTAGAGGCAATTTCCCCAATTTATTTTTCATTAAAATTCATTTATCGTGAAACTTTAGACTTCTTTCATTTAATCTGCTGTGCTCTATGAAAAATATCTTTTTTATATGAAGTATGTCGGCTTCCATAGTATATAATTGTGTATCTTTATTCTCAATAAACCTGTGTGCTTGGTGACCACACATCCAAGCACAATCCAGTATTACCCTGCTTTGCTTCCGAGACATCATGAAAATGGATGAATTTCAAGTGAATTGGCTATGGATTATCTGGTATAACCTATGGCCAATATACATTACTGCATAATTAATGTCCTGGGTGAAAGCCCATTGAGATTCTTTATCCATTTCCAAAAAGTACTCTACCGATTGTTTTATAAGGCGCGTTGCTTTAAGGCAGAAGAATGTCAGATGTATTTTTTCATTCGACACTTGTGCCAATGGGCCCAGCACACAGCAGCTTACTATTGCGAATGACTTAACAGGGTATGCAAGTCCACCTTACAGTACAAGACAGTTCGCTTTGGAAACAGACATTCAAATGTAATCTTTGACGGGCACCTATCGCTGTACATGAAGTATCAAATTATCAGGAAGAGCATCGACCACAAGTGTTAAAAAATCTCTTATTTGTTAACATAGTTACGTTTCATGATGTATTTAACCTCTATTGGCAATAAGGTGTCAAATATAGACCACAGTCATTGCATCAACCCATACATCTTTATGGCCTGACCACATTCCTAGTAGAGTAATAAACCTTCAAACTTGTCCCTTTGTGAACCTATTTCCCTCGTGTTTGACCAAAGTGCTGGAGAAGACCCGGCACAGGGCTAATGCGGACCTAAAAAACTTGCGTTCCCAAAAATCTAAATCGGGCCCACATAAAACATATACTATTAAATGTATTTTCTCTGGAAAACATCAATAAAATACCAATTTTCTACCAGTGTCAGGACTTGTCACGGAAACGTGTACTGTCAATTACAGTTCTGTATGTAATTGAAATAACCAGTAAAATAGCTGCATTTAAGGGAACCACCCTCCTCACCATAACCTAGATAATATTTGCACTTAGAAAAGGTGCTTAAATGTCCCAGCAACTCAAAGCATCTTAACGTCACATGTCATCTCAAACATTCGAAGAGCACCTCCAGTGGCAGCTGTCCCAGCGCGGTACCAAGTGACTGAAGTACTGGCTTGCAAGTGGTTATTAGCCTGCCAGCAGGGGCGATGATTGCTATGTGCAATTCCAATATTGTTGAAATATGGTGGTTAGTGTGAAAAATTGCACTACCAAGGCTTTTGGTTTTCTTTCCTCGTGTTTTTCTTGTTAAAGTGTAACTTCTGTAATTGGACATGTTATTTTATATGGAATTTTGGAATCACGTTAGACTTTTCTGGCTGAAATTAGGCAGTACATGTGCTACTGAAGCTGGTAGATACAAACGGATTCAAAGCCTTGGCCCATGGGCTATTTGTGATCTGCTGACCTGCCGAAATCTGTCCGCTTTGGAATTTGCTGGGACTATCTGGGGAAACTGGAGCGCGTGTCATTGAAGTATGGGGCCTCTTCTGGGGTGGAGGATGTGCAGTCGGTGGGGTTTGTGTTGTTTGGGCTGGGAAGGGTGCTCAGATGGTGGAATGGACCAGCAAATTTCATTCAGTCTTGTTTGAACTGCGATAGCTTAGCACAACCATGTTGTGTGTCATGATGTTTTATTGCCGGTATCCTTTGCAAGGTGCTATCAATCTTGATTTGAAGCTTTCGTGACTGCAGGAATCCATACTCTTTGGTTATTTTGGTGAAGTCACGTAGGTAGAAAATTAATAATAGATCATGACGTTATGATCGCCACACAAGCAAACCGTCTTCAGGTGCTATCGTGATTCTCTTTTTTTATCAGCAAATTGATGAATGGTTTTTTGAAAAACATTTAGTTTTACACAATGTTATTGATTGCACAGTATCAATAACTCAATGTATGACATTTAATTTTAGAGGTACAGAAAACAGCAATTAAGTCAAAGCCTAAACATAAAAGAAATTGCGAACACTGCACTGTATGCCGATTTGAGCTTTTAGCATGCTGCCTTGTCATAGCCTTGCAAAATGCGCAATGTTAAGACTTGGTTCAACTTGGATCATGAGCTAACCCTTGTGGAAATCAATAAAAGTCTCTAAAAGACACCACCAAATCCAACACATTCATCTGAAATAGCACACACTGAGACACTACAAGCTAGGGAACCAACGTCATCTGAACAAAAGTGTCACTTTAAAAACAGGTAATATTTATTTTAAAAAAAGCTAATTTGAAAGGTCAGTACAGTAGATAAAATGTGTTTATAGACTTACCAGGATTGTACTTTGCCCTCTCAGTCAACGGATAACGAATGTGTTACAAAGTAATGAGTGTTCGCGTGCAGCACAGAAGAGCCAAACTTTTTAAAGGGCAATTCTAAAATGCACTTTGTAAGAAGAGAGGTCAAAAATAGCAGAAAAGAAACTGTCCGCAAAGCTTTGTGTTTCCAATAAAAGTGATATCTTGGCATGGCGCATGCTCATCATTAAACACTTTGAGCAATTACATCACCTCTCTGGCAGAAGTCAGGTAAGGCTAAAAGTCCGACATGCACTGACACGTACTGAAAATGTTATTAAGGCAAAAAAAGTTAATCCTTGATCACACCAAGCAATGTGGGCGCCACTTGTCTGTTGATGGCATTGAACCAGTTTGAGAAGTTTCACATTGCTATGGCGACCACAGACTACTTCCCGTAAAGTGGTACCGATTGTAATCATCACAGAGGGATGTAAATGAAAGTTTTAAACTTTTAATATATTAGTTGCTGACAATTAACGTTAAGAGTACGGTAATCCTCAAAGCCAAACCAAGTGTTGGAGATTTCAGCTGGGTCCTATTTGGATTGGATGGTAAAAATGTTGAAAATATTTATTATAGGAATTAACTAAAGTGTAAAGAGAGATCCACATCCAGTATAAAATATACACAAATGTTTGTTGCCATGGACTGGGGCGGTCAGTTTAAATTAAGGCTCTATTATCTGCATAATACATCAAATCTCCCTGCAAAAAATGGGCCAAAAATTATTATTTTCCATTTGAACTTCAAGTCTTGCAGTTTTAATTAACCATGTACGTTACAGTAACTTAAACAACTTGTGTTTACTTCAGCAGCATGGTCAGCCATGACCAATCTACTGCTGGATGAAGGTCTCTCCAAGCCATCGCCACATTTCACAATCCTGTGATGTAACAATACACCAGTACTGAACGTTTATTTACAACTTGCTTTTGTTTCTTTGCATTTAAACTAACATACATCACGACAATCAAAAGTTAGTGTTGGATGAGAGAGTGCCACCACATAAATTTGGAAGTTCCAAAACTGGGTCAGGACTGCAAATGTTTTTGTTTTATGTTTTAGTTTTTTGTTTGTTGCGGTTGCACCCGATTCAAGAGCCGAATGGCTCACAAGGCTTGTACCAAATAAATGAAAGTGAGAAACTGAGAAAACTGAGATGAACACTGCCTAATGTATAATTGAGCTCAGAGTCGCTTTGACCTAGGTAATTAGATATCACATTGCAAAGGTGTCCATTTCAGACCACCCTTCTACTGGCAGCAGAGAATCTTCTTCACCAAGGAACATTCGCAGACGTAATCACTGCACAACTTGACTTGTCCTCTCCAATGGACTTCTACGTATGCACACATCAGGTGGCGCTAAACCTCATGCCCTCCGACCAGGTTGTCATCAATATTTTCGACCAAGCAACCCCATCGTTGGTCAGAGGTCGCAACCGGGTACCCGATACCCGTACCCTACCCGATACTCGGCTACCCGTACCCGGCCGGGTACGGGTACCCGTTTGCGACCCTGGTGCGGCCGGGTACGGGTAGACCGTGAGTCACTGGTGAGTAACTGTTTGTCACTCATTTCCCAACGTCTTGTCTCTTCTCACAATTTAAGTTCCTAGAATCAACCCACCCGCGCCTGCAACATGGCTTCATCCCAGAGGTCGCAATCAGGTACCCGATACCCGTACCCTGCCCGGCCGAGTACGGGTAGGGTACGGGTACGGCCGGGTACGGGTACCCGTTTGCGACCCTGGTGCGGCCGGGTACGGGTATGGGTAAGGAATCAAAAGCCGTTTGCTACCTCTGTCGTTGGTCTATGCTCGGGTTTGCAAACCTGCGGCTCATGAAGAACCGCTTCGTGACGTATTTACTGAAGACCTTCTCGTGTTCACATGCATTGCACATACCTGTCAACCCATATGGTTTACCCGCATTCTTATATAGGGAAATTGAGTACATGTGTTTTGTCTATTTGTTTTTCTCCCTTGCGATGGGACTTTATAGGATGAACGTTGGATTTATAAGGGCACGGGGCGATCGATAAGGTCTGAACTGGTCTGTAATAAGCGAGACGCTTACAGGCATGATGATTGTGGTTATTGAAAAGTTTTTTTACTGAATTAGAAAAAAGGGCTCTTGTTCTTTTGGTTTCCGACCCCTGGTCTTTACCATATTAAATCAAACATCAAACTGTACCGTGTTTTTGTTTGTGTGGTCACTGGTTACTATTTTGCTCTTGGGGGGGCCCAGATTTAAACCCGAATCTTCGCAGCAGTGGTTCATTGCATGGACGGAGCACCGAGTTTCATTATCCACTGGCTACCCAACTTACAGCCACATTGCTGGATTGTCAAAGCATTCCTGGTAATCGATTAATAAACCGTATCATCTCACCAAATTAGCATAGATATGAATGGCTCTTTTTAAAGAAAGGGTTTCTAAATTAGTTAGGTATGTTTTCCTTAAGTCCAATAGAGGGAGATGTTATAATTTAACGAGGTATTTCGGCCGATTGGGTCTAAATGCCCACGTTCTCCACTTCATAATTAAATCGCCAACACCAAGAAAAGTGGCTCAGTGGTGAACAACCAAACAGAACTACAGTAGTATGGATACGATAAACACCTATTTGGCTATTCACACGTAAATAAAACATTGTTTCATTCACACAACATAGATTCCTAGGAAGGTGGATACACATAATTATTCTAGCACACATGACGTACAGATTACATCCCCATACACATGCTCAAGTCATTGACAAATTCGATTTAACACACCCACAGCATGTGAAAAGAATGCAGTCCAGTACTGTATAACAACCACAACAGCCACCACGAAGTTATGACGACGTCACCGCAGAGTTTGTGCCAGGCTAGGTGCACTTTGAAGCCACGTGAAGCGTCAAATACTCGCTGGCAGAGATCCTGGTGTTACGCATGAACCGAGTTTAGCCAGAACACAGAGACCAACACGTGAACTGTGCTGGCGTGTTTACATCGCACTAAGTGCTCATGTTCAGGCCGAGCCGACCTCGTCAACACCCAAGATCGGCGAGCCACGCCATGGACATGTGCAAGCGTTGATAACAGAAATAAAACCCCGTACTCCCTGAAACGCACAAGCACACACACCGATCTAAACGCACAATCGCTTATATTCACACACACACAGTGAACAGAGTACAGCATACACGTGGACACTCGCATATTTTTACAAGAACAACGTCATTTTCCTTACACAATGCTAGGATTAGTCCAAGCACACACACATAGATCAGCAAGCACAGTGAGTGTAACGCCAAAACGCCAGCCCTGCTTACAATGCAGACCGCATTCACTTGCGGAAATCTTGCGCGAGCATTATTGCCATCATTACCACCACATTCTCTCTATTTTATCGTCACCGTTTCATAGATTCCTGTTTGTCCAAGTCACAACATTGTAACATTCGCTTGTTCAACAACAACAATAATTACCAAACCTTTTGGTTCTGTATGTACCTTTTTTTGTATGGAGAGCAGGGAAAGAAAGGCAGTCAGGCCAAGCTCCTCGCTGGAATCTTCAGATGAAAGCAGCAGCAGTCGCAGCGACACAAAAACAACCCTCTGTTGCCTAGAACGGATGTTATTATTCCGGTGATTAGATTATATAAAACATGGAATGCGTTCCAAATGCACCGCTCCCAAAGCTTTTCCAACTTAACTCTCCCCGATGACCTGAAACGCACCCACCAGGGAATTTCGAGTTATCGATGTTTTGTGAATGATTCGATTTATCAATGAGCCCGCCACGTTGACTCGTAGTTGAAGCGTTGTGGTTAATTACCACCGGGCGTGTGATGCGATCCTATTAATCGAATTAACTACCTTAATCACTAAATACAGTGAATATAGCAACAAATTCAGAACTTCTGTAACAACGTTACTTTGTACGTTTGTGAAATGTGTAAGATAGCAATCCTGCAGCACATGGGAGAATACAGTACTGAAGAAATGTGGTTTTAATCGCACCTAGGGGTGGCCAAAATGTGGCTTTACGCGCACCACCCGAGTAATTAGGCTGTTTGGTTGACCTTAATTGACACTTCTCTGAATAACGCGGTTGACGATGCCAGTGGTTAAAATGTCACCGACACCCCCCCTTTGAATGCCATCTTTTCGCAAAGTTTAACAGTTATAATGAACGATAAAAAACACAAAGCTGAAAAAAATTGTTACTTGTGATTTCCGACAAAACAGAATTCGTTTTATACACACTGGAGGCAACATAGACTGCAAGTCCATTCCTCGTTCAGATCATTCGCTCACATCATCTAACCGGATAAACAAACACGATTATCCTGAGCAATCATAAACACGACCAGCCCGAACATGTCTACACATTCAGCGAATGTTCCTGGGTCTGATCATTCAATACCTTCACAACACCTGGCACACGAATAATACTGGTAGGAACCTCCTGGTTACACCAGCCCACAGGGGATTATTGTGTCCGTCCGTCCGTCGTGCATCCAAAAATGGGAGGGGTGAGGCTGGGTGGAGAGGGGAGGGTGGGGAGGGGAGGGTGGGAAGGGAGGGGCTGGGTGGGGAGGGGAGGGTGGGGAGGGGCTGGGTGGGGCTGGATGGGGAGGGGAGGGTGGGGAGGGGCTGGGTGGGGCTGGGTGGGGGGTGGGAGGGGTGGGGCTGGGTGGGGAGGGGCTGGTCACCCCGTGGTCCCCTTATAAAACTCAACGTTTAACCTACTCACGCCGGCTTGTGCCCGCCCTCACAGTCGGTCATATTTGCGGAATACACTACGCCGCCGTTGACCCTGGCCATTGACCGAGCAACCCAACGTTCCTACCAGCTCCCTCCGCAGTAATGTGTTTAATTGCATATCTGTGAACCCCATAGCTCTCTCGAGAAACGGTGCCTTAACGCGGCGAGAGAGTTTGTGTACGTCTGAGAAGCTGATCGCTATACCGTCGAGAGCCTAGTGCTCTCAGAAGGGTCACCCAAGGCGGGAAGACTTCAGTGGAGACGTCAGACAAAACCCGTTTCGAAAGGTCCCCACATGACCTTTTCAAATAAATGGTGATCCAAGAAAGCAACGGGAAACTACTTGGATTATTGCTCCCTTGAAAACTTCAATGATGACAAGCAAAATCAACAAAGGCCCTGAGTATCGGCGTCCTTTAAATAGGACAGGGGTGCTAAGAATCTCCGAGCTTGTGTCAAAGAACCCTTTCAAAGTAGCAACTTGGAACGTTAGAAGTTTACTTCAAGCAGGAAAACTAGCCAATGTCATACAAGAAATGGATCGACTTAAAATCAACATAATCGGTCTAAGCGAAACTAAATGGCCTGGAACAAAAAAGTTTATATCGAGCGAACACCACATCTTCTGCTCCGGAGGAGAAGAAAACACCAAACAAACATACGGTGTCGCCTTTATAGTACACAAGAAATTAGCGAATAAAGTCAACAACTTTACCCCAGTATCAGAACGAATAGCACTACTACAATTAGCAGGCAACAAAGTCAACGTGAACATTCTACAGGTTTATGCTCCAACAGCAGATAAACAAGATCATGAAATCGAATCGTTCTATAAGCAACTAACCAACACGCTGAAGCCGCTGAAGAAGCAAGACATCACTATAATCCTCGGCGATTTCAATGCCAAGGTTGGCCACGGTCGAATGCAGAACATTGTCGGAGAACACGGACTAGGAACAAGGAATGAACGAGGCGACAGACTGGTTCAATTCTGCCAAGAAGAACGTTTCAGTATTGCTAACACGTGGTTCCAATTACCACCTCGACGACTGTACACGTGGACCTCGCCGCAAGACTCCGACAACAACATCGTCAGGAACCAAATCGATTATATCCTAATTAACATCAGGTTTAAGTCCAGTGTGATTACAGCAAAAACCTACCCTGGAGCCGATATAGCGTCAGATCATAACCCAGTAACAGCTACAATAAGACTCAAATTGCGATCAATACAATGTACAAAGACGAGACGAGCAGACCTGGAGAAACTGAAGAACAGCGCCGATAAAAGACAAGTACAGCAACATCTCAACGATAGCATCCGCTCAATAACAACAGAAACAGCAGATGTTCAGGAGTACTGGCGCTCGTTCAAACAATGCATCACAGAAACAACAGAAGTCATGCTGGGACATCAGCCACCGAAAAAGAAACAACGATGGATGACACATTGTATTCTCGATCTAATGAGCCAACGAAGAATGTACAAAAACAACAACTTGGAGAAGTACAAACAAATGCAACAGAAGATCAGAGAAGCAATCCGACAGGCAAAAGAAAAGTGGATGGAAGAACAATGCGCCGAGATTGAAGAACTAATTAAAAAACATGACAATTTTACTCTGCACAAGAAGCTCAAAGAAGCTGGTAACATCTACAGACCAGCCCCAACAGCTACCTTGTATGCGGACAACAACCAACCAATCCTAAATAAACAAGAAAAAATGAACACCTGGACAAACTATATACACAAGCTCTATGGCGCCATGAGAACACCTGCAGAAAAAGACCAACAGATGTCGAAAGACGCTCTACACATTTTAACATCAGAAGTAGAACATGCAATCAAAACAGCTAAGTCAGGCAAAGCGTGCGGGCCCGACACAATCCATGTAGAATTGCTCAAACTATTAGACAGTAACAACATACGACAACTGACTAATTGGTACAATCAAATATACAATGGCAATAAAATTCCATCCGACTGGCTACAATCCATCTTTGTGGCCATACCAAAGAAAGCAACAAGCCGGAAATGCGAGGACTACAGACTGATAAGCTTGATGAGCCACGTGCTGAAAGTCTTCCTGAAGGTGATCCAACAGCGCATACGCTCCACATGCGAAAATGCATTGAAGAACACACAGTTTGGCTTCTGCAAAGGACTAGGCACAAGAGAAGCAATCTTCTGTCTACAGATACTACTACAGCGATGCTACGAACATCAGAAAGAAGTGTACATCTGCTTCATAGATTACGAGAAAGCCTTTGACTCAGTCGACCACGACCAACTAGCAGCTCTATTAAAACAACTGGGACTAGATAAAAACGACATCAACTTCATCATTGCTCTTTATTGGAAGCAAACAGCCCAACTCCGATATGACAACGAATTTACAGACCCAACACCAATACAAAAAGGTGTACGACAAGGCTGCCCACTTTCACCCAGTCTTTTCAACATCTACTCGGAGCAGATTTTTGATCGAACACTAGCAGATAAAAACATTGGTATTAAAGTCAATGGACAATACATCAACAACATCAGGTATGCCGACGACACTGCACTGCTGGCCGATTCGGAACAAGACCTACAACAAATCTTGGACGAGGTTGCCACAGAGAGTCAAATATGGGGCTTACGAATTAATAAAAAGAAAACAAAGGTTATGAAGGTCAGCCGAACTACAAGCGAAATAACAATCAAGCTTGGTAGCGAAAAATTGGAACAAGTACACCGATTTAAATACCTTGGTGTAATCATTGACGATCAGTTGAACCATGAAGTCGAAATCAAGAGCAGAATTGAACAAGCAAGGCAAGCATTTATTAAATGGAAAACACTCCTTGCAGACCGCAACTTGAGTACATCACTGAAACTGCGCACACTGAAATGCTACATCTGGTCAATTTTGCTGTACGGAGTTGAGACGTGGACACTGACAATAACAGCAACAAAAAGGCTCGAAGCTTTCGAGATGTGGCTGTATCGAAGAATGCTGAAAATCCTATGGACAGCCAAAACCAGCAATACACAAGTTCTGCAAGATATGGGCACTGACAGGCAACTGCTGAAGACCATCATTAGCAGGAAGTGTTACTACCTAGGCCACATTGCCCGAAACGACCACAAATACCAGCTATTAAAGCTAATCCTGGAAGGAAAAATCGAAGGGAAAAAACGACCAGGACGGCCAAAAACGACATGGCTCAGTAACATCAAAACATGGCTACAATTAACAACAGCAGCACAAACTCTACACGCCGTGCTAGACCGGGACCAATATCATCGTGAAGTCGCACACGCCGTTAGGCAGCACTAAAGAAGAAGAAGAACCCCATAGCAGTGCCGACATTATTACAAATTCAGACCTTTTTGGTCACCCCGTGCCCTTATAAATCTCAACGTTAATCCTACGAAGTCCCATCGCAAGGCAGAAACAAACAAATAGACAAAAACATGTTGTTGCCCGCATTGAAATGGCTGTACGCCGTATGGACCTGAAAACTCAATTCCTCTGTACAATAATACAGGTAAATCGTATGGGTGGGGGTGGGAGCGTGGTGTATGCCCGTCATAGTGTTTAGTAGTGTAGTGCATAGTGTCGTGCATAGTGTAGTGTATAGCAGTGTTGTGTATAGTAGTGTAGTGTATAGTGTAGTGTATAGTAGTGTAGTGTATAGTGTAGTGTATGGTAGTGTATGCTGTATAGTAGTGCATAGTGTGTAGGATAGTAGTGTATAGTATAGCTTTGTAATTGTCAATTCACTGCTGGATGGATGAGGCCCCTCCACTTTGTTGCGAGGACTATCAGTAGGGGGCAGTGCATAAACATCCCAAATCCATTGTACTGCACTAATCTATGCTCCCGCCCTTACCAATCCGTACTGACACAGCGTGGTTAAGTATGGAAGAGTATACATTAAGTTCCACGTAAATACGTCAGCATCCTCGACCAATATCCATAATAAAGTAATTTTTGTTTATTCTCCAACATACCGTCGTGCTAAAGTAACTGGTAATTGCCACGTGTTGTTTACGTGACATCCCGTACTCGTTGGCCGTGTCGGGTGGTGGCGGGTTTAACGACACATTTACATTTACGCGATTTAACATTAAAAAAAAATATTTATGGATAAGTAATCCACTAAGGTGCCTCTTAAAGTTTATTCTTGGCCGAAGTCCGTTCACCAGCAGCGATTAAGTTCACTCCAAGCACTTCAATTGCAGTTGTAAGATGCACATTACACTCTTAACATTAGCAAAGCACCATTTACATTAGCGGTGCGTACAGAGACACACTCGTTCACGGCATCCACACACAATAGAACAAGAACGAGTCGGGGCGGTTTATTTTTTTGACAATGCAAACAAACGCGATTATATCTGCGTTCCGGTGCCGTCGTATATAAATCGTGAATGTTCTTCGTGATCGCCCACCCCGCGGCAAAAAGACGAGACCTGAACCACAGCTCGTCCGACAGGGGGCGAACAGCACATATGGAGGTGGTGGTGGAGTAGCAGGGAACGCTACGAACGCGGCGATTACATGGAACCGGCACCCGTGGGGGCCTCCTCCCCTAGGTCTACTCGGCCTCGAATGTGTACCTGGTGCGGTGTGTATAAGCATCGCCACTGTGGGGAGACAAAGGCGGTCGGGTGTTGTTTGCTGGCCCACCCACCCCCCCTTGCGTTGTGTCTGTTGGAGGCTACACGGGGAATCTTTGTCATTGGACACGTGGCGCTCCACTCGGACGATTTCCGGTTGTGAGGTCGGTATGCAAATTAGATTTCCGGTGGGGGATAAATATAACGTGACAGCATCTTTTTAAAGAAAGAAAATATCAATAGTTAAACATAAACATTCAAGGAAATGTTCAATAATCGATTAATAAATATGCACGTTGTGAAATATCTGGGAAAGGTGATGTTATTTTCATTTGAGAGAGAGTCAGGGTTAGGGACCCCATATAGTAGAGAGGGCAGGCTCTTCTCTAATAACGTGACAGGTGGGATTTTGAAGTTAAATGCTCTGGTTTCTCTTCAAAGCGAATAAATCTTTCGCCTTTTACTAAAGATTTCCGTGGAGAGGAACAATTCAATGAGTCTGTAAACAATTTTTTGTTGCCCTGCGTGCAGGGCTCCTATTTATAATCAAAAACAGTCTTTCGTTGCGGAAAAATGGCACTGCTTTGAATGAAAAATACTGTACATGGAAGTTGATGTACAGTATAGCCAGAATTAGTAACATATTCCTGCGGAGGGAGCTGGTAGGAACGTTGGGTTGCTCGGTCAATGGCCAGGGTCAACGGCGGCGTGGTGTATTCCGCAAATATGGCCGACTGTGAGGACGGACGCAAGCCGGCGTGAGTAGGTTAAACGTTGAGTTTTATAAGGGCACCACGGGGTGACCAGCCCCTCCCAACCCAGCCCCTCCCAACCCAGCCCCGCCCTCCCACCTCCCACCCAGCCCCACCCAGCCCCTCCCCACCCTCCCCACCCAGCCCGACCCCTCCCACCCCCCACCCAGCCCCTCCCTGCACGACGGACGGACACAATAATCCCCTGTGGGCTGGTGTAACCAGGAGGTTCCTACCAGCAATACTCTTTGGTTATTTCGGTAAAGTCACGTAGATAGCAAATTTATAGATCGCGACGTTTCGATCGCAACAAGCGACCGTCTTCCGGTGAGAGAGAGAAAGCGACTGAGACAAGGTCCATTGAGTGAGGCGCAGGGTCCAGGTGCATAGAGGTGTAAAGAAGCTCCTTGGAGACATCCATTTTCACGGGAGTGAAAACATTCTTTTTAAATCCTTTATATTAAGTTCACTTGCTTGCTTGCGTGCTTACGACCGTGCAAATCTTTCGGTCGTTTTTTAACCCACTTCTCGTGATCCAATCGAGCTGACATTTTGCACACAGACTCGTTGTGCGTGACAATTTATTTTCGTGAAATTTTTTTTCCATAACTTTACACTTTTTAGGAAAAAAAAATATATTTAATTACCAATTGCTTAATGGTGGCAGGCAATCATCTGACCCATAGGTGGCAGCCATCTCAAGCCAGAGGACGAGAGGACTCTAGCCGCCACGCACATAAAGGATTTATAGTGAACAACTTTGTTTTTACGGGTTAATTTTTTAACGGCTCTAATTGTCGACACTAACCTCACGTTGCCTGTAAATCACCACGGTCCCTTACGTCACGGCAAGCCTCAAGGAGCCACGCCGAGGGGCGGGGGATGTGGAAGGAGGGGAGGGGCGATGGGGGCAGGGGGAGGGGCAGCTCGGACAGTACATTTCATTAAAGCGTGTTTAAAACATTATTATTTTTTCATATTAAAATTTTCGTGAAATTGTGGGGGGTTCCTGTACTCCTGCGTGGTTCTTTCTGCGCAGTCCAACAATTGTGAGGCACTGCCCTCTGCTGGTCACTCTGCTTGTCTGACGGGCGCATAGTGGGTGAAATGGCCATTACGTACAATGTGAATTCATAGCGAAGCCTGAAAGTCTGCTGTCAATGCATTTGTGGAGTTACTTCGTAAACTGCTTTCAGCTAACATAAATGTTACCTTTTCAAACTAGTGATTGTTTGACTAACATTTTTCTTCTTATTGTAAAATTACAGTGTTAAATAATTTTACGTTCTCAATTATCACCACTTAAAAGCTTTACGAGGGCCCATAGCGTAAAGGTACAGGATTCTGAGTCATATAGGGATAGTGGGAGCATCCCAACTCATACTTACCTGACAGGGGAGGCACCATGATCACTTAGGTGGTCCTCCCAGGGCGAGGCTCATCCATTGCACTGCGGGTGGGTTGACCCCTGCGATTTCCCCAAATGCGGGAAACTCGACTGTATAATTTGTGATACTGGGGGACTGCGTTCGCGCTATCCCCCGAATATTTAAAGAAAAATAATGTTTGTCTTGGTGCGTTTCTTTATTCGGCGACATATTAGGACAAACGAAGGATGGCGTTATAAGTTGGGTCTGTGGTAATAATGCGCATGCATACGTTGATTAGCATATGAATCACCCAAACGGCAATTGTTACGCATTGCCATTTATATGCATTCATTAACCCCCCCTCCCCACCTCTATCAAGAAGAGCTCACAAGTTACGTCATCACATCTACCCCTCTGTTTAAGGAACGAAAAAGGAGGATTTTTCCACAAATGATGGCTTTCGCCTGATGAAGTTAGTTGTAATTACTGGCGAAACGTCGATTGTAAATGTTGTGGTTTTGCTCTCCAATACACCGGTGTGGCTATACGAGTAACGAATTGGCGTGTTCTATTTACGTGACAAACCTTACAAATTGGCTGTCGGATGGTGGCGCGTTTAACGACACATTTATATATTTACGCGATGTAACCCAAAAAAAAAACTATTATGGATATTTGTCGTGAAATCCTACGTGTTAAATTATACGTGGTAAATTGAGGTCACCGATCCGAACCCAACGTATGAGAAGGGCATCCTAAGTTTACGTTTTTTTCACGTTGAACATTAAAAACATACAAATAATCGCTTTCAGGACCACTGACGAAGAAGATGATTTTTTTGTAATTTCATTCAGCCAGAACCACCGTTAAACTATTGGAAATATTCGGGTTGTTTAATTAATCGATGAATAAATATGCACGTTGTGAAATATCTTGGAAAGGTGATGTTATTTTCATGTGAGGGCGCGTCAGGGTTAGGGACCCCATATAGTAGAGAGGGAGGGCTCTTATCTAATAACGTGACGGGTGGGTTGTTGAATTTAAATGCTCTGGTTCCTCTTCAAAGCGAATAAATCTTTCGCCTTTTACTAAATATTTCCGTGGAGAGGAACAATTCAACGAGTCTGTAAACAAAATTTTTGTTGCCCTGCGTGCAGGGCTCCTATTTATAATAAAAAACAGTTTTTCGTTGCGGAAAAATCGCACTCTGCTTTGAATGAAAAATACTGTACATTGAAATTGATGTATAGCCAGAATTAGTAACAAATTCCTGCGGAGGGATCTGGTAGGAACGTTGGGTTGCTCGGTCAATGGCCAGGGTCAACGGCGGCGTGGTGTATATTCCGCAAATATGGCCGACTGTGAGGGCGGGCACAAGCCGGCGTGAGTAGGTTAAACGTTGAGTTTTATAAGGGCACCACAAGCCCGCGTGAGTAGGTTAAACGTTGAGTTTTATAAGGGCACCACGGGGTGACCAGCCCCTCCCCACCCAGCCCCACCCCTCCCACCTCCGACCCAGCCCCACCCTCCCCACCCAGCCCCTCCCCACCCTCCCCTCCAAACCCAGCCCCTCCCCACACTCCGCACCCAGCCCCTCCTCACCCAGCCCCACCCAGCCCCTCCCTGCACGACGGACGGACGGACACAATAATCCCCTGTGGGCTGGTGTAACCAGGAGGCTCCTACCAGTAATACTCTTTAGTTATTTCGGTAAAGTCACGTAGATAGCAAATTTATAGATCGCGACGTTTCGATCGCAACAAGCGACCGTCTTCCGGTGTGAGAGAGAAAGCGACTGAGACAAGGTCCATTGAGTGAGGCGCAGGGTCCAGGTGCATGGAGGTGTAAAGAAGCTCCTTGAAGACATCCATTTTCACGGGAGTGAAAACATTCTTTTTAAATCCTTTATTAAATCCTTTATATTAAGTTCGCATGCTTGCTTGCTTGCGTGCTTGCTTGCTTACGACCGTGCAAATCTTTCAATCGTTTTTTAACCCACTTCCCGTGATCCAATCGAGCTGACATTTTCCACACAGACTCGTTGTGACAGACAATTAATGTTCGTGAAAATGTTTTTCCAAAATTTTACACTGTTAAGGGAAAACAAATTAAATATTTAATTACCAATTGCTTAATACTGGCAGACAATCATCTGACCCATAGATTGCAGCCATCTCAAGCCAGAGGACGAGAGGACTCTAGCCGCCACGCATATAAAGGATTTATAGTGAAAAACTTTGTTTTTACGGGTTAATTTTTATTAAGTTCACTTGCTTGCGTGCTTGCGTGCTTGCTTGCTTGCTTACGACCGTGCAAATCTTTCGGTCGTTTTTTAACTCACTTCCCGTGATTCAATCGAGCTGACATTTTCCACACAGACTCGTTGTGACAGACAATTAATGTTCGTGAAAATGTTTTTCCAAAATTTTACACTGTTAAGGGAAAACAAATTAAATATTTAATTACCAATTGCTTAATACTGGCAGACAATCATCTGACCCATAGATTGCAGCCATCTCAAGCCAGAGGACGAGAGGACTCTAGCCGCCACGCATATAAAGGATTTATAGTGAAAAACTTTGTTTTTACGGGTTAATTTTTATTAAGTTCACTTGCTTGCGTGCTTGCGTGCTTGCTTGCTTGCTTACGACCGTGCAAATCTTTCGGTCGTTTTTTAACTCACTTCCCGTGATTCAATCGAGCTGACATTTTCCACACAGACTCGTTGTGACAGACAATTAATGTTCGTGAAAATGTTTTTCCAAAATTTTACACTGTTAAGGGAAAACAAATTAAATATTTAATTACCAATTGCTTAATACTGGCAGACAATCATCTGACCCATAGATTGCAGCCATCTCAAGCCAGAGGACGAGAGGACTCTAGCCGCCACGCATATAAAGGATTTATAGTGAAAAACTTTGTTTTTACGGGTTAATTTTTATTAAGTTCACTTGCTTGCGTGCTTGCGTGCTTGCTTGCTTGCTTACGACCGTGCAAATCTTTCGGTCGTTTTTTAACTCACTTCCCGTGATTCAATCGAGCTGACATTTTTCACACAGACTCGTTGTGCTTGGCAATTAATTTTCGTGAAAATTTTTTTCCAAAATTTTACACTGTTTAGGGAATTTTATAAAAATATTTAATTACCAATTGCTTTATTGTGGCAGAAAATCATCTGACCCATAGGTGGCAGCCATCTCAAGCCAGAGGACGAGAGGACTGTAGCCGCCCGTTTCATGATGACGCAAATGTTGACTAACCACATGGCATGAAATCCCTGCCCCCACGCTGTACAGTGGAGACTATTTATAGAGCAGTTAAATTGAAGCCGCCAGGTTCTTGAAAGTGGTAAAACGGGTCAACGCTAGTGTCCTCGGGAATATACGGGGCATGTCAAGAGGTGATCTTTCATTTTTAAATCCTTTATATTAACTTCACTTGCTTGCTTGCTTACTCAAGAAAAACAGAAATGAATAATAAAATGAAACCGATGCCACGCATAAAAAGGATTTTTTAACGGCTCTAATTGTCGACGCTCACCTCACGTTGCCTGCAAATCACCACGGTCCCTGACGTCACGGCAAGCCTCAAGGAGTCACGCCGAGGGGCGGGGGATGTGGAAGGAGGGGAGGGGCGATGGGGGAAGGGGGAGGGGCAGCTCGGACAGTACATTTCATTAAAGCGTGTTTAAAAAATATAGTATTTTAAATGTTTTATTTTTCGTGAAATTGTGGGGGGTTCCTGTACTCCTGCGTGGTTTTTTCTGCGCACAGTCCAACAATCGTGAGGCACTGCCCTCTGCTGGTCACCCTGCTTGTCTGACGGGCGCATAGTGGGTGAAATGGCCATTACGTACAATGTGAATTCATAGCGAAGCCTGAAAGTCTGCTGTCAATGGCTATGAGTTCTATCGGTTTATGATGGTTATGGTAATGAGAATGTTCCCTTGGTATAGTTGTGGGATATAACAAAAAGGATATAAGTACTCCTGTAAATGAAGGTAAAACCTCTAAAATGGCAACTCTACTTGAACAAACATTACCCAGAATGCATTTGTGGAGTTACTTCGTAAACTGCTTTCAGCTAACATAAATGTTACCTTTTCAATCTAGTGATTGTTTGACTAAGATTTTTCTTCTTATTGTAAAATTACAGTGTTAAATAATTTAACATTTTCAATTATCACCACTTAAAAACTTTACGAAGCCCATAGCGTAAAGGTACAGGATTCTGAGTCATATAGGGATAGTGGGAGCAGCCCAACTCATACTTACCTGACAGGGGAGGCACCATGATCACTTAGGTGGTCCTCCCAGGGCGAGGCTCATCCATTGCACTGCGGGTGGGTTGACCCCTGCGATTTCCCCAAATGCGGGAAACTCGACTGTATAATTTGTGATACTGGGGGACTGCGTTCGCGCTATCCCCCGAATATTTAAAGAAAAATAATGTTTGTTTTGGTGTGTTTCTTTGTTCGGCGACATATTAAGACAAACGAAGGATGGCGTTATAAGTTGGGTCTGTGGTAATAATGCGCATGCATACGTTGATTAGCATATGAATCACCCAACCGGCAATTGTTACGCATTGCCATTAATTTGCATTCATTAACCCCCTCTCCCCACTTCGATCAAGAAAAGCTCACAAGTTACGGTCATCACATCTTACCCCTCTGTTTAAGAAACGAAATAGGAGGATTTTTCCACAAATTATGGCTTTCGCCTGATGAAGTTAGTTGTAATTTCTGGTGAAACGTCGATTGTAAATGTTGTGGTTTTGCTTTCCAATACACCGGTGTGCTGTACGAATAACGAATTGGCGTGTTCTATTTACGTGACAAACCGTACCAATTGGCTGTCGGATGGTGGCGCGTTTAACGACTCATTTATATATTTACGCGATGTAACCCAAAAAAAAACTATTATTGATTTTTTGTCGTGAAATCCTACGTGTTAAATTATACGTGGTAAATTGAGGTCTCCGATCCGAACGTATGAGAAGGGCATCCTAAGTTTACGTTATTTTCACGTTGAACATTTAAAACACACAAACAATCGCTTGCAGGACCACTGACGAAGAAGAGGATTTTTTGTAATTGCATTGAGCCAGAACCACCGTTAAACTATTGGAAATGTTCGAGTTTTTTTATTCGATGAATAAATATGCACGTTGTGAAATATCTTGGAAAGGTGATGTTATTTTCATGTGAGGGAGTCAGGGTTAGGGACCCCATATAGTAGAGAGGGGGGGCTCTTATCTAATAACGTGATGGGTGGGTTGTTGAAGTTAAATGCTCTGGTTTCTCTTCAAAGCGAATAAATCTTTCGCCTTTTACTAAAGATTTCCGTGGAGAGGAACAATTCAACGAGTCTGTAAACAATTTTTTGTTGCCCTGCGTGCAGGGCTCCAATTTATAATAAAAAACAGTTTTTCGTTGCAGAAAAATCGCACTCTGCTTTGAATGAAAAATACTGTACATGGAAGTTGATTTATAGCCAGAATTAGTAACACATTCCTGCGGAGGGAGCTGGTAGGAACGTTGGGTTGCTCGGTCAATGGCCAGGGTCAACGGCGGCATGGTGTATATTCCGCAAATATGGCCGACTGTGAGGGCGGGCACAAGCCGGCGTGAGTAGGTTAAACGTTGAGTTTTATAAGGGCACCACGGGGTGACCAGCCCCTCCCCACCCAGCCCCACCCAGCCCCACCCTCCCCACCCAGCCCTTCCCCAGCCCCACCCCTCCCACCCCCCACCCAGCCCCTCCCTTCACGACGGACGGACGGACACAATAATCCCCTGTGGGCTGGTGTAACCAGGAGGTTTCTACCAGTAATACTCTTTGGTTATTTCGGTAAGGTCACGTAGATAGCAAATTTATAGATCGCGACGTTTCGATCGCAACAAGCGACCGTCTTCCGGCGTGAGAGAGAAAGCGACTGAGACAAGGTCCATTGAGTGAGGCGCAGGGTCCAGGTGCATGGAGGTGTAAAGAAGCTCCTTGAAGACATCCATTTTCACGGGAGTGAAAACATTCTTTTTAAATCCTTTATTAAATCCTTTATATTAAGTTCGCATGCTTGCTTGCTTGCGTGCTTGCTTGCTTACGACCGTGCAAATCTTTCGGTCGTTTTTTAACCCACTTCCCGTGATCCAATCGAGCTGACATTTTCCACACAGACTCGTTGTGACAGACAATTAATGTTCGTGAAAATGTTTTTCCAAAATTTTACACTGTTAAGGGAAAACAAATTAAATATTTAATTACCAATTGCTTAATACTGGCAGACAATCATCTGACCCATAGATTGCAGCCATCTCAAGCCAGAGGACGAGAGGACTCTAGCCGCCACGCATATAAAGGATTTATAGTGAAAAACTTTGTTTTTACGGGTTAATTTTTATTAAGTTCACTTGCTTGCGTGCTTGCTTGCTTGCTTACGACCGTGCAAATCTTTCGGTCGTTTTTTAACTCACTTCCCGTGATTCAATCGAGCTGACATTTTTCACACAGACTCGTTGTGCTTGACAATTAATTTTCGTGAAAATTTTTTTCCAAAATTTTACACTGTTTAGGGAATTTTATAAAAATATTTAATTACCAATTGCTTTATTGTGGCAGAAAATCATCTGACCCATAGGTGGCAGCCATCTCAAGCCAGAGGACGAGAGGACTGTAGCCGCCCGTTTCATGATGACGCAAATGTTGACTAACCACATGGCATGAAATCCCTGCCCCCACGCTGTACAGTGGAGACTATTTATAGAGCAGTTAAATTGAAGCCGCCAGGTTCTTGAAAGTGGTAAAACGGGTCAACGCTAGTGTCCTCGGGAATATACGGGGCATGTCAAGAGGTGATCTTTCATTTTTAAATCCTTTATATTAACTTCACTTGCTTGCTTGCTTACTCAAGAAAAACAGAAATGAATAATAAAATGAAACCGATGCCACGCATTAAAAGGATTTTTTAACGGCTCTAATTGTCGACGCTCACCTCACGTTGCCTGCAAATCACCACGGTCCCTGACGTCACGGCAAGCCTCAAGGAGTCACGCCGAGGGGCGGGGGATGTGGAAGGAGGGGAGGGGCGATGGGGGAAGGGGGAGGGGCAGCTCGGACAGTACATTTCATTAAAGCGTGTTTAAAAAATATAGTATTTTAAATGTTTTATTTTTCGTGAAATTGTGGGGGGTTCCTGTACTCCTGCGTGGTTCTTTCTGCGCACAGTCCAACAATCGTGAGGCACTGCCCTCTGCTGGTCACCCTGCTTGTCTGACGGGCGCATAGTGGGTGAAATGGCCATTACGTACAATGTGAATTCATAGCGAAGCCTGAAAGTCTGCTGTCAATGGCTATGAGTTCTATCGGTTTATGATGGTTATGGTAATGAGAATGTTCCCTTGGTATAGTTGTGGGATATAACAAAAAGGATATAAGTACTCCTGTAAATGAAGGTAAAACCTCTAAAATGGCAACTCTACTTGAACAAACATTACCCAGAATGCATTTGTGGAGTTACTTCGTAAACTGCTTTCAGCTAACATAAATGTTACCTTTTCAATCTAGTGATTGTTTGACTAAGATTTTTCTTCTTATTGTAAAATTACAGTGTTAAATAATTTAACATTTTCAATTATCACCACTTAAAAACTTTACGAAGCCCATAGCGTAAAGGTACAGGATTCTGAGTCATATAGGGATAGTGGGAGCAGCCCAACTCATACTTACCTGACAGGGGAGGCACCATGATCACTTAGGTGGTCCTCCCAGGGCGAGGCTCATCCATTGCACTGCGGGTGGGTTGACCCCTGCGATTTCCCCAAATGCGGGAAACTCGACTGTATAATTTGTGATACTGGGGGACTGCGTTCGCGCTATCCCCCGAATATTTAAAGAAAAATAATGTTTGTCTTGGTGTGTTTCTTTGTTCGGCGACATATTAAGACAAACGAAGGATGGCGTTATAAGTTGGGTCTGTGGTAATAATGCGCATGCATACGTTGATTAGCATATGAATCACCCAACCGGCAATTGTTACGCATTGCCATTAATTTGCATTCATTAACCCCCTCTCCCCACTTCGATCAAGAAAAGCTCACAAGTTACGGTCATCACATCTTACCCCTCTGTTTAAGAAACGAAATAGGAGGATTTTTCCACAAATTATGGCTTTCGCCTGATGAAGTTAGTTGTAATTTCTGGTGAAACGTCGATTGTAAATGTTGTGGTTTTGCTTTCCAATACACCGGTGTGCTGTACGAATAACGAATTGGCGTGTTCTATTTACGTGACAAACCGTACCAATTGGCTGTCGGATGGTGGCGCGTTTAACGACTCATTTATATATTTACGCGATGTAACCCAAAAAAAAACTATTATTGATTTTTTGTCGTGAAATCCTACGTGTTAAATTATACGTGGTAAATTGAGGTCTCCGATCCGAACGTATGAGAAGGGCATCCTAAGTTTACGTTATTTTCACGTTGAACATTTAAAACACACAAACAATCGCTTGCAGGACCACTGACGAAGAAGAGGATTTTTTGTAATTGCATTGAGCCAGAACCACCGTTAAACTATTGGAAATGTTCGAGTTTTTTTATTCGATGAATAAATATGCACGTTGTGAAATATCTTGGAAAGGTGATGTTATTTTCATGTGAGGGAGTCAGGGTTAGGGACCCCATATAGTAGAGAGGGGGGGCTCTTATCTAATAACGTGATGGGTGGGTTGTTGAAGTTAAATGCTCTGGTTTCTCTTCAAAGCGAATAAATCTTTCGCCTTTTACTAAAGATTTCCGTGGAGAGGAACAATTCAACGAGTCTGTAAACAATTTTTTGTTGCCCTGCGTGCAGGGCTCCAATTTATAATAAAAAACAGTTTTTCGTTGCAGAAAAATCGCACTCTGCTTTGAATGAAAAATACTGTACATGGAAGTTGATTTATAGCCAGAATTAGTAACACATTCCTGCGGAGGGAGCTGGTAGGAACGTTGGGTTGCTCGGTCAATGGCCAGGGTCAACGGCGGCATGGTGTATATTCCGCAAATATGGCCGACTGTGAGGGCGGGCACAAGCCGGCGTGAGTAGGTTAAACGTTGAGTTTTATAAGGGCACCACGGGGTGACCAGCCCCTCCCCACCCAGCCCCACCCAGCCCCACCCTCCCCACCCAGCCCTTCCCCAGCCCCACCCCTCCCACCCCCCACCCAGCCCCTCCCTTCACGACGGACGGACGGACACAATAATCCCCTGTGGGCTGGTGTAACCAGGAGGTTTCTACCAGTAATACTCTTTGGTTATTTCGGTAAGGTCACGTAGATAGCAAATTTATAGATCGCGACGTTTCGATCGCAACAAGCGACCGTCTTCCGGCGTGAGAGAGAAAGCGACTGAGACAAGGTCCATTGAGTGAGGCGCAGGGTCCAGGTGCATGGAGGTGTAAAGAAGCTCCTTGAAGACATCCATTTTCACGGGAGTGAAAACATTCTTTTTAAATCCTTTATTAAATCCTTTATATTAAGTTCGCATGCTTGCTTGCTTGCGTGCTTGCTTGCTTACGACCGTGCAAATCTTTCGGTCGTTTTTTAACCCACTTCCCGTGATCCAATCGAGCTGACATTTTCCACACAGACTCGTTGTGACAGACAATTAATGTTCGTGAAAATGTTTTTCCAAAATTTTACACTGTTAAGGGAAAACAAATTAAATATTTAATTACCAATTGCTTAATACTGGCAGACAATCATCTGACCCATAGATTGCAGCCATCTCAAGCCAGAGGACGAGAGGACTCTAGCCGCCACGCATATAAAGGATTTATAGTGAAAAACTTTGTTTTTACGGGTTAATTTTTATTAAGTTCACTTGCTTGCGTGCTTGCTTGCTTGCTTACGACCGTGCAAATCTTTCGGTCGTTTTTTAACTCACTTCCCGTGATTCAATCGAGCTGACATTTTTCACACAGACTCGTTGTGCTTGACAATTAATTTTCGTGAAAATTTTTTTCCAAAATTTTACACTGTTTAGGGAATTTTATAAAAATATTTAATTACCAATTGCTTTATTGTGGCAGAAAATCATCTGACCCATAGGTGGCAGCCATCTCAAGCCAGAGGACGAGAGGACTGTAGCCGCCCGTTTCATGATGACGCAAATGTTGACTAACCACATGGCATGAAATCCCTGCCCCCACGCTGTACAGTGGAGACTATTTATAGAGCAGTTAAATTGAAGCCGCCAGGTTCTTGAAAGTGGTAAAACGGGTCAACGCTAGTGTCCTCGGGAATATACGGGGCATGTCAAGAGGTGATCTTTCATTTTTAAATCCTTTATATTAACTTCACTTGCTTGCTTGCTTACTCAAGAAAAACAGAAATGAATAATAAAATGAAACCGATGCCACGCATAAAAAGGATTTTTTAACGGCTCTAATTGTCGACGCTCACCTCACGTTGCCTGCAAATCACCACGGTCCCTGACGTCACGGCAAGCCTCAAGGAGTCACGCCGAGGGGCGGGGGATGTGAAAGGAGGGGAGGGGCGATGGGGGAAGGGGGAGGGGCAGCTCGGACAGTACATTTCATTAAAGCGTGTTTAAAAAATATAGTATTTTAAATGTTTTATTTTTCGTGAAATTGTGGGGGGTTCCTGTACTCCTGCGTGGTTCTTTCTGCGCACAGTCCAACAATCGTGAGGCACTGCCCTCTGCTGGTCACCCTGCTTGTCTGACGGGCGCATAGTGGGTGAAATGGCCATTACGTACAATGTGAATTCATAGCGAAGCCTGAAAGTCTGCTGTCAATGGCTATGAGTTCTATCGGTTTATGATGGTTATGGTAATGAGAATGTTCCCTTGGTATAGTTGTGGGATATAACAAAAAGGATATAAGTACTCCTGTAAATGAAGGTAAAACCTCTAAAATGGCAACTCTACTTGAACAAACATTACCCAGAATGCATTTGTGGAGTTACTTCGTAAACTGCTTTCAGCTAACATAAATGTTACCTTTTCAATCTAGTGATTGTTTGACTAAGATTTTTCTTCTTATTGTAAAATTACAGTGTTAAATAATTTAACATTTTCAATTATCACCACTTAAAAACTTTACAAAGCCCATAGCGTAAAGGTACAGGATTCTGAGTCATATAGGGATAGTGGGAGCAGCCCAACTCATACTTACCTGACAGGGGAGGCACCATGATCACTTAGGTGGTCCTCCCAGGGCGAGGCTCATCCATTGCACTGCGGGTGGGTTGACCCCTGCGATTTCCCCAAATGCGGGAAACTCGACTGTATAATTTGTGATACTGGGGGACTGCGTTCGCGCTATCCCCCGAATATTTAAAGAAAAATAATGTTTGTCTTGGTGTGTTTCTTTGTTCGGCGACATATTAAGACAAACGAAGGATGGCGTTATAAGTTGGGTCTGTGGTAATAATGCGCATGCATACGTTGATTAGCATATGAATCACCCAACCGGCAATTGTTACGCATTGCCATTAATTTGCATTCATTAACCCCCTCTCCCCACTTCGATCAAGAAAAGCTCACAAGTTACGGTCATCACATCTTACCCCTCTGTTTAAGAAACGAAATAGGAGGATTTTTCCACAAATTATGGCTTTCGCCTGATGAAGTTAGTTGTAATTTCTGGTGAAACGTCGATTGTAAATGTTGTGGTTTTGCTTTCCAATACACCGGTGTGCTGTACGAATAACGAATTGGCGTGTTCTATTTACGTGACAAACCGTACCAATTGGCTGTCGGATGGTGGCGCGTTTAACGACTCATTTATATATTTACGCGATGTAACCCAAAAAAAAACTATTATTGATTTTTTGTCGTGAAATCCTACGTGTTAAATTATACGTGGTAAATTGAGGTCTCCGATCCGAACGTATGAGAAGGGCATCCTAAGTTTACGTTATTTTCACGTTGAACATTTAAAACACACAAACAATCGCTTGCAGGACCACTGACGAAGAAGAGGATTTTTTGTAATTGCATTGAGCCAGAACCACCGTTAAACTATTGGAAATGTTCGAGTTTTTTTATTCGATGAATAAATATGCACGTTGTGAAATATCTTGGAAAGGTGATGTTATTTTCATGTGAGGGAGTCAGGGTTAGGGACCCCATATAGTAGAGAGGGGGGGCTCTTATCTAATAACGTGATGGGTGGGTTGTTGAAGTTAAATGCTCTGGTTTCTCTTCAAAGCGAATAAATCTTTCGCCTTTTACTAAAGATTTCCGTGGAGAGGAACAATTCAACGAGTCTGTAAACAATTTTTTGTTGCCCTGCGTGCAGGGCTCCAATTTATAATAAAAAACAGTTTTTCGTTGCAGAAAAATCGCACTCTGCTTTGAATGAAAAATACTGTACATGGAAGTTGATTTATAGCCAGAATTAGTAACACATTCCTGCGGAGGGAGCTGGTAGGAACGTTGGGTTGCTCGGTCAATGGCCAGGGTCAACGGCGGCATGGTGTATATTCCGCAAATATGGCCGACTGTGAGGGCGGGCACAAGCCGGCGTGAGTAGGTTAAACGTTGAGTTTTATAAGGGCACCACGGGGTGACCAGCCCCTCCCCACCCAGCCCCACCCAGCCCCACCCTCCCCACCCAGCCCTTCCCCAGCCCCACCCCTCCCACCCCCCACCCAGCCCCTCCCTTCACGACGGACGGACGGACACAATAATCCCCTGTGGGCTGGTGTAACCAGGAGGTTTCTACCAGTAATACTCTTTGGTTATTTCGGTAAGGTCACGTAGATAGCAAATTTATAGATCGCGACGTTTCGATCGCAACAAGCGACCGTCTTCCGGCGTGAGAGAGAAAGCGACTGAGACAAGGTCCATTGAGTGAGGCGCAGGGTCCAGGTGCATGGAGGTGTAAAGAAGCTCCTTGAAGACATCCATTTTCACGGGAGTGAAAACATTCTTTTTAAATCCTTTATATTAAGTTCACTTGCTTGCTTGCTTGCGCGCTTACGACCGTGCAAATCTTTCGGTCGTTTTTTAACCCACTTCTCGTGATCCAATCGAGCTGACATTTTGCACACAGACTCGTTGTGCGTGACAATTTATTTTCGTGAAATTTTTTTTCCATAACTTTACACTTTTTAGGAAAAAAAAATATATTTAATTACCAATTGCTTAATGGTGGCAGGCAATCATCTGACCCATAGGTGGCAGCCATCTCAAGCCAGAGGACGAGAGGACTCTAGCCGCCACGCACATAAAGGATTTATAGTGAAAAACTTTGTTTTTACGGGTTAATTTTTTAACGGCTCTAATTGTCGACACTAACCTCACGTTGCCTGTAAATCACCACGGTCCCTTACGTCACGGCAAGCCTCAAGGAGCCACGCCGAGGGGCGGGGGATGTGGAAGGAGGGGAGGGGCGATGGGGGCAGGGGGAGGGGCAGCTCGGACAGTACATTTCATTAAAGCGTGTTTAAAAAATTTTTATTTTTTCATATTAAAATTTTCGTGAAATTGTGGGGGGTTCCTGTACTCCTGCGTGGTTCTTTCTGTGCAGTCCAACAATTGTGAGGCACTGCCCTCTGCTGGTCACTCTGCTTGTCTGACGGGCGCATAGTGGGTGAAATGGCCATTACGTACAATGTGAATTCATAGCGAAGCCTGAAAGTCTGCTGTCAATGCATTTGTGGAGTTACTTCGTAAACTGCTTTCAGCTAACATAAATGTTACCTTTTCAAACTAGTGATTGTTTGACTAACATTTTTCTTCTTATTGTAAAATTACAGTGTTAAATAATTTTACGTTCTCAATTATCACCACTTAAAAGCTTTACGAGGGCCCATAGCGTAAAGGTACAGGATTCTGAGTCATATAGGGATAGTGGGAGCATCCCAACTCATACTTACCTGACAGGGGAGGCACCATGATCACTTAGGTGGTCCTCCCAGGGCGAGGCTCATCCATTGCACTGCGGGTGGGTTGACCCCTGCGATTTCCCCAAATGCGGGAAACTCGACTGTATAATTTGTGATACTGGGGGACTGCGTTCGCGCTATCCCCCGAATATTTAAAGAAAAATAATGTTTGTCTTGGTGCGTTTCTTTATTCGGCGACATATTAGGACAAACGAAGGATGGCGTTATAAGTTGGGTCTGTGGTAATAATGCGCATGCATACGTTGATTAGCATATGAATCACCCAACCGGCAATTGTTACGCATTGCCATTTATATGCATTCATTAACCCCCCCTCCCCACCTCTATCAAGAAGAGCTCACAAGTTACGTCATCACATCTACCCCTCTGTTTAAGGAACGAAAAAGGAGGATTTTTCCACAAATTATGGCTTTCGCCTGATGAAGTTAGTTGTAATTTCTGGTGAAACGTCGATTGTAAATGTTGTGGTTTTGCTTTCCAATACACCGGTGTGCTGTACGAATAACGAATTGGCGTGTTCTATTTACGTGACAAACCGTACCAATTGGCTGTCGGATGGTGGCGCGTTTAACGACTCATTTATATATTTACGCGATGTAACCCAAAAAAAAACTATTATTGATTTTTTGTCGTGAAATCCTACGTGTTAAATTATACGTGGTAAATTGAGGTCTCCGATCCGAACGTATGAGAAGGGCATCCTAAGTTTACGTTATTTTCACGTTGAACATTTAAAACACACAAACAATCGCTTGCAGGACCACTGACGAAGAAGAGGATTTTTTGTAATTGCATTGAGCCAGAACCACCGTTAAACTATTGGAAATGTTCGAGTTTTTTTATTCGATGAATAAATATGCACGTTGTGAAATATCTTGGAAAGGTGATGTTATTTTCATGTGAGGGAGTCAGGGTTAGGGACCCCATATAGTAGAGAGGGAGGGCTCTTATCTAATAACGTGATGGGTGGGTTGTTGAAGTTAAATGCTCTGGTTTCTCTTCAAAGCGAATAAATCTTTCGCCTTTTACTAAAGATTTCCGTGGAGAGGAACAATTCAACGAGTCTGTAAACAATTTTTTGTTGCCCTGCGTGCAGGGCTCCAATTTATAATAAAAAACAGTTTTTCGTTGCAGAAAAATCGCACTCTGCTTTGAATGAAAAATACTGTACATGGAAGTTGATTTATAGCCAGAATTAGTAACACATTCCTGCGGAGGGAGCTGGTAGGAACGTTGGGTTGCTCGGTCAATGGCCAGGGTCAACGGCGGCATGGTGTATATTCCGCAAATATGGCCGACTGTGAGGGCGGGCACAAGCCGGCGTGAGTAGGTTAAACGTTGAGTTTTATAAGGGCACCACGGGGTGACCAGCCCCTCCCCACCCAGCCCCACCCAGCCCCACCCTCCCCACCCAGCCCTTCCCCAGCCCCACCCCTCCCACCCCCCACCCAGCCCCTCCCTTCACGACGGACGGACGGACACAATAATCCCCTGTGGGCTGGTGTAACCAGGAGGCTCCTACCAGTAATACTCTTTAGTTATTTCGGTAAAGTCACGTAGATAGCAAATTTATAGATCGCGACGTTTCGATCGCAACAAGCGACCGTCTTCCGGTGTGAGAGAGAAAGCGACTGAGACAAGGTCCATTGAGTGAGGCGCAGGGTCCAGGTGCATGGAGGTGTAAAGAAGCTCCTTGAAGACATCCATTTTCACGGGAGTGAAAACATTCTTTTTAAATCCTTTATTAAATCCTTTATATTAAGTTCGCATGCTTGCTTGCTTGCGTGCTTGCTTGCTTACGACCGTGCAAATCTTTCGATCGTTTTTTAACCCACTTCCCGTGATCCAATCGAGCTGACATTTTCCACACAGACTCGTTGTGACATACAATTAATGTTCGTGAAAATGTTTTTCCAAAATTTTACACTGTTAAGGGAAAACAAATTAAATATTTAATTACCAATTGCTTAATACTGGCAGACAATCATCTGACCCATAGATTGCAGCCATCTCAAGCCAGAGGACGAGAGGACTCTAGCCGCCACGCATATAAAGGATTTATAGTGAAAAACTTTGTTTTTACGGGTTAATTTTTATTAAGTTCACTTGCTTGCGTGCTTGCGTGCTTGCTTGCTTGCTTACGACCGTGCAAATCTTTCGGTCGTTTTTTAACTCACTTCCCGTGATTCAATCGAGCTGACATTTTTCACACAGACTCGTTGTGCTTGACAATTAATTTTCGTGAAAAATTTTTTCCAAAATTTTACACTGTTTAGGGAATTTTATAAAAATATTTAATTACCAATTGCTTTATTGTGGCAGAAAATCATCTGACCCATAGGTGGCAGCCATCTCAAGCCAGAGGACGAGAGGACTGTAGCCGCCCGTTTCATGATGACGCAAATGTTGACTAACCACATGGCATGAAATCCCTGCCCCCACGCTGTACAGTGGAGACTATTTATAGAGCAGTTAAATTGAAGCCGCCAGGTTCTTGAAAGTGGTAAAACGGGTCAACGCTAGTGTCCTCGGGAATATACGGGGCATGTCAAGAGGTGATCTTTCATTTTTAAATCCTTTATATTAACTTCACTTGCTTGCTTGCTTACTCAAGAAAAACAGAAATGAATAATAAAATGAAACCGATGCCACGCATAAAAAGGATTTTTTAACGGCTCTAATTGTCGACGCTCACCTCACGTTGCCTGCAAATCAACCACGGTCCCTGACGTCACGGCAAGCCTCAAGGAGTCACGCCGAGGGGCGGGGGATGTGGAAGGAGGGGAGGGGCGATGGGGGAAGGGGGAGGGGCAGCTCGGACAGTACATTTCATTAAAGCGTGTTTAAAAATTTTTTATTTTTTCATATTAAAATTTTCGTGAAATTGTGGGGGGTTCCTGTACTCCTGCGTGGTTCTTTCTGTGCAGTCCAACAATTGTGAGGCACTGCCCTCTGCTGGTCACTCTGCTTGTCTGACGGGCGCATAGTGGGTGAAATGGCCATTACGTACAATGTGAATTCATAGCGAAGCCTGAAAGTCTGCTGTCAATGCATTTGTGGAGTTACTTCGTAAACTGCTTTCAGCTAACATAAATGTTACCTTTTCAAACTAGTGATTGTTTGACTAACATTTTTCTTCTTATTGTAAAATTACAGTGTTAAATAATTTTACGTTCTCAATTATCACCACTTAAAAGCTTTACGAGGGCCCATAGCGTAAAGGTACAGGATTCTGAGTCATATAGGGATAGTGGGAGCATCCCAACTCATACTTACCTGACAGGGGAGGCACCATGATCACTTAGGTGGTCCTCCCAGGGCGAGGCTCATCCATTGCACTGCGGGTGGGTTGACCCCTGCGATTTCCCCAAATGCGGGAAACTCGACTGTATAATTTGTGATACTGGGGGACTGCGTTCGCGCTATCCCCCGAATATTTAAAGAAAAATAATGTTTGTCTTGGTGCGTTTCTTTATTCGGCGACATATTAGGACAAACGAAGGATGGCGTTATAAGTTGGGTCTGTGGTAATAATGCGCATGCATACGTTGATTAGCATATGAATTACCCAACCGGCAATTGTTACGCATTGCCATTTATATGCATTCATTAACCCCCCCTCCCCACCTCTATCAAGAAGAGCTCACAAGTTACGGTCATCACATCTACCCCTCTGTTTAAGGAACGAAAAAGGAGGATTTTTCC
This sequence comes from Lampetra planeri, assembly GCF_965212315.1. Taxonomy (NCBI): domain Eukaryota; kingdom Metazoa; phylum Chordata; class Hyperoartia; order Petromyzontiformes; family Petromyzontidae; genus Lampetra; species Lampetra planeri. The sequence goes on from NC_136107.1 coordinate 33,198,463, forward strand.
ACAAATGATGGCTTTCGCCTGATGAAGTTAGTTGTAATTACTGGCGAAACGTCGATTGTAAATGTTGTGGTTTTGCTCTCCAATACACCGGTGTGCCTATACGAGTAACGAATTGGCGTGTTCTATTTACGTGACAAACCTTACAAATTGGCTGTCGGATGGTGGCGCGTTTAACGACACATTTATATATTTAGGCGATGTAACCCAAAAAAAAAACTATTATGGATATTTGTCGTGAAATCCTACGTGTTAAATTATACGTGGTAAATTGAGGTCACCGATCAGAACCCAACGTATGAGAAGGGCATCCTAAGTTTACGTTTTTTTCACGTTGAACATTAAAAACATACAAATAATCGCTTTCAGGACCACTGACGAAGAAGATGATTTTTTTGTAATTTCATTCAGCCAGAACCACCGTTAAACTATTGGAAATATTCGGGTTGTTTAATTAATCGATGAATAAATATGCACGTTGTGAAATATCTTGGAAAGGTGATGTTATTTTCATGTGAGGGCGCGTCAGGGTTAGGGACCCCATATAGTAGAGAGGGAGGGCTCTTATCTAATAACGTGACGGGTGGGTTGTTGAATTTAAATGCTCTGGTTCCTCTTCAAAGCGAATAAATCTTTCGCCTTTTACTAAATATTTCCGTGGAGAGGAACAATTCAACGAGTCTGTAAACAAAATTTTTGTTGCCCTGCGTGCAGGGCTCCTATTTATAATAAAAAACAGTTTTTCGTTGCGGAAAAATCGCACTCTGCTTTGAATGAAAAATACTGTACATTGAAATTGATGTATAGCCAGAATTAGTAACAAATTCCTGCGGAGGGATCTGGTAGGAACGTTGGGTTGCTCGGTCAATGGCCAGGGTCAACGGCGGCGTGGTGTATATTCCGCAAATATGGCCGACTGTGAGGGCGGGCACAAGCCGGCGTGAGTAGGTTAAACGTTGAGTTTTATAAGGGCACCACAAGCCGGCGTGAGTAGGTTAAACGTTGAGTTTTATAAGGGCACCACGGGGTGACCAGCCCCTCCCCACCCAGCCCCACCCCTCCCACCTCCGACCCAGCCCCACCCTCCCCACCCAGCCCCTCCCCACCCTCCCCTCCAAACCCAGCCCCTCCCCACACTCCGCACCCAGCCCCTCCTCACCCAGCCCCACCCAGCCCCTCCCTGCACGACGGACGGACGGACACAATAATCCCCTGTGGGCTGGTGTAACCAGGAGTAATACTCTTTAGTTATTTCGGTAAAGTCACGTAGATAGCAAATTTATAGATCGCGACGTTTCGATCGCAACAAGCGACCGTCTTCCGGTGTGAGAGAGAAAGCGACTGAGACAAGGTCCATTGAGTGAGGCGCAGGGTCCAGGTGCATGGAGGTGTAAAGAAGATCCTTGAAGACATCCATTTTCACGGGAGTGAAAACATTCTTTTTAAATCCTTTATTAAATCCTTTATATTAAGTTCGCATGCTTGCTTGCTTGCGTGCTTGCTTGCTTACGACCGTGCAAATCTTTCGATCGTTTTTTAACCCACTTCCCGTGATCCAATCGAGCTGACATTTTCCACACAGACTCGTTGTGACAGACAATTAATGTTCGTGAAAATGTTTTTCCAAAATTTTACACTGTTAAGGGAAAACAAATTAAATATTTAATTACCAATTGCTTAATACTGGCAGACAATCATCTGACCCATAGATTGCAGCCATCTCAAGCCAGAGGACGAGAGGACTCTAGCCGCCACGCATATAAAGGATTTATAGTGAAAAACTTTGTTTTTACGGGTTAATTTTTATTAAGTTCACTTGCTTGCGTGCTTGCTTGCTTACGACCGTGCAAATCTTTCGGTCGTTTTTTAACTCACTTCCCGTGATTCAATCGAGCTGACATTTTTCACACAGACTCGTTGTGCTTGACAATTAATTTTCGTGAAAAATTTTTTCCAAAATTTTACACTGTTTAGGGAATTTTATAAAAATATTTAATTACCAATTGCTTTATTGTGGCAGAAAATCATCTGACCCATAGGTGGCAGCCATCTCAAGCCAGAGGACGAGAGGACTGTAGCCGCCCGTTTCATGATGACGCAAATGTTGACTAACCACATGGCATGAAATCCCTGCCCCCACGCTGTACAGTGGAGACTATTTATAGAGCAGTTAAATTGAAGCCGCCAGGTTCTTGAAAGTGGTAAAACGGGTCAACGCTAGTGTCCTCGGGAATATACGGGGCATGTCAAGAGGTGATCTTTCATTTTTAAATCCTTTATATTAACTTCACTTGCTTGCTTGCTTACTCAAGAAAAACAGAAATGAATAATAAAATGAAACCGATGCCACGCATAAAAAGGATTTTTTAACGGCTCTAATTGTCGACGCTCACCTCATGTTGCCTGCAAATCACCACGGTCCCTGACGTCACGGCAAGCCTCAAGGAGTCACGCCGAGGGGCGGGGGATGTGGAAGGAGGGGAGGGGCGATGGGGGAAGGGGGAGGGGCAGCTCGGACAGTACATTTCATTAAAGCGTGTTTAAAAAATATAGTATTTTAAATGTTTTATTTTTCGTGAAATTGTGGGGGGTTCCTGTACTCCTGCGTGGTTCTTTCTGCGCACAGTCCAACAATCGTGAGGCACTGCCCTCTGCTGGTCACCCTGCTTGTCTGACGGGCGCATAGTGGGTGAAATGGCCATTACGTACAATGTGAATTCATAGCGAAGCCTGAAAGTCTGCTGTCAATGGCTATGAGTTCTATCGGTTTATGATGGTTATGGTAATGAGAATGTTCCCTTGGTATAGTTGTGGGATATAACATAAAGGATATAAGTACTCCTGTAAATGAAGGTAAAACCTCTAAAATGGCAACTCTACTTGAACAAACATTACCCAGAATGCATTTGTGGAGTTACTTCGTAAACTGCTTTCAGCTAACATAAATGTTACCTTTTCAATCTAGTGATTGTTTGACTAAGATTTTTCTTCTTATTGTAAAATTACAGTGTTAAATAATTTAACATTTTCAATTATCACCACTTAAAAACTTTACGAAGCCCATAGCGTAAAGGTACAGGATTCTGAGTCATATAGGGATAGTGGGAGCAGCCCAACTCATACTTACCTGACAGGGGAGGCACCATGATCACTTAGGTGGTCCTCCCAGGGCGAGGCTCATCCATTGCACTGCGGGTGGGTTGACCCCTGCGATTTCCCCAAATGCGGGAAACTCGACTGTATAATTTGTGATACTGGGGGACTGCGTTCGCGCTATCCCCCGAATATTTAAAGAAAAATAATGTTTGTCTTGGTGTGTTTCTTTGTTCGGCGACATATTAAGACAAACGAAGGATGGCGTTATAAGTTGGGTCTGTGGTAATAATGCGCATGCATACGTTGATTAGCATATGAATCACCCAACCGGCAATTGTTACGCATTGCCATTAATTTGCATTCATTAACCCCCTCTCCCCACTTCGATCAAGAAAAGCTCACAAGTTACGGTCATCACATCTTACCCCTCTGTTTAAGAAACGAAATAGGAGGATTTTTCCACAAATTATGGCTTTCGCCTGATGAAGTTAGTTGTAATTTCTGGTGAAACGTCGATTGTAAATGTTGTGGTTTTGCTTTCCAATACACCGGTGTGCTGTACGAATAACGAATTGGCGTGTTCTATTTACGTGACAAACCGTACCAATTGGCTGTCGGATGGTGGCGCGTTTAACGACTCATTTATATATTTACGCGATGTAACCCAAAAAAAAACTATTATTGATTTTTTGTCGTGAAATCCTACGTGTTAAATTATACGTGGTAAATTGAGGTCTCCGATCCGAACGTATGAGAAGGGCATCCTAAGTTTACGTTATTTTCACGTTGAACATTTAAAACACACAAACAATCGCTTGCAGGACCACTGACGAAGAAGAGGATTTTTTGTAATTGCATTGAGCCAGAACCACCGTTAAACTATTGGAAATGTTCGAGTTTTTTTATTCGATGAATAAATATGCACGTTGTGAAATATCTTGGAAAGGTGATGTTATTTTCATGTGAGGGAGTCAGGGTTAGGGACCCCATATAGTAGAGAGGGAGGGCTCTTATCTAATAACGTGATGGGTGGGTTGTTGAAGTTAAATGCTCTGGTTTCTCTTCAAAGCGAATAAATCTTTCGCCTTTTACTAAAGATTTCCGTGGAGAGGAACAATTCAACGAGTCTGTAAACAATTTTTTGTTGCCCTGCGTGCAGGGCTCCAATTTATAATAAAAAACAGTTTTTCGTTGCAGAAAAATCGCACTCTGCTTTGAATGAAAAATACTGTACATGGAAGTTGATTTATAGCCAGAATTAGTAACACATTCCTGCGGAGGGAGCTGGTAGGAACGTTGGGTTGCTCGGTCAATGGCCAGGGTCAACGGCGGCATGGTGTATATTCCGCAAATATGGCCGACTGTGAGGGCGGGCACAAGCCGGCGTGAGTAGGTTAAACGTTGAGTTTTATAAGGGCACCACGGGGTGACCAGCCCCTCCCCACCCAGCCCCACCCAGCCCCACCCTCCCCACCCAGCCCTTCCCCAGCCCCACCCCTCCCACCCCCCACCCAGCCCCTCCCTTCACGACGGACGGACGGACACAATAATCCCCTGTGGGCTGGTGTAACCAGGAGGTTCCTACCAGTAATACTCTTTGGTTATTTCGGTAAGGTCACGTAGATAGCAAATTTATAGATCGCGACGTTTCGATCGCAACAAGCGACCGTCTTCCGGCGTGAGAGAGAAAGCGACTGAGACAAGGTCCATTGAGTGAGGCGCAGGGTCCAGGTGCATGGAGGTGTAAAGAAGCTCCTTGAAGACATCCATTTTCACGGGAGTGAAAACATTCTTTTTAAATCCTTTATATTAAGTTCACTTGCTTGCTTGCTTGCGCGCTTACGACCGTGCAAATCTTTCGGTCGTTTTTTAACCCACTTCTCGTGATCCAATCGAGCTGACATTTTGCACACAGACTCGTTGTGCGTGACAATTTATTTTCGTGAAATTTTTTTTCCATAACTTTACACTTTTTAGGAAAAAAAAATATATTTAATTACCAATTGCTTAATGGTGGCAGGCAATCATCTGACCCATAGGTGGCAGCCATCTCAAGCCAGAGGACGAGAGGACTCTAGCCGCCACGCACATAAAGGATTTATAGTGAAAAACTTTGTTTTTACGGGTTAATTTTTTAACGGCTCTAATTGTCGACACTAACCTCACGTTGCCTGTAAATCACCACGGTCCCTTACGTCACGGCAAGCCTCAAGGAGCCACGCCGAGGGGCGGGGGATGTGGAAGGAGGGGAGGGGCGATGGGGGCAGGGGGAGGGGCAGCTCGGACAGTACATTTCATTAAAGCGTGTTTAAAAAATTTTTATTTTTTCATATTAAAATTTTCGTGAAATTGTGGGGGGTTCCTGTACTCCTGCGTGGTTCTTTCTGTGCAGTCCAACAATTGTGAGGCACTGCCCTCTGCTGGTCACTCTGCTTGTCTGACGGGCGCATAGTGGGTGAAATGGCCATTACGTACAATGTGAATTCATAGCGAAGCCTGAAAGTCTGCTGTCAATGCATTTGTGGAGTTACTTCGTAAACTGCTTTCAGCTAACATAAATGTTACCTTTTCAAACTAGTGATTGTTTGACTAACATTTTTCTTCTTATTGTAAAATTACAGTGTTAAATAATTTTACGTTCTCAATTATCACCACTTAAAAGCTTTACGAGGGCCCATAGCGTAAAGGTACAGGATTCTGAGTCATATAGGGATAGTGGGAGCATCCCAACTCATACTTACCTGACAGGGGAGGCACCATGATCACTTAGGTGGTCCTCCCAGGGCGAGGCTCATCCATTGCACTGCGGGTGGGTTGACCCCTGCGATTTCCCCAAATGCGGGAAACTCGACTGTATAATTTGTGATACTGGGGGACTGCGTTCGCGCTATCCCCCGAATATTTAAAGAAAAATAATGTTTGTCTTGGTGCGTTTCTTTATTCGGCGACATATTAGGACAAACGAAGGATGGCGTTATAAGTTGGGTCTGTGGTAATAATGCGCATGCATACGTTGATTAGCATATGAATTACCCAACCGGCAATTGTTACGCATTGCCATTTATATGCATTCATTAACCCCCCCTCCCCACCTCTATCAAGAAGAGCTCACAAGTTACGGTCATCACATCTACCCCTCTGTTTAAGGAACGAAAAAGGAGGATTTTTCCACAAATGATGGCTTTCGCCTGATGAAGTTAGTTGTAATTACTGGCGAAACGTCGATTGTAAATGTTGTGGTTTTGCTCTCCAATACACCGGTGTGCCTATACGAGTAACGAATTGGCGTGTTCTATTTACGTGACAAACCTTACAAATTGGCTGTCGGATGGTGGCGCGTTTAACGACACATTTATATATTTAGGCGATGTAACCCAAAAAAAAAACTATTATGGATATTTGTCGTGAAATCCTACGTGTTAAATTATACGTGGTAAATTGAGGTCACCGATCAGAACCCAACGTATGAGAAGGGCATCCTAAGTTTACGTTTTTTTCACGTTGAACATTAAAAACATACAAATAATCGCTTTCAGGACCACTGACGAAGAAGATGATTTTTTTGTAATTTCATTCAGCCAGAACCACCGTTAAACTATTGGAAATATTCGGGTTGTTTAATTAATCGATGAATAAATATGCACGTTGTGAAATATCTTGGAAAGGTGATGTTATTTTCATGTGAGGGCGCGTCAGGGTTAGGGACCCCATATAGTAGAGAGGGAGGGCTCTTATCTAATAACGTGACGGGTGGGTTGTTGAATTTAAATGCTCTGGTTCCTCTTCAAAGCGAATAAATCTTTCGCCTTTTACTAAATATTTCCGTGGAGAGGAACAATTCAACGAGTCTGTAAACAAAATTTTTGTTGCCCTGCGTGCAGGGCTCCTATTTATAATAAAAAACAGTTTTTCGTTGCGGAAAAATCGCACTCTGCTTTGAATGAAAAATACTGTACATTGAAATTGATGTATAGCCAGAATTAGTAACAAATTCCTGCGGAGGGATCTGGTAGGAACGTTGGGTTGCTCGGTCAATGGCCAGGGTCAACGGCGGCGTGGTGTATATTCCGCAAATATGGCCGACTGTGAGGGCGGGCACAAGCCGGCGTGAGTAGGTTAAACGTTGAGTTTTATAAGGGCACCACAAGCCGGCGTGAGTAGGTTAAACGTTGAGTTTTATAAGGGCACCACGGGGTGACCAGCCCCTCCCCACCCAGCCCCACCCCTCCCACCTCCGACCCAGCCCCACCCTCCCCACCCAGCCCCTCCCCACCCTCCCCTCCAAACCCAGCCCCTCCCCACACTCCGCACCCAGCCCCTCCTCACCCAGCCCCACCCAGCCCCTCCCTGCACGACGGACGGACGGACACAATAATCCCCTGTGGGCTGGTGTAACCAGGAGTAATACTCTTTAGTTATTTCGGTAAAGTCACGTAGATAGCAAATTTATAGATCGCGACGTTTCGATCGCAACAAGCGACCGTCTTCCGGTGTGAGAGAGAAAGCGACTGAGACAAGGTCCATTGAGTGAGGCGCAGGGTCCAGGTGCATGGAGGTGTAAAGAAGATCCTTGAAGACATCCATTTTCACGGGAGTGAAAACATTCTTTTTAAATCCTTTATTAAATCCTTTATATTAAGTTCGCATGCTTGCTTGCTTGCGTGCTTGCTTGCTTACGACCGTGCAAATCTTTCGATCGTTTTTTAACCCACTTCCCGTGATCCAATCGAGCTGACATTTTCCACACAGACTCGTTGTGACAGACAATTAATGTTCGTGAAAATGTTTTTCCAAAATTTTACACTGTTAAGGGAAAACAAATTAAATATTTAATTACCAATTGCTTAATACTGGCAGACAATCATCTGACCCATAGATTGCAGCCATCTCAAGCCAGAGGACGAGAGGACTCTAGCCGCCACGCATATAAAGGATTTATAGTGAAAAACTTTGTTTTTACGGGTTAATTTTTATTAAGTTCACTTGCTTGCGTGCTTGCTTGCTTACGACCGTGCAAATCTTTCGGTCGTTTTTTAACTCACTTCCCGTGATTCAATCGAGCTGACATTTTCCACACAGACTCGTTGTGACATACAATTAATGTTCGTGAAAATGTTTTTCCAAAATTTTACACTGTTAAGGGAAAACAAATTAAATATTTAATTACCAATTGCTTAATACTGGCAGACAATCATCTGACCCATAGATTGCAGCCATCTCAAGCCAGAGGACGAGAGGACTCTAGCCGCCACGCATATAAAGGATTTATAGTGAAAAACTTTGTTTTTACGGGTTAATTTTTATTAAGTTCACTTGCTTGCGTGCTTGCGTGCTTGCTTGCTTGCTTACGACCGTGCAAATCTTTCGGTCGTTTTTTAACTCACTTCCCGTGATTCAATCGAGCTGACATTTTTCACACAGACTCGTTGTGCTTGACAATTAATTTTCGTGAAAATTTTTTTCCAAAATTTTACACTGTTTAGGGAATTTTATAAAAATATTTAATTACCAATTGCTTTATTGTGGCAGAAAATCATCTGACCCATAGGTGGCAGCCATCTCAAGCCAGAGGACGAGAGGACTGTAGCCGCCCGTTTCATGATGACGCAAATGTTGACTAACCACATGGCATGAAATCCCTGCCCCCACGCTGTACAGTGGAGACTATTTATAGAGCAGTTAAATTGAAGCCGCCAGGTTCTTGAAAGTGGTAAAACGGGTCAACGCTAGTGTCCTCGGGAATATACGGGGCATGTCAAGAGGTGATCTTTCATTTTTAAATCCTTTATATTAACTTCACTTGCTTGCTTGCTTACTCAAGAAAAACAGAAATGAATAATAAAATGAAACCGATGCCACGCATAAAAAGGATTTTTTAACGGCTCTAATTGTCGACGCTCACCTCACGTTGCCTGCAAATCACCACGGTCCCTTACGTCACGGCAAGCCTCAAGGAGCCACGCCGAGGGGCGGGGGATGTGGAAGGAGGGGAGGGGCGATGGGGGAAGGGGGAGGGGCAGCTCGGACAGTACATTTCATTAAAGCGTGTTTAAAAAATATAGTATTTTAAATGTTTTATTTTTCGTGAAATTGTGGGGGGTTCCTGTACTCCTGCGTGGTTCTTTCTGCGCACAGTCCAACAATCGTGAGGCACTGCCCTCTGCTGGTCACCCTGCTTGTCTGACGGGCGCATAGTGGGTGAAATGGCCATTACGTACAATGTGAATTCATAGCGAAGCCTGAAAGTCTGCTGTCAATGGCTATGAGTTCTATCGGTTTATGATGGTTATGGTAATGAGAATGTTCCCTTGGTATAGTTGTGGGATATAACAAAAAGGATATAAGTACTCCTGTAAATGAAGGTAAAACCTCTAAAATGGCAACTCTACTTGAACAAACATTACCCAGAATGCATTTGTGGAGTTACTTTGTAAACTGCTTTCAGCTAACATAAATGTTACCTTTTCAATCTAGTGATTGTTTGACTAAGATTTTTCTTCTTATTGTAAAATTACAGTGTTAAATAATTTAACATTTTCAATTATCACCACTTAAAAACTTTACGAAGCCCATAGCGTAAAGGTACAGGATTCTGAGTCATATAGGGATAGTGGGAGCAGCCCAACTCATACTTACCTGATAGGGGAGGCACCATGATCACTTAGGTGGTCCTCCCAGGGCGAGGCTCATCCATTGCACTGCGGGTGGGTTGACCCCTGCGATTTCCCCAAATGCGGGAAACTCGACTGTATAATTTGTGATACTGGGGGACTGCGTTCGCGCTATCCCCCGAATATTTAAAGAAAAATAATGTTTGTCTTGGTGTGTTTCTTTGTTCGGCGACATATTAGGACAAACGAAGGATGGCGTTATAAGTTGGGTCTGTGGTAATAATGCGCATGCATACGTTGATTAGCATATGAATCACCCAACCGGCAATTGTTACGCATTGCCATTAATTTGCATTCATTAACCCCCTCTCCCCACTTCGATCAAGAAAAGCTCACAAGTTACGGTCATCACATCTTACCCCTCTGTTTAAGAAACGAAATAGGAGGATTTTTCCACAAATTATGGCTTTCGCCTGATGAAGTTAGTTGTAATTTCTGGTGAAACGTCGATTGTAAATGTTGTGGTTTTGCTTTCCAATACACCGGTGTGCTGTACGAATAACGAATTGGCGTGTTCTATTTACGTGACAAACCGTACCAATTGGCTGTCGGATGGTGGCGCGTTTAACGACTCATTTATATATTTACGCGATGTAACCCAAAAAAAAACTATTATTGATTTTTTGTCGTGAAATCCTACGTGTTAAATTATACGTGGTAAATTGAGGTCTCCGATCCGAACGTATGAGAAGGGCATCCTAAGTTTACGTTATTTTCACGTTGAACATTTAAAACACACAAACAATCGCTTGCAGGACCACTGACGAAGAAGAGGATTTTTTGTAATTGCATTGAGCCAGAACCACCGTTAAACTATTGGAAATGTTCGAGTTTTTTTATTCGATGAATAAATATGCACGTTGTGAAATATCTTGGAAAGGTGATGTTATTTTCATGTGAGGGAGTCAGGGTTAGGGACCCCATATAGTAGAGAGGGGGGGCTCTTATCTAATAACGTGATGGGTGGGTTGTTGAAGTTAAATGCTCTGGTTTCTCTTCAAAGCGAATAAATCTTTCGCCTTTTACTAAAGATTTCCGTGGAGAGGAACAATTCAACGAGTCTGTAAACATTTTTTTGTTGCCCTGCGTGCAGGGCTCCAATTTATAATAAAAAACAGTTTTTCGTTGCAGAAAAATCGCACTCTGCTTTGAATGAAAAATACTGTACATGGAAGTTGATTTATAGCCAGAATTAGTAACACATTCCTGCGGAGGGAGCTGGTAGGAACGTTGGGTTGCTCGGTCAATGGCCAGGGTCAACGGCGGCATGGTGTATATTCCGCAAATATGGCCGACTGTGAGGGCGGGCACAAGCCGGCGTGAGTAGGTTAAACGTTGAGTTTTATAAGGGCACCACGGGGTGACCAGCCCCTCCCCACCCAGCCCCACCCAGCCCCACCCTCCCCACCCAGCCCTTCCCCAGCCCCACCCCTCCCACCCCCCACCCAGCCCCTCCCTTCACGACGGACGGACGGACACAATAATCCCCTGTGGGCTGGTGTAACCAGGAGGTTCCTACCAGTAATACTCTTTGGTTATTTCGGTAAGGTCACGTAGATAGCAAATTTATAGATCGCGACGTTTCGATCGCAACAAGCGACCGTCTTCCGGCGTGAGAGAGAAAGCGACTGAGACAAGGTCCATTGAGTGAGGCGCAGGGTCCAGGTGCATGGAGGTGTAAAGAAGCTCCTTGAAGACATCCATTTTCACGGGAGTGAAAACATTCTTTTTAAATCCTTTATATTAAGTTCACTTGCTTGCTTGCTTGCGCGCTTACGACCGTGCAAATCTTTCGGTCGTTTTTTAACCCACTTCTCGTGATCCAATCGAGCTGACATTTTGCACACAGACTCGTTGTGCGTGACAATTTATTTTCGTGAAATTTTTTTTCCATAACTTTACACTTTTTAGGAAAAAAAAATATATTTAATTACCAATTGCTTAATGGTGGCAGGCAATCATCTGACCCATAGGTGGCAGCCATCTCAAGCCAGAGGACGAGAGGACTCTAGCCGCCACGCCCATAAAGGATTTATAGTGAAAAACTTTGTTTTTACGGGTTAATTTTTTAACGGCTCTAATTGTCGACACTAACCTCACGTTGCCTGTAAATCACCACGGTCCCTTACGTCACGGCAAGCCTCAAGGAGCCACGCCGAGGGGCGGGGGATGTGGAAGGAGGGGAGGGGCGATGGGGGCAGGGGGAGGGGCAGCTCGGACAGTACATTTCATTAAAGCGTGTTTAAATTTTTTTTATTTTTTCATATTAAAATTTTCGTGAAATTGTGGGGGGTTCCTGTACTCCTGCGCGGTTCTTTCTGCGCAGTCCAACAATTGTGAGGCACTGCCCTCTGCTGGTCACTCTGCTTGTCTGACGGGCGCATAGTGGGTGAAATGGCCATTACGTACAATGTGAATTCATAGCGAAGCCTGAAAGTCTGCTGTCAATGCATTTGTGGAGTTACTTCGTAAACTGCTTTCAGCTAACATAAATGTTACCTTTTCAAACTAGTGATTGTTTGACTAACATTTTTCTTCTTATTGTAAAATTACAGTGTTAAATAATTTTACGTTCTCAATTATCACCACTTAAAAGCTTTACGAGGGCCCATAGCGTAAAGGTACAGGATTCTGAGTCATATAGGGATAGTGGGAGCATCCCAACTCATACTTACCTGACAGGGGAGGCACCATGATCACTTAGGTGGTCCTCCCAGGGCGAGGCTCATCCATTGCACTGCGGGTGGGTTGACCCCTGCGATTTCCCCAAATGCGGGAAACTCGACTGTATAATTTGTGATACTGGGGGACTGCGTTCGCGCTATCCCCCGAATATTTAAAGAAAAATAATGTTTGTCTTGGTGCGTTTCTTTATTCGGCGACATATTAGGACAAACGAAGGATGGCGTTATAAGTTGGGTCTGTGGTAATAATGCGCATGCATACGTTGATTAGCATATGAATCACCCAACCGGCAATTGTTACGCATTGCCATTTATATGCATTCATTAACCCCCCCTCCCCACCTCTATCAAGAAGAGCTCACAAGTTACGTCATCACATCTACCCCTCTGTTTAAGGAACGAAAAAGGAGGATTTTTCCACAAATTATGGCTTTCGCCTGATGAAGTTAGTTGTAATTTCTGGTGAAACGTCGATTGTAAATGTTGTGGTTTTGCTTTCCAATACACCGGTGTGCTGTACGAATAACGAATTGGCGTGTTCTATTTACGTGACAAACCGTACCAATTGGCTGTCGGATGGTGGCGCGTTTAACGACTCATTTATATATTTACGCGATGTAACCCAAAAAAAAACTATTATTGATTTTTTGTCGTGAAATCCTACGTGTTAAATTATACGTGGTAAATTGAGGTCTCCGATCCGAACGTATGAGAAGGGCATCCTAAGTTTACGTTATTTTCACGTTGAACATTTAAAACACACAAACAATCGCTTGCAGGACCACTGACGAAGAAGAGGATTTTTTGTAATTGCATTGAGCCAGAACCACCGTTAAACTATTGGAAATGTTCGAGTTTTTTTATTCGATGAATAAATATGCACGTTGTGAAATATCTTGGAAAGGTGATGTTATTTTCATGTGAGGGAGTCAGGGTTAGGGACCCCATATAGTAGAGAGGGAGGGCTCTTATCTAATAACGTGATGGGTGGGTTGTTGAAGTTAAATGCTCTGGTTTCTCTTCAAAGCGAATAAATCTTTCGCCTTTTACTAAAGATTTCCGTGGAGAGGAACAATTCAACGAGTCTGTAAACAATTTTTTGTTGCCCTGCGTGCAGGGCTCCAATTTATAATAAAAAACAGTTTTTCGTTGCAGAAAAATCGCACTCTGCTTTGAATGAAAAATACTGTACATGGAAGTTGATTTATAGCCAGAATTAGTAACACATTCCTGCGGAGGGAGCTGGTAGGAACGTTGGGTTGCTCGGTCAATGGCCAGGGTCAACGGCGGCATGGTGTATATTCCGCAAATATGGCCGACTGTGAGGGCGGGCACAAGCCGGCGTGAGTAGGTTAAACGTTGAGTTTTATAAGGGCACCACGGGGTGACCAGCCCCTCCCCACCCAGCCCCACCCAGCCCCACCCTCCCCACCCAGCCCTTCCCCAGCCCCACCCCTCCCACCCCCCACCCAGCCCCTCCCTTCACGACGGACGGACGGACACAATAATCCCCTGTGGGCTGGTGTAACCAGGAGGCTCCTACCAGTAATACTCTTTAGTTATTTCGGTAAAGTCACGTAGATAGCAAATTTATAGATCGCGACGTTTCGATCGCAACAAGCGACCGTCTTCCGGTGTGAGAGAGAAAGCGACTGAGACAAGGTCCATTGAGTGAGGCGCAGGGTCCAGGTGCATGGAGGTGTAAAGAAGCTCCTTGAAGACATCCATTTTCACGGGAGTGAAAACATTCTTTTTAAATCCTTTATTAAATCCTTTATATTAAGTTCGCATGCTTGCTTGCTTGCGTGCTTGCTTACTTACGACCGTGCAAATCTTTCGATCGTTTTTTAACCCACTTCCCGTGATCCAATCGAGCTGACATTTTCCACACAGACTCGTTGTGACATACAATTAATGTTCGTGAAAATGTTTTTCCAAAATTTTACACTGTTAAGGGAAAACAAATTAAATATTTAATTACCAATTGCTTAATACTGGCAGACAATCATCTGACCCATAGATTGCAGCCATCTCAAGCCAGAGGACGAGAGGACTCTAGCCGCCACGCATATAAAGGATTTATAGTGAAAAACTTTGTTTTTACGGGTTAATTTTTATTAAGTTCACTTGCTTGCGTGCTTGCGTGCTTGCTTGCTTGCTTACGACCGTGCAAATCTTTCGGTCGTTTTTTAACTCACTTCCCGTGATTCAATCGAGCTGACATTTTCCACACAGACTCGTTGTGACAGACAATTAATGTTCGTGAAAATGTTTTTCCAAAATTTTACACTGTTAAGGGAAAACAAATTAAATATTTAATTACCAATTGCTTAATACTGGCAGACAATCATCTGACCCATAGATTGCAGCCATCTCAAGCCAGAGGACGAGAGGACTCTAGCCGCCACGCATATAAAGGATTTATAGTGAAAAACTTTGTTTTTACGGGTTAATTTTTATTAAGTTCACTTGCTTGCGTGCTTGCTTGCTTGCTTACGACCGTGCAAATCTTTCGGTCGTTTTTTAACTCACTTCCCGTGATTCAATCGAGCTGACATTTTTCACACAGACTCGTTGTGCTTGACAATTAATTTTCGTGAAAAAATTTTTCCAAAATTTTACACTGTTTAGGGAATTTTATAAAAATATTTAATTACCAATTGCTTTATTGTGGCAGAAAATCATCTGACCCATAGGTGGCAGCCATCTCAAGCCAGAGGACGAGAGGACTGTAGCCGCCCGTTTCATGATGACGCAAATGTTGACTAACCACATGGCATGAAATCCCTGCCCCCACGCTGTACAGTGGAGACTATTTATAGAGCAGTTAAATTGAAGCCGCCAGGTTCTTGAAAGTGGTAAAACGGGTCAACGCTAGTGTCCTCGGGAATATACGGGGCATGTCAAGAGGTGATCTTTCATTTTTAAATCCTTTATATTAACTTCACTTGCTTGCTTGCTTACTCAAGAAAAACAGAAATGAATAATAAAATGAAACCGATGCCACGCATAAAAAGGATTTTTTAACGGCTCTAATTGTCGACGCTCACCTCACGTTGCCTGCAAATTACCACGGTCCCTTACGTCACGGCAAGCCTCAAGGAGCCACGCCGAGGGGCGGGGGATGTGGAAGGAGGGGAGGGGCGATGGGGGAAGGGGGAGGGGCAGCTCGGACAGTACATTTCATTAAAGCGTGTTTAAAAAATATAGTATTTTAAATGTTTTATTTTTCGTGAAATTGTGGGGGGTTCCTGTACTCCTGCGTGGTTCTTTCTGCGCACAGTCCAACAATCGTGAGGCACTGCCCTCTGCTGGTCACCCTGCTTGTCTGACGGGCGCATAGTGGGTGAAATGGCCATTACGTACAATGTGAATTCATAGCGAAGCCTGAAAGTCTGCTGTCAATGGCTATGAGTTCTATCGGTTTATGATGGTTATGGTAATGAGAATGTTCCCTTGGTATAGTTGTGGGATATAACAAAAAGGATATAAGTACTCCTGTAAATGAAGGTAAAACCTCTAAAATGGCAACTCTACTTGAACAAACATTACCCAGAATGCATTTGTGGAGTTACTTTGTAAACTGCTTTCAGCTAACATAAATGTTACCTTTTCAATCTAGTGATTGTTTGACTAAGATTTTTCTTCTTATTGTAAAATTACAGTGTTAAATAATTTAACATTTTCAATTATCACCACTTAAAAACTTTACGAAGCCCATAGCGTAAAGGTACAGGATTCTGAGTCATATAGGGATAGTGGGAGCAGCCCAACTCATACTTACCTGACAGGGGAGGCACCATGATCACTTAGGTGGTCCTCCCAGGGCGAGGCTCATCCATTGCACTGCGGGTGGGTTGACCCCTGCGATTTCCCCAAATGCGGGAAACTCGACTGTATAATTTGTGATACTGGGGGACTGCGTTCGCGCTATCCCCCGAATATTTAAAGAAAAATAATGTTTGTCTTGGTGTGTTTCTTTGTTCGGCGACATATTAGGACAAACGAAGGATGGCGTTATAAGTTGGGTCTGTGGTAATAATGCGCATGCATACGTTGATTAGCATATGAATCACCCAACCGGCAATTGTTACGCATTGCCATTAATTTGCATTCATTAACCCCCTCTCCCCACTTCGATCAAGAAAAGCTCACAAGTTACGGTCATCACATCTTACCCCTCTGTTTAAGAAACGAAATAGGAGGATTTTTCCACAAATTATGGCTTTCGCCTGATGAAGTTAGTTGTAATTTCTGGTGAAACGTCGATTGTAAATGTTGTGGTTTTGCTTTCCAATACACCGGTGTGCTGTACGAATAACGAATTGGCGTGTTCTATTTACGTGACAAACCGTACCAATTGGCTGTCGGATGGTGGCGCGTTTAACGACTCATTTATATATTTACGCGATGTAACCCAAAAAAAAACTATTATTGATTTTTTGTCGTGAAATCCTACGTGTTAAATTATACGTGGTAAATTGAGGTCTCCGATCCGAACGTATGAGAAGGGCATCCTAAGTTTACGTTATTTTCACGTTGAACATTTAAAACACACAAACAATCGCTTGCAGGACCACTGACGAAGAAGAGGATTTTTTGTAATTGCATTGAGCCAGAACCACCGTTAAACTATTGGAAATGTTCGAGTTTTTTTATTCGATGAATAAATATGCACGTTGTGAAATATCTTGGAAAGGTGATGTTATTTTCATGTGAGGGAGTCAGGGTTAGGGACCCCATATAGTAGAGAGGGGGGGCTCTTATCTAATAACGTGATGGGTGGGTTGTTGAAGTTAAATGCTCTGGTTTCTCTTCAAAGCGAATAAATCTTTCGCCTTTTACTAAAGATTTCCGTGGAGAGGAACAATTCAACGAGTCTGTAAACAATTTTTTGTTGCCCTGCGTGCAGGGCTCCAATTTATAATAAAAAACAGTTTTTCGTTGCAGAAAAATCGCACTCTGCTTTGAATGAAAAATACTGTACATGGAAGTTGATTTATAGCCAGAATTAGTAACACATTCCTGCGGAGGGAGCTGGTAGGAACGTTGGGTTGCTCGGTCAATGGCCAGGGTCAACGGCGGCATGGTGTATATTCCGCAAATATGGCCGACTGTGAGGGCGGGCACAAGCCGGCGTGAGTAGGTTAAACGTTGAGTTTTATAAGGGCACCACGGGGTGACCAGCCCCTCCCCACCCAGCCCCACCCAGCCCCACCCAGCCCCACCCAGCCCCACCCTCCCCACCCAGCCCTTCCCCAGCCCCACCCCTCCCACCCCCCACCCAGCCCCTCCCTTCACGACGGACGGACGGACACAATAATCCCCTGTGGGCTGGTGTAACCAGGAGGTTCCTACCAGTAATACTCTTTGGTTATTTCGGTAAGGTCACGTAGATAGCAAATTTATAGATCGCGACGTTTCGATCGCAACAAGCGACCGTCTTCCGGCGTGAGAGAGAAAGCGACTGAGACAAGGTCCATTGAGTGAGGCGCAGGGTCCAGGTGCATGGAGGTGTAAAGAAGCTCCTTGAAGACATCCATTTTCACGGGAGTGAAAACATTCTTTTTAAATCCTTTATTAAATCCTTTATATTAAGTTCGCATGCTTGCTTGCTTGCGTGCTCGCTTGCTTACGACCGTGCAAATCTTTCGGTCGTTTTTTAACCCACTTCCCGTGATCCAATCGAGCTGACATTTTCCACACAGACTCGTTGTGACAGACAATTAATGTTCGTGAAAATGTTTTTCCAAAATTTTACACTGTTAAGGGAAAACAAATTAAATATTTAATTACCAATTGCTTAATACTGGCAGACAATCATCTGACCCATAGATTGCAGCCATCTCAAGCCAGAGGACGAGAGGACTCTAGCCGCCACGCATATAAAGGATTTATAGTGAAAAACTTTGTTTTTACGGGTTAATTTTTATTAAGTTCACTTGCTTGCGTGCTTGCTTGCTTACGACCGTTGAAATCTTTCGGTCGTTTTTTAACTCACTTCCCGTGATTCAATCGAGCTGACATTTTTCACACAGACTCGTTGTGCTTGACAATTAATTTTCGTGAAAAATCTTTTCCAAAATTTTACACTGTTTAGGGAATTTTATAAAAATATTTAATTACCAATTGCTTTATTGTGGCAGAAAATCATCTGACCCATAGGTGGCAGCCATCTCAAGCCAGAGGACGAGAGGACTGTAGCCGCCCGTTTCATGATGACGCAAATGTTGACTAACCACATGGCATGAAATCCCTGCCCCCACGCTGTACAGTGGAGACTATTTATAGAGCAGTTAAATTGAAGCCGCCAGGTTCTTGAAAGTGGTAAAACGGGTCAACGCTAGTGTCCTCGGGAATATACGGGGCATGTCAAGAGGTGATCTTTCATTTTTAAATCCTTTATATTAACTTCACTTGCTTGCTTGCTTACTCAAGAAAAACAGAAATGAATAATAAAATGAAACCGATGCCACGCATAAAAAGGATTTTTTAACGGCTCTAATTGTCGACGCTCACCTCACGTTGCCTGCAAATCACCACGGTCCCTTACGTCACGGCAAGCCTCAAGGAGCCACGCCGAGGGGCGGGGGATGTGGAAGGAGGGGAGGGGCGATGGGGGAAGGGGGAGGGGCAGCTCGGACAGTACATTTCATTAAAGCGTGTTTAAAAAATATAGTATTTTAAATGTTTTATTTTTCGTGAAATTGTGGGGGGTTCCTGTACTCCTGCGTGGTTCTTTCTGCGCACAGTCCAACAATCGTGAGGCACTGCCCTCTGCTGGTCACCCTGCTTGTCTGACGGGCGCATAGTGGGTGAAATGGCCATTACGTACAATGTGAATTCATAGCGAAGCCTGAAAGTCTGCTGTCAATGGCTATGAGTTCTATCGGTTTATGATGGTTATGGTAATGAGAATGTTCCCTTGGTATAGTTGTGGGATATAACAAAAAGGATATAAGTACTCCTGTAAATGAAGGTAAAACCTCTAAAATGGCAACTCTACTTGAACAAACATTACCCAGAATGCATTTGTGGAGTTACTTTGTAAACTGCTTTCAGCTAACATAAATGTTACCTTTTCAATCTAGTGATTGTTTGACTAAGATTTTTCTTCTTATTGTAAAATTACGGTTGACCCCTGCGATTTCCCCAAATGCGGGAAACTCGACTGTATAATTTGTGATACTGGGGGACTGCGTTCGCGCTATCCCCCGAATATTTAAAGAAAAATAATGTTTGTCTTGGTGTGTTTCTTTGTTCGGCGACATATTAGGACAAACGAAGGATGGCGTTATAAGTTGGGTCTGTGGTAATAATGCGCATGCATACGTTGATTAGCATATGAATCACCCAACCGGCAATTGTTACGCATTGCCATTAATTTGCATTCATTAACCCCCTCTCCCCACTTCGATCAAGAAAAGCTCACAAGTTACGGTCATCACATCTTACCCCTCTGTTTAAGAAACGAAATAGGAGGATTTTTCCACAAATTATGGCTTTCGCCTGATGAAGTTAGTTGTAATTTCTGGTGAAACGTCGATTGTAAATGTTGTGGTTTTGCTTTCCAATACACCGGTGTGCTGTACGAATAACGAATTGGCGTGTTCTATTTACGTGACAAACCGTACCAATTGGCTGTCGGATGGTGGCGCGTTTAACGACTCATTTATATATTTACGCGATGTAACCCAAAAAAAAACTATTATTGATTTTTTGTCGTGAAATCCTACGTGTTAAATTATACGTGGTAAATTGAGGTCTCCGATCCGAACGTATGAGAAGGGCATCCTAAGTTTACGTTATTTTCACGTTGAACATTTAAAACACACAAACAATCGCTTGCAGGACCACTGACGAAGAAGAGGATTTTTTGTAATTGCATTGAGCCAGAACCACCGTTAAACTATTGGAAATGTTCGAGTTTTTTTATTCGATGAATAAATATGCACGTTGTGAAATATCTTGGAAAGGTGATGTTATTTTCATGTGAGGGAGTCAGGGTTAGGGACCCCATATAGTAGAGAGGGGGGGCTCTTATCTAATAACGTGATGGGTGGGTTGTTGAAGTTAAATGCTCTGGTTTCTCTTCAAAGCGAATAAATCTTTCGCCTTTTACTAAAGATTTCCGTGGAGAGGAACAATTCAACGAGTCTGTAAACAATTTTTTGTTGCCCTGCGTGCAGGGCTCCAATTTATAATAAAAAACAGTTTTTCGTTGCAGAAAAATCGCACTCTGCTTTGAATGAAAAATACTGTACATGGAAGTTGATTTATAGCCAGAATTAGTAACACATTCCTGCGGAGGGAGCTGGTAGGAACGTTGGGTTGCTCGGTCAATGGCCAGGGTCAACGGCGGCATGGTGTATATTCCGCAAATATGGCCGACTGTGAGGGCGGGCACAAGCCGGCGTGAGTAGGTTAAACGTTGAGTTTTATAAGGGCACCACGGGGTGACCAGCCCCTCCCCACCCAGCCCCACCCAGCCCCACCCAGCCCCACCCAGCCCCACCCTCCCCACCCAGCCCTTCCCCAGCCCCACCCCTCCCACCCCCCACCCAGCCCCTCCCTTCACGACGGACGGACGGACACAATAATCCCCTGTGGGCTGGTGTAACCAGGAGGTTCCTACCAGTAATACTCTTTGGTTATTTCGGTAAGGTCACGTAGATAGCAAATTTATAGATCGCGACGTTTCGATCGCAACAAGCGACCGTCTTCCGGCGTGAGAGAGAAAGCGACTGAGACAAGGTCCATTGAGTGAGGCGCAGGGTCCAGGTGCATGGAGGTGTAAAGAAGCTCCTTGAAGACATCCATTTTCACGGGAGTGAAAACATTCTTTTTAAATCCTTTATTAAATCCTTTATATTAAGTTCGCATGCTTGCTTGCTTGCGTGCTCGCTTGCTTACGACCGTGCAAATCTTTCGGTCGTTTTTTAACCCACTTCCCGTGATCCAATCGAGCTGACATTTTCCACACAGACTCGTTGTGACAGACAATTAATGTTCGTGAAAATGTTTTTCCAAAATTTTACACTGTTAAGGGAAAACAAATTAAATATTTAATTACCAATTGCTTAATACTGGCAGACAATCATCTGACCCATAGATTGCAGCCATCTCAAGCCAGAGGACGAGAGGACTCTAGCCGCCACGCATATAAAGGATTTATAGTGAAAAACTTTGTTTTTACGGGTTAATTTTTATTAAGTTCACTTGCTTGCGTGCTTGCTTGCTTACGACCGTTGAAATCTTTCGGTCGTTTTTTAACTCACTTCCCGTGATTCAATCGAGCTGACATTTTTCACACAGACTCGTTGTGCTTGACAATTAATTTTCGTGAAAAATCTTTTCCAAAATTTTACACTGTTTAGGGAATTTTATAAAAATATTTAATTACCAATTGCTTTATTGTGGCAGAAAATCATCTGACCCATAGGTGGCAGCCATCTCAAGCCAGAGGACGAGAGGACTGTAG
This sequence comes from Lampetra planeri, assembly GCF_965212315.1. Classification (NCBI taxonomy): domain Eukaryota; kingdom Metazoa; phylum Chordata; class Hyperoartia; order Petromyzontiformes; family Petromyzontidae; genus Lampetra; species Lampetra planeri. Next base: position 33,220,392 of record NC_136107.1, read on the forward strand.
CCGCCCGTTTCATGATGACGCAAATGTTGACTAACCACATGGCATGAAATCCCTGCCCCCACGCTGTACAGTGGAGACTATTTATAGAGCAGTTAAATTGAAGCCGCCAGGTTCTTGAAAGTGGTAAAACGGGTCAACGCTAGTGTCCTCGGGAATATACGGGGCATGTCAAGAGGTGATCTTTCATTTTTAAATCCTTTATATTAACTTCACTTGCTTGCTTGCTTACTCAAGAAAAACAGAAATGAATAATAAAATGAAACCGATGCCACGCATAAAAAGGATTTTTTAACGGCTCTAATTGTCGACGCTCACCTCACGTTGCCTGCAAATCACCACGGTCCCTTACGTCACGGCAAGCCTCAAGGAGCCACGCCGAGGGGCGGGGGATGTGGAAGGAGGGGAGGGGCGATGGGGGAAGGGGGAGGGGCAGCTCGGACAGTACATTTCATTAAAGCGTGTTTAAAAAATATAGTATTTTAAATGTTTTATTTTTCGTGAAATTGTGGGGGGTTCCTGTACTCCTGCGTGGTTCTTTCTGCGCACAGTCCAACAATCGTGAGGCACTGCCCTCTGCTGGTCACCCTGCTTGTCTGACGGGCGCATAGTGGGTGAAATGGCCATTACGTACAATGTGAATTCATAGCGAAGCCTGAAAGTCTGCTGTCAATGGCTATGAGTTCTATCGGTTTATGATGGTTATGGTAATGAGAATGTTCCCTTGGTATAGTTGTGGGATATAACAAAAAGGATATAAGTACTCCTGTAAATGAAGGTAAAACCTCTAAAATGGCAACTCTACTTGAACAAACATTACCCAGAATGCATTTGTGGAGTTACTTTGTAAACTGCTTTCAGCTAACATAAATGTTACCTTTTCAATCTAGTGATTGTTTGACTAAGATTTTTCTTCTTATTGTAAAATTACGGTTGACCCCTGCGATTTCCCCAAATGCGGGAAACTCGACTGTATAATTTGTGATACTGGGGGACTGCGTTCGCGCTATCCCCCGAATATTTAAAGAAAAATAATGTTTGTCTTGGTGTGTTTCTTTGTTCGGCGACATATTAGGACAAACGAAGGATGGCGTTATAAGTTGGGTCTGTGGTAATAATGCGCATGCATACGTTGATTAGCATATGAATCACCCAACCGGCAATTGTTACGCATTGCCATTAATTTGCATTCATTAACCCCCTCTCCCCACTTCGATCAAGAAAAGCTCACAAGTTACGGTCATCACATCTTACCCCTCTGTTTAAGAAACGAAATAGGAGGATTTTTCCACAAATTATGGCTTTCGCCTGATGAAGTTAGTTGTAATTTCTGGTGAAACGTCGATTGTAAATGTTGTGGTTTTGCTTTCCAATACACCGGTGTGCTGTACGAATAACGAATTGGCGTGTTCTATTTACGTGACAAACCGTACCAATTGGCTGTCGGATGGTGGCGCGTTTAACGACTCATTTATATATTTACGCGATGTAACCCAAAAAAAAACTATTATTGATTTTTTGTCGTGAAATCCTACGTGTTAAATTATACGTGGTAAATTGAGGTCTCCGATCCGAACGTATGAGAAGGGCATCCTAAGTTTACGTTATTTTCACGTTGAACATTTAAAACACACAAACAATCGCTTGCAGGACCACTGACGAAGAAGAGGATTTTTTGTAATTGCATTGAGCCAGAACCACCGTTAAACTATTGGAAATGTTCGAGTTTTTTTATTCGATGAATAAATATGCACGTTGTGAAATATCTTGGAAAGGTGATGTTATTTTCATGTGAGGGAGTCAGGGTTAGGGACCCCATATAGTAGAGAGGGGGGGCTCTTATCTAATAACGTGATGGGTGGGTTGTTGAAGTTAAATGCTCTGGTTTCTCTTCAAAGCGAATAAATCTTTCGCCTTTTACTAAAGATTTCCGTGGAGAGGAACAATTCAACGAGTCTGTAAACAATTTTTTGTTGCCCTGCGTGCAGGGCTCCAATTTATAATAAAAAACAGTTTTTCGTTGCAGAAAAATCGCACTCTGCTTTGAATGAAAAATACTGTACATGGAAGTTGATTTATAGCCAGAATTAGTAACACATTCCTGCGGAGGGAGCTGGTAGGAACGTTGGGTTGCTCGGTCAATGGCCAGGGTCAACGGCGGCATGGTGTATATTCCGCAAATATGGCCGACTGTGAGGGCGGGCACAAGCCGGCGTGAGTAGGTTAAACGTTGAGTTTTATAAGGGCACCACGGGGTGACCAGCCCCTCCCCACCCAGCCCCACCCAGCCCCACCCTCCCCACCCAGCCTTTCCCCAGCCCCACCCCTCCCACCCCCCACCCAGCCCCTCCCTTCACGACGGACGGACGGACACAATAATCCCCTGTGGGCTGGTGTAACCAGGAGGTCACGTAGATAGCAAATTTATAGATCGCGACGTTTCGATCGCAACACAAGCGACCGTCTTCCGGTGTGAGAGAGAAAGCGACTGAGACAAGGTCCATTGAGTGAGGCGCAGGGTCCAGGTGCATAGAGTTGTAAAGAAGCTCCTTGGAGACATCCATTTTCATGGTAATGAAAACATTATTTTTCACGGCTCTAAATGAAGACGCTCACCTCACCTTGCCTGTAAATCACCACGGTCCCTTACGTCACGGCAAGCCTCAAGGAGCCACGCCGAGGGGTCGGGGGGTGTGGAAGGAGGAGAGGGGCGATGGGGGCAGGGGGAGGGGCAGCTCGAACAATACATTTCATTAAAGCGTGTTTAAAAAATATATTTTAAATATATTTTTTTTCGTGAATTTGCGGGGGGTTCCTGTACTCCTGCGTGCTTCTTTCTGCGCACAGTCCAACAATCGCGAGGGACTGCCCTCTGCTGGTCACCCTGCTTGTCTGACGGGCGCATAGTGGGTGGAATGGCCATTACGTACAATGTGAATTCTTTTTCGAAGCCTGAAAGTCTGCTGTCAATGGCTATGAGTTATATCTGTTTATGATGGTTATGGTAATGAGAATGTTCCCTTGGTAGGGTTGTGGGATATAACAAAAAATAGATAAGTACTTCTGTAATTGAAGGTAAAACCTCTAAAATGGCAACTTTACTTGAACAAACATTACCCAGAATGCATTTGTGGATTTACTTCGTAAACTGCTTTCAGCTAACATAAATGTTACCTTTTCAAACTAGTGATTGTTTGACTAACATTTTTATTCTTATTGTAAAATTACAGTGTTAAATAATTTTACGTTCTCAATTATCACCACTTAAAAGCTTTACGAGGGACCATAGAGTAAAGGTACAGGGATCTGGGTCATATAGGGATAGTGGTAGCAGTCCAACTCATACTTACCTGACAGGGGAGGCACCATGATCACTTAGGTGGTCCTCCCAGGGCGAGGCTCATCCATTGCACTGCGGGTGGGTTGACCCCTGCGATTTCCCCAAATGCGGGAAACTCGACTGTATAATTTGTGATACTGGGGGACTGCGTTCGCGCTATCCCCCGAATATTTAAAGAAAAATAATGTTTGACTTGGTGCGTTTCTTTATTCGGCGACGGATTAGGACAAACGAAGGATGGCGTTATAAGTTGGGTCTGTGGTAATAATGCGCATGCATGCATACGTTGATTAGCATATGAATCACCCAACCGGCAATTGTTACGCATTGCCATTAATTTGCATTCATTAACCCCCTCTCCCCACTTTGATCAAGAAGAGCTCACAAGTTACGGTCATCACATCTTACCCCTCTGTTTAAGAAACGAAACAGGAGGATTTTTCCACAAATTATGGCTTTCGCCTGATGAAGTTAGTTGTAATTACTGGTGAAATGTCGATTGTAAATGTTGTGGCTTTGCTTTCCAATACACCGGTGTGCTGTACGAATAACGAATTGGCGTGTTCTATTTACGTGACAAACCGTACCAATTGGCTGTCGGATGGTGGCGCGTTTAACGACTCATTTATATATTTACGCGATGTAACCCAAACAAAACTATTATTGATTTTTTGTCGTGAAATCCTACGTGTTAAATTATACGTGGTAAATTGAGGTCTCCGATCCGAACGTATGAGAAGGGCATCCTAAGTTTACGTTATTTTCACGTTGAACATTTAAAACACACAAACAATCGCTTGCAGGACCACTGACGAAGAAGAGGATTTTTTGTAATTGCATTGAGCCAGAACCACCGTTAAACTATTGGAAATGTTCGAGTTTTTTTATTCGATGAATAAATATGCACGTTGTGAAATATCTTGGAAAGGTGATGTTATTTTCATGTGAGGGAGTCAGGGTTAGGGACCCCATATAGTAGAGAGGGAGGGCTCTTATCTAATAACGTGATGGGTGGGTTGTTGAAGTTAAATGCTCTGGTTTCTCTTCAAAGCGAATAAATCTTTCGCCTTTTACTAAAGATTTCCGTGGAGAGGAACAATTCAACGAGTCTGTAAACATTTTTTTGTTGCCCTGCGTGCAGGGCTCCTATTTTTAATAAAAAACAGTTTTTCGTTGCAGAAAAATCGCACTCTGCTTTGAATGAAAAATACTGTACATGGAAGTTGATTTATAGCCAGAATTAGTAACACATTCCTGCGGAGGGAGCTGGTAGGAACGTTGGGTTGCTCGGTCAATGGCCAGGGTCAACGGCGGCATGGTGTATATTCCGCAAATATGGCCGACTGTGAGGGCGGGCACAAGCCGGCGTGAGTAGGTTAAACGTTGAGTTTTACAAGGGCACCACGGGGTGACCAGCCCCTCCCCACCGAGCCCCACCGCTCCCACGCCCCACCCAGCCCCTCCCTTCACGACGGACGGACGGACACAATAATCCCCTGTGGGCTGGTGTAACCAGGAGGTTCCTACCAGTAATACTCTTTGGTTATTTCGGAAAGGTCACGTAGATAGCAAATTTATAGATCGCGACGTTTCGATCGCAACACAAGCGACCGTCTTCCGGTGTGAGAGAGAAAGCGACTGAGACAAGGTCCATTGAGTGAGGCGCAGGGTCCAGGTGCATAGAGTTGTAAAGAAGCTCCTTGGAGACATCCATTTTCATGGTAATGAAAACATTATTTTTCACGGCTCTAATTGAAGACGCTCACCTCACGTTGCCTGTAAATCACCACGGTCCCTTACGTCACGGCAAGCCTCAAGGAGCCACGCCGAGGGGCGGGGGGTGTGGAAGGAGGAGAGGGGCGATGGGGGCAGGGGGAGGGGCAGCTCGAACAATACATTTCATTAAAGCGTGTTTAAAAAAAATATTTTTAAATATATTTTTTTTCGTGAATTTGCGGGGGGTTCCTGTACTCCTGCGTGGTTCTTTCTGCGCACAGTCCAACAATCGCGAGGCACTGCCCTCTGCTGGTCACCCTGCTTGTCTGACGGGCGCATAGTGGGTGGAATGGCCATTACGTACAATGTGAATTCATAGCGAAGCCTGAAAGTCTGCTGTCAATGGCTATGAGTTCTATCGGTTTATGATGGTTATGGTAATGAGAATGTTCCCTTGGTAGGGTTGTGGGATATAACAAAAAATAGATAAGTACTTCTGTATTTGAAGGTAAAACCTCTAAAATGGCAACTTTACTTGAACAAACATTACCCAGAATGCATTTGTGGATTTACTTCGTAAACTGCTTTCAGCTAACATAAATGTTACCTTTTCAAACTAGTGATTGTTTGACTAACATTTTTATTCTTATTGTAAAATTACAGTGTTAAATAATTTTACGTTCTCAATTATCACCACTTAAAAGCTTTACGAGGGCCCATAGAGTAAAGGTACAGGGATCTGGGTCATATAGTGATAGTGGTAGCAGTCCAACTCATACTTACCTGACAGGGGAGGCACCATGATCACTTAGGTGGTCCTCCCAGGGCGAGGCTCATCCATTGCACTGCGGGTGGGTTGACCCCTGCGATTTCCCCAAATGCGGGAAACTCGACTGTATAATTTGTGATACTGGGGGACTGCGTTCGCGCTATCCCCCGAATATTTAAAGAAAAATAATGTTTGTCTTGGTGCGTTTCTTTATTCGGCGACGGATTAGGACAAACGAAGGATGGCGTTATAAGTTGGGTCTGTGGTAATAATGCGCATGCATACGTTGATTAGCATATGAATCACCCAACCGGCAATTGTTACGCATTGCCATTAATTTGCATTCATTAACCCCCTCTCCCCACTTTGATCAAGAAGAGCTCACAAGTTACGGTCATCACATCTTACCCCTCTGTTTAAGAAACGAAACAGGAGGATTTTTCCACAAATTATGGCTTTCGCCTGATGAAGTTAGTTGTAATTACTGGTGAAATGTCGATTGTAAATGTTGTGGCTTTGCTTTCCAATACACCGGTGTGCTGTACGAATAACGAATTGGCGTGTTCTATTTACGTGACAAACCGTACCAATTGGCTGTCGGATGGTGGCGCGTTTAACGACTCATTTATATATTTACGCGATGTAACCCAAACAAAACTATTATTGATTTTTTGTCGTGAAATCCTACGTGTTAAATTATACGTGGTAAATTGAGGTCTCCGATCCGAACGTATGAGAAGGGCATCCTAAGTTTACGTTATTTTCACGTTGAACATTTAAAACACACAAACAATCGCTTGCAGGACCACTGACGAAGAAGAGGATTTTTTGTAATTGCATTGAGCCAGAACCACCGTTAAACTATTGGAAATGTTCGAGTTTTTTTATTCGATGAATAAATATGCACGTTGTGAAATATCTTGGAAAGGTGATGTTATTTTCATGTGAGGGAGTCAGGGTTAGGGACCCCATATAGTAGAGAGGGAGGGCTCTTATCTAATAACGTGATGGGTGGGTTGTTGAAGTTAAATGCTCTGGTTTCTCTTCAAAGCGAATAAATCTTTCGCCTTTTACTAAAGATTTCCGTGGAGAGGAACAATTCAACGAGTCTGTAAACATTTTTTTGTTGCCCTGCGTGCAGGGCTCCTATTTTTAATAAAAAAGTTTTTCGTTGCAGAAAAATCGCACTCTGCTTTGAATGAAAAATACTGTACATGGAAGTTGATTTATAGCCAGAATTAGTAACACATTTCTGCGGAGGGAGCTGGTAGGAACGTTGGGTTGCTCGGTCAATGGCCAGGGTCAACGGCGGCATGGTGTATATTCCGCAAATATGGCCGACTGTGAGGGCGGGCACAAGCCGGCGTGAGTAGGTTAAACGTTGAGTTTTACAAGGGCACCACGGGGTGACCAGCCCCTCCCCACCGAGCCCCACCGCTCCCACGCCCCACCCAGCCCCTCCCTTCACGACGGACGGACGGACACAATAATCCCCTGTGGGCTGGTGTAACTAGGAGGTTCCTACCAGTAATACTCTTTGGTTATTTCGGAAAGGTCACGTAGATAGCAAATTTATAGATCGCGACGTTTCGATCGCAACACAAGCGACCGTCTTCCGGTGTGAGAGAGAAAGCGACTGAGACAAGGTCCATTGAGTGAGGCGCAGGGTCCAGGTGCATAGAGTTGTAAAGAAGCTCCTTGGAGACATCCATTTTCATGGTAATGAAAACATTATTTTTCACGGCTCTAATTGAAGACGCTCACCTCACGTTGCCTGTAAATCACCACGGTCCCTTACGTCACGGCAAGCCTCAAGGAGCCACGCCGAGGGGCGGGGGGTGTGGAAGGAGGAGAGGGGCGATGGGGGCAGGGGGAGGGGCAGCTCGAACAATACATTTCATTAAAGCGTGTTTAAAAAAAATATTTTTAAATATATTTTTTTTCGTGAATTTGCGGGGGGTTCCTGTACTCCTGCGTGGTTCTTTCTGCGCACAGTCCAACAATCGCAAGGCACTGCCCTCTGCTGGTCACCCTGCTTGTCTGACGGGCGCATAGTGGGTGGAATGGCCATTACGTACAATGTGAATTCATAGCGAAGCCTGAAAGTCTGCTGTCAATGGCTATGAGTTCTATCGGTTTATGATGGTTATGGTAATGAGAATGTTCCCTTGGTAGGGTTGTGGGATATAACAAAAAATAGATAAGTACTTCTGTATTTGAAGGTAAAACCTCTAAAATGGCAACTTTACTTGAACAAACATTACCCAGAATGCATTTGTGGATTTACTTCGTAAACTGCTTTCAGCTAACATAAATGTTACCTTTTCAAACTAGTGATTGTTTGACTAACATTTTTATTCTTATTGTAAAATTACAGTGTTAAATAATTTTACGTTCTCAATTATCACCACTTAAAAGCTTTACGAGGGCCCATAGAGTAAAGGTACAGGGATCTGGGTCATATAGTGATAGTGGTAGCAGTCCAACTCATACTTACCTGACAGGGGAGGCACCATGATCACTTAGGTGGTCCTCCCAGGGCGAGGCTCATCCATTGCACTGCGGGTGGGTTGACCCCTGCGATTTCCCCAAATGCGGGAAACTCGACTGTATAATTTGTGATACTGGGGGACTGCGTTCGCGCTATCCCCCGAATATTTAAAGAAAAATAATGTTTGTCTTGGTGCGTTTCTTTATTCGGCGACGGATTAGGACAAACGAAGGATGGCGTTATAAGTTGGGTCTGTGGTAATAATGCGCATGCATACGTTGATTAGCATATGAATCACCCAACCGGCAATTGTTACGCATTGCCATTAATTTGCATTCATTAACCCCCTCTCCCCACTTCGATCAAGAAAAGCTCACAAGTTACGGTCATCACATCTTACCCCTCTGTTTAAGAAACGAAACAGGAGGATTTTTCCACAAAGTATGGCTTTCGCCTGATGAAGTTAGTTGTAATTACTGGTGAAACGTCGATTGTAAATGGTGTGGCTTTGCTTTCCAATACACCGGTGTGCTGTACGAATAACGAATTGGCGTGTTCTATTTACGTGACAAACCGTACCAATTGGCTGTCGGATGGTGGCGCGTTTAACGACTCATTTATATATTTACGCGATGTAACCCAAAAAAAAACTATTATTGATTTTGTGTCGTGAAATCCTACGTGTTAAATTATACGTGGTAAATTGAGGTCTCCGATCCGAACGTATGAGAAGGGCATCCTAAGTTTACGTTATTTTCACGTTGAACATTTAAAACACACAAACAATCGCTTGCAGGACCACTGACGAAGAAGAGGATTTTTTGTAATTGCATTGAGCCAGAACCACCGTTAAACTATTGGAAATGTTCGAGTTTTTTTATTCGATGAATAAATATGCACGTTGTGAAATATCTTGGAAAGGTGATGTTATTTTCATGTGAGGGAGTCAGGGTTAGGGACCCCATATAGTAGAGAGGGAGGGCTCTTATCTAATAACGTGATGGGTGGGTTGTTGAAGTTAAATGCTCTGGTTTCTCTTCAAAGCGAATAAATCTTTCGCCTTTTACTAAAGATTTCCGTGGAGAGGAACAATTCAACGAGTCTGTAAACAATTTTTTGTTGCCCTGCGTGCAGGGCTCCTATTTATAATAAAAAACAGTTTTTCGTTGCAGAAAAATCGCACTCTGCTTTGAATGAAAAATACTGTACATGGAAGTTGATTTATAGCCAGAATTAGTAACACATTCCTGCGGAGGGAGCTGGTAGGAACGTTGGGTTGCTCGGTCAATGGCCAGGGTCAACGGCGGCATGGTGTATATTCCGCAAAAATGGCCGACTGTGAGGGCGGGCACAAGCCGGCGTGAGTAGGTTAAACGTTGAGTTTTATAAGGGCACCACAAGCCGGCGTGAGTAGGTTAAACGTTGAGTTTTATAAGGGCACCACGGGGTGACCAGCCCCTCCCCACCCAGCCCCACCCCTCCCACCTCCCACCCAGCCCACCCTCCCCACCCAGCCCCTCCCCACCCTCCCCTCCAAACCCAGCCCCTCCCCACACTCCGCACCCAGCCCCTCCTCACCCAGCCCCTCCCTGCACGACGGACGGACGGACACAATAATCCCCTGTGGGCTGGTGTAACCAGGAGGCTCCTACCAGTAATACTCTTTAGTTATTTCGGTAAAGTCACGTAGATAGCAAATTTATAGATCGCGACGTTTCGATCGCAACACAAGCCACCGTCTTCCGGTGAGAAAGAGAAAGCGACTGAGACAATTCTAGATTTGAAGCTTTCGTGACTGCAAGGCATCATATTCTTAGGTTTTTTCGGTAAAGTCACGTAGGTAAAACATCAAAATTAATGAAAATAAAATAAAAACAAAAATCACGACGTTTCGGAGGTAACACAAGTCTCCGTCATCAGGTGGGACCGTCACAGCCGAATTAGCTGCATCAAGTGAGGCAACGATTCAAGAAGTAATCCCTTATAAGTAAGTTGAAGGGGGGAGGAGAGGGGGGGGGAGCTCATCAGAATGTGGTAGCCAATGAATGGAACGTATCGGGAGGGGGGGGGGCGGGGCTCAAAGACAGCACGGAGTGCTAAGCACAACGCATCGGGAGGGGGAGGAGGGGGGAGCGGGGCCAAAACAATGGACGACGACCTGGACGCGGCTGCTGCTACACACGCCAACACAATGGACAGAGAGGGGGAGGGGAGGTCTGATACACATGATAAACAAAAGAACGAAAATGCCCATGTTTATACCAATGCTGGCTGAACAATGAAAAGAGCACTGCCAAAAAATAACTGGGGATGTTAACACTCGGTGAAGTAAAGTAAAATAGTGCCTGTCAGATAAGATGGTCCAAAAAAGTGTAATTAAGTCTTTTTTGCGTGGTTGATAACATCTTTCCAATGATTACTAAGTTTGTACCCATCATCACGGTTGAAATTATGTCTGTGTTTGTATATTTGTATGGCTTCGTGTACAAACCTTTGATGGTAGCCGGGAGGTTTGCAGAGAACCTTGGTCTCGGAAAAGACAATTTCATGAGAGCCCACCGAGTTGTAGCAATGATCGGCAACGGCAGAAGAATCAGTTCTGCCGTGTTTCAGATCTGACTTGTGCTCGCGGACACGATCAGAAACATGACGTTTCGTTTCTCCAATGTAGCAATCACCACAAATGCAACTCAATTTGTAGACTCCAGGATACTGTAAGTCAGGAACAACATCCTTCACAGATGGAATCAGATCACGGATTTTATGCACTGTACTGAATCGGACTTGGATCTTATGTTTGTTTTGAATTTTGGAGATCTTTTTGGTCACGCCTGCTATGTATGGTAACGTGATGGTTTTGGTCGGAGTTTCAAGTGGCTGTTTCTGTGTGGTGGGAGAGACAGCTTGGCGGATAGTACGGTCAGAGTATCCGTTCATCCTGAGGGCCCGATGTACATGTCTTAATTCACCGGTCAGGTGGTGTGTGTCAGAAATGCCATGGGCTCTGTGGTATAGCGTTTTCATGAGAGAATTCTTTTGAGATGGGTGGTGGTGGGAATCCGGTTTCAAGTAGGAATCTGTGTGGGTGGCTTTCCTGTAGACAGAATGTCCCAAGGATCCGTCAGGCCTCCTCTCAAACAGAATATCCAAGAATGGTAGTTTACCGTCTTTCTCCACTTCCATGGTGAATCTGATGGATAGGTGTCTAGAATTGATGTGGTCCAAGAAGTGGTTCAATGCTGGGAGGCCATGTGGCCAGATGACGAAAGTGTCATCCACATACCTCTTCCACAGGGAAGGACGCAGGGTAGATGTCTGGATGGCGTCTGATTCAAACTTTTCCAAGAACATGTTGGCTATAACTGGTGACAAAGGGGAGCCCATAGGGGTACCCTCATTCTGTTTGTAGAAGGTGCCATTCCAGGTAAAATATGTGTTGGTGAGGCAATGCCTAACCAGCGCAGGTGCATCAGAATTCATGGACGTACAATGTGAATTCATAGCGAAGTCTGCTGTCAATGGCTATGAGTTCTATCGGTTTATGATGGTTATGGTAATGGGAATGTTCCCTTGGTATAGTTGTGGGATATAACAAACAATATATAAATACTCCTGTAAATGAAGGTAAAACCTCTAAAATGGCAACGTTACTTGAACAAACATTACCCAGAATGCATTTGTGGATTTACTTTGTAAACTGATTTCAGCTAACATAAATGTTACCTTTTAAAACTAGTGATTGTTTGACTAACATTTTTCTTCTTATTGTAAAATGACAGTGTTAAATAATTTAACATTTTCAATTATCACCACTTAAAAACTTTACGAGAGCCCATAGCGTAAAGGTACAGGATTCTGAGTCATATAGGAATAGTGGGAGCATCCTAACTCATACTTACCTATGTTTGTATTATGACTGCAGGTATTGCGGTCTATGCAAACATGACTCCTTGTAAAAAAGGTGTCAGTTTTGTTGCCAGATAGAAGGGTAAAGAACCAATTATCATATTTTTACTGGCAAATGAGGTTCCCATAGTGTAGATGCTTGCCCCGAGCTCTCATACTCCGATGGTGCATTGTCTTTGAGTTGTGCGCCTTTTGGCGTCATCTGGTCCAACCCATATGAGACTAGGCTCTAAGGAAAGCTGTCTCGGGTGTGGATCAATCAACTTTAAGGACAGTGCACATTATCAGAGTTATGTTCTTTTGTTTGTATTATGACTGCAGGTATTGCGGTCTATGCAAACATGACTCCTTGTAAAAAAAGGTGTCAGTTTTGTTGCCAGATAGAAGGGTAAAGAACCAATTATCATACTTACCTGACAGGGGAGGCACCATGATCACTTAGGTGGTCCTCCCAGGGCGAGGCTCATCCATTGCACTGCGGGTGGGTTGACCCCTGCGATTTCCCCAAATGCGGGAAACTCGACTGTATAATTTGTGGTACTGGGGGACTGCGTTCGCGCTATCCCCCGATAATATTGAAAAAAAAGGCAATGGTTGAAAGTTCATTCTTTTGAGGTCAGTGTGACGATGTAGAGTGCCCAAAAAGGCACAATGTGCATGCGTGATGGTGTTGATTAACTTTGAATAACCCAACCAAAAAGAGATAGCTTTTGTCATTCATGTTATACATTAACCGGACATGATTGGTTCACAAGTGACGACATCACATTTATCCCTCTATGTTAGACTGAAACAGGAACATTTCTCTACAACTCTGGTTGTAACCTGATGAGGCTGGTTGTAATTACTGGCGAAACGTCATACTCGAATTCTAAATGTGGGTTTACTTTCTAACAAACGATTGCCATCAAACCATGAATCTAGTAACCCCACTTTGTACCGTGAGCCGACATTATTTACGTGACAAATCTTACTAATTGGCTGTGTCGAGTGGTGGCGGGTTTAACCCCAAAAAACCTCTATTATGGACATATACCCCTCTCCCCCCCCCCGTGAACTCCTGCAGCCACGACTCTACAAACCCCCCTCTCGTGCCTATGTAAAGCCACAACAGCAGATCATTCTTTCTCACCTGATGACGGATGCTTGTGTTGCGACCGAAACGTCGTGTTCTTTTATCATTTTTTCTATATACGTGACTTTACCGAAAGAACCAGAGAGTAATGTTATTTGAATATTTAAAACACACTAATAACACTATGTAACACGATTTTTGTTCCTGGGTACTAAGTGTTATTTTCTAATTGCTTATGCCTCAAAAGTATAGGAAATGGATATTATTCACCACAAACTTTGTTTTTGTGACCAGGACTTTATGTGAGGGAATGACACAAATGCACACGTTTCTCATTGAAAATAGGTACATTTCAAAATATCAATGTCCTGGTCACAAAAGCAAAGTTTGTGGGGAATAATAGCCATTTTCTGTACTTTTGAGGCACAAGCAATTACGAAATAACACTTCCTACCCAGGAACAAAAATTTTTTTGTTACACAATGTTATTAATGGAGTGGATTCTTAACCTTGTTTTTATGTCCTGGTAACAAAAGAAAAGTTTGTAGGGATAATAGCCATTTTCTGTACTTTTGCGGCATAAGCAATTGGAAAATAACACTTATTACACAGGAACAAAAACAAAATTTTTGTTCCACAGTGTAATCGCTAGGAGGAGCACTGACGGTTAAATGCATTATTTGCTAACAAATGATTGCCATCAAACCATTAATCTAGTAAGGGGCCATCCATTTAGTAGGTACGCAAAAATGTCACAACTTGACCCCTCCCCCCTCCCTGTACGCACGCGGACTTTTTACACCCCCCCCCCCCGATTCCTATAGAACGGCCGATATTTAATCCACGCAGAAACGATCAAAGATTAATAATATTAACGTGTTTAAGCAAACAGATAGTCCACCACCGGACTATCTTACTCATTTGAAGGCCAATGTAGACAAATTATTATCGAGGCTTCACCCCCCCCACCCCCTTGCGAACGCACATTGTCAGTAGACCCTCCCCCTCAATGCGTATGGACGAAACTGAGCCGACATTACCCAGAATACATTTCAGGGGCTTGCTCACAAACTACGTTGTCAGTTAAGTGTTTAATGTAGTTAAGTATTTAATAAAGGGATCTCTTTTCCAAATATTGTTTTCATCATGTAGTTTCCGTGTATAACGCTCATTTATTTATTTAACGTTTTTAATTATCGCAGCTTAAAAGCTTTTCGAGGGCCCATAGAGTAGAGATACAGGATTCTGGGTCATATAGCAATAGTGGGAGCAACCCAACTCATACTTACCTGACAGGGGAGGCACCATGATCACTTAGGTGGTCCTCCCAGGGCGAGGCTCATCCATTGCACTGCGGGTGGGTTGACCCCTGCGATTTCCCCAAATGCGGGAAACTCGACTGTATAATTTGTGGTACTGGGGGACTGCGTTCGCGCTATCCCCCGATTTAAAGCAAAGATAGAATTATTTTCAATGGAGTGTTCTATTTCTCTGTCGGGTTTTGCTAATGTAGATTATCCATTAGGGCTGTACCATTAATCGTTTTCAAATAGAAATCGCAATTTTAAACAATGCGATTTATTTTATTATTATTTTAAATTGATTTTACTTAATAATTGTTCTATGCTTGATTGTTCAATGTCAATTAAAACATTTTAATAAATACATTTTGGAAGCAATTCATGTCTTTTAAGTTCTCATCCTCGCATTAGAATATATAGAGCAGTTCATATTTTAATGGTATCATGTGGTAATGCTCCATCACATGTTTTAAATCTATTACATTGAACTGAAGCTTGGCTTCAAAACATTTCATCGCAAATGAAATAACAATGTCAGAAAAAGCGCGATTTGATATTTTCCCCAAATCGTTCAGCCCTTAATGATCATTAGCCCTTCACGTCCGGCGCGTGACATCTGGTGTGGTTGGCCAGGGGAGGGGTGGGGCCACGGGTAAAGGGTTCGCGCGGGGGGCCTGCGAGTTGGCATCCATACATAATTCAGTTATATTTACGTCGATATTTTCAAATCTTACAAAATATTTAATATTCAGATTTTGCTATAGTAAATGTCGATAACTGAGGATATATTACATACGTGTATTAAAAGTTGTAAACATATTATAATCGATATATAAATAACAAACCAGCGTGGGGAGATGGGAGACAACATCATGAAAAGATCTTGAAAACAAGACGAGGAGGGCTTGCGCTAATTTGCACGACATAACTGCACAACTGCAGTAACCCTTCTAATACAGAAATATTTCCCGCCGCAATAAACAAACAAAGGCCACTCTCCGTTCTCACCGTTACATGCTAATTTCTCACATTAACATCACTAGCCCCCCCCCCCCCACTTCTTTATGACCCTTGGGCTACACCCATTTCAAACCTTTTAAAACAGTCTCAGCAGCAGATCATGCTCTTTGGTTCTTTCGATAAAGTCACGTAGGTATAAAATAAAATATTATGGATTCCTGCAGTCACGAAAGCTTCAAATCTAGATTCAGCAGACCATGCTTTCCCACCTGATGAAACGTCGTGATTTATTATATTTTATACCTACGTGACTTTACCGAAAGAACCAAAGAGTATAATTTACACTTTACACACTCTTGTCATGAGTTTCAGAACAGATTTTGGCAGACCACAAACACTTTTCGTTTTTGCTCATCACTCTTCTCAGAGGCCTCACGAGATGAAAGAGCGATGACGTCAGAGGCCGCACGAGGACGCGCAACGAAACGATGACGTCAGAGGGCACACGAGATACCCGTTCACCGAGCGATGACGTCACAAGGCCGCACGACACCGCGCAACGAAGCGACGACGTCAAGGCCGAACCGAGCGATGACGTCAGAGGCCCAGTGGACCAAAGCGACGATTTCAGAGGCCGCACGAGCTCCAACCGTCAGAACGCGCACGACAGCCCCGTGACAGCGATGACGTCACGCTGTGCGTGTCACAGAAAGGTGACGTCACCCTCCCCCCAACCCCCCGCCCGTACCAGCGAAAGGGTGCGCGTGCCAGGGGGGGGGGGGTGGGGCGGAAGTGACGACACGGATTGGTTCCCTCCCACTTGGCGCCTCCGTTGGCGCCGTCGCCGCGTGTCCGGTCATTGAGGTTCCGGGGAGGGGGACAGGAAGGAGAGGGCGGTCGCCATCCTCCTCGCAGCACGGCGCACGTGTTTCTGCTGTAGCTACTCGCTTTAGCTACTGCTGTAGCTGCTGTTGTAGCTGCTGCTCGCGACCTCACGGGCCAAGCCCCGCACGCTCGCTCGCGATGAATCACAGGAGCAGGAAGCGAATCCGCGAGGCGAAGAACAACGCGAGGCCGGAGCTGCGTGAGCCCGGCGCGTGGAATCGCCAGGGGCTGCGCGAAGCTTGGGAGCTGCGAGGCGTGCGCGGAGCCGTCCAGGTGAGCGGTGGGGGGAGGGGGGTTAACGTGGTGGAGATACGGCGCGTTGTGTGTGTGTAGTAGTAGTAACGTGTGACACGGTTCACACAGGGACATATATAGCATTCATAACACAGTGCTATTTATAGTAGCCTCGAACAGTGTCATATCAGGTGCGGGGGCACCAGAGAGGAACGTAACGCTACACTTGGCCGTGTACAACGTTCGACTGTAACATGGAATAATGGCAGAGCACAACCACGGTCCACGTAGCGGTGGCATGTGTCACAATGCACACAGCGCGGTGTGGTGGATACAGCAGTGGAAGCAACAAAAATATTAACACAACACATTGTGGCAGTAGCAGCAGGCTTTTGACAGCGTAGCAACAACGCATAGAGCGGAGTGCAATGCCAATACATGAAATCGTACAATGACAAGACTCTACAGTACACTAACAATATACCAGGTGCACACCTTGAACAACCATAACCTAGAACAATTTGAAACCCGCATAAGTACGTGAACTTTATAAGTAGCGGAGAGTGGAACGAGTATTTTGCAAGCGAAACGAGACGTACGTGAAACTAAATACGTAAAGGGATTAATAGTATTGGTTCTTTCGGTAAAGTCACGTAGAAGGGAAATTATAATAATAAAACATAATAAAATAAAATTCTCACGACGTTTCGGCCACAACGCAAGCAGCCGTCCTCAGGTGAAGAACAAAGCTGTCGGAAAGACAGCGTGTTAATGCTTGCGTTGTGGCCGAAACGTGATTATTTATTGTTTTATGTATTTTATTATATAATAGTACAAAGCTTTATTTATTTATTTTATTATTTCCCTTCTGTGTGACTTTACCGAAAGAACCAAGAATATGAATCCATGCAGTCACGAAAGCTTTACATCGAAACGTAAAGGAATTGTTATATTTTTTGGCGCTAAAATGTGGAATTTGCATAAACAAATTTCTTAATCAAAATTACCAATTGTTTACTTGCACTCATCAAACCTCCGTCCGGATCCAATCATTTTGGTGTTGATGTCTCTTCATTTAGCTTATCGAGTTCCAGGTTGTAGTTTTCAAGGTTGTTAAACTTAAACCGGTAACCTTAATATTGATTACCGGTTCCAAAGGTTCTGGAATTGGGAACCGTTTCCCGTGAAACGCCGTGGTGCGTTCATTTCTTAGTTGTGGTGCGTTCCTTAGTTAAGGGTAAAAGGTAAAAATGTGCAACAACATTCTTGTCAATTTGGACCCTATTTATATTCGTAATACAGGTATTTTTCTTGGGTTAGATCGCGTAAATAAGTAAGGTTTGTCACCTAAACAGATGCCGCCAATTAGTTACTAGTAAAGCAGCAAACTGGTGCATTGGAGATTAAATCCACAACATTTAAATCTGAGCGCGACGTTCTGAGTACTACGTTTCTCCAGTAATTAAAACTAGCATCAGACGGACAGCCAGATTTTATATTCCTTGTATTCTGAAACCCGTGCATCGGATTACCGTGCTAGCTTTGACGGGGAGCCCAGTGTCGTGAAGAAGCGTTGTGGGTTGTGGTGATGAGTTTAAGGGCGCATATTTTAACATCAAATGCAAGACTTTGTAATTGGAAAGCTTCACTTGGCTACTCTATATGAGTGTCACAGAAGAAAATAGGACTCGATATTCAGGCCTTAAGGATATACTGATGTGAACAGAAAGAGATGCATTTATTAGAACAAATGTGGGCTTTCGGTGATGGTGATAGTGGTTGGATCATGACAATAATTTCTAAACAAAATTCACCAGATTCTGAGCAGTTGAATGTGTATTTTTAAGGTGGAATACAAACGATATGTGCATTATTGCATCCTAATTCTCTGGGAAGCAGTGCAAAAACTTGGCAAATGCGTAGGCACAGCTCATTCAAACATATCACACGTGTATAACGAACCTGTCTGTGGCATACACACATTCTTAGAAAGATACGTTACATTAACCCTACATGGGTATTTCAGTAAATACATGGAGCGTACAGGTAGGTAGTAAAGGTGTGAGGTCTTGCATTGAGGCCATTGTGTATGTTGGTGCAAACCTTAATTACGTGTTTTTTCCCTGCCTGTCTGCGAGAGAATGAATTGATAAAGTTGGATATTACGTTTGGTTGTGTCCGAAAGGGCTGTATTTTGTGGATGTTGAGGATGTCACTGGTTTTGTGAGGTTGGCAATTGGGGACACCCCTCGGGTTAGTAGTGTGTTCGTACAATGGTGTCACCACGTCTTGCCCAGTTGTGCTTGAAAAGTAAACAAAATAAATGTCGAATTTGACATCGTTTGGTTAAGCACTGTACCGTATTCCAGCCTGTGTGCTGTGTTGATTTAATAGCCTGTCATGTTTTTATTTGCCAGTGACCTTTGTTCAGTACAGGGAATGAAGCTCGGTTTAGAGAGGAAGTCGTTTTATTGCCCTATTTGCTTGGCATAATGCTGAACGGGCAAATAAACCACTTGAGTGGACCGTAATATGCATTTGTGATAAAAGGCCATTTTAATCTCAGTGTCAATTTGAGTGGTGTCTTTGTAAAATTAATGCCGAAAATGGTTGTCCTTATTGTGATGGTTTTCCATTGTTTTACCAATAATGGCATTTGTTAATTTGCGGTGAATAAAGTTCCTGATTTAGTGAAATAAAACTTTTTAAAAATTATACATTTAACTTTTTTTACACTATAACATATGTAGTTTTTGTTTATCCAACTTTGGCCTAATTTGTCTTTATTTGCATGTGAAGATTAAAACCCATTAATTATTGCCAAGGTCCGTGCAAGATGGGGGTCGATAATGTTCGTGGCATGTCAGGGAAGTCCTGGTGGTCTCAGTATGGTCAGGATAGCAGAAAAATAATAACTTTGTTATTTTTCAAACATGTAAATATAAAATGATATATAAACCAGTTTTAAAGTCAAACCTTTATATTTACTTGCGTTTTCCAATTTCCAATTTCAGTTATAACATACAATAATTTTGCCTATACTGCATTGTAAAACTTTCAGAAATAGTAGTAATGAGGCCCGGATCCCCAGATGAGGTGAAAAAGTTCCGACACGAATTCCGAATGAAAGACGGCCACAGTGAGAGAGATACACAGAGATAAATAGATAAAATGATAGATAGACATCGAGCGAATACTTTAGAAGCACAGTAAAATAAAGAGACAAACGTGGAGAGAGATCAGAGCTTTGATTCCCTTGCCTTGTTTGTAGTTCACGTTGTCTGTCATGCTTTGTGAATGTTGCACCGAGGCACATTGTACACCATGCCCCAGGTCATTGTCGCCACTGCATTACTCATCTAGAATTCCTTCAATTCTCAAATTATGTTGTCCCTGGTATTTCCTTCCACATTGCCGCAATAACTGGGACTGTTCCTTGCCTCAACTATTATGCCGATACTGCGATTGATGTTTGTTGCTTAAAAAATGTTTATGTACCTAAATAAGTAGCAGTCTGAATATTTGTGTCAATGTCATCTGTACATGGATTTTTTATTTCCCGATCTGTAGCTCACTAAGTATTGTTTGTGTTCCTTCCAAATAATATATATGATCCAACTGAATTATATTCTGTTTTGCCCAGTGGTAAAATCGTACATATTTGTTAACATTTTACTGCACCTTATTTAGCTGGTGATGGTTTATTTATTCGTTGTTGCTTGCTTAAACGTTTAAGTTAAATAGTTTTGCTGTCATGCAGGATAACGTGGAGAGGATTGATGCTGAGCTCGTTTCAGTGGAAGAGTTTATCGAGAAGTACGAGAGGCTGTACAAGCCGTGTGTGCTGCTCAATTGCCAGAAGACGTGGGCAGCGAATGAGAAATGGACACTGGATCGTCTCAAGAGGAAATACAGAAACCAAAAGTTCAAATGCGGTGAGGACAATGACGGCTACTCGGTCAAGCTGAAGATGAAGTACTACATAGATTACGTGGAGACTACAAATGACGACAGCCCACTGTACATCTTTGATAGCAGCTTTGGAGACCATGCCAAGAAAGGAAAGCTTCTGGAGGATTATGAGATCCCAGTGTTTTTTAAAGATGATCTTTTTAAGTACACTGGGGAAAAGCGAAGACCACCCTACAGGTAAATACCCTTATTTTCACCACTTTCATTTATTTAACGAAGGAAAAAGGGTAGAGCTAGCAAAGTGTTGTTCAAACAAGGGGTGATTTAAAAAATAAAGGGCTGCCATTAACATTGTAAAATAATATTCTGTATCCAAACATTTTTATACATAATGTAAAACAAGCAAAACAGACAACACCAAAAACTATGAAAGCATCTGCCTTCTCAATTGAGCATTGGCAGATGCCCGAATTTCCATGCTTCCTTGATGGGAGCCAGTTCCTCTATCGGAAAACCACCATTTGGTTTACCACAATGCGGTGCTGATATCATCAGCCTCACATAGAAGATTAACGGAGTCATTCTGCAATCAGGATCTGTACTGGCACCCTGGTGATTATGAGCAGAGTCCTGGTCATATCTTGCCACCTGGCCGGCTATCCATGTCATGGATAGCATTATTGGAATTCCATGGATAATTTAACAGATGGCGTCTACCATGTCACCCTGAAAGCACTCGCTCTCTCTCAAGAACTTGGAAGCTAAGCAAGATTGGTTCTTGTTATTGCTTGAATTTGATTCTGCCTGGGAATGCCAGGTTCTGTATGCCTGGGCTATGGGATGGCTAGCAGATGCCAGTAAATTAATGAATTCTTAAATCTATCTGTGCAGAGGCTTGGGTGTTAAACGCTTGCATGCGGAGGTATCCTCCAGTACAAAAGAATGGGAACAGTGGTGTGGGGGGGATGGGGAATGGGCAGATGGACATGTTGCAAAACTTAAAATATATCTGTGTAAAAATTGTGATGTTTTATATCTACCTTACGTGGTCATGCTCTATTTGGTTATATATAACTTTCTGTTGAATATTGAAAGGAGACATTTTACATTATCCAATTCCAAAGGATTAAATGAAGTCTATTACTAATTTTTTTTTTTACCAGGTATGGCCCACTGAGCTATATAGCTCTTTTTCAGAAGTGACCTGGTCACAATAGCTCAACGAAGTGGTTTATCACATAGCAACGTATAGCAGCCAAATACTCTTAAACGCATGTTTCTAAATGTGGAGGGAAAAGCCGGAGGACCCAGAGAAAAATCCACCCAACCACACAGACTCCAAATATACAGGCGTCGGGTCGAACGACCTCCTACATTCCAGGAGAGGTAGTTAGCATCTCGCCACCATGACGCCCAGTCCATAGGTCATTTTAGCATGTTACCTCCTCACCTCACTTGGTTCAGCACGAGTGAGATAAAGTAAATCCTTCTTTATTGTTCAAACGTGGGTGACATTGCCTTTGCCTGTTTTTTTTTATTTTAATGCTTTCTTACCGGTTGAAAGCTTGTGGTAATTTATCTATTTGCACGTTCTTTCCGCCCATAAAGGGTGGTGTCATTATAACTCTGGTAAATATATTCCAAGATATAGTTATATTTCTACTCGGAACACTCCCTACTGAAAACTGGCCACACTGATTAAAGTGAAAAAATTACTTTGCAAACATGCAAATACATTTAGCTCTGACATCTCTTGTCGGGTTCCATCATACTGTTTAAATACTTCTGAAGATAAGCGCATGTTGGAAATTATTACATGATCCATGCATTTGCATATTTCCTAGCTTGTAATTGTAGGATTGCATGGCCATATATTTAAAATGAAAACTTGTTTTGTTAGAATATGGCAACTCGCGCAGATAGTAGGTAGTGTTTAATTAACAGACTTTTCAAAGTGGAATCTGTTAAAAACAACTAAATAAAATATCTACTTGCTTCTTTCGGTAAAGTCACGTAGAAGGGAAATAATAAAATAATAAAATTAAAACATAATAAAATACAATTCTCACGACGTTTCTGAGGACGGCTGCTTGCGTTGTGGCCGAAACGTCGTGATAATTGTATTTTATTATGTTTTATTTTTATTATTTTATTATTTCCCTTCTACGTGACTTTACCGAAAGAACCAAGAAGATGAATCCCTGCAGTCACGAAAGCTTTAAATCGAAATTTAAATAAAATGTGTTTCCATCTTGTTTATTTGTCCCATTAGGAATAGCTGTACTATAATTTTACAAAGAATGTAACACCTTAACACGATCTTAAGCCCAAAAAATGCCTATTCAAAAAACGTATCTGTTTTTGTTTTAAGACTCTACAGTCTTAGAATTCTTAATGAGTGGAGTTAATGTTCGGTTTATCTTGACATTTTATACTAAATTACAGCTCATACAATATTAAACTCTAATAAAACAAGCAGGCTGGAATGATATGACCCTCTGGCAATTTTTGATGAATCATCAATAATAGCTGGCGATTATATTTTCAAATCGAATTTTTTTTTTCCATTATAGGTGATGGGAGTCGGTTCTTTGACTTTGTAAATGATACCGTTAATCACAGAAATTAGCAATTATGTTTTGCCCTTGGATTTGGTACCAAGAAGACATTGAACAAAATATACTTCAAGTTCTTAATGCATTGTGACTCAGAATGCACACTGGATGGCAACACTTGCCTTCCTGATTTATAAAATGAGAGCTCACTACAACCTTCTGTTTCTATAATGCCAATGTTTACCTTATTGTATCATGTTTTTTCCCCGTGTGTCCTGGAATGAAGTGTTTGTATACTGGCTTGTTCACCGACGCATTATTAGCTGTTTTATCTGTACTCTGGTGTTCAGTCTTTTTGCACAGTCCTCGCTGTTTTATATTTTTTATATAATTATAATCTGGTGCCTTTTATTTTTCTGAACTTTAAAGTGAAAATGTAGTAAATAAATAGCAGTATAAACGTTATTATTTGAGTGACATTACTACAAAATAAGTTAAAGAATTAAATACAAATGTAGCTTTACATTAATTGATCATGGCAGATTAAAAAAAAAAAACCTCGTGAGGTGACGATTGTAATTATGTTGAATTTCTTTAGCACCGTACGTAACCAACCGTGCTTCTTGGAGGTGCGTTCATAGTCCAATCTACGCTTCACCGCAAGATGGGTGGGGGGTGGGTGAAGCATATTCCTGTGCCAGTCTGTACGTGCAATATGAAGGGGTATCAGTGGGCTCACCTATCAGTGTGGATTGGGTTGCCTTTGTCTTTTTTTGTAGGACTGATAGCCCCCGTGTTTGCTCTGATAAAGTGCCTGGGAGAAACAAAAGCTCGGGGCATTTACTTAAAATAGTGTCGCACCTTATGATCGATAAAATATTTATTAAATTAAATATTTATTAAATTATATATTTATCAAATACCTTACAGGTAAAGACAATTCGTTTTTTTCGTACAACATCTAAACACTGGTAATTAAAGCAATTATATTTTTCTTCAGGTGGTTTGTGATGGGTCCTGCAAGGTCAGGAACAGGAATTCACATTGATCCACTGGGCACGAGTGCCTGGAACGCGCTGGTGAAAGGGCACAAGCGCTGGTGTCTGTTTCCGACCAATACACCCCGAGAACTAATCAAAGTGGCACGGGAAGAGGGAGGCATCCAGCAAGACGAGGCCATCACGTGGTTTAGTGTCATCTACCCGCGCACACAAGAGCCCTCCTGGCCGCCAGAGTTCAGGCCACTCGAGATCCTGCAGAAGCCTGGAGAAACAGTGTTTGTCCCAGGTAAGCCTGCAGCCTGCGAATGTCAAGGGCAAATTGTGGGAGATTGAAAAATAGATGATTATTCTTGGTTCTTTTGGTAAGAGCATGTAGAAATGAAACAATAAAATAATAAAAATATAAAACGATAAAATTCTCACGACGTTTCGACTGCAACACAAGCACTTTTTTCAATTTTTCTTGCTGTGTTTTTCACACCTGATGATGATTGCTTGTGTTGCAGTCGAAACGTCGTGATAATTTTATTGTTTTATATTTTAATTATTTTATTGTTTTATATTTTTATTATTTTATTGTTTCCCTTCCACGTGACTTTACCGAAAGAACCAAGAATATGAATCCCTGCAGTCACGACAGCTTTAAATCAAAAGATAGATGATTAAATAGTTAATTCACAATTTCTGTTGCTCTAGATTTTTTTTGTTTGTGAAAACTAAACCGACTTGAAATCTTCACCTCGTTCCTGTTAAACTTGATGTATTTTAGAATATCGGTGTCTTCATCTAAAGGGAAAGTGAAATTTGTGGGATGTATACAAGAATGGCATTGTTATTTAATCCCTACATCTTTCTGAAATAAAAAAAAATTGCCGTCACTTTTTGACTGCGGAAGTGATGCTGTTGTCAAACCGACGTGGCCAAATTCTAGCCAATCTTATGTTGTGGGCGTGCAACAGAACAAAAACTTCTACATTGTCGACTTTGATCCATATTATCTGTGTTTGTTTTCGGGTCAGGCCACGTTGTAGTTTCATGCCATAATTCCTGTCACCAACTCTCCAACATCCGGTAAAGATAGTCACGTTTACAAATACATTATTTATTCACCCCAATGTAATTGATCAAAATTCTGACCAATAAAACTCGCTGTCGGCCAAATTATTTTCGTGACTGAATTCAACGTCTCAACGCATGACATTTCACTCAAACCTCTTTGTGCTTCATCAGATACTTACCTCGGATATCGAGTGTAATGCTGCTTCTCTGTGCTTAAGTATCGGATGTGACCTCAGCAACTGCCAAAGTGGATCATTTTTTGTAATTTGACCTCGTTGCTTATAGTGTTATTTTTTTATACTTAAAAAATCTATTTAAATGGTCATATTCTTTGGGTCTTTCGGTAAAGTCACGTAGATAGGTTCAAAGAAAATAAAAATAACAAAAAACTACAACGTTTCGATCGCAACGCAAGCAGTCGTCATCAGGCTGAAAAAGAAAAACCTATCTATGTGACTTTACCGAAAGACCCAAAGAATATGAATTCATGCAGTCACGAAAACTTTATGTCATTATTTAAATGGTCATCAATGCGCTTCTTTTTCATTTATCTACATTTAGTGTTTTCAAACATTGTGTTTATTGCAGACCCAAACATACTTAATGTCACTGTTCTTACCGAACAGTGCCAAATGGGGGTAGAGAGATGGCTAGACAAATATAATTATTGACGTACAGAAACAACATGCAACAGACACACATTAGCGTCCAACAGACGTGCGGGGACGTGGCGTTTTGGGTGTGAGTCCCACGTGTGGAGCTACACGCACCAGTAGAGGGCGCTCGACTTGCTGGGTCACGCCTCCTGGGCGAGAGCCTACACCAGAGGTCGCAATCGGGTACCCGATACCCATACCCTATCCGATACCCGGCTACCCGTACCCGGCTGGGTACGGGTACGGGTACCCGTTTGCGACCCTGGTGCGGCCGGGTACGGGTAGGCCGTGAGTCACTGGTGAGTAACTGTTTGTCACTCATTTCCCAACGACTTGTCTCTTCTCTTCTCACAATTCAAGTTCCTAGAATCAACCCACCCGCGCCTGCAACATGGCTTCATCCTAGAGGTCGCAATCGGGTACCCGTACCCTACCCGATACCCGGCCGGGTACGGGTAGCTGGGTATCGGGTAGGGTACGGGTACCCATTTGCGACCCTGGTGTGGCCGGGTACGGGTAAGGAATCAAAACCCGTTTGCGACCTCTGGCCTACACATGAAGTCGCGTGCATTTTGTGAAGGAAATAAATATACTGTATAGGTTTTGATTGATTCTAGATTTGAAGCTTTCGTGACTGCAAGGATTCATACTCTTAGGTTTTTTCAGTAAAGTCACGTAGGTAAAAAAATTAAATTACAGTTAATAAAAGTAATAATAGAAATAAAATAATAAATCACGACGTTTCGGAGGCAACACAAGTCTCCATCAGGTGGGACCATCACAGCTAGATTTACTGTGACAAGTGAGGCAAAAATTCCAAGCTACAAGTTCTTAAATACAAGTTAAGGGGGGAGGAGGGGGGGGAGGGGCTTATCTGAATGTGGTAGCCAATGAATTGAACGTATTCATTGGCTACCACATTAAGAACTTGTATCTTGGAATTTTTGCCTCACTTGACACAGTAAATCTAGCTGTGACGGTCCCACCTGATGACAGAGACTTGTGTTGCCTCTGAAACGTCGTGATTTATTATTTTATTTCTATTATTACTTTTATTAATTTTATTTTTTTACCTACGTGACTTTACCGAAAAAACCTAAGAGTAGGGTTTGATTGCTTTAATTAATGCAGATTTATTTGATATTTAGATTTTTTATTGAAAAGGTTAGATGCTGTACTGTGTCATAGCACTTGAAAATCCTGATGCTTTTTACTTGGCTGCACGTGAAGGATTTGTTGAGATTTTTCTTTCATACAAATCTGATACCAGGGGGTGGAGTGATGGTGCAGTTGTTTAAGCACTGTGCAAGGAACCCCCCGATGACTTGAGTTTGAATCCTGGCCCCGTTCATGGCAACTATCTGAACCTTCCTCGGCCCTTCCCTATACCAACCAGCAGAGGTGTGGACTCGAGTCATGTGACTTGGACTCGAGTCAGACTCGAGTCATGAATTTGATGACTTGCGACTCGACTTGGACTTGCATAACAATGACTTTGTCCCACCTATGAGATGTGGACTCGAGTCATGTGACTTGGACTCGAGTCAGACTCGAGTCATGAATTTGATGACTTGCGACTCGACTTGGACTTGCATAACAATGACTTTGTCCCACCTCTGCCAACCAGCACTGACCAGTGCTGTCTTTGATCTGTATATTCAGTGTTTGTTTTTGGGTTAGGCTACGTAGTACTGAAACAGTCCCCAGGATTCAGTGGGGTGGCCATTATCCAGCAGTGGATTGACAAAGGGCTGTGAAACAATGAGAGGAAACGCTTTTTATTGATGCAAATGGCTGCTGAACTATCATCACCAAAACTAAAATCGTTGTGCTTTTAAACGGAACTTGCATCGCATTATAACTGAATAAATTACATTTCAATCGACAAACCAGTAAGAAATGCAGACCTGAAATGTATTATTAAGGGGAACGTTTTGGTGATAGTGAAGTCTGTTGTGGAACAGCTTGATGTGGTGATTATCAAGTCAGTCCCCCATTTTATTTGTGTCTATAAACTAATGTACATGACGAATACAGCATAATCTAATTTAACGAATGCTTGGCTTAGATGTATAAACATTGCATATACATTGTAACCAATTTATGAATGACATTTAGAAAAGTATAAATAGGCAGTAAGGCAACGATTACAACCTCTAAATCATTAAATATTAACCCTGATTAAAATCCCTGCATACCAGGGATGCCAAATAAATAACTCGTGAACCACTCTGGAAGTGCTGTGCGTCCCCACAGCCATAAGGGATACACTGATGTGGCCCTTGGCACAGACACTTGTGTTGATTTAGATTTTATTTATTTCAGTAGGAAGGGCCCAATGAGCTTATTATGCTCTATTTCACTGGCAACGTAATTCGCCGTACACAAATGTGGCCCAGCTGACTGGAACGGCAGTCCCCTTTTTGTTTCTCTATTTCCAACATTCTTTAGTTTTATCGTTGCCAAAGCCCTTGCGTTCATATACAACGCATAAGAGTACAACGCCTGGTGCCCACTTAACACGGCCATATCCCAATGAATTTATTTGCATTTTTTACCAATGGAATCAAACATACATTCCTTGCACTATCGTTGAATTCAACATGGATTCTTTGTGCTTTGTGATGTCTATTTGTGTCATGTTATGTGCTTGAGGCATATGGTGGACACACGGCATCTGTGCGATGGACATAGTCACTTCGCATGGCGAGCATTTAATGTATATATTACAAGGGAGACGAGGTCAACTATATGCTGGGAAAGAGGAATTGCCAGTGCTTCCTTGTGATATCCACACCGAGTCACGTGTGACACATGATATCAAAGTATAGATGTCCCATTTGGAAATGCTCAGAATTTCTTAACCCACTGCTAGTTGGGGGAAGCTGTTTATTGCTCACTTAATCTCTTTAATGAAAGTGCACAGAAGAGATGAAGCAAGTGCATCTCCAGTGTTGGGGAATATTCTCTTGACTTGTTTGTCATGACTACTCCAGTTTGTGTCGCATGTAGCACACGTGATTAGGCACATGTCACATTTGGAAGCCAAAACATAATTTGAAGCAAGATGTTACAATTCGTAGATATTTCCTGGGAGTTTCGTTTTTTCCTCTTGATGGAAGAAATTATATCACAGTCACGATGGTTAGATTTGTCTAAAATGTTGATCTTCTTTGGTCATTGGTTATTATGAGGATGATTCCAGATGAATGGATAAAACGATTGCGGGTAATAATTTTATATTTACATAGGATTCAGAGGTAGCTTTGTAAATTCACGATAAAAAATATGTGCACACAAATGGAGTAATGTTTACCAAAGCTAGATGTAAATGTACAGCTCTTGTATGAATCCACTGCTTGACGAGTTGCTCTGCATGCCCCGTTTCGTGTCATGGGACTATTGGACCATAATTCACGCTGATCGGTTCAGTGAGGTGAAGGCTGAGGAGCATAGAATCACAGTACAACAATGGTTCTTTGCTGCATTGCCCTCTGCTGGCCACAACATGGCACGGCCACACAGGCTAAATTTTGTACAGTAATGCGCTGAGTTACCGTTAAGATGTATGTGGGCATTCATGAAGGTGTACGTACAATCGTGAACAAATTTAAAACGCAATGCCATAATAAGTTGCAATTATATTTCTCCTTCGGACAGGTTGCTAAGGGCAAATATTAAATGTGGCACTGTGCTCATGTTGGAACTGTTATAAATATTACTGTTTGTCAGAAATGTAAACAAATGAAAGAGTGCTTCACCTTTGTTACAGGTGGATGGTGGCATGTTGTCCTCAACCTCGAAAACACAATTGCAGTGACCCAAAACTTTGCAAGCGTCACAAACTTCCCAGTGGTTTGGCATAAAACTGTCAGGGGACGGCCGAAGCTCTCCAGAAAGTGGTACAGGTGTGTATTTGTTTAACATTCCATTCCTTATTGCTCTTTGCAATTTAAATAGTGGATTATACAAGTGAGCAGAATTTATAGATCTTTTTTCTTCCGATTTTATTTTTAGGCAGATGAAGTGTATACGTGTTAAGAGTATCAATAATTACACGAATGTAATATTTCTGACTTAAACGTATTTGGTCTTGTGATTCGAGACTGTAAAAGCAGCAGAGAGAGACATCGTTTATTGTCTCCCAGTGACAGAGTGCACTGTATCAGTGATGAGCAATACGGTGTCTTGACCAATATCTGGAGGGTTTTTAGTTGTCACAATTCATGACCATTCCAAATGAGAAGTGCTGTCAATTGGTATTACGACAGTGAAACTGGTACCTTAGACAGCCCTTTAGCCAATCTGCTGCAAGTGTAAATACTTAATAATAGGGGTTTTCCCCTTTTTTCTGGCAACAAAACTTAAACCTTTTTACAAGGAATCATGTGTGCATTAACCACAATACTTGTGGTCAAAATGTAAACAAAAAACACACTGATAATATATGCATTGTCCTTGAAACTGATTGGTCCACACCAGAGACAGCTTTCTTTTGAGCCTCATCTCAATTGGTGCTAGACCAGAGGACGCCATTTGGCCAGACCAGAGGACGCCTTTTTTTTTGGCGTCCTCTGGGTCTAGCACCAATTGAGATGAGGCTCAAAAGAAAGCTGTCTCTGGTGTGGACCAATCAGTTTCAAGGACAATGCATATATTATCAGAGTGTGTTTTTTGTTTACATTTTGACCACAAGTATTGTGGCTAATGCTTGTAAAAAGGTTTCAGTTTGTTGTCAGAAAAAAGGGAAAACCCCTATTATTATATTTTGGTACTGGCAAAGGAGGTCTAATGATGTAAATACTTAGTGCATGTGTATTATATCACGGTAGAACTCCTCTTATCTGTGGGAAAACTTAAGTGAGCGGCACAGATAAATAAATTATTGTCCTTCAGATTCATCTCTATTAACCGCAATGTCAAGGCATGAACTACCTAGAGCACTTATTCATTAAGATTGCAGATAACACAATTACTTGAAAAGTGTATTGCAAGAAAGCCATCAGTTTTTTGGGACCGCATGTGATCCAATTGACGTGGTCATATCGCTAATTATTACTGTATACGCCTATGCTGTATTTAAGTTAGTTGGCAATGTGCTTCGATGTATTCGGTAAACTAAATATGAATAGATGGTTATACAACCTTTATAGTCCGGGAAGAGCCCAATGAGAACAGATGTATCATTTTCAAGGGAGATGTAGATTTAAATAAATAAAGCAAAATTACAAACAGTTACCAATAATGTAAACAATGCAGAGAGCACTATTTGATACAAATAAAACATACAATAGAAACGTTAAATATGGCTATTATTAAACTTTACATATTGAGAAATATATGCGTTAAATGGATGTTTGCTTTTCATTTTAAACACGTTCACAATTGCCAAATAGTCTACTGGCTTTCATCGTTGTTTTAACGTTTACTGTAAGTCTGTAAGTATATGTAAGTATCCATGGGGGCGGCTGATCTGCGATCCTTTCTGTTGTCTGCAGACCCCTGGGGGATTCACAGGTAAGATGATCGGAAAGGCAGAAACTTTAAATTTGCCTTTGCAGTACCAACTCCTTAGAATCTGTCTTTCTGTGGAATACACAATTATTTTATTTGCAAGCAATGTATTATTAACTGCCAGCTTGGATTTATGAATCTAAAGTCGTTATTAGACTCATCATGAAAGTGTAATTTGGCCTTGTTGTAAGATTTCAAAGTAAACAGAGTAGTTTTGCTGTTTATCAGCTTAAGAAAACCGATGTATTCCTCATTATGCGACCTGCAATGCCATGTGGGGCCGCAGATAATAGCATTCACGGATAAGAGGAGTAGCTCTTACATTGAGAGATTCACTGGCAATTTTTACACGTCACACATTCCCACTCTCTACGGAGATGGTCTGTCGCATCATTCATGTACCACGTGAGTGACCCCTGTAATAAAAAATCAAATAAATATTGTACTGAGTAAGCCAAGTCATAAAATGTGTGCAATATACTACAAACCTCTTTGCTGTGACAAGCGATGGGTCCAGCAGTCATCTGCTTTGGGTGGCCACTGAGCTATTCCACATTTCTGTGGCGAGGCGCTAGTTCCATTCACAGACGAGGACAGTTGAATTGCCACAAATTGGGTACTCATACTCGGAAGGAATTATTTGACGAGTTCGTGTGCAACCGTCCGGTTGGATGTCGAGTGCTTTTACCACAACATCGGTGACCAAATGGTAATACCAAAATTAATGCTCATATTATTTTATATTTTAGATTACCAACATTGTGGTCCAATCGCGAGGTTTGTGCGCATCGTTGGGTGTTCTTTTGGAACTGTAGAATTTGTAAATGAGCAACTGGCTGAAAGACACCAATTTTTCTGCGTATTTTTATTTAAAGGGCTTTGCATATGATGTGCTTTGGTTTACATCTCCTGTAATCGTTAACGTGGGCCCACCATATATGAGAATTTACCATCTAGAGTTTTGAGTCTTTTCTGCTAAATGCAAATATACTTTTTAAAAGGCTGGTATTTGATTATCTTTGGAGTGAACAGCATTATTAAGGTACAGATTTCCCTCACTTTATGCGGTGATGTCTTCCAAGAAAAGGGCTCACAAAGCGAAACCGCACGAGACGGCTGCCTGCCCCGAGTAGCGCGCACAGTACAGTCCGCACAATATTGTCCCACGTCCGACCGCATCGCGACATTTGAGTGAATTTAAACCACCGCATAGTGTAGCGAATGTTGGGTAGATCTAGGTTAGCCGCATAGTGAGGGAGACTCATAGTTGTGGCTCCACAGTCACTGGGTCATTTTGCCGAGTGTTATGCATGCCTGCAATCCAGTGCTTTTTGGCGCAGGTTTTGTGGATCGCATGGAAATTTTGCCTAACCATTCCAATCTACTGGATCGTAAGGCAATAGCAGTGGAAGAATTGAATTGTACCATATTGTATGATATTAAATGTTCTTTTCTTGTATGTTTGAGTTTCACTCCGGTTTTTACACCCACATGAACATACTCGTTACAAAAGAAATTGCCCAAACATCCGATTAATGAATTGCTTTCCTGAGGAAAATAACTTGATACTCGGTCAAACACACTTGTATTGTTTAAATCATTTACAGTTTTTTTTTTAATTCTTGTGTCGTTTAGAATCTTAAAGCAGGAGTTCCCAGATCTGGCAGCGGTGGCTGACTCCGTGAACCTCCAGCAGTCGACAGGATTTGCCTCGGACTCCTCCAGTGACTCCTCTTCCTCCAGCTCTTCGAGTTCTTCTGATTCGGGTTCTGAGGTCAGTTTAACCCCTTCCCATTCCGATGACGTACACGTACGTACGTACGTGTACGTCATCGGAAATTGTATTCAATTGAAAGCATGGAATTGTGTTTTCAAGTCAAAAATCGTGAAAACGGAACGCCTCTCAACATGTAAATTGTGCATGTGTACACCATGTATACTTTCTAAAATGTTCCTAGACCCACTGTTGACTCAAAGGCATGCATGCACACTGCATAAATGATTGCTTTACATGCACTTAACTGTAAAGTCACACATACTTACACGTGCATACCAATATCCCACACTACAGAAACCCTGTGTATCCTGGAGTTCCAGGCATATAGGATGGATGCATGTTTTCCTGCCTGTTTGGTGGCTCGAATTTTTGCAAAAATTGATCTACACTTAGCTGGAACCTTTTGTGTAAAACGTAAAGAAAACTTGTTTAATTGTGTTGTTAAGTAGTGCTCGGTAAATCTTGACTTAAAGCTTTAGTGACTGCAGGAATTCATATTCTTTGGGTCCTTTGGGTCTTGGTCGCTGCTCTCCGATCTTAATTTAACATTCTAATCTCTCACATTATCATAGCCACTTCCGTGCCCTCGTCGTGGAGGTCGCCCTCCGATCTTACATTAACATTCTAATCTCTCACATTATCATAGCCACTTCCGCGCCCTCGTTGTGGAGGTCACCCTCTGATCTCACATTAACATACTAATTTATCACATTAACATCACTAGCCCCGCCAATTTCTTTATGACCCTTGGGCTACACCCATTTTGAACCTTTAAAACAGTCTACCTCAGCAGCTTTCCTCTTTTCTCCCCTTGATGATGATCGCTTGTGTTGTGATCGAAACGTAGTTTCTTGTTATTTTCTTTCAGCCTATCTACGTGACTTTATCGAAAGACCCAAAGAATAGTGCTCGGTAACTTTACTTCATTAGACCTCCTTTGCCAGTACCAAAAAATAATAATAGGGGTTTCCCCCTTTTTTCTGGCAACAAAACTGAAACCTTTTTACGACGATTCATGTCTGCATTAACCACAATACTTGCAGTCAAAATGCAAACAAAAACACTTGAAACTGATTGTTCCACACCATTTTGACTGCAAGTATTGTGGTTAATACAGACATGAATCCTTGTAAAAAGGTTTCAGTTTTGTTACCAGAAAAAAGGGGGAAAACCCTATTATTATTATTATGGTACATATACTGTCGGCGCAATATATTTTTCAGCAGATAGTTGCAATCTCATATCCATTGATATATTTTTTTTGTTTAATGATTTACACGTTTTTGTGCCTTTTTTCTACAGAATATTGGAAACGGAGAAGGAATGACGCACAAGAGAAAGAGATTAAAATCTTCCACAGATCGAAGTGTTGTCAATGACAAGGATTGTGGACTAAAATCTGAGCGAAATACCAGAAGATAACTTTTTTGCACATCGCATACACGACTGCGGTTTCTGAAGAATTTGCAATGATAAAACATTCAATGATTATCGTTCAGCATGTAGTGTGCTAACATTTGTATTGAACTTCAAGAAATCCCTCTGAGTATTTGTAATTAATGTATGGCATTTAAACTTCAAAAAAAAGTTTGTAAGCAATACATTGAGAACTAAATTTAATTGATCACAAATACATTTGAATGTATTTTTCAATTTGTTTGGTTTGTTTATTAAGTTACCACAGTCCATTACTGTTGAAATGTTATCTGTTATCAATCACTTAGAGGGGGTGGCCCCTTTAGATTATCACATTTTTTGCATAAGAAGTCTTTATATTTGCAATTTTAAAATGTTCTTTATCAACGTCATAATTTGCTGTATATGGATAATAGAGTTAATTTGCTGTTTGACTTTTCTCATGGTGAAATATCTGGAATAAAATATGCGGAATTTGTGGAGTGTGTTGCATTATAGCGGTGGAGTGCCCGTGCACCTTGGGGCTTGATGAAAAGTCTCCCCACACTTGCCAGATGAGGACTTTCCAGATGAGGACGGACCAGTGATGCTACGATCCATATTCCTGCATATGAATGGGTCCTCGACGGTGATTACACTGGTCAACACACTTTTTCTGGCATAAGGTATTCCAACGGTTTTAAGGTAATTTTGGGGTGCCGATTCCAAATCTGGCATCAGTTTTTGTCTATCACATCAGATTTTTGAGATATCAAATATTGTATTTTCAATAAAAACTGCAGAAGAAAAATATTAAATAAATGTGGATATCTGCATGAAATGATATTATAAACACCACTATCTTAAAAATACAGCACCATATTTTAACACTAAAGCAGTCACTGACTCGCAACAACTTGCAATCATAAGTGACAGTTAATTTCGGGTAAAATCAATGAAAATAGGGTATGCCGATAACATAAAAATGAGATGTGATAGAGCAAATCTGAGATCAGATTTGGAATCGGCACCCTGAAATTATTCTAAAACAGCTGCAAAAGTCCAGGCCAGAAAAAAAGATTTTTTTTTTGTTGACCAGTGTTATCATCTCAGCCACGGTCTCTTTTTTTGTTGCTATGAAATCGCCCATTCTAGAGAGCGTTTGCCAGAGCCTACTTTTGGAGACTGGTAAGCAATGCGCGTGTCTTTTCGTGTGGGCATGGGGCATGGAAACACGCGTGTGTGCAGACTAGCAAACGGTCGGTGGATGATGCAGATTTGTTAAGCTCCATGGCCCTTTTGGCAAGGATATGGCAGTATAGCAAGCAGGTAAGCGAACCCATATGTGCAAAACGTATCTCAGACTTTTCAGGGGTATTCTGTAAAGTTTTTTGCAGTAGGGTGATAATGCAGCTCCGTGTAATAAAACAAACGTATTTGTAGTTTTTTTTTGCATTGTGATTTTTGGCAAAGACGTTACCATGGACAAATATGCGTGGTGTGTTCTGGTTACTCGTTTCCTCGCATGCAAACTACTAATTGAAACGAGAGTTGTGTGTCTTAGATAACAGCAATGACCACCGGCAATTTTAGGAACACCGCTGCAGTGACGTGCAGTTGTGGCATGCCTGGGATCCAACACTTTGGAAGGAAGGGCTGCTGGATAACGCAGACTTGTAAAACCCACCGTTTAAGATGGTCAGATGGCAGTACAGCAAGAGGATATGTGAAACGAATATACTGACATTTTTTGCAGCCTCATGCATGGGGACTCCATCCCCCTCCATGCAAACGCATTAAGAAATCCACTCAGTCATTCTGCGTTGTTAACCACCATTGACGGAAGAAACGTAAACATCAGAAACAGCAGCACCCGTAGTCGCAGCAGAGTGACCATTTTAGGATCTGAGTTGTATATCCATGGAATGGAACTTAGTTAAGAAAAATTCAGGTACATGGTCATCCTCGTATCCATAGGAAATTTGTATGGATACATTTACCAAACGTTTAGCTCACTTGCATGCCTATCGAGATGTAAATAGCCCGGCGCCCAAATCTGAAATACATCGAAGGAGACACCCCCTCATTGCTTTAAAACCGATATAATGTTTTATATTGTCAGTAAAGTTGTTGCGAAAGTTTTAATTACGTAAAAGGTGGTTTGAACATTCTACAGGACGCCTTTTGGCGTCCTCTGGTCTAACACTGTTTGAGACGAGGCTCAAAAGAAAGCTGTCTCTGGTGTGGACCAATCAGTTTCAAGGGCAATGCATCTATTATCAGAGTCTGTTTTTTGTTTGCATTGTGACCACAAGCATTGTGGTTAATGCAGACATGATTCCTTGTAAAAGGTTTCAGTTTGGTTTTTCACATCTTAACACCTGTTTTGTTGCCAGAAAAAATGGGAAAGACCTTTTTACCATATTTTGGTATTGGCAAAGGAGATCCCATGACGTAGCGTGTAATCAATGTTTTAAATGCTTATACACTTGGGCACTAATGACAAACCGCATATCACTGAACATGCCAAATAAACCTCGTAGAGATAATTTGGATGCCAGGAATCCAAAGATTACAATACCAAAGACTTTGGAGCTTTTAGGATGAAACGTGTAAATTTTTTTTTGAAATGATTAAGTTTGCAAAAATGCATTCCTCGTAAAATGTTTCTATTTGGTCTTTGAACATCTGTTTTATTGCCAGAAAGGGACAAACCTATTGTTATTTTTTCATAATAAAATACATTTATTTTCAAAAATTGACAACATTAAATCACGCACGAGAAGATAAATCAACAATTGCAGGTCGAGGGGGTCGAGTTCCGCCCCACCCCCATAAGTACCGATTACATTTATATTAAATGTATGAATTAGCTAAAATCCCTGAGTGCTGGACACTCGAATGGGTTTCTCATGTGTATATAGTCGGCACGTGTTGGTGACCAATAAACGCCGGATTTAATAATCCATTTTGACGAGATTCCTATATTCACAAATTAAATTGCTGGTAGACAAATCCAATCACGACGGATAATATAATCGGATGCTAATTGTTGCTTAATGGTATTTTATTCAATTTCTGTCGGTATTTTGTAAAAGTTACTAAGGTTATATGATCAAAAGTATTAAGTAGTTCAGGTGCAGGTTATATTATGTTTCTGCTTTTAACAAGATTCTGTTAGTATAAAATTTCGATTTGGTACATCCGATATTAACATTCGTATAACCAATATCCTAAATATCGAAGGATGTTTATGTTAATGACCACATTCATGTTTAGGTATAAAAACTTATTTCATACTAGATATGATTCAAATGTTAAAAACATTTTTTCCATGCATTTCTCATCTAAGTTGTGTTTGTAAATAAATGCATGAACCGGAAGTTTTGCATTGGGTTTATGTGGTCACTTATGAATACACACTTCACATGACCAAGTCTACAATTGTTTCATGTTGGAACAGATATTTCTCACCAAAAGAAGCTGTTGGTGGTGAGTACTCGTTTGGTCGTCAGTCTTTGGATGAGGTAACATTCTTGTACTGGCCTTTCGTGTCGGTGACAATGTGTTCACGAACTCGGTCACACTGAAAGATAACTTTTTTATAATTGTTTTTTTACCCTTTTATCTGGCAACAAAGCTGACACTTTTTTTTACAAGGAGTCATGTTTGCGTTGACCACAATACCTGCGGTCGGAATGAAAACAAAAAACACAACTCTGATAATGTATGCACTGTCCTTTAAATTGATTGGTCCACACCCGAGACAGCTTTTCTTAGAGTCTAGTTTCACATGGTGTTGTACCAGATGACGCCAAAAGGCGCAACACCATGTGAGACTAGGCTCTAAGAAAAACTGTCTCGGGTGTGGACCAATCAATTTCAAGGACAGTGCATACATCATCAGAGTTGTGTTTTTTGTTTGCATTCCGACCGCAGGTATTGTGGTCAATGCAAACATGACTCCTTGTAAAAAAAGGTGTCAGTTTTGTTGCCAGATAAAAGGGTAAAACACCAATGATCATATTTTGATACTGGCAAAGGAGGTTCCAATTGGATAACTTTATTGTTCTCTGATAGCATTACTGAATTGGATGTTCCATGCAAAGGACTTTGTTGGCTTTTCCATAGCTGCACCTCAAAGAATTCAAGAGCCATTAAGTACGAATCGATTTGATTCATTATCTGTAGCTACACATTTTATTACAGATATGAAGAGGCAATGGTGGTATCCGAAGTCCAGATCTCACTGTATTTGTCCAGAGAATTCTTCTTTTCATGATGCTCTTCATTGTTTTCAAAAACGCAGTTTTTCTGAAAACACAAATGCATAAGAATCTTGTTATCACTGAGTATTTTAATATATGGTGCATATTGTGGGTTTTGCAAAACAGATGTAGACGACACAGTTTCCCTGAACACGCATGAACTGTTCTGTGTGCATGCTTGCACAAGCTAACTGCTTCCATGTCATCAAGTGTGGACGAACCAGATCCAACAGTGCTATGAGAGATTTTCAGAAATGGACATGTCTTGAAAAGGCTCCACACTGTTCAACGATCCTGTGAGCAGTGTGTGCCACAGAGCTCTCTCAACCCAGGTGTTGTATTAAGAGCAGCATGGTTCGATAATACTTGCACTTACTAAGACTGGGTCTAACACATTCCTGCGGAGGGAGCTGGTAGGAACGTTGGGTTGCTCGGTCAATGGCCAGGGTCAACGGCGGCGTGGTGTATTCCGCAAATATGGCCGACTGAGGGCGGGCACAAGCCGGCGTGAGTAGGTGAAACGTTGAGTTTTATAAGGACACCACGGGGTTACCAGCCCCTCCCCAACCAGCCCCACCCCTCCCTCCCACCCCCCACCCAGCCTCACCCTCCCCACCCAGCCCCTCCCCACCCTCCCCCTCCCCACCCTCCTCACCCAGCCCCTCTCCACCCTCCCCTCTCCACCTAGCCCCACCCCTCCAATTTTTGGATGCACGACGGACGGACACAATAATCCCCTGTAGGCTGGTGTAACCAGGAGGTTCCTACCAGTAAAATAAATTTTATTGGTGTGATGAATGTGTGCGTTTTTGAGCGGCAGTACAGCGGACAGCGTGCTGCGCTATGGACCAGGCGAACGGCCAACACCAGTGACGATTATCTGAACCGGTCCTGGGCCCTCCCCTAGGTCGACTCCGCCTCAAATGAGTACCTGGTGCAGTGTGTAAACATCACCACTCGGGACACAAAGGCGGCCCGGACGTGGTGCTGGCCACCTACCCCCTCGTCTGCTGTGCCGGCCTTCATAGGTGCTCGCTAACAGCACTTGCCCCAACAATCAGTTTAAGGCTATAAGATGGATCTTTGTCTTTATTTGCATTTGTCTAAGCCAACCAAAGGCCTTTGCATAGGGTATCCAATTCAGCATTAAAATTTGTTTTTTTGTTGTAGAGCAGCGGTGCTATGTTTCGCTCACTGCACTCTGAACACAGAAACCCGAGTTTGATTGCCAACCACCGATTTTAACTGGTTTTGGCACTCACGGGGTGCAGTAATCGTTATGTTCATGTGACACAACCGTACGTTGTAAAAAGGTGTGGATAGGTCTTTGGTTAAGTTTCGGGTTGCGACTACTCTCTGCAACATTTTTGCAATGCAGCAGTATTTTACACTTCAGCATCAAAGCCCCCATCACCACCACCCGTGGTTATGCAACTGGTCATGATGGGACCATTTGCGCATTCTCTAAGATCTATGCAATTGGCATTAACGAAACGAGTGCAGTGGGAGTGAAGGTGTCCAAACCAGACATCCGTCCCACCTTCAGTTGATCTCCACTGCCAAAGCAGCAGGACAGGGCCTCGCGAGCTTTGTGGTAGATGGGAGCGAGGAGCGTTGGATCAATGGGGCGTTTAGAATTTCCTCCTAAATAAAGCGACATACAACAGTCAAGCATTAAGTGAAATTAAGCGGTTTGTTACTTTAAAAAAACAGATGAATATATTAATAAGGGAATAATAAATGTGCAGCCTTGCAATGTCTTGTTCACACCACTGCTGGAGGAAGGGCCTCTACTAGAAGATACTTGGCTTACTATGCAGTGCTATTATATTCTAACAATATTTTAGTCTAAAGAAGATCCCCGCAAGTGGAGCAAAACGACGGACATCAAGCAGAACAAGAGGCATTACAATCCAAAACCAAAAACCAGAGCACCGCATTCCAATATTTATTCTCATAATCATGATATGAGTTAAAATACATATCGTTCGTTTTACAAAGGGAGCAGTGTAGATGCACCATTAATGAGCTTGTGTGTATACAATGCAAAGTATCCAGCACCCACCTGTCACGAGGCTTATCACAACGCTCACAAGCACAGTTCCCAGCCAACCTATTGGGCTGTAGTGTAGATAGGAGATGGAGTAGAATGTGCCTGCAATTGTCGGCCTGTGCATTGGTGGCAGTTGTGCACGTGTACCCAGTAGCACATGCATCGGATGTGGGAGGAGACGTGAGCGTGTGTATGTTTTGGAGGTTGGCAAGATTTTGGAGGGAGGACAAAAGATGGATGATAATTAATACACGAAATAATTGATTGTAATATAGGCTGGTCAGAAGGAACTGAAATACTCTGATATCAACAATTGTGTTGTCGATACTGCCATAATGGTAATTGTAAATTCACCAGAAGAGGTATATTTGACATTACAAAGTGATTTTGGTCTTATTCAGTATTAGCTTACTTCCCTCAAATTGGTTCTGAATGCAAATCCAACCAAAGTCATGTTTTTTTTCCAATAAAGGAAATCCTGCCACGTTTCCAACCCAGGTTATGTCTCCATATAATCAATAAATTGATCAAGTGGAGAAGAACATGTACTTGGGTTTTTATCATCGACTCTAAATTGAAGTGTCATTCCCACATTCCAAAGTTAGGTCAAGTTAATATATTGTTGAAAGTGGAGTTGTATTTAACAGCTGCTATACAACTGTCTTTCTGATAAAGAAAACACTTGTCCCAAAATGCAGTCTATACATTTGCTAATAAAATGTATTAAAACACACTACAGACTGGTGTGAGTCGAGCTACAGAATGCATATCAGCACAGTACCTTTAGGAAAGTAACATCAGTGTTTTCTTGACTTTGAAGTGGAATGTCACTTTTAAATCTACAGCCCTGCCTTTTGGAAAAAGTTGTGTCCCAGCAGTGATGATCAATTTGGTGCGAGACCAATGATACTCAATGAAATCAAGGATTATGCATTTTCATGTCTAGTGCTGTGGTAGAGCACTCTGCTCAACATATGAAGGTTGGATGTTCATATCTCGCCCAGGGACCCACTTAGCCCACAATCCCATGTGCTGCTAGCCAATAATGGTTGTTTATGGAGAGTCATGCTCCATCGTAGTAGTGAGGAATTTCCACTGTTGGCTCAGGGCTGCCAACACTGGCGGAGCAAGTGGGGGTGGGTGGGGTAGCACGTGCCCCACCAATGACCCGATCGAAATCCCTAATTTCGATCGGATCATTGGGGTTTATTAGTAATAAATCGGCATTTTGCGACTCCCACTGCCACTGTGTAGCATATTATTACGTGCCAGGGCTCTATGAGATGATAGGACAATAGTCTGAGTCCATAATTTTGCATTAAGTAACGGCAATGCAGTTATACGTGACTCACAGAAATGTGCGCAGTTGCGTATACAGTACACGACTTCCCTGAAGGCAAACACCTTCAGTGAGCACGATGCAGATCACACACGGTTCGAATTCGACCCTTGATCGATCATCGCCACACACGCGTCAAATAAAAAGCAAGGGACAAGTCCTTACTTACTAACAACTCCTATAATTTTTCATTGCTGGAGGGGTTGCCCCCCTACCTGAAAATCCTGGCTCCACCATTGGCTGCCAACAGACCTAAGCACCACCAATGCTTATTTGAGTATGGGGACAATGTTAGTCATGTGTTTAGCTTATTTTCAAGATAATAACATACCTTTCATTTGATGGGTTGGCAGTGCTCACAAGGGAGGCTATTGTGCTGTATTGGCCAATATCTGTGATGTTGGTCGTATTGAGTGAACACCCAGCCACGCTCATGTCCAGAATGTCGGTGAATTCAGCAGTGGGTGGGTAGATTTGACCACCAAGACCAACCCAGAGAGATAGGACCAGTCCTGTGATGAGCCCTACAAATGTACCCTACCAAAATAAAATCAAGTTTACAACCATTCATTATGCGCAATACAATACAAAATATATGCAGCCAGCAAAGACTTATATTTAAAAC
This sequence comes from Lampetra planeri, assembly GCF_965212315.1. Taxonomy (NCBI): domain Eukaryota; kingdom Metazoa; phylum Chordata; class Hyperoartia; order Petromyzontiformes; family Petromyzontidae; genus Lampetra; species Lampetra planeri. The sequence continues at coordinate 33,263,220 of NC_136107.1, forward strand.
CTTATTTATCTTACAATAGGATTCCTAAGATTCAGTCACAAAATTTACATTAATAAAAAAAACATTGAAAATGCATTTTAAACGTGCATGTTCAGAAGAAAAATGAGTGAGAGAACGAGGAGCGCATGAATTAGCAAACCAGAACGTTAGAGACATTTTTTTTAAACTCTTAAGAAATTAAAAGGTCTTGAAGATGACACATTGCAAGGTGGGGTAATCGAAGGACAAGGCTGACAAGCACAGCCCACAGACCTGAGAGAACAATTTCAGAGATGGAGCAATGATCACCAAATCATCAAATAATCGAGTTCATTACACTGGTCAACAAACATTTTTTTTTCTGGCCTGGACTTTTGCAGCTGTTTTAGACTAATTTCAGGGTGCTGATTCCAAATCTGATCTCAGATTTGCTCTATCACATCATGTTTATGCTATCGGCATACCCCATTTTCATTGATTTTACCCGAAATTAACTCTGCCACTTATGATTGCAAGTAGTTGCGAGTCAGTGACTGATTTAGTGTTAAAATATGGTGCTGTATTTTTAAGATAGTGTGTTTATAATATCATTTTATGTAGATATCCACATCTATTTAATATTTTTCTTCTGCAGTTTTTATTGAAAATGCAATATTTGATATCTCAAGAACCTGATGTGATAGACAAAAACTGATGCCAGATTTGGAATCAGCACCCCAAAATTACCTTGTGCCAAAAAAGTGTGTTGACCAGTGTTATGGAGTAATGATATTAGCTCACTTGCAAAAGCTGGATGTGTTGCAGGACCATAAGGAACATCAATGGCTTTAATCCATCCATGGATAGACAATGGCTGATGATTCGGTGCAGTGATTGAATTTCTGTTATTATTTAGTTGGCTAACTATATTTTAGGTTAAACTATTCACACATTGATAATTGGTTTTAACCCTTCTATCTGGCAACAAAACTAACACCTTTTTTTACAAGGAGTCATGTTTGCATAGACCACAATACCTGCAGTCAATGCAAACAAAAAACATAACTCTGATAATGTGCACTGTCCTTGAAGTTGATTGGTCCACACCCGAGACAGCTTTCCTTAGAGCCTAGTCTCACATGGTGTTGGACCAGATGACGCCAAAAGGTGTCAGTTGCCAGATAGAAAGGTAAAAACCAATTATCATATTTTTTACTGGCAAATGAGGTTCCAATGGTGTATTCACACATTGTTGTGAAATTGTGTATATAGTAAGTTGCAGAACAGCATCGACTTGGAATCATAATAAGAATACGGCTCATAGCAAAGTGCTGCCTAAACAAACCTTGGAGTTGGCAAATGGCAACAGAGCAGCTAGAGTGAAGACTCCGAGGACAGGACCACCAATTATCCCAGTAAAACTGAGGGATGCCTGCAGACAGCAGTGGAGACACAACGGAAGCCAATGATCAAAGTATAACAAGTGCAATCCACAACACACTTACCCTTGAACCAAGTCTAACTCTATGTGGTCACCAGTTGTGCTAGGAAAGGGGATATGTTGTCACCAATGTAATTATAGTCGATATTCTCTCATAAGAGAACGACGCTCATGCATCACAGGATTTGTAGGTCTTCATAATAAAGTAGATTTTGCTCATGAAATGCTGTATGCTCAATGCAGTATGTATGCATCTTTTTTGTAATTGTTAACATGGTATTGGGTTATGGTACAAAAATTTACACGCCCACAACCCCATCATCACCTGAGAATTTTTACTCGTTTCTCTGCGAAATTTTCGTTTTTGTCTTTGTTTTTGTTGTGCTCACACACCATGTATCTCTCTTATGAAATATCCAGGCAACTGGTTAACAAATACAATTAACTCAAACTGGACGTGATTGCTGAGCAGACAATTATACATTTGCATAACAAATGCATCTCGTAGGTTTCAGGCATTATAATTTAATTTGAACAAGGACAAGTCATGAAACCACAACTAAGCGTTTATACTGACCCGACAAAGCATCCCGATTTTGCTATTGGTGTTATGTAATGAGACAAAATATAAATTTCAAACTCTCAGACAAGTGCAGCACCCTGTCATAGAGAACAGTCTATGAAAGTTGACACCATAGAACTACACCATTGGAACTTCCTTTGCCAGTAGAAAAATATGATATTTGTTTTTTTTACCCTTTTATCTGGCAACAAAACTGACACATTTTTTTTACAAGGAGTCATGTTTGCATTGACCACAATACCTACGGTCGGAATGCAAACAAAAAAACACAACTCTGATAATGATATGCACTGTCCTTGAAATTGATTGGTCCACACCCGAGACAGCTTTTCTTAGAGCCTAGTCTCACATGGTGCCTTTTGGCGTCATCTGGTCCAACACCATGTGAGACTAGGCTCTAAGAAAAGCTGTCTCGGGTGTGGCCCAATCAACTTCAAGGACAGTGCATACATTATCAGAGTTATGTTTTTTGTTTGCATTATGACTGCAGGTATTGTGGTCTATGCAAACATGACTCCTTGTAAAAAAGGTGTCAGTTTTGTTGCCAGATAAAAGGGTAAAAAAACAATTAGCATAGAACTACTTCTGAAATATCTTGAATGACCTCTGATACAGCAGCACTTCCCCACTCAATTTGCTACAGAGCGGTATTCATTGCACGACAAACCCATACATTAAAATAACTATAATTATTGGAATCTAGCCAAATTAAGTGAAGTAGCAAATTCAACACGAGACTCAAACCCAGGCCCTCGTGGTGCAGGGAAAGCACTCTGACCTCTGAGCTATCTGGCCAACTCTCACAGAGAGAATTTTGTAGTTGGAATTTAAACATTGTATAGTATATGTAAACAATTTTATATTTTTAGATCATTGGTTCGTGTAGAAATATAGAAATATAAAAACTACTACATTTAATTAGATTATGAAAAGCTCTGGTGACAGAAACTGTTGTTAAATAGTTATTTCCTCGCTGATGCAACATTTAATGTAAAAACTCTTAACAATACTGTCACTGAATCAGCAAAAAACATAATTTAGAACGACTACACGTGCAATGAGGTTGATCGGCAGGTTGTGTGTGGTGGGTAAAGTTTGAGTAATCCCACCTCTTCCAAAACGTCTGACCAGCAATGCATGAGTAGGCCAATTAACCTCTGGAGGAGCTCTCGAGAGCTTCTGCTAGTGGAGGCCCATCTGCCAGCAGTGGCATAAGCAACTGCAGGGCTTCTACTTGACCTTTAACCTGTGTAATCATGGGTGGAGTGTGGTGGGGGGGGTGCACTGGGGGGGGGGGGGGGGGACGCACCCCTCACCACAACTAGGCGCATTTATAAATTTATTTTCCCTGATTTTACAAATGATTCCTGATTTGAGAGACAAAGCGAACCCCTGTCCACCCCTGCCCCCAATATCAAAGTCAAACTCCACCTATGTGTCGAATAGATTATTGAATAATGTATACAAACGTGGAAAAACTCCCTCCCGAGATCCAGTTTCAATATATTCAGCATTGTAAACCAAAGAGTCAAGCAACCACTGTATAATGTCTTTGATAAATACATTTAAAATTAAATTACCTGTATGATGTTTCCTTGCAACAGCGATGCAACACCAGCCACACCAATGGTGATCAAACCAAAGAACACGGCTGTTGGAATTTAACAAAGGTACATTTAGTTGTTCCAGTTACTCATTTGACGACGCAACTATTTGTTTCCAAGAAATTAGCATTCAACACAGAATAAAAACAACTCTGGATCGTTTTGGATGTTCTATATCTCATCAGAAGAGTCAGGCTTTCATGAACAAATGCTGCTGGGTAATATTGGTCTGAAAAGCTAATAGGCTGATGGAGCTATACATATCTTTACATATTTTTTATGTGGCGACAGAATGGAGTTCTGTTCATATATGCTCTTACATATGCATGGCAGTGGCCCGCATTACCAATGATTCCATATACTCCAACTGCTAAAGTTCATCACTCACGCATAATAAAGTAAAGTTCAATAGAATAAACTGCACGTGACTGCCGCATTCAGCTTAGAGGATCATTCCATCTTATCCACACTTATCACAAGTGTACAAACTACACAGCAGAGAGAGGGAGGGGGAGGCATATGTTTTATAAATGCACAGAAATTCGATACACTCTAGGTGGGTAACTATAATTAGTATCCGTTGCATAGCGACAACTTGAGAAAAGGACGCGATGTTCACGTGTGCATGAACGAGTGATTACACATTACAAGGACTTTGCCCGATGGCTGACATCATGAAGGTAATCATTGTCTTTCTGTGGGAATGAACATTTGAACAACCAATACCCTTTCCAATGATGGAGAGTGGGTATGGGCAAAGTTTATCCGATAACTGGCTGTTTGCCAATTATTGATAAACAGCCAAATTGGTGAATAAAAATGACAAAACTTTTGCATGTCGACTAATAACATATAACACGCAATCTTGAGGAAATACTGTATATGTGTATGGTATTTTAATTTCAAGACTTCGTAAATATTAACATTTTCGAAATTATAATTTTAAACATTAACAATGAATAAATGTTTGTAATATACTGATGCTTTTATAACGTTGACATGTTATATTTCAGTATTTGTTTACCATGGTATTAAACCACGTTTGACTTTTTCAAGCTTTATTCATGATGCAGCAAGATCTATGTAATGTATGTTGGGTAGCATTTTAAAATCTGGTATAAGTTTAGGGTTACCACCTGTCTGGGTTTAACCCAGAAAAGTCTGGGAATTGCAACCTGTGTCCAGGTGGCAATAATTGATTTGTACTGAGATCTAGTGGAATTCTCGTGACATTTCTTACAATATACTGCACAGTTTGAAAGACCTAGGCTGATTGAGAGATATGTCCAGGTTTGGTCTGTGGAAAACGTGGCAACCCCTCATGTATGTCGGCTATCAAGCACTCGTGTTGTTCAAGCAATAATGTAGTATTATTACTTGATACAGCAAGCGTGCTGTGGTGGTTCCACCTGAAGACGGAAGCTTGTGTTGCCTCCGAAACGTCGTGAGAATTATTTTTATTTTGTTTTACTTTTATTAATTAGAATGTTTTACCTACGTGACTTTACCGAAAAAACCTAAGAATATTATAAACAGCTTATGTGGATGCTCAGTTTTCAGCAATGATTTTGGGATCCGTAATTTGACGTCAATGCGGCTTTACATTTTAATTTACAAACTCTCGCCAGGGGCTTGTCCATCATCTCCCCAACATGCTTAAATTGCGGTGAACCCTGGCTCGTCTCAGGCCATACTCACAAATGTGAGTAGGCATGCTTTTAAAAGTGAGTCCGTGCAATCAAAGGTGCGCTACAATGTGCGCTGAAATGCTTTGCACTGGTTGACCACAGAGAGTCGTGATGTCATGTGGTCACCAGGGAAATGAGATATTAGTTACCTTACTGTGTCAGTTAGGAGAGTTCATTTATAAACCTTTACATTTGTAATGCTTTCTGAGGCTCAAAGTGTTCATGCATAAGGTTTTGTTTGTCTACTCCTTTATCTGTAGGATGGAGTCATATCTGTTAGTATGCATTGATAAGCATAAAAAAGCACATACCTCTTTGGACAAAATGTATGTACCTTAGAAAGAGTTGCAAAATCCTCATATAAAATATAGATTAAAAACACGGAGAATAAGCTAAGATACCCGAACAATAACATTTGTTCAAGTGTTAGTAAAATTATAGCTGTTATCAACTTTTCTATCACCACCACCTGTTGCCAGATAAAAGGGTAAAAAAACAATTATAATATTTTGCTACTGGAAAAGGAGGTTCCAATGGTGTAAATGCTTATCCCGAGCTCTCATACTCTGATGGTGCATTGTCTTTGAGTTGTGCGCCTTTCGGCGTCATCTGGTCCAACACCATGTGAGACTAGGCTCTAAGAAAAGCTGTCTCGGGTGTGGACCAATCAATTTCAAGGACAGTGCACACATTATCAGAGTTGTGTTTTTTGTTTGCATTCCGACCGCAGGCATTGTGGTCAATGCAAACATGACTCCTTGTAAAAAAGGTGCCAGTTTTGTTTGCCAGATAAAAGGGTAAAACACCAATTATCACCACCAGCTGGTTTACTGCCCGGTAAAATAGCACCTTCTTGGGTGTGCCATGAGGCCACAGGGAGTTGCAAGAGCGAGGTTGTGAGAACGGAGTGGTGGGAATGATGCCACATGTTATGAGGCTGTTAATCTGGGTTGCTCTGCGGAGTAGTAATGGGGCAACTCACAGTGTGTAATGAAGTGTAGGAGGTGTGAGCAGCAGTTTGTGGGTGTGTGTGTATGTGTTACTGAGCGGTAGTGTAGCGGTTAACGCGCTGCGCTACGAACCTGGCGACCCGGGTTCGATTCCCGCTCACCGGCCAACACCAGTGACGATTATTTGAACCGGTCCTGGGCCTCCCCTAGGTTGACTCAGCCTCAAATTAGTACCTGGTACGGTGTGTAAACATCGCTACTAGGGAGACAAAGGCGGCCGGGCGTGGTGTTGGCCACCCACCCCCTCGTGCGCCGTGCCGGCCTTCATAAGTGCTCACTAACAGCAGTTGCCCAATAGTCTGTTAAGGCGATAGGGGGATCTTTGTCTTTGTGTTACTGACCCAGCAGTTTTGAGATGAGTGCCCGTCTCTTTAAGCTGATGTATTGCCAACCTCCCCAGAATGGCTTGAGAAAGTCTTCAACCACAACAGTCGACATGGAATTGATTCCAGATGAAATTGTACTTTTGAGAAACGTGGGGAGATAAAACAGCGGTATTTAATGTTTAACACAAGTACAATTAGAATTATTATAATATCATTGGCTATATGTATATAAATCATACATTTGTCATATATAAACGTGATTTATAATTTGTAAACAAGCTTCAACTGTACTGCAAGTCGTTGATACCTTATTAGATCAACAAGATTTTATTCTTGAGGGCATAAATGATAATAGCTATTCTAGTCGATACATGCAAACTAGTATTCTCTGTCAAAGGAATGTTACATACCATACTGTGGGATCCATAAGAATGTTATGCATGGAGAGGGTGTAAAATGGAATATTACTTCGAGGAGTAGAGGGCATGAGCATGATGGTCTCACCTTAATGTTGCACTGTATGCACTTGCTACAAACAGGCCTGGCAGTCCAGGCAGATCTCCTAAGAGGTCCATTACCAAGAAAGGCATCAACTGTGAAAAATGTCATTAAATAATGGAACACATTAAACAGTGCTTAAAATAAAACATTTCCATCACATTTTCACTGTGTGCCTCGGTGTTATAACTACTGAATTTATTTTGTTTAAATAATAGCCTTGAATGGGTGACTATCATGGAAAAACAGATTGTCATAGGTCTGACTGGGCTATGTGTTTGGCAGCAGAGTGCAGTGCAGCAAACTTAATTGTTGTACTGTACTTGTATGTTATCTGCCTTCACAACTCCCATAAAGCAGCATGATGAAGTATGGTGAAATAACCGCCATGACCCACAAGGCATAGAGAGGCCCTCATCCTACAATGGATTGAAAGGGCCGTACATGTACACATTAGCCTGTTGTATTAAATTTTTAACATTACCAGGGAGGGAAATATATATAAATATGCACACATTCACAACTTGACTTCAGTAGCCATACTGTAAGTGTTCTTAGACTCAAATAACTATTTCTTCAGCACTTGAGACAAAAGGTAAGTCTAATTTATGCTTCTACATTATGGTAAAATAGACATTTCTCGGTGATTTAGCAGATATTCGATCGAATTCCAATTTCTTTCAACCCCAGCAACCGAAAACAGAAGAGAATATAGTATCAGAGCAGTGAATTTGAACAAATTGAAGGTCAGTTATATATAGTGCTACAGTGACGTAAAGTGAGGTGTTTTATGACGTAGTTTTGTGCAAGAATCACTGCCATTAATACAGTGTTACATTGAACTGCAGTGAAGTTTTTTATGACATACTTTTGTGCAAGATTCACTGCCATTAAATTGACACAAGATACAATTATACTCTGCTCAATTTTTTCGTAAATATTACAGCTTCCGTCCTAGGAAGAGCAAACAAGCTCGTCTCTCCATAAAACATCCACTGTTGACTTAGTTTATAAACCCTGGATTTGTGTTAATGGCATTCCATTTGTGAGTTAGAGACTCTGGATAAACTGTACTGTCATTACCTATAAGCATTAACCATAATGTTTAGCAATGCCTTTTTGGTTTTGTCGAACACAAACATTACAATTGATATAAAGTGAAACACTTTGATTAACCCAGAAGTTGACGGCAAATTCATCATATTATCCACAAATTTTACCATCAGAAGTGACCCAAAAGTAGGTCTAATGGCAGTATGCAATTAACCGTTTTATTCGTGCAAATATGGGGTAAGAGGAATAACCTGGAAGTGGTGGAAACGTCATCCTTTTATCTGCATGTATCTATTAATAGTTCAGTGGATAAAAGTGCGTGAACACGCGCGTAAATATCAGAAGGGAGAAGAGTTATAGTGAAATGTGTTGAATATGGCCGAAACAGACCGTCAAATCATTATTGATATTTGGGTTAGGCAACATAACGATCTGACCAATGTCAGATCAATACATGGTCTAACCCAAAAATGTATTATGAATCATAATATTGGCTGCAAAAACCAACGATTTAAGACCCTTAAATGTTGCATGCATAAGGGCACTCACTTGATTAGAGTTGTCCACTATATTTGCCTTCAAAGGGTCACACTCGGAATACCAGGCGTACATCACCAGGCCACACAGATCTCCCACAACGAGCAGCACACACATGCCCAACAGGTTCAGGAACACCGCCCTGCAACAGGAAACAAACCACACTTAAAATCATCCTCACCATCACCACTGTTAGTATTACCAGACCCGTATTCACATACAGCGATACCTGGACTTTCGTCGCTTCGCTCTTTCGGCAGTTTTCAATTATCACCACATTTAAAATTTCGTCTACGCGGCTTTCCTCCGTTCAATTTCATCCCAAGCCTTCCACGACGTTCGCGCCACGCGCCATCTTTTTTTTTCAGTTTTTTAATAGAAGTCGTTCAGTGAGCATCTCTTATATTTGTGTTTATTCATATATTATTAATTCTGTACTTATTTCTGTGATTATACTGTAAACAATTAATAGTTATTTTTGTGATAACAATATCATACTACAGCGTTCATAGTTATTTTCGTGATTAACAGGTCCCTGCGGGGTGGGCTGGTAGGAACGAATAACCAAAGAATATAAACATAATGTATTATTACACTTACTAATAAGGTTTTTCCCCTTTTTTCTGGCAACAAAACTGACACCTTTTGAAAGGAATCATGCTTACATTAACCACAATACCTGCAGTCAAATGCAAACAAAAAACAATACTCTGATAATTTATGCATTGTCTTTGAAACTGATTGGTCCACACCAGAGATAGCTTTCAAAGACAATGCATAAATTATCAGAGTATTGTTTTTTGTTTGCATTTGACTGCAGGTATTGTGGTTAATGTAAGCATGATTCCTTTCAAAAGGTGTCAGTTTTGTTGCCAGAAAAAAGGGGAAAAACCGTATTAGTATATTTTGGTACTGGCAAAGGAGATCCCATGATGATATTATTACACTTGTTTAGCCAGGAAAGCCTCACTGAGTGTAAAGGTTTTTGTAGGGTCCTGCCAAGTGTTTGCAGTAGGGGGCGATGTTGCTACACCTAATCGGACGATACGAAGGGAGAGTTTGAGGCCTAGTTCTAGGCTTTAGGCCTAGCTGTAGGCTTTAGGCCGCTGTGAGTTAATTTTTAATTTAAATGTTTTAATTAAAAGCTATCTCAGGGAATTATAAAATAAGGGAATGTTACACTTGTTTAGCCAGGAAAGCGTCACTGAGTCTAAAGGTTTTTGTAGGGTCTGCCAAGTGTTTGCAGTAGGGGGCGATGTTGCTACACGGACGGACGGACGGACGGATGATATAATCTATTGTAGGCTGGTTCACTTCGTTCCTAACAGTAAAAAATATGTGTACAGTATTCATACTGTGCTTATTTTTGCGATTACTGGAAAATATTTTTTTTCTGTGCTTTAATATTTCATAATGGGTCCTAAGTGTGGTGATAGTAAAGCTAGTTATTTTTATGTTTATTTTTAATTTATTTCTGTTTATTTAGGTTTCGCACGCATGTGTTGTATAGTTCCTGTAGTTATTTGCATGCACATTTTTCGCCAGCCGAAATTAATTTGCAAACTAAATAAAGGCTCTGCTTTGGCATTCGTCAATGCTCTGATCCCTAACCAGAGGAACGTGCGAGGTATTCCTGTACAACCTATTGTCACATAAGGGGGTTTTTCCCTCATAATTTTGGACACTGTTGAATCGCCTTATATCCTCCGGTGTCTACATCAGCATGAAGCAATGGCATTCTCACAGTAAAGCTGCTACTGGTGTACTGGTGGTGATGCTAACATACTGGCAGGAAATCGCAATGACATATTTTATTTTAAATTTCATGAAACAATTATTTCTGACTCATTCTATTAGCATGTACATTATGTGGAGCCGGCCTGTAAAGTTTGAAATTCCCCCGTGCATTTGTCCAAACCACCTCTGCAATTTGTAAGAAGGTTAGAATCCCCAGAGCAGGTAACCAGTTATACTCCTCTAATACATACACATCACACACACGTGTTTGTGTCTATGGATGCATTGGTGGCACACCTATGCAGCATAACACATCGGTCCTCATGAAATAGTCTAAAATCTAAATGTTAATCATCAACTCTGTTTATCAGTCATTCATTGAGTGAGCTGCAGACTCTCCATCAGAAGTTGCCTGAGATTCAGCAGCTGCTTTCCCGTTCGAACGTGTGGCATGAGTCATAATCTTTTGATGCATAATCAACGTTTTTGGATTAGATCGCGTTATTTATAAATGTGTCGTAACCCTCCACCACCCGACACGGCCAATCAGCAAAAAAGTGTCACGTTGACAAAAGACAAATATCTTCTTGGTTCTTTCGGTAAAGTCACGTAGAAGGGAAATAATAAAATAATAAAAATAAAACATAATAAAATAATTCTCACGACGTTTCGGCCACAACGCAAGCAGCCGTCTTCAGGTGAAGAACATTTCTGTCGGAAAGACAGCGTCTGTCTTTCCCTTTTACGTGACTTTACTGAAAGAACAAAGAAGATGAATCCCTGCAGTCACGAAAGCTTTAAATCGAAAAGACAAATAGTTCACTACTTTAGCCCACCGGTGTGTTGAAGCGTGAAACCACAACATTTACAAATAACGCGATCCAACTCAAAAACATTGATTATGAATAATATTGGTCGCGAAAGCCTACGTGTTAAATCTTTTGATGCCACAGTCCGCCAAGAACTTATTCTGGAAATGAATTGAGGAGCCCTTTGACCAAGTCAAGGGCACGAGCCAAATCTGTCTTTAGAACGTGGAGCCAATCGTCATCAGGCTGGGTGCGATATGGCAAAAGACTGGTGAAGCTTCGTGTTCAGCTGCTCATAACATTCAACTTCCGACTGCTTCGACATCAAGATTTTCTGACCGGGGTTGCGAATTGTGGGAGAATTAATAATTATTTATAAAATGTTTAGCTTTTTTTTACACCGCGTAATAGTGTACCGCCAATATATTCATGTCTCAAAGTCCATTCTGCTGACGCCACTGGAACTCTCCATCGCTTCAATGTTTCTGCTAATCTTTGCAATTGTTGCAGTCAGGATCCCCGAAAGTTAAAAGTCCATTCCAACAGTTTCATCACCACGACGTTGACACAACTACACTTACGAAGTGATTTGTAGAATCCATTTAGACTGGATAAAGGCATAGCCATAAAATGGAGTAAGAGTTCGTCATCTCAGATTTGCCGATGACTGCCATTATAATAACCAATGAAACTGAATTTCTGAAATGTGTGGGTTTTCTTGTTATGTACAGATTTGATTCATAATTGAAAAGCTAAACAAAAAATACTCTAAATGTGGACAAAATATATGTGCAAAAGACGAAACTTATTATTGGCCAAGACTAATTAGAGAATCCATTGAAATTGAGAGAAATACAAATAATTTTAACCGCTCTGACAGCTACAGGCTTAGTGCGGCCTGGAAGCGCATGATTAAGTAATACTGTCATGCCGCCGCCACGAAGCCGTTCAGCAGGCGCCCCACCTACGACCTCGCCACCACCAAGCGACGGAGCCGACCCCGCGTCCCCCTCACCTCACATGAACACACCCGCACGCATTCCCCCCCCCCCCATAGAGCTGGAAGGGAAGGTCACCTGATCGACCGGTTTTTATCCGAGAAACCCTTATCGGGATTAACTATCACGGTTTCCGGCGATCAGGGAATTGGATGACCTCCCCCGTGCTACGTGGCACAGCGGCGCTGCGACCGGCCTTAATATGGTGTGGTCGCGGCGTGGGGCATTCGGCCACCGTGGTTGAGGCGCATTTCCCCCCACACACGCAAGTATCGACGGGGCAGGCAGAGGGAATAAGCATTGTGATGGAGGAGCATCATTAGAAAACACGCAGCGCATCTGAACTGCAATAATAGCGAAGGCGCACGGTGCGTGAGAAAGGGATTGATTGGAATTTGCGCCGTGCAGGTCGCTCATTGATTAGCGGAACAAAGGCACCGCGGAGCCGCCTGGCCCGGGCGAGGGGGGCGCGTGCCATTGTTTGGAGTTTACGCCGCGCGGACAGAGGATTAATTAGCATAGCGAAGGCGCACGGTGCGTGGGAAGGGGGTAGGGGCCCGAGTCCGGGAATCAGGATAAATGGGGAGCGCAAAGGGGAAATCGCTCTCTGACTCCAGCGCCAGGCGACCAGACGCAGCTCCAGCCAGCGACCCGGACGTCCGTGCGACGCACCGAGGTACGCTGTTAGCACAAGGATCAGCGGACCGCCGTGGACACTTAACAGTGAGTAAGAAGGTGAATTAGAATCATAGCAGATACATCGGGAATAGGTATAGAGGTATCAGCGTAGGCCAGCCTCGTCGACTCACTGATTTAACACCAGTCCCAGGTAGCAGACAATAAATCATTAATAGCTGATCGTGGCCTCGTGTGATCTCGTGTTATAAGTGTGAACGCGTGTGGTACTGTGTATGCGTAAGCTCGCGGCGTGCGTAATCGGCGTACCCCAGGTGCGCGATCATAACGTGAGCGGCCAGCGGGCGGCGAGCGCGGCGCAGAGCGGCGCAAGAGTGGGTATCGCGTGTGGAGCTGTATGGGTGTGCGCGCACGTTCACGACGTGTATAATACAGGTGCGCGATCCTAACGTGAGTGGTCAGGGTTGAGTGAGTGCCGCGCAGAGCTGTGTGTGGGTGTGCGCGTACGTAATTAACCATGCCTACTACGCGGACCCGCGGGGGAGGGGAATCCTCGAGCGACGGCTCTCACCCCATGGGTGAAGAACCCAGCAGCGGTTCGCCTAGCAGCGAGGGGGCGAGTAATGAGGTTAACCCGGCCGTTAGGGGTACCGAGGGAGGGATCTCGGGGGGCCAGCGACCCTCACAATACATATTACAATTCCTTATAGAGGAAACACATACTAATGAACTAATTACTAATCTAGTATATAATTACAATACCGCCCCCTCCTCCGCCTCTGATCTCTGCACCTGATTGGGTTCCGTGCTGACGACCGGAAGCAGGTGGAGGGTTTCACAATTCTGGCAAATCGCCCGATGAAGCTGCATGCAATTACCAGCGAAACGTCGTACTCGGATCGTAAATGTTGTGGATTCACTCTTCAACACACCGGTGGGCTGAAGTAGTAACTATTTTGGGTTTTGTTTACGTGACAAATCCCTTACTGATTGGCCGTGTCGGGTGGTGGAGGGTTTCGACACATTTATACTTACGCGATCTAACCCTAAAACTTCTATTATGGCCGAAACTTACGTACAATGTTGGCTAAACAAAATTAAACAATTGATGAGGGGCACAAGTAGAAAACACAGCACTATACCCTGGGAAGTTATTGAAGGCGAATTGGGATCAAAGTTTTGAAATATGTGAATAAGAGTGGGATGGAGTACTTATGAAAAATTTAACTCAATATTGAAAAGCAAAATACCAAGGTGCTGTAAGAAGCCAGTCTTTTATCAGTGCATATTATCCGTTGTACCACGTGGATCGGAAACATAGACAAGTGACAAAGAAATGGAACAAAAAACCCTGAAAAGTGCACAAACCAGTATGGATAGGTGCATGCTTATGAATGCATTGGAAGCCAAAGAACGAAACATGGTTTATGGAACAAGCACACGTTAGAGACTTGAACAGGACACATCACGAGGAGGGATGATGGTCGATGGTCTACGGAATGTCAGCCAACGGAAAGTATGTGCCCAAGAGGATGATCCCCATGGAGATGTGATATCTGTACATGTGTAGTACCGTCGAACACAGGTCGACACCCGGGGTTGAGGCACACTGATGTTTATTATAACTTCACACTCGGCACAGGGCAACGTATACTGGAGGGGGTAGCGGCCCCCTCACCCGGATAACTGGGGACACACCGCTGGCTATCCCTAACCTACCCCCGAGTCCTCCACTAACGGGCTAGGGGAGGCTATCTGGCCCGACACTGGTGAGTCGGGCTACGGTACCTGGAGTCCCAGAGTGCTGACTCTGGTTCACAGGACCACGCCACTGGCTCTGACCTGCGCGGCCCTTACAAGGGCGGCGTTCCAGGGGAGACCAGGGCTCTCACTAGGCAGGTCTTCAGTCTTCAAGAGTCACCACCACATTCTGCCTCGAGCCCTCCGGCTCATCCCCTTATATCTCGAACCCCTCCCCCCCGCTGGGGTACCATCTGCGGACGTCGGTGCGAGCACCCTCCCGTGTGCTCACTAAGCCCCGCCCACTGTGCTAGTTTCTCATAGGATCCCATACATATCACCCCTACACATCTCTCCTCCGTAAGACCCCTACATCACCCCCCCCTGTACAGCTCGCAGCCGTCCCGGCTGCAACATTGACAATAAAAGTTAAACCCCTCTCCATCCCCCAGCGTGTGCCTCATTTTTTTTTCAACAATAACGCAACGAGAAGAACAACAGGAAGGAAAAATAACCCGACGAACCCCGCCCGAATAAATACGAAATCCGTAATACGAGCGTATATACACGTGTTTCTTAACCTGGAATCCCCCCCAGCACACCCAGAACACCCAGAACACACACACACAGCACGCCCAACAATCGTACAATGCAACGTGCCGGGAACACAGCACGGACGCCCCACACCGTGAGCACAACATGCGAATGAACATCGGAAAAGAGAAACCAAAAGAAATACCCCCATCAAAAATATATATATATATATTTTTTTCTAATTTCCTCACAAGAGTTTTCGCATTTTTGCGCGCGTCCTCGCCGCAGGCCCGTCACACGGGACAGGCCCGACCGGCAGGTCGTCGGCCGGCAGGTGTTCATCACCGAGTGAGTCTGTTGCTGACGTCGCAAGACCCTCAGCATTTCCTGTGGGGGTCGTCGGGCGTGAGCCCGTCACTCCCGGTGCACCTGTGGGTGGTACAGCCGGCAGCACGTTAGGTGAGAGAACCGGAGAAGACCTCCCTGAGTCGGACGCCCCCCCACATGTTTGGCCACGCGCGTGTGTAGTGGGACCTCGCACCGCAACGAAGGGTTTTAGCCTGGAGGGGTGTACAAACCACCGGCGCCTCCCCCATTGAATGCGCACGCACTGAGGTCTCAGGACCTCAACCACCTCGACGGGACCCCGCCATGGTCGCAGCAGTTTAGAGGAGGACGCGAGCGGTACCTGGGGACAGTGCAACCATGCCCTGTCCCCCGGCTTCCACTGTAGCACATGCGCGCGAGCCATTCTGAGGCGCTCATTAGCCCTCTGCCGCCTGTCAGAATTTTGCATGGCAGCATCCCGCGCTTCCGTTAATCTTTCCAGGTTGAATTTAACATGTTCGGCCAATTGAGTTTTTCCCTGAGGCGCTGGGATCTGCAGCTGGGCCTGAACAGGTGGCTCCGGTTCGCGGCCATACATAAGGAAAAAGGGGGAAAATCCCGTCGCAGCATGGGGGGCCAACCGGTATGCTGACAGGACCCCCTGGATTTTCAAATCCCAATCTGTCTGTGAGTCAGAAACGTGCTGCGACAACATCGACGTGATGGTACGATGCAACCGCTCGACCATCCCGTCGGTTTGTGGGTGATATGGAGAGGTGCGAATCTTTTTAGTGCCAAGGATCTCACAGACCTGTTTGAGCAATTTGCTTGAAAATTTTTTACCCTGGTCGGTCAGCAGCCGCTCGGGAGCACCTTTGTCAAGGAAATAGCCCTGGACAAAGGCCTCCACGATGGCTGCCGCCGACTGGTTGGCCAGGGGCCAGGCCATAGGCCAGCGCGTGAAATATTCAACACCGGTTAGCAAATACCTATTTCCCCTGGGGGTGGCGGGGAACGGTCCTAGAATGTCCAGCGCGACGAGTTCGTTTACCCGGGAAACCCTGATAGATTGCAGGGGCGGGTTCGACTCCTTCGCTGGTGGTTTGCGCTGCGCACACTTAGGGCACGATCCTAATAGATCCCCGACATCCCTCGTCATGCCCGGCCAAAAGAAATCAAGTTGGAGCAAGGCCAGGGTCTTTTGGGTACCCAGGTGGAGGAGGCGCTCGTGAGCGGCCCACACCACCCTACCCCGTAACCCCGAAGGGACCACTAGCCGGTGTCTACGGGATTTCCCGTCCCAATGCATTAACAACCCACCGAGCATTTCCCATGCGTCGGCATCACCCCTCCCCCGCCCCCGGTCCCTGACGCGGCGGCGCAACGCAAGGAGGGAAGTATCTTCCATTTGCAACCGACCCCATTCCGTAGCAGGCAACCCCAACAGGGAATCAGAACCCTGTTGTGCGATGGAATTTGTCATTGGTGCTACGTCGTCAGTAGCCGCCAAGACCGGGACAGGCAATTCAGCAGGATGCCTGCACCGACCCGACCCCAGGAGGCATGCGCATTCGGGGGTGGTCGGCATGCGTGACAGGGCATCCGCGTTGGTGTGGCGAACGCCCTTACGGTACGTGGTCTGAAAATCAAAATCCTGGAGAACCTCCAGCCATCGAGACAATTGACCCGATGGTTGTTGGACTCGCAGGGCGTACTGTAGCGCCGCATGGTCTGTACGGACGGTGAAACACTGTCCGTACAGATATGGCCGGTACTGCTGGATGAAGTAGACAATTGCCAGCAGTTCCCGACGCGTCACACAATATCGTTGCTCCGCTGGAGACAACACTCGGCTTCCGTACGCGACCACCCGTTCCACGCCATCAACCACCTGGGATAGCACGCCCCCAATACCTGTGTTGCTCGCGTCGGTATCGAGCACAAAGGGCTTCGAAAAATCGGGATAAACCAGGGGAGGGGCATTAACCAGAGCGTCCCGAAGTGAGCGGAACGCAGCCTCCTCCTCCTGTCCCCAATGGAAGCGGACCCCCTTTGACGTCAAAGCGTGCAGGGGCTTAGCAATGGTGGCAAAGTCCGCGACAAAGCGTCGGTAGTATGACGCAAAACCAACAAAGCTCCTGACCTCTCCCACCGAGGTGGGAGTCGGCCAGGAGCTGACACACTGCGTTTTGGCGGGATCGGTAGCAATACCCGAGCGCCCTACGATGTGCCCCAAATAACGTACCGATTCGCGCAACAAATGACACTTTTGTGGTTTAAATTTCAAATTAGCAGCCCGCATTTTGAGGAAAACGGCCCGTAACCTCTGGAGATGCTCATCAAATGTTCTGCTAAAGACGATAACGTCGTCCAAATAGATTAAACACGAATCCCACTGCAATCCAGCCAAAACCAATTCCATCAATCGCTGGAAAGTCGCCGGCGCCGAGTGTAATCCCATCGGCAACCGGTTAAATTGGAAGAGACCATATGGCGTACGGAATGCGGTTTTAGGCTTAGATTCATCGTCCAGAGGAAGCTGCCAGAATCCCGAAAGCAAATCCAATGTGGAGAAGAATCGCGCCCCCGCCAAGGCGTCGAGCGATTCATCAATACGGGGAAGCGGGTATGCGTCAGCAAGGGAAATTTTGTTGAGGCGGCGAAAGTCGACGCAAAACCGCAACGATCCATCCTGTTTCTTTACCAGAACGATCGGTGCTCCCCACGGGCTGGTAGAGGGAGAAATGATATCGGCGGCTAACATGTCATCAACAGCCGATTTGACATGGTCCTTCTCGGCGGGACTCAGCCGGAAGGGATTTTGGCGTATGGGCGCGCTGTCACCAGTATCAATATGGTGACGCAGCAAATGGGTGCAGCCCAGATCGAATTTGTTTTGACTAAACACATCGGCAAATTCGCGCAATAGTGTCCTAAGTTTTTGACGCTCTACATCCGACAGGTCCGTCGATCCCGCACAAAGCGCCTCAAGCCACCCTTCATCGGTGTCCGAATGTGGAGTCGGCAGAGTGGCAGCGTGTACGTGATTTGCAACAGACTCCTCACAGGGCACCGGCGTTGCGTGAGCAAGCACGGTCCCTTGGGGAATGACCACGGCCTGCGACCCCACATTGAGGACCGCGATGAAGGGGTCCCCGTCCCCCCTTACAATGGTCTGAGCGGGCACCAAATGCGGCCCGCTAACCCCAGCCCTAGATGGCCCCAGCAGGACACCCTGGTCCCCAACACCCTTAGCGAAGGGCCTACGAAGCTTAAGGGGCACCAACATTTGTGCCCCCGGCGGCACTCGAACCGTTTGAACTACCAACGCGGGTACCGCCGCGAACGCCGAGCGATCCGTAGTAGGGGAAGGCAAAAACGCCATCCGTCGTCCCGACGGGAGTTCAATGCAACCCTGATTAATCATAATCCGAATCGGCATTTTGCCCAAGAAATCCGTCCCCAGCAGGCACGGAACCGCCAGCGAGGAGGAAACAAAAATAGGGCCGGACAATTTAATATCACCGATCGAAATTTGCGCGCGAATCTGACCCATGATACCCAGTGAGCCCCCGTTAGCAGCGTAGAATGGGACATCAACCGGAAGCAAGGGACGACTTTGGACAGGGAGAATGTTGTATATTAGTTCCGAAATGATGGTCGCCGACGCACCTGTATCGACGAGGATACGCACTTCGACCCCGTCAATATACCCTACTACGGCCGACGACCCCGACGGCGCAGCCAGAACGCGATGGGCCAACACAGACCACTGTGCGGGTTCGAATTGGGTCCCCATAGTGGTTCGTGTTGGCCCCGCGGTATGCAATGTTGGCCCCCCGTTCGTTGCGGTGTGTACATGTGTAACGGGTGTGTGCTTCGGCCAAACATGTGGGGTGCCGCGACTTGCCGGGTCATGTCGGTGGAGCTTGGGAGAAGGAGGAGGAGGAGGCCCGTCGTCCCGGCGTGGCGTCGTCCCCCGCTGTCGAGGGGAGCGGCACCCCAAGGCGACGTGGCCCCGGACGCCGCAGTTATAGCAGCGCGGGAGCGTAGGCGGTGAAGACAGGCGGTCGGAGCGGACCGACCCATCCCGGTCCGCCCGTGCTCCCATCCGCTGCTGCTGTCGGAAGTCGGCGGCGTAGACCTCCTCCGTCGGTGGGGTGACGGCAGCCACCGTACGCCCGGCCGCTGCCCTGCTGGCCTTCCTTCGCTGCGACAGGAGGTTAGCGTGGAGGAGCCGCGCCGCTTGGAGGGAATCCATCTCTGCGTCCTCCTGCGCAACGATAGCGACATCCAGGTCGTCCGCCAGCAGAAGGATCTTCTCGGAGACCATGGCATCCACGCCTTGGTCATCCATGCGAGGGAAGGCCGTCTTGGCCAGCGCCAGAAGGCTCGTACGGTAGGCGAGGGGCGACTCCTTCGCACCCCGCTGGCGATCGTAGAATCGCTGCCTACACTCCGCCGAAGGCCCGTAGACCCCAGCCAGCAATTGCAGCGCCGTCTGAAGAGTAGAGCGCTTGTCCCTCGATGCGGATGTAAGAGCGGCGAGGGCGTCGCCGTCAAGGAGCGCTGGTAGCGCGCAGAGGGCTTCGTCATCTGACCACCCCGCCATTTCTTGATGCGCGAGGAAGCGCCGCTGAAATCCCCCCCAGTCGCCCTCCTCAGCCACGAACTCCTTCAGCGGGGGCAGCCTTTGGTGTAGCGCAGCGGCCGCCGTGGAGGCCCGCACTTTGCTGTCCCTGCAACTCGGCTGAGCGTCAGCACGAACGGCAGATGTAATCGCCTGTCGCGCAGATAGTGACGCTCCGTCCGAAGGTGGTGACGTGGCAGCCCCGGTAGAGCCGACGTGGGACCCCAGGTTGAGGTTGGCCACGCCCTCGGCAGCTGCTGCGGCGATGGCGGGATTTTCAAAAGTGGCGTCGGTAGAAATGGCGGGAAGGCGCAACGGCCGTTGGCCGTCCTCGCCCCGCGGTGGTCCCGCAGCCCCCAGCCGAGTAATGGTCTCGAGTGTGGCGGCAGCGGCGTATAGCAGCTCTGCCAACCTCGCGTGCGCCAGCCGAAGTCCGTCGGGCAGCGACTCCCCTTCCTCCCGGTGCCCCGGTAAGGATGCATTCTGTACCAGCTGCTCGTTGCCCCCATCAGCCGTCTCTGGTACCGCCATTTCCGCGGTGTCCTCCGCCTCTTGCACCCCGGACCGAGCCGTTCGGCGCGTGTCCATGTTCGTTGTTTACTTCTGACGCCAGATGTAGTACCGTCGAACACAGGTCGACACCCAGGGTTGAGGCACACTGATGTTTATTATAACTTCACACTCGGCACAGGGCAACGTATACTGGAGGGGG
The DNA here is from genome assembly GCF_965212315.1 of Lampetra planeri. Lineage (NCBI taxonomy): Eukaryota > Metazoa > Chordata > Hyperoartia > Petromyzontiformes > Petromyzontidae > Lampetra > Lampetra planeri. Next base: position 33,284,041 of record NC_136107.1, read on the forward strand.
TAGCGGCCCCCTCACCCGGATAACTGGGGACACACCGCTGGCTATCCCTAACCTACCCCCGAGTCCTCCACTAACGGGCTAGGGGAGGCTATCTGGCCCGACACTGGTGAGTCGGGCTACGGTACCTGGAGTCCCAGAGTGCTGACTCTGGTTCACAGGACCACGCCACTGGCTCTGACCTGCGCGGCCCTTACAAGGGCGGCGTTCCAGGGGAGACCAGGGCTCTCACTAGGCAGGTCTTCAGTCTTCAAGAGTCACCACCACATTCTGCCTCGAGCCCTCCGGCTCATCCCCTTATATCTCGAACCCCTCCCCCCCGCTGGGGTACCATCTGCGGACGTCGGTGCGAGCACCCTCCCGTGTGCTCACTAAGCCCCGCCCACTGTGCTAGTTTCTCATAGGATCCCATACATATCACCCCTACACATCTCTCCTCCGTAAGACCCCTACACATGTACAAGAAGTCGATTTTACATTACACGACTATTAGGCATTGGTGTTAGCAGTGGGAGGCTTTCATGCAGCGGTGGATACACAACAGCTAACGATCCCAGGTTGTCACACAACAACGTGCATTGACATGAGGATTGCCTATAATGGTATGTCATACATCTCAATTACTCTAAGGGACTGCATAATGAATCCACGATGGTGGTCAAGGCAGGAAAGTGATCCAATAGCTAGCACAGCAACTCACTTGATGGCATCTCGCTCAGTCCGGCATGCCAAGTAGCGCTGCACCTGCGTTTGGTTGCAGCTGTATGTCGACGTCCAGCTGAATGTGCCCCCAACCACAATTGTCCAAAACGTGTGCCTCTTCCTTGGGTCAGCGTCAAAGCTGTTAAACAGATAGAACCAGACTTTGCAATCGTCACTTTGTCATTATTTTCAATGCATAAACATTTGACGTGGCTGGGTGGTAGCAGCATTTCCAATATCGTCAATTCGAATTCAGTTATGATCGGTAGAGCTAAATGCTGTCGGAAAGACAGGGTCCCAATGAGGAATGACGCTGTCTTTCCGACAGCTCTGTTTCTTCACCTGAGGACGGCTGCTTGTGTTGTGGCCGAAATGTCGTGAGAAATTATGTTATTATGTTTATTTTTTATTATTTTATTATTTCCTTTCTACGTGACTTTACCGAAAGAACCAAGAAGACATTGAAGGACTCTCAGGACCTAAATGTGACTTCCTGCAATAATGCGGACATCCAGAATAAACACCCCATCGACGACACACTTCCTGATATTGACATTCTGAAGTAACCACCTACTGCATCAGAAAACCAACAGGCCAATTTGCACATCTCGTTCATATGGACCATATATAGTGAACCACTGTAGTCGGTGCTTCTTCAATAGGAGGAATATCAACACTACGCCGAACTCTCTCCTGAAGCCATCTCATGGCCAGCAGACCTCGACATTGGCATTTAGCTTCTGAACATAATGCTATACGCAAGAACAGAAGAGCACATTTACAGCTAGTTGACCAGGTTCAGAGCAGAGTGCTGCCCCCTGCACCAACACCCAATTGATATCGCTTCTCTGACAACTGTTAACGACGTATATATGTTATTTATAGGTATTCTTCGCTTAATTTCTAATGTTATGTATGCGTGTTAATTCTAGATTTGAAGCTTTCGCGACTGCAAGGATTCATATACTCTTTGGTTTTTTCGGTAAAGTCACGTAGATAAAAATAAAATAAATAAATGAAAACAACTAAATTAAATCACGACGTTTCGAGCGCAACACAAGCGTCCTTTTTCAGGTGGGGACAACGTAGCCAAAGCACAACCGCTTAAGTGTGACACACTTACATACTTAAGCGGTTGTGCTTTGTGACACACTTACACACTTAAGCGGTTGTGCTTTTGCTACATTGTCCCCACCTGAAGAAGGACGCTTGTGTTGCGCCCGAAACGACATGATTTAATTTATTTGTTTTCATTTATTTTATTTTTACCTACATGACTTTACCAAAAAACCAAAGAGTATGTATGCGTGCGTTTTAGTGAGAATGAGGAACACACTTCCAGAAGTTTATGCGCCCTCCTGCCTGGGAGACGCTCCACACGTTGGAGAAGCCTCCGAGGCGTAGAGAGCCCTGAATCAGCACAGCCAAGAGGCCAGCCAACATCACGGCTGCCTGGAACACATCTGTCCACACCACAGCACGAATACCACCCTACACACACACAGACACATACATAAATCATCTGTGCAGCCTACACATGATGTTGAGGGGCAATTGCTGTTATTGAGCACCGATGATAAGTCAGCATGGGACATACAGCTGAGAAAAGAATGTTCAAGAAAATGATTCTCATCACATGACATCAATACAACAATTGTAATATTATGGGGTAAGAAAGTCAAAACTAAATATCTGAACCGGTCTTGGAGCCGAGTATAGAATGGCTTATGGCATCGTAGAAATGGCATAAGTTTGGTTTAAGATAAGATATATATACATCTGAGTATATGAGAAAGTTACAACATTTGGCGTTGGTAGAATTAAAATAAATCTCACGAGTGGTTGGGACCACTCGTTCGTGAATTATAACTTGCCTACACGAACGTGTATGATAACGAGGTACTGTATACCACATACTATAATTGATAAAACTCACAAATGCAGTATAGGCGATGCAAACAAGTGCCGTGGACATGATTGCCACCCAGATGTTCAGGCCAGTTACTGAAAAAGACAATACAGCACAATGATAACCTGGAGCTAATGAAATTAAAGGCATTATCCTGGGAAAACAATATTACAGAAAAGTATTGTCATCACATGACATAAATAGAACAATTGGGGTAAGAGAGTAAAACAATAACCTATAAATAAAGTAAATATGTTAACTTTGGTTCGTCAATGATATTCTTTTTCATTTTATCAAAGCACAATACAGTAAGATAATACAGCATTGCTTTACGACTGTAGTGTTTAAAATGACAAAGCAATGGTAAATTGCATTTTGTACATGTTAGTTTTTGAGATGGTATAGTAGTGGCATTATATCATGATGCCAACCCTTCAAAGACCCAGTCATCGTATGTCTCAGTGTTGATGAGGATCTCTCTATAAGATTATCCTGCACGGTTCTGTAATTCTTACACACTACACCTATTTCTGCAGAATGGAAACTTGTTCGAACTTGGGTGGAGTTAGGTTTGGACCAGCAGAAAATATTGAATAAAACATTGATTTAATCCATCAATCGCTAGTTGGACTTGATCAATTTTACTTGACTGTTATTCATGACTAAATCAGCAGGAATGTGCCTGGTTTATTCAGATCTTGGTAGCTAAACAGTGCTCAGTCTGGACAATGCCTTCGATGGGAAACTACCACCTTGAAATAAAATAGGTGACAAATAGGCTGATGTGGGGCTACAGCGTTAGAAGAAGGCAGTTCAGAAAATTACATTGTTATACCATACAGTGCCCCAATGTCTATATACCCCATCTTCATCATCCTGCACTGACCGTTTTGGTGAAGTATGGTCAAATAACCCCCATGCTCATAAACATTGTCTCCATGCTCATTAAAAAAAGAATACCCTCTCCGACCACCTCACGCAACTACGGTAATGTTGCCTCTTGTACCGATAACACCACACCGTTGTTCCGGCTTTAGAACCGTCATCGTGAACTTTAGCTAATTAATGTCTAGTTTTGAGGCAGGGATTGTTCATGACAATGCCAGTCAAATATTCTCAGGCAGTAACTGAAAACCAAGTTTAATGGGGGGGGGGGGGGTGTTGTCAAAGAGTCAAACACTTTAAGCAAGACAAGACGAATGCTTTGCTGATATAAGATCGCCACTGGGTAAAGTAGTGAGCTGGTAGTGGTGATGCGGGTGGAGTTGGTGGAGTTGACATTGAAGGGCATGGGGATTTGCTGAAGGACAAAGGGTGTTAGGTATACCGTTTACTTAACATGTACCCTGTCATCTGAGTTCACATTTGGCTGACCACCCTTTCAATCGGAAGCACGGTATGTATTAGAAGAAAATATAGAACATTTAGTTGTTGGATAGTTAGATCAATAATATGTTGCGTGGTTTGATGAAGTAAAAAAAATGCAGTGTGTATTATTTGAGTGGTGAGGGAATTGCTCTTAGCTAAGATTGCAGATGGCCAATTGAGCTCGATGACTTGCAAGAAAACATGAACAACAAAGCACAAAGGTGAGTGCAGCTGTATATGGAAGAATGTAATTTTATCTTGCTTCATATAATCCGACACTACGGTTTCTGGTGCCCTGCATTGCTTGTTTTAATTTGGCATTAGAATGTCGTGTGAAATGATGATTACAAGTACCCTTTAATAAAGCACTTGCATAATAAAAGCTACTGAGGTGGCAGGCATTTTGCATTAGTTAAAGTGTTATGTATTATTTTAATGCCTTTGGCTGATAGTCACATGTCTACTTCAGTCTACCAGCAACCAGGACATATGATCAATTAAACCCTTTGTAAAACATTTGTCAAATCATCATCAATTGCAGGCATTTATTACGTGATTCTATTACGTTCTGATGAGCAAGTCTGGACTGTTGGGTCTTAGATATGCCAATATTTTACTGTTTGACGGTCCTCGAGTGGCCAGAAACATAACCCTTGCATTGAGATTCATCTTATTTCTGTGTCCTCACCTTGACTGAGCGCTAGGGAAGGTGCATATGTGACCATCCCCAAATACAGCACCTGTTAACAGAAACATGATTACACATTTAACCGTATTAAAATGATATAGAACATTCAACGTGTAATCAAACAATAGCTTATAACGTTGACTTTTCATGTATGTTGAACTTATTTTGGACCGTACGTAGCCAACCGTGCTAACTGGAGGTTAATTAGTAGCCACAGTCAATCCACTCCCCGAGCTATCGACATCTCTCACAGTCCTGTTGTGTAAACATTTACGTTTATTTGTTGATAATGATCATCACCATATATACCATATGTACACAGACCCGTGATGTTAATTCCGCATTAGATGTACAAATATGCGCTGCGCCTCTTGGGCTGATGGCTGCAAGTTGCATTTCGCATGCATTGAACGAGTTTGATGAGTACTTTTAGTTGTTAATACACAGCAGCACGATGATTCCCTCCTAGCTTCTCCCTGCTGGTCTCACGCCCGTCAACATTGTCAAACGTAGTCCTTGTACCGTTTTGACTTTGAGCAACTCAGTGCTGTCAAAAACATAACTCGTGGTAAAATAATGAATACCAGCCATTGAATCAATCCACTGCTGGATGAAGTCCTATCCACGCTCAGTCATGGGAGTTGTGGAGTTATTTGTTCGTAAATTTAATTGACCATCGCCGTCAGTGTGAGCTGGTAAAGGGGGGGGGGGGGGGGGTAGAACCAGTTGAGGTATCACTTCTATCTCATGTTGAATATGCTCAGGAACTGAAAGCACTGTGTCAATCACTGTGCCACTTACCATGTGCATGAAATAGGCACACACCACTCCGTATCGCACCGCTTGGTTGAACCTGGTGTCGAGGTACTGAATTTGCACAAACAAATGTTATTTTTTTCGGAAAGATATTTACGGTATATGCATATTAAATGTATCTATCTTGTTGAAAATATTTAGTGTGGAAAAATTACCGTGAATAGTTATGGGATATAGATCAACACGCTACCTTCAAAGTTGAGGAATGTTAGATGAATGACTTGTTTCTTATGAAACTTTTGGGTAAAGAAATGGAAACAATTGCGGGGATTTTAGACAAGAAGTGATTTCATTTTCATATTTCAAACAAGTGTTACCATATTAATGTGTGAAACAGTTCTCATCTCTGTTTATAGTTTGCAACTTAGGAATTGATATTACTGACCTCAGTGAGATGATTGGATTAGATGACGATGTCCAGAAAAGCAATCCACAGTGTGATATATGTATGTTGAACTTCTTTCACACAGGACGTAGCCAACCAATCTAATCGGAGGTGCTGGGTGTTATGGCTGTGGTCCTGAGCTACATGCAGAGTTAGCACAAGGGTATGCTAGGAATCACTGGGTTACAAAATTACACTTGGATTTGACCATTGCTACGTACAACACGTGGACTTTGTCGGGCAAATCGTGAGGCACGTACCGATACCTGCTGTTTTGTATCGTGACGTATGTAACCTCCCAGTAGCACGGTTAGCAACGTACGGTGCGAAAGAAGTTCAACATACGTACAATATACATACATACATTGGGCCCTTCCTGCCGTAATTAATACACTCTTTCTATCTATCATGTTGGAGATGGAACTGGAAAGAGAAATACATTGGCATGTATTTGGTGATAATAATAGGAGAGAACTCACATACATTTCAATACAGTAGTGCCAACTTTTCCTACCATTTAGGTGGATATGACAGTAATTACAGAGGAGTGAGATTGTTTGTCTGGGAATCAAACATAGAGGTTTCAGATACAAAAGTTAGAGGTTATTAAGGTTATTAAAATATGAATCCCAACCACAAGCCATGAAGATGTAGAAGTAGACGAGTGGTATGGATAAATACATCAACTTATTAAAAACGAGGGCAAAACACATTACGCCATGATAGTGTGAGGCTTAAATACAAAGGTAATTAAGAGGAGCAAATATGAGATGTTTTTTTATTTGGTATCGAATGGAGGAGCAGGAGAGTAGAATGTTAGCTAGAGTTTGCAAGCGTGTAAAACTCATAGCTCTTTAGTGACAGTGTGTGAACTTTTTGGGGTTCAGCCACCAGTAATGATAGTATCTACTAAGACCAGCTTTATGAAGATTATAGTACATTTCTACATACCTTATATATGCTGGAGAGCTGGAGACGGTAGAAAAGTGGGATATAGATGAATGCTGTGACTGAGATTGCAAAAATCCAGGCGATACCCATGAGCACATGCATCATCCCGTACATGTAGATTTCAGCTGGGAGACCAATTACTAGAAGACGAAAAACAGGTTAGAATCTTAGCTCTCACATACTTCTTGGTAACATAGTAAAACAAACTGTATAGGCCATTGTTTATGCATTGCTGGATGCTTTGGCATGCAACATGTAAAACTTACCAGCGATGGCAGAGAGAAAACTTGCTGCTAAAGACAAGGCCACTGGATATGGTGATAGCTGCCTGCAGTGTGAAAAATCAACACGACAAAATATAAACAAAAGCGGCTATGATCCACGTAACATTGCAATAGATACAAATGTAGTTTAAACCTCGGCATTACAAAGTCTTTATGTTTGTGACTACAGAACTGCATTGTGTAATGTTCACACATGCTGGTATACTAATTAGTATCAATTGGAAAAATTTTCAGATAAGATAATTATGCCAGATAAAATCTGAAAATGTTTTGAACTTTTATTCTTTACGTAACCCACACCATCAATGCTAACCCACAGCCTCAACACCAACTCACATCCTCAACAGTAACCCACAACTTTAATAGTAACCCAGCCTCAAAGGTGATTCACAACCACAGTAGAACGATCGCCTACATTCATACAGTTTCCTGCATCATGAAGTGATGTGCACGATGGGAGTATCTACACGATGGTCCTGTATAGCCCGGTACGAAGGAAAAGCCACCATACTATTGTTAATCGTGGCCTCTCCATCCTTGCGGTGATCAACAGGATTTCAGAGGTGAGCTGGAATTAAACTGTCCAAGACCCATCTTGTTCCGATTGTGAGAAAAAATATTGTATCATGCAGTCATTTTTTGTCGCGTATCTTCGATTAAAATTTAATTCTTCCACTACTCCAGCAACAGCTTGATTATAAAAAAAAAAAACACATAAGCAAACATAATTTAACTTACGTAATACATTACATAAATAATAGTAATTGTGGTATTCATTTCATAATAATGTTACGCTGAATATGAATGTTGTCCTTACCTTCTGCCCAAAAGGATATCTTCTGAGGTGTTCTGTCCACCACCTGCGAAAGCATGGTATAATCCTATACAAGCTGAAATTACCAGCATAAGGGCAAATACAACATAGTCCCAGGTCCCAAACTGGCTCGTCTGGACCATCTCTGCCCTCTTTATCCTAAAATCAATGCGATTGTTGACGTTACTGCATTTATATGAAGTCAGTGTAAGTTTGCCTCGATAGCAATGGCGACGTATTTTCTCAAACGTATTTGCTCTGTAAGAAGCTTCTAATGCGATGTTTAACTCCACTTCAAATCCTTAAATAAGTTACTCTTTCTCTCCTGATCTTTTAACCTTTGCCCCACAACGGACTGTGCCTGGTTCGTATCTCTTCGCTGCTCTCACGAGTTTATTATGTACCTTTGCCCTAAGTTGTGTTCGTACTGCATTTGCCTCACATTTGTGTCTGTCTTATAACTGTAGTTTCGCTGCTTGGCTGCGTGCAAGCTTTGTACTTCTCCCACTCACTCCACTGGCACCAACTTGGATTGTTCGAAAACAAGTAATTAATTTAAACATAGTTCAACACTCAAAATAAACCTTATTGTGCATCCTTCTGAGCACCCACTAATACCCACGCCTCACCCCACCCTATACTAAGCCCACGATTCAGTGCCCAGTTTCTCAGTGAACCGTTATCCCCTTTTCGGTCAAAATCAGTCACTACCTGCATGTCTCTTTTCCACGAAATCCATAAATCCCTCCACGTTGCTATCTCGTCATTCAATCTCCCCACAGACAAAAAGCTATTTTTGCTCGTTCCACCTCTTCCGTTATCCCCAATCCCATTTTGCTGTCATTAGTCCCCTCGATCTCACTCCACCTTACTCTACCTCCCCCTGGCTTTCTCCCTGCCCTCTTAATTTTCGACAAAAACTACCATGGAGCCTGCCCGTTCTTCATGTTACAAAACCTTTATCTTGATTCGCCTCCTCACTCAGCATTACCCGCGCCTCTACCCCATCATTACACGTACCATCATCACCATCGTCGTCATCCCCAAAATAATAACTATAGGCGTTCCTCGCATAAAGCGCGACATGCGTTCCTGAAAACTGCAAGTAAGGCATTAACAGCACAAGATTGGGCAGTCTTGACATGAGTGGATTCAACGGACTCCAGCAGAGGGCGCTGTCATAGCATCACGTATTTGGAGGCATTGCTACACATGGACACGTGGGACATTTGGATGTCTACGAGACAGGATATATTTTACGGCTGTCATTTTGCTGTATTGCTATGGCACCATGGGAAATGCTCATAATGTGTGTGCGTCTTGCACAGAATGTGCCACGCAAAATGCTTCACGCTCAACTGCATTTCTAATTCACCATGACTGAACATTTCCACCACCAGGCCACCGAAAAGTCACTGGAGCCACGCCTTAATGCTTTTGTCAGTGGGGAAAAGACATCGATGGCTGGCGGTGACGTGTCTGGTCAGCATTCAGTGTCCTTAGGGGCCGTCCATAAATGACGTCACGCACCTGGGGGGGGGGGGGGTCAAACATTTGTGACGAGGGGGGGGGGGTGACAAATGTGACGTCACATCAAAATGCGCAACTTTAAATAAATATAGACAACACGTTCTACTTAATTAAATAGACGTTTAAATAAATGTGTTCTCCTACAACAACAGGGTGCAGCGGCATATTAAATACGCACTACAATGACAATAGTTTAAAGCGATTTGAAGCATGTTTTATTTTGTGTTAGCTCTGTCCTCTGTCTGGGAAGGAGTGGCACGATAACACTTGCAAAGATGATCCAATGTGATTGGACCTGTCGCATGCATGAGGCCAGATTGATCAAAAGGTTTCCACAAACTTTATGAGAAAAAAACAAAGCAATAATGAATACAGGTAGTCCTCTACTTACGACGGAGATGCGTTACGAGTCGAAAATATCGTAAGTCGAAGAAGGCCTAGCCTACCCAGGAGTCTTAAAGAATGGTGATAATTTAGCAAAACAGAGCAATTTGTCGTGGTAACCTTAAAATGAAATCGCTAAAGCTACGTATCATACGTGCATTGAGCATATCGTAACGTATCATATTGTACTGTACTCATCAAAATTCTGTCCGTCGTCTGCACACTTGAACGATGTTAGGTTGTTGATGGCAATTTTTTGAATCGCTGTCGCCATCGTAAGATCGAAATATCGTAAGTCGGACCATCGTAACTCGGGGACTACCTGTATATGGAAATACTACGTAAAACGACTATTGTCCTGACAACTAGCAATCAGCTTCCATACCACAAATGTAATACAGTATACAAATACATGTTGGAATATGTTACATCATTAATATGTATCCTGACCTTCGAGTGACTTGTGGGTGGGCAAGGCTACATCCATCACGGCAATGTAAACCCTGCCCATGACCACGTGTGTGCTCACAGCAAGTCGTGCCTTTTCACACCAACAGTGAACCATAATTCTACCACACTTTACAAAAAAAAATACGAATAACAGGAAGAACACAGTGCTCAAATCCAGTTTGTGAACACAACATTTTAATTACTGCACATAGACTATTCATAATCCTCTTATCCACACTTTTGTAGATAAATTATACACGTTGGTTGTTTGACTTGCATCCCACTGGGATATTTGCACACAGCGTTGGTGTACGGTGATTTTTTTCTGCAATATTTTGCTGTCTTTTCTTGGATTTCTGTTTGCACTTAGTCACATATTCACTTTAAGATGTTTTTTGTTCATGTTTTTGTTTTTTGTTTGTTGCGGTTGCACCCGATTCAAGAGCCGAATGGCTCACAGGGCTATACCTAATAAATGAACTTGAACTTGAACGTTGTGGATAATAGGAAGAGCAGGGAAAAGAACGTGTTCCGAGAGGATGTCTACCAGCAAATGGAGTGACGTGTGCACATGCTAGGTGGATTATTACATTGCAGAATTGTGGGAGGTGACAGGGGCTAGGGGAGGCCTTCATCCAGCAGTGGATGAATTATGGCTAATGATGCTGATAATGAGAAAAATGAAATCCATGGATAATGGTATAAATCACAGATTGAGTCATGAATAAGACTGAGTCGTGGATAAGAGGTTGTGGATTGGCGTGCGACTGTTAACCACACTGACAGCAACACATTGATACGGTGGTGTTGCGAGGTGATGGCCAGGTTGAGAATACATCACTGAACGTTGTCACCTTCCTAATTTATCATTGTGCATGCTTGCGTCTTCTTGTACACACAGGCCACTATAAAATATGTGAATCCTTTTGAGACCTTCGATTATAGAAACAGATGGCCTGGCTACACAAGGGATTTCAATTTTAATTGCCATACAATGCCCATGATTAGTCTCTAGTTATGTATGATTAGTGCCATGTTAATGTCAGGGCAACGCATGGCCCTAAATCCAGTTTACATCCGTCTGTAGTGGAAGCCACAGTCTAATGCGGTGTGATCTGCTATTTATTATTTTTCTATCTACGTGGCTTTACCGAAAGACCCAAAGAATATGATCTGCTATTGTTTGCAATTATAATCAAAAGTTGAGTCTTTGTGGGAAGTTGAGTGTATATGTGTATATGCATATGGCCGACAGCGCATGCCCACTACTTTTTGAGCCATTTCAGCAGAAATGCTACGTAGCCACCTCCTAAAATATATCTCTCCATAACCCCCCCCCCCTTTGTCAGTGCTAATAGAAGGCCAGTAGTGTAGTAAAAAAAAACCCCGTCACTCCAGTGGTGATCGTAGAGGAGTCACTAAAAGTTTAAGTTACCGAGAGCTTGTTGCAGCATCGCTGCCTCTTCAAATCTACATTCCCGATTGTGAATATATTTTTTTCATTGTGGGACTTCATTTACAGTTTAAACATGTTTGGGAAGAATAGACCGGAGAGTAAAATTTGCATGAACAACTGAGCCATGAAGATACCACTTGGTAAGTGATTCTAATAACTACTGCAGTACACGCAAACAGGAATGTGTACCACTAATACAATTATTCGAATATTATTCAGTACATTTGACATGTAGTTTTACGTACTCATTTGAAAAGACGTTGTCTCTTACTGTGCAGGCGTGACATAGTAAAATATATAACACTATACAGTACTGCATATTTATTTTTTGAGTGTATGTTTTATTGTGTATTATTACTATGTATTCTAATACAGACGTGAGTTAATTTTTTTTTTATAATTCAAACCAGTAAAATGTGTACACACGATACTGTATCCTCTTGCATTGTCAAAAAGTCATTGAGTGGAATGTAAATTGTATTTCGTTGTGTTTATGAGTTGTTAATTTTCATTACATTCAGAAAGTGTAACCTATTTCCCCCCCAAAAACTAATTAAATATATTCACTATATACCTGATTTGGCTACTTTAAACTACATGTTGAACTGTGTTCCAAATGGGATTTGGTCATGAAATGTGATATTTTGGAGTTGGATAATGCTGATGCTCTTCTCTAATGATGACTTGGATTATCACGATTATTAAACGTGAAAACTATTTTTTTTTCTTTTCACCCATTCTAAACGGGGGATATGTTTTTTTTTCTTTTTAACCTAGGCTTTGTAAAGTTTGAAACTGGAATTATTTAGGGAGCTGATTCCAAATATAACTTTTTTTATCATACATTTTGAAAACCAAATCTGCTGATTTTTGGTGTTCCATAACTTCGGGTTTCTTTTTTTACTTCGTATTTTTTAAAATCTAGGCCTTTCTTGCTGTTGTTACCAGATCCTGTTAAAAAATGAAGGAGCCAAGTCTACCCAAATGTACCTTTACTTAACCACTTTCACTTAACATTTTTACAGGCCTTGCTGTTTTTTTTTTTTATAAATTGGCATATGTCGGTGATATAACATCTAAATAATTTGGCTGTTTTTATAAATTCCCGAATGTTTTTTTCTTTCTCAGAAACATAATCACAGCATTGCGCGTGAAACATTAAGTAGGAAAGAACTGCACTTGATGACCTTCAGAAAAATTCACTAAACAAATATATAAACATGTTTTTATTATATACCTGGTATTCAATATCATACATACGTGTGTAATGCATAGTTAGTGTCGGAGAATCCGAATAACACCTAATTTCAAATAGGGACTCCGGCTTACACGCGGCAGAAAGTAGAATTTGCTTTATTACACTGTGACAGCTGTCATTGTGCTAGTTCTAGCAATAGTGGGGTACTATGTGTCTTGGACATTGTATCCACGATAGGGAGAGTAATGGAAAAAAAATCAACAATGCATTGAAATGTCAGAGATGCATGAGAGAGATGGCGGATATGTGTGAAAAGGGGCAGTGAGGGTCTATTTGTGTAAATACAATTAGAGAGCGCCTATGAGAGCTTTCACGGCACAATGCAGCCTGTGCCATATCCAATCCTGATGTTCACACTGCAGCGGGTATACATTGAATGCTGGGTTGACATCGGCGAAGCTCACAGAAAGGCTAAGATACCAAACACCTGTCAAGGCCAACAGTTCCCCACATTGTCATGGGGAAGGAGGAGTTCTTCTGTATGAAAGGGAGCCAATAATCCAATCAGGTTAATGTTTAATGTCGTTTATGTAAAACAGTGTATTTATATTTAAATAATTTGCGTCTTTGAATGATTACTTTTCAGCCCAAATCATGTTGGCTGTATGGGCTAGCCAGAAGCCGGCCCATGGAAATGTGTCCTGCGACGCAGCCCATAATGGAAGTAGCAAAGACGACCATGTGAATTGTGAGTCAGCAAGAAACACAACAAGCAATGAAGACTCATTCTGGCTGGTGCCCAGCCTAGCTATGTCCTTGGTGGCTTTGAGTATGCTGGCAATGGGTGGCAATGCAGTTGTGGTACGAGATTCATGGCGGTCATTCGTTCGCACACGTGCAGGTAAATGTGCGTCACATGGTCTTAAGTAATTCACATGTAAGTGAATGCATGGGGTTTGTGAAAATACATGAGCAACTTGTATTTGATCAATGCACAGGTAATATTATACAAATGTTAATTGGATTTTTACATCATGGGACCTCCTTTGCCAGTGTCAAAATATAAGAATAGAGTTTATCTTCTTGGTTCTTTCGGTAAAGTCACGTAGAATGGAAATAATAAAAATAAAACATAATAAAATAATTCTCACGACGTTTCGGCCACAATGCAAGCAGCCGTCCTCAGGTGAAGAACAGGTCTGTCGAGAAGTCTTTCAGACTCTGTCTTCTCGACAGACCTGTTCTTTACCTGAGGACGGCTGCTTGCGTTTTGGCCGAAACGTCGTGAGAATTATTTTATTATGTTTAATTTTTATTATTTTATTATTTCCATTCTACGTGACTTTACCGAAAGAACCAAGAAGATGAATCCCTGCAGTCACGAAAGCTTTAAATCGAAAGAATAGTTTCCCCTTTTTTCTGGAAACAAAACAGGTGTTACGATGTTAAAACATCAAACTGAAACCTTTTGTAAGGAATAATGTCTGCGTAAACCACAGATACTTGTGGCGAAAATACAAACAAGGGGAAAACCTATTCCTATATTTTGACACTGGCAAAGGAGGTCCCATGATGGAGCTGCTCACCCCGAGCTCTCAATGCCCTGACAGTGGCATTGTCTTTGTGCTGTTCGCCTTTTGGCGTCCTCTGGTCTAACACTGTTTCCAATCCGTTTCAAAGACAATGCATATATTGTCAGAGCATGTTTTTTTTTGTATTTTCACCACAAGTAACTGTGGTTAATACAGGCATGATTCCTTGCAAAAGGTTTCAGTTTGGTGTTTTAACATCGTAACACCTGTTTCTTGCCAGAAAAAAGGGGAAAACCTATTTTTGGATTTGTACGTGTCTGTTGTGACAATATTTAACAGGTAGACGTAACCGTTGTTCCACACTAAATTCAAATCTCATTCGAGTTTGCCATTCTAATTTGCTTGTCGCCATTATTGTAGCATGTGACTGCTTATTTTGCAGATGTAACCGCTGATGACATTAAATCAAGTTACATTTTCGCTCTCGCTGGAAGATAGATGTTTTATTCTCTGCAAGTGTCACTTCATTGTCCAAACAGGATGCATCGTCCACAACATATTATTGACTTTCAGCAGAGATCCCAAATAGTCCAATTGAATTCCTTTATTTCCGTCAGACAACTCTAACCTCTAGAAGTGAGCCATACTGTCTTCTTGGTTCTTTCGGTAAAGTCACGTAGAAGGGAAATAATAAAAAAATAAGAATTGTATTTTATTATGTTTTATTTTTATTCTTTTATAATTTCCCTTCTACGTGACTTTACCGAAAAAACCAAGAAGATGAATCCCTGCAGTCACGAAAGCTTTAAATCGAAATTGAGCCATACTGGTTCAGCAAATGGCCACAATGTCCAAGGGGACAATCTTAACATCTGCCAGACGGCCCTAAAGGTGCGTCCACACCTCAGCGACCTGTTGCACACCAAGCCGATCTCGAAATCGCACAGCTTAATCACCCACAACAGCTTCGTCCGCATCTGGGCAAGTAGTTTCGCTGTAACAGAGATGTATCTCTGTGGGTACCAGTGGTGGGCCGTGTATTTTACACCTAGGCCTTCGGTGCTATCCTCCCGCAATTAAACCGCCTTTGAATAACCTCACCTTGACACTAGAGCTATAGGCTATTAGCATTCGAAGTAACCGCCCATATTCACAGTAACCTTTATCGAGTGGAATAAACTGATTTAACACGAGGCTCAATACCTATGAGAGTTAAAATACATTTTACAAATACTGAAACCATCAAGGATGTACCACTATTACGCAGTATGACAGGATGCTGCATCACTAATAGACATCGCATAGCCCAAATCAATGTCATTACCAAAGAAACAAGAACAAACTCACAACAACCAGTCACATTTACTCATACGACCACCAAGCAAGAAAAAATGCTGTGAAACACAAATATCAGGATTCAACAGGCTTCCCCACAGATTTCAGCCAAGCTGCTGGGCCTAAACGCACATGCCACCACGCACACTCAAAGGCACACCCAGGCCACTGAATCTGAATATCATTCACACCAGCAGCAACGATCTAAAGCAGCGCAACTGGGTTTGCCAGTAAATCCGCCACCAAAAGCCATATCTTCCCCTCCTCCTTCAGCCATTGTGCGTTAAAAAACAACAGGGCTAAGTAAAAATCTAAACAAAAAATTTAAAGCACTACATCTAAACGTCACGAAAGGAAGTTTAAATAAATATTAGATGATGCTACGTTACGTGCTAGCTAGTTTTACTTCAGTTAGCTAACTGGCCCTCCGATCACGCCACACGAAAAATGCTAAAGTAGGTGGCTAGGCCAGCTAGAAGGCTCCGGCGTGTCAAATAATACGCCCAACATGACAAACTCGAAATCTGATTGGTTAAAGAATATGAAAATCAACATTTGCTTCAAAAGTGGAGGTGATTCACTCGAAATTCTGAAGGCCTTAGGGTATTTTTTTCACCTGGAGACAGCACAGGTGGAAAATCTGGTTGGATCAAAGCTGTAATTTATGAGCTGCACTGGAAGCAGCGCAACTGAGGCAGAGATTAGCAATGAAATGACGTTAATAGACTGATGGGAACGAACTTTGTAAAATACATATAGCATTAATGAAAATATATATTAAATGATAAAAATAAAATTTTCTGATCTGACAATTTCTAGGCCAGCAGAGAAAGCGTTGCTGGCCATGACGGCCTCCTCTGGTGGGTACCGTAGTGGCGAGATGTTTTCGCCTTCGCCTGGTATGCAGGAGGACGTGGGTTCGACCCCAAACCCTGACGTCTGTATATTTGGAGTTTGTATGCTCTAACTCCCCGTGGCCACGTGGATTTTTCTCGGGGTCCTCCGGTTTTCCCTCCACATTTAGAAACATGCATTTAAAAAATTTGGCTGCTATACATTTCCACGTGTGATTAGCCACGTCGTTGGGCTATTATTTGTGGCCAGGTCGATTCTGAAAAAGAACCAGATAGCTCAGTGGTGCCTTACCTGGTAAAATAAAGTAATATATATTTTTTAAATCTGACATGGCTGAAGTTTGTTTAGGGTTAGCTCCACCCCTGACCAACATCACCATTCTAACACCCTCCGTTCTACATCTTACTGAAGCAACGTGTTGCGCAACTGCTCGCAAACTTACAATAGACTTCCACACGTAAAGCGATGTAATTGCACGTAAACCAGTTGCGCAGCAGATCGCTCACGCGTGGACACGCCCCACACTTTCGCGTGGGCAACCACAACATCTATGGGAAATGTATGTACGAATGTTGAACTTTGTATGGACGAATGTGGTCAACCATATTCTTTGGTTCTTTCGGTAAAGTCACGTAGATAGATAAACAATAATAAAAGAAAGTGAATAAAAATAAAAAATAATAAAAACAAAAAACACTAATGTAGACTGTAGCCTGGTTCTTAATCGGAGTGAGTGTACTGGCAGTTTATAATGTAGACTGTAGCCTGGTTCTTAACGTGAGTGAGCGTACTGGCAGTCTATAATGTAGACTTATTCTTGGTTCTTTCGCTAATAAAAAAAACATCCGTGTTAATCGGAGGTGTGGGGGAAGGATAGCTAAAAAAAAATCACAATTTCCAGCAGAACTAGCATTCATAGTAAGAAAATTATTTGGTGATGCTGCTGCTTTGGCAGTGGTGCACAAGCACAGTTCAATCAGTACCTCACTCAACACATTACAAAAATGACCCTGCCTTAAATCTAAACAATATATCCGACGTTTTGGACAATGACACTTCCTCATAACACATCATTCAATAGGTACCCTTGACGTCCAGTAGGTCGCCATATCTTCCAACAAAAGTCATTGGGCCTCATTCACATTTATATTTTGGCTGAAGTTCCACAACTTTTAAGCTGTATGGCCAATTTTTGACAGAAAAATTTGTTAATTCCCTCGTATGGAACGCGTCCTGTTATTCAGATTGGTGGGCCAACCAGGGGTTTGATATTTATTCGGCCATATGATGTATAATGGCAAACCTTGCTGTATGTATAACATACAGATTATGATCAATCACTTTTCCTGAACGCTGTCACCAACCCTTTCATTTTATAGACACGTGTCGATGATGCGTGATGTCATCGGCATCTAGAATGTCCCTCTCACATCAATTTTCTTGCACGATTGTATAATGTATGAAGTCATGCTTTAAGATTCAACAATAAGACCCTGTCTGTAGACTATGTAGACAGGGTAGCAATAGCATGATTGCTACGAAGTTGTCTGCCATTTTCATTTTCAGGCAATGCTCCCCGACCCTGTGCTTCCCTGCTCATGGCAAACCTGGCCCTGGCCGACTTTGGCTGTGGTCTGTTTGTCATGCCTGCATCACTGCACGCACTGATCCACGGAGCCTGGGTGATGGGAACACCTGTCTGCCTGTGCATCTGTGCCCTGAACTACTGCTTCATCATCGTAGCGATGGGAACATTAGGTGAGAGAAGGTGCAGGTCGTAATATTACAATTAATTTACCTCAATTGTCTGTCGCGTTTGTAAACTCCGCATATGTCACCGGACATGAGTGTGTCGAAGGTAACTCATTGTTGCCTCTAATAATATTTTAAATTGTCATTAAGCCATAATACATTCTTTGGAATACATTTAATGTTAAGTATTGTTAACAAAAACCCCATGTTTCGTGTTATATTAATTTCAATTTACTGTAAAATGTATTTGATCGGCTTTAATTTTCCGTAAGGGATTCTCAATTGATATATATTTTACATTTTTACAAGGTTGTAGTAATTATAAAGAGC
Source organism: Lampetra planeri (assembly GCF_965212315.1). Classification (NCBI taxonomy): domain Eukaryota; kingdom Metazoa; phylum Chordata; class Hyperoartia; order Petromyzontiformes; family Petromyzontidae; genus Lampetra; species Lampetra planeri. The sequence continues at coordinate 33,302,777 of NC_136107.1, forward strand.
TCATCTAACCATTGGACATCCTTAATCCATCTTGCGTCTTTTCGTCCGTCGTGTAGGTATCATCTCGCTGGACCGCTGCTTAGCCGTGTGGCGAGCTGCCGACTATCGGCAATTACTGCCATGGAAACGTGCGGCTCAGGCCTGTGGACTCACCTGGTTTTCAGGCATAATCTTTGGATGTGTGCCAGCTGCCTGCAGATGGGTCTGGTAACATGTTCAACCCGATTCAACGTCCCTATTTACTTATCCCTTGACTCATTTCCTCGCTGCGGTGTCATAATTGTTCACAATCATAGTTAAAAAAAAAAGTAATTCTAAAGAAACACGTTTGGCTTGGTCATACAAGTTCGCAACCCGGTACAGTCCGGATCATGTGTGTATGTGTGTGTGTAAGATGGATGGAGCCTGTTTGGTTGGCGTGGTTTATCGGCAGGGCGAGGGAGTTGATGTTCATTCTGGTCGGCACTCCGCCGATGAGTTGCGGAGTTGTCGGAAATGTGACTCCACCCATTCAGCCCAGTAAATTGGGATAAATTACTCGTATAGAATTTGAAAGTGGACAACCCAGTAAACATGCAACGTTGGTCCAATGTCCGTTGATGTTGGACCAACGCGTTCACTGGGACATTTATTTAGAACAATTTCCACTTTATTTTCCTTTTTAGGAATCATGCAAACGTATTACCCTAAATTGTACAATAATCAGGCCAATACTCTTTAATTTGCAAACCGTGCTTTCTAACCAATGGGTTACCTGGCCATGTGCATTGTGACTGTCATAGTTCTAAACCACAGTCGCAATACAAGTAATACAAGCGACAATGTTTGTTTTGGGTCACCTTATATCAAGCGATTTGTGGATACGTGTGGACCGAACTGGGGCACATCGACATTCAGTCGCCAACAGGACCACAGCCTGTAAAAAAATATATTCAAACTGGTCTCTGTGCAATGTGAATGATTTTGGGCAGTTAAAATACAATACCAGGCAAACATGTTCACAGAGGCCTGGTAAATTTAATTTCACATTCCATATCTTTTGTCAGTCCGCTGCTGGATGAGGGCCAAGTGGGTTATGGGTGCTATTTGACTCGACTTTAGTTTTCTTGTTCATGTTTTTGTTTTTTGTTTGGTGCGGTTGCACCCGATTCAAGAGCCGAATGGCTCACAGGGCGATACTAAATACATGAAACTGAAAACTGAAACCACGCTGGCCAATGTCGGTTGATGAAGGCAAGGAGCATAGACTTTGGGGCATGGTATAGTACAGCAACGGATTTTACTCTACTGTAATGCTATCTGCTGACAAAAAAACCCACTTTTTATATTAACCACCCCCCCCCCCTCCTCCCCGTCTATATTCAGGCTGCTGGTGCAGGTAGTGCTACAACATAAAATCATGTTGTCCCTGTAAATATCTATCCTTCCAATTGTGTATAAATAGCAAAGTCATTGCAAACGAATTAAATTTAACAATTTTGCCCGACAGTTTATGCTCGCTTTGGATAGCCCTAGTGTTGGATTTATATGGCCATAAGGGACTATCACTTGAATACAAGATATCCCTATACGTACACTTATTAATGTATCCCATAATCCCCCCCAAAACACATCTGGTAATCTTAAGCAATACTCGCACAAGCTTTTTTCACTCCCTGCACACACCACTGCAGCTCCAAAGGACAAAGTGATGCGAGATAGATGTGATGTGGAAACATAATTCCCGGAATAACGTTCCTGACTGTCCTGGCTGAAATGAAGCACCATTTGTAACAACGCTCCTGACACTCTACTGTATTGTGTTGCCCTTTCAAATATGTCCAACCTTAGGTATGACCGAGAAGAACTGATCTGTACGATTCGCTGGGATCAGAATTTCCGGAGTGTGATAACATACACACTGTCCGCTTTCTTCGTGTGTTTCTTCGGGCCCATTTGCATAATAACAACCTCCTACATTGTCATGCTGGTAGCCTACCATCGCAACGCTTTTAGGTATGGCTTCTCAAATTCACGTCAATACTGAAATTGACATACACCCTGCCGTGTGTATAAGGGGCCGTCCATAAATGACGTCACGCGATTTTGGACGATTTTTTACCCCCCCCTCTCATCACACGGCGTCACAAAAAGTCAGACCCCCCTCAAATATGACGTCACAAAGCGTTGCCCCCCCCCCAAACCATATTTCCATTTTGAAAATAAAACATGCTTCAAATCGCTTTAAACTATTGTCATTGTAGTGCGTATTTAATGTGGCGCTGCACTCTGATGTTGTAGGAGTGTAGTTATAACAATTAGTGTTGTTATAACAATTCTATATTTATTTAAAGTTGCTCATTTTGATGTGACGTCACACATCGTCACAAATGTCTGACCCCCCCACCCCCCAGGTGCGTGACGTCATTTATGCACGGCCCCTAACATCCACAATATGTTTATGTGTGTGAAGTTACTTTTTAAATGAAGTTACTCAGTACCTACGCCGTCCCGTGTCACTAACAAATCGGGCAACTCAATGACCACTTGTCACGGGGCTCTTCCATGTCCTCGTCGTTAAAATCATGTTGCCGTTTATTCAGTAGAGTGCTATTCATTTTCATATCTATACTTTTTTTTTTACAAATTACATTTACATTGAACCTGAGGTATTTTTATAATCTACATGCATAAAGAGTCCATTGTAGGTTTTTCACGAGCATTGATGGGCATGAAGTTGACATTTCTTTGCCAAGAGAATGCGAGATATTTCAGCAGGTATTTGTGTTTACGATGTTTGAATTCGTTCAGAAAAAATGACAACAACAAGACTTCCCGTCGCTTGGCCAAGATGGCCCTGGTGATGGTTGCAGCTTACCTCATGTGCTACACACCATTTGCTCTTACTAAGGTGAGTCTTGATTAAATATTGCACGTGAAATTGGAATTTATGCTGCTGATTTTGACCAAAATATTCCACGATGTGCATGTTGGTGTTCTAGTATTGATAAGACTATACACGACAGAAGATACAGAAATATGTACAATAATAACAAAAGGCAATGTATTCTAGATTTGAAGTTTTCGTGACTGCAATGATCCATACTCTTTGTTTCTTTCGGTAAAGTCATGTAGGTGAAAATAATAAAATAAAATAAATATTTTGTTGTTGTTTTTATTTTATTTTATTATTTTCACCTACGTGACTTTACCGACAGAACCAAAGAGTAAAAGGCAATGTCGACAAAATAATGTTTAAAGGAGACGGGCAGTGGAAAATGAGAGCTGCTACATCGACACAGAAATATTTAGTGACACAAGTTCACATTGAACTGCACTGACGTCCAGCTGCGTTCTTGCAGTCTTTATTGGATAATTAATCGACCCACGTGTGTTACAACGTTGTCGAATGTCATTTTGTTTTGTGCGCACCCAGGTGCTGAAGGTGGCCAACGGCAGTCTGGATGCTGTGCCTGCTTGGCTATCAACCACATCGTCTTTTGCCGCATATTCGAACTCAGCCATCAACCCAATTATATACAGGCTCCTGGGCAAGAGTAGAAGAGTGGGGAAGAAAGGAGATGGAAACAAGACGACGCTGTGTTTCAGAGCACGCAATTGGTGTCACGTTTCAGAACACAGGGTGGGTGCAGCCCCTAGTATATCTGCTTTAATCGAATCCCAATCATTTAACCCTCCTACTCCTTCCCTAAGTGCACAACGTGCCAAGGGCGTTGAATAATCAAACAGGGAAATGTTTTTTTTTCTCCCAGGGAATATTGGTTAGCATCAGCATGGCAGGCAATTTCTCCACATACTGTAGTCACGCTCTGCTACGATAAGTTGCACTTTTTTGGAATGCATTAGTTAATTGACCCTGCCTGTCCCAAATATACGTAGTAATTATCTTTCTGATAACAGGTTGGAATATTTTATTATTATTATAAAGGAAACTGGGTGATTCCATTCAGTACTGTAAACGTAATCTCCTACTCGTAAGAGTAGATCCAAGTTTCATCAGCATGGAGGATGTCAGCCATAAATGGATTGACTTCATGTTGAAATCTGATCAAAATCTTTTGTTCTGTGCGTGGATGCACAAGTGCATATTATATTGCTTAAAAGTAATTCAACTGCAGTTCGCTCAACATAGCCATGTCCTACTGATAATTTAACTTGACTGTCAATAATGCTTGTAATGTCAGAAATTTATGACATCATATATTACCAGTTCATCCAGAAAATATTTTAGTAAGGACTGATGTAATCGGTAAATGCTATATATTTAGGAACTTGTTTTTGATTGTGAGCGTCATTATTATTTTAAAGATATTGTGTCAGAAAACAAAATAAATAATGATAAATGAGAACCACGATTGTGCAAAATGGAGGATACAATTATTGTGGATCTCATTTTATACATTGTATCGCCATATTGCAGAAACCCTGGGGTATTCCTTGCTCTGTACTTTGAGTGACAAGGGAGAAGAGACGACCATGGGCTGTATCTCGGCCTCGCTGTGCGCTGCGTTGCACCGCTAGTCGAGTAGATAACCTTGCGTTCAATAAACCCTCGGAGCCAGGATGAACGTCCAACTCCAATCGTCATTTATTGATTGTAACAAGGTAAAACTGGTGAGAAAACACAGATACAGCATCTGTTATAATCCGGAAACACCAACACAATGAACACCACAGCACCAGAACATTGTCTTAGATAACAATAGATCCTGGACGGACCAGGCCCCTACATTACCACTGAACAACTAGACAAGAGCACAAGCCGGTGCGTTGCATACAGGCACATCGTGTATTCATCCCACTGCACCCAAAAAGTACAGCATTACACATAACACTAAACTGTGGATTAGATACTTCGTCATCTTTACTCTCAGGATCGCAACATAGGCACAAGTCTGACTCGACCTACTAAATCACAAGTAACATCCACAATAAGGAAAGTCGCAGGCTTCGTTACTAACTAGGCCTCGTATTTACTACAACAACTTAACGGCACCATAAAGGCATTTACATCACTATAATGGTCATTCCAACATTACAACAGCATTGCCAATATTATAGGAATATAAACAACTTACAGACAATGCTTCTTAAGCTCCCACAATGGACAAGTGCGGCTGTGATCTCACTGAGATGCGATGCATGCCGCCATCTTGAATTATCAGTAAGTTGGCAGAAGCCCGCGTGGTTCACTGAAAATCTAAAATTGTCACTTCCTGGTCACGTGACCAAAATTAGCATAAAAAAACAGGAACTTCCTGTGAACATACGCTCCACATCTGCAGTGAGGCAAGACAGGCTGAAAGAGCAGAAGGTTGGGGTTTCTTAAGAAAAATACAACATAGACACAGGCAATCTGTATCTGGCCCACTGCGTCAAAAAGCAAGAGATTGGTTTTAAATTTATTTGGACGGTTGAAAACAATGCGTAAACATGGATAGTCTTTCCTTGGTCATATATTCTCATAAATAATATAAGATTAAATGATATTATTATAAAGTTCTATATAACGCAGGTGACATTATTCTCTATATCATAGGAAGTTCATTAGATAATGTACATCTAAATTTACAAGATTGCATTACAACCGTTAAAAATCATTCACCTGGAAACTCCACCTGAATGCAAACCCAATATGTAACTGCTATGAACCATAACTCAACTACAGCTTGAAGCCGCTGCACTTTGTCCATAACCACTCTCAACAGTGCAATTGAAAATGTTTCGTCATATAAGCATCTTGGCATCTGGATCCATTATCATCTCAACTTGAAACCTCATCACAATTTTTGAATAAAAAAAAACAAGAATGAAGACGGTGACTTTGTATTGAAACGAATCCCGTTTCTCATCTTCTACACAGAAACATTTCATAGCTGCTCCCTTCACCGTCTTTAAACTCTGAGGGGCATTCATTGGGCCAAGTTCATCTTCAATGCATGCACACATAACCGTCTCTCACTTACACAAAAGTGTTCTTTCAGAACCAAAATGATTGACATCCTAGAAGTCCCACAAAACTCAAGTTTCTTGTCCAAAAAATAGACCAAAAATGGTTCTTTCTCATCCTGTGCTAATGCTCAAAACACCAGGAATTACATCGCTTCAAAACTGTCCTTGGTTAATCTCTAATCTAGATCATAATCTGATGATAAACTGCCGATTATCTATAATACCTTCGGTTTCAATTGCATTTTGCATATATTCTTTACTCTTTAAATATCAGTGTAGTCACCCTATATCTGTTTAATAGTTCTGTAGTTTAATTTGTAACTTGACGTCGATGAGTTTAGAAGTCATCTGCCTAAGCTGCCTTTCGCTGCAGGGAATTTATAAGTGACATTGATTTGTATGTGTGCATGTTTTATGATTTATCACGTGACACAGGTATGTTTACTCTTATTTCGATTCGCGTCATTGCTGTACTTTTGGTTTGTTTTTCATTTTGTTGACCCAAGGTCACTTTTGCAAACGAGGTTATCCTTGTCCCTTGAATTTTCAATTGGTTAAATAAAATAAATATGAAACTTGAACACTGCGGCAGATGTGACGAGTTTGGTGTCACCGATGATTGATTTGCTCAAGGCTGCTGTTGATTTTCAATTTCGGTTATAGACCTTGCTGAAGTAGCATTAAAAAACGACCTCTCTCATAGCCACAAACACAAACACTGTTGGATTGTGTGTATCATGCATATATTAGCGTCATGCTGATCAGGTCTTACCTTCTATTGACTGAACCTGAAGTGAGTACTTGATGTTACGTGTGAACATCTATGAGCACCATTTATCTTGCCTTCACTGGAATTCCCCAACAGTGTGATCTGCGACAGCTTGTAAGAATATATAAGGTTCTTTGTTTCGATTTAAAGCTTTCGTGACTGCAGGGATTCATCTTCTTGGTTCTTTCGGTAAAGTCACGTAGAAGGGAAAAAATAAAAAAATAAAAATAAAACACAATAAAATATTTTATTATGTTTTATTTTAAAATAATAAAAATAAAACACAATAAAATATTTTATTATGTTTTATTTTAAAATAATAAAAATAAAACACAATAAAATATTTTGTGTTTTATTTTAAAATAATAAAAATAACACAATAAAATATTTTAGCATGTTTTATTTTACAATAATAAAAATAAAACATAATAAAATATTGTATTTGTTATTTGTATTATTTTATGATTTCCCTTCTACGTGACTTTATCGAAAGAACCAAGAATAAGGTTCTTTGTCTTTCAAATTTATAGTGACTGTGAAGGTTTGATCAACTTTGTTCTTAGCTGACGGTAATATTGGCTATATTATAAGGAACAGCCAGAGACAATTACATATCCTTCATAGCAGTGATACAAATGTAATAAGGTGATAAAGATGCAGGCTGGAAATGCATTGCTTACACCGCTGCTGGCTGAAGGGCCTCCACTTTCGAGAGCTCTAGAAAGCCCCATCCAGAGGCTGTTTTTGGCCTACTCTTACACGCTGGCGAGGCATCTTGAAAAAAAGGTAGAAGTACCCACGCTTTACCCCACCACATGCAACCTGCCAATCGACTAAATGTGGTGTACCCATTTCTACTGCTGGGTGGACAGAGGCAAGAAGGTTGAAGAAACTTGTCCCCATTGTTTTAACTGTCGCACAGGAAGATCGAACCAACGACCTCTAAAATTTCAAATCCACTATGCTAATTATGAGTCTATGGTGGGGCCCCCAAAATATACACTGTATACATACGCATCTCTATATAATGACAGAAAGTATGAAGTACTGTATTTAGAAATGTCAGTTGATGGTTTTGGAACGGTGTACTTATAGATCCTGCAGTTATAATTTAAGTTGGATGTGTACATACATTGTGTGACACAGTGGTACCATTTTAATAATTATAAGTGTAATGTTACTGCTGCCGAAATTGTACACTGAAAAAATGTAAATACGTCGTAATGAGACTTTTTTGAGGCCTGAAGGGAAGTAATCATTGGACCTCGTTCCATATTATGTGTTTCCCCGTCATCCTCAGCAGCCATGACCAATCCGCGATGAGATCAATGCCTCCCCAAGCAGTTGCCATCTCGCATGGTTCTCTGGTGCAGCAACCTATGCGGCACTACATTTCCACTTCGTCAGAAATTTCACCATCGCATCTGCGACCGGTCTCCAAGCGATCGAGAGCTTGGTTCGAGGGAGACGTCCGTCACTTTTTGGACACGTCACCCATCTTGATGCGCAAACTCCAGCAAATTGGGCACTTCATATTCTTAGGTTTTTTTCGGTAAAGTCACGTAGGTAAAACATTAAAATTAATCAAAGTAAATTAAAATAAAAATCACGACGTTTCGGAGGCAACACAAGCCTCCGTCTAGAATTGGGCACTTCAGTTGCGGTCGACGTTCGAAGTAGACTGCGACCCTCAAAGGAACGGCGCCACAACTGTGGTCGCCTCCCCACCCCTGGGATCCGTGGATCAAACAAATTACTCGAGACACCGGTGTATGGCAGCAAGAGAATGCTTCCGCGAGAGGTCATACGTTTGGCGCAACGGTCCTTTGCTGACTATGCGTGATGAATGAATTTCCACCGTCGATGTACTCTCAGGCCCCTTTCCTCCTTTTCCTGCCACTCCGACATTAATATTGACCGGTGGCCAAATGTCCTGTCCAGGCCCACTTACGTTTCTTTACAGCCATATTCATACGGTACTGTGTCCTCCACCAATGTTTCCCAGCAGTAATTGATTATTAATGTAATTCTCGGCTGGCTTCAACTTCATTGAAACTCATGAGCAAGGTGTGGCCTTAAAGTGGCAGGGGTAGAACCTTTTTTCTGCCAAGGGCCATTTGCATATTTATAACATCATTCACGGGCCATACAAAATTAAATTTATGTTGTGCTATGAAAAAAGCTCCTAGACTTATTGAATTTCGAGTAGTTTTTTGCCTTGGCAGGGCCAGACTAAATGATTTGCTGGCCTTATACGGCCCGCGGGCCGGACGTTCCCCACCCAATGCCACTGTGTGTACTGACGTTACAAACAGCAGGTTTGCACCACAGTGGATTCACTGGGGTCTCCATTATCACCCAGCTAGTACATGGACAGAAGCCGTACCGTCGTTATATAGTGTGTGCATGATATAGAAATGAGCAGAAACCCACAAATATTACATTACATATATTCGGTATGCGTTATTTTGAGGATGATAGGTTAATTTCCTTTTTATTATGTAACTTTTTGTTTATTTTTTATCCATTCAACATATGGTAGATGTGTTCATTTTATCTTCGTTGTAACTCATCGAATGGCTTGCATTAATGCAGTGTATTATTTACTGCAGAAAAACAAACTCTGGAGCCAAACATTTGCCTGTACGTTTGTAATGGGAAACCTGGAGGCATCTGTGCAGCGAGGGCTCGCTGTGCACATTTCTGTGAGGCTCTGTAAATATGCACTTACAGTTCACACGTGGGCTATGACATTACCAGGCACCATCATTTCGATACAAAATGTTTGACTAAATAGGACTTATTTTAATTACTAACTCCTCCCTCATTGGTAACTGATATAAATGGCCAGAAGGCCTTGTGGGTGACGAGAAGTATAAAAAATGTATATACTTTATTTTCTTTTACGTTGAGGGACAGATATATGAAGGATATATCCCAGGAAACATGCAATGTTGGGCCAACATTGACATGTGTTTGGGACCGTTGGACCACCGCTGTGGCCCAACTTTCCATGTTAACTGGGATATTGTCTGCTTGATAATTTTGTCGCTTATATTGTCCATAATTACGCTTATGATTATTTTGTTTTAAGCTTGGGTCCGTGTCACTTTCACAAGTGTACCAGCCAATCTCATTCGTGTCTTCAGATGTAAGAGTTCTGTGAACCTTGGTTGCTGGGATCGTAGTGCATTGCAAAATTCACTGAATAAACATGTGGACACATGCAGACACAACAAAAGTTATGATCAGGTATGGAGTTGTGACCACGCCACAACAGTAGACGTGCCAGACGAAGTGCCCTTTGAAGACATAGGCAATAAAGGCTCACTGCAAGGAGACCACAAGACAGGCTCACTTGTTGAAAATTGACAAGCCAGGGTTACGGGAAGATACACCTTCCTCGGAAAGATGGAACGTTGGACCAATGTTAGCCCAACGGTTCCAAACACGTGCTAACGTTGGGTCAACGTTGTATGTTAACTGGGTACAGTGCTAAAATTCGCCAACTTTCTGTCAGCTTTCTCTGCTCATCGTTTCGTACCCCTTCACACATGCAACAGCATTGTAGGGAGGGGATGGCTTTCTGGAGTTGTTTGCCGGATATCAGATCTGACACCTGCAGGCAACGCTCGCTTGCACTGTTTGACGTCGGATCTTAGGTTACCTGTGCAGTCCATGTTTCATTTTGCGTTCTTTTTAATCAGTTTGCTCAAGAACAATACAGAACAGTGATATTTGCACAGGGACACAAAGAACAGATACAATGAGTCTATAATTTCAGGCCTTAGTGAAAAACTAGCCAATGCGGTATGCCATGGGCCCAATGGAATTACCGTAAATTATTAACACATTACATAACTCAGAAAAAAGCATTTAAATAGGGAGGGCCAAATATACATCAGTAACATCAGTGTTTTGATGTATTGATATTTTAACATTGATGTTGATGGCTGCAATAACATAGAAACATCACTTTTTGGTTTTTCTTTTAATGTTTTCGTTTCGAGGAAGTGAATTTCAGTTGCAGTAACTTCTCACCCTCTTGCATACGGCTGGTAGCCTGCTACTAATAGGGAGGGTCTCCACTTAAATACCTCGGCGCTGGATAGGACACGCTAATTGGCACTTATGTGTGAGATGTGGAGCGTCTCTTATGAGCACTGTGCTCATAATAACAACACTGTCACGTGGCATTATTGTGAGAGATGGCGGCGGCTCGGTGAGGCCTTCATCCAGCAGCGGATAGACCACGGCTGATGACGATAATGTGAATAACATTGTTTGAGAAATAACATGGCGTGGGGAGACACCAGTCTGGCGAGCTCCGTGATCTCAGGTGTCGTCGTGCCCTGCAGGTGAAGAGTGACTTCACTCCCGAGTCACCAGCTTCAGTGACTGACTTGCGTGTCATCTCAGCAAGTAGTAGCCCCTCCCTCTAGACCCGCTTAATATGGAAACATGCACTGGGTATTTAAGGTTTGCACGTCTGGGCGTCAGACCAAGCTCATCGACTGTGCGGTAGTTGGTTTCCCGTTCACCTGCTCTCGCCTCGGGTTTATCATCGTACGCAAGATGGCAGCAACTCCACTCTGCATCGTGTCAGTAGCCTGCTTCTTCTGCTGGTAAATATCGTTACTGGATTAGGGGGGATGTTCAAGGGCATGTATAAAAATGCTACAAAGTAGTTGTAACAAATAATCAAAGTAGCTCATGTAAAAGCAGTGCAAGAATACAAGCAATTACAATTGAAAAACTTGAATAAGCACATTGCTACCGTTACCTTTTATCATGACATGGTCACATAATATCATCTTACTCTCAAAGAATAATTTGCACAAATATTGCACTGTTCCTTTGAATCTTGACTTAATGCTTCCGTGACTGCAGGAATTAATATTCTTTGGGTCTTTCAGTAAAGTTACGTAGATAGGTTCAAAGAAAATAACAAAATAACAAAAAACGACGACGTTTCGATCGCAACACAAGCGGTCATTATCAGGAAAAGCGGTCCCTTTTTCCTGATGACGACTGCTTGTGTTGTGTAGTTTTTTGTTATTTTCTTTGAACTTATCTACGTGACTTTACCGAAAGACCCAAAGAATATGTTCCTTGGAAGGCCACACTTTTGAGTTGTTTGTATATTTTAAGCAAAAGTATATATTTTATTGCATGGCTAAGGGAAGTTCCAGATTTTAATGGTTTTCCAGTTAAAATAAACTGATTGCTTAACCTATATGATGGGGGAATCAAGCTTGTGTTTGGTTAGCTTGAGAAGCATCAGAATGTTATGAAGAAATCGTTTTTGAAGGCGTGTATTGTCACCCACTTTTGATTACGTGCTCACTAAAACGGTGGATAGGGTAGACACTGCAACATGCACAGGAATTACAATGGATAATATGCATCTGAAAGACAAGGGTCCAATTCATATAGATTTTTGGTTGCCATTCCACCACTTTTTGGTGAACGATGGCACATTTACCGAGATAACAGGGCAGGTACTAATTGCGCCCTTTGTATAAACACTCAACATTTATTGGCTGAAAACGTCTTCATATAAAAACTCAATGCAAGTAACCCTCCTGAAAAAGTCCTACGACTCAGTGTGGCTTTTCTGACTAAATTAAGAAAATATGAATAAAAGTTCATTCGTATGTCCACTTGTTCCCTCTAATCTACTAATTTGTGTACGTTACTAAACAAAATATAGAGGAAACTTTGGTGCTGAAAACAGTTTGAAAAGTTGCATAATGAAGTAATGAATGCAAATTAAAATCACAGTGATGATTAAGACACAAAAGATGAGGATATCGATGATGATAATGATGCTGTTGATTATTGCAATGAAGCTTCACCTAATACCTGAATTCTGCAAAAGCTTGAAAACAATTTCTACATTAATTGGGACTTTTGACTGGACAGATGTTCCTAATGATGCATGTTTGTTAACTAGAACCCTGGCTGGAGAATTTTAGCTTTGGTAATTTTAGGCATTCAAAATGGGCGCTGGCACATAACCATATCCAAAACAAAATGTATGGCAGTAGGAAAACATATGCTCAGTAAAGATCACTCAATCAATCTTAGTGGGTGTATAACGCCTTTCACAAATGAATTCCCTCAAATCCGCTGAACAAAAAAACCATTATTAAATGAACAAAATAAAAGATTGTAAGTAGATACACCAGAGAAAGTAATAACAATCGGTAAGAGAGCAGTGTAAAAAGCCGTAATACATAAAAGATAAATAGAAAATTTAAAGCAGTTAAAGTGAGTGATAACATGATTTACAAGAGTGTGAATGCTGTATCATAATGCGATGTTTTGAATATTATGATGATAATTGTGTTGATAATTTCCTTTCACTAGTTGTTGTTGCTGATGTTATGTCTCCTGCCACCGATGTTGAAGAAGACAGTGTAGAAGAGGTAGTGTTACCAAGAAATCTTCAATGTGAACAGGGACTCTTTAAAAATAGTAGGTTTCATGCGGGAAAGAAACTCAAGAACCACAGAAACACGCAGACGGGGAAGCTCCATACAGCTGGACTCAATAATCTATTTTCCGCAACTTCTTCTTATGGCGATCTAACAGCTCACCGCGTTTGCGAATTACATTTTTCACGTGATCCGTGAACAAAAGCCTCCAGTGATATATTTCTGACGTGAACATACGAGGGGGTCCTCTCCCTTTAGGGTCCCCTCTGCTCAGCCTGCTCGGGATGGGGGATAGAAAAAGTGCCCTAAACCTAGGCTGTCTCACCCACTCCCGGCTGGATTTCCTCGTCCAGTGGGAACACTCTCTCGGTGATCGGAACCACAAAAAACTGTGACTTGTGTAACATGGAATGTTCGCACTCTGATGGATAACAAACATAATGTAAGACAAGAAAAAAGAACTGCTATCGGCATCAGGTATCCTGCAAGATGTAACATCAAAGTCGCTGTCCTGAGTGAGAAGAGGTGCCTGAGGTGAAGGTAAGTTGAGAGAATATGGAGGCTACACCTCTTTCTGGAAAGGAAACCTGCAGAGGACAGATGCATTCATGGTGTCGGCTTTGCAACTGTAGCGTTAAATTTTGATTTAAAGCTTTCATGACTGCAGGGATTCATATTCTTGGTTCTTTCGGTAAAGTCACGTAGAAGGGAAATAATAAAATAAAAAATATATAAAACAATACAATTCTCACGACGTTTCGACTGCAACACAAGCAATCATCATCAGGTGTGAAAACCACAGCAAGAAAATTTGAAATAAATTAACTCGTAAAAACAAAGTTTTTCACTCTAAATCCTTTATATGCGTGGCGGCTAGAGTCCTCTCGTCCTCTGGCTTGAGATGGCTGCCACCTATGGGTCAGATGATTGTCTGCCAGCATTAAGCAATTGGTAATTAAATATTTAAAAATTTTCCCTAAACAGTTTACATTTTTGGAAAAAAATTTTCATGAAAATTAATTGTCACGCACAACGAGTCTGTGTGGAAAATGTCAGCTCGATTGGATCACGGGAAGTGGGTGAAAAAACGACCGAAAGATTTGCACGGTCGTAAGCAAGCAAGCAAGCACGCAAGCACGCAAGCAAGCAAGCAAGCGAACTTAATATAAAGTGTTTAACAAGTAAACTCGTAAAAACAAAGTTTTTCACTATAAATCCTTTATATGCGTGGCGGCTAGAGTTTTCTCGTCCTCTGGCTTGAGATGGCTGCCACCTATGGGTCAGATGATTGTCTGCCAGTATTAAGCAATTGGTAATTAAATATTTAATTTGTTTTCCCTAAACAGTGTAAAATTTTGGGAATTTTTTTTCACGAACATTAATTGTCTCGCACAACGAGTCTGTGTGGAAAATGTCAGCTCGATTGGATCACGGGAAGTGGGTTCAAAAACGACCGAAAGATTTGCACGGTCGTAAGTAAGCAAGCAAGCACGAAAGCAAGCAAGCACGCAAGCAAGCAAGCAAGCGAACTTAATATAAAGGATTTAAAAAGTGGCTGATTTTCTTAACGTTCGCACCACGGACAGCGATTTGGCAGGTGTTCAGATGGACGAGTCCATCTATGTTCGGAAAAGAGGAGGGAGAGGAAGAGAATGGAATGCGGTCTGAAAGTCACCGTAAGTGTGAACGCAATCAATTAAGACCTGAAATGGTTTATCAAATCCTTCCAATGATTGCTAAGCCAGAATCCAATTTCTCGATGAAATTGTCTCCATGTTTGTATATGTGGATAGCCTCATGAACGAATCTCTCATGGTAGCCAGATGGCTTGCAGAAAACCTCTGTCTCGGAGAAGTCAATGTCACGTGAGCCCACTGAATTATAACAGTGATCTGCCACGGCCGAGGTATTGGTCCTACCGTGTTTTAGGTCTGCTTTGTGTTCATGGATGCGGTCCGAGACATGTCGTTTGGTTTCTCTAATGTAACTACTACCACAGAGGCAACTCAGTTTGTAGACGCCAGGGTACTGTATGTCCGGAATCACATCTTTTACAGACAGAACCAGATCACGGATTTTATGTAATGTGTTGAATCAGACCTGGATCCTGTGTTTATTTAAGATTTTGTAGATCTTTTTTGTGATCCCCGCAATGTAGGGTAAGATTATGGTTTTGAATGGCTCAAGAGGGTCCTTCTTCATGGTTGGAGTGATGGCTTTGCAGATTGTATAGTCGGAGTAACCATTAGCCTTAAGAGCTTGGTGTACGTGCTTGAGTTCACTGGCAATGTGTTCCTGGTCGGAGATGCATTGGGCTCTATGGTGCAGAGTCTTGATGAGGGAATTCTTCTGGGACGGATGGTGGTGGGAATCCGGTTTCAGGTAAGCATCCGTATGGGTAGCTTTTCTGTAGACAGAGTGGCTCATTGAACCATCGGGTCTCTTTTTTATTAGGACATCCAAAAAAGGTAGCTTGCCATCTTTTTAGACTTCCATGGTGAATCTGATGAATGGAATTGATGTGGTCGAGGAATTGGTCTAGAGCAGGTCGGCCATGTGGCCAGATGACAAAAGTGTCATCCACGTACCTCTTCCATAAGGTTGGGCACAGAGTGACAGTCTGGATGGCTTTACCGAAAAAACCAAGAATATAACTTTAGTGTTGTAAATAAAGGCGGACGATTTCTTGTCTTGTGTCCGGGCCACTTTATTACAGTTCGTTACATAACACTTGTTAGCTAAGCCGAGGATTCGCCGCCCGTCGCTCGTTCGCTCCCTCACTCGCCACGTCCCTATCCTATTCTCTACTCTCCTTCCCTATTCTATTCTTCACTCTCCTTCCCTATCCTATTCTTTACTCTCCCTGTTTCACCTCTCCCGGCTGCCATGTCTCGCTGTTTCAGCGGGTTGACACCACGGCAGCCGCGGCGTTAAGCGTGCCGACGTACGGACTGCGCTTACCCCTAGCGACCCTATCCAAGCCTACCCAGGTCCACACAGGACTACTCTCAGCATAACTAGCTTGGCGGGTCCGGCTTCAGCTTCTCGAGTCTTCTGTCTTCATCAACTCCCCTCCCGGCTCGTTTTCTCCATCTTTTATATCCCTTGCGACCCCTTCGAGAATATTCTCTAGAGGACCCTCTATGATTGATGGATACTGGTCTTATCAATCCCGGTCCACCTCCCCCCTTGTTTACCCCAACAGAATTACCCCAACGGTCGTCCTGACCTTAGCTGCTCTTACATCCCCCCAATGATGCTCACCAACCGCCTCTTCTGGCCACCCAGCGCGGACATGCAGTCATTCCCGAATATGCGCGTGTTGAACCACCACACAACTAAGAACAAACTTGTCAGTCAGTTGTAGGAATGAATTTACGTCTTATGAGCCTTCATTTCAATCTCAGCAGGAAATGGGCCTTTCGAGAAGACGGAGCAAGTGAAGGCAGATGAATTTGCCAAAGTTGAAAACAGCAAATTATTATTCGGTTCCTCAGAGACTAATATTTAGAGAAACAATGTAAAATCACTGGATCATGTCATATCAAGGATGAACACGATGCGGGTCTTTGCAGCAGCTTCACAGCTTTACCCCTCCGTGTGTCCCTGTGCCCTGGCAGCCTGGGGTCGAACCGTGCTGTCGCCGCCGTGTCGACTGGGAACACAGCACTCTTCGACTCCTTGAGCAAACTGGGCACATCCGGTGTATACGAGCGGCGCATCCGGCCCACCGTGGGAGGTGCTCGCTCTCTGTGGATGTGGATGTGTTTGTGACCAGTGGGACGGGTGGTCTTTCAGGGCCAGTGGGGCCCGGGATCCACCAGCGATGAAGGAAAATGAAAACACCTGGACAGTTCCTACTTGTATATTATTTGTTGTTGTTTATGAACTGCATCCTATTTATAGTTTGACATGTTTTAAAGTACAACTTCGCATAGGTTGTTGCTCATAACTGGGATGAAGCTCGCCCACGATTATCAAGTGCAATGATTGCACAGGTTTTGATGGGAGTTTGCAAAAACATTTAACTGTGGATTCGTACACTCTTGGAAAATGGTTTGAAAAACATAATTTTTGGGTCTTATTTGGCAAATAATGCAATACACCAAAACTGATCTGTCATTGCTCAATTCGGGGACTATTAATTTATATTTTACTTATAAACTAAATTGGTTAAAATCGTCATGTACCGAATGTACATTTTAAAATGTTTTCCTCTTCAGCAATAACAATTCAATAAATAGCAAATTACAAATGGGATGCAACAAAGTTTAAAATTAATTAAAAGTTATAAAAGTGTTAAGAATGCCAAATAAAAAAATATAACTTTTACAAACACCAAGATATATATATTTATATTGTATTAACTGCGATATCTTGTGAACTTTATTCGGCTGGAAATGTTCTATCGAGAGCACCCATAAACATGAATGGTCATGTATGAATACGATGACATGAAAAGTGCACAAAGACGCATAGATAGATTAATGTTTGCAATTAGACTAAGAGAGGGAAAAGGTACTCATGGATCAGGGAAAAAACACAAATGAGAGACATCATATTGGCATGTAAAATAAGTCAATGGTCTTGGGCAGGACTCTTCGTGAGATGGAATGAGGACTCACGGATGAGATTAGCGACAGAATGGCAGCCAATGGAGTGTATGCATCTAAGAGGACGACTGTTGTCGAGATGTAGCAATGTGTTATTTAGATGTGTACGAGTGAGATCGATTGTAGTAATGTTGGATCATGTGGGATGGCAACGGCATGGGGGAAGCCTTCATCCAGCAGTGGATAGATAATGTCTGATTGTGATAATGCATGTGTGTATTCAAATGGTTGGACAACTTACAACTACTGTCGACATTACAGTCTCTTCTAATTTATTTGTGGTTCAACCATAACCGAGACCTAAATAATTGTTCAAATGGTAAATGCAGCATCGTATTTTTCCCCATTTCCTTTTGCAGGACCTCCGGTGGTTGTAAATGCCAGCATTATCATCAAACGGTTTGGCCCCGTTACGGAGACATCCATGGTGAGAGCATCAACTAGCAGGGTTTTGTTTTCTTGAGGTTTTTTTTTTAAAGTGGCTCATTCAGGTCAAGAGATTTTCCAGCCTCCTTGGGCCACTGGCAATATTTTCATGTTGAACTGGGACCAATATGAATGCACATCTGTCAATGTTCAATTTATATTGGAATTAAGACCATCACGTTGGAAACATGCTAGTCTCCATCCTATAAGGCAAGGCCATAGAACAAATGACCCAGATATTTTCTCAGAATCATGGACCGGAGACTGATTTAATCTAACTTAGAATCTGCAACAAAGCTGTCATAGTTTCCAAAACACTTTCAGAACTCTACCCTTGAAGTTGGTATTAGCACTGACACATACACACATCAAACAATCTCCACTGTTTTCCACAAAGTAATGGCGACATGATGCTGTCACCAAAAATATGCTGTAAGTCATGGTAGATATCCAGTTGATATCAGTTAATAAGCTGAGGTGAATAACGTACTGTCTGTCGAATAAACTATGCACTTGGTGCAAGTGCTGCTAGTGAGTAAGCATCTGCTATGGCCAGAAATGCATGAGGGGGTGGTGAAGCCCGAACCGAAACCAGCCACCTTTGTCTCCCAAGTGCTCATGTTTACATACTGCATTGGGGACTAAATTAGAACTGAAATGAAATTAAGTTGAAATCGGCGGGACATGTCATGAGAACAACTGTCAATAGATGAGAGACAATTAACTACGGAGTGGAGAATGATATAAGGCACAGGATAGGTTCATATACAAGTTGCCACCCATGTTATCTGTATCAAGGAATGTAATTTAGTCACCAGGTTGTAATGCAGTTCACTAACCCCTGCTGCACCCCATTCCTCATATACACATACAAGGGCAAACACACAAGTTAAAGGTCATTTTCATTCTTTGTACCCACAACCCCTGCATGTGCTCCCATTGGAGAAACATTTTCTTTTTTCATTGGATTTATTTTTAATCACCTCCACTTTTCTGCGACTTCCTGACTGTCTGCTTGACACTGTGTTGCTTTGTCCTCTCGACCCTGGCGTGATTGCTACCAGGACTACCAGATATCAATTTTCCTTCAACTTCGCTGGAACGATCCCCAAATACAAAATCTAATGGCAAGTGCATCGTTCAAGGAAGAATTCATTGACCTCGGCAACAACTTCTATGACCTGCTGTGGAAGCCGGTACTTTTCATCGAGAACGAAAAGACAGCGAACATCCACGCCATCACATCCGACAACAAGATGCTGCGGCTCTACAAGAATGGGGACGTGTTCCACTCCATGAGGTGCAATGCACAAATACATCCCTTATAGTCTTTAGCGACTGTTCGTTCGTGTAGCGCTTCTGGACTGATGAGGCAGGGTCCAGTGGCCATACATTTATTTTATATAATTCTAAATGTCCCTGAATGGCGAAGGGGAATACACATGAAACTCCACTTGGTTGAGCTATCATTTGTGGCAAAGTCGCTTCTGAAAAAGAGCTAATAGCTCAGTGGACCTTTGCCTGGAAAAATAAGAAAATATATATATTCTTAGGTTTTTTCGGTAAAGTCACGTAGGTAAAACATCAAAATTAATAAAAATAAAATAAAATAAAAATCACGACGTTGCGGAGGCAACACAAGTCTCCGTCATCAGGTGGGACCGTCACAGCCAGATTAGCTGCATCAAGTGAGGCAATGATTCAAGATGTAATCCCTTAAAAGCAAGTTGAGGGGGGAGGAGAGGGGGGGGGGGAGCTCATCAGAATGTGGTAGCCAATGAATTTTTTTTATTTTTTATTTTATTTTTATTAATTTTGATGTTTTACCTACGTGACTTTACCGAAAAAACCTAAGAATATGAATCCTTGCAGTCACGAAAGCTTCAAATCGAGAAGAAAATATATAGTTTTAATGATTTCCACGGGAACGGAAGTTTTTATTTGCTCCCTTCAACCCCGCAAGCAGCAAATCCACATTGGGCTCAGTCTGCACCACGCCGCCAAGAGCGTGCTTCCTCTCTCCACCAAACGCCAATAATCTCTGATTGACCACACACAGTAATTGACCACACACAGAGTGATTGACCACACACAGTGCCACGCATGCTCCCATTATTTAACGTCAACACAATAAATTTGGGATTTCTCGCCAGAACACAAATCAAAATTATGCGCCCCCTTCCCTTAATGTGCAACTAGGAATGTACGTTAACCTTTCTTACAGATATATCAAATCCCCCAAATTAAACGCAAGTAATTTTAACACGTGGATTAATTCATTATTATATTATGCAATCAAATTATTTTAATATGCAATATGATTAATTATATGTATGTTGACCTTTTTTCACACCGTACGTAGCCAACCGTGCTTAAATCAGGTTAATCTTTTAAATTGCAATTAATTAAATAAAATCAAGTACGTACTGTAATACAAAGGTATAACTGCATTATAGCTGGATTAAATCAGAATATAACTGAACAAATAACCATTTAATCTATGTATCCCGAGTTAATACTAAAACGCACTTTAAACAACTTAAATCACTTTCCATCACTATTCATCACCGCATCTATATACAATGTGACCTCGATTCATTACCATAACAACGTTGAGCTTTTACGGAGCAATACAATACAAATTATGTAACTTTTGTATAATTTAACAGCATTAATCCAGCACTATTGATCACGGAAGAAAGGTTATAAATGTAAAATTGAAATTTACCCTATTAACCAATGACACTATTAGTGACGTTGTTGTAATCAGAAATGGAGCTGAACGGGAGTAAGATAAGAGGCATTGAGGATATGCGAAAGGGGTGGTGGAGTGTACAAATTGTGATATTTGTGGGAATGCATGTGGGAGTATTCAGGAGAAACAGTATGCATTTCACAGGCAATGTTTAACAGAAATATATAATATACAGTACTGTATAATTTTTGCGCAAACATTCAACAACACAGCGATGTCTCATTGTACTATTGCATGGTTGGGATCTCACAAGTCTCTTCTGCTCATTACAGGGTGACAATGGTCCTGGAGTGTGCCATGATCCTGCGTGACTATCCCATGGACCTACAGCACTGTCACATGAACATGGAGAGCTGTAAGAGCGAGAGGGCATCTCCCCCCTGGATGGTGTTTCTTTTTTGCCCTGACATTGTGGGTGGGACATTCCGTTTTGAGGACACAGGCTGGAATTAAATTAATTATAGTAGATTCATTGTCATTCTTACAATTGTTCCTCATCCTCTGTTTCATGGCTGCTAGCGGTATGTTAAGCCGGGGAATCATAAAGATGCTTGGTTGGCTGCAAGAACATGAGGTCAATCAATCAATCAAGTCTTTATTTCTATAGCATTATTTCGTACAAAAGATGCGATTCAAAGTGCTGTACAGGTAAAAGGAAATAATGTTAAAAGACTAAATCACAAGAATAGTAAAAGCAATTTCCATAAAAACCAAAATTGCATCGTAATAAATTGCTAGCGAAGGCATATAACAAAGACAACAATATAAATCATCTTAAGTTAAAGCAAGTTTAAAAAAGTAAGTTTTTTTTTCATTCTGCATTCTGACCACAAGTATATGTGGTTAATGCAGACATGATTCCTTGTAAAAGGTTTCAGTTTGGTGTTTTAAACATCTTAACGCCCAAAAACATTTATTATGGATTATAAACACCTGTTTTGTTGCCAGAAAAGAGGGGGAAACCTATTCTCAGTAAGTTTTCAGATTTCACTTAAATTGTTTAATGATTGCGAAGCCTTCAAATCCCCTGGCAGGCTGTTCTATAGGCGAGGCCCATGCACACTGAAGGTCGCTTCTCCGCGACGTTTGTTCCTGGCCCTTGGAGTGACGAAAAGAGAGGATCTGAGGGATCTTGTTGGTTCATATCTTAAAAGCATAGAAGACATGTATGCTGGTGCCAAACCATCCAACGATTTAAAAGCCAATACAATTATTTTAAAAACAATTCTGTGACTGACTGCCAGACAGTGCATGGACCGTAAAATAGGTGCCACGTGGGTGCTCTTTCTGGTTTTCGTAAGCACACGTCCTGCTGCATTGTCAATAAGTTATAGGTTACATATTGACTTTTTCGGAAGACCGGAAAA
This sequence comes from Lampetra planeri, assembly GCF_965212315.1. Classification (NCBI taxonomy): domain Eukaryota; kingdom Metazoa; phylum Chordata; class Hyperoartia; order Petromyzontiformes; family Petromyzontidae; genus Lampetra; species Lampetra planeri. The sequence goes on from NC_136107.1 coordinate 33,325,099, forward strand.
GAGAGCATCGCATTAGTCAAGTCTGCTGGTAATAAAGGCATGCATCAGTCTCTCAGTAGTAAACAGAGAGAAAAAAAGGTTGTACCATAGCTATATTTCTAAGATGATAAAATACCGTTTCGGTGATATATCTGATGTGGGCTTCAAAGTTCAAATCCGGCGTTTTCTGTCAATGTGAGCAGTTTATCTCTTTGGGATTTTGCTCCAATCACCTCTGTTTTGTATTTTTTAAGTGCCATAAAAATGCAGTGACAACCACATTTAAACTAGATTCTGACACTGGTTGCTGTGGGCAGTTCAAGAGAAAATTAAAATTACCATTGAAAATGTGACGACTAAATAGTAATCTTAGTTCGTAATTCACAAGACGGCAGAGAGCGCCTTGAGGTATGCATGAGTGACGCGGTATGAATAATACATTATTATTTTGATAATGCTCATCTATTATAAAGCCCGGCGTTCCGTTTGTCCATCAACTAAAATATGAGAGCCTTTCAGAAGGCCTGAATCAAAAAGGTATAGAAAGTGAACCCTCCCTCCCCCAAATGTGGGGGTCAAAAGTTGATTCAACAGGTTTCCAAAAATTGTCGACCCCCCCAAAAAAATGTATTATGTAGGCATTTATGCCTACACACCCTACATACAATAGAGTCCAGATTTATTTTGGATGCATATATGCCTACACACCCAACATACAATAGAGTCCAGATTTATTTTGCATGCAAATATGCCTACGTCTCCTCCCCCCCGCCCCATTGTTCAGACATGTCTCAGTGTGACTGGTCGGTTTGGTTTGGTCAGGGCTGCTGGTAAAGAGCTATTGCTCATTTTAAAAAGTCAGTACTAGCGAGTAAAATACCTTCACATAAAATTAAGGTTTTTAAAATGTATCTTTGCATCTAATCAACTTTAAGGTACAACCCAGTAGTATCTGTACACACCGACATTCTAGTGATTTAAACCTGGCAGAGCACAACTGTGTTTTTATAAAAGCTTCCACAAGACTTAGTGCAGATATTGACGGCCGTCTGGCAACATGTAAGTCACCCTCTTGGAACTCAGTCAACACACCAATATAAAAGAGATAAAATAATGCATATGTAGGATTATGGTGTCATCTGGAAATTGGCAAAATAAAAAAATACACACTGATATTTATCATTCGTGTTAACCTTCAGAGGTAACGCCCAGTACTAAAAGAGCAGAAACAAAGCATCCTACCGAACATCATAAGAGCAAGGGGGGGACGAGACGTTACAAGTCTTGTCAGCACTGCTTAGGGGCCGTCCATAAATGACGTCACGCACCGGGGGGGGGGGGGGTCAGACATTTGTGACGATGTTTGACGAGGGGGGTTGATAAATGCGACGTCACATCAAAATGCGCAACTTTAAATAAATATAGACAACACGTTCTACTTAATTAAATTGACTTTTTTGATACATGTTTTCTCCTACAACATCAGAGAGTGCAGCGCCACATTAAATACGCACTCCAATGACAATAGTTTAAAGCGATTTGAAGCATGTTTTAGTTTGGGGGGGGGGGGCAGAGCTTTGTGACGTCATATTTGAGGGGGGGTCTGACTTTTTGTGACGCCGTGTGACGAGGGGGGGGGTCAGAAATCGTCCAAAATTGCGTGACGTCAATTATGGACGGCCCCTTACCTGTTGACGTGTTAATTAAAGAACGATACCATGCTGTGTGCTCTGTGCCCCAGATGGTTACACAACGAACGACGTCATCCTTCAGTGGAACGATACGGATCCCGTGATATTCAACGTGAGCACGGCCACCACCACCTTCACCGTGTCGGAGAAGGGGACCCTGGGCAACTGCGGCAAGACGTATGACAGTGGTAAGCCTAAAGTCTGTGAGCCCAATTGGACTGATATGAAAGAGGCACAACAAAAAACTGCACGTGTCATCCTGAGTTATAATGTAAATACATCACAACTCGTATGTCTACCCTTTACTTGGTACTTGGCTGAAATAACGTCACGTAGGGTAAACCATTGCTAAACTGTGGTCAAATGACAATGCAGGATCAGCGAAAACATTACTTGCTGATAATAATGCTGATTTACTTTTACATATAAACTCATTGTGTGTTTTAGAATATATGTTTATGTCTGCAGGAATACCCCAATGAGCTATTAGGCTTTATTGCATTGGTGTCCTGCGACGGTACGGTACAGATCCTAGTTACAATCATGGGTTTAAAGGTCGTGATACGAACAGCAAGTATCGATACGTGCTGTATACGGTACGGGAATAGGGAACCTGTTGAAGACGTAAAAAAATATTTATTTTCACAAACAAAAATAAAGGGAGGAAAAAAATTAATTTACAAAAGTAAACACAATAAGTAACCGGGAACTTTTAAGTATGATCCATGCAAACTTGGGCTTAGAGTTCCCTGCCGATTATTTACCACAGGAACTAAAGTTTCAAGAGTGAACGGAGGTTTCTCATGGTCGGCAATGATTGGATTCCGAAATAGAATGCGGTAGCGATTTAAAAACGAGGGAGCAGCCACCGAGAAGGCTTTTTTTCCACAGACCGAATTAAATCTGAGGATCTTTAAGAGGCAGTAGGAAGAGCTAAGGCTTCATTTGTTTTATGTTTGGGTCAATAGATCCATCAAGTATTTAGCGGAGCATTATAATTCAAACATATGAAACCAGAACTCCATACTGTACCTTCAGCTGTAAATGAAATAAACGTTTCATCCATTAGTCTGTTGACCTTCTAGAAACAATATTATCCAGCAGCATTTGTTGTAGTGTTGTCATACCCAGCCGTAGACTGATATTGAATGCATGGAGTTAGATTAATGTATTTTGGGGAAGATAAATATCAAAAATTAAATGAAATATACAACTAGCAACGATAAAAATTAATAAAGTAAAATAAAAAATCACGACGTTTCGGAGGCAACACAAGCTTCCGTCTTCAGGTGGAACACGTCACAGCACGATTGCTGTACCACAGCACGATTGCTGTACCACAGCACGATTGCTGTATCAAGTAAAGAGTTACTTGATACAGCTATCGTGCTGTGCCGTGTTCCACCTGAAGACGAAAGCTTGTGTTGCATCCGAAACGTCGTGATTTTTATTTTACTTTTATTAACTTTATTTTTATTTTTTACCTACGTGACTTTACCGAAAAAACCTAAGAGTATGAATCCTTGCAGTCACGAAAGCTTCAAATCTAGAATTAGCAACGATAATTGCAGAAGACAATGATATATTACACAATGGACCATACGATTACCTTGGATCTTGTATCATATAATAAATTGTACCGCCAGACAGCGGGAAATGTACTGGTGCCAGTCGCGTGTGAGGCCCTGGTGTCGGCCGGAGCACGCAGTGACTGACGGTTCCCGACTCTGTGTCTACCCTCTAGGCCCGTTTTCGTGCATCTCGGTGGCGTTCGACCTCTCACGTGACATTGGCTACAACCTGATCCAGCTCTACATTCCCAGCATGCTGCTTGTCATCATCTCCTGGCTCTCATTCTGGATTGACATGTCCGCTGCGCCCGCCCGGGCTAGCCTAGGCATCACCACCATCCTCACCATCACCACGCAGAGCTCGGCTGCCAACTCGCAGCTTCCCAAGGTTCGTGGAGTTGAATCCGTTGACATTTACAGTCAATCATTGGACGATCGACAAAAGAAGCAGAGAAAGGCAGTGGGAGAGATTAAATCAAAGGATTTGGAGGCCATTCCTGGACAACGAAGGAAAAAAGGAATGGAAGAAAATGGGTAATGCCATCACCCAGTCGTAGAAAACGAGAGGCTGACGAAAACAATAAAGTTGCGTTCCAGGTTTTCTATGCGATAAATGTGTTTCAGTCGTGCTCGGATAGTATTTTTCTAGCTCCATATGTCAGTGGTTTATACGCCTGTCCTGTTAGTTCATCCATTGTGCTCATAGATGCTTATATATCTGAAAAAACGCCAATGATCTGGTCAATCAAGCCAGGCTTTAATTTAAGGAGTAATACATGTACAAGGTGATGGTGTTACCCTGCATCTGCTTGCTTCTGCCGTACCTCCGATTAGCACGATTGGCTATGTACAGTGCGAAATAAGTTCAACACACATACATACATTGTGCCACTTCTGGTGGAAGGGCCTCTTTTTGGAGGTCGAGAGAGCAGTGATGGGCAACCTAGACGAGTTAGTGGGCCACAGTTGGGCTGCAAGCTCCAAATCGTGGATGTGCACTAATCATGACCCATGCATCACCCTAAATGCACTTAAAACAGGCCACAATGAGGGACTCCATGGGCTGCATGCGGCCCGCAGGCCACACGTTGCCCGCCACTGGTCTAGCGAGCCCCTCTAGAGGGTATTCAGCACAATTTACACACTGCACGTTCGTCTTGGCAGAGGTGGAATTACCCACACATCACCCCACCATACGCGACCTGCCGATGAGCTGTGTGTGGTGCCTCCATTTACACTCCTGGGTGGTCAGAGGTGGTGGGGGGGGGTTAAGAAACGTTTACATTGTTTTAACTGTAGGATTTTGTATTTGTAGTACGGTAAAGTCATATGTTTCAGTTTTTCAGTTTCATTTATTTGGTAGAGTCCTGTGAGCCATTCGGCTTTTGAATCGGGTGCAACCGCAACAAAAAAAACACATGAACAAGAAAACATCTTAAAGTGACTATGTGACTATGCGCAAACAGAAAAATCCAGAAAGAAACAGCAAAAATCTTCCAGAAAAAGCACCGTACACCAACGCTGTGTGCGAAAATCCCAGTGGGATGCAAGTCAAACAACAACAACAACAACCACAAGACAACTTAGATTAAAGCCATCAGTTTAACTCCGTACTACAACAAACAAACCTAAAAACGTTAACTGACTGACTCGCCCTTCCAGCAGATAAACATTTGTAATTTATTGTTATTTTAAATAAACACCCCCACATGCAAATACGCGAACACATTTTCCCCATATGACGTTCAACAGACTGCTGTAGCAAATGTTGTTAGCGAGCACCTATTAATATTGGCACAGACAAAGATCCCCCGTATAACCTTAACAGACTGTAGAGGCAAGTGCTGTTAGCGAGCACCTATAAAGGCCGGAACGGTACACGAGGGGGTGGGTGGCCAGCACGACGCCCGACCGCCTTTGTCTCCCCAGTGACGATGTTTACACACCGCACCAGGTACTCATTTCAGGCTGAGTCGACTTAGGGGAGGCCCAGGACCGGTTCAGATAATTGTCACTGGTGTTGGCCGTGTGCGGGAATCAAACCTGAGTCGCCAGGTTCATAGCGCAGCGCGCTAACCGCTACACTACCGCTCCCCAGAACACATGTGCACACACACACACGGGGGACATGGGAATGCTTGGGGGCAGGAAGATTTGGGGCGATTATATACAACACTTGAATGAGTAGACTCTTCGTGCCCGTGTTGGCGTCACAGTGACTGCACATGACTGTATCACAGTAATCTGAGCGTGAATGAATCGGGTTAAGTCACCTAGTCCCTAACAAGTATAACCCGTAAAAACAAAGTTTTTCACTATAAATCCTTTATATGCGTGGCGGCTAGAGTCATCTCGTCCTCTGGCTTGAGATGGCTGCCACCTATGGGTCAGATGATTGCATTGCACCATTAAGCAATTGGTAATTATATATAATATTTCTGTCCTAAAAAGTGTAAAATTTTGGGAAAAAAATTTCACGAACATTAATTGTCACGCACAACGAGTCTGTGTGGAAATGTCAGCTCGATTGGATCACGGAAAGTGGGTTAAAAAACGACCGAAAGATTTGCACGGTCGTAAGCAAGCAAGCGAACTTAATATAAAGGATTTAATAAGTATAACCCGTAAAAACAAAGTTTTTCACTATAAATCCTTTATATGCGTGGCAGCGAACTTAATATAAAGGATTTAAAAATATATTCGCCTGTGGAGGACGCGGGGATCGATCCCGCGACCTTTGGCATGGGAAGCAAAGGCGCTACCAACTGCGCTACTCCGCCACAGCCTGTGGAGGGGTTACGCTCTGGGCTCTTACACTCTGACGTTCAGCCAAAGCCATGAATGCGTTCTATTTGAATATATGTAAAATAATTTTTTTTTGCCTAAAAAGTGTAAAATTTTGGGAATTTTTTTTCACGAACAATAATTGTCTCGCACAACGAGTCTGTGTGGAAAATGTCAGCTCGATTGGATCACGGGAAGTGGGTTAAAAAACGACCGAAAGATTTGCACGGTCCTAAGCAAGCAAGCACGCAAGCAAGCAAGCACGCGAACTTAATATAAAGGATTTAAAAATGTGCAGCCTCAAACCAAGCAGCTGGGTTGACAGCCCCTGTTCCTCCTCGTGGTTTCAGGGTGCCCTTAGATTGGTACAAGCGACATTGCTACCCCCTAGCGGTGAACAATGGCTCCGTTGTTGTGATTATGCTTGTGCATATGGATGGGAGTGATGGTGCCGTGTGCGAGAAACCTGGTGTCCCATTCACGGCTAACATCAGTGACGAATATCTGAAGCGGTCCTGAGTTGCTCCTAGGTCAACTCAGCCTTAAATTAGTACCTAATGCAGTGTGTAAACATCAGCAATCGAATAAAACACATTTTAAAAAATGAATTGCCCCCGCATTTGTACGGTGGACGGGAGGCATGATAGGGGTGACCTCATCACGCAGATCTTGCGCACTTCCCCGCCTGCGCGCCACCCAGCCAGCCAGCCACGAAGCCAGCAAAACTTTTTTTTTTCAAATATACAATTAGATAAATCTTTGGTGCGGTGCGTATTTAAATATTGGTGTGTATCTGTCGGTATTTATATCTGTTGTATGGTAAAGTCATATGACTGTATCACAGCAGTCATTGTTGATACGGTTGAGACTCTAAACTCACTACACCTGAGAATTCAGTTCAGCCCTTTGTAACGTTATAACGGTATTAGCCCCAGCAGTCTGTAAGGATTTGTTTGTGTTGTGTGCGTGTGTGCACGCAGGTGTCGTACATCAAGGCGATCGACGTCTGGATGGGCATGTGTCAAGTGTTTGTGTTTGCAGCGCTGTTGGAGTTCGCTGCCGTAAACGTGATGGCTCGGCAGGGCAAACATGCGGTGAAGCTCGTGGATGAGAACAGCTCACCCAAGGAGAAGGTGAGTGAGTGGCACTTTGGTTGACTAGGGGTCGTGATGGTTAGGGATTGTAAGTGGTCAGGTGGGATTAGAGGTGCGATGCGCAGTATTTGGTGGTTCGTAATTGAGGGTGTACCGACCCTGAGACATGGTCATCATTAGCGGCTTCTGCAAACAATTAAGATGTTTTCAGGGCGTCCCTAAACTGATTAGGGGTTTGTGAATGGATAGAGGATATTTCTGGATCAACACAATTAAAATGCAACTGCATCTCAAGCAGTGTTGCCAACTTAGTAATTTTGTTGCGAGATGTAGCAACTTTTTGGGTTCCCGAGTAAGAAAATGTCAATGTGACTAGAAACTTTCTGGAGCAAGGACCTCATGCAGATTTTGAAATGATTCCAGGCGTGGATTAAAGAGCATGTACCAAGTAGTAATACTTAATACATTGACAAATTTCTAAGGACTATCAAGCAACATTTATGTACACTGAGGTTTGTTTGACAATTTTTTTCAATTTAAGGAGTTGCAGCACTAACCTTAAAACTGTACAAAGGTGGGAACATGCACTTCATGGGTAAAAAAAATGTGTGGTGTGACCAAGAAATTGCAGATCCGCAACTGTACTGTGTCATGTCCCAGCAGCCTATTCAGAGTTCAGCTAAATTAAGGTGTTTGGCTGTAAATAAGCTGTAGCCGACTAATGAGTCTGCGAGATAAATGTCACAATTGGTTTATTCCCTTTGTCATTCGCTTTTGTGTTAAACGCATTCATTGCATCTTCTCAGGCTGGAGCCGAGGACAAGAAGAAGATGTACGTGCGGTGCGCACATCGCATCGACTACTTTTCGCGCATCATTTTCCCCATCACCTTCTTCATCCTCAATATCTTCTACTGGGTCTTCTATAAAGTGGTGCTCAAATTCAACTCGTAAATTGAGCAAACCCCGCTCAGATTCTGCCAACGTGCTGAGAAATTACTCATGTAGCATGTGTCAATACCATATATTTATAAGCTGTATTGTATTTAATTGCATGCGCATATTGTGACGAAAACAAAACAAATTTGAAAAAAATACACTTAAATACAAATGTACAGTAAAATAAATGTGGTAGTAAACATTGGCAAGTTAAACATGCCACATTATTGGCAAAATTTGCTCCACAATTAGCAATGATCATGCAACACAGCAAACTGAAACACATGACTTTACGGGGGAAGATGTGTTATCATACTGCACCATACTGGTTTGTGTGGCTTGGCGAAACTATTCACTTGACGTGGGAATACTGACAATTTGGTGACGCCAGCCACATGATAATTTTCAGAATTGATTACCCAGGATATTGTGTCTAATTGGTGACCCCTGGATGGTCAGTCCCAAGTTGCCAACCATTACATCATGGTAGCTACTTTCGTTGTTGAGTTAAACAGGTAAATATTGGACGTTAATTGCCAGACAAATGTTTATGTGTAGCAAACGGGTAACCATTTATATGATGCGATTATGGGTAATACAAAAAAACTTGACAATTGCTATATTTAGGCATTGTATAACGACCTGGAAATTACTTTAAAAAATTACTTACAATTCTACTGGAGTAACCCCCAACTCTAAATATTAGAATTAAATACGTAATATCTCATGTTATCCAGGTGTATTCTGAGATAGGTAAAGTGAGTTACAACTACCATATATGCTACATATACCATTGTATAGCTTTATGGGCGGATTTATTTCTGATTTCATCACCAGCTGTATTAACCCATCACCTTTCGTCGGTCATAGAGCTCTCATACAAAATGTATTGTGTGTCTGTCCATATTTTGCGTATATGTGAAGGTAACTCGCTCCAAAGTGATCTCCTCTCATGATTAATATGTACTGGTATGTGTTAATTATTTCCAGTAATATCAACCAGGAAGATTAACAACTATAATCATTGACATAGATCCCAATGTGCCGTAATTATAATTCACATCTGCTTCAGAAGTAGAAGAATCTACAATGTCAATCAGTAATCAAATTTACAGTTGGATTTCAACACCATGACAAATAAATATCGAACTTAACTTGCTTTTAAACATAGACCTAATGTTGGTATTTTACAAAATGCAATGGATTTGAAGTCACAAGAATTGCGCACATGATACACCTAGCACCTTTCACAAGCGTATGTACTTTCACGCACACTTAATTGAGAAACAGTTATCCGGGTCTGAGTTATAGAAGACATTTCCCTTTCTAGATTTGAAGCTTTCGTGACTGCAAGGATTCATATTCTTAGGTTTTTCGGTAAAGTCGCGTAGGTAAAAAATGTAAAATGAATAAATGTAAAATTAAATTAAAATTAAAATCACGACGTTTCGGAGGCAACACAAGCTTCCGTCTTCAGGTGGAACCGTCACAGCACGATAGCTGTATCAAGTAAGATAAATTCCAAGAAAAAGTCCTTGTATATATACTAGTTGAGGGTGGGAGGAGCCAAGGTAGGTCCTGGATATTATTATTTTTATTTTACTTTTATTAATTTTAAATTTTTACCTACGTGACTTTACCGAAAAAACCTAAGAATAAGACATTTCCCCTTTGCCTCCGGGGTTCTGTGGCCCTGCAAAATATTTCATACGTCCAGTTTTCATAAATATAGAGCCGGTGGACCTAAGATTACCAATCATCTGTTTTTTTGTAACTATACTGTCTGTTACTTTTTATGACCTGCTCCAAAGTGTCCTTTTGATGCCTCTGACCATATATCAAACGTATGTATTTTTGTAACATTTTCATCGTGCAAATCAGCATGGAACATGTTCAATGGCAATGTGGAGTAGACAAAGCAAGTGGGCACTGTGTAAGGTGGACACCACAACACTGGATGTGTGACGAATGGAATTGGTTTCAGCGTGTCTAGTTTGCCTGTTTATACAAAATGCTACCGTTATTCATTAGTCTGGAAGGTCTAAACCAGGCTGATGGACTGTTTACGGTCTTCCACAATAGTGTATCACGAGTTAATATATTGTCTGTATACCCAAATGATCTTACAATATTCCACCAAGTAGTCAACACCGACACGGGTTTGTTCATATTTCGGAAATGGGAAAATTGGCAACCCCAGGCCCACCCCCAAGGCTGACCCTGGATGAGTGAGAGTATTCACAAGTCGGAATGTCAAAGGGCATTTAACAATTTTCACTCATTTAGCTGCCGTCAGCAACGTGAGACACTGAAACTGTGCTCACTGCCACGCACGCCCCGACTTCATGGTCATCTCATGAATCGCTATTCCCAGAGCTGGACAGATCTATAATCTAACCAAGCATACATCTCTTACAATTCAAATAAATGGTTGTATTTAAACAGCATGATCAACTTTCTGAGTTAATGAATTAATCTTGAAATATTTAAGTGTGTCTTACAAATTATAAAGATTCTGTATGTCAATTTAATCAACAAAGTGGTGCTCAAATTCAACAAGGAAATTGAGCAAATCCCGCTCAGATTCTGCCAACGTGCTGAGGAAGTTCTCATGTAGCATGTGTCAATACCATATACTTATTATATGCTGTACTGTATTTTATTGCATGTGTGTATTGTGCTCAAAAGAAGAATACATATCTTACAATTCAAATAAATGGTTGTATTTAACAGTATGATCATCTTTCTGAGTAAAGTAATTCATCTTAAAATCTTGAATTGTACTATGAGACCTCCTATCACAAAATATAGTGATAGGTTTTTACCCTTTCAACTGGTACCAGCAACTGGTACCAGCAACTGGTACCAGTTGAAAGGGTAAAAACCTATCACTATATTTTGCCACTGGTAAAGAACGTCTCATAGTGTAAATGCTTACCCGAGCTCTCAATACTCTGATAGTGCGCTGTTTTTGAGTTGGCGTCATCTGGTCCAACACCAATGGAGACTAGGCTCTAAGAAAAGCTGTCTCGGGTGTGGCACAATCAACCTCAAGGACAGTGCATATCATTATCATTATCAGAGTTGTTTCTTTTTGTTTGCATTTTGACTGCTTGTGTTGTGGTTATTGCAAACATGATGCCTTGTATAAAGGTGTCAGTTTTTGTACCAGTTGAAAGGGTAAAAACCTATCACGATATCTTGAATTGTCTTACAAATTACACATTTGTCACTTTAATCATTTTTATCACGCTTATTACACATTAAGCATAATGTTATTACACATGTGTTGTATTATTTTAGCATTGACTTGCAAATTTGATTAATTTTACAAATGATGGCTTGTGTTTTAAATATACATTACATTATTGGGATAAGGTAAATGGAAACAAATTTAGCTTATAATCATCAATTGTAATAATTAAACCATATGAGGATGCCCTCCATTCAGTCTTTAAACAAGTTCTGTATTTTTACAACATATATATGATGTATTAAGCTTGGTGGGGATGTAATATGAGACGGAATCGGTACACATGTTGATTCTGTATCCTTTATTTGACGAGATTAAATTAAACTTGATTTGAAGCTTTCATAACTGCAGGAATCCATAAAATAAAATACAATTTTATACCTACGTGACTTTACCGAAAGAACCAAAGAGTATTGAATTCAACTCTTTGAGATGCATGAATCGTGCCTCAAAAAACAATATTTAAAACATTAAAAACAGCTTCCCCTGCAACAGAATTACAACTCACCTGAAAGACGACCAGCTGTAAAACAAAATTATTTCTACTAATACAAGTAAAATACCCAAGTTATCAAACAGTGTGCATGAGCTATCTCTTGCCATTGACGCTGTCACAATTCGAAACGCGAAAAACTCCCAAAAAACTGTATCTGATAGCTTAAAACAGCTTTTCAAAGAGTGTTTGATTGCTTGACCTCAATAAATCTCCCAATATATAATCTTATTCCAATGTTTGTGGGTAGCTTGACCTTTGAACAAACGTAAAAATCATAACATTTTCAAGCTACTTGTACACATTTGGTATCAATCGAAAGCACGTCGTCTGTAGATGAGGAAGCAAATAAAGTCGTCCACCACAAACTTTTCATTGCCGAGTGATGGTCGTAAAAAAGTGCATATGTGTATAACTAAATTCAAAACCACGGGACGCGATCTTGTTTAAGTACTCGACAAAATCAACTTTCTTGCAACAGGCGTAACTAAAAACCGCGCAAATTGAAGGTGCGTGGAACGACAACAAACTGAACACAAAAAGCAGTTCTAAAGAAATGATTTCTCAATGTAGATGACTTGAACATGCATAGCCATGAGTGGCTTCCTAAAATCGGAAGAGCGTTCCAGACGGCTGCAGGGAGCGCGTCTGAAGGAGCGCGATGCCGTGGCCGCCTTCGTTCGATGGTCAGCCAAAAAGCCAGCTGCGAATTGAGGTAAGAATAAGAGTTATTTGTGAGAAACATGAAGTCATGAAGGAATGGAGCATGAGGTTGGTGATGCCCATCACGCGAGATTACGGCAAGTTGGCGAGAGGGGTTGACGTCACGCGACAAGGGCGTGGTGGGTGGAGGGCTTGTGACGTCACGTGGTACGGGTGACGTGGAGGAGAGGGAGTGATGACGTCCGGAGTGAAAAACACGAATTCAGAAAAAAGAAAATGACTAAAATAAGATTAAAGCAAATACATTTGAATATAAAGTAATAAAATAACTGAAAACGTAAAAAAATTAAGATATATAAATATAAAAATGTTTAAAACAAATGATTAAACGGACATTCGCCATCCTTTTACGGTGGAAGTTCTGCAGGTTCCTGCTAGTTTAAAAAGAATACTCTTTTCCCGTGAATAGGATAAATTGGTACATACTCTAAATTGTGTTGAATAAAGGATATGGGGCCGTTGACCCCCCCTCCCCCTTTCGTCACACGGCGTCACAAAAAGTTAGACCCCCCTCAAGTATGACGTCACAAAGCTCTGCCCCCCCCCCCCCAAAACCATAATTCCATTTTGAAAATAAAACATACTTCAAATCACTTTAAACTATTGTCATTGCAGTGCTTCTTTAATGTGGCGCTGCACTCTGATGTAGGAGAAAAAATGTATTAACAAGTAAACCCGTAAAAACAAAGTTTTTCACTATAAATCCTTTATATGCGTGGCAGCGAACTTAATATAAAGGATTTAAAAATATATTCGCCTGTGGAGGACGCGGGGATCGATCCCGCGACCTTTGGCATGGGAAGCGAGGGCGCTACCAACTGCGCTACTCCGCCACGGCCTGTGGAGAGGTTACGCTCTGGGCTCTTACACTGTGACGTTCAGCCAAAGCCATGAATGAGTTCTATTTGAATATATGTAAAATAAAAAATTTTTGCCTAAAAAGTGTAAAATTTTGGGAATTTTTTTTCACGAACATTAATTGTCTCGCACAACGAGTGTGTGTGGAAAATGTCAGCTCGATTGGATCACGGGAAGTGGGTTAAAAAACGACCGAAAGATTTGCACGGTCGTAAGCAAGCAAGCAAGCACGCAAGCAAGCAAGCACGCAAGCAAGCAAGCAAGCGAACTTAATATAAAGGATTTAAAAAGAAGGCGTTGTAAAGCGTCTAACTAAAACTAAAACTGCAGATGTTCAGAATATTATATTGAAATTCTCTTATAATTATCAAATATTAAAAGTAATTATAACTATAAAAAAAAATACTTGAAACTTTGTAGTAGAACGAAGCAAAATGGAGAGTGCAATTATAACAATCACATATTCATTCCACAGAATTGAAAGCCCTGGTAGAATTAATATAATTAAAATGTTTATCAACAATCATTCAAAAAATGTACTACATTTGTAATGCGGGCGTAAACGACCTTCCGGATGTGACGTCACGGGGGAGAGGAGTTACGTCACGTGGGAGAAGGGTTCGGGTCTTTAAGGGGAGAAACCGGAAGAGGAGGGGAGGTTGTTGGAGACTGGACTAGGGTGAGGCCACGCAGGGCGAAGGCTGGGAGGAGTGGCGAGATCGCCACACACACTCGGGGAGCGGATTGGCACCGTCGGCCAGCGGTGACAAACCCAGGGAGCAGCGGCGAGGCTGCAGCGAGAGCAGCAGCGAGGCTGCACGAAGAGGCAGCAGTGGGACTGTTCAGAGAGGGAGAGCAGTGGTGGAGCTGCCGCGAGGGCAGCCGGGGAGGCTGCGCGAGGAGATCAGCAGCGAGGCTGCTAGAGGCTACGGGAGTGACACGAGGGGATCAGCAGCGAGGCTGCTAGAGGCGACGGGAGCGACAGCAGCGTCGGCGCCGAGCGGAGGGTCTCAGAGGGAGAGAGCCGTGTGGGAAAAGTAGACGAACCCGAATAAAGGACACCAAGCCAGATACCGTGGTCGAGTCTTTTATTACACATTTATGCATATCCATTCTCCCATGGAGAAGCAAAATGCTCCTTCATGTAATAAATAGGGAGAGTATGGATCTCTTCATCCTGTGGAATGGATATTCCATTCAGATCAAGCTCTTCTTCGTCTATCCAATCTGCACTCTCTCCATTTTCTTCGTTCGCGATTACAACCATTAGTTCACGTTGCCGACGTGCAGCGACTCTCTGTGGCCTGATGCGTTTGGGCGGAATAATAATTGATTCCTGCTTGTGTGATACAGAGCAGAGGTCGCAAACGGGTTATGATTCCTTACCCATACTCATACCCGGCCACACCAGGGTCGCAAACGGCTACCCGTACCTGTACCCGATCGGGTACGGGTAGCCGGGTATTGGGTAGGGTACGGGTATCGGGTAGGGTACGGGTATTGGGTACCCGGTTGCGACCTCTGATACAGAGTAACTGCGCAGCATGACTAACGATGTGAAGTATATTTGACATTTCTTGCCAATCCTATCGCTAAGCACGGATTGTATTGATGGACAGTACAAGTCATATGGAATCGACCGATAAGGATTTGAAGAGCGAGGAAGGATGTCATCCACTTTCAAACTTTGTGCTGCAAACAGAGATGGGAATTTATGTGATGCTCCGTCTGTTGTCCGTTCTAGAATTGTAATACAGGGCCTTTTCGAATTTAATCAGCTTCCGATGGGGCTCCACTCCATGCTGGCTACGTTCCAATGATTGATGGAGTTGGTCCTAGCTGGACTGCAGTGGGACTCATGCTTGATATACCACGACGATGTTATCGTCTTCAGCCGTACGTTCGAAGAACATCTTGATCGGTTACGTGCTGTCCTTCTCAAAATGCGTGCGGCAAATCAAAAATTTAAGCCCCAAAATTGTCACCTCCTGCAAAAGTCCGTGCGGTATCTCGGTCACATTGTCAGTAAATTGGGCATTGCAACGGACCCCAAAAAAACAGCGTGTGTTCGGACTTGGCCAACCCCACGTCGGTGGGGAAGTTGCGAAGTTTTATAGGATTCGTGTTTTATTATCGCTGCCAAAGCACAGGCGAACAATGAACATAATGCGAGGAAACGGGATCACGTGCTACCATGGTCCATTGGTGACAGAGCAGGGTTACATTGCCCGCAGGTGCCGGTTGGTACATCCCCTAAGCTGCAAAAGCCCTGGCAACGGCCCGTGGAAGTGGTCGAGGTCAAACGGCAGCAGTGTGTGCGTATTCGGGTGGGTCGTCGCCGTTGGTTTGTCCATCCGTCTCGGTGGAAGCCGTTTGTTCCTCCGCGGATTGCCTCTCCGTCTCTAACAATTGGTCTGCCGGTGTCTGGTGTGTCCGAGCCAGAGATAGTGCGTTCCGAGGGCGTGCGTCAGAAGGATTGTGTCGTGCCGCCCACTGCATCCGAGCCTGTGACCATGGACGGACATCGAAGCTTCGCCGGGAGTGGGGAGGTGCCTGTTGCCGCCGAGCCTGCTGCACCTGTGCCTCCTGTGCTGCAACCCGCATCTCCGGCTGTTTCGGTGGTGTGCACACTGCCCGAGCAGGAGCAGAAGACCGTCCCTGTTGACGGACCGGGGTCGCTAACTCGGTCCAAATGCTTGTGATTCCGTTGATTCATTATTTTGGGAATTGCTCGGGAATGGCGGAAAGGTTGTGGTTGGTTGTTGAGTTCCGTTCTATTTCCCTCCATCTTGTTCCTTTTGCATAGTTCTCTTTTCTATACTTGTTCCCTCATAATTAGGTGCGCATTGTTCCTGCGGATTGCTCTGCCTTTTAAGAAAAACAACTGGAGTCCTGCTTTTATAGCTCTTTTATTGCCGTACCTAACCTGCATGGGTGTACTTACCTGTTATCTTGGTTTTAGCCGGGACGGCTATATTTTTTATTCCGGGGGGGGGGGGAATGTAGTGACATGGTGACACCTACTGGCTAGAAAAGGGACTGGCTACAGGTACCGCTAAAACAACATCCAATCTGAAAGGGAGAGGTATCTGGGGCAAAGGTAATGGGTGGGGTTGGCCGAGATGCTCCGGGAACCTGCTCGAAGGTTCCACGGGAGGGCGTGGCCAGAGGCGGAGCCTAGCCGTGCCTGGGGAGATACAAGCGGGGGCGGACGAGGGCTCGCGGTTCGTGTGTGGAGTCTTGGGTCCGGACTGCGTCGTGCTCGCCGTCATCTCTCTCCATTGTCCGGCCACGTGGAAGATCTCCTGCGGGCTTCCATCACCCTCCTCGGCACGCCGCCGAGTGATCGGCCGTGTGTGTGTAGCCAGTTGAGACGCTAACATCTAAGTGTTGTACTCAGAGTGAGAAGATAAGGTTGGCCTGTGTTGTGCCCGAATATGAATAAGGAAGAAGTACCCCGACTCTCTGTGTTGCATTGCATTACATTTCCAAATTTTACCAAGATTGTTTGATTAAGTGTGTTTTCTCTCTCTCTGTGTGGCCTCGTGTTGTCGCTCTAGTATTTCCTGCAGTCACGAAAGCTCAAAATCTCTCATTGACATGCTAATTTCTCCACCCCCCCATCTCTCTGCCCCCCTCTCTATCTATTTAAGGCCTCGATACAGAGGCGCTGTTTCTCTGTGTGCCTATGTGTGTGTCTCTCTCTCTGTGTCTCTGTGTTATCTCTCTCTGCTTATGTGTCTGTCTATGTGTCTCCGTGTCTGTGTTTTGTCTCTCTCCCAAATTTAGCAATCTTTGGAAGAACGTAATCAACCAGGTAGGGTGTTGACTGTTATGTTAGCCGACTCTCTGTGTTGTATTGCATTATATTTCTAAGTTTACAAGGTTTGTTTTCGCATGCATTCGTACCTAACGACGATTGCTTGTGTTGCAATCGAAATGTCGTATGCTATTATTACATTTATCTTTCTTTCAACGTGACTTTACCGAAAATACCAAAGAGTAATTCCTGCGAAAGCCCCAAATCAAGTAAGAAGTGCCCTCTACACGACTTGTCGCGGAAGTCACTCATCACACGTGCCCATGTCGTTCTATCCTCTTCTGGCATTGTGAGATATTCTTCCTCCCATAATATGTCGTTGGCTTTGTTGTTGTTAGTGTTTTTTTTTTTTAACCGGAGATCTGGTAACCCTAAGCAAGAGCCCATTCTATGAAGGCAACGTGACAATAGCAGAGGAGCTTCCGCGGATTTCACGCTGCCGCGGGCATCTCTAGCAGCACCGGCGTGTTGCTCTTGGTGACCGCGCACCGCACAGAGTGAAGCGAGTTGAAGAGCCGTCGGTGCCGGGTGTTTGCGTGTAAGTGGCGAGAACGGGGCCCGGGACCAGAGATCGAACCCAGGCTTCTGAGCCCCAGGTGGGAGTCCGATGGGAACCGCGACTGCTCGCGCACACAGGTATACGGATGAGCGCCCAGCAGGTGGGAGAACGTGCATCGTGCCATGGGTTGGGGAACTAATGATTCCCTCCATCACGCGTTCCTCGTGTACTATCACGCAATTCCTGTTTTATTATTCCATTACCCCTCTGTATTATCACACCCTCGTTTGTGACGCTGTCGTGGTTGTTAAAGTACCGCTAGATCATCAGTATACTGAGGGTCACCGGTCCGATTCGATCTCCCGGCCCGGCAATGTCAACAACGGAGGCAGTTTCTTGAATCCTCCTTTCAAACACCCAGCAGCGGTAATGGGTAACATCACAGCGCGTGGTTGTGGTGGGGTAAAGTGTGAGTATTCCTACCTCTTCAGATACATCTGGCCAGCGTGGAGTTGTATCGCTAGTTGGAGGCCCTTCTGACCACAGTGGAATGAGCAGTATTTGCAGTGCTGTACCTTTACTCTTTACTAAAACACTCTCACGTGCACTCACACTATAAGCCTTTGTTTTACCACTTTATCATGGACTGTGCACACCCATAGGCATTACTTTCATTACATTGCCTGCTACTTCTCTGTGCGTAGGAAAAATTTCTCCAATTTTATGAATACATATTAATTCGTATTTCCAATCCAACGTGTCTGAAATGCATTTTGTAAAATTAATTGCATTATAAATATTGACATTTTTTTAGGGGTACTTTTCTAAAGAACACATTAAAAGAAAATCTGTCTCTTTGGTTTGGGCAGCTCACTTACTACTTGAATAAAACGTCACCATTTCGACCAAAGTAATATAACTATATAAACCCAGTACAGTATTGTCTACATTACAAAGACACGGGGCCAGTCGAAGCGTGAGATGTACTAATTGACGCGCCTGGGTCTGCTAATTTGAGGGTGTCACCCCTTTTAATAGTGTGCCCGTCAGTGCGGTGGTGGGGTGCAAGTTGGGGCAGTGTTCGTTTGACTGCGGTGGACTTCAAAACGGTCTGTGACATTTGTGTTAGGGTATAGTTTGTGTGTTCATTTTGTCATTTGTGTGTGTAATTTGTGCGTGAGTGTGTTTGCCTAAGAATGAGGGGTGGCGTCGAGCAAATTGCGTGCCATGTCGGACTGTGGTCACGTGAAGGGGCACAGTTGCACGTGTTGTACGCACAAAGCCTGTGACTCCACAACGTTATACACGAGTTTATCATAATACAGCCAGGCTCGTGTAATATACAGCTGTATACGCATGTACTTGCTATGTTCTAGGTTTACGTAACTAACTTTATTGTCATAGCTCACCTGTGGGTATACGTTTGCAGCCCTTTCGTAAATCCACTTTTGGATAAGGGTCTCCCTTGCTGTGTGGGTCGTGGCTTTTTTAAAACCCATATTTCACCAATTCAGTTTGGTTGGTGAAAGCGGAGAGCATAGAATTAAAAGTGCTGTACAAGAATTTATTTTGCTGCATTGCCCTCTGCTGCCCACAACGTAGGAACTGTGGTGCATGGTGGCCACCCATCCAATGAATATCCAGGCTCAACTCCGCTTAGTTTCCCATATCTGATGGGATAGGGTACATTCCGGGTGATTGAGTCATGAGTATAACACTACTACATGTGCGCACATCGAAACAAAAACATGTCGTTAACACCCCCTTACAATAGACGTATAAAGTATTAGATGTTCCAAAACAAACCAGAGAGCACAAATGTACAGACGAGACAGTTTAGAAAGGCCACCATTCAAAATGTTATCACATGAAGGTGAATCTGTTATCTGCGATCCTGCTAACCGCAAGGTATAATATTCGGTGCCCCAGATACATCCACAAAAAAACTCTTTTTCAGCAACAGGCCGGGTTAAGTTTGTAAACCCACTATTTACTGTTTTCATTTGCTAACTTCTTTCATACTTTGTTAGTATATACCGGATAAAGGCTTGCTCATGCCATGTCGATCGTGGGGGGATGTTTGACCATACTTCACTACACAGGTCAATGCGGGTTGGTGGAGGGGGGGGTCCTGTACTGTTTCAGATGTCACCCGCCAATGATGTTAACTTTGGCCGGGAATAAACTTTAGGATACCGGGTTCATAGTGGAAAAGAGGAGTCTATGTGGAGTGGTGGTGCAGTGGTTTACACACTGTTCTGAGCCTGGTCACTTGCGTTCGATTTCACCAGCCCATGCTGTCTAGAACGGTGAAATATATTCAAACAGCGACCATGATTGACACTGTGAAAGGGGTTCCCTTCATCCAGCGTTGGATTGACAAAGGGGTGAACATTAATTATTTAATATTCAGAGGGATCACGCAGAATTAATTGGTTGCGACATGTGCTAAAAGTAACATCTCTACGGGACCTGAATAAGAGGATGATAGTAATGAAAAAAGATCTAAAAATGATGATCATTGGTTTTTTTGCTGCTGTCAATGGCAATTTATGATGTGATTTATCATCATGCTGTGTTTGATGATACTGTTGGTGGTAGTGTGATTAACATTTTTATACACGGTTTTTTGGGGGTCTGAAGCTCTTTCTCAGGAGAGCCGTGCATTGTACTGTTTGTACACTTTCATTTTAGTGTTTTGCATGTGCGAGGAAACGGGAAACCAGACAAAATTCATGCACCGTACAAAGTGATAAATCTCAATGGTTTAGACAAAGGGGTTCATGTTACTTTTGGCTGAACTGCCAATTCCTAGCCACCAAGTTTTGCGAGTTTTAGAAATCTGCGTCATCCACAACCCATTTTGGGGCAGTGGCATGGGTTAGCGGAAGCATGTTCGGCGCGTTTTGCAGAGGTTCACGGTTCAAATCCAGCAGCTGCCCTGGTTATCACTGAATATACCCATAATAATAATATGCGTTGTCTGCTACATAGTGGACTTTGGTTTCTGTCACGTCATTCGCGAGAGTAGGCCAATCATTGTCTGCCAAATTCGAATAATTCCCCTGCGAACCACTCATTTGGGATTACACACAGCAACATTGCCCCCGACTGCGAAAATATAACAGGACCCTCCAGAAAAATAATTGTCAGAGCGAGGCTATCCTGGGTAAACAAGAAGTAATAACAAAAAAACCCGCTTCCTGCTGTGCATCTCACCTGTCATGTGGGGCACGTGGTCATTTGCTCTGTAAGTGGATAAGAATGGTGATTGAATGGTAGGTAAAAAACAGTGAATGCATTTGGGAGGATGACCAACGCAGACGAGCTCATGTTCGGGAGTGGGGATTGTGACATCGTAAGACGATGAATGGCAATGCTGCGGGGAGGCCTTCATCCAGCAGTGGATAGACATTTGATGACAATGAAGAATATGAAGAAAATTATTACAAAGGGGAGTGACAAAATAGTCACCGATAATGCCACCATATTTGCGAAGTATGGCACTCTCCACGATTACGATGTGTTACATCACTACACTGCACCATAGTCTTGGTTCTTTCGGTAAAGTCACGTATAAGGGAAATAATTATTTGAATCCCTGCAGACACGAATTTACACTGCACCACGTATGCATATTACTTTTACCCGCAGATTGTTTAAGAAAAGAAGAGTTACCTGCAAGGGTTCACTGACGGGGGCTAAATTTATCCTATTTTCAGATTTTTACAGATAAATAGAGTTGCGTGCATTTTGCGGACAAGAGGTACTATTTTCACTTTCGAGGGAGCTCAAGAGAGTCCCACTCAAAAGAATTTGGCATAGGTCTCCACGCTCGCCAGATGCCTTTGAGAAAGGTGGGAGTATCCACATTTTACAACACCACACGTGACCTACCGATCAACTAACTGGTGTACGCATTATATTTCTGGGTGGACACAGGCTAAGCGTTTAAGAAACTCGCCCATTGTTTCAACTGCCGTGCTAGGTGATCGAACCGACGACCTCTAGAAGTTCAGTGTACTAACGGTTACACCAGGGCAGGATCACAAAATCCCACACATAGATGTTGATAACTGTCAAAAGGTCCACAATGATGCATTCAGATATCTGTTCGCTGTGCTCCCATCTCCTCAACAACTCCCAGACGAGAATGTAAACCACCAACCCTTGCGTCCAAAGGGCTGAATAACAGTGCACAACGAACAATAATTTTGGGATGTTTGGCCAACAACAGGCAGCACGTTTGACATCAATACATGCAACATATCTGCACAGGACATGGTGTATTTAAAAATGTGTGTACTAGGGCAATTTGATCTCCAGCAATGTTTGCTTTGCTTTCAATGTAAATAGTTGTTCGCAATACTTACTCTCATGGTCACATTACAGTTGGTGTGGACACCACATTGTTTCAAAGGAAAATAACACTTGCAGTGTCAATTCCAAAAATAAGCTATTACATTGAATGAGCCCAGTGAGACGGCTGAGATCAAGAGACCATTCTGTGTGATAGGAGGTGGCTCTGACAAAGCCAATACAAAGATGTAAAGACTAATACACAGCCCTTTCCTCTATCCAAATCACAGTCCCATGCCTCACACACCTGACAAGCAAACCCAGGCGGTCACCCACACAAGAACTAACCAGGCTTAATCCGACTTCGCTCGTATGAGAATGTGCCAAATGCTTCCAGTGATGGGGTTGACATAAATAATTAACTATTGTTTTCAATTATATTTAAAATGTATTTCTCAGTTATTAAATATTAAATTGATGGTGAAAATACTCAAATAATATAATTCACGTAGATAGGTTCTGAACCTATCTACGTGACTTTCCCGAAAAACCCAAAGAATATTAATTCCTGCAGTCACGACAGCTTTAAGTCAAGACTCAAATAATATGTTGTTGAAACTTAATGCGGAATGCTACAATGTTATTGAATTGAGTGTATGTAGATACAAGGTTGCCCAAAATAAGGTTTACTGAGATAAAATGTAGCTTATAATAGGTAAATTTTTAGCCATATTTTACTATTCCTGGTGAAAACGTACAAGTCGACAGGAAATAATTAGGTATAGGTTCATTTGTTTTCTTGGCAATGATACATGTTGGCTGCAGATGTACCATTTTAGAGACTAATAATATAACATTTCAAAAGTAGTTTTGGGTTTCGTAATGCCTGGAAGACTATTCAATGGAAAAAAGCAAAAATCGTTATTTGTTACAAGACATGGGTTTAATAGCTTGGTTTTGGAGAGTCTTTCTCTTGTCGATGGCTGAACCAAAGGAGTATAATTTACGAGGAGGCACTGTACCGGTGGAGGTACTGTGTTCAAGTAAAAAAATAAACTGAGAATAATTTCCACCTGTGGATATGTAGACACGGATTTGTGAATCTCCATGTCTATAAGTATGCTTGCGTGTCTACTATTGTGGGGAGTTATAGAATTATTGTATCATTTGTCCTCTGTGCTCAGATGTCCAGAACATAGCTGGGTTATAGAGAAATGTAGAGTAATTGGCGCATAATGTATTACTAAAGCCTATATTGAATAATATTATGATGTGGACAGTATTGTGGGAGTGTAATAAATAAATAACACAGACTTTTAAAGTGTCGTTTTTTCCCATTTTATTTCATCATTAACTTAAATTGTGTATGGCAGTCAAAACACCGTACTCTAGTCACCGTCAGGGAAAAAACACAAGTTGCCCCACTCCTGATTGGTTAGACAGGCAACATAGGTTAATCCTTCCGTGTGCCCTTGCATTTGCCCTTATCTTGGTTTCTTGGAACTGACTCTGAAACCACAAAAGTGTCTCAGTGTCGTCTCCCCTCAGTTCAAGCGTTTGAGTGGTCGTTTTACGCCGTGACCGCCTAAAGCGGGTTAATATCGTCACAGAACCACATAACCCTGAAACCTGAGTCTGCCACTTGCCTTCATGCATCATTCATTTTGCATTCACACGGCAAACTCTGAACTCACCATTCTGGCCGCCTCACTCGCCCACCTTGTTTTCATCTTGAAGCGGCCCAAAGCCATTGATCATCCTGAACACAGCGCTGCATATCACGTAGTGTCACGTTTCACTGCACAGAAGAATGATCGTCAACGCGAGCTCAACTGTTAGTCGACGGAGTCTGTTTAGCTTCAGGGTAGCACAGTGTGCGGTCATTTCAACAACAGTACTGCAGTACTCATCTTCTTGGTTCTTTCGGTAAAGTCACGTAGAAGGAACATAATAAAATAATAAAAATATAATAAAATAATTCTCACGACGTTTCGGCCACAACGCAAGCAGCCGTCTTCAGGTGGAGAACAGGTCTGTCTACGTGACTTTACCGAAAGAACCAAGAAGATGAATCCCTGCAGTCACGAAAGCTTGAAATCGAAATACTGCAGTACTGTCATAGATATAAGCATAAAACGCCCTCATGTGTCTCACATCCATTGCGATTTGTGTTGCATAATTGTGCGCGAGAAACTCGCAAGGTTAAACATTTGCAATGCCTTTTAATGGAAACAATATAATATAACATTTCAGGAAATGGCCCTTCTTCAGAGCAAATATATTGCAGAAAATATACTTACGTTTGGAGATTACATTGAAACCTTTGAAGAATATTGATGCAAAAATAGATATTAGTTCACATATTCATACTGAAATGAGAAATAGCATGGGGATGTCATGAGTCTTTCGTAGATATGTACATGATAATATAGTTATTTCAGTATAACACGTTGGCTTTCGCGACCAATATTAATAATCATAAAGGTTTTTGGGTCAGATCGCGCAAGATGAGAGCCTCACCATTCTGGCAAATTGCCCGATTAAGCTGGATGTAATTACCAGCGAAACGTCGTACTACTCAAGTTTTAAATGATGTTGATTCACTCTTCAACACACCGGTGGGCTAAAGAAGTGAATTATTTTGTCCTTTGTCAACGTGACACATGTTTTACTGTTTGCCCGTGTCGGGTGGTGGAGGGTTACGACACATTTATAAATAACGCGATTTAACCCAAAAACCTGTATTATGAATTATCACAGTATCTTTCACAAATTGGCCTTGGGCTGAAATAGAGCGAGGCCAAGAGTGCTGAATTAAATACCACAATTATGAATGTCAGTCGCTGAGTCTCTAACAGTGAGTCAGAATTACTGTGTTAATATTGTACCAAAAATAATTTATTTGAACAGGAACTTAGCCCATCATCCTTCCAGCATTAATAAAGTTAGTACCACGTGCTAGGACGGGAATTGAATCATGGATATACTGGTATCTGCCATAGGAATACAGTATGTAATTCCTCTCAACCATTTCAGGACTGTTATTTCGAAACTTTATCATATGCAATGTCTCAAACGAAAGAACTCATTCTGCTTACTCCTCACAAACAGCAGAGGTTATACATCTCATTTAAACCAAATACAAATTTGTTAAGAGACTGCAACATTGCTCAGGGCTGTTCCTCAGGGGATCCTGCTTTGGATGTTTAAACATAATATATTTGTGATTTTTTAATGTGGCAATAAATGGAGTACCTGGACAAAATCCCATCCATACGATGGAAGAACACTCAAAACTGAGGAGCAATTTGTTGTATTGTCTCTTGCAAGTACTATACTTTATTTCACACGTGTGTCCAATGCACTTAACCTCTGCACCATGTGCTACCATTGACTTCAAGTTCCTGGATTACATTAATACCAAACCACAAGTGGCCTTGAGGTGCAAACCTTAGAAGAAATTTCAGAGAACTACTTCGAGTGGTATTTTTGTCAGCACATCTTAGTAAAACTGAAGCTGGATCTACTGCAAGGTGCATTGTGTGACTTTTCGATGATGACTCGGTTTTCCTGTGTTGCATTTCTGAATGTGTTCTCGTTTGTGATGCCCCACACAGGAGCATTTTTCCAGAACATTGACATGAAGTGACCGGCAGGAGCAGCTCCACAAAGAGGCCACCATGGCAGAGCGAACAGGCATTGGGAAGTTTGTGGTAAGAACTGCCGTGCACCACAGACTACTGTCAACTCTCAGAACAATCGTCACGGACCACCGTGCTCCAACAACATTCTTCAACATTAATTCCACTCACAGCATCTGCAACAGTTCCAAGGACCACTTGCTACTGCCCTGTGAACCATCAGTCGTCCGCGGACTCTACGTTGGGAAGCACTGCCGTACAGTTATTGCACACGTTAGTAGGCAGTTTTTTTATGTTTGGGAAAGCCTCAGCGATTTGCTGGAAATCCAACAGGGAGGCATAAAGGATTGAGTGAAACTGCTGGGTTGTGTTGAAAGCATGTGTGGTGGGCTGTGAAAGTGCCGTGTATCGGGCTAACCCTCTTACAGTATGCATGAGCGCCGCTTTCCATCGCTCCGCCTCGCCTGCAGCGTGGACTGCTGAGGCTTTGTTATAGCAGGTGGCTGTGTTTCAGCCATTATACCTTGTCCAGCACAGTTCCAATTCAATTCATTGTGTGGCATTTAACCAAACAAGATGACATTCTTAGATTATCTGTTTTTTTTCGTGTAAAACTTGAGTATGGGGTGGTTATTAGTATGGATGCACTTCAGTTAACGGTATTTTTGTACATTTTAAATGTAGGCTTGTGACAACACACAGTGGACATATTTTATGTATACTTCGTGAGTGAAAAATGTCAAAAGTGTCTCTCTGCTCAAATGGGCAATGGGAATTGCTCTTCTCCTTTGGAGGCCTAGAAGCAGTGGTGGAAACTCTTCAATCCTTTGTCTGGGTCTTCAGAACAACCACTCTTGGTGTCCGTACAGCTCATTGTACGGCCTCATCAGGTGGAGCTCATTTTACTGGCACTGGAGCAGCAAAGAATTAAACAGGACAGGCATTGTAACTGTGCGGGTCCACCAGGGGAATGATCTGGCGTCGATGTATCTGGTCCTTCGGTCCGCTATTCGAATGTACCGTGGAATTAAGGAAGAAAGAACCTGCCCTATGTTCTTCCAAGCCACCACCTGTTTCCATCAGCATTGACTTTGGCTCTGAGCCCCAAGCCACATGGAATGCTGCAAGATCGGTCATTGCGGACGTCTTGACAACTAATTGCTGGCCATGCACATTAGTGCAAGTAATCGTACTGTCATAGAAGAAATAATGACGATGATGATGATGATGAAGCGAAGTTGTTCTGGGCCAGGAACTAAACTTGAAATCTCAAAACAGAACTTCAGATCCACTGAGTTACAGGCTGGCTATGTTACATACAGAAGTGAAATATCATCGTCAGCCATGATCAATCCACTGCAGAATTAAGTCCTCTTCATGCCATGTCATTGCCATCTGTCGTGGTCCTGCAATGTAACAATATACCTGGCACCTGTGTTCGAGCCAATATCATCGCTTTATATTAGTGGTGGACACCAGTGACATTAATACTGTATAAGTAATTATATACACGATGAAGCTATGTAATCTCTAAGTAATGTATTGTAGTCCCATGCTGTTTTCTTGCCAGACCTTGTACGGCATTAAGAGTGTGGTCGGGATGCCGGCTGGCCTCTCAGGCCAGGCTGGAGTGTCAGCAAGAAGCTGTTGAGTGTTCTGGAGCTTTTGAGTGGCTCACAAGTGCCTTCAAGAATCAGTGTGGCGCTGCTGAGGACGTTTATATTTTGGATTTTGACAAAAGCCGGTGCCGTACTTTTAGCATAACCAGTGGCAGAAGTGGTGAAACTTGAGGTTTACTCCATGCGACAAGCTTGCCAACCAGTTAACAATTAAATATCCACAGCTGCTTGGAAATTGGATATGCCAGAACGTATGTCCCATTAAGTCGCACAATGCTGTTCAGACTGTGACTGCGAAAAACTTTCAGTAGCAGCCAGTGTAAGTTTCGGATGTAACATGAGAGAGGAGTGAAACCTGGCAGATGGTTCACGTGTCTCATTAGCCGTCTGTGCATATGCTGCCATCTGCATGTGACAACGTGGCGACACTTTATGCACGTGCAATGGGCTGCACGTACATGTTTTAAAGCACGTATGTAAGATATGGCCCAGAGGCACTTACAGGTATATAAGAAGATGAAGATTGTTCATATCAGGGTGCATGACAAGGATAATCTTCTTGGTTCTTTCGGTAAAGTCACGTAGAAGGGAAGTAATAAAATAATAAAAATAAAACATAATAAAATAATTCTTACGACGTTTCGGCCACAACGCAAGCAACCGTCCTGCTTGTGTTGTGGCCGAAACGTCGTAAGAATTATTTTATTATGTTTTATTATTATTATTTTATTACTTCCCTTCTACGTGACTTTACCGAAAGAACCAAGAAGATGAATCCCTGCAGTCACGAAAGCCTTAAATCGAAATTTGTAAAGGATAATGTTAACATTATATTTGTATGAAGGTACTGAACCAGTGTGGCCGAGGTCCTGGGTCCAAATAATGGGCTCCAACCTTAGATATGACCAAAGCTATTGTTTCAACAAGTTTAATTGAGCCAGACCAATGCAATGTTTCCATCGCCATTTGCAAGTGAGCTGGTTGGCCCAGAAAGTCCTGGGCCATACCAGCATGTCTCATTTCCTATCCCAATGCTTCACGAATCACAGAGTTTTGTGGACTCATCACCTACCACTCCGTCCACCCTGCCCCCTCACCCTCCATACCCACTGTGGGCAGAGGGAGAAGTGTTACTTTTAAATATAATTTTACACACGCTTGGGTTAGGTAAGGCTACCACCAAATATGTGTTTTGTAATTTTAAGGTGTGCTGCGCATGCTGTCGTACTGTATTATATCACACTGGACTTGCAATCAAGAGGTCGCTCGTTCAATCTTCCAGCATAATTATCAGCATTTTGGCTAAGATCAAGTGTAGTGTCTGTTCTTATCAGTCGAATATCTGATATGTACCACATTGCGGTACCTTATTTGATGCTCTTCAAACAAAAATCCAGTTTCATTCCCTTCACCTATTACGGATATCAGAAACAACATCGTTGAACAAATGTAGTGCTTTAAATACTTGGGCTTACTGATTGATTACAAGCTTACATTGCAACCCAATATTGATCACATCTCAAAGAAAATCTAATAAAATATAGGGTTTTATACAGAAGCAATTTTTTTTTTTGCGCCTGCAAATTGTTTAAACTATCATTTTACCACTTTCTGACGAGTGTGACACTGCTTACAGATCAGCTCCTCATGAATCACCGACCAGACTAAACCCGCTTTATCATTCTGCTCTTCAATTTGCACTGGATGTACCATACAGGACCCACCATTAATGACCTCGACTTAAAATCCAATCTCACGTCACTTGATGCAAGAATAAATCTACAACTGTGCCCTGTTCATCCATAAAATCCTAATTTGTAAATCTGAGCTATACTTAGCTAATTCATTAACCCCACTGTCGAACCCAATAAACCTAAGACGTCCATATAATTGCCTTTTACCTATCTCAAGAACAAGAATAGGAATAGGTGACAAAGCCTTTGCCATTGCAGCATCAACGTTTTGGAACAGCCTTGTTTTCTCCCTTAACATCGTACATTTTTTCTTAAAAACATATCCTGAAGCAGAAGATTAGTGCTGGATACAACTTCGTTTTTAATTTTCATCCTTACCCGTGTATCGATAGTTACATTTTAATGTGCAATTTTATTGAGGAACTGTATGTTGTCTTGGTGTGGTCTGGGACTGTTCTTGATGTTGTTTTGCTGCCTTACCTAAGTGTGGGAATTAGTCTACTTATACGTTTATCTCATTTACGTATTCATTTTAGTGACTTGCATTCCTGCCCTATACTTTGCACTCCAATCGTTTTTTGTAATGTTTGTTGCTGTAACTTTCTGACTCGCCCCTTCTGGACATCTGTGAAAAAGAGCTTCATAGCTCATCGGGTTTCTCCAGGATAAAGGCAGATTTTGATTGACACCAATGGCATTCGACCTATTGCCCTTATGTTCTTATATCCCTTGTTCAAATTTCCTCATTTAGTAAACAATTGTGCAGTCCTGTAATACCCCACACATAATGGACAGGTTTTTTTTGTAGCAATTTTGTACTCCATTGTGTTGAATAACACACAAACCTATTGAAAAATGTGGAAATATGCAAAAATGTCACTGATACTCACAATGACATCTTTGTGTGCACACAAAAAGGTGCTGGAGCATAGATATGGCTTAAAATATGGGTCCTGTCTCGTGAAAAGGGTTTTTGCTGCATTCAGCCTCTGTTGACTTTTCCCCATGGCTTTTGTCCCACTGAAAGGTTTTTCAGCTTGTGTGACAGATTTACTCTCTGCACCGATGACCAACAAAAATACACTTGCACGCATCCTTGCTTGAGCCAAGCATTACATACACAAACTTGTATAACAGTTTTTCAACATTCAGCCAAAATGAGTGTCAAAACTTTTTTCAAGAAGATTTGCACTTGGGATGTTTAATATATTTTTTCTATGTTTGCACGTGTGACAAAATGACCAGTACCTTCAGCAAAGCCATTAATTACCAATTTTTCATTGAAAAATATTGATTACATTTAGGTTTGCTCTTAATCCGTGGATTTGATCGAGATATTTTATGAGCTAGTCTACGAAAGCAGTCAAATATAGTCAACTCTTTGTGATGAAATAATGTTCCTTGCGTGCAAGTGCTCCCCTTCAACATTATCAAGTCAGCCAATTAGTGAATTCGGTAACTATTCAAATGTAAATATATATATACCCACTTGTGATGTTTGGTCTACCTCAATGCACTGTAGTTCTTTTCTGTAAAGTCACGTAGAAGGGAAACAATAAAATAATAAAAACAATAAAATTCTCACGACGTTTCGACTGCAACAGAAATTCATTGTTTTATATTTTTATTATTTTATTGTTTCCCTTCTACGTGACTTTACCAAAAGAACCAAGAATATAGATTATCTTAATCTGCAACTTCATTGAGCGTAGTTGATTTCACCTCGTCATAGTCAGCCCCGCTTGGTCGTTGGTGGGTAGTTGTTGTTGTTGTCCTCATGCTTGATGACTTGTATCTTAGTCAACGCTGACGAAAATAACACTTCGATTGTCAAATATTTTGTTCGCTAGGTTTGCTAACAAGTTTAACACTGGTGAGAACACACTCATAGTGGTGTTTATGCAGTATCGTAAAAAAGTTTGTTGCATTTATTTTAAATACTCGTGGGTGTCAACTGTCCATAAAAGATGCAGTGTACACGAACTTAACTGCAGAGAATTTCATCAAGTGGATAGTGTGTGGAGAGGCTCTTGATTTGTGAGAGCAGCCGAGTGTGGTGTGTATATATTCATGTGTTTGTCATGTGGGGGTATAGTTTATTGTTTATGCAAACAACTGATATTTACGTGGCTTTTTTAGTGTACGTGGCCAACTAGGTACAGAGCACAATTTTGTACACGTATGGTTGAGAGGTGTAGTTGTTTATATATTTTACTAGTCCTTTAACATTAAAGCAAGTTCGATTTTTGGCAAACACACATTACCAGAGGCATTGGCATGAACCTTGTCTTGTGTGATTCGGCTTAAACCGAGTACCAATTGTCTTTCGTGTATCAGCATTACCACTGGCCATGACCTCACCATCCTTTTGTGTCTTTCTGTGCTTTTAATCAGTTCTCACTAGCAGTACAAGCCCTAATGGACTATCCAGAATATTTTCTCAAAATGGGGAGTGCTGGTGCAAGGATTTAGCATACTGCACATCAATCAACCATTTCTATATTCTTGGATCTTTCGGTCCAGGAAATGATAAAATAATAAAAATAAAACATAAGATTATGTTTTATTTTTATTACTTAATTATTTCCATTCTACGTGACTTTACCGAAAGATCCAATAATATGAATCCCTGCAGTCACGAAAGCTTTAAATCGAAATTTAACCATTTCTATGTGAACCATCCGGATCTGAATTTGTCCCTAAATTTCCACGGGATGTCTCTGCCTACAATAAGTGTGATGCCTCATGAGCTGTATTTTAAATATAACCGAGTCTGGCACGGTGCTAGTCTGCACCACCTCTTGTATGATGGTACAGCACAATAGTGGGCACTTGACAACGTTGTATCCACATCACTCTAGCTGGGATAGGATGGGTATCTTTTGTCTTTGAGTCTCAATGCAGCAGTCAGTTTGTGAGCGTGCGGGCCTGTGAAGCAGTAATAGTATAGTGGATAGCGAGCTGCACAACGAACGTAACGGCTTGAGTTCGATTTCCACTCATCAACCAATATCAGCGGTGAATATCTGAGAATATATTTTTGTCCTACCCTAGGTTGACTCAGCCTTAAATGAATAGCTGGCACCATGTGGAAACATCAGCTATGGGGAGACGCAGGCGGCCAGTTGTAGTGCTGGACACACCGCACCTTGTGCGCCATAACAGCCTTCATATGTGCTTACGATCATCATTTGCCCCAGCGGCTTGTTAAGGCTATTTGTGGATATTTTGTTTTCTTTGTCTTTGTGGAGCTCAGTTAGTGGATGATATATAACAAAAAAAAGTGGAGCGGAGTGTGAGCTGCTGAACTGGAGTTATGAGTGCTCCTCTCGTAGCCACTCAGCAGCAGGTTTCGAGGTCACACTTGACGACGCCAACGCCAAAACCCGCAACGCGTTTATCTCTGACTGACATCTGTTGGTGCGGGGCCTTGACAAAGTAAGCTTCTTGTAAAACATTACATTGCAAAACTGTGTAGGCCGTCAACTTACGTCCCGAATGGTTGTACACAGTCGTACCATGTGAAGGTGGTGGAACATTGCGTCTGCACTGGGACTCCAATGAAAAAAGCCGTGAGCCACATGCCTCGGAAAGCGAGCAAGGTAAGCCGCATCGTATAAGGCAAGGCAGATGTAAGGAATTTCACTAGATAGTGTATGTGTGCCTGCATCAGGGGAGAATGCAGAGGGACATTATCATAGGCAACTGTTTTAAATGGAGTCATTGAAATAGTGACACATCCCAATGAATGAAATGTAAATGTATTTATGGTCACATGAGTTTGCATTGTGATGCAGTATCTTATGTAAATTGTGACTTGCACAAAAGGAGTGTGCAACGCAAAAGTACATGAATGGATGTTACATTTAGCGAACAATTCATGAAAGTATTCTGCCGGAAAAAAACCAAAAAATATACATTTTTGTATAAGGTACTCATATTCTATAACATCGTGGCAGTTTATCTCCTTGATGTTTTATTTAGGGTTTTCTTTTAAAAGAGATGCCTTATTTGAATGTGGATCCACCTACTCTAAACCTACTTCAATACCTGTCTTCTTACCAACCTGTCAACGTAGAGGGATTATTATTTGTACTGCATGTGTCGACATAATAAAAGCATTTTGTGCTGTGTAAAAGTATTACAGTAATTATAATATTATAGTCTTTAGATTCTGTGTGAAAGTTGTAGTTATTCAGTTGAAGAGCAATATTAGCCGGACATGTATGGATGCTGTTGGAAATAAAATGTATAACTTGCGTTCATATGAGGCTGTAAACAACTCTGCATATTTACATCAAATGTATTTAAAATATTTTTCTCTAAATTAGAGTTTGTAAAAAAAATGCTCCACCTTTATGAATGGCTTTGATAAGGTGTATGTCTTTATTACGACCCTGGTTTATGATAGCTTTTGCGCCAGCATCAATTTCCGCTGAATCAAATGCCCTTTCATAGTCAGGAAAATCTAGGCATAATGGTATGTAATATTTTTGTATTTTTAAAAATATGATTGAAGAATGTTAGATAATATATTTTAAAATCAGTGGCCTATACATTTACTATTATTTGATTCTAAGGGATGCGATTGTGATGAGAGGGTACAGGATCTAAAGTAATCGTAGTAAACAGTACATTTATAATCATACTATATGAGAGAGAAAAAAGCCTGGCTGGCCAGATCGCTGACCGGCCGGTCACATACAAAGGACGTGTGCACTGCTCGTGATGATAAATAATATTTGATGATATATGAACATTTTTACACCTTCAAATCACTATTGTCTCCATTTTTCAAAGAATAATAGGGCATCCTGCCACAACTGAGATATTTCATTTCTGTATAAACATTTCTTAAATAGATCCGCTGATTTTTATCCAAGAACTGGTCCAACTTCTTTGAAAAGTTATAACTGAATGTTGCATGAAAGAAAATAAACATACTGCATCGATACCATTGAACATATCTCCGGTTCCGTCACAGAGCTGATATCTAAGCATCGGCCTCTTCGGTTATCTGAGAATGTGTGGATTGGAATCGGAGGTGTAAAAATTGAACAGGAGGAAGATCTTCCTGTTATTTTCCAATATAAACTCGTGGTTATATTTATTACATAAGCTGCATTTTGACATGGATATCAGGAGTTAGCGTAATCTGGATTGGGTGTATCATTCGAGTTGTCATCTAATAACATCGATACGAATTCATGTTTGATAAGTCTGATGTAGTCATTCATGTAAGAAGCTTCAGTCACATCTCCTCTGTATGTGCATAGGATCAGCAACTCCACGTTGTTCATTATCACGATGATGACATTTAAGGGTGATTGTGGTCATGTTTTTATCGAATATTATTTCGGTGGTTACAGTGATTTGTGTATTGTTTATTAAGAGAAAAGCAATTGGAGGGCATTTCCACGGACAAACTCAGCCCCAATGCCGCTCAATTATGTAGACCAACATTTTTTATTACCAGAAGCCACCACTGGTAGGCGCCGTTGCCACTCGGTAATTTTTTCCCCCTCCCAATTTGAAGTATATTCCTGTACTTTAGAAATTGTTTCTACATTTGTGCAATAATTTATACTTGAATTTACTAAAACATGGACAATCCATAACATATTTAACATATTTTTTATTTTCACATTATAGTAATTTGCGCATTTTAATACAGCATACACCTTTTGCAGTGCTTCAATTAGAATTTTAGTTTCACGGTCCAAGTAGGCTTGAGACCATGGCATATGTTGGGGCAGTAAGGGGTGGCAACATTGTGTCGAGGGCATTGTTCTTCATTGCAAGGCCGCGGGCCACGGGCAGCTCCTAGTGGCCTTTAGTGCGACCCCTGACGATACACAACATGTGAAAACACCTCCCATCGTTGTGCTGTCAAACCCTAATGGTTTCAAATGGCGTGGCGGCACTCACACTGATGATGTCTTATCGGCGAAAGTGACCCCCTTCTTAAAAGTAGTGAAGAACACTTGGTCCAGGATCACTCAAACTGCACGGATTGTACTTCATCATGTGATTGTACTTTATCATGTGATTGTACTTTATCATGTGATTGTAATCTGATTGTACTTCGTCATGTTCAATAATACACCACGTGACAAGCATAGCACCTGAATTCGTTACGTTGCAGTACTTTGGGGTTGTCGGTAAGGATGGAAATACAGTACAGTGATTTGAGAAATATAAATTCTTCCTTCATTTTGTATACACATTGGGGGCCGTCCATAAATGACGTCACGCACCTAGGGGGGGGGGGGTCAGACATTTGTGACGATGTGTGACGAGGTGGGGGGGTGGGTTGAGAAATGTGACGTCACATCAAAATGCGCAACTTTAAATAAATATAGACAACACGTTCTACTTAATTAAATCGACCTTTTAATAAATGTTTTCTCCTACAACATCAAAGTGCAGCGGCACATTAAATACGCACAGCAATGACAATAGTTTAAAGCGATTTGAAGCATGTTTTCTTTTTTTTTGGGGGGGGGGGGGTCAGAGCTTTGTGACGTCATATTTGAGGGGGGGTCTGACTTTTTGTGACGCCGTGTGACGAGGGGGGGGGGGTCAAAAATCGTTCAAAATCGCGTGACGTCATTTATGGACGGAGCCTTGTTTAATTTGACCACAACGATGGCATATTTGTGTTGCAGTAGACCTCTGTGGTATTGCTTTACTGCATTGTCCATTGAATTCTTATCGTGTGGTTGCACGCATGCCTGCTGCTGCTGCTGCTTTTAGATTGTATTGTGTTTCGCTGGGCACGCTTTACGTAACCTGCTCTCATCGTGTAGAGTTATACACATATGGTATCTCAGCAAACACATCACACCTCGGTAATTAACGCAATCAGGTGTCCCCATTTGAGAGGCCACTTTTGTTTTCGTGTATGTTAGCAGGATGCAGTGGTTAGTAGGCTGCACGTTCAACCCGGTGGCCTGTCTTTATTTCCTGGTCACGGCTGACATCAATGGCAAGTGGCATCCAAACTGGTTCTGGTCACCCCCCCCCCCCCCCCATTCAACAATCCATACTGGCCAGATTGTTGCATCTACTGGTGAAGTATGGTCAAACAACTTCCTTGCTTGACATCAAAATTGTATATTTACACCACGATAAATGTTTGTTTATTGTAATCCACGGACAATGATATTAATAACTTGTGCGATTGATTCATTACAATCATTCTTCTCCCATCAACATTCTTCTATTTTTCACTGCTGCTATCACAGTTATTGCTCTGATAAACCATACGCCTTGAGTCTCCAGATTACTACAATGCTTTATACATATTTGGTCAACTTCACTCTGTCTCGCTTAAGAAGGACGGAACATTTTTTTCCCACCTCTCTTTTCTCGTACGGCTCTCCTTTGGTGCTCCGTCTGTTTTTTTCAGGCTCGCATAACCGCACTTAATTTAACAAATTTGTTAACTCTCACCTACCATACGTACTCTTACATACCTCGTTGCTGCTAGCCGCTTTTTTAAGTGCCCATGGGAACAGTTTTGCAGGAATTCATATTTTTGTAAAAGATGAGAAATTCCTATCATGATGCCATCTCCTGTGAAGTGGACTCGAATGAACATCTGATATAATGTGTGCCAAGGTCATTTGCCAAACCTTAATATTGGTATATATCTTCTTGGTTCTTTCGGTAAAGTCACGTAGAAGGGAAGTAATAAAATACGTGACTTTACCGAAAGAAC
The DNA here is from genome assembly GCF_965212315.1 of Lampetra planeri. Classification (NCBI taxonomy): domain Eukaryota; kingdom Metazoa; phylum Chordata; class Hyperoartia; order Petromyzontiformes; family Petromyzontidae; genus Lampetra; species Lampetra planeri. The sequence goes on from NC_136107.1 coordinate 33,361,778, forward strand.
CAAGAAGATGAATCCCTGCAGTCACGAAAGCTTTAAATCGAAATTTGGTATATATCCACAACAATTTTAGTGAATGGAATTGTCTGATAGATGCCCAACTCGCCCAAGTAATATTGGTCTAGTTGGGCTGCATTTTTTTAGTCACGTACTTGTCCTACTGAACACAACCTTCGTGTCTTTATTCACCAGCCATATTTCACCATACTGGTCAGTGTGGGTGGTGAAGATGGGGGTAGTGCATAACAATGATTTATTTTTCTGCACCGCTGACTACTGCTCACACCTTGCCTCTCATATCTGTTGTTAGCATGGTAGTCACCCATCCAAGCATGATCCAGCTTCAAGTAACTTGCAAGGTCCGACAGGATCGGGTGCAATCCATTTGCGGAGCCAGGATTTTCAGGTAGAGGGGGCAACCCCTCCAGCAATGAAAAATGATAGGAGTTGTTTGTAAGGACTTGTCCCTTGCGGGGATGGCGCAGCCATCGATCGAGGGTCGAATTCGAACCGTGCGTGATCGGCATCGCGCTCGCTGAAGTTGAATGCCTTCAGGGAAGTCGTGTACTGTATACGCAACTGCGCACAATTCTGTGAGTTACGTATAACTGCTTTGCCGTTACTTATTGCCAATTATGGACTCAGACTATTGTCCTATCATCTCATAGAGCCCTGGCACGTAATAATATGCTACACAGTGGCAGCGGGGGTCGCAAAATGCCGATTCATTACTAATAAACCCCAATGATCCTATCGAAATTAGGATTTCGATCGGATCATTGGAGGAGCACATGCCACCCACCCCACTGGCTCTGCCAGTGGTGCAATCCGTGTGATTTGGTCATAGGCAGACGACAATAATACTGGAGACTGATAATACGCGAACAGATTAATACAATAATAGCCTAATGGTAGAGGTTCACAAATGAACAAAGTCATTCATACAATGCAGTAATTACAAACCTTTGAAGAGCAATGGTTCACATTCAAGCAGTGGCGGCTCCTGCAAAATCTCTCAGGGGGGGCAAATGTCTGGATGATTGATAAGGATAAGGTCCACCCATGCAATGGATAAATTAACAGCTTAAGCATGTAAAGGCAACTTCACTTCTTTAATATTAATGAAAAATAAAGTGACTCTTACAATACATCTTGTTTGTTTCTATACTCACTATTAAAACAAACCACTCAAGTTTCTTTTATTAAAGATTCCACTAGGTGGCGACAAATTATATTGTTGGATGAAACGTTATTACGTATGATGACGTAAGCACGTATGATGACGTAAGCACGTTAGGGCGAGCCCTCCCGGAAGCCATAGAGAATGCATTGCAGCGCCCCCGTTCGAAAACAAACATCTTTGAATGTAAGTCTATGGGACCACTCGGGGCGATTCTCAGCTGGAGGGAAATCGCCCAAAAAGAGGCGGTACTCCACATAACGTAGCATGACGCTGATTGGACTATATCCAGAGGCACAGTGACGGCTAGCATGACTCTGTGGTTGAATGAAATTGGTGGTGCGTCGCCCAATCGCCCTAATGAAGAAACCGCCCCCGCATTGAAGGTTCTGCACAATTGAGACTCGAAGACGACTATGGAGGGGCTATGTACGCCATGCAGCTCACGTGATCCTCACTTGGCAAAAGGCTTGTTTGAATCGATTAATTAACACAAGAGCCGATTAATTGGATTGTGCACACCGCAATTTGATTCGAGAGTGAAAAATAAATCACTTACAGTAGTTGTGATCTTTGCAAATTGTTTATGTTAATGCATCATAAAGACAGATCAAAACTGACAGTAAAAATATACAAAAAATAATATATTCCTAAATTGGCTCGTGATGACAAATCAATACAAATGATTTATCATCAGGGTGTTCATCATTACATGTTTGCATTTTAGGTTAAGTTTACCACGTGGTATACATTGTTATTTACGTAAAAAAGTAAATTTTCTACAATCTATATAAAATTTTGTTTACTGTCATTTATTGTTTTGTTAGTACTATTTTAATTATTAACATTTTTTAAAATGTTTTTTTTATATGTTCATTTTAAACCTTCACAAATGACTTGTCTCAAATGTACTTTATAAGGTTTTAATGTTTTCTCTGCACATAAAATAAATTATTATCAAATAGAAAAAGACTACATCGGACATAATCGTACGCGATGAATTGTTACAATCCTATTTTCAATCAGAACAAATTCCGTTTGTCGCAGTGTCATAGCGGATCTGATGGGTCACGGACCGTGCAATTCCAGATGATGACCTCGTGAATTTTTGATGGTACACGCCTCATAGTGCTCACATAAATATGTATACTTATCTGCTGACTAAACACACAATTCGGCACAGAAAGACTGAAAGAAATACTGTGTGCTGCTAATGTTTACCAAAGCCATATCCAGTTACTAGAACTGTTAAGTTTCTGACAGCCCTTTATGTACGTACTACGTCATCATTCGTAAATAAAAGAATATTTGGAGCAATGACTCAGAAAACCCACATTAACAAGGGCTATTCTTTATCCTTAAGCCTTTCAATATTTCTCGAAAACCTCCAAAGTGTTTTTTCTTGTTTGCCATTTTACACAAGAATGTGAGCATGAAATATTTTCCTTTATTTTAGTTACATACAGTTGTATATTAGCGTATTATGCATGGACATATGGTCCACTAACTATATTACGTTGTACATATACACTTTATATTTAAATATACACTACGATTATACACACTCTCTTTATGTGGTATCATTGAGGATTGTGAGTAGTATATTTAGAATCAGAATATTTATATAGACTGGAAGCATCCGACGAGCTAAGAAGTTATTTTTTACAGATGTCCCAGTAGGGATGGGTCAGAAAGTAAAAACATCAAACAATACAAAAACTAATATGATTGCAAAGTACTGTATAGGTACGCTAAGAAAGTCACGAAATATAAATAAAAGTAAATAAAGTATATAAGTAAAAAATATATTATTTGTGTTATTTGGGTGTTTCGGTAAAGCCACGCAGATAGAAAAAAATATAAGATTACAAATAATAAGTAAAAATTGCATAGGTATATGGATTCCTGTCGATTTATCAACACCAAATGCACTGTTGTGCAAGGCAGAAAAACAAAAACAGCTCCAGACTATACCAAGACAACACTCCAACTACACTGTGGGCCTATTCAAGGCAACACATAAACATTGTGCAAAACTCATTATATCTCACTAGTTCATAAAAGCCTGCCTTCGCCAGGAAAACAGTTAAAAAAAATATATACATTTAAAAGTTTGATTAGTTATCGCCAAATTTTTGTCAATTTCATATATTTGAAGAGGGACCCTCCAGAAAACGCTCAATTTAAATATTCCGTTCTTTTTTTATTAGAAAGAACAAAAATATATAACATCATGGGACCTCCTTTTCCACTACCAAAATATGAGAGTAGGTTTTCCCCTTTTTACTGGCAACAAAACAGGTGTTGAGATGTTAAAACACCAATCTGTAACCTTTACAAGGAATCATGTCTGCATTAACTACAATACTAGTGGTCAGAATGCAAACAAAAAACATACTCTGATAATAGATGCATTGTTTTTGAAACTGATTGGTCCACACCAGAGACAGCTTTCTTTTGAGCCTCGTCTCAAAACGGTGTTAGACCCAGAGGACGCCAAAAATATATAAACTTAACACTATGAGGGGAAGCTCCTATCTTTTACCGTTTTCGAATTATTCAGATTTGAACATCATTAAATGCGTACTTTTTCGCAAAAAACTCCTGGAATCGGAAATATCTAAAAAACTAAAAAAGATAGAACAATGGATCTCTCTCGATCAAAGGAAACAAACCACAATCTTATATTTTGAACAGTTTCTGAAGGACACGCACAAACATGTTCATGGGACACTTAAATTAGAGATTCGGAGGCCTTAAAATAAAAAAAATCGGATTTTCAGACTTTTCCTGTCGTGTCGTAAAAGCTATCTATGTACCAATTTTTAGTTCTTACCTTGTTTTTTGAGACATACAGATGCTCTTTATTTATATAGATAATGGAGTATTAAACATAAGCATATAATAATTGAAAGCCCTTTATGATCTATTATATTATTGGATGAAGAGATCTCCACGTCACGTTCGAGATTGTTTGACCATACTTTACCACGTTGATCAGTGTGGATTGGTGGAGGGGGCCCTGGACGAGTTCAGATATCATTCGCGACTTATGTTAGCTAGGGCCGGGAATTTTCAGGTAACTATATCCATAAGGCAGTGCGCGAACCACTGGGTCACCGTTCCCTCACATGGAGGATTATGGGTATTACGTAAATATATATACATACAGTGTCTGGCTCTCCACGTAAAAAAATATAATCACTTTTTAATCCATGAATTTAAATATTAATTGTTATAACTTTACTCTTTGGTTCTTTCGGTAAAGTCACGTAGGTACAAAAAATATAATAGATCACGACGTTTCGATCGCAACACAAGCAACCGTCATCAGGTGTGAAACAAACACAGCAGGAGGACTGCTGACGTAGAACTTTGCTACTTTTAAAATAAACAGCAAAATACATTCTGATACCATCTAATCAGGTTGTGACCTCATGTTGATCAAACAATATCCTGAGCCATGGCTTGTTGATCCCACCATCTAATCCAATTGCAGATTATTTTTTTGTAAAAATCGTATTGAATACGATCCTAACCAGACTAATTGCACACCACTATTAAATCATCATCATCATAAACCTAAATTAATTAATTTCTGGATGAAGGCTGTGGAAACCATCGCCATCTCTCACAGTTCTGTAATGAAACAATTCACCTAGCGTCTGCACATCAGCTGAATGCATTACTCCATCTTTGCAGTGGATGTCTTCTCGGGCATGTTCCCTTCTTAAAACACTTTCCTTAAAACACAATGTTTACTGCGCTTGGGCAGAACTAGGCCTCGGCAAGGTAAGGTCAAAACAACGAGCCTACCTTTACCCTACCTTTTACCCTTACCCCATACAAATAAACCGATTACAGGGTAATTACTGGGGTACTACTACACATGAAAAAGGTTTATAACGGTAAATGCTAGGTAGAGCGCTTTGTTCATATAGAATACTCTCGATGATTTCAATTTTAAATGGAGGCCACGGACTGCCCCACGGAGCTTTTAGTGAGCGGTAAACAGGGTATTTACCGGGTAATACTTCGCGCTACCTTTACCCTACCGGGTAATTCTTCCATGCTACATTTACCCTGTACCCTTTACCTTACCCCTTGGCATGTCGACACCTTTACCCTTTTACCCGGTAAAAGGCTAAATTACCTTACCTTGCCGAGGCCTAGGCAGAACGCATCGCTAGAAGGGATGATGGCTCGGGGTCCAGATGGATGACAGTCGCACCCAATTTGATACACGACTATTTTTTATCGCTACAGGATATAATCAATATTCAAAAAGAGGAATCCAACCAAAAGATCACACTTTCTGAGATTGCCAAATTTGTTGAATGCATCACCCTTTCGAGGTTGTGATTTTCAAAGAGAGTACTGGTATATTCACCATGGACATTGATGAATGCGTGCATATAACATTATTTTACTGTGAAAAAAAGCGAAAGGTGAAAACTTCACAATGGCAACAATTTTTTTAATGGAGAATGGCACTTTTCCCAAGTTGTGCTATTTTATGTAACGTGACTAATGTCACAGCATTATATTTTTTGAGGAAACTAATAGGCTATTTATTTATATCACCCAGGAAAGATAGACAAAGGCTTTACAGTACATAATAACAACACAATTATACGGTGTACATGTATGGTATTTGTTGTCATTAAACTGCTGGACAAGGGCCTCCCTACGCCAAGTGGGTGATGGGCGTTATTTGACCATACTTTACCACGCTCATCATTGCGGGTAGGTGAAGGTGAAGATCATATGTGGGAGTATAGAAGTACAGAGCAAGAATTGATTTTGCTGCACTGCTCTCTCTTACCCACCACGTGGACCCACAGCTACCCATGAAAGCATCTTATATGCGATGGTGTTCACCTAAGCACTATCCCAACTCAAACCTGCTTAGCTTTCGAGATGTGACGACATCTGGAACACTGTGTCATTTGGTCAAAGGTGAATATAGAGTAACCAAAAGTATACATGTTCTGTATTACCAAAAGAGTACACCTTTATTGCGTTAGTTTAATGTAAATGTAACAATTAGAATGGGACATTAAAGGTAGGCAAACAAACACGTTTTATTTTAATCTTCCAACACAGTCCACCTCTTATATAAATTATATTTCATAATGTGTTCAATTGTCACATAGTCACTGAATTATAACCATTGTATTGAGTTTTTTTTTACTTATCTCATTCTCAATGTATTTTTGTTATTGCTAAACATTATTAGTAAACTGCAGTTTACATAGTGGATATAACACATACATACGGAACGTATTGTAATTGTGAACGTGCCTTGGCAATCTAACATTTGAACACCTATCAGGGGGGTGGTGGTGTACTCAGATTGGATATTTCAACACGGAGCAGTTATACAAAAGGCCCATTTATTGTTGACTGTAAGCGCACCTCGGGCAGCTGGTTCAACAAGCGTGTAAGGTATTAAGTAGCAGCAGAGTCTTGCTGTACAGCCACGGTAACAGCGCACACGTCTCAACTTCAGCAGCAGTAGCAGCAGCGGCGACAAGCCAGGCCAAGGCAAGGTCCTCTCGACTCACTCCAGCAGGTACTCTGTGTTTCGTAGGGTTGCCACCTCGGAGTTATAAAACTCCTGGATCATTTAATCAGGAGAATAATATCTCGCACTACCAGAATAGGGGATCACGACTTGTATATGCACTTTCTAAAGCAGGTGTGTTATCGCGTGAGTTATTGCACAACTGGCAAAAATCGGGACTTTTAATGTGCTGGGAAGACTTGCAGGTTTCCCAGGAAACTACTCATTGTTAATAGCGGATCTCTTTGCCTACGGACGGCACTTCACCACATTTGATTCAAGCAAGCCATACTGCTGATGCGACACAATGTCAAAGCCGGTCCAGAGTTGCGTTTGCATTCAAACGATACTGCCAAAATTATGCATTCCCAGAAGGGCATGCGGCTGATGGTTTGTGTAACAAACAAATATGATTTTGAATGTCGAGAGACAGGTATATGAAGGAGAAATATTGTCTGCTTATTTTGTTACCTTAAATATAGAATGTCTTGGGAAAACAGGACAGGTCTCAACCCCTGCCTGTGCTGCCTCATCTGCCACATTGGACCACAGTACACTGCGTTAGTGTTCACAGTGTGAGCTGTGGAGTGGTATTATTGCTTTACATGTTCGAAAGAAATAGCTTGTGTATGTACACAGCATCATTGCTAAGTGCCATGTCGTGGGTTTACTGTGTTATTTGACAATAACAGCACCCATGCACACATGCTTTGTAGGGACGGCTCTGTTGAAACTCAGCATAAGAACACTTAAAAATGTCATTCGCAGCACATGTTTGAAGCACGATCCATTAGATGACAAGCTACGATCCGTGTTTTGAGAAATATTGTGGTGACTGCCCATTTACATGTATTTTAGTTCGTGTTTTTTTAACACTGAAAATTTCCATTGTGTTGATTTCTCTGTCTCATTCTCTCAGCAAGTATGTTTAATGCTATCATTGCAAATATATACAGTGTATTTGCCGAGATCATGCATTACACCATGGTTGAGGGCCATTTTCCATCAACTTTTAGACAGAGAGGGAGGTCATAAGCAGTACCCCTTTAACTAATAAGCCTTCACACCCACCCACTGGTACCCCAACATGAGATCCTTTATTGAATGGCCACCCAATGAAAATAGCTTCAAAATTGTCCCGATGCCCCTGCATTCAGTGGTGGTGCTGGCCCATTGGAGTTCTAAACAGAAACTATTTTTGGTTGCCCACCCACAACCCTTCAAATTCATAAATTCCAAGTGAGATGACGGAAGAGAGAGAGACTATAACAGGCGCGGTTCGTCCACTAGGGGCGTTGGGGCGCCGTCCCACCAAGCAGCTGGTGATGAGAAATTATTTTTGTAATAAAAAAAATTACTTTTCTATAAATGTTTTGTTGCGTTAAATTTTTTTTTTTTAAACGTGAATTGCCTAATGAAGATAACATTTTAAGTTGTTCATATTATAAACCGCTGCATAGAGAATTGTAGTGAGGTGACAGAATGAGACAAAAGGTAGACGAGATGAGAGAAGAGAGATACCGATGAGAAATAATCATGGGGCAATGAGATAGGTGTAGATAAGAGCTACATTTGTTTAAATGTTGATGGAAAACGTCCCCCAACCATAGTGTAATGCATGATCTTGGCAAATACACTGTAGATATTTGTAATGATTACATAAAACATACTTATTGTATGCCTACAACAGCATCCATTAGTGACCGTCCTCTATGCAAATCGTCAGTTATAAAAGCCTGAACGGTGTGTTTACTTGCGCATACAAGCTGAATTTAAGCCTTGTGCAATGGGTAATGTGAGCTTCTATTTCGAGTATTTTTTAGTGAACACTGTCCAATACTGCACCATGCTCCTGTCATTTATACTGTACTAGCTTTACTACCCGGCTTCGCCCGGGACTTGGATTCACCACGCCCGGCCGCCTTTGTCTCCCCAGTGGCGAGGTTCACACACCACACCAGTTACTCGTTTGAGGCTGAGTCGACCTAGGGGAGGCCCAGGTGGCCGTGAGCGAGAATCGAACTCGGTTCGCTGGGTTCGTAGCACAGCACGCTAACCACTACACCACCGCTCCCCACACACACACGCGTGTCCATAGGTACACATACACGCGCTTTGCTGCAGACACACAACTTTCAGGGTGCGTACGGCAGTAAAAGACTGAAACAATAAAGCAGCAATGCTGCGCGAAGAACGCCTTAGACCTGCAACACATTTGTATGGCACTTTACTCGCGGAGGGTTGGGGGAGGGGGTGACATGAGTAGGCACACTGCGTTACGCTTCCGCATACGGGTCCCATGACAGATGTGACGTCACAGCTCACTTGCCGTGCAAAATAAATGCATTATTGCGCCCCCCCCCAAAAAAAATATACCAAAGTCTATTTCTATAATTTTTGCATGGTGTACAGTCTGGAAAGTACTCACATGGCAAATTTCAAGTTTTGTTGCATATCGGGAAGTACGCTAAACATTTTGAACAGACACACATAATCAAAAATTTCCATTTTATATATATATAGAAGCAGATGACATTCTGTATGTTGTTCTTGTGAGAGACTGACCTCCATCATAGTTAGGTTGTAATCTCTGACAATGGCTTTAGAGTTGACAGTCGGGATGAGCACACCATTTGCCAGAGGTGGGACAAAGTCATTGTTATGCAAGTCCAAGTCGAGTCGCAAGTCATCAAATTCATGACTCGAGTCTGACTCGAGTCCAAGTCACATGACTCGAGTCCACATCTCATAGGTGGGACAAAGTCATTGTTATGCAAGTCCAAGTCGAGTCGCAAGTCATCAAATTCATGACTCGAGTCTGACTCGAGTCCAAGTCACATGACTCGAGTCCACACCTCTGCCATTTGCTCATCTGAGCCGGGAGACATGTTTTACTTGTGTTTACAAAATAGGACGGTGGATTTATAGATACCCTGCTGGTTTCTAATGACCCACTAACAGCACTTTCTACTCAGCAAGTAACTGAATTGTAAAAGTGATTGCTTAATGTTTTACCGAGGAGAGTTAAAATATAACAAAAACTGTATTAAGATCGGTGGGATATGTGTCGTGGCTTTAAACAAATGTTGTTTCCCCCATGATTTATCTATGTGGATCACCCTGTACTATGTAAATAGGAAATGTAATTGGAGAGTTAATTCTTGAGGCATATTTGGACGATTTTTTTTTATAATAATGCTATATAATGGTTGTTACATAGGTACAGTTATAAATATTTTTCAACTTAAGAATAGGTAATTTCTAAAAAGGTGTTTTGGGTAAGGGTACGCTCTTGAAAATTGTCAGAGGATTTTCAACATATTATTTACTTGGGTACAACCACAGTTGTCCGATTGCCAGGTCATATTTGGTGGGGTAGGTTATAGTGTGGGTGCTCCCACCTGATTCAAGACATCTGGCCAGTGTAAAACAGGAGGCCAAAACACCCTCTAGAGCAGGGGTCCCCAACCCCCGGGCCGTGGAGCGGCACCGGTCCGCGGCCTGTTAGGAACCGGGCCGCACAGCAGAAGGTGAGCGGTGAGTCCGCACGTGGCCCGCTCATGATTTTATTGACCACGTCTGTCCGCGCCTCTTTCCCACACTGCTTGTCTCGGTCACAGTGTTGGTAAGCCCACAAGCTCTAACCCCTAGCCAAAATTAGTAAGAAACAAACGTCTCTGGAGAGCTTAATTGAAAAGGGCGAAAGATCCAATGAACCCCCACCCCCCGGTCCGTGAATTTTTTTTTTCCACGAAACTGGTCCCTGGTGCCAAAAAGGTTGGGGACCGCTGTTCTATAGAAGTCCCTCGAGTGAAGGCCCTTCCTCCAACAGTGATATAAGCAAGTAACTGTAAGTTGCACTTTTACCTTTTAAAGTAAAACCACTAATTCAATATGATAAGTACAGGAATATTGTGATATGAGCATGACAATTACAGCTGTCTTATTTCCCGTTGCATAGCAACAGGTTCTCAGCTCGTGAAAATACAAATTCATAAATATTTCTCCTGTTATTCCTTGGCCATACGAAAACATTCGACTAATGTTGTGTTTAGTTGGAAATTCCTTCCTCGCATCTCCGATTAGCACGGTTCCCTACGTACGGTGCGGAAGGTGCTCTCTTTTGGCTAAACTACTACTTAAAGATTCATGACAACAAGTTGTGGTACAACATCTTCTTTCATTTACCAAGTGAGAAATGTCGGCTACACTACAGAGAGCGTAGCCACCAATAGTATGACATTTCCCCACAATCATGCATCCTTGAAGGGAGGTCGATGAATGGTGGTGGGCTAAAGCCATCTGTACACAGTACAATCCGACACTGCATTTCCTGCACAGGTGGTCTGTCTATAAATAGTTTTGCAAATGAGCAGATTTGAAATAGGTGATGAAAAGAGGAAGAGATAGGGGTGTGGCACTGTCCACCTCCCGTGTGCTGGGGCCAGCTTTAATAGGTGCTCGCAAAAAGCACTTGCCCCAACAATCCGTATGACGATATGGGAGATTGTTTGTATTTGTTTGACTTTGCATGTGTGGTCCATGTGCATGTGTGTGTGCACGCACATGTCTCTTCCATGTTATGAATTGGATATTGTTTTGTGAACGTCCAGAGATAGTATGGCGAAAATGTCGAGGTCTCGGAAACGTTCACTTACCTGAATAGCTTTATCCAGAGTTCAGAATCATAGTGTCAAGACAACTGGGATTGGTCTATGGGGTATTGGATTAACTTAATCACAGTGGTTATCATTTCTGTCATCTTAGTAAAAGGGCGAAGCTCTGTGTGTTAAAGCTACTTGTGCTCAGGGGATCATTGGGGACACTACTGAAGCAGTTGTTAGCAGGTATCTTTAGATACCAATGAGAAGGCTTTGTGTCTAATCATTGGCTACTGGACGAAACCACGGTGGGTTTTATATTCTTGGCTCTTTCGGTAAAGTCACGGGAAAATGTCAAAACTGGGTGGTTTTTAACTTTTGCCGACAAAACTGGATCCCAAATGTCAAAACTGGGTGCACCCTGGGCGGCCAAAAACTTGAGTTTTGGACACTCAGGGTGCACCCAGTTTTGACATTTGTCAAATACACTTGATAATTGTATACTAGCACAGTGTGCCAGCACCCCATTCATCCAAACACTTGGTATTTGTATACTGGCACACTGTGCCAGCACCCCATTCATCTAAACACGTGGTATTAGTATGCTGGCACAGTGTGCCAGCACCATATAACTACACACACTTGATATTTGTACGCTGGCACAGTGTGCCAGCACCCCAACGACCAACATTTCAAGCTACGGCTCGTACTCGGAAGTGAGCTCGGGGCGGGCTTGCGACCAGGCGGGCGCACTGCCACCTTGCTCACATTCGAATGGCAACCCTCCACCCCAAGAAGACTTTTACCACGCGCCGCGAGGCCATCCACGGCATCCAAGACTTTGCTTTGCAACAAGGCAAGCGCGCGGTCCTTGACCTCAAGCGAAGCGGCGGACGGCACGTTGCCATCGTCTGCTCTAGTTCAACACCTTGTTCCTTCAAGGTGAAGCTGACGAAGCTCATGGGGGAACGACGCGGCTTCCGCGTCTCGGCGCTGTGCACGGATCACCACGGCTGCACGGGCACTACCAAGATCACGCAGCGCCAAGTGGAGGCGAACACGACAGCCCGTTCGGCCTTTCGCGCCAACCCCCGTACCTCCACACCGACTGTCATTGCCCAGGTCGCCGACGTTGCTCGCGTCATTGTCCCGACCCGGATGATGTACCGCGCCAAGGACACGTGCATCGCGGCGAACGAGAGTGCGGCCCATGCAGGCTTCGAGTTCATCAACTCGCTGGTGGAGACGTTCGGCAAGCTCAACGCGACGACCTGCAGTGTGCGAGAAGACGCGGGCATCTTCTGGGGTGCGTTCATCTGCAACCCGATCGCACGCTCATTGCAGCCAAGTCTTCAACGCGTCGTCGGCATCGACGGGTCGCACATGAAGGCGCGCGCCTACAATGGAACCATGCTCGTCCTCGTTGGGCGCGACGGCAACAACCGCAACGTCCTTCTCGCCGTGGCGCTGGTGCCGTCCGAGACGGCAGCGGCCTACGACTGGTTTCTCAACTGCTGCACGACCAACGACATCGAGCTCGACGGCACGCCGGTCTTCTGCGATCGTGGCACGGGCATCCTAGCCTCCGACTGGAAGGACCTCATGCTCATCCACTGCATGCGGCATTTGATCTGCAACGGCGTGGACAACATCGGCTCCGCGTTCACGCCCGACCTCCAAGGCATCATCTACGATGCCCAAGGGTGCGCCTCTGAGGCCGCGTTCCGCAGCTCCTTGGGCTGCTTGGGCGTAGCTCTGCCTGCGGCGGCCACGTACTACAACAAGATCGACCCCCACACGTGGGCGCTCTACCCGCACCTGCACACGACGCCATTGTACGGCTGGCGCACGACGAACTTTGTGGAGGCCACGAACAGCGAGGCCCTGCCGGCTCGCGAGATGGACCCCTTCCACTTCCTCATGCACCACATGGAAGACATGATGACGACGGCCTTTGCCCACCGCAGCGACGCCGAGAAGTGGGCCGCTCAAGGGCGTGTCATTACGCCGTACGCTCAAGGACTCATCGACGCTCAGCAGGCATTGGCCCCGAGGTACAAGGTCTACGAGAGTACCTCGACGCGTGCATACGTCAAGGATCCAGACGCCTACGCCTCTGCCAAGCGCCGAGTCGATCTCAGCTCTCGGTCGTGCACGTGCGGGTACATGAAGCAGATGGGCTTGCCGTGTCGGCACTACATTCGTGCCCTCATGGCGTTTGGGCGGATGCCCGAGCTCTACGACGCATGTGCGGTGTGTTACCAAGTCTCTGCCATCAACACGACATGGACCTCGGTTGCCGGAATCGAGCTGCCCATTGCTGAGGAGCTGCAACGCGACAACACCATGATGCCACCTCCTCGCCAGAAGAAGGCTGGCCGCCCGAAGAAGCGTCGGATTCGCAACCGTGGCGAAGGTGGCCCATTGGGCCTCACGCGGTGCTCCTTCTGTCGCGCCAAGGGCCACAACAAGCGCTCTTGCCCGTCGAAGTAGTTATATATATGTAACAAACATGTTTTGTTCTAAGTGTGCAGCACCATACTTCTCGACGCAAACACTATCTACCGTTGTTCTACTGTAGTAGGTGTAGCATGCAAGCTGGCACACTGTACCAGTATACAAATGGCAAGTTCGTGTATGTTCGCGAGCTGAAAGTGTTACTGTAGTTGCAAGCTGGCACACTGTGCCAGTATACATATGGCAAGTAAGTGTTACTGTAGTAGCGAGCTGGCACACTGTGCCAGTATGCAAACGGGAAGTTTGTGGTGCAAGGTATGGAACATGAGCCACGAGAAACATCATTTGGAACGCTCTAAATCTGTGGCGACATATGGATGAATAACGCAAGGACCTAAACGTGTACAAAATGATACATTAAATCGTACACCTTCACCCAGTTTTGACATTTGTCCACATTGAACATCACCCAGTTTTGTCATATCAAAAAGCACCACCCTGTTTTGCCTGTCGTTTTCCAAGACCACCCAGTTTTGACATTTGGGATCCAGTTTTGTCGGCAAAAGTTAAAAACCACCCAGTTTTGACATTTTCCCGTAAAGTCACGTAGAAGGGAAATAATAAAATAATAAAAATAAAACAATACAATTATCACGGCGTTTCGATTGCAACACAAGCAATCATCATCAGGTATTTTTCTTGCTGTGGTTTTCACACCTGATGATGATTGCTTGTGTTGCAATCGAAACGTCGTGAGAATTTGATTGTTTTATTTTTATTATTTTATTATTTCCCTTCTTCGTGACTTTACCGAAAGAACCAAGAATATTAAGTCATGAAAGCTTTAAATCGAAAGGTGGGTTTTGTTACCTGCATCATATGATAATGCCAAATTCAACACTTTGGGCATGTGGCTCCACGCTTCCCCTTGGCCGACTGTCCACCAGTTTCTCTGAGCTGGAGAACCTCGTGGGTGGACTGGGAGGCCGAGGGGTTAATCGACCACTCCTGTTGAGACTTGCAGATTGAAAGCGCGCTCTTACGGAGGCTTTGCCAGGAAGGACCCCTGGGAAAGGGGGCTTGCTTGGGGGCTTTGCATGAGGGGCCCCTAGGAATGGGGCTCACTTGAGAGTTTTGCCAGAAGGGACCCCCAAGGAGGGAGCCTGCTTGGGGGCTTTGCCTCGAGGAGCCCCTTAGGAGGTGCACTTGCTTGGGTTTTTTTTCCCAAGAGGGACCCTAGGGGTTGGCGCTGGAGGGTGGCTGCAAGTTTGGTCGTACATGTTATGTATATCGTTTACTGTTAAATTTGAATCACAGTTCCTATGATTACTGTTGTTACATTGTTTTTATAGCTTTATTTTGGTAATTTCGAAAACATATGGTTAAGCCATTTTTCTTGCGGAAGTTGGCTTGATAACTTGAATCTAAATTGTCTTATGGTTGTTATTGTTTGACTTGCATCACACTGGGATTTTTTCACACAGCGTTGTAATACGGTGTTTTTTTCTTCTGGAATATTTGTTGCTTTATCCAGGATGTTTCTGTTGCGCGTCGTCACTTTAAGATGTTCTCTGTTCATATTTTGTTTGTTGCGGTTGCACCCGACTCAAGAGCCGCATGGCTCACAGGGCTATACCCAGGCCTCCTAAAACTGTGCATATCTACAAACTATACAGACTAGCTTAGTTTGTAGACACCGCCAGGATTAGTTTGTAGAATAAATGTAGATCATCTATAGAGCCCCATTGTTTCATTGATTTACGCTCGCTAACGAAGCAACGACACCAGGAGGCGACGCTGCTTTGTCTGGAAGATGCCCTCAAGGGACAGATGCATCATAGAACTGCGGAACTCGTCGAGTTCCCACTTGAGTATCGAGAAGTCCGACTCGACCGCCGTCGTGTTGGCGAGCACCGATGCCAACCCGCCGCTGAAAGCGCGGAGGTTGTCGAAACCACTCGGCAGCACATCCCACGCGTCGTTGAATGTCGTCGTGTTGGTGTGCTTGTTGATGGCGTCGTGAATGATCGTGTCCTCCTTGTAGAGCTTGACCAGTTGGCGATGCTCCTCCTCGACCATGTCGACCTTCACAGCTGACCAGAATTTCGTAACATGCACGCGACGCACTGCCAGCACGTCCTTCACGAACACACCAGGACGCATCTTCACGAGCTGAGCGGGCATCACGGGCGCCGCATCCTGGTCGAGAGCTCGATTGGCGTCGTTACGCTCTGCTTTGACGTCGTTGAGACCCGCGATCAGCGTCATCGCATATATCGAAATCTCCTTAACGATCCTTGTCTTGTCGACCTCATTGAGACCCTCGTAGCTCTCCTGCGCAAACGATCCCTGGTCGTCAATGTGGGCAATGATCGCGGCAGACGCGATGCGCATCGACTTATCATGATACGACACGTACGCCTCATCATGATTGTTGATGCCATCAACAATCTCAACACTGAACAAAACGGTGAGCGACCCGATAAGCGACTGAATATGCTCCTCCTGCTGCGCGATGAGCAGCGACTGGCTCTGGAGCTGGACGATAGTGACGTTGATGGCGTCGATGGCGGGCGCGAGCGCGTAGGTAAGAACCCACCAATCGGCGGTGGGCAGCTTCGCGGGGTTGTTCTCAGTAGTGTACTCGATCAATGCTCGGCGGTACTGCTTGTAGAACTTGAGCACGTTCCCGAGATTGGCCCATCGGTTAGCCTTCCTGGGGCACTTGACCTTCATCTTGATGATCAGGTTGTTTTGGGCGCGGAGGTACACCGAAAAGTCGTACACGATCTTCACCCAGCTGCCATCGAAGACGCACTCGGCGGATTTCTTGACCACAATATCGATCTGATGAGGCGGACACCAGATTCGAATGACGTCGTTCTCGGCCTCCTTCACAATGAGCGTCACCAGCCCCCCATGACGCCCAGTCATCGTATTCTCGCCGTCCGATGAAAAGCCGATCAGCTTGGCGCGCCAGTTGGGGTACAGCGCGTCGAGGAACTTGACGAGCATGCGGAAGATGTTCTGAGCAGTGTGACGCTCGAACATAGGGATCGCGACCAGGTGCAGATTGACGAGGAAGCCGCGGTAACAAACGCGGGTGCGCAGGTCGAAGAACGACTGGCCGCGGTGAGTACTGCCGTCGCCAGCCAGAGAGAAGGCCCACACCGATGGATCGTCGATTATCCTGGCGATCATCTGCAGCCCGACGGCCACCAGAACACGGACTGACTGTGCGACGATGAGGTCGTTCATGCCCTGCAGCTTCGGCGTGTTGGTGCAGATCCTGGCATGATCGATGGCAGCAGCCGTTTGACGGAACGACATGCCGACACCGACGTGGTCCATGGCGAGCTCGAAGCGCATCTCGTTCTTGATTGTTGCCGTGTACGTCAGGCCTCCTAAAACTGTGCATATCTACAAACTATACAGACTAGCTTAGTTTGTAGACACCGCCAGGCTTAGTTTGTAGATATGTGGCGCTATTTATAGCGAATCTACAGTTTTAGGAGGCCTGGCTATACCTAATAAATGAAACTTGAAACTTGTGGTGTTGCGCCTATGCTCCCACACTTGACGTGATTGAGGCTGCGGATAGGTGGATGCATAGGACCACCAATAAGAGGAAAAAATATCTCAGCAAGCATTCTAGAGGGAGCGTGTGGTGCAAGCATTTAGTTCCTATTATGACTACTGAGCTCCTATTATGACTATTGTGGTACACGAGTGGGTTGTGGATCATGCTTGATATGTGGTCAAAAGCTGTCCATGTGCAAACAGATTAGTTGTTCCTGATATGCCTGGCTTACTGAAAACGTGGAAGGGTTTACTCAGGCATAATACTATTGTTGTTTGTTCCTTGTATTGGCCTTGTCAGAGCCACCTCCTATCACACAGAATTGTCTCTTGATCTCAGCCGTCTCACTGGGCTCATTCAATGTAAAAGCTTATTTTGGGAATTGACAATGCAAGTGTTATTTTCATTTGAAACAATGTGGTATCCACACCAACTGTAATGTGACCACGGGAGTAATTCTTGCGAACAACTATTTACATTGAAAGCAAAGCAAATATTGCTGGAGATCAAATTGCCCTAGTACACATATTTCTCAATACACCATGTCCTGTGCAGATATGTTGCATGTATTGATGTCAAACGTGCTGCCTGCATAGGGTGTATTATCAGTAACAGTGGGCACATTGTGATGGTAGGCAACAGGTCTTCAGGACACCTACAACCACACAGCCTTACAGCTTTCCCACTGCTATGTGATGTGGAGTTTAAAGTCAAACTGAGACTCTGACAAGGTCCCAGCTGTTTAGGTTCAGGTTCCTGTAACAAGTTGTCAGAGCATGTTTTAGCACAAAGGCCCATACTGTCTGTTAAAAGTGTGAACATAATATGCGATGATATGGTTTAGGGTAGAGATCAAAATGGTATGCTTCCATTCCGTTCCATTTGCAGTCGAATGCCTCTTAACGATCACCCCCGTTAACGACTAATCGCTTAACGATGGACCTCCATGACAGATGGCAATGACTTGGGGAAGCCTTCGTTGATCAGTGGATTGATTACGACTGATAATGATTGTATTTGAAAAGCGATGCATAATTTCAGTCGCGCACTGTGGCCATGGCAGAGTTATCTAGAAGTGCCTCTTACCCCCAAGGTTGCATGCATATTCAGCAATGTAACCGTGTGTCATCCGATTTACAATTGCTTATGTAATTGAATACACTGGAAAATAATAATGATAAAATTACCACTCTTGGTTATACCTGGTGGAGGGAGATTTATGGTCTACAAATAGAGCTATTTGCTTTCTGGAATACTGTATGCCTGGAGCAAGGACACGAACCAGGTGCCCTTTCCATGTCTCACCATAGAGCAGAAGAATCACTAAATATTTGGTAACAAAAATATTTGGCAACGTATCTGCAGTAATTCATAATCAACGTTTTTGGGTTAGATCGCGTTATTGATAAATGTGTCGTAACCCTCCACCACCCGACACGGCCAATCGGGTGGTGGAGGGTTACGACACATTTATAAATAACGCGATCTAACCCAAAAACGTTGATTATGAATAATATTGGTCGCGAAAGCCTACGTGTTAAACTATCTGCAGTAACTTTGCATAGAGCTGCACACACAATAATAATCAACCCATTAAGGAATAATCATGAGCACATTTAATCTACCAAAGCATTTTGTTAATAACCATCATTATCGCATGAACGCGAGGAGGCCGTAAGTCTGACACAATTGTACGTAGGTTTTCGCGGTTGTGCTCTATAGCTTTCTGATGTTTATTTTGGGATGTGCCGTGTTTGGCATTATGTCTGATGTTTCATTCAACATTCTAGGAGCTTCTTTAGGAACTGAACATGCGGTACAACCCACACCACATGCTGAGAGCTTCTTCAGTTTGTTCAGTTCAGTAAGAAGCTTCTAGCACGTGGGTAGAAATATCAGACATCATGCCAACTTCACGCTGTACTCGCCGAAAACACATGAGAGAGCTATAAGTGTGCTTGCTTCCTTTAATGATTGAGATGCACAAGAATCAGGCCCCAGCAGTAATTTGGTGATAAAACGTGTGCCTCAATATGACTGCTGTGTATGAGTTTACCAGGGTACGTTCTGCATAGTGTCTAGACTGTAATGTTACTATTACTGCAGTGTCATTCGAGATACATTGAAAACAAATGTATTAATGCGGGGGGACGGGCACTCTTCCAGATTATGCACTCCAAGATGTCCCAGTGGGATATAAATTGTCCCTTTCTCCGGAGATGGCAGGAACAACATAAATATTCTATAACATTCGCAAATTTCCAAGAATAGAATGTTGTCTTATGGGTTCACAAATACTGTATTACATTAAAATATGTTTGGAACTTAAGACCAATAATAAAGTAATACAAAGTAAAATAATACCTGTGAAATAAAAACTAGAATTTTTGGCCTTTTTATTCAATAACTAATCGTAACATAGTTATAGTTTTCACACAGATAAAGGTGCAGCCTTGAAATGACTTTCTCTTACCACTGCTGGCAGAAAGGCCTTGACCAGAGGGAGCTCTACAGAATTTCCCCAATGTGGTATTTCACCCAAATCTTCCACGCTGGCCAGACGTCTTGGATAGGGTGGGACGACCTTCACTTTCACCCAGCACACCTGGCAGAAGCCGGGAAGACTTAGGACACTTGCACCATTGTCTAAAGTGCCGTACTGCTAGATTGCCTTTCTGTTCATGTACATTTGTGTTAAACTAATCGACGTCGTAATCTCTCTGCTGAATGGATTGCCGCCTACAGTTGAGTTTGGCATCCTTACTCTTTGGTTCTTTCGGTAAAGTCACGTGGGTGAAAATAATAATAAAAGAAAATAATTTATCTTCTTGGTTCTTTCGGTAAAGTCACGTAGAAGGGAAATAATGAAATAATAAACTTAATAAAACATAATAAAATAATTCTGCTTGCGTTGTGGCCGAAACGTCGTGAGAATAATTTTATTTTTATTATTTTATTATTTCCCTTCTACGTGACTTTACCGAAAGAATCAAGAAGATGAATCCCTGCAGTCACGAAAGCTTTAAATCGAAAATAATTTAGTTGTTTTCACATTTTTATTATTTTATTATTATTTTCACCTACGTGACATTTACCGAAAGAACCAAAGAGCATGGATCCTTGCAGTCACGAAAACTTCAAATCTAGAATTTGGCATCCTTGTATTTACGCGCAGTGATGCTGTCCTTTGTACCATCCACAGGGGGCGCCCGTGTGGTTTGAGTTTGATGACGGACTGTTGGCACCAGGCGTGGTGCACAAAGCGTCGACCGGGAACCGTCCCACAGTTGTGAGAAATCTCCTCGACAACAAGGTAACCCGAAAGCCCTTTGGCCGATCTGTCCGTGGCTGGGTAAGCTCATTAAACGCCTACCACTGAGAAAACAGTTTACAAAGCGTGCATCAGGCTGAATACCATAAAAGCAGGGTCCCAGAGTAACAATGCAGGGTTAGCGCCCAAATAAGTTAGTTTACCAAGATATACATGAAATGATAAGTTACACTTTACCTTGGTAAACTAAGTTTTGCGCCACCTTTTATTCATGATCTGTTTTCGATCCTAAATAAAATTTCAAAACACAATTTATATAAGTGATACGCACGGTTATTATGGACAAGGGATTACTAAATGAACCCTGATTTTGAAAGGATGTTAGAGATGTATAGTAATTAGCAATAAAGCTCTAAAATACGTGTACGTGTATAAAAAAAACTGTATTCCACTATAAGTGTAAGGGATTTTTTTTTACTTTTTCATAACCTTTTGTATTTGAATACACATGTGTCCATATGCCATGGACTAACCCTCAGGTTGTTTTATTTTGTCATAATTATAGAACATATGGAGACAAAAAATACCGTGACATTTCAACACCACACATTTAATAACTGTAAAAAACTACCAAAAGACAGCGTCACTCAATCTCAAGACTGTCACGAGGATCCTGCTAATGATAGTGTGCATCACCTTTGTCAATCGTTTTCATTTGTTGGAAGAACTGGATATACATCCATGCAAACGAGAAGGCAAAACTTAAAGATCTGTACAGACAGGTCGACAAACTGCTTGTCATTAACTGGCCACCTCAGCCCTGCCAGATGGTTGTCTCAGGCACTGTGGATAATCTCTCTGAGGTCCACCAACCCCACCTTCAAAGCTCCGTACTACAGGTGTGTCCCCTTATAGATTAGATTATGTGTTGCTTTCTCTCGTTAAAGGTGCCTTTTCTAATTAATCTCACCATGAAAGCTACCACATTACTGCACTATAGCCCTTATAATTATGATGACGATGATAACGATGACAGTGATAAGAATGATGATAATTGTAATTATGTTGATGGCAGCAATAATGGTAATCATTATGGTGATGATACTGATAAATGATGAATGAGGAGAACAGTGGTCATGAAGATGATGACA
The DNA here is from genome assembly GCF_965212315.1 of Lampetra planeri. Lineage (NCBI taxonomy): Eukaryota > Metazoa > Chordata > Hyperoartia > Petromyzontiformes > Petromyzontidae > Lampetra > Lampetra planeri. Next base: position 33,383,581 of record NC_136107.1, read on the forward strand.
ATCTTGATTTGAAGCTTTCGTGACTGTAGGAATCCGTACTCTTTGGTTCTTTCAGTAAAGTGACGTAAGGTATAATATTCTTGGTATTTTTATACCTACGTGACTTTACCGAAAGAACCAAAGAGTATGATGACAATATTAACGATAATGCTTATTCTTCAGCTGATGCCTATCCACCAACCAACACCAGCCCCTATCTCATCGCGATCCTAAAGAGAGATAGATGCAGGTCGGGCGAGGTATTGTGCTGCTTCTCACATTAAACCCTGAGTTAAAGAAACTAGAATCTCCACCCTTTCTCAGTGGAGCCAACTTGAGACGACAAACGCGATCTGCGTCGCACAGCTGACCGCCCTGCCTCCCGCCCCCCCCGACACAAAAACCGTGCTCTTCGTACGCCGAGGGCGCGTGGTGTCGCCACTGCACGGCAGACAGAGACGCGCGCGCACACGGGGACAGCTCGGCACGTGCGCGGCACTCATCTCGCTAAAAGCCACGCCGGTCCCACGTCGTGTTTTGTCAGGCTGTGTCCAAGCATAGCATCTCCTTTCTTTGGCGACACATGAGCCGGTGGCCGATGATATCGGGTCCGTGCGATAACTACTCCACCCCACCCACCCACCCCCCAATCTCATAAATTAAACATCGGCAAAGCCGAGACACTCACTCGGAGGAGGCCCGCGTGTGGCTTTTGTGGCGCGTCACCTGTTTTAATTAATGTGAGGCACAAAAGTGTTCCGTTTTAGAAACAGTGGGGTCACTAACTTGCGATTGCGACTTTGCGTACACCGTCGTGTATATACGACGACGGTTTCCCAGACTGTGGGTAAGAAACGAATCTAAGGGTACATGTCAAAAGAACCCCCACATTGCACTAAAACGGTTGGGGTTCCTGGAGAGTAAATGTCTTGAAATAGTGGAAATAGTGCAAACCCTGCTTTAGATGCTTGCTAAGAAGAATGCAAAGAGACATTGTAGCTTCATGAAATATACTGCGGATTGGTCTGATATCTCTTTAAAACTAATTTTGAAGCAGAATACACTTTTTAACAATTCGTCAATTCCTTATCTTCCTTGTTGATCCCGTTACTCTACCAACAGCATACAGTGACATCTGTGAGGTTTAACGAGATTGTCAATTTTAGCAATTTTCCTGGTCACATTCAGTCATCTGTGACAGCACAAACTATCCCTTTGTAAAAAAAAAAAACCTAATTTTTGAAGATCTGATATCGAGAGTTGGCCTGTGCCAGAGTCTACATTCCTGAATGAAGCAGTACACTAAAGGAAATTCCATACAAACTCAGATAGAAAAAACTGACAAGTGGAATCAGTGCTTCTCTGATGTTCTACTGTGTAACAATTTTTTTGTTCCTGGGCAGTAAGTGTTATTTCCTAATTTCTTATGCCTCAAAAGTACAGAAAATGGCTATTATCCCCCACAAACTTTGCTTTTGTGACCAGGACTGTGATATTTTGAAATGTACCTATTTTCAATGAGAAAACGTGGTGTGCATTTGTGTCATTCCTTCACATAAAGTCCTGGTTACAAAATAAAAGTTTGTGGGTAATAATAGCCATTTTCTATACTTTTGAGGCATAAGCAATTAGAAAATAACACTACATCATGATCAAACATAGTTTAAGGAAAATAGATAGTTTTTACCTGGAACTGATAAAAATAGACAATAACATAGAGAATCAGAGAATGTCTCATTTGTCCGTCGTATATACAGTATATATGACAATATTGATCTTTGCATTCATGGGGTACTTGAATGCCTCCGCATCTCAACATGCCTTACATCAAATCTCATCAACATTTTAAGGGGACAATCTCTTTTGGACAACCAGTTGTATGAAATTTCAAACAAAAAAAGTTCAGTTATTATTGACACAACTAGGATGTTAAGAGTAGGGTCTATATTTGAGATATTGTTTAAATTTAAATTTACCTGTAAATAATGTACTTATTTGTCAATGTAGATTTAGAATATGAATCTGTATTCATGCTGGAGGAATCAGATGAGCGATAGAGCTCTTTTTCACATATGTCCAGTAGGGGTGGGTGAAAAATTCGCATCTTATCTTAAAGGGGTTTTAATATAAAGTTACACAGTACTCTGAAACATGAAATATGAAAACAATTATTTGTTACGAACAATGAATTAAAATAGAAACATATATAGTGGACTGATATTTCACCCAAAGGCTCTCTTTTAGCCATTGCCTGTAATGTCAGCCACCTACACTGCGTATTTGTTATGTTATTAGGCACTCTTTATGACATATGGCACCGCTGCCAACACAGGCTCATTATTTTTTTAATCTACACAGGACAACGCTCTGTATACGTCCTGTAGTCACAAAAAACACGCAATATTTTTGAAGCATGTAACAAATTACACTTGTCAATGATGTGCATACATCCGACAAAACATAATTACGTGCATGATTGCTGCAGATATTACAAGTGTAAGAATATATTTTAACCCATGAATTGATTAATTGATATATTCTTCATACTAAAAGACGAGTTTTCTCTACATAAAGTAAACATCTAGTTTACATGAAATAATGTATTTGTATACAGCTGGCTGATGAGTATTGAGACAAAAATCGCTCGAAATTTATATTGTTGAACAGATGCAAGTTAGAATTCTGTAATCGATCATGTTGGCTTGTTCATTGAAAAGTCGATTAATACTTTTCGTTTGGCTAACCACCTAAACCAATAATTTATTTTGCAATGTATTTTGTTCTGTTGCGAGAAATCATACCAGTCATGGCACACTATGCATACGCACACACATCTCTTGTAAGTAATATGTATTTAATGGTTTTGGTGGTACAACAGATGCACCATCTATCTGCTCTTGCATAAAAGTCAGATGAAATGGACTTTGCACTAATTAAAAATGTAAATGCCTTTCCAACAGCCCTGGTCTTCACTTGAGGACGGCTGCTTGCGTGAGAATTGTATTTTATTATGTTTAGTTTTTATTATTTTATTATTTCCCTTCTACGTGACTTTATCGAAAGAACCAAGAAGATGAATCCATGCAGTCACGAAAGCTTTAAATCGAAATGTTTCCCCATTTTCAGGTTATTTTTAAAAATCCTGCTACACTCTCTGACAATTATTGTTTTGGACTGGTGCTGGACTTTTCCAACACCTGCCAATGGGCCTCTACCCCCCCAAAAAATGTCCCTTCGCACCGACCAATTCAAGTTGTGAAGTCAAGTGTCAGCACCACTTCAGTACTGCACAAAAGCAAAAAGGCAACTGTTGTGAACAAAACCAGTTTTTTTTTTCTCCTGAATTGCTCTGGACCTGGGACCTCAGGTTACCTTAATCCAGCACTGCTAACAATTGCAAATGTAGGTGCCTTGAGTCCAAGTCAGGCTTCAGCGATGCAACATAAATGCCCTGTGACTACATTGAGATCAAAGGAAGGCAACAAAAACCTGAAGCTGGAAGTGATCCAGCAAGGGTAGAAATCTGTGGAAGGGCTGCCTTGAGTGCAGCATGGTTATGCAAATGCAGGTGTTTCTTTCCACACATTGAATATTCAGCAGGACAACACGGGACAGAGGTTACCAATTCATAACAATCCTTTGTGATTGAACGAATTTTGTCAAGGAAGGTTAGTGAATGCACATGTTTGAATGTCCTCACAACACATTATTGTTAGAATGCACAAAACTTTTGTACACAACAGTCCAGGCAAAATATAAGTGCATTTCAAGTGTTTATATACTTTTAATCGAGTAACTTATTTTGACATTTGGTTAGGTGGAGCAGAGTTATTCTGTTCATCAGGCACAATAAAGAATGTTTATGAATGCATGCTTGGAGGCAGCCGACACACGTGAGAGTTAGTTTTTTTTATGCTTATGAGAAACGAAAATGTAATTGAAAAGTTTCTTCATACTGGTCACAAGATTGCTTAGGTGACGGTGGCCATATTGTTTCCACTCTGTCCGGGTGATAGCTTGGAGTCATAGGTCACGATTGCTGGGATATGGTTAACACACACCTCGCGTCAGGCAGGTGTGTGTTACGTTATTTTTTTTTTCAATGAGTGTGAGGTTGCAGGACCACCCGCTTATTGGTCTTCATAGAGAGGTTACGTAGACACACGTAGTTGTGTGCACTTAGTTGTTAAATATGCATGGGTCTCCTTCTTCCTTACCTGCTTGTTTTTTTTTTGCCCGAATTAGCAGCTTACGAGAAGGTCCATCAATATTTAACATCTCAAAGAGATTCAGATGCGCTTGAGAAGGTGGCTTAGTGTGGTTGAAGTTTAATAAAATGGCATGCACTTTTGTCCTATTACTTTAACAAACGCAGAGCTGTAGTAAACATTTAATTGCATACCTCTTTGAGTGCTGTATGCACTTGTACCATCTTAGAAATAATCATGGGTTAAAGCAGCAATTAGATGAAAACAATTGGAATCATTTCGCAGTCCTTTCCGAGTTTTCATTGGCTGGAATCTATAGTAACATTGTATTTTCCCTTTGGCCATTTTTCACATGATTTGATTGCCATGTCCACCGAGTAATTTCCACTATCTTTCGTAACTTAGATGTTACAGAGCCTCATTTGTAAAGATGTTCAGCCCCTAGAAGGGATATTTAATTTTATAAATTAATAATTGCAGGTCATTTTCAAATTTGAAATTTGAGCTATGACATTGAAACTGAATAACCTACTTTGTGAATAATACATGCGTGCACATAAAATATACTTCATACTCGAGAGGAAAACTCCTCTCTTTAGCAATTGCATCTGGGAGAGACAGCCATTTGAAACATTATAATCGTAATGTTCGAATATTTATCAGTAATCAATGGCAGGAAAAATTCAGCGCCAAGCTTTTATTAATGGCACAAAAATGCTGGACAAGTATTCGCTATATGATTAACAGAGGCTATGGTCATTGCAAAAACATGGTATTTTACAATACCTCATGAAAACCGATGCACAAAGTTGAAACTGAAAGAACACAAGTTCACAGAGAATGTACTGTGCAACTATGACATTCTGCACAATGCACACTACCTCCCCATGTACTCTTGCACCTCATGTAATGGCAGAAAATAGGATTAATTTGTTCTATGAAGCATCACGTACATTTTGCGTGTTTGTATGATGTGCCACTATCTGCAAATCGTCCGACAACAGGAAGCATTGGTATGAAATTAAGATATAGAATCTTCAAGCAAGTGACAATCAATAGTCTTAGCGTGCAAAGAAAACATCTGTTCGAAAGAGTAATTATAATGTATATACCATACTGCAATGATTTCTTATAGCATGTATGTCATTGATCAAATATGGCAATATGCAAGAATGACCAATGAAATGACCGATTAGACACTTAGTCCTTCCCCATGTGTGTGGAGTTCGTGTTTATAACAACCTGTTCTGACAATTATTGTTTTGTTTAAACACGACCAGTGACTCGCCACTGACAACACGACACCGAAGTTCCCACTATTTATTATTCATGTACCATTCAGATCTGAAGAGCCATCTTTAAAACATCTTCATGTGCATTTAGACATTTGTATAGGATGACGTAGAATGCGCTATTGTAGGAAATGAGTCATCATTTTGAGCAAGTTTCGTTGCACTATATTACTTTCATTGGCTTGTGTTTTCTTTGGACAAGGCTTAAATATATAAAGATTTATGGTAGTTCTGTAAATAATTATTGTATTTTTCTCTTGAGATTTACTTGTATAACATATACACAGGGGTAGCAATTATTCAGTTTGCAGAATGCCTGCTTTATTTGTAAAAAATGTATTATTTGTACACAGAGGCCTCTTCATGTGAACGAATCTGTCAGAAGGTACTTGGTGATAGCTTGATAAGATGTTACTCCCAGGTAGCTTTGGAATTCAGACTGTTGGTTATTAAAAAAACAGTTGTAAACCTTGCAGCTGCTAAACAATGAGAATAGCAGTACCGTGTATGGTGTGTTATTGAATGTTTTCTAATTTAATTTGCAGATGACACATTTGTCCTGAATTACCTTTTTGCTGAGTGGTGGTCATTTTCTCACAAAGTAGTACAGATTCCATGTTTCCATATCATGTCAGACTGATTCCACATAAAACAGCGTTTCTGCTGCTACCAATGCTGCAGTTACACAATTGCTCAAAGTAAGGAGGGTTAGGGTAGAACAGAGGATGGCATAAACTTTTCATCATTGAACAAATGTGTGTTCATCACTCCCTCACGGCATGAGTTGTGTGGTGAGCGTTGATGAGGCATGGCAGCCCATTCCACCCTAATTTGGAATTTCCACCCATTCGTGGAATTTCATGAATGCATGAAACTACATTAATTACATAGTCTCAGGAGTGGGCTTGCACTGAATTATAGTGCAGCATTGCACTAATTGTCACGCGTAATGTAGCAAAAGCAATGTCAGTTTAACACGAAGGCTTTCGCGACCAATATTATCCAGTCCATAAGTTATCTAATCCATAATAGAGGGGTTTAGGTTAGATCGCGTAAATATAAATGTGTCGTTAAACCCACCACCACCCTACACAGCCAATTCGCAAGGTTTGTCTAGTAAACAAAACATGCCAATTTGTTACTAGTACAGCACACCGGTGTGTTGGAGAGTAAACCCACAACATTTACAACATTTACAATGTTGTAGGTTTACTCTCCAACACACTGGTGTACTGTATTAGTAACTAATTGGCATGTTTTATTTACGTGACAAACCTTACTACTAATTGGCTGTGTCGGGTGGTGGCGGATTTAATGACACATTTATATTTACGCGATTTAACCCAAAAACCTCCATTATGGAGAACAATGTCAGTTTGTCAGATCTTCTTAGTGTCTCTGATGTGTGCTTGTTCACATGGTGTGGTAATTTACAATTGTGGTGGAGGAAAGTTTCAAAGAATTAAACATTTTAAGCAAGTCTTTACACATAGTCACTTTAAGATGTTTTCTTGTTCATGTTTTTGTTTTTTGTTTATTGCGGTTGCACCCGATTCAAGAGCCGAATGGTTCACAGGGCTATACCAAATAAATGAAACTGAAACTTACATTGAGTATAACCCCTACAGTATAGAGTAATTAATTACGCTCTTTTATTGTTTATTTTACTTATTATAAATGTTACCCAGTAAAGAATCACCGAGTATCAAGATTCATTTGTGAGAGGTGTTTTCTTGCGTTATTAAATGAAAATTAATTATTTAAAATGATAGTGTTGTATACGCCTGTGCAGACAGTGTATATGCTTGGATTTTTTTTTCAGATTTCCCACTTATATTTAATTGTAGAAAGCCATTGTTGGTGGTTTTCTGGCTTTGATGGATTTTAGTTGTCATTGATTTTGCTTATTCAACATTTTGCAGCTTCTATAAATGGTTACCATTATGCGTTTTTTTTTGCAGATTCACACGCTGTTAAAACACATTTATTTTTTACATTCGATCGTTGTTTTGTTTCCCTTACGGTCTCTTTTTGTATTACTACATCTGTCTTCTGCTCTCTCCCAATTTCTCCGTGGCTGTTTGTGTCTGTTTGTGTTTCCCTACAGTTGTCACTTGCTAGTTTATTGAATAAATATGTGAAACAAATATTATCCAGCGTTGCAGTTGGATTCGCGGGATTCCAAAATATATTTGACACAAGAGTAAAAAGTCCTATTTGATGTACCCCTAATAATTCAGTCTTTTTATTATAAAATAATGTTTTTTACTTATATATTATTAGTAGCCTCGAATGAACATTTATTGCCAAACATCTTCTGACGAACATTTATAAAAAGTCAAAGTGCAGCCCTCCAATTGCTTGCTCATGCCACTGTGGGCAGAATGAGCTCACGAGCGGGGGGCTCTGTGGGTATTGAGGCTGCTCTTACACACGGATCAAACAGCTCGGAAGAGATGGCAGTACCCACACTTTACCCCACCACAGGCGGCCTGCCGATTAACTAATTGTGGTACCAGTTATTGTGCTGGGTGGATGGAGGCGGGAGGATTTAAGAAACTTTCCCCTTGCTGCAACTTACCAAGCCAAGGGATAGAACCAAACCAGTGACCTTTGTTGAAAATAGTTTTCCATTTTGTTTTCTCTCTGAATTAAAAGTATTTTCCAAGCATCACATTGCAACATGCTATGATAGATAAGTTACAATAATAGACCTTCTTCTTCTGCTTTGAATAAGGGCCGCTTTGCAAAAAAATTATCTTCACACGCGATTTCACCAGGACTCGCCGCATGAGACTACTACCCACGTCCGTGTCAATCCGTGTAAAACAAAAAAAAAACAGCGCAGAGATCCCTCTCTCGTATCGAAACCTCCGCAACGAGCACACGGCGAAAAAAAAAAGGAGATGAAGCCTGATTGATCGTTCATTAAGATAATTTGTTTGTGTGACACATCCCTGCCGCGCTCTTTGTGCCGGCCGATGCACACTCCGCTGCTTTGCGGAGCTGCATTATTCACGGGCGGGGATGAATCCCGACTAAAGTTACAGGAAGTTGCGCACCGCACGGCGCGAGGAGGGGGCGAGGGCCTCGCTCGTCCGCAGAGCGGTGGCAGAAGAGCGGTTTCAGGGCACCCAGCGAGTTGCAGCAAGCGAGAGGAAAGGAAGATACGACGAAAAAAATTGACGATTTACCGATCTCAGCTCAAATTTTCAGCAGCAGCAGCAGCATGGATTTTGCTTTCATTTATTTCTAATGCGGCATTTGGAAGAAAATTGCGTGCGTGTTTCGCTGTATTTTTTTTTCTATCAGCTGAAATCAACCTTGTGAAACTCAGATGGATTGTAATTAGTGCCGTGTGACAACGTGGGACCAGAATAAAATACATCATGGAATTTGCAAGAGAAATGCAAAAGCTGGATGAGGAAATCATCGACGTGTACAGTAGGTCTTAAAACAATTGCGTTTTTGGATTTGCGGTGTCTGAAAGACACACCTGTTTTGTTTTTACTTGAACGGTAGACTCATGTCAAGGTTTAGTTATTTCGCAGCTGCAGTAGGATGTCGTGTAACAACAGTTTTTAAAGTCACTATGTGTAACAAAAGTGAGTCAGACTTTTCATAAACATTAATGTACGCATACTCATCTATGAAATACATTTTTTGGGGGTTTTAGCAAATAATTGTGCACATTATATACTGTGTTTATTCTTAACAGGCTCATACACTGTACATATATGAGAAATGTGAGTGTTTAATTTAAAATTCAAATAGTTTTGTATATTTCACGTGTGTCTCATTTGAAGATTAAGGGGCCACGCTTGGGCTTTCAGGATAACTAAGGGAATAGACACTAAAGTAGGAACAATGCATCTGCGGTCACCTGAATAGCTGGGCGTACTTAAAATACACATGTTCCTTAATATTTAATTGGCTCAAGTTGAGTTGGAGGCATAAACACCATGCCGGCCAAGAAGGCTGATGCGAAACGGAGAGGAAACAAGCAGGCAGCTGACTCCCAGGAGGCCGGCAGGGCCAAGGGGAAGCCGACAGATGAGGCCAAGGAGAGACAAAAGGAAAGCAATGCGAAGGAAAAGAAAAAAGCAGAAAGCAAAGTTCCCGGAAAACCAGAAGTGAAAGGCGATGGCAAGGGACCTCCAGAAAAGAAGGGCAGAGAACCCCGCAATAAAGGAAAAGCGGATACAGCTCCCGTAAAAGAGGCCACCAAAAGCCGTGCCGACCCTCCCGCAAAGAAAGGTGACAAAGGAAAGCCTCTTAAAAGAGATGACCAAAGAGATGGGAAAGCAGAGGTTGGTAGACCTAACAAAGGCCGAGGGGGCAACAGTGAGGTGGGGAATGGAAAAAATGTGAGAAGTGATGTTAGGAGGGGAGGTAAAAATGTACCCACAAAGTTAAATAAAGTTGAGTCTGTGCAGAGCGAAAGTGAGGACAGCGAGAGGGAAGGGAGTGAGCAGGAAGAGAAGCTACAGGGTGTCTCCAACAAGGACATAGGCAGCAATAGCAGCAGCGAGTCCTCTTCTTCGGATGATGATGAGGATGATGACGACAATGAGCCACCTTCAAAGAGTGAAAGGGCTCCAGCGCGTAATCTCAAAGGTGCCTCCAAGGCCATTGTGGGCATGCAGTTTACCAAGAATGTCAAAGGCAAGGTTGTCAAGAGATCCGGCTGGGTCAACCCCATCATGAGGACGTTCAGATTTCTGATCAGCTTAGGGCGCAGGAGGCCGCCGGCAGGGCACCCAGATGACAATACGGAAGATGACAGTGAAGATGAGAGCGAGGATGACAACGAAGAGGAGAGCAATGGAAAAAACAGAGATCAGGATGAGGAGGAAACGAAGGTTGGTGCAACAGCTCACCGTGCATTTGCGTCAAAGGCCAGATTAGCAGTGAACTTGGAATCTGCGGCAAAACCAGGTCAAAAGAAAAAAACTGCAGGTCAGTTTGCCGCCAAAGCGAAGGCTGCCAAACTTGCTTTTGCTACACCAAAAGGCAGAGAGGCAAATAAAGTTAAAACCAAAACTTCTGGAAAGTTTGGCTTGTTTGCACGGAAAACCAGAGCGGCACAGAAGTTGACATCTTCCTTAAAGCAAAAAAAGAAAAGATCTGGGATGTTTGGCAGGCTAAGTAGGCTAGTCCGGCAGACAAGAACAGCCCAGAAAATGGTTATAAACTCCAATAAACCGGCAGCTGAGACACAGAAACCTCCGGACAAGAAATTTGGCAAATTCGCCAAAAGAGCCAAGACAGCGCAGATGTTGGTGATTGGCAAGAAGCCAAGCACAAAGAAGGGTAAGCTGAAGCGCTGGGTCATGAATAGAACCTCTGTAATGGGCCAGTTTTTGGGAGCAATGACCAAGAGAGTTTCAACGAAGAAAAAAGGCAAAATGAATCTCGGTAAGGTTTCTAAAACAATTGGGATTTTCAGGAAGAAGTCAGCCAAGGCACAGCTCGAGGGCCCCCTGCCCTGGGCAGAGATGAGAAACTATGCTGGAGTGAAGTGTCTGGGGTCTGGACGTAAGCACAGGGACAGTGGTAGACATTTGGCGCCTGATAGTGGATCTAGATCTAATTCTGGGAAGTTTGTATTGAGTTCTATGATGCGAAGCGTCTACTCCCAGGACCAAGGCGAGTATCTCAAGGAGGACAATAGGAGAACAAGGTCGGGTAGCCGCAGGTCACACTCAACAATGCCTAAACACCTCGATGATGAGTACCCATATGACGACTTTGAGGAAGATGAGCAAATGAGGTACCACCACCACCATCAGGGAAGTTACAGATCGGTGTCCTCTGCAAGACAGAGGATCGATATGGAGCAATACGGCACATCGCAGCGTGAAAGAGAAAGGAGAAGGCCTCACCCAGGGAGCTCCCGTCCAGGGCAAAGTAAGCACAGTGGCTATCACACGAGCTCTAGGATGGAGCGCTTCAGAGAGGAGGATGAAGACGGCGGATGGGTTGAGAGCTGGAGCGAGGGAGATGACGCTGAGGAGGAGGAGGACGATGATGGCTTTAACGCGAGGGGTGGCGGGAATTCTTTCGCGATGCCCCGAGCGAACCGGACCCGACAAAGTGGCCGAATGCAGCAGGAACTCATCAGTGCGGACGTGCACACACACTGGGCTCGGGCTCCGGCAAGCGGCAGCAGCGACGATCGCTACAGCAACTATGGGGACACGGGGCTGCCGGGTAACACGTCGGATAACCTGGCTAAGTGGACCGTGTATCGTGACCGCAAGCCTTCGTACTCGGCGAGTATCCAGCGGCCCTCCAGCCGCCGAAGACGAGTTACCCAGGAGAGAGAGAAGCACACAGAGAAGGACTACTTCTCTGATGAGGTAGTTGGATTTTGCATTGAACTTTAACCCTGTCTTGGTCATAAGTCCATTCTAAAATACACGTCTCTTCTCTGTCTTCTCTCTTTGAAAACATCTCTCTCTCTTCTACCTTTCTTCTGAATACATCGCTCACCTATATTTTAGTGGTCCAGGGACTGTGTTGGCAGTGGTACAGAAACGGATGCCAAAAACACCAGGACACCATTACCGTTAACGAACGCTGCCTTGTAACTTCTAAAATATCGAGCAGGTATAATGGTGCATTTATATCTCTTGTATCTCTACTGAGGCTTGGAGAACAAATAACAAGAAACTGCATATTCTTGGTTCTATCGGTAAAGTCACGTAGAAGGGAAATAATAAAATAATATTGTTTTAATAGTTTTTTGTTGTTTTATATTTCTATTATTTTATTATTTCTCTTCTACGTGACTTTACCGAAAGAACCAAGAATATGAATCCCTGCAGTCACGAAAGCTTTAAATCAAAAGAAACTGCATGTTTGCACAAACCACCACCTCGACATCTGAGACACTGCTTTACAGAGGTGCACCAGCACTTCTGACATCAGGCTATTAATGCAAAATTACTGTTCTACACAGTTTTGTCGTCATTCTTGATATGGGTTTTTTTTATTGTTTGGTGATGCTGTGTTAGCAGAGGTGCACAAACACAATGCACACAAACCTTGATTTATTCGCCAATAACGTTGCCTCAGAAGGGTAAATATATATAAGGTGACGTTTCAGTAAATTTAAGCAACTTCTGCTGCCTCAGACCACTTTCTTAACAGCAGCAGTGATGGAGTAATTGACAATTAGGATGAAACCGGTTCACAGTTGTCTATCATCACTGCTGCTGTCAGTTGGTTACATTTTCTCAATTTATTTTGATGGAAGTGTAATTGCAATTTACATGAATTACCGATTAATTTAGATAGCAGCTACAAACTACACATTGCTGGATAATATTGGTATGAAAAGCCCAATAGCAGGATGGACGAAACATATTTAGATGTATAGTAGTACTGCCATACTCTGCGAGTAACAAGTAGGCTCTGATTCACATCCTGGAACGGTTGTTCTAAATGATGCCTCCATTTTTAAAATACGGCACAGGTTTTAACGTGCAGGACTCAATATTTTTGATAAACACTTTCAAAGCGAGGCATTTCCCCTTTAAAACATTTACGAATAATGATCAATCTGTTTTTAAATCCTTTATATTAAGTTCACTTGCTTGCTTGCTTGCTTATGACCGTGCAAATTTTTCGGTCGTTTTTTAACCCACTTCCCGTGATCCAATCGAGCTGACATTTTGCACACAGACTCGTTGTGCGTGACAATGTATTTTCGTGAAAAATTTTTTCCAAAACTTTACACTTTTTAGGAAAAAATAAATAATATTTAATTACCAATTGCTTAATGGTGGCAGCCATTCATCTGACCCATAGGTGGCAGATATCTCAAGCCAGAGGACGAGAGGACTCTAGCTGCCACGCATATAAAGGATTTATAGTGAAAAACTTTGTTTTTACGGGTTAATTTTTGTTTGCCTGCACAGCTCGTTTTGTGTGTGAGTGTGATGCACGGTTGGTGGGGGAGTAGGGCAGGGTTCGCCGTGTTGCATGTTTCCCTGCTTTGCCGTAATACGGTGGCCCGCGGATTACATTTCGTCCATAAAATAGGGCCTGCTTGTCAATGCTGAATAATTGAGGGAGTCATGCATGATGCCCTGAACAAGGCTGTGATGTGATGTAACGCCGAGGTGGTCCTAACGCGAGTGTCACGCAATAAGCATCTGGCTGGGCCTCATGCCAAAGCGGCATCTCTTTTGCGGTCATGCAATGACACCCAGCCAGAAGTGACATGCCTCCAGACTGGGCTCTCAAACGACAGACTCAGCAGTGTATTGTTACCAATTGGAATTGAAGTGACAGATCATTCCTACAGCGAAGTCTTCATGGCCATAGTAATAGGTTTTTACCATTTCAACTGGTACAAAACTGACACCTTTATACAAGGGATCATCATTGGAACCTCATTTGCCAGTAAATTATGACTGCAGGTATTGTGGTCTATGCAAACATGACTCCTTGTAAAACAAAAGGTGTCAGTTTTGTTGCCAGATAGAAGGGTAAAAACCCAATTATCACAAGGGATCATGTTTGCAATAACCACAACACAAGCAGTCAAAATGCAAACAAAAAGAAACAACTCTGATAATGATAATGATATGCACTGTCCTTGAAGTTGATTGGTCCACAACCGAGACAGCTTTTCTTAAAGCCTAGTCTCCATTGGTATTGGACCAGATGACGCCAAAAGGCGTTCATGGTCAGATAAGTGGTGGGTATGATGATGAGTTGGTTGGCACCATACCACGACAACTACACCTTAAGGGTGGTATACAAAATGACACAAGAGAGATGGTAAACATGCGTGTATTTAATTGTCTCTTGAAATACTCTAGTGTTGATGCGAGTCTAATGTCAGTGGGTAGACTGCTCCATGCCACATTACCAGCAACACACAAAGCACGATCATCATACTTGGCATTTACTTCCGTAGTGCTGTTACCTGTTAAAGGGTCTGAGTGAGTGTTGGAAGTTTTGTATGTGTATACAAATGCAGGATTTGGAGCGGTGGCATAGTGGTCAGCACATTGCACTATGGGGCCGTCCATAAACGACGTCACGCACCTAGGGGGGGGTCAGACATTTGTGACGATGTTTGACGAGGGGGGGGGGGTTTGAGAAATGTGACGTCACATCAAAATGCGCAACTTTAAATGAATATAGACAACACGTTCTACTTAATTAAATAGACTTTTTAATACATACTCTTAGGTTTTTTTCGGTAAAGTCACCTACGTGACTTTACCGAAAAAACCTAAGAGTATGAATCCTTGCAGTCAGGAAAGTTTCAAATCTAGAATTTTTAATACATGTTTTCTTTTACAACATCAGAGTGCAGCGCCACATTAAATACGCACTACAATGACAATAGTTTAAAGCGATTTGAAGCATGTTTTATTTTGGGGGGGGGCAGAGCTTTGTGACGTCATATTTGAGGGAGGATCTGACTTTTTGTTACGCCGTGTGACGAAGGGGGGGGGGAGTCAAAAATCGTCTAAAATCGCGTGACGTCATTTATGGACGGCCCCTATGAATCCGTCTACCTGAGTTTGATTGCCAGCCATCGCATACATGGGTGGCAAGAGATATCTAATCCAGTCTTGGGCCTCTCTCTTCTTCAACCTGCACTGACCAATGTGGTGAAGCAAGGTCAAAGTAATCTGTATGGCTGACAGGGCACAGGGAAGCCTTCATCCTTCAGTGGATTGACAGAGTTGTACATGCTAAACCAATGCCTTTGTGTGTGTGTGCATGTGAGGAGTGGTGCTCGCTAACAGCATTTGCCCCAACAATATGTTACAGGCTATATGGGGGATTCATATTCTTGGTTCTTTCGGTAAAGTTATTTTATTTTTTCCCTTCTACGTGACTTTACCGAAAGAACCAATAATATGAATCCCTGCAGTCCCGAAATCTTTAAATCAAAATTTATATGGGGGATCTTTGTTTTTGTGAGGAGTAGTGGTTGCAGTGGTTTGCTCACTGTGCTATAAATGTTGTGACCTGAAAACATCAGAAGCTCCTGTTCTGTGCCTCCCCTAGGGTGATTCGGGTTGCCTGGTGTTGTGTGCGCTTTGGAGGCATGATTTAGCGGAGCATTACGGGGGTTGGTGGATGGTGTATAATAGAGTTAATTTTCACCAATATATTTCTAAACAACACAGAAGTCTGAAAGGACGTTACTCGTATGACCAATGTATAATTCCCACCACTGTGTTAAGCTAAATAAAAATAGCATTTTTTTTTTACTGGTAGGAACCTCCTGGTTACACCAGCCCACAGGGGATTATTGTGTCCGTCCGTCCGTCGTACAGGGAGGGGCTGGGTGGGGTGGGGCTGGGTGGGGAGGGGCTGGTCACCCCCTGGTGCCCTTATAAAACTCAACGTTTAACCTACTCACGCCGGCTTGTGCCCGCCCTCACAGTCGGGCATATTTGCGGAATACACCACGCCGCCGTTGACCCTGGCCATTGACCGAGCAACCCAACGTTCCTTCCAGCTCCCTCCGCAGGAATGTGTTATCTGCTCTGCCTTGGTGGGTTTTGATCTTTGGGCACTGTGTTCACTGGAAAATGTTGTCATGTCCAAATTAGGATGTCCCACAAAATGAAGGTTTTGTCTGGTTTCCACCCTGCTTCATATGTATAAGATGGCTATAGCATATACCCAAAAGTAAATCCACTGTAAGTCAATTATGTGTTTGTACCATTCATTGTTGCTGTAGATCCCCTTCTGGTGGTCCATCTCTTTGTGAATCTGCACTGCTCAATGAGCCACGCTCTTGCCGGTCATATGCTGGATTTGTCTTTGTGTGTGTGCCCCTCTTTCTGCCCCCAGCTTTACTCCATCATGGACCCAGGCACCCTGCGAGCACGGGATCCGGGTGGGGAGGTGGGAATAGAGGATCTCACCCAGCTGGAGTAAGGGATGCTGATGATGCTCTGTTTGATGATGTGTGTGATGATGATCCAGAAAAGGCAAAACAATGTAGACAATGTTTAAGAGCAATTCGTGCCCTAACAATTGCTTTTTTTTCAGTCTTGATAGGCTTTAGTGGGTCATGGTCTCTTGCCTAAATTTCCTAACCTGTGTAAGTGATCTCTTTGGCTTGGGTCATCTGTGCGAGAGTGGAGAGAGAGAGGGGTAGGGGCCTGTGCTTGTCAGACCTGGGGTTTGTTTAGGGTGGCACAAAGGCATGGTGAGCACACATGGATTGGACTGCACAATTACAGAGGCAGCCTAGAATGTAAATGTGCAACGTTCGCATGTAATAAGCACTGGCAAATGTATTACAACGCATTACATTTCCATGACTTATGTACCAGATGACATTTTAGACATATTAGGCAGAACCAAGCCATTATCGGTGTTTGTAGAGACATTGTTGATGCCATATTTTGGCTTTGGTAGGCAAGATGAAGGCAGAATTCTGAGCAAGATGGGTTGGTGGGGATGGGTGTGGCAGGAGGCAGTGTTGGTTAAAAGGGGGCTCAGCACGGGACTAATTCAGCCATGCAGTAAGAGTAATAAATAGTGGCTAAGTTAGAGGAGACATTGTCTAAAGAAATGAAACCCAGGGAATTCGATAGGTTGGGGCCCAAAATCAAAGCATCCAATTGTCCAGGTTGCTTCTACCCTGAAGCTAGACTCATTGGCTGATTACTAAACTCTATTTAAAGCTGATCACCTAGACTTTCATGGTCAAATAAGGAGAGAAGTAAAACACACCTCCGTATTACCAATGCCAGGTGTAATCAATAAGTCAACACCAAATGGGAAGTAAACTTAGATTGTCTTCTCTCGGCCGTTGGCACGACACGACACGAGCAATTAATAAAACATATAACAGACACAGGAGCTGTAATCAATAACTGGAGTAGCTCATCCTTGTGAACAACCGACGACTTCCGTGTGTGATGCAGCGACCTGCACGAAGGAGCGATCCTGTTGAACCTCAAGAAACGGTACGACAGCGAGCGCATCTATGTGAGTGCTTTTGAATATTTACAATGAAATCATCTCCATTACTTTTCTGCTGATTTTCTATGCATTTTCATTTATTTATTGGGGGGGGGGGGGGGTTCAAATTGGTGTTATAGGTTAGAGCTCTGTGGGTCTGAAAGCTCAATGTTAAGAGGCTATTGGGTGAGTTGGAGGGGTCAATATTTTAATAGGTCCAAAGGTTTAGGAGTTATGGATTTCTGGAAAAGCAGTCAGTGGATGAAAGGTCGGGGTATTTGATCATAAATCAAAATACGTATTTTTCCCACTGAGTTTCAAGAATTTCTCAGGAGGGTTTTTCTCAAATGAGCATTTTGTCTATAGGAGGAAACTGTAGCACCCAGAATAAACTAGGATAGCCACGTTGTGATAATACTATGATAAATCGTGCAATATGAGGTCCATGATAATCATATTGTCTGTTTTGCACGTAATAATTGTCTTTTCTGATTTTATGGAATATAAATATTTACGTCCAAACAAATGATGTGTGCCTACGAGGGGAATAGCGCACAAAAGCTTCACAGCTGCTGTAGGTCAGCATCCTACTTGCCGTTCTTGGTTCTACAAATACATCACATCGCTCTGCAGGAAGGTAGGTATCTCGTAACCACGATGATGTTTGCGTGATCCATCTACCTGTTGCACACTCGAAATGAAGGACGTGGGCAGGTGCTCCAAATCGAGGGCAAGCACATTTATTTATTGTAGTTAATATTCATTTTGTGAAGAACCGCACCGTCACTCTGTAAAATGCAACAGCGCAAGTTACACGCAGCAACTCTTCCGAGACGCCATTAACCATGTGGCTGGTTTACACGTGCGGTTATTCATTAACCCTGCCAGCCACCTACAGGTCCGACTCAGTCATCACATGCTGCTGTACACACATGCATTTGTAATGTAGTAACTTGGCGGGAGACGACCTTACGGGTAGCACACTCTTTATTAACACCAACTTATATTACACGGGTGGCTAACTGCAGCCTTAACCTACGGGGTTCCCCTGGCTACACCCACACGGGCTCTTACGCCCCGTAGCTTCTCGGAACCCACCCGGCTGGGGTGTCCGTCTCGACTCTGGGTCCCACAGCCTCGTCCCACATGGACGTCAGACCACGGGTCCCACAGTCTCGCCTCCGAGCCACACAGGGTCCCGGCCCTTACAAGGACAGCGGGACTAGGGGTCTCAGGGCCCTACCTCTTCAACTCCGTCTTCGATCTTCAACTGGTTATCAACTCCCCGAGTGCTCCCGCGCGTCCCCCTTTATAGTCCTTCATGCGGACGTCGCTGAGAGCACCCACCCCAGTTGACCAATCACTGCGCGCTGCCCACGATCCTATTTCCCACCTTGTGTCAGCGTGCACAACCACGCACCCCGCGCCGCCCCGTGATCTATCACTGTCGGCGCGCGTCAACACCACCACTACACATTGATGCACTGCACAGCACATCAGGACCTTCACAGAACCACACTTTACTCCCTTGCTGCACAAGGACATACTTAAAAGAGTGATCCATTCCTAATGTACCACATACCTCACCTGCAAAGTGCTGGATTACAGGCAGGCATGTTCCACCATCGCTTGCGTGCTGCTGTTATTACACTCGTCACCTTGGCTATTTGCCCCATTGTCGGTAATGGAGACAGCCGCACATTTTTGCCAAAAAAAAACGCACAAGAAGCAACACATTCATCAGTGCTTTAATTGGGCCAATACAGTACAATTAATGTTACAAATTACTTCAATGTAGGATTATGAGACTTTTCTTATTGTTGTAAATTGACGTAATGCTCTACTATTTAAACTTTAATTTATTATGTAGGAGGCAATCAGTAAATAACCTGTGGAGTACTCTTTGGTTCTTTCGGTAAAGTCACGTAGGTATAAAATAAAATAAATCACGACGTTTCGGGCGCAACACAAGCGTCCGTCATCAGGTGGAAAAGCTTGGTCTGCTATTCATTTATTTTATTTTCTACCTACGTGACTTTACCAAAAGAACCAAAGAGTATGGATTTCTGCAGTCACGAAAGCTTCAAATCAAGTTTGAACCTGTACAGTATTTAACCAGGGGAACACGTAACCAGGGGATAACTCATGTTTTGTTTGAGGGCAAATTTGGGTAGCCATCATGATTAATAGTTTTAATTAAATTTGTTTTGATGTTATATTTCAAACTATCTATTATGCCACAACCGTGTAGTATTTGAGTGGGAATATCAATTTATATATAGTAGATGGCAGTTTTGGCAATTTTGCCACAGGAATTATTATCATTTATGTTGATTGGTGTTTCGTCAAACCTGTGCAAACTGGCACATTGACAAATGTGCTCTTTCTACGCATGGTGAGAAGTTGTTCATATATATTCATGTCGAGATTGGTGGGTGAACCCGCGGAAGGTTTCTGGAGTAGCCTAATTAATATCTGAAATGCTGCCAGCAAACGATAAAAGCGGACAGTGGAGTAGCTACGTGATCCGGTGGATGGAGATTGGTGACCGCAGGTCACACCGTGGGTGATTGCCCAGCGGTGCTGAGCATGAGCCTGTTGACACGAGCCTCGTAACCCGCGCGTTTTACCTCCTCCACAGACGTACATTGGGAGCATCCTGCTGTCCCTGAACCCGTACCGTATGTACGACATCTACAGCTCGGAGGTGGTGCTGCTGTACGAGGGAAAGGCGATGGGGGAGAATCCGCCGTGAGAATCGCATGCCCAGGCTCCGTACCTTGTAATGGCGTTCTTAAATTTAGTGCCTGCCTTTCAACTTTTCGCAAGCATTATCTGTCAAAATTTGACAAGTTAGATAGATTATCTTCGTGGTTCTTTCGGTAAAGTCACGTAGAAGGAAAATAATAAAATAATAAAAAATAAAACATAAAATAATTCTCACGACGTTTTGGCCACAACGCAAGCAGCCGTCCTCAGGTGAAGAATGAAACACCACCAAGCTTGGAGCGTATATTTAAGCTGGGTTGGTGGGAGAAGAGCGCCTTGACAAAGGAATTTGCATATCAAGAGGAATGTAGCATATTTATGGGAAATGCAGATATGGGATTAGTCACTACTTGTGAAATGCGTAGGTGGGCGGGGGGGTTTGAAACCGAAAGAACCACGAAGAAGAATCCCTGCAGTCACAAAAGCTTTAAATCGAAAATTTAGATAGATTACTCACAAATACTTAATTGGGAAGCCTTTCAACTTTTCGCAAGCATTATCTGTCAAAATTTGACAAGTTAGATAGATTACTCACAAATACTTAATTGGGAAGCCTTTCAACTTTTCGCAAGAATTATCTGTCAAAATTTGACAAATTATAGATAGATTACTCACAAATACTTCATTGGGAAGCCTTTAAACTTTTCGCAAGCATTATTTGTCAACATTTTACAAGTTAGATAGATTACTCACAAATACTTAATTGGGGAACCTTTCAACTTTTCGCAAGCATTACCTGTCAAAATTTGACAAATTAGATAGATTACTCACAAATACTTAATTGGGAAGCCTTTCAACTTTTCACAAGCATTATCTGTCAAAATTTGACAAATTAGATAGATTACTCACAAATACTTAATTGGGGAGCCTTTCAACTTTTCACAAGCATTATCTGTCAAAATTTGACAAGTTAGATAGATTACTCACAAATACTTAATTGGGAAGCCTTTTAACTTTTCGCAAGAATTATCTGTCAAAATTTGACAAATGATTGATAGATTACTAACAAATACTTAATTGGGAAGCCGGATAGCAACATTGCCTCCTTCTGGTAGACTGAGGCCCACAATCTGGCCGGTGTTGCATGAACCTCGTGGCTCACAGTGACGGCTGCCACCGGGGTCCCCTTGGTGAGACTGCAGCAGGGCACTCAAGCTTGAGATGAGATGTGATTTAAGGTGCTTTGAGTAGCTAAGGCATTTATTTAAAGTGGCCTATAAATGCAAATCCTTAGTCACTTCACTTAACATATAGAGTGGTCAATTTTTTTTTCTCACTTCAATAACAGGGAGGAACAAGGCGATGTACCTTTTCATTTTGATCTCAGTCCACCTTAAAAAAACTGCCACAGGTATAAATGGTCTTCATTTGTATCCCACCGATAAACATCTACATTTATTTTTGGAAATTAAAAAGGTTGGCCAATAAAGACCAAAAACAATATGTATGGTATTTTTTATTTAATTCATCATGCCTCGAGATCTGTATGAAAGACATATCAAATGATTGTGTCATGTCAGATTAGTCAATGACCTGTGCATAATATATTTTCAGCCTTGTTTTAAAGTTGGGTAAGTACACGCTCAAGCAAAACCAGACACGGAAAGGAGTCTCCCTTTAGCCATCTGGACTGAAAGCACAGGTGCTGTTAACGAGCACCTATTAAGGCTGGAAAAACGCATAAGGGGTGGTTTGGCAAACACCACACTCAGCTACTCCTTACATGCACGTTTAGACAAACACATTATAATATTAACATTTATATTACTCAAGCATGTAAATTTATACTCTTTGGTTTTTTCGGTAAAGTCACGTAGGTAAGAAATTAAAATAAATTAAATCACAACGTTTCGGGCGCAACACAAGCATCCTTCTTCAGGTGTCACACTCTTAAATGTGTCCACACACTTAAGAGTGTGACACACACTTAAGCGGTGTGACACACACTTAAGAGTGTGTGTCACACTTAAGCGGTGTACTTGCTCTAAGTTGTCCCCACCTGAAGAAGGGCGCTTGTGTTGCACCCGAAACGTCGTGATTCAATTTATTTTATTTTTTTACCTACGTGACTTTACCGAAAAAACCCAAAGAGTATGAATCCTTGCAGTCACAACAACTTCAAATCTAGAATCATGTAAATGCAGTGTCCCCTTTTCACATAGGTTTACTATGTTAATGCTGGTAATACGATTCCTGTTTTTTTCTCTCCAGCCACCTCTTTTCTATTGCAAATGCAGCTTACATGAAGATGATTGATGCCAAAGAAAATCAGTGCATTTTAATAAGGTCGGTGTGCTCATGTATTAAACACAAAAGTCCCACTGGAGTACAGCTTTACGTGAACCTTGCGTTGAAAGCTCAACTCACACTGCATGTCAGCTTTCATCATTTTTTCTGAATTGGATTGACTTTTTTAATTTCAAATACTCTGCATGGCTCATGCATTTCATAAATACCGTGATTATAACATAAAGTTGGTGTTCGAAAACGTTCACAATATCTTTGATGGTTGTCTTTTCATCCCCGTTTCTTCGTCTACACTAATACCGATCCCTACAAATGCAGAATTCTTCCAAACACATCATTGTGATAGTTAGCTTCTACCCAGTAAATTCTGTGTGAAATTGCCAAACCACAGTGGTTTCTATAAAGTTGATGTTAACTCCCCCCCCCCCCCCCCTTGACATGATACACATGAATAGACCACAGATAACATATCTTATTATCTAGATTTAGACAATTAACTTCCAGACTTATCTATCTCCGGTTGGGTTCTTTACATTTTAGGGTGAAACCACCACTGGTTGCTGACGGCCTTGTTAGTCTGACAAACCCTTCTCTGGATTAGTTATTTTTACATCAGTTGTATTTCCTTTTTTGTGATGGTGTATCATCTGGCCCATAGATTGACAAACACATCTGTCCAGAGCACCTTTACCCCAACAAATGCAGCGAAACCGTGCTGGGGCGGTCACATAGCCCAGTAGGGAGTGTGTTTGCAGCATGTTGCAAAAGGCTTTGAATATGGCAAGTGGGTTGATTCCTGCAGGCCACCCTGGTTATTACTGCAGGTGTATTAACCATCAAATACGGACCATCTGCTTGACAGTGGATTCTAAAAGATCCCATGATGTCATTCGAAAAATTCAGGCCACTGTGTTCCAGCGTCATAGTTTAAATTTGGCAAATATGAAAAAATTACCTCCAAATTACTCAATTTGGGATTACACATAGCTAAACATCACTCCCTACTGTGAAACGACTGCAGACTCTGTCCGTGAAACATGAGCGCCTTCATGATGTCCTCGCATGATAACAATTGTGCAATTATAAAAATGCGCTAGACTATTACTATTATTACACTGGTCAACAAACTTTTTCTGGCATAAGGTATTCCAACGGATTTAAGGTAATTTTGGGGTGCTGATTCCAAATCAGTTTTTGTCTATCACATCAGGTTTTTTAGATATCAAATATTGCATTTTCAATAAAAACTGCAGAAGAAAAATATTAAATAAATGTGGATATCTACATAAAATTATATTATAAACACACTATCCTAAAAATACAGCACCATATTTTAACACTAAAGCAGTCACTGACTCGCAACAACTTGCAATCATAAGTGACAGAGTTAATTTCAGGTAAAATCAATGAAAATGGGGTATGCCGATAGCATAAAACTGATGTGATAGAGCAAATCTGAGATCAGATTTGGAATCAGCACCCTGAAATTAGTCTAAAACAGCTGCAAAAGTCCAGGCCAGAATTTTTTTTTTGTTGACCAATGTTATTAAAGTGTAACATCGTGTTCCGGCGCGTGAATCCGGGCGCCAGCGGAGAAAGCGGCTCGGGCAAGACGGAGGCCACCAAGCTGGTGCTGCGCTACGTGGCGGCGCTGAACCACACTCGCAAGGACAACATCACCCAGCAGGTGCAGCTGGTGTCAGACAATATACCACCACCATCATCGTCCATGATCAATCCACTGCTGAATTCATGCCTTCCCATGCCATCGCCATATCTCAAAAGCCTGCTATGCAGCAACCAACCCAGCACCTTCACACGACTGATTGCATACCATCATCATCAGCCATGATGAATCCATTGCTGAATTCATGCCTTCCCATGCCATCGCCATATCTCAAAAGCCTGCTATGCAGCAACCAACCCAGCACCTTCACACGACTGATTGCATACCATCATCATCAGCCATGATGAATCCATTGCTGAATTCATGCCTTCCCATGCCATTGCCATATCTCAAAAGGCTGCTATGCAGCAACCAAACCAGCACCTGCACACGGCTGATTGTGTCACTCAAACCTTGTCTGTGGATGTGCTCTCGAACGGTTCATTGCTTGGCTACCTCTCCGTCGTTACTCGTGACCATCGTCCATTCTTACGACGTGCCTTTCCAAGCCCACTTACTTTCCCCAACAGTTTGTATGATGTAATTTACCTGCATATGATCTCTAATCTATGTGTTCCTTGTGACTGGATTAAAAAAAAAAGTGCATCTTGCTTGCTGGCGCTCTCTGCCTTTTGTACGTTCACAGATCTTGGAGGCAACTCCTCTGCTGGAGTCATTTGGAAACGCCAAAACCATGCGCAATGACAACTCCAGTCGCTTCGGCAAATACATCCAGCTCTTCATGGAAGAGTGAGAACTCAGAATGATACAGTTCTCCTGTTATCAGCGTGTTACTCTCTTGTAATTGTATTTGCAGGCAGTACAAGATTAACAATGCATTGTCACGCACAGCTCGATTGTACTTATGCTGTCACAACTATATATAATTTATGCGTGTAAATCAAAAGTAATCTCTAAACTATACATGGTCTACCACTAATATACGTGGCACCAAAATTCAGAAAATAACATCAATCTGTGCTTCCTTGAAGAAAAAAAAATTACAATTAACTTTAAATAACTACCCACTAACAAAGCTTGAAATAACAGTGTTTTATAATGGGAATAAACAGACCATCAGTTAAGCTCAAAATCTCATGATGTCAAGACAGTAGAAGATGCACGGCATGCACGCGGGGATTTCCAGCATGAGAATCATCAGAAGAATATCTCCGGCTCGAGTGAGATTCGGGTTGGTGGGAGCCATGCTAGGCCGTGTTACTGTGACACGGCCTAGCACTTGCGGTTTCAGAGCTTTGGAGTTTTGTGGGTCTTCTTCTTTCGTATGGCTGATATACATGTTGAGCAACAATTACAATTTCGCATTCAGGTGGACAAGCCAGATAACCACGTGCAGGCTCAGCGGAGTGTATCGCTGTGATGTCTCCTTTTGGGTTTTTGGATCGGACATTGCGTCGTAATATGTTGCATGGTCTGTTTTGGATGGTAATTTGTGAGAACATTATTTCAAGCGAATAGAGAGTCTATCCATTATAGGGACATTTTGTAAGAATAAGTTGGAAATGTCTCAGTATTCATTATTTCATGTTTGCTGGTACTGGTCTTGGAACTGAGTAAGTGTGTAAATCTGGGGTCTCTCTCTGAGCAGGCTTGTTTCTATGCTGGATGTCTGTATAGGCCCTCATGATATGATCGGTGACAGTTCTTAGAAATATTATCCCTAAAACATCTCATCTTCAAGCGGCCACTTGGCTCATAAGTCAGAGTGCTGAGCTGATACCACAGAGATTCTGGGTTCAAATCAGGACAGCCATCCATACTTAATCAGGTTTCTCAAGTGGAGTGAGTTGATAGCCTCAGCCTAGCGACTAATGTAACAAAAACACTTCACAGTTAAATTTGTTTTTGCACTTAACATGGATACATTCCAGCGCTGAAAATGTAACAAATAATTATCTCTGTAGCAGGGTGGGTGAGGAAGTGCTACCCCTATTGTGGAAAATGAGTCACTTGAATACATTTCAGAAGCAGTTCTGTGAAATATTCCATGAACCATTCTGCAACACGGGGCGATGCGCTGCCCAGCTAGAGTTCTGAATGTATCCTTCATCTCATGATGCCAATGACACAATTGAGATAAGCATTGGAGAACAAGGCAAGACATAGTGTTTTAAAAAAAGTTGTTTCATCTAAACACATCCAGCTCATATCCTCAGCAGATTCCTTAGCAAACACTTCATGATGCATTTAAATATGTATGGTCCTTACGGCTCACGTTACATCTTGTAGCATGCTACCTGCGATGGTTGTACAGATCTCCGATGTGTTTTCGGGTTGTATCACGTGTTCTTCGGTATGATGTCCGATGTTTCTCTCCATGTACTGGGAGCTTATTCAGTTGCTACTGGGAGTGAAACACCGTACAGCATATTCCTTGGGTCTTTCTGGAAAGTCACGTAGATGGGATCAAATGAATAATAAAATAAACCAAAAACTACGACGTTTCGATCACAACACAAGCGATCGTCAGCCTGATGACGATCCTGATGACGATCGCTTGTGTTGTGATCGAAACGTCGTAGTTTTTTGTTTCTTTTATTATTAATTCCAACCTATCTACGTGACTTTAACGAAAGTCCTTAAGAATAGGAATTCCTGCAGTCACGAAAGCTTTAAGTCAAGATTTAACCGTACAGCATGCCAAACAACATGTGGTGCACCACGAAAAACACATCGGAGATCAGGTATGATGAGAATGACCGCCATAATAAGCAAGTGGAGGCAAGGGTTCGTTCTACCAAACCGCTGCTTGTTTTAGTGGCAAGCAAACTAAACAGGAGACCTACCAGCCATGCCAAAAGTATTGTTTTTATTTTCTCTCCTAAAATTAGATTCGCGTGTAAAATCATTTGCACGGGTATTGTCATCGCTTATTGTTTCATCGTGCGTGGAAACCGATGAGAATCCAGCCCTGCCCCTCTTGTGACTCGCTAATCTTCACGTGATCTTTTGTTTCAGTGGGGTGATCAATGGTGCCATAACTTCCCAGTATTTACTCGAGAAGTCAAGAATTGTCTTTCAGGTAATGCTAGAACGATTACGCTAAAATACATCTCATACATACTATACTTAAGATGATCACATTATTCAAGCGCGTCTGTATGCACGTGAAGCTGGAAGCGCTGCTGCATTGGCACACTGCCCTTCTATCCCAGCTGCTTACAGCCCCGAGACAGAGTCCTTCTAACAGCCAGGCCCATGTGAGAGACAGGGGTATTTGTCACCATCGTAAATAAGAACGATGCCTCATCGTAAATAAGAACGATGCCTCACTTGACACAGTAAATCTGGCTGTGACGGTCCCACCTGATGACGGAGACTTGTGTTGCCTCCGAAACGTCGTGATTTATTATTTTATTTTTATTATTACTTTTATTATTAAAATTTTATTATTTTTACCTACGTGACTTTACCGAAAAAAACCTAAGAGTATGAATCCTTGCAGTCACGAAAGCTTCAAATCTAGAACGATGTTTAATTTAACCTAGTTAGCTTTGTGTGTGATGTGAAAATTTACCTGGTGACTTTTCCCGTTTGTAATTGCATATAAATGCGAGGTGCTGTGATACGTCGCATATCATTTATTTTTCCTATTAAGGCGACAGTTTTATTGACGAGTGCGGTGAGGTTTTTTGTTGTTAATGTTGCTTGTACACCACTGCCAACGTAGCATTACCAAATAATGTATGAACCCATATCACTAACGACTACAAAATTGTGTAGAAGAGTCATTTTGTAGTGAAGGTATTACGTCAGTAGTGTCTGTGCACTTCACCAAAGCAGTGTCTTGAAAGTAGCGGTGCTGGTTCCTGCAATTACTGCTCATTAGACATCTGTCTGCTGGAGCAACACGTTGCCTCTTTGAGACAATATAATAAGTATGATTTTACAAGAGCATCTGTGTGGAATTTAAGTGTTATGTGTTTTCTAATTCTACCGCTGCGTCGGTTTATTTGCAATTATGCTGTACAGAAATACTCGTTGGTTCTTTCGGTAAAGTCACGTAGGTAAAAATAAAATAAAACACATCACGACGTTTCGATCGCAACACAAGCAATCCTCATCAGGTGGAACAACCGCAGCAAGAACATGCTGAAGTCGGCTGTGGTCGTCCCCACCTGATGAAGATTGCTTGGGTTGCGATCGAGACGTCGTGATTTGGTATATTTTATTTCGACCTACGTGACTTTACCGAAAGAACCAAAGAATATGGATTCCTGCAGTCACGAAAGCTTCAAATCAAGATTGTCTTGTACAGCTCTTCGGTGTGTTTTCCGGTTGTACCGTGTGTTGTTTGTCACGATGTCCAATTCTTTGGGTCTTTCTGTGAAGTCACGTAAATAGGTTCAAAGAAAATTACAAAAAAGAACCAAAAGCTACGACGTTTCGATCACAACTCAAGCGATCACAACTCAAACGATCGAAACGTCGTAGTTTTTTGTTATTTTCTTTGAACCAATTTACGTGACTTTACCGAAAGACCCAACGAATATGAATTCCTGCAGTCACGAAGCTTTAAGGCACGATGTCCAATGTTTCACTACACGTGCTGTGAGTTTCCTCTCTTAAATTCTTCATTCAGTTCCTGAAGAAGCTCCCAGGACGAGGAGTGAAATTTCGGAGAATCCTTATTTATCCAGGAGGAATCTGATGAGCTATGAAGCTCTTTTTCATAGATGTCCAGTAACTTTCACAGATCTCAAGTAGATGTCCAAGTGGTATCGTCATTGACCATACATCCTAAGCAGGACTGTGCCGTTAACTACATCTAAATGCTTAAGACAAAACTCTCTGAGGTAAAGATCTGTCTTATTATTATTATTAATGTGACCTATATGACCTCTACTCATTCTCTAGGCCAAAAATGAAAGGAACTACCACATATTCTACGAGCTGCTGGCAGGTTTGCCATCGCAACAGAGGCAGAGGTACTACTTGCAAGACCCTGAGACCTACTACTACCTCAACCAGGTGAGTGGGGTTGCAAGCAAGAGGCTTCTTCAACCATTTACACAGAACCTCATCCTGGACTCCAGTAAGGGCAGCTTTGCTATTGGAGACCGGTGGGGCTGGGCTACGTGTGGATCAAGAACATGAACAAATTCGTGAACATTAATGACCTACTCATCTTAAACATAAATATTATGAACTACATACATTACCCTGTAACAGGTACTCTTGCACTGATGTTAGCCGCAGCTGGGAGATTGAACTTAGGTTTTCAGGTTCGTAGCTCAAATGGCTATGGAACTGCTACTCACATATATATACATACAAAGATAAAGATCCCCCATATAACATTAACATACTTCTTGGGCAAGTGCTGTTAGCAAGCACCGATGAAAGCTGGCACGGTACACGAGGGAGTGGGTGGCCAGCATCCCGTCTGGCCGCCTTTGTCTCCCTAGTGGGCCTTACCTGGTCAAATAAAAATAATTTAGTAAATTGTTTAGTTTTACACGTGACACTAGGTACTCATTTGGGGCTGAGTCGAGCTAGGGGAGGCCCAGGACCAGTTCAGATAATTGTCACGGGTGTTGGCCGTGAGCAGGAATCGAATTCGGGTTGCCGGATTTGTATCGCAGAGCGCTGACACACCACTGCTCCTCAGACATAATTACACACACATAGACACACTAATATCACATTAACTATTAATAAAAGTGAGCAGAGATGATCGACATTTGATGGAGGGAACTCAGCAGCAGCATCATCGTCACATCATCAGCAGTAGCAATGGTGGTCCTGTGATGTGACTCGACCCTGCCATTAGAATGTAATTTCAACCACTGTGTCAGACCCTCCCATAGAGATGAGTGCCAAGGGTTCTCAGTGCCAATGGTGGGTCATTTACATTCTTCGTGGCCATTTCCATGCTCTGAGTCAGCCAGGCAAGCTGAGCTCTTCAGGGTATGGGAAGTGTAACGTTTTACAGGCAATGTACGTGTTGAGGACTAGTCGACGACGACTAGGAGATGACGTGAAGGTTAAGGGCTTACGCCAAAGGTTTATTAAAGATGTTGCAACTTAACACAAGGGGTCCTACACTGAGTCCTGGTCCCAGCCCGGCTAGCTCTCTCTCGTGTCGAATCGGGGACTCTGCCAACTCCACCGACCGGAGAAAGTTGCACCTCTATCGGCTACCACCGGCTTCTCTCCAGACTCACTCCTCGATCCCTCTACCCCTGGTTCCCTCTTCACCCTTCTACTCTTACCCGTTCCCACAGTGACCCCACTTTCGTCACTTGGTCCCCCTTAAGTACTAGAGGAGACATGACGTCATCGAGTCGCCCAGCACGCATGACGTCACGTTCTGTGACATCATCGCACTGGACGGCACTCACTACGTCACATCCCCATTTTACTCCTCTACATATGTATGTTAAAGTTATTTCGCACCACACGTAGCCAACCGTGCTAATTGGAGGTGCGGATAACATATATTCAGCAATTGCAGGTGAATATGAACCTATATATTTTTAGTAGGTGACCAAACAGACAAATGACGTTTGGTGGTCCTGCAGGGTGGTAATTGTGAGATCCCAGGCAAGCATGATGGGGAGGACTTCCGAAGACTGCTGAGTGCCCTGGAGATCCTGACGTTCAGCACTGATGATCAGGCCACCATCTTCAAGGTGCTCTCCTCCATCCTGCACCTGGGTAACGTCTGCTTCGCTTGTCACGAGGTGAGACCAGTGACCAGGTTGTCTGCTTAGCAAGGTGGGGGGAGGGCTGCCATTAAAGGGAAATATATATTAAACAATAAAGCATGGTCTCTCCATTACTGGATGAAGTTCTCTCTATCCCACTGTCTTCCAATACGGTCCTGTGTTGGCACAATTCATCTCGCTCCAGCGCATGAACTGACCTCAAATAATTTCGTCTCCACTTGTGATGTGGGTTGTGCTTTGCTGATGAGATGGCATTCTGGTGTACATGACGCAGGTCGATGGGCAGGAGGTGGCATCGGTGGTGAGTGTGCGTGAGCTCCAGTCAGTCTCCGAGCTTCTGCAGATCTCCCAGGAGGGTCTTCAAAAGGCCATCACCTACAAGGTCACGGTGAGCGTGGGGTCAGGCACGATGGCACACACGCGGTGATATTGCAGACGAAGAGTCATACCGAAGTCAGGTCTGAGTAGAACTAACTATCAAAAACAATTTGTAGCCTTTATAGAAGGGGGTCTGTTTGGAATGTTTTTGTCAACGGTGGCTAATGCTGTGTTGCTCCAACCACACCATCATATTGTCTGCTGTCCTAACCTTAACAGGTGCTCACTGGTAACAGTGTGGGTGTGTGTAACTGCAGGAGGCCATGCGGGAGAAGATATACACGCCATTGTCTGTGGAAAGTGCGATTGACGCCAGGTACCTAAACTCGTGTGGTGCGGAAGTTGTGTGCGAGGAGCTCACACCATGGAGTGTTATAATCATGGGGACATTTTTTTGTCTGTAAAGCGAAGAGCGTTTGAACCCAAGTTTGTTACCGTAATTAAGGCTTTAACCATTGTGCTGGCAATACCTCACATTTAAATATAATGTAAACTCAATTTCCCTGCACAAGAATACGGGTAAACCGTATAGGTTGACAGGTATGGAAATAGAAACAAATATACATGTTCTTATGCAAGAATATTTTCCCAAGTATTTCCTTCAAACAGGATGGAGCTGAGCTAACAGCTGATAAGGTGAATTTACTTTGGTTGATCCCATTGCATAAACTAACCCAACCATAATCTCCGACACAAGTTCAGATTTGAATCCTCTTTTTCAGGCTAGACTCTTTCGCACGTACATTATATTCCGAAGTATTACTGCGTTTGATTCTACAACCATGTTTTCTTTTTTTCACGGTGATTACGATGAGCGGTATGCGCAAGATAAAAAAAAACACTTCTCCGTTGCTCCCCGCTGCCCTTCACAGAGATGCCATTGCCAAGATCCTGTATGCACAGCTCTTTGTCTGGCTCATCAGCCACATCAACCTGCTGGTGGCCCCCAGGCAGGATGCCAAGTCCATCGCCGTGCTCGACATTTACGGCTTTGAGGTCGGGTTTCAGCATGAGAGCATCTGGCCACTGTCTTTCCCTGCCAGCCGTCCTCTTCACTGCTCTTATGCATTGTTTTGTTTCGCCTAAGAAGCCATCATTGAATCTTATAACTAATTTTCATCAGGGCCCTGCTTCGGGGTATTAGACCATTTGCTGTTTTTGTTGTTGTTGTAATTGATAATAGGTTTTCCCCTTTTTCTGGCATCAAAACAGGTGTTAAGATTTCGATTTAAAGCTTTCGTGACTGCAGGGATTCATCTTCTTGGTTCTTTCGGTAAAGTCACGTAGAAGGGAAATAATAAAATAATAAAAATAAAACATAATTAAATAATTCTCACGACGTTTCGGCCACAACGCAAGCAGCCGTCCTCAGGTGAAGAACAGGTCTGTCGGAAAGACAGCCTGTTCTTCACCTGAGGACGTCTGTCGGAAAGACAGCCTGTTCTTCACCTGAGGACGGCTGCTTGCGTTGTGGCCGAAACGTCGTGAGAATTATTTTATTATGTTTTATTTTTATTATTTTATTATTTCCATTCTACGTGACTTTACCGAAAGAACTAAGAAGAGGTGTTAAGATGTTAAAGACAATACATTTATTATCAGAGTGTGTGTTTTGTTTGCATTGTGATCACAAGTATTGTGGTTAATGCAGACATGATTCCTTGTAAAAGGTTTCAGTTTGGTGTTTTAACATCTTAACACCTGTTTTGTTGCCAGAAAAAAAGGGGAAAACCTATTCTCATATTTTGGTACTGGCAAAGGAGGTCCCATGATGTTGTTATTGTCGTGTTTATTATGTTGGAGGACCCTAAGGTACCCAGAGAAAACTTAAAGTATTACAATGAAGAAATTCCTGTCATTAACCTACTTCCTGCTATTGGTCTATCGCTCACACTTTGTGGATTCATCAATGTGTTCATCAGCGTTGTTGGATTCATCAATGCGTGATCCACAAACCTTCCTCTAATTTACTGGACTTGTGTTGATGAATGTTAAGACAACCAGGTGCTTGTAAAAGGCATCACAGAAAGTATGTTGCTGAACAGGCAGTATTTCTCCAGTACAGTGGTACCTCGGTATACGTCGTTAATTCGTTCCAGAAGGTAGGACTTATACCGAAAATGCCGTGTACCAAACGAATTTTTCCCATAAGAAACAAAGGGAAAGGAAATAATCCGTTCAAAAGTATAAGAAATGATATTTAATATGGCATATTACACATGAATGGGGTTGTATGAAATAATTTAGACACTTATTACTAAAATGCCTACATAAATTAAAATAAATGCATAAATAAATAAAAAAATTAATAAAAATACAATTTAACATCACTTTACCTTGCTGAGAGGAGTTAAAATGACAATAAACACGTGAAAATCCACCGAGAGTTATAGCAAGGGTTGTGCACTGAACGAGATCTACAGGCAGACTGAGGAGCGGCGCCTTGTTTCAGTCGTGAACGGGGTCTACGCGGGTACGCGGTGACTCATCCCGACCATGCAAGTTTTAGCAAGCGCGTCGTATCCCAAGCAAGACGTATCCCAAGATATTTTTTCTCTCGTCAAAACACGACGTATACCAAATTCGACGTATTCCAAAGCGGTCGTATACCGAGGTATGGCTGTATAGGGGTTTTCTCCAGACTTTAAATGTTCTGTCCAAATAATAATGTCAGCAGTACACTTTTAAAAATATTCTCGAGAATCCTGTAACAGGCTATCACAGGACAAATTGTATTATTATTATTAATGGAATTTATCTCACAGGTCTGCTCAGGATATAATTGGGATCTCTGTTTACATTGCAAAATAACTATTTAAAATGTTATTTGTTATATTTTTCAGGATCTGGCTATGAATAGCTTTGAGCAGCTGTGCATTAATTATGCTAACGAGTACCTGCAATACTTCTTCAATCGCATCATCTTCAGACAAGAGCAGGTGCGTGGAGGAGACGTCAAGAGTTCAAGACTGCCTTTCTATCTGCCTGTCTGACTATATCGGTCTCTCTGTCAGTCTGTCATCCGTGTCTCTTTGTGTCACGCACTGGGGGTTACTATATGACTGTGCATTGCTGCTATTGTGGGAAACACTGCTCATGACAAACAGCGCTGCAGCTAATCAGTACCCCTAACCGTAAACCTATCTCTAACCCCAACCCTCGCTACCCCCCATACAAGGGCTATGTCACTCCCGCTTCTGTGGCTGGTGAGCCCAAATTCAAAATCCAGCAACTGTTATTCAGAGCAGCAGTGATCCGCATTACAGCATCAGAAAATACAAATGTTGGTGGGAATAAAAGGTGCTGGCAGAGTCATAGAAAGTAAGACTAATAATAGGGTTAGGAGCCTCTGGCTTTGTAGATCTTATTCTTGGTTCTTTCGGTAAAGTCACGTAGAAGGGAAATAATAAAATAATAAAAATTGAACAATAAAATTCTCACGACGTTTCGATTGCAACACAAGTAATCATCATCAGGTGTGAAAACCACAGCAAGAATTTTTTTTTCAAACATTTATTTTTTCAAAATTTCTTGCTGTGGTTTTCACACCTGATGATGATTGCTTGTGTTGCAATCGAAACGTCGTGAGAATTTTATTGTTACATTTTTATTCTTTTATTATTTTCCTTCTACCTGACTTTACAGAAAGAACCAAGAATATGAATCCCTGCAGTCACGAAAGCTTTAAATCGAAATTTGGATATCTTGTTTGAAAGGGTATGGAAGACAAATGAGGGGGCCTCTAGAGATTCTGTTTGACGGAAAGGGCTTTGTCCAATCGGTGTAGGGGTTGAGTGATGAATTGGAGGTTGGAGGTCCAATAAAAATTATGGCATCAGATGGACAATGGCACAGATCATTTATGGGTGGATCAGAAGATCCTTTGAGAGACACGTGTAGACACAGGAGGACACAGAGACTCACCTAGGATCTGAGTGAGCACAAGACAGCCAGATGGCTCATGGGGCTCATAAGGTTCATGTCAGAGCACTGCTGAGCCCACAGGATCAGGTTTGGCGAGCCTTGCTTTACAGTGCCACCTTACAGAACATCAAGGAGCACCGGCTAGTTCTGGGTTTGAGAAGCTTATTGAGATGATGTCATTTTTTGGAGCCATCCCATGATATAACACGGTGCTTTATAGACTAGGAGAGTTATAGATTGCCATTTTTTAAATCATGGTGTATGAGTGTTGATGATTTATAACATTTAAAAATATAATTTCACTTTTATTTATAGAAGAGCATCACAGGTATTGCAGTGCAGGTGAATCATTTATTTAATAACACTGCCTTATATCTTGACCACAAAAGGGAAAGTGTAATGGATAGACCCCTGACTGGATTTTGAACTTTTGACCTTCCAAATACAATTTCGATTTAAAGCTTTCGTGACTGCAGGGATTCATCTTCTTGGTTCTTTCGGTAAAGTCATGTAGAATGGAAATAATAAAATAAGATGTTTAATTTTCATTATTTTATTATTTCCATTCTACGTGACTTTACCGAAAGAACCAAGGAGATGACTTCCAAATACAAGTTTATCTCTCTGCCTAAATCGGTCCCCAGCCGGATCTGACACAGTTTCCCTGAAAAGCGTTTCCATGCCATGTGCGGCGCAGGAGGTGTACGATCGGGAGCGCATCAGCTGGAAGCACATCACCTTCAACGACAACCAGGCGTGCCTGGACCTCATCTCCCAGAAGCCGTACGGCATCATGCGCATCCTGGATGACCAGAGCGCGTTTCCGCAGGTCTCCGCCTCCCTCGCTGCCGGCGCCTTTTCTCGCTCGCTCGCTCACTCACTCCACTCATTCCTCTCCCGCCCCTGTATCCTGCATGCTTTGGTTGGAAGATTAAAAAAGATTGCATCAATGGCAATGCTGTTTGCAGTACATTGCCTTGTTAGCAGATGAATGTCCTTCATAACAGTGGGTGACTGTGAACACACCAGCAGCATTATTTTAAGGCAGGGGTTGGGGAACCTTTTTTCTGCCAAGGGCCATTTGGATATTTTTAACATCATTCGCGGGCCATACAAAATTATCAACTTAAAAATTTGCCTGTTATATTTGGTCAAACATTTAATTAACTCACCCCTAATGTGATGGCTGGAACTGCTTCTCTTTGGCGAGGCGTGTGATGTTAACTGGTATTGATGATGTTGCTACTAGCAACTTTTTTTCCTGGTTTGCTCCTAGATTTATTGGATTTCGAGTCCCGCCTGCGGTTGCCTTGGCAGGGCCAGACTAAAAGATTTCGCGGGCCTCATACGGCCCGCGGGCCGGACGTTCCCCACCCCTGTTTTAAGGGGTCAGATGCTGCAAGGTAGCCAGGTGACTGAGAGGTCTCCGAGTGCTTTGCTGGTGCTGCTGAGATTCTGGCTTCGAATCCAGGTAGCTGCCCATGATTAAATGGGGGTCTCAAGTGCAGCTTCCCGGCATCAACAATGTGAGTGGAGGGGATCATTTATCTCCTCCATTGTGATTCATGTTGGTTGGATCTCTCTGCTTTCTCTTGTTCCTTTCTTTTGCTCATTTTCCCTTTCTCATTCTCGTGACACATCTCATTGTCGTCCTCCTCCTGACACTTCTCATTCTCCAGCTGGCTCCTCCTGTTGCACGTTTTACCATTTGCCTTGCCCAGCTTTCTCCTGCTCTTTCATCTTCCTGTGCTTCTTCCCCGTTCTTCTTCCCTGACCGTTGCTGCCCTCAATCATCTGACCACTCCTACCCTTGTCTGGCGTCTCGTTTTTACCAGCTGGTGATGGTTTTGCCACCTTGTACTCTGTATTTCTTAGGCCACGGACCAGACCTTCCTTCAAAAATGTCACTACCACCACGGCAACAACCCTCTCTACTCCAAGCCCAAGATGCCCCTGCCTGAGTTCACGATTAAGCACTACGCCGGCAAGGTCACGTACCAGGTAGCATTCACAAAGGGTTGCCTGGGGAATCCTTGTGGCAATGTCCTTGGCACAATAGTTCTTTTTTAGCTACAGAACTGATTGTATGTAAAGCGTGAACTATGCTTGTCAACAAGCGATTTTAACAGATCTACTAGCCGTACGATCACCCCCATTGTTATTGACTGCACCGCATAGTCTTCGCCATTCATTATTCAGTAATCATAACCTTTATCAGCATCTACAAGCAGAATGAGATAACATGTTTATCTGTCAATCGAAAACTTGGACACAGCTGTAGTGGCATAGTATTGGGAACTGCGTGATGGTAATAAAAAAGCTCTTTGTCCAAATAAATATAAACATTGAAATAAAGCATGGTGCTTCTGTACTGATCATCAATCGCATCGAAAATTGTAGGCCATCAAGATGTGTTGCTGATTACATCCATATAATTGCAAATTGAGTTAGTGTCATATTAAAAAACATTCATAACCTGGTATTGAAATTAATGGGGATCCACCAACAGGGATAAGTTCCATTCCATAGCTTGATTAATCAACTGATTTGCATAGGAGGATGCTTCGACTTGACTTTACTAATGCATTAGGCTACTGTCTACCAGTGTTACTAGCTAAGCCCCTTATTAAAATACTCGTCTTTTGCCCGTACAAGGACGGGTGTATTGCAGTAAATCTGAAACTTGCAAGCGAAAAGCAGACCGCGACGTGATATTGATTGCATCAATGCGTGTGCAATTTGTAAGGGCGCGGTGACACAGACCTATTTCATTTGAAGGTTATAATCCCTTGTTCATCACGATGTCCTTTTTACTTTGATGTCTCAACAGCGTTACGGAGATCACGTGATGTGAGGGTTCTGCCTTTGTAGTGAGGGTTGTGAGTTGACGCCGAGGAGGGGGAGGAGGCGCCTTGGCCCCCCATGTGGAGTGACGTCACCCGCTAATTATTATGAAGGGGGGGGGGTTGTCCATGTGGAGGACGTAACTTGTTCATGATTATTAATGAGGGGGGCTGGTCGACGTGGAGTGACGTCACGAGCGTTGCATACACACATTCTTGGCTCATTATAGTAGGTAATTATAATGGGGGGGTGTCCATTGCGAGGACGTCACCTGCTCATGAATATTAATGAAGGGGGCTGTTCGATGTGGAGTGACGTCACGAGCGTTAAGGATAGACATTCCTGGGTGATTATAGTAGGTATTACCCATGGGCTAATGATGATGGTGACATCTGCATAACTCAGTTTTATTTTAAAATGTATTCTATCTTGCTAGGTTCTCTCCTGGATCAGAATTAGAGAGGGGACCAATGAATGATTGAACTCTTTCCAAGACTCTGTAATTGTCTCCTCTCTCATTCTTTATTTCCAGGTGCACAAATTTTTGGATAAAAACTTTGACCAAGTGCGACAGGAGGTGTTGGAGCTGCTCATTCACAGCAAGTGCAAGGTACGATGTGGTGCCTGTGCTTATCGCAGTAAGTGTAAGTTTAACACGTAGGCTTTCGCGACCAATATCATCCATGATAGAGGTTTTTGGGTTAGAACGCGTAAATATATAAATGTGTTGTTAAAACCCGCCACCACCTGACACAGCCAACGAGTAAGGGTTGTCACGTAAACAGAACGTGGCCAATTCATCACTTGTACAGCACACCGGTGTGTTGGAGAACCAAGCCACAACACACTGGTGTGCTGTACTAGTGACGAATTGGAATGTTCTGTTTATGTGACAACTCTTACTAGTTGGCTGTGTTGGGTGGTGGCGGGTTTTAACGACACATTCATATATTTACGCGATCTAACCAAAAACCCTTTATTATGGCAGTAAGGAGTAGAGAAATTAGCATGTCAATGAATCCAACCCGTAGCGACCGAGGGAAAGAAGATTGAATGGCCCTATGAGAGCCTGGTAAATTTTAGAGAGAGAAATAATTTTAGAAAACAAAATTTAGCAAATCTTTAGCAAATGTAATGTAATGCAACACGGAGAGTCGGCTAACACACAGTTAACACATAGCCTGGTTGATTACGATCTCCAAAGATTGCTATAATTACAAGTTAAGTGTGAAATTTGACAAACAGAGACACACAGTGAGATGTGTGTATGAGAGCCTGGTAAAATTTTGAGAGAGAAATAGGCCGTTTAAGAAAACAAACTTAGAAAATGTTTGGGAAATGTAATGCAATGCAACACAACAGACCCACCTATCTCTCTGCGCCCCCCCCTCTCTCTCTATTTAAGGCCTCGATGCAGAGGCATTGGGTCTCTGTGTGTCTCTGTGTTGTCTCTCACTGCTTGTGTATCTGTCTGTGTGTCTCCGTGTCTGTGTTTTGTCTCTCTCTCAAATTTAGTTCTACCTGATGACGATTGCCTGTGTTGCAATCGAAACGTCGTACTCTATTATTTAATTTATTTTCTTTCTACGTGACTTTACCGAAAGAACCAAAGAGTAATTCCTGCAGTCACGAAAGCTTCAAATGAAGTTTGAATACAATCAGTTCTATCAATGCCAGTAATTTGTGCAGAGGATGTGTTTACGTGATGACACAGAAGTATGTAAAAACAGCAAGTTGGCTGTTTGCTAGTCACCCTCGTCGTTTACCTTGCAGCCGCCTTGATTTGCACCATGGCCTCCTACTCCAAGCCATTCCACATAGTGTCAAAGCGCCCATAAACATGGTACAAGTGCCATGGTAATGTCACTGACAGTAATAAATGATGATTGCTCTTTCATATACTTGTACATGCATACGAGTGTTGTGGTACAATTAGCATCTGCTGCACGTCTCTCCCATGCTCTGCTGTGTATCTTGGCCTGTGTCCCGAACAGCTCATGTCCGATCAGTTCCGGCAGCACCAGTCAGTGGCACAGGGCCGCATGGGCAAGAACTGCAGCCTGGGCCGCAGATACCAGGCCCCAACGGTGGCCGCCAAGTTCCAGCAGTCGCTCATGGAGCTCATAGAGAAGATGGAAAAGTACGACCCTCAATCAATGCTGACCCCTGACACTACCGCAGACTAGTATTGCCACCTGCTTTGGTATTCACAGGATTATCCTCTATTTGAGGTAGTCGTTCCAAGAAATATAGGTCTTCGCAGGACGTAAAAAATGCCAGGGTTTTTATGAGTTGCATATTAAAGGACATCTCACAGCAATACATTTACTTGTATTTCTCCCCTCTTTCACGATTGTGAGATATTTTTCTTCCCATTATGTATGGAGTTTTTTTTATTTTAGAGGTGGCAACCCTATGACTGTTTAACACGTCCCTAATAGAGGTTATTTGGGTTAGATCGTGTAATTTTTTAAAAAGATTTTGAAACAAAAGCAATAGCTTCAAGCACACTAAAACCCTCTGCTTAGTTTAGATATGTGGATGACACATTGGTGGTCTGGCCACACGGCAAAGATACACTTAACGAATTTATAAATCACCTCAACTCGCAAAACCCATCCATCCAGTTCACCATGGAAGTGGAAGCTGACAGAACTCTACCATTTTTGGATATTCTGCTCAGACGGGGTCGAAATGGTAAAATAATACACAGCAGTTTACCAAAAGAAAACGTACACTGACGCCTATCTGAATGCAAAGTCACACCATCACCCCGCACAAGACGCTCATTCATCTGGATAAAGTGTCAGATGGTGACAGTCTGAGAAGTGAAATGAAACATGTTAAAGAAGCGCTGCAATAGAATGGTTACAATGATGCACAAATCAACAGGGCATTGAATGCCACAACCAAATCAAATAACACGAGTATTGAAACTGCCCAAGTACTTAAAGCTAATAAAATACCGTACATTACAGGAGTATTTGATAAACTATCCAGATGTTTGGAAAAACAAAACATCCGAGTCAGATTTAACATGGTACATAAAATACACAAATTAATATCTGGTACTAAAGATGCATTACTGAAGCTATCAACCGAAGGTGTGTACTGGACTAATTGCACTTGTGGTAAATGTTATGTTGGGCAAACAGGACGAATGATCAGCACGAGACTAAAAGAACACCAAATAAATATTAAATATTCCCAAATACAACTTTTAAGCAGTCGCAGAACACGCGTGCCAACAAGGACACTCAATTTATTTTGATAATGTTGAAGTTCTGTGCAAAACTAGTTACTACTGGCCAAGGCTAATTAGATAATCTATTGAAATTGAAAGAAACAAAAATCATTTTCACCATTTGGATAGCTTCCGATTTAGTGCTGCATGGAAGCGAATCATCAAATAATACTGAAAGAACCAAAGAGTATAAATAATACATAAAACATTGTTTAAATGCGTTTCTATACAGGCCACCATACTTAAATACGGATTACCGTTGGTAGGGCTATTTTAGTACTCACAATGGATAGAAGGAACAAGATCAATGGGCTCGCATAATGCATATGTATCATGTACGTTGACTCATTAACCCCCCCCCCCTCACTTTGCGCAAGGAGAGCGCAGAAGCGTGGTCACCACATCTGCGCCTCTATATGAGGAACGAAACGGGTGGACTGCTCCACAAATCTGCCTGTTGTCTGATGAAGCTAGTTGTAATTACTAGCAAAATGTTATACTCAGATTGTAAATGTTGTGGCTTGGCTCTCCAACACACCGGTGTGCTGTACTAGTGACGAATTGGCATGTTCTGTTTACGTGACAACCCTTACTAGTTGGCTGTTTCAGGTGGTGGCGGGTTTAACGACACATTTATATATTTATGCGTTCTAACCAAAACAAACTATTATGTACCCTATGACTAATACCCATGACCGTTTTTTTATCATTGGGCAGTACTTACGGTGTATGTCAACATTTGTGTTATTTTCAACATTTAAATTAAATACATTTTTGTTAATATCAACATTTTCTGTATGGTTACAAGGTTTGTTGTCCTGTATTGTTAATTTCAGTTTAATGTTCTAATACTAATTAGTCGCAGAATGTGCAAGTTCAGCTGTCGTAAGACACGGTGCCGTAACATATCCACAGTTTGTATTTGTACCTTATATATTAGTTTGCACTTAAGTGGACTCTACAGGCCTTGTGAAGTTAGTTTTGTAAAATCAGGTCATGGCTTATACTTAGTAAAAAAAAACAGGTTAATTATACGGAATTGACAAAATAAAAAATAATTGTGTTTTTGCCCACAGGTGCAACCCATTTTTTGTGCGTTGTATAAAGCCAAACCATAGAAAGGTAAGATACCACTTGAGATGTCTTGTTAGTGGTGAGACTTGAACCGTGAATTTTGGTGGTGCTCCCATTATGAACTGCATGGGCCACCCGCTCCTTGATAAGAGGAGCGGTGGCACAGTGGTTCACACACTCTGCTATGAGCTTGGAGGTATGCAGTCAACAATGCTTGACTCAGGGAGGAGGACGCCCCTGCCATGCATAGTCCCAACAAGGCAACTCCTATGACTAATTGGGAATGGGACGCAAGCGTAGGATTGATCACCCTGTCGCTGGCCGCCTTTGGGGAGGGTGTATAGTATGAAAGGCCGAAACACCCTAGGAACCAAAGGTTCACTACTGACGATGCGCTCCCCAAATTTCACCAGGCTCACTCTTCATGAACTCTTGGAAGTGCTTGCACAAAGGATAGTAACATCTCATCCTGTGTTCTTTGGAATCAACCATGGCTAGCATAAGTGGCAAATGGAAATTGAACCAGTCAAGGATCCCCCACCATTCCACCAGCTGGTATGGACTAGCATGGTGAATTATGATTAAACAACCCTAATGACTGAAACTTTCATCGGCAATCCTTTATCCAGCAGTGTATTGTTCATGGGCTGTGAAATAAAATGTAATTGATGAATCACCACATAACATCACATTTTTTTCCACCACATATTTGAACCTTACATATCAACCTTTCATAACCCGCAATCCTTCTCCAATGAATGTGCATCTCTTTTCCCTGTCCTTACAACCACACCTCTTCTTAATACCAGTCAACTCCATCTCTTTTTAGATTTGAAGTTTTCGTGACTGCAAGGATCCATACTCTTTGGTTCTTTCGGTAAAGTCACGTAGGTGAAAATAATTTAGGTGTTTTAACTTTTTAATTTGTTATTTTATTATATTATTATTTTCACCTACGTGACTTTACCGAAAGAACTCCATCTCTCTTTGTCACACTCACTTTTCTCCTCTGGTTGCCCGCCTTCCTCCCCCCACCCCCCGCATTCACCCTTGGGTGATCCACCTCTCTTCCTGCATGCCTCTCCACTGCCCAGGAGCCCGGGCTGTTTGACGCCGAGGTGGTCGGGGCTCAGCTGCTGTACCTGGGCATCCTGGAGACCATTCGCATCCGCAAGGAGGGCTACCCGGTCAGGGTGGCGTTCCACACCTTCACCGCCCGGTGCCTTCTCTTGCCCACACGCTCGACAACCGCTCCACAGATTACTTGTCGGTCCTTTCAAATGTCTTGCCGGCTGTGTTGTACTCAACAATTTTCGGTGGAAAGTTTAAATTCTTGTTTTTTTGTAGAGACTTGATTAACCGGTGCAGTTGACCAAATATGGATGAAGTCCCTACCTACAATCGCATCCCATATTGCCGCACCCTCCCTACCTTTCTCTCTCCACTGCAGTCAAACTCTTCCCAA
This sequence comes from Lampetra planeri, assembly GCF_965212315.1. Lineage (NCBI taxonomy): Eukaryota > Metazoa > Chordata > Hyperoartia > Petromyzontiformes > Petromyzontidae > Lampetra > Lampetra planeri. Next base: position 33,427,321 of record NC_136107.1, read on the forward strand.
TGAGACATCACAACTTCTTCTCTGGCGCCCACATTGCCTAAACTCTTGGCTGCCTCTACAGATAATTTGCTCCCCGTGTTCAAGTCGAGACTTAAGCATGTCTTTATTTCCTTCACGTATGACTGGTTTTATATCTCGATTTAAAGGTTTCGTGACTGCAGCAGGGATTCATCTTCTTGGTTCTTTCGGTAAAGTCACGTAGAAGGGAAATAATAAAATAATAAAAATAAAACAATTAAATACAATTCTCACGACGTTTCAGCCACAACGCAAGCAGCCGTCCTCAGGTGAAGAACAGGTCTGTCGGAAAGACAGCATCTTCACCTGAGGACGGCTGCTTGTGTTGTGGCCGAAACGTCGTGAGAATTGTATTTTATTATGTTTTATTTTTATTATTTTATTATTTCCCTTCTACGTGACTTTACCAAAAGAACCGAGAAGATGGTTTTATATCTATCCTCTGTTTTGTTGTCATGGTTACTGCATTGTAGTTTTGTTCTTTTCTTCTGCCCTCCCTCCTGTCAATACCTTTGCACAGTTTTGAGAATCTATTGTGTTTCTATTCTAAATAAACCTTAAAGGTGTTATCGTGTAACTGGAACTGTGAAAAATGCCCATGCACAGTAGGTGACTGGATCCAGAGATAACTGACAATGTTGTGAAACTGTTACCGCTCATCGAATGCACCTTTGATTAGCACGGTTTGGTACATACTGGATAGTGCGAACGAAGTTCAGCATACGTACATCTCCCTACTCTAACCACCTGATCTGCATACTCCTTGATACCCCTATAAGCACGTCATTAAATCTTCCCAATTTTATATGTACTCTATATCAATTTTGCTGACGTTTCATTCACCAAAATAGTTAATTTTCTTGCTAGGGTCTCTCCCCAATTTGTGTAATTAATCAAGAGCTGACTACTTAAGTCAACATTAACGACTATTTCAGTAAACGTTAACACGATTGAAATCCCACTTGTTATTAGCATGAACACGTAAAGCAAAGCAGCGACTTTCTCTGGATCACACAATACAATAAAAAATGACATTAGCGTAACTTCATCCTGTATTTCCAAAAAAAAAATGTTTTAATCCTTTCCAGACACATATTGTCAAGCAGAATTTGTTTGAGCGACCAAACTCTAGCTCGGTTTTAACGTACTGGGTCGCATCAGCAGGCTTCTTAAACAAATGCTGCTGTGATACCATACGTTATTACCAAGAGCACTCGATATAAACGATGGGAGTCGTGTGCATGTTTCAGCCTGTGAGGCAAGTAGGCGAAGCATTAGACTGTTCACACGCTTTAACCTGAATGCCACCCCAGCACTTGATGCAGTAATTTTAGCTGTGACGGTCCCACCTGATGACGGAGACTTGTGTTGCCTCCGAAACGTCGTGATTTATTATTTTATTTTATTTCCATTATTACTTTTTATAACTTTTATTTTTATTTTTTACCTACGTGACTTTACCGAAAAAAACCTAAGAGTATGCCACCCCAGCAGCAATAACCATGCCCAGTGCGCTCCTCTGACAGGGTTCTCACCGTGGTGTGTGCGCGCGCTTGGCGTTGGGCAGGTACAAGATGCTGGTGGGCAGGAAGGAGGCTGTCGTGTCCGGCCGGGAGGGCTGTGTCACCATCCTCAGCAAAATCAGCATCAAGAAGCACATGGATGAGCCCTACCAAATAGGCATCAACCGGGTGCGTGGAGAGGAACGCATCTCTTGTACCTCATTGCGTGAAAGGGAAACCACCGTGGCCACTCGTTTAATTCTCACATCTGTCCATCATTCTTGCATAGATGCTTAACAAAAGTGTCTCTTGAAATGTGGACATGAAATATTCTGTGGCATGGTTCACAATAACTGTTCATTGTGTCCTATGCCATGGCCTACATGGGCCACATTGAACATTGCTCATATTTTTTAGTTCAGAGGTATATTTTTCTTGTTGTGAAAGGGAGATGCAACCCAAAAACAATTCGATAATATTTGATTTTGTTACGAAATCAACATTGATCCGTTAGTGTTAGTTAGTTTTGAAACTGTGGCTGAGTGTTTGAGTATGGGGGTTGTGTTGAGGAAGAGTGATTGAAGATGTTTTGGCTTATTGTTGAGGCTGCACAGATGCCTCACTGTGCAATTGTATGGTGCAGTAATAGTATGTATAGAGTTGGGGGTGTGTGTTCTTCTTAGTTCCTGCTTAGATGAGTTTTGTCTACAGGAGTTTTTGGAACAACACTTTGTTAATGTAGAGCATTTATGACAGTCGTACCCCAGTGGGCACAATGAGGACTCCCCAGAACATACTGCTTTCTCATACGAACTTCTTATGAACAAAGCGTGAAAACTCACGTCAGATAGCCTGGGACAGATATCCTGTGTACCTATGTACATGGGAACAGCTGGTGTAATAGTCAGCTCGCTGGACTTGCAACCCAGAGGCCACCATGTCGATCTCCCAGCACAGCAGTGGAAACAATGGACAGTATTTTAAATCCCCCATATCTGTACACTTAGCAGAATACAGTAAATGGGTGCACCACAGTCGATCGGCGGGTCGTGTGTGGTGCGGTAAAGTGTGGGTATTCCCTCCCCAGTTCCATGACATCTAAACCGAATGGAAGAGTAGTTCAAGAGGGCCTCTCTCGAGCTCCCTGAAGCGGAGGCCCTTCCGTTAGTAGTCGCGCGAGGAAGAAATTTCCGGGCTGCACCGTTTCCTTTTATTTTCTGAGTGCCGGCCTTGGACTGCGTGCGCGCGTGCGCGTGTGCGCGTGTGCGTGTGGGTGCACGCAGGTCTTCCTCAAAGAGAAGCTGCACCAGGCACTGGAGAGCAGGCGCGAACGCGTGCTGCACTGGGCGGCGGTCACCATGCAGCGCTACGTGCGTGGCTTTGTGGCGCGCAGGCGTTACCACCGCATGAGGTCCAAGGTGATCCTCCTGCAGGCGCACATCCGCGGCTACCAGGCCAGGTGAGGTGCAGCAAACGTCGCAGCTATTGTTTCAATCCGGATTAAGGTGCATTGTCTTCCTGAAATTTTAATAAAAGTTGGTGGTGGGTTTCATAATCTGTGGGGTGTGTGTGCGCGTGCCCTAATTTGTTTAATTTTATTGAGAAAATAGCAGTATCTTTCTACATGGCAGTATCTTTCTCACCATTTCTCTCTCCATGTCTCTGTCTATCTCGATCCCTGGTTATTGTTATTCTTCTCCCGTCCGAACAGAACCCCACTTAAGTGTTGAGACAGTTCTGAGGGTTACATTTGTGTATGTATGCACGGTATCCCCTGCGGTCAATAAGCCATTTTCCCTTACTGCCAGGTACCGCTACAAGATGATCCGCGAGGGCTTCATCCGCCTACGAGCCACGGTTCTCATGTTCCTTTGCCGGAGACGTTACCTGAAGGTCAGGAAGCAATCGTGTGAATGTGTGCACACACTTCACGGTGAGAGCACTCCGCTGCTGGGTTCTCTGTGGATTAACCTCCACCACGTTGTGCGCTCCGAGTTGTGCGCCTTTCAGCATAACCGAGTAAAAAAATTAACACTTTCCTGCTTGCAACTGCTGCTCCGAACTCCAAACCATGTACCACGTGACTTCGCACTGCCCCCAATATAATAATGGAGGCAGCATGTCTGAAATTTACCAACTCTCTGACTAAGCAATTGAATGACTATATCGCTTAGGTGTGAATCTCTAATAGTTGATCTTCATTGGTTCTACGAATAAGACGCATGACAGAGTATAATGCCACACAAAATGGCCGTGCGAAAATGCAAAGTTATCTTTTGGTGATGTGTGGTGATGACAAGGAAAACACTGTATAGTAATAACATTTATAGCCCTTTGAGATGAGTGTCTTTTGAGTCAGGACTATTGTTTGTCATGTTGACAGCTGGATTTTAGCAACACAATGACAAATATAATCTTCAGATTACACAATGTGACCTGCAAGCATTGTAGAATTAACCAGGCAGAGCAGGTTGTGATGGATGAGATATGATGTGAGAGGACGTGTTACTGAGACGGCCATTGAAGTGGCATCTGAGGTCAGAGACCAGGCCAAAGCCCTGAAGCTGTGCAAAGGGCGTCGACTGTGCACCAGTTAAGGGATTTTTAAGAAGGAAAGAAGCAGAGGCCAGGTATGGTGGTATTGGCATCGACCGTGATGACCTCTAGAATATTGTGTCAAGTTACCTAACTTAAGAATAGCATCTCTTTGCCAGAACAATGCATTTTTTTATGAATACAAAGATCCCCGACATAGCCTCATAGGTTTTGGGAACAATTGTTGTTCGCGAGCACCTGTCAAGGCCCAAACGCACACAAAGGAGGTTAACTTATAACCATGCTGGCCTCCTAATCTCCACAGGGTTTTGGTTTACATATTACACTCTGTATTTACTTTAGGCTAAGGGTAGCCCAGGCTCGCTTCCGACTTCTCATATGTGCCCACCTTTCCCCACAGCCTTCCAGAGGCATCGCTCAAAGAGACCCGTCATTAATAAATGTATGCGCTATGAAGAAGGGCTGTGGCATGAAACATCGGCAATCGTATTATTTATTTATGTTAAGGACACAATGTTATTATATGTATTTTGAACGTCTTTCGCACCGTACGTAGGCAACCGTAATGTGTAGAGTTTATTCATTTATTCTTTGTGCTTGCGCACAACTACTAATAATAACGGTGATACCAATGCAGTATGGCACGTAATAGTGTAATGTGTGAATCTATCATTTTAGTCACCTATTGGTGGTGGGCAACAGTGAATATTTCATGTACTGTAGTTGCTTTATATAGCACTGACAATGCATAATGCTTGAGGAATCCACACACAAGACCCTGACAATGACTGTGATGTCATGGCATAACATTGCTGGCAGATGGGTTTCCATTCATGTGAAATTTAATTTGGACAGCCGTGTATAGTGCGGTAAACACACAATGTAATTCTCATCGATTTAAATAATTTTGACTGCACAACGGTGAAATACTGTATTTATACCTTAACTAAAAACGGAACATTTTGTAAACATGATTAACAATCTAGCAAGTAACGTCTGTTTTTGACCTTTAAACACGTTGACTTTGTCAGTTAATATATTCTACCAGAAGTTTTTTGGTCCTCACATCCCAATGTTACTCAGCTAAGTATACTTAAAGACACACTGCAGGGTCTTAATCAAGCCGTCTCCTTATGCATTTTTAATGGAGATCCGATAACTTACAACAGTATTGGGTGGCGGTCGCACCATCCCAAAGGGTCATCGCATGACATCTCAGGCTATCCGCAGCATTGGAGTCCGATTCATTTTTAGAGCGGGGAAACGGCCTCTCATTGAATTTGACATTCGCTCATAATTTGCATGAATTCAATTCGTACGTGCATCATGCGAAGCAAGCATGGTCAGTGTAAGTATCGATGTAATCGATTAACGATCATTACACATCTACTATTTACCCAGTGGTTCACGACGCGAAAAAAAATATTTTCGATAAGATTAATATAAATTCCTGCTTGAACACATTCCTCTTGTTTGGATAGCCATATTACCCATGTCGCGATATTGCATTTTTTTTAAGCACAGGCCTAAAGGCCCAACACGTCAAGCAGCCAGCAACCGACAGCACGATTAGAGTTGTAAGAGCTAAGAGTAAGCACGTTTATTGTATTGAGCAAGGTTATAAGAGCTTGGGAAAGTAGACAATGGGAGGAAGTGTGTGTGTTGATGCTACTCACTTCTGTAACATACTTAAATCGTGTCTAAATATAAATAATTCAGTTATCAAAATGAAAGTTAACACATTCTTGCAGAGGGAGCTGGTAGGAACGTTTGGTTGCTCGGTCAATGGCCAGGGTCAAAGGCGGCGTGGTGTATTCCGCAAATATGCCCGACTGTGAGGGCGGGCACAAGCAGGCGTGAGTAGGTTAAACGTTGAGTTTTATAAGGGCACCACGGGGTGACCAGCCCCTCCCCACCCAGCCCCTCCCCACCCTCCCCACCCAGCCCCTCCCCACCCTCCCCTCCCCACCCAGCCCCTCCCCACCCTCCCCACCCAGCCCCTCCCCACCCTCCCCACCCAGCCCCTCCCCACCCTCCCCACCCAGCCCCTCCCCACCCATCCCCACCCTCCCCACCCAGCCCCTCCCCACCCTCCCCTCCCCGCCCAGCCCCTCCCTCCCCACCCAGCCCCTCCCTGCACGACGGACACAATAATCCCCTGTGGGCTGGTGTAACCAGGAGGTGCCTACCTGTATAAATGCATACTATAGACAGGGATGCCACTACGGTGTTATGGTTAGGACACCAAACTTGCAATTCAGATATTTCTGGTTCAACCTCCCGGCAACGGCAGTTGAAACAGTGGCTGAAGTTATATCTCTCTGCCTCTGGCCACCCAGCAGTATAAATGGCTTCATCACAGTTGATACCTCGAGTGGAGGCCCTTCCACCAGCATTGGCTTGAGCAAGTAATTTCACGGGCCTACCTCTACGTTAGATATGCACGTTAAAATATGTTTACAGCAATATTTCTGTAAAGCTGCATGTTGTGCAGTCTTGGGTCATTGAGACGATTTCTTGGCCTCGAGGCTGGCTTGAGGACATTTCCCCAGGTCTCATGTTGGTGTTCATTCGGACGCTGTCTTTCCGACAGCCCTGTTCTTCACCTGAGGACGGCTGCTTGCGTTGTGGCCGAAACGTCGTGAGAATTTTATTTTATTATGTTTTATTTCTATTATTTTATTATTTCCCTTCTACGTGACTTTACCGAAAGAACCAAGAAGATGAATCCCTGCAGTCACGAAAGCTTTAAATCGAAACTCCATCTTCACTTTGTACAGCTGTTTGCATTTTCTATATGTGATGGTATTGTTACTGAGAGAACATCTCAGGACAAATGTTAAGTATGTTTTTTTTCCTTTTGACAATGTTCGAGGATATAATTTCCTCTTATAACAAAATGTTGTTTGGACAATTTTATACAGTTGGGTGACTTGACCACAATTGATTGTTGGGCATTTGTACCCACACCTCAAGTGGAAACATTAACTTTGTGAATGTGTTGTTACAGTGTTATTTTACATGCACCCTAGGGCACAATTGACATTTCAATGCGTGCATTCTTAAGGCCACAAGTATCATGGTTAAGTTCTAGGTTTCATTGTAAGCTGCGTTACTTCATGCAGACATCTTTATTTACGTTTCGGTTTACTTGGTTTGAAGAGAGAGCTCTTTGGAAGAGAAACAGCATACTCATGACTCTGAGGTGATGAGTTCATTTCAGTAAAGGTCATCTGGGCCCATTGTGCCTTCCTCGGCATGTAAAGTGTGGAATGTTGAAGTGAAATGGCCAAAATTGGTTGCATTTTAAATCTTGCACAACATGTCATGTTATAGCAATTTCTTTGCTTCTGTTTTGGAATAAAGTCACATATAACTGGGCCAATAAACTTAACCAGGGCCCATGTATGTGTATAATTAAGTATAAACTGGGAGGCCTTTCCTACGCTATCCTCTCATCTGAGTGACGGCCTAGAAAGTCTAGGCAAGAAAAGGCATCTGGCCGGCCTACGAATAAAATAACCACGTGTTTTATATAAGTAATTATGGTTAAAATCATACAATAATAATTAAGTAAGCTGAGTGTGTTACTTTTATAAACAATGTTTAATCCAGTTTCATAATACCCACTATTCCATTGGCGCATTCAAGCAGTACTGAGGCTGTGCCAGGCAAGGCTGTCGTGTGTAAGGAGGTGCAGGTTGTTTTCCATTGCAGAAGTTGAGCTGTGCCACAATATTTGTGGGCCAACTTTTTTTTATCTTTAAAATAATTGATCCTAGCCCTACAAAAGTTTGCATCTTGAGGCTTTTGAGGGTATTGAATTTAAATATTACATCAGATATTTGATAACTCATTTTTATAGCTTCGTTTTCAAAGAGTATGACACAAAAACAGTCAATGCCCACTACCAAATACAAGTATAGTTAAACGAATTATCATTATTGTCTCTTTATCAATCCACTGCTAGATGAAGGCCTACCTAGTCTGTGAGGGCTAGATTTGAAGTTTTCGTGACTACAGGGATCCATACTCTTTGGTTCCTTCGGTAAAGTCACGTAGGTATAAAATAAAATAAATTAAATCACGACGTTTCGGGTGCAACACAAGCGTCCGTCATCAGGTGGGACAACCACAGCAAGAAACAATTGCTGAAGTGGGTAAAAGGGCTGCTGTAACAAGACAGTGTCAGATCTGAAACACGGCAGAACCAATATCTCCGCCAGACCTGATTACGGATGCTTGTGTTGCGCCTGAAACGTCGTGATTTAATTTATTTTATTTTATACCTACGTGACTTTACCGAACGAACCAAAGAGTCTGTGAGGGCTGTTTGATCATACAACACCATGCTGATCAGTGCAGTACTATTTATTAAAATAAATGTTTCCTTTAAACAGTAACTTCTGGAAAGAGAAGATACTGTACACCATAGCATATTTGTCTCTTGTCGCTCTGTTTAAAAATATCTCATTCTTTATGGCAAGCCTCAGATGAATGAGAAGGGCACCGATTGTATTACATTTTAAAATGCAAATGTTCATCTAGCTGTTGCAGTCTCTCTCTCTCAGTTAGTTCCATGTGACACAGCGTTCACACTCTTAATTTTGGAGCTTTCGTGACTGCAGGAATTACTCTTTGGTTCTTTCGGTAAAGATAAAAGAATACATTAAATAATAGCATACGACGTTTCGATTGCAACACAAGCAATCATCATCAGGTATAAATGAAATAGCAACAAAAATCTAACCAGAAAACTATAGACAGACATATAAGCAGACAGATATCACCAAGATACATAGAGAGAGAGCAACACATAGGCACACAGTCGTCCTACCCATTGACATGCTAATTTTTTCTCTAACCCCCTCCCTCTCTCCGCCTCCGCCCCCTCTCTCTATTTAAGGCCTCGTGACAGAGACGTTCTCTCTCTCTGTGCCTATGTGTTGCTCTCTCTCTATGTATCTTGGTGATATCTGTCTGCTTATATATATGTCTGTCTATAGTTTTCTGGTTAGATTTGTGTTGCTATTTCATTTATACCTGATGATGATTGCTTGTGTTGCAATCGAAACGTCGTATGCTAGTATTTAATTTATTATTTTATCTTTATACGTGACTTTACCGAAAGAACCAAAGAGCGTTCACACTGTTACAGAACTGATTGATTTTCAAGGCACACCCTACCTGTGGGCCACTCCCAGAGCTGCACTTTGATTGAAATGTACGAGGACAGATTGTCAGTGTTCCCCATTGCACCTGGAGCTAATCGAGGTAATTTTAGATTGGATCTACCAAAAGGGAACACGTGTATAGATTTATTTGGTCAGCTCTTGTTACCTGAGCAAATGTAAACATAGCGCTAATAATAACGACGTTTCCGGCAGATTGCTCATTCCATTGGAGACGTGGGATATTTGAATTTCAGAGGGCAATTGCCCTTCGTGTTCATGCGGACTCAATAATATTTCAGTTCAAACAAATGTAGCCATGTTTAAAGTATTCTATGCAGTAATACTTTTTATTAAGATGGATGCGTATTTTGATGCGAATAACACTGTCCAATTGATTTGAGTGTCATTTACAGCATAAGATGAGACATGTCTGTATGTATGTTGAACTTCTTTCGCACGATAAATAGCCAACTGTGCTAACTGTAGGTGCGGACATGTGAAGGTTTTAAGTTATACAAGGTGCTGCCAAGCCACACCTGATGCACAAGTCTACCGATTACCGGCAGTGCAAAGCATAACACCAGACTCTGTAATGTGGTTTAGCGTTTTCGCGGAATCCTGCCCGTAGATCAAAATTCCACCAAATTCACGTATGAGTATTTGGTCAAATTCTCTGGGTAATGTGGGTGGAGCCCCACTCTGTAAAGAACTCTGGAAGCCTCTCAAGACGCCTGGGAAAATCAGGGCTGTGTGTGCCGAAATCAGCACGCTTGCCCCACCGATCATGATCATGAAGAAGATGATGATGATGATGATGATTTTGACAATTATGACGCTGCTGTGCATTTGATGGTCCACCAACCCCCAATCCATCAATACCCACAAACCCCTTGTTTCTAAAGTGCTGTATTTAAACTTGGCAGCCGTGCTAATGTACACACAGCACCAGGCAGCCATTCAAGGCTCAGTGGAAGCAGGGGAGGGCTCAGGACAGACAACAATGATGTTAGCAGCAGCTAGGAATTTAACTAAGGTCACGGATTGTATAGTGCTGTGCTGTATCTTCTCCTGCATGTGAATCGCTTGTCAGCCTTGATGGGGGATCTTTGTGAGCAGCTGGACTGTAAATAGTCTGTCATCATCTTTGCGCCTGTTGTTCTCAGGCTTTTTAACTTCAAATAAACTGTAAATTATGCAACAGTGCGGTGTATAAAGACACACGGTTACACGATATATAGAGCTGTTTACACGTGACGTTAAAGGGTGTATATTTGCTGAAGTTTGCCTTCGTCGACTATAACACACCTGTATTTTTAACTTAACTCCGGCGCACAAACGGTTCGCAATTTCCCTTCTCGTTTTAAATTGAGCCCTGCGGGTGATGGGGCTCACGCAGCAAATGTTTCGGTCGGCAGAGTGACACACACCCAACCCATGCACATGACAAGCATGTGGGTGCGACGATGACGTACCGTCACACAGGGCGACCACATTCTTAAGTGGGCAGCGGTGGAGGCAGTGTAAGACGTTGACACGTGTGGAGTGGGTAGCATATCGCAACAACGCTCCCGTGCGTGCGCTCCATCATCATCATCATCAAGGACCTCAGACCCTTCGGAAACAGCCGGAGACGTGAAACGACGTTGGCCATCGGGAACTGAAAGAGGAGCATGAAAATGTTCGCAACATCGCATGGGAAATTACTCCAAGGCCATACTCTAGAATAAGACCATCGGTGAGTCTCCGTTTGATTTGTACTTGAATACATTTGCCGCACGCTTAGTGTGGGATCGGTAGAATGAAGTAAAAAAAAAGTGGAGTGTAAGCACATGTCTGGGCTTGCACGTGTGTGTGTGCGTTAAACATTTTCGTCTTTAGGGACTTGCCTCTTGTGTATGTTGTTTCGCAGTAATCCTCGTACAAATCTTCCATGCAAGAATATTCCACTCGTGTTATCATTCACGAGTGCAGGCATCGCAGGCATTTACAGACTGATGTACATGAACCGCATTTCTTAGGTTATTTGTTGCAAATTCGGTTAAGTTGTCTTGGGTTGTGAGAGTCTTAAAGAAATATCTCCAGCCTCATGTGTTCCTTATAACCTCGCATGCATTTGTTGTGTTAGAGGCTGCTTGCTTGCCTTCCACATATCGCCTCTGCACTTTTGTCACCATCTTTACGGAGGGCATTGCCACATATCGGACCGCCACTTACCCGCTTTGACCAATTAACCGCCCACACCCAGTGCAGCACTTGTGCATGTCATGTCCTGTAGATGCTCACCAGTCACTTCTACAGCATCGGTCCCACAATCGAAGCAGTTTGCTTCAAACATCTGCAGATGTTCACGTATCCAATCTTTTCACATATCCAGGATATGCAACTGTGTACCATATCTCACTCGCAAACATATGATCCCAAGGTCCAACATGTTAGTACGTCTAAAACAGTATATGAGTTGGCATCCAACACATTATGATGGCTCAACATGGCCATGGTAAATTAAGCAGTTGATTTACATAATTGTTTTTGGCTAATAAACGCTAACGCAGCACTAAAGACAAAATATTAAATTCAGTGACTGATAACAATGATGAATGCATACCATATGAAAGTTTCTACCTTTTCCGAAGACCAATCCTCGAAAAAGATCTCAATCAGCCTAGGTCTATCAAGAATGTAGTATCCAATTTCAATATACTACCTGATCTCAGTACAAATCAAATCCTGCCACCTGAGCACAGGCGACAGTTACTGCAATGTCAGGGTCAAACCTGGACATCAGGACATGTGGCACATGTTTATGTATTTGCTATACATATCCTGTAAACAGTACTCACTTTAAGATGTTTTTTGTTCATATTTTTGTTTTTTGTTTGTTGCGGTTGCACCCGATTCAAGAGCCCAATGGCTCACAGGGCTATACCAATTAAATGAACTTGGACTTATATGCTGTATATGCAGTACTCTAATAGCGTAGAGTCTAAGTATAAATCTGCAGCACCGCTATTGTTTTGCTCACGTCACTGGCAGTGGAAGAGCCTCTGTTAGAGAAAGCCCAAGAGAGCCCCCCGTAGAGGGTACTTGGCCTACTCTTCCACACTGACCAGACATCTTGGATGAGGTGGGCGACCTCTGTATGGTAACCCCAGTGTACTAACTATTACACCACAGCAATGCAACAAAGAAATGCATACAGAGTGTTGTGAATGACAAATATGCTACAAGGGGATGTGTAGTTTTACTCTTGTGTTTTGAAAATTTTATGAAAAAAGAAAGCATTGCTTAAGTTGAATAGTCGATGTGCGAATAGACTGATGTTTCACTACATGGAACATTTTATTCGTGCAATGATTGTCATACGTAGCAAAGAAAATTTTTCGGTCTTGGCCATTGCTCGTACGTTTCTAACAATGACCTCACTGACACTAGCCACGTTTAGCAGCTGCAAGTTTTCCTTCACAATATGGATGTAAAAACCTACACGATGAACATTGATAAGGCTTAAGCATGACAGTAAGTGGTCCCTGGTTTCAATTCCTATTTCGTGCGCCTTTTTGTGTCCGGTTTGTTTGCTCTCCCTGTTCTGCATGAGAGTCTCTGGTTTACTCCCATATCTTTAAAAAACACATACATTATAACTAGTATAGGGAAAACATCCCAATGCTGAAAATATTCCTGCAAATAACTCAATTGGGATTACAATTAGCAAAAACGTGAGGTTTTATCGAGTAAACAAGTCTAAGAAAATATAAAACGAAATGGGCAGTTGGTAGCATTTGATTTTATTACAGAAATGCAAATATCGTAGTACGTAACGAGATTTGGGTCAACAATTATCATGCAGTTGTTGCTCAACACAATGACATGCATTTTGTTCTGGCCATGTCGGAGTTCAGCTTGTTCAATGGGAATGAAATAAACCAACCTCGTGGCAGGGTGGATCAAGTGGCTAATACCCATTCCTGGGCCGAGACCCACGATTAAAGCAAGTTGTGAATAGTCGTGCGGCTATGGTCTTTGTCCAGTTACCAGTGACTTATACACAAATGAACTGTTGCTTTTTCAGTAAATCTGACTTAAACCAGCTACTGTATTAGGGTCCCAACTGGAAAAAAGTCTTCACGTAAAAAATAGCATTTGGCGTGGAATCTGTTCGATGGAAAAGAGACATTCATTAAACAAGGGTAATTTTTTTAATTATATAAAATACTTGACTTAACGCGACTAAAACGTGTGCACGTGAGGCAAATGGAGCAACATGGACAGTGGTTTAAGTTGCCTGTTACAATGGAGACTGGAGGAGGTGGTGTTACATACATCATCTGTTAATCTAATGCTCATGAGACTGGAACACATACTGTTGCCACTGTTAAGTCATTGCTTAAACATGACGTCCCCTGATATGCTTGAGATATCTGGTTACTGATGCTGCTATCAACATTTTGCGCTTAATTTGGTGGCATTATGGCGAGATGGAATGAGGTTACGCCAGCTCTGTACAGCAATACACTTTGGCCTCAAGGTACATTTTCGGTGTAGCTATTGCCTCTTAAGAAAGAGCTCTTGAATCGTAGTAATTATCACCTGGTTTATTGAAGTAAAGTACATCTATTGATCAGTCTAGCAACATGTAATGCACAGTTTGACCACACAAATCATAATATGTGTGATGCACTTGGGTAAACTAAGCTGGGATAAATATCCAATCCGCTATATTGATAGTGCTGTCACGTTCTAAAAAAAACACTATAAACGCATTTGTTTATTGCTGACTTCAAATGTTCTAAGATGAGGCAGTTTGGCCTCTTCTGCCAAACTAAAAGAAAAGGACAATACTGTAATAGCATTATGTTTAGCCTTATGGGTTTTTCTCTAAATTTTTAAAAGGGTTGCATGTTTGGGAGTGGTTAAATAATTACAAAAATAACCCAGAAAAATGTAATGGACTCTAATCGTTTTGCATGCCACTGTACAGTCGATAGTCATTGCGAATGAATTCTTCTATAGGGTGGTGAAAGCTGTAGGTAGGGCTGTTGGGCGGAAGGGTGGCGACGTGGTAACACTTGTGCCTCACAGCAAGAAGGGGTTAGGTTTGATTCCCAACTTGGGTGCATTTCTGTGTGGAGTTTGTCCGTTTTCTTGTTTGGCACAGGTCTCCTCCATTTTCTCCGGTTTCCTCCCGTAGCTTTGCCAATGCCAGTTCCAATGAAATGGAACTGGCATTGGCAAAGCGTCCAAGTGTTTTATTTGGATTTAAAGCTTTCGTGACTGCAGGGATTCATATTCTTGGTTCTTTCGGTAAAGTCACGTAGAAGGGAAATAATAAAATAATATGAATATAAAACAGAGACCGACACATTACTCCATTGAGATTAGACTCATCGCCCTCAACTGTGAAAACTTTGCAGAACCCTCCTGAAAAGTCTTGAAACTCAGTGAGGCTTTCCTGGGTAAAAAAAAAACCCATAGTAATAATAAGAATACATCACCATCATTGACTTTAGTTGTGCTCTTACCCAGTGGTAATACAAAAATGTTGAAATTCAATGCACAAACAAATGTCCCTGTTCACACAAGCACAGAACAATATCTATCCATCTCATTGAATACCCCGAAGCAGTGGTGGGAATTCCACATTTTTTTCACTTCAGCAAATTTCCCTCAATTTTATCTCGATTACCATTTGGATCTCTCGCAAAGTAGTATGCAACCCTTTGTGTTGGACAACGACCCACGGAAGTGGATACAGTATTACCGAGACACCTTCAAGTGGCCTCTGGCCCACACTCTGTCGACAGCAGCACCTCTCGCTCCGTATGGATGTTGAACTTCTTTCGCACTGTACGTCGCCAACCGCGCATATGAGTGAGGTTTCGTCGCATGACAGTCAAGCTGGCATTTTAATCGTCGGATTGAATGTGACTGTATTTTTGATGTTGTACATTGATTGATGACCAGGCTGAAACCATGAACTCTATACCCTTGAGGACCCAGTTTAAGCGCACACTGCTGCCTGGATTTGAACCATGGACCTCAGCGGTTGCTATCCCTTTGCTCTGGCCTCTGAGTCACGTGGCCAGCTCGAAACTGCTTATCTCCATATTGGGAAACAGCCACTCCATGGGAAGAAAGTAGTGCTCTGAATACCAGAGAACTTGTGAAAAACTTATAACTATCACCCATGTTATTATTATTTGTTACTTTCTTTTAGTCAGTTGTCTTTATGGTCGTAAATGAAAATGTTGCTTGAGGCTAGGATTTCATGTGAACTGTGGTTGTATGAGATAAAATGCTTGTCGACTAGTTTTGTTAACATTAAATACAAGTCCATGCAAGAGTTACCTTCCGTGGAGTGACACACTGAGGTTGTAGATTTCATCGTGGGAGCCTCACTATGTTATGAAGCCTGTGAACCTGGTCCTAACCTCGGTCTTCGAAATTCGACTTTCCTGTAAAAACACGACATGAAATGGCGCCATAATATTTACTGGAACAATGTAATATACACGTATTTTAAACATTTGTTTTTCATAAAATGTTGCTTAATCTCAGTAACTCATTCTTTTTGCATTTTGTCCTCTACAGGCAAGGGACGACGATCGGAGACGTGCAGAGATGGAGGGTAAATCTTGGAAGGTGGGTTCCACATTAACAAGATATCGGTCAGAGAATCATTCAGTGTCTCTGATGTCTTACAAATTGCGAACCCAATCTGTAAATCTTGGAAGGTGGGTTCCACATTAACAAGATATCGGTCAGAGAATCATTCAATGTCTCTGATCTCTTACAAATTGCGAACCCAATTTGTAAATCTTGGAAGGTGGGTTCCACATTAACAAGGTATCGGTCAGAGAATCATTCAGTGTCTCTGATCTCTTACAAATTGCGAACCCAATTTGTAAATCTTGGAAGGTGGGTTCCACATTAACAAGATATCGGTCAGAGAATCATTCAGTGTCTCTGATCTCTTACAAATTGCGAACCCAATTTGTAAATCTTGGAAGGTGGGTTCCACATTAACAAGATATCGGTCAGAGAATCATTCACTGTCTCTGATGTCTTACAAATTGCGAACCCAATTTGTAAATCTTGGAAGGTGGGTTCTACATTAACAAGATATCGGTCAGAGAATCATTCAATGTCTCTGATCTCTTACAAATTGCGAACCCAATTTGTAAATCTTTGAAGGTGGGTTCCACATTAACAAGGTATCGGTCAGAAGATCATTCAGTGTCTCTGATCTCTTACAAATTGCGAACCCAATTTGTAAATCTTGAAAGGTGGGTTCCACATTAACAAGATATCGGTCAGAGGATCATTCAGTGTCTCTGATGTCTTACAAATTGCAAACCCAATTTGTAAATCTTGGAAGGTGGGTTCTACATTAACAAGATATCGGTCAGAGAATCATTCAATGTCTCTGATCTCTTACAAATTGCGAACCCAATTTGTAAATCTTTGAAGGTGGGTTCCACATTAACAAGGTATCGGTCAGAAGATCATTCAGTGTCTCTGATCTCTTACAAATTGCGAACCCAATTTGTAAATCTTGAAAGGTGGGTTCCACATTAACAAGATATCGGTCAGAGGATCATTCAGTGTCTCTGATGTCTTACAAATTGCAAACCCAATTTGTAAATCTTGGAAGGTGGGTTCCACATTAACAAGATATCGGTCAGAAGATCATTCAGTGTCTCTGATCTCTTACAAATTGCGAACCCAATTTGTAAATCTTGGAAGGTGGGTTCCACATTAACAAGGTATCGGTCAGAAGATCATTCAGTGTCTCTGATCTCTTACAAATTGCGAACCCAATTTGTAAATCTTGAAAGGTGGGTTCCACATTAACAACATATCGGTCAGAGAATCATTCAATGTCTCTGATCTTTTACAAATTGCGAACCCAATTTGTAACAGATCATCAACTTTTACCTGTTCATCACCATGCAGTGTCTTGGCCAAACTGTTGCATAGTGGACAATAACGGTACTGAGGCAAAATAAAAAAATGACCATTTCATAACAATTTTGTGTTGCACATTCACTAAATGTGTGTGAGTCTTCACTTCGACTCCTAAAGGTACATAAAGTAGTTTGTGGCAAAAGCTTGAAAGAAAAAAATGCTCAACTCGTGACCTAACCTGGAAAACGCCATTTGGATTATGAGTTACTGCGAACATGTACGTGCTAAACCATAATTGCCCTTACTGTGGTTATGTGTTTGTGCGGCTTGTGATAACCTGGCTGATAATTCCTGCTATCCGCTTCAGGCAGGGCCCAGGAGAGAGGGTGTCAATGTGTCTCAACTGGAGATACCAGCCGAGCTTGCGGCCATTCTGCAGGCCAGTCGCGGTGAGTTGTGTCAAAGGGCCCATTTTTTTACTCAGCCCATTGTGCAAAGCATACGAGCACACGGCGAGTGGCTCAGTAACAAAGTGCAACAAGATCGTGGCTTGCTTTGTAGAGTATCTGGTGTGGTATGTAAACATCACCACGAGGGAGACAAAGGCGGCCGGGTGTGGTGTTGGCAACCTACCTCCTCGTGAGCTGTGCCGGCCTTCATTGGTGCTCGCTAACAGCTCGAGCGATGCAGTCTGTTTTTATTATTTTATTTTTATTAATTTTAATTTCATTTTTTTACCTACGTGACTTTACCGAAAAAACTAAGAGTATGAATCCTTGCAGTCACGAAAGCTTCAAATCTAGAACCTACGGGAGATCTTTGTCTTTGCTAAAACCCCAGTGATCCAGGTTTGATTCCTGACCATGCCAACTGGAGGCAATTTGATGTGGGTAGACTTAAGCCTACAATTGATATCAGGTGTTTTATTGTCAGCTTTAGCGCTGGAAAAAGTAATGCGATGAGGCACAATGCTGCCCAGACCACCCTTCTGTTTGCCATTGCCTATCTTAATAGGTCTTAATAGGCGCTCACAAAGTAACAGCAAATCCAACAGTCTGCGAGTCTTTGTCACTCTCGTATTTAGACACTTTATACAGTGAAATAGCATTTGTGTGCGTGATTGCGTGCGTGCGCACCCTCCAGAATTGCAGCACGTGCACGATGGCCACGTGGTCATCACCTGCCAGCCGCCCATCAGCCAGACCCTGCAGCCCACTCTTCCGCTCGACGTCAACAACTTCCCCTTCTCCAAGTTCGCCAGGATTCACTTCAAGGCAAGGGCAGCTTTGCGACGCGAACCTGCTCTGATTAACAGTTCACGCGTTCATGCAGCGCACGTCTCTCCAGGCACCTTCCCGGGAAGAGCCGACAACGCGGCTGACGGGGGTTAATGCCCGTTGTCAGACGCTGACCCACCACCCCTCGTATTTAACCAGGAGATTAAATAAACCTATTGATACACAGTAAACATTTGCTCTTTTTCAAGGGTGACTTGCGTTCTGGCTTTGAATCCAAGATGCCCGTGTGATATTTCTTAATGTTGAATCAATGAACTTGGCCGCGATGCCGTTCGTCAGGATCAGCAGTTCGGCGTGCTGACGTCGTCCCCGCGCTCACCCATCACCCTGCTGGAGGAGGACTTGAGATCCGAGGCTGTGGAGCTCCTCAAGCTGGTGAGAGTTCACGTCACTGATGGTGCCAGCAGGCCATTTGCTGAATAGAGACGATTACCACGATTGACTACGTAGTTCAACATACAAACAACACTTTTACAGTGCTTTCGATTTAAAGCTTTCGTGACTGCAGGGATTCATCTTCTTGGTTCTTTCGGTAAAGTCACGTAGAATGGAAATAATAAAATAATAAAAATTAAACATAATAAAATAATTCTCACGACGCATTTCACAAGTAGTACTCATCGCATATCTGCATTTCCCATAAATATGCTAAATTCCTCTTGATATGCCAATTATTTTGTCAAGGCGCTCTTCGCCCCCCCATCCCAGCTTAAATAGTCGCTCCAAGCCTGGGGCTTGTCATTCAGACTCTGTCTCCTCGACAGACCTGTTCTCCACCTGAGGACGGCTGCTTGCGTTGTGGCCGAAACGTCGTGAGAATTATTTTATTATGTTTTAATTTTATTATTTCCATTCTACGTGACTTTACCGAAAGAACCAAGAAGATTTTACAGTGCTGTCGGATTAATCTCCTGCCATTTTCGTGGATGACATATATTTTATGGGTAGATGGTATTTGACTATATTAGCACTTTATTTATGGTGATATCTTCTACATGTCTACCATACCCTCCACCTCAAACTTCCTTCACTTGAAGATTCTAGAGCGTGCAACCCGTGTGTCCATCCCTAAATAGATTGATGAAAAGAAGATGCATCAGATGGATGGACTGACAACTTTCATTGCTCAGTACAGCGTATATAGTTACCAGATGAAACTGGCTTACTGAATAACTTAATTTTCCATTATTTATGAAAGCTAATCCTGTGGTACCGCTTTCTTGAGTAAAATACTTTAATGTTATGTATTCTATGTTATTGTGAGGTGTGTTTTGGATTTGTCTGTTACCAATGGGTGGGGTTTGAAAGCTAAAGCCCTTCAGCGTCTCAAGACCTGTTGCACAGGTGTGTGTGCGCTATATGAATTATAAATGGCGATAACTGCCTTGAACGTGGGGTGACAGTTAATTACCCTTGTGCCCTTCAAACAGTATACAAATAGCACACTTTTAAAATTCAGCTAAGATGTAGTCGTGTTATTGCCCTCCAATGGGTTTTTAAGTTGTTCCGTGCTGGGAGTGAAACGTCAGACATCATGCCGAACGAAACAACACGCAGCACAACCGCGATGATCTTACACGGCAGTGTCCATGTCATTACTTCCAGAGAAGAGGACTCTGAAGGCTGTATTCTGAGGAGTGTGTCCCTGGGTTGCACAAACATTGTCTTAGAGACGTGCGGCACCTCCGCTCTTCTGCGTGTGTTTTTCCTCCTCGCTCAGGTGATGAGGTTCATGGGCAGCTCTGACCTGGACTCCCTGCACGAGTTCCTCTTCGGCTGCTACGTGGTGCAGAGGGGCCTGGCGTGCGTGCGTCTGCGGGACGAGCTGTTGTGCCAATTGGCCAATCAGACGTGGCACAACGAGCAACCCAGGGAGGAAGAGCAAGGGTGGCTGCTCATGGCCGCCTGCCTCAGCTCCTTCTCGCCCTCGCCCCGACTTGAGAAATACCTGCTCAAGTGAGTTGCACGCGTGCAATTGTCTCTGTGTGCAGCTGCTAACGGGTGTGTAAAATCTGTATTGATAAATGTACATATTTGGACACGATGCTTAAATCCTGTACGGTTGGTTATGTATGGTGAAAAAGAAGCTCAACATACATACATAGCGGTGGTGTTCCTGGCCAATCTGAGTCAAATTCCCAGGCACTGTAAACATGAGTGGTAAGTGATATCAAAACTGGTCCCCTCTAACCTCCCTCCAATTCAACTCGAGCAATTGATCTATGAGTGGAATGAGAATTGGTGGAATTTATGAAGCGGTCCTGGGCCTCCCCGAGGTCGATTCAGCCCAAAATAAGTACTTGGTGCAGCTTATAATTATCGGCACTGGGAAGACAAAGTTCGTCGGGTGTGGTGTTGGCCACACCACCCCGTCATGTGCAGCGATACCCTTCATAGGTGGCTTGTTAACAACACTTTCCCCAACAGCCTACGCAGGCTACACTGGGGTTCTTTGTCTTTGTGTAAGAATGTAAGTGCACATCAGAGTACGTGCGTCTGAGCGTGTGATTGCGTGAGTGGGTAATGGATGGAGGTCACGTGGGGGATCTTTATTTGTGTAGGTACGTGTCGGACCACGCGTATAACGGATATCGCGCCACGTGCCAGCACAAGTTGCTGCAGGGAATGTCCGCGAACTCCGTGGAGCCCGGAGCATCACGCACCTTCCCGCCCTGCCTGCTCGAGTGGGTGGCCGCAAAGAACCACGCCGCCATGGCCCTCGAGGTTGCCTGCTACAACGGTACAAATCTCCAGTGATCTACAGCATCCTCACTCATTTTGCTACCTGCAGTGATCTACAGATTCTCCCTGAAACGTGAGAATTATTTTATTATGTTTTATTTTTATTATTTTATTGTTTACATTCTGCGTGACTTTACCGAAAGAACCAAGAAGAGGGATCATCTGTGTAACAAATAAAATAAACTTAAACTACAGTATGCCCACTCTTATACCTCCTGTCACCTACAGAATTCCTCACTCACTGCTAAACCTCCATGTTTCCTGCATGGACTGAAAACACCTGACCACCTCGATTATTGCCAATGCTCAGTCAGGAGTATAATAACAGATCACTGCCCTGTTCTTCACCTGAGGACGGCTGCTTGCGTTGTGGCCGAAACGTCGTGAGAATTTTATCTTATTAGGTTTAATTTGTATTATTTTATTATTTTCCTTCTACGTGACTTTACCGAAAGAACCAAGAATATAGTATAATAACATCTCAGGCGTTTTACCCTGGCAGGTGTAAGCATGTATAAACAATAGAATATCTTTCATCTCCTCCTGGGAACCTCTTCCCTCGCTGTCCTCCATCAGGTGAGACGCTGCTGTGCCCTGTGGAGTCGTGGACGACCGGGGAGCAGCTCGGAGCCTCCATCCTGCAGCGCAGGTGCGTCTCCACGTTGTGTTATTGAGAGGTCCTCATCCATATGTATGTTTATATGTATGTATGTTGAACCTCTTTCACATCTTATGGAGCCAACTGTGTTAATCGGAGGTGCAGGGGAAGGACAAGAAACTAAACACGAAATGCAGTTCTAAAGGGATAACTTTTCGTTTAAAATTTTTAGAGTACATCGCTCCAAAGAAGCGCATCTGAAAGCGCGCGAGGCAGTAACCGTCTTTGTTTGATGGCTCGCCAAAAGCCGCGAGTCCAAACATTCAACGTTCTTAATTGCTCGCGCGAATGTTTTAGGGGCGCGAGCGAGAGCTGCCGGGGTTGGTCGGTGAGCCTGCAGCAGGGTGCACGAACGAACGAGCTGCCGGGTCACGAGCACGTGCTCGACCTCGTCTCTCACCTGGAGCTGCCGCCCTCCTTCCCAACACAGACGTGCAGCTTCCTGCCACCCCAGCACAACAGCGGTCACGGCAAGGACTCGTACGAGCCAATCCCCCCCCCTCCCCCATCTTCCACGCCCCCCTCCCACCGTGGACCCCAGAGTGTCACTCATCTTCTATGGGCACACAGGTTTCTGGCCTTCAATTGCCACAGCATTGCCAGCCTTACCAAGAACAATAACCAATAGTGCCTTTTCAAGGGTCTGCGGTTCATGTTTTATTTTTCACGATCGTGTGGCCCGGATTGTATTTGAAAATTTGATTCTGAATCAAGCAATATGATTCACGATTTCTTGGAATCGATCAGAATGGGTCAGTCAATCTGTTCTGGCACAGTTTATATCTGATTTTATATGAATAATAATAGATTGTAAAAAATACAAATTTTGTCTACAATAATCATATAATATTCTCTATAACAATATACTTTATAATTCGTACAGTAAAAGACAAACTAAGACTGATTGGATTATGCATGCTTGGAATTGAACATAGAAGAAGAGATCACAGTTACACCATGAGACCTCCTTTACCTGTGGCAAAATATAGTAGTAGGTTTTTACCCTTTAAACTGGTACAAAACTGACACCTTTATACAAGGCATCATGTTTGCAATTACCGCAACACAAGCAGTTGTACGCCTTTTGGCGTCATCTGGTCCAACACCAATGGAGACTAGGCTCTAAGGAAAGCTGTCTCGGGTGTGGACCAATCAACTTCAAGGACAGTGCATATCATTACCATTATCAGAGTTGTTTCTTTTTGTTTGCATTTTGACTGCTTGTGTTGCGGTTATTGCAAACATGATGCCTTGTATAAAGGTGTCAGTTTTGTACCAGTTTAAAGGGTAAAACCCTACTACAAGAGATAACAGTGTTTACGATCCATGGATATTATTATACGTTAATGTTACGTTCAGGTGAACGAATAGAAGAAAACAGACACAGAGTGACACAATGTGAGAGCAAGGCTGTGTTGGACATGGGTGCGGGTGCGTGTGTCCGTGTGGCGTGGTGTTTCCGCGGCAGGTCGGGTGGCAGTGCCTACGAGACCGACGAGGACATGCCCTTCCCACCTCGTGCCAAGGCGCCCCCACACCCTCCTGCCAGCCTCTCAGACTCGGATGGATATTTCTCCCGCCCCTACTCACCCGGTGAGCTCTCTCCCAACTCCTACTGGGTCACTGATGCCAATGGGGCCTGGTTAGGCATGTGATGATGCATCGATTTATCAATTAAACATCCATTTTTTTGCTGAAGATAGACGCATCAAATTGCGTAAGAATTATGGATTCCCGGTTTATACACATATACACGTATTATGCTTATAGTACATTTAGGACAATGAAGCAGACAACATTTAATAGATGAGATGGCAGAAATGAGAAGAAATACCAATGAGATGGTAAAAACTAAACAAAGAACTAGCCTTTCTTGAATCAAATCACGACCGCCAGATCACAATTTGTCGAATCGCTGCGAAGCTGTTTATTTTTATATGCCTCGGGCTTCGCTCGCTGGTATTGGAGGCGAGGTCATTTGTCTGGGCAGCCTCACGGTCTGCACATAGCCACTGGTTGAGTTTGTATGAAGCGTAATGAGTGGATGGGGTGAAGCTGCCTTATAAATAATCACTGTGGGGAATTAGCAAAGCATGTTATAAATAGACAATAACGCTTTGTTGTCATTCATTGAAGGGTGTGTCATTGTGTTGTGGTGTTTTGCCCCATTTAACAAATTGAGAAAATTCGCCAAAGGAAATGTAGATTTATTTAACAGTTGTTCTTATTGTTATTTTACATGGGGCACCCGATACATCATATTCGTGATGGGACAGTTGTTTCGTGCACATTATGGACATGTAAATATTGTAATTTAGCATTTGGTATTTGAGCCTATGAAAGTTGTTCTGAGTGGGCCAACTCTTGCCATGACATCACAAGGGATTTGATAACATCCACGATACAGGGGAGAACACATTCTGAAATCAAACGATCAACTTATTAATCAATGGCTCGATGGTGGCTGTCAAACCCCAGGCTCTCATAATTTCTATTCCTTCTTCCTTCCAGAATCCGAGACAAACAGTGACCAGCGTTCCCAGAAGACTATGGACCAGTACCTGGACAGCCTCTTTGACCCCGTGCTGTCATTTGGCGCAGCGGTAAGTGGTGCGAAGTTCTAAATATATAACGAAAGCATCATAGACGAGGGGATTTCCACTGACTCCGCAAATAGTTCATTGGCAGGTGCCTATTTGGATTCATCCTGAGAAACAGAAAGAGGAACACATCGCTTAGAGAACATATGCAAGTTATAGATATTCTATTGACTCTGAAGAAAAGTATGGGGTTTTTTTTTTTAAACAGTTAAGGCCTACTGAAATATTATATAGCTAAATTTCAGAAGCGACCTGGCCACAAATGATAGCTCAACGAAGTGGCTTATCATGTGAAAATTTATAGCAGCCAAATACTCTAAACATATGTTCCTAAATGTGGAGGGGGAAAAAATAGGGCAAAAAATTATATCTACGTGGCTTTACCGAAAGAACCAATGAATATGAATTCCTGCAGTGACGATAGTTTTAAGTCAAAATGTAACTTACTGTACCTTTGTGCTGTACTGCCACCTGGACACCTCTTGCCCTGTACGTGACTGTGTCATTCACTTCATAGTCTCACTGGTAGATCAAGAAATAAATCCATGACGGAGGTTAGCTGTTTAAAATATAGCCATTCAATCTTTTGATTTTAGAACAATGGATTTCTAGGAGCATCTGTTTAAACAATAGAAGCTTGTACCTGTGGAAAGATTCACTGAGTTGTGACAACAAAGTGTAGGCTTCATATTCTTAGGTTTTTTCGGTAAAGTCACGTAGGTAAAACATCAAAATTAATTAAAATAAAATAAAAATCACGACGTTTCGGAGGCAACACAAGTCTCCGTCATCAGGTGGGACCGTCGGAGACTTGTGTTGCCTCCGAAACGTCGTGATTTTTATTTTATTTTATTTTTATTAATTTTGATGTTTTACCTACGTGACTTTACCGAAAAAACCTAAGAATATGAATCCTTGCAGTCACGAAAGCTTCAAATCTAGAAGAAAGGTGTAGGCTATTAAGCCTATGTTATAGACAAAAGCTCCTCTTGAATAATGTGTGGTCTTAAAATTAAGCTTCAGCATTGCATGGCTCGGGGTATCGCAATTGTCACTTGTTGCCGAGGTTAGAGATTCAAGCCCCAGCGGCTGCCCTGGTTAAATACTGCAAGTGTATAAACCATAAACACATGTTGCCTGCTTTACAGTAGACGTTAAAGATCCCACGATGTTATTCGAAAAGAGTAAGCCGTGTGTGAGGTGTTATGGTCAAAATTAGATAAATTACTCTCAAACAAGACACATGGCAGCATCGACCCCTACTAGCAGACTCTTATCCACTTGCAGGCCGATGCTGCATTCCGCCTTGTGCCACACAGGGACAGCTGCCACCGCGGATCCCCTGCCACGGGGCACCTCGACATTTACTGCATGGGAAGCACACAAGTAATATGACATGGTGATGGCAAATGGCGACCGCAGGGACTGTGTTGATCGTGCCCCGTGCCACTCGCAGGACATGGAACGCGCGGCGGCGCTCAGCCGGCAGCTCAAGGGAGGCGGCAGGGTCGGTCCAGGTGCCAGCAGCCAGCCCAACCCACAGGCAGCAGGACCACCACCCCAGCAGACACCCGGTATGTGCAGACACAAACAAAGCCAAAGATCCCCCGTATAGCCTTAACAGACTGTTGCGGCAAGTGGTGTTAGCGAGCACCTGTGAGAGCTGACATGGCACACGATGGGGTGGTTGGCCAGCACCACGCCCAGCCGCCTTTGTCTCCCTCGTGGCGATGTTTACACACCGCACCAGGTACTCATTTGTCGACCTAGGGGAGGCCCAGGACCGGTTCAGATAATCGTCACTGGTGTTGGCCGTGAGCGGGAATTGAACTCAGGTCGTTGAATTTGTCGCGCAGCCACACACACACACACAAACATGTGTGCTCACACGTACACGTGCAGGTATGTGCAAATACATTCCTGCTTGTTTGTCGTTGTTCGTGCCTCTGTGTTATTCTCTCTTCGAGAGTGATTGAATACTGTGCAGCGCATTACAAGTTGAAAATATTATTATCATGGGGCCTCTCACCCTTGGGTTTCCTAGAAAGTATTTCGGGTTTTGTGACACGGTCCCAACGTGGCCAGGTTATGAGAGGAGGTGCCCGTGGTTCTTCTTGAGCAGTCTCTTAAAATTAATGGGTGTTGTTGTGCTGACGATGTCTCCTGCAGCTGGCTCTGTAGTGCAGGTGATGCCAGGGGAGATGGTCTCCCTACCCGGCATACAGGGTAAGACCCATACATTAGAACCATTCATTCACCAACCACCACTTCATCAACCATTGAAGCTGCCCACATTTCCTTCGTCGAATCAACTGATCGGTTTGTCATTCATAATACATACATCAATGGCTGCAATTACAGATGTATTGACACCAAGGGTCTGTCCTTGTTTACTGTTGACATTGAGTCAAGGATTTTAGACCTTGGTGGAATTATCATTATATTGGACATTATATTGGACGTTACACTGAATAATGTTAGTCAGATATGTATTAACTGTGAGTACTTAAATTGCAATCTAGAAACTTGAGATCAAGTTCAAGTTTTTTTTATTAGGTATAGCCCTGTGAGCCATTCAGCTCTTGAATTGGGTGCAACCACAACAAACAAAAAACTAAAACATGAACAAGAAAACATCTTAAAGTGAGGATGTGCAAACAGAAAATCCAAGAAAAGACAGCAAAATATTGCAGAAAAAGCACCGTAAACGAACGCTGTGTGCACAAATCTCAGTGGGATGCAAGTCAAACAACAACAACCACAAGAAAACTTAGATTAAGGCCATCATTCTAACTCTGTACTACAACAAACAAACATGGCCAAACCAAAAAAGTTTTTGAAATCACCAAAATAAAGCCATAAAAACAATGAAACAGTGATCACAGGAACTGTGACCGAATTTTCACAATAAAAGACATAAACAACATGTACTTCCAAACCCTGCAGCCATAGCTGGCTGCATGAGTCACTCCACAACAGCAGGAGCATCAGTCGGAGTATCAAACATTTTCAATGTACCTTTAAGATCAGCACACTAAATCAAAACACAGGTCATACTTTGCAGCGATCATCCGGAGCGAAACATTTTATTTTAGGCCACTGAATAGCAGTGGCAGCTAGGGATGTAGAACTCCTCTAGAGCAATTATGCAGATGAAACTTCACGAAATGCAGAGATGTAGATGATGCATCAAGCTGTAAGGACCTTTGGGCCAAATTCTGCGCTGGCGCTCAGATTCTTTTCACAATGCATCGCTTATTGCTTCGTTGTCGCCCTCAGCCATGGTGATGTCTCCTGACGTAATGGCCCAACAGCAAGCCCTACTGCAACAGCAAGCCTACCTGCTGGTCAGTGCATGCGACGCCGCTAACAAGACAGGCTACACACCTGCCGTGCGCTTCACCGAGCGAGCGGCGTTGGGCACCCTCCTCTCATTGTGTGCGCCATTGTCTCGGGGAAGTGTGGTTAAGCAGGTGACATACACAACCCAAAGGCACCATTGGAGGTGTATTCATTTTCAGGATGTTTTACCACTTAAATACCTTGTGGTAAAGTCAACAATGGCTATGCAAACGATAGACTAACCCCCCACCCCAGGAATGTGGAATTTTCGCCACGGGCTGCAAGCTGTAAATGGAAGATGAGCACCACTGCAAAGGAAATCGGGCCCAGGATCTTCTTGCTATAAGGCACAATTGTTACCACTGCTCCACCCTGTCGCCCAACATTATTTGGAAAATGGTTATATGTTTGCATATATAATTGTAACATTGCATGACTATGTATATCAGGCATACTGCAAACAATAACATTACTCGGATGAAATTCTCGCTGTGCCTTTGCATACTCTTGACTTCACCTCTGGTGCTCTGGAAAGGGGGAAGCCACGTGTGCCGCTCAGCCACCTCAATCTCCTTTCCTCGATTATAATTATGTACGAACGGTGTAACTACCAGGCTCGCTGAGGTTGCGTTTCACCCTATTAGACCTAAACACCGAAGCGGGGCCCACTGGGTCATATGAGCGCACAACAAAAACAAAACACAATCGCATTAGAATTGTGTGACATACGCCATGTCCCCAACGCCCGCAGGCCCAGCAGATGGCTCTCCAAATGATGTACCAACACAAGCCGGGCTCCGAGCCCAATGCTGCGACCTCCAGCCCCGCGGCAGCAGGCGATGGCAACAACGCAGCAGCTGGAGTTGCCGAGGTCAGTGCGGGGCGCCAGCTGTTTGTGTCTCCCAGTTGAGAGACACTCAAGTTCCGGTGACCAGTGCAGGTGGTTACCAATTGGAATTCAGCGATGCTGCATGAAACTCAGTGCGGCGCATCTGAGAGACGATGATCTATTGTTAATGGGTGGGAATTTTCCCACTTACATTGTTTGGGGAAATAACAGACGTATAATTATTCTCACTTAACCGATTATAAATACATATTATTTATAGTAATATGTCAAGCAAATGGAGTACGCTTCCTATATGTACTGTAACTGCGTTGCATAGTATACATGTATGTAATATAAACAGAGGATGTGAATTTCAAATAGGTGTGTGAAAACTAAAAGAAAGGACAGAAATTAACTTATATGGTGTGGTATTTTTTTCAGCAATCAAGCTACCCGCATCAGGATGGTATGTAATAATATCAGAGTAATTCAGAGTTTGTTACAAATTGTGCCATAGCCTCAAGGCATTTGTGTCTGTGTCTACAATGTGAGTGAGATCTGATTAACCACTCAGGGTACTCTCCATGACATGACATGTCTGTTGCTCAGCATGGACTGATGTAGAATTTGGATCTTCCCAGAGTAAAACTATCCTCACAGCCGCTGGTGTAAATGCATTTTATTTCATCAGGTAGATAACCTCCAATAGGATTCAAAACCACGTATTAAGGTAGCTCTGATCCCCTCTTAAAGAGTGAGAGACACAGTAAAACCCACAGCTAAAGCAGCACGTTTAAATTGATGATTACAATGACACTATATGGTAAATACTTTAGTAAATCATTCATTAGTAATGTGTCGAGTATTTAGATTCCTGACCACAGCAAACATCAGTGGCAAGTGATATCTAAACCTGTGCTTGGATCTCCTCTTCATCCCACACTGCCCAGCGTGGTGAAGTATGATCAAACAACTGATACGGCATGGAGAGACCATTATACTGGTAGGAACCACCTGGTTCCACCAGCCCATAGGGGATTATTGTATCCATCCGTCGTGCATCCAAAAATCGGAGGGGTGGGGCTGGGTGGAGAGGGGAGGGTGGGGAGGGTAGGAAGGGCTGGGTGGGGAAGGTGGGAAGGGGCTGGGTGGGGATGGGTGGCGGGTGGGAGGGGTGGGGCTGGGTGGGGAGGGGCTGGTCACCCCGTGGTGCCCTTATAAAACTCAACGTTTAACCTACTCACGCCGGCTTGTGCCCGCCCTCACAGTCGGCAATATTTGCGGAATACACCACGCCGCCGTTGAACCTGGCCATTGACCGAGCAACCCAACGTTCCTACCAGCTCCCTCCGCAGGAATGTGTTCTAGTGATGGCTTGACAAAGAGTCGTACATTACACAATGCAATGGTTACCAATATCAGGACTCCTGTGCGTTTGTTGCGGCAGACGGAGAGTGGGAGGGGCGAATGCGGCCCCTGCAGCTGAGCCGCGACTACCGGCCCGAGCCAACACAAAACATCCGCAACATCATCAAGGAGTTCCACACTCAGCCAGCCACCACGCTCGCGCCGCCCGCTGAGCCACAGGCCGGCCTCGCGCGGTATGTTCCCCTAACCCGAACCCTTCAATGCTAGCTACTCGGTAAAAATGGAACGTTGGGCCAACGGTTCCAAACGCATGCCAATGTTGGCCCGACAATGCACGTTTACTGGGTAGGTACCTGCTTAGCTAAATAGCTGCTTGGCAGCTGCCTGGGGTGTTGGGACAACTACTTTCTGAGTAATTTTGCACATGACAGGAAACTAGGGTGTCCGGCTGTTTATTTCTGCTTGAGGATTCTCTGCACGTTTTTTTTTTATCATATCTTGATTGCTGAGCATAGGCCCAAAGGCCAGCAATGCACAACAACACTCTTGAAAGTGTAACATATGGGATAATAGGTTGTTTTAATTGAGCAAGTTTTGAACATCTTCGGAACATAGAAGATGGAAGACAATTCCAAAGTCAAACAGTTTGAGGAAAGATGCAGAATACTAAGTGTTTTATATTGTGCTGTGGTGGTTGAAAACCATTTGGATGATATGGCACAGTGTGTTAGACCCGAGTGGTGGAATAAACGTGAAGCTCATTAACATTAGTTTGAGCTGCAAACTCTACAATTACAATTTGCATTTGCAGAGCATGTAAATCTGACTGCATCTGAAAGAATCTGTAAATGAACAGTGGGAATATGTATTGCATACAGGCAGTCAGGCATATTCTTGATCTTACAATGGAGGGTTGGAGCGCAGACTTTTTCCACAGATACGTTAGCTACATTTTCTTGGTTCTTTCGGTATAGTCACGTAGAATGGAAATAATAAAACATAATAAAGTAATAAAATAAATAATAAAAGACTTCCTCTTGATATGCAAATTATTTTGTCAAGGCGCTCTTCCCCCTCCATCCCAGCTTAAATAGACGCTCCAAGCCTGGGGTGTGTCAATCAGACTCTGTCTTCTCGACAGACCTGTTCTTCACCTGAGGACGGCTGCTTGCGTTGTGGCCGAAACGTCGTGAGAATTATTTTATTATGTTTTATTTTTATTATTTTATTATTTCCATTCTACGTGACTTTACCGAACGAACCAAGAAGATGAATCCCTGCAGTCACGAAAGCTTTAAATCGAAAGTTAGCTACATTGTTTTTTTCGCCTTTCTAAATGTCCACTCGTTCAATTCAAAGTCACTTTTGTGCACATGCATTTTTTTCTGGAGCAGCAGAGGGACGGGAAAGGCATTTGTGAAGAAGCCCGATCCACATATGGAGGCCATGGCGATCCTACAGATGAAGCCTCGAGCACCAGACATTCATGTGAGCAACATCCACTCACCATTTAGACGTTGATTACAGGCACACAGCCCCAGTTGTGTGTGTGGTATTCTCCCCTCCCCACCCAGCCCCTCCCCACCCTCTCCACCCAGCCCCACCCCTCCCATTTTTGGATGCAGGACGGACGGACACAATAATCCCCTGTGGACTGGTGGAACCAGGTGGTTCCTACCAGTATTAATAATGTATGGGCAGCATCGTGTGCTATATTGTGCCAGTTTCACCGATAAATATATGCATATTAGGAAAACATTACCAGTGCTTCGGGCCAAGGCCTTTATTGTTAGAGTAGCAAAAACAAAGGTAGCAAGGGAGAATTTGATCATCGCTTCAAGCTGGAGTTTGCATTTTCCCCCATTTAATTCTGAAGGTAAATGGGCAAGTTTCAAGACTGTGGTTCATGCGGTTGCTAGGACTGCACTGGGTATCTGGTCCAGATCTCCACAAAAACCTTGTCTGATAAAGGAGGTGTTCCAGCTAGCTGAAAGACAATAGTAGTCCCATTCTCACTATCTGTGATATCCTATGCCCAAGAATGAGGAGGCTTACGCCAGTTTCCACTCAGGAGATTCGGAAGCAGATTTGGCAGTGGAAGAATGAGTAGCAGTCACACGTTGCGAAGGAAATGGAATCTGCCTCAGCCACCGCATCCCCAAGCAGCTTCTGTTTGGCTGGATAAAAGGGGCAGTATGGTCTAGAGAAGAGATGGACTGTTGTGGTGCAGGAGAACCTTGGGGTGAGTGGATCACGACTGTTGCCAGCAATGTCTGTGGAGGAGGTTCATGAAGGATGCTACTGGGCAGTTGGAGCCAGCCGCCCTCCAGCAACAGAGGAGGGTGGAGGGGCAATGCTCTTAACAACGAGTAGAGTACAGCAAGTTGGCACAGTGCGGAACACAGGTGGTGCATCGCCCAGTCATCTCAGTCAGTTAAGCCATAACACCTGTGCATCCAGCCTGACACAAGCACTATGGAGGCATTACTGCCACTTAGTAGTGCATGGCTGTTGTTGTGCGTGTTTGTGTTCATGGTTGTGTGTGATTTTGTGGTTTGTGATTGTGTGGTTGAGTGGTTGCGTGTGGTTGGGTGTGTTTTGTGGTTGTGTGTAGTTGAGTGGCCGTGTGTGGTCGTGTGTGGTTGTGTGTATGTAGGGATCGGTAGTGTAGCGGTTAGCGCGCTGCGCTATGAACCTGGCGACCCGGGTTCGATTCCCGCTCACGGCTAAGACCAGTGACGATTATCTGAACCAGTCCTGGGCCTCCCCTAGGTCGACTCAGCCTTAAATTAGTACCTGGTGCGGTGTGTAAACATCGCCACTGGGGAGACAAAGGCGGTCGGGCGTGGTGCTGGCCACCCACACCCTCGTTCGTGTACCGTTCCGGCCTTCATAGATGCTCGCTAACAGCACTTGCCCCTACAGTCCGTTAAGGCTATACGGGGGATCTTTGTCTTTGTAGGGATGTGGTCATGCTCTGCAGCGGAAGAGGTCACAGATCGCAGAAGCGAGGGCGGCCTTGGGCTCACGAGAAGACCCACCGGCCTTTAAGCCTCCTCCCCCGCCCTTCAGCGACTCTCGACGCTCCATGAAAAGTGAGGCAGGCCCTCTGAATTCTCCGTGTGTCTTGGTTTTTGTTTCTATTATTATTATTATGCACACCCAGCTTATAATTTTTTTACTTCCATCAATTTGTAAACCCACACTCATATCTACAATCATTGTTGGGAAATTACATTCTTGTTATCCGCTGTTCTTCAACGATGCTAAAATTTGTAGTCAGAGGACAGAAATTATTTGTGGCTGGCGACATTGGGATACGATGGTGTAAGAAGCCCCAGGTCCTGCACACGACATGTGTGATGTACAACCCAGCATGCCCGATTGAGCACGCATGTGCTTTTCTGCACTAATCGCCTACACGCATGGCCGTGAATTCCTGTGCACTAATTTAAGTTCTGCCGAGAACAAATCTGCAATGGCAGTAAGATGCATGGGAGAACGTTTTTTTGTCAGAAGGCTTGTAACTGCATCCCCCAAAGTACACAGAGTCTGTATGAAAAATAAGAATAGGTTTGACCCTTTCTGGCAACAAAACAGGTATTAAGATGTTAAAACACCGAATAGAAACCTTTTTAGAGGAATCAAGTCTGCATTAACCACAAGTACTTGTGGTGAACATACAAACAAACATGTTCGAATAATATATGCATTGTCTTTGAAACTGATTTAACGACACTAGAGACAGCCCTTTTTATGGCCTAGTCTCACCAGTGTCAGACTAGAGAATCCCAACCGGCAAAAAGTACAAAGATAAGGCACTATCAGAACATTTATATCTTGGGGTGGCTTATCTTGCAAAAGGTTTCTATTTGAGGTTTGAACATCTTAACAGCTGTTTTATTGGAAGAAAAAATAACAACTATTCTTATTTTTCATACATTGATACTCGTAAAAAAAAGGTCCCATGATACACAGAGTCTGTTGCTTTAAACAAAAAGCAAGGTCCGTGCGAATCAGTATCGCCTACTGAGAACATCATCCTAATCCTGAATTATCTTTCTTGTGATAACCATGATTAAGTTGATGTTCTCATTCGGCGATACTGATTCGCATGGGCCATGTTTTGTTTGTTTGATTAAACAACAACAGACTCTCTATACCCTCCTGAATAAGAGTCATAAGTCTCAGTCAGGCGTTCCTGGGTAAACAAGCATAATGAGATTAATTATAACAATCAATAAGTGAGTGACTCATTAAAACCTTATCAAGTCCTGAGATGTGGTTCATTGCTGAAATCCTCATTCAGTGGCCCTTACTTGGAGCCATTATAAAACCTGAAACCATCGCTAGCAGGTGAGTTACTCGAAATTGAATAGTCATTGTGCCTCTGTAATTATTATAGCAATACAGAAGTATTATCAACAATATTAATGTTACTGTGTATGTCATTTTACTTTTATACTTGAAAAATAAAACCTTGTTAATATTTCTTGTTTGTATAAATACATGTAACATGAAAAGCGCAACATTGGTTAATTTTGAAAAAAAGTGTTTAAAGTTACAGGTTTATTTTACGGGTTCCTTTTTTACTTTCGTGAATTTATCTGATAATTTGTTTTCGATAACTCCACGGTGTTTCGCTCCATTGCCTTTGCATGCTCAGCAAAGCGCGGCGTCTCTGTGAGGTTTGGAACTGAGACCATTATCAACGGAGGTAACCTGCTATCAGATGGCACCCAGACTCCAGCTTTGGAAAGGAATCAATGCTGCCTTTTCCAGTCCTTATAAACTCATCACAACATGATGCAGACATGAGTGCTAATTAATGAGATGATGCACTTTGGCTTTGGAATGGAGTGCACCATCCTGGAAGGGCATGTGCTAAGCACTCACCATTGTCCTTTGTAGATGACTGTATCTTCCAAAGCTGGACTCTCAATCTGGCCCATTCATCGTTCATTCGTAATAGAGGTTTTGTGGGTTAGATCGCGTAAATATATAAATGTGTCGTTAAAACCCGCCACCACCCGACACAACCAACTAGTAAGGGTTGTCACGTAAACAGAACGTGGCCAATTCGTCACTAGCACAGCACACTGGTGTGTTGGAGAGCCAAGCCACAACA
Source organism: Lampetra planeri (assembly GCF_965212315.1). NCBI lineage: Eukaryota > Metazoa > Chordata > Hyperoartia > Petromyzontiformes > Petromyzontidae > Lampetra > Lampetra planeri. The sequence continues at coordinate 33,462,441 of NC_136107.1, forward strand.
TTACAATCTGAGTACGACGTTTCGCCAGTAATTACAACCAGCTTCATCAGGCGACAGCCAGATTTGTGGAGAAGTCTACCTGTTTCGTTCCTAATATAGAGGCGTAGATGTGGTGACCACGCTTCTGCGCTCTTGCACAATGTGGGGGGGATTACTGAGGCAGCGTACATTATGCATGTGCATTATGCGAGCCCTTAGATTTAATTACTGGCGAAACGTCGTACTCAGATTGTAAATGTTGTGGCTTGGCTCACCAACACACCGGTGTGCTGTACTAGTGACGAATTGGCACGTTCTGTTTACATAATAACCCTTACTAGTTGGCTGTGTCGGGTGGTGGCGGGTTTTAACGACACATTTATATATTTACGCGATTTAACCCAAAAACCTCTATTATGGATGATATTGGTCGCGAATGCCTACGTGTTAAACTCATCGTCCATTGTCTGCACTTTCTGGTGGAGGGTTCTTAATGTGTGCAGAGGCATATGTGCTCTCCCCTAGTGTTGTTGTCTTGACATCATTTCAGCCTTTTCCTCTCAAAATGCACAATGCACAGTGTATAGAGACCGATCGTATGTGTTGCACATTCTGTAATGTATGTTGAAACATGTTGTGTTTTAATTTAAAATTGAGACTGGGCCAAACTTAACGGCATCTGTGATTGTGCAGATGTGTGGTTATACGAGCAGCCTCGCAAATTAGTAACTTCCTTTTCCCTCAGCCACTCAATACCAATTATTGCCGAGACCAACTTTCTCCCAGTTTTGATAATGGGAAGTGTTTGCATATTTTTTAAAGAACAGTAACAATAATGCCATAAAATAAATACAAATTATATATGTTTAGTTTTACCTAATTTCACCACCATCACAAAACGGCACAAATACTTGGTGTTGGCAATGTTATTACATGAGCAGCCTTCTTTACCATTACCATGGTGAGCTTCTTTACCATGGTGTGGTAAAGAAGGGAATGGGGAATCCATATCAGTGAGATGCTCACTAAGAGGACAGCCAAATGCAGTTCCCTTCAGCAACAATGACCAGTGTGGTCACGTTGGCTCAAACAACCCCCATGCCTAAACACATCTAAAACATGCCCCCAAACCCACGCCAAAGAAGTTCTGGATCCACAAGCCATAGCATTGGCTGGGGGAAGGTAAAGGAGATGGGGGTGCTAGGAGTCACTGGGTACAACCTAGTCAGCTTCACAATTTTACAACTTCTACGTACAACATGCCTACTCTGTCAGCTACTTGCCATTTTCCATCTGTAGATCATGGTGACATGTTTGCCTAGAGTTTGAAAACTTTCTCATCGCTGCAGTTGTGTGCTTGGCCTTAAAAAAAAAATCTGCTTTGAAGCCAATAGTGGATTAGTGTAGTGCTTCATTATGGATGTAACTAACACAGTGATGTTCCATGGTGTTTACTTACTCTTGACATGTTGATATGTTGTCATTATCTGCATGTCAATGATTATTTTACAGAATTATGCCAGCTCAGCACGTGGGATATCAATCCAGAAAGTGGAGAACAAAGGGACCATCGTCATTATTAATATTTTTGAGCTTGGCACGGGGAGGGGGTGGATTAAAATATCCCCTTGCGTAAACAAGCATCAGCAGTGCCCACATCTTTTGGTGACTCTAAACCAAAGACATACCTGTCAACCCATACGGTTTACCCCGTATTCTTGTGTAGGGAAATTGAGTTTTCCGGCCCATAAGGCCGTTCCAATACGGACAACAAAAATGTGTCTATTCGTTTGTGTTTCTCCCTTATGATGGGACTTTGTAGGATGAACGTTGAGATTTATAAGGGCACGGGGTGACCAATAAGGTCTGAATTGGTCTGTAATGAGGTAGGCACTGATAAGGGTTTTACAGGCATGCAAAGATAGCGGTTGTGGAACATATTGTACAGTTCATAACAGGTTCATGAATCTACCTCTGAAAATATTGCCGGAAAATGGTTACCATATGTTAAACCTTGCTCTATCGGGGTTTCTTATTGCTTTAACTATTAATTGTTTGGGTGCAGTGGTGGCACAGTCGGTAGTTCAGAGCTCTTTGAATCTGGCGACAAGAGTTTTATTTCCAGCACAAGGCCAACATCAGTGGCTATTGATAACACTGGTCAACACGCTTTTTCTGGCACAAGGTATTCCAACGGTTTTAAGGTAATTTTGGGGTGCTGATTCCAAATTTGGTATCAGTTTTTGTCTATCACATCAGGTTTTTGAGATATCAAATATTGCATTTTCAATAAAAATTGCAGAAGAAAAATATTAAATAAATGTGGATATCTACATAAAATGATATTATAAACACACTATTTTAAAAATACAGCACCATATTTTAACACTAAAGCAGTCACTGACTCGCAGCAACTTGCAATCATAAGTGACAGAGTTAATTTCGGGTAAAATCAAAGAAAATGGGGTATGCCGATAGCATAAAAATGATATGTGATAGAGCAAATCTGAGATCAGATTTGGAATCAGCACCCTGAAATGAGTCTAAAACAGCTGCAAAAAATCCAGGCCAGAAAAAAATGATTTTTTTTTTTGACCAGTGTAATTTAACCAGTCCTGGCCACCCTGCCATTTCACAAACCCAAACTGAATAGCGTGGTCAAAACATGGCAGCATTGGGAGGCCTTCATTCAACAGTAGATTGATAAAGGGATCTAAATTATTATTTACATCTGTTTCAATACGCAACGTTTTTGATGCCTATTTTGCTTTGATTTTCAGCTGCAATAATTTAACTCTTCAAATGGTTTAGATCCCATCCCTACCTGGTAAAACTGTGCTATGTGATCTAAAGTTAATTGTAATAGCCCTTTCACGTGATTTATGAACGTTTATCATGGTAAATAAATCATGGCAGTTTTTTCTTAACTTTTCGGGTGAATAGTTTTTCATGCGCTGAGCTTACCGCACCAAACAGTAAAACTAATATGATTTGTTTTCGGGTCGTATCGTGTGGTGTTTGGCATTATGTCCGACGTTTCACTCCACATGTGGGGAAGCTCCTTCAGGAACGACAACAGGAGCAACACGTAGTACAACCATAAAACAAATCAGAGAGCTGTACAGCACAACAGTGGATACCTACGTGATGAAGTCATTAATATTCTTAGGTTTTTTCGGTAAAGTCACGTAGGTAAAACATTAAAATTAATAAAAGTAAAATAAAATAAAAATCACGACGTTTCGGAGGCAACACAAGCTTCCGTCTTCAGGTGGAACCGTCACAGCCATCACAGCTGTCGTGGCTGTGACGGTTCCACCTGAAGACGGAAGCTTGTGTTGCCTTTGAAACGTCGTGATTTTTATTTTATTTTACTTTTATTAATTTTAATGTTTTACCTACGTGACTTTACCGAAAAAACCTAAGAATATGAATCCTTGCAGTCACGAAAGCTTTAAATCTAGAAGTCATTAATGCCTTGAATGGGGATTGCATCTCTACCTGTGCTAGAAGAAGATTCAGGATTGTGTCCCATTGAGCCTGAGGAGGAGCGAGTGGAGACTCAGCTGCACCAGCTGCCCACCGACCACACGTACATCTACAGCAAAGTGCCCTGGAAAATCCTCCTTCGCAAGGAGGCATGTGTCCCACCATCTGCTCTATATTTGTCCTTTTAAGGCAGTGTTGTTGACACGTTTGTTGATTTTTGTGTTTGTTGTTGCCGTTTGTGCTCAGGGGTCTCTCTTTCTCACAGGCATGTTACCATGCAGTCGTGTGGCATGATGTCGTCATATTGTGTTTGTCATTGCTCCTGACGAAATATTTCTGAAATAACAAAAATCAAAGTTCACGACCATAATTAAAGGTGTGGGTTTTTAAAAGGCGTTTTCCATGTGCGTGCTCATTAAGCACGTAATAATGTAACGATTAATGACTACAGTTTTTTTCTTTTGGCCGCAATAATTATATCCCAATATGTTCGTGATTTGTATTTATTTATTATTCTCTATGCTGTAGGTAATGGCTTTGCATTACCCCTTTCGACACTTTAATGAATGTCACCTCCACTGTGGTTCCACAGGTGTTCTACCCCAAGGAGAGCCTCAACAACCCCATGGTGGTGAATCTCCTCTTCAAACAGGTGTGGACACCACCCCCTCCCCCCCACCACCACCACAACGGTTCTCTTTCAAAGATAATTCAGAGATGCTTTAATTTTTATTTAAGTAATAGGAAGCCCCCCTGAATGCCGCTGTGAGGTTTGTGAAGTTGATGCTCATACACAATTACAAAGGCTGAGCTGATAGTGTATCGTGCTGTGTACGTGGCCAGGTTGTCCACGACACGTTCTCTGCGACGTGCTTGCGCATCACTCCGGGCGAGCGCGAGAAGATGAAGAGCATGCTGGGTAAGTCTCCCACACATTCGTCGGTAAATTGGAGAGTTAGGATTGTGTGGTGCACTGAATCGGCTAGGGGTAAATACATTGTGTGGCGTGTTTTGATGGCGGGCATTCTGACAGCAATAATGGGTCACTAATCGTGGTGTATGTTTTTATTTATTTATTAACAGAAATATTACGTAGCTTCAAATTTCTGGTAGTGCTAACACAGCGGTCTGAATTTGCAGATGTCAGAAGAATTGGCTTCTGGTTTGTATTAGACTAATATTTTTTATTATAATGATTGACATGGTAAATTTTTATGACTATTTTGATCTTGATCTTTGCTTTGTTGCACATTTGTCCTGTGCATAGCTGGTGTATTTTCTTGTATTTATAAAAAAAAATAGTGATTATTCGATCAATATACATGTGATTGCAGAACTTTCCCTCATGATGATCTCCACCATAACCCTGGTCACCTCGGACAATTGTGTAATTGTGGGTTGACTAGTGGGTCCTTTGAAATGTGTAATGTGGAATGGGGATGTTTTTTTGTTCCAAATAAGTGATGGATGAGGCAAAAACCCCACGTGATTCGGGCCTATTCAGTTTGTGTACAGCAGTGTCAATCTGTGTGTTGTGTGTACTCAAATTACCGGGTTACAATAGGAGTCCACATCCTTTGCCATGGGCTGCTGTGCTACCTTGCCTCATATGCAGGACTCAGTGTGAGCATTGCCTATTGCAGTGAGCACGCTCCCAGTTACATCACCTTGCCATTTAAATCCCATTAATCTGAGGCCACACACACCATTGCCCTCCAGAGTTTGGTTAGTAACGCAGTTTGCTGATTGGGAATGCGTCCGTTTGGTAGCGGACTGCCGTGTGGGTCCGGATGCCAGTTCCGCTGATGAGCTGCTGAAGAAGAGGGTCATCATGGCTGCGAGGGACAACTGGGCCACGTACTTCGCTCGTCTCTTCCCTGCGACGGTGCGCGTGTGACACTTTCTTTGCCACTGTAGGGAGTGGTAGTGTAGTGGTTAGCGCATTGTACTCTGAACCCCAGTGTTCCCATTTCGATGCCCAAATACTATCAACATCAGTGATGAATATCTGAACGAGCTCTGGTCATTTATATTGACTCGGCCTTAAATGAGTACCTGGTGTAGTGAGTAAACAGCAGCACCAGGGTGGGGACACACAGACATGCGGACATGTGTGATGCTGGCCACTTTGCCCGCCCGCTTGCGGTGCCAACCTTGATAGGCACACGCGAACACCTCTTTATCTTATTCTTGGTTCTTTCGGTAAAGTCACGTAGAAGGGAAATAATAAAATAATACAAATTTCACATAATAAAATAAAATTCTCACGACGTTTCGGCCACAACGCAAGCAGTCGTCCTCAGGTGAAGAAACAGAGCTGTCGGAAAGATAGCGTCGTAATGGACACTGCTAAGCTTGGCAGCGTATTTTAAGCTGGGTGAGAGGAGGAGAGCGCCTTTTGTTATTTTTAATTTTTATTATTGATTATTTCCCTTCTACGTGACTTTACCGAAAGAACCAAGAATATGAATCCTTGCAGTCACGAAAAGTTTAAATCGAAACCTCTTTATCAGTTCAGTCTCTAAGGCTCAACTGCGAGCCTGGACAATCTTCGTCTGTACGTGTTGGGGTGCAGGGCAGCGCGGGCACTGAGGTACAGATGCTGGGCGTCTCCCACAAGGGGGTGAAGTTGCTGGCGCCGCACCGAGCGCGACCCTCCGATCCGCCGCAGCTGCGTGTGCTGCACAGCTACAGGTGATCAGTGATTGGCGTCAATGAATAGTGAACACTTCACAACTGCGCAGGCTTGAGCGATTGCGCTGCGCAACCCTCCCGTTGTGCTTTCACGTTGTGCCGTGTGCTGTTCGGCATGATGAAGCACATGGGGCGAAACGTCGGACATGATGTAGAACAACAAGCGGCACAACCTTAAAACACATCGGAGAGCTAATGGCCACTTAAACTAACAAAACTCAACGCTATGACATTGCCTTAAAAAAAAATCTAATATATAATAGGGGACATTTCAGGCATTGGCCCATCTTAGCAAAATCATTTCTTTAGAACTGCTTTTTGTGTTTAGTCGTCCTTTCCCCGCACCTCTGATTAGCACGGTTGGCTACGTACGGTGCAAAAGAATATACATAAATTACATTTTCCTTAGCAAGTTAAACAGCATCCAACGTGATAATGTTAATTTGATCATATTTAAGGAAGTGATTGTTTTGATTGTCAGCAATATCAGTGAGCGAGCACCTGTTGTAAGAGCCGTGCGTGGAGCTTTAATGAGTACTGGTACCCCGTGCAGCTATGCGGACGTGCTGTTTGTGACGCTGCTGGACGCAAAGACGCTGGAGTTCATGCTGTCCCGCGACAAGCTGCTTCTCTTCTCTCCCAAGGCGGCCCACGTCAAGGCCATGGTCGACCACTTCATCACCGAGCTCAAGAAGGTGCAGCACTCCTCACTCTCCGAGTGGCTGATAGAAAGTTGGGCACCACCTGCTACCATGTACCAGCATTTTAACAAACGTCTTACACGTGTTCTTATTCTTGGTTCTTTCGGTAAAGCCACGTAGAAGGGAAATAATAAAATAACAAAATATTAAACTATAAAAATTCTCACGATGTTTCGACTGTAACACAAGCAATCATCATCAGGTGTGAAATCCACAGCAAGAAAATTTGAAAAAAGTGGCGTTTTTTTCTTAACGTCAGCACCACGGACAGCGATTTGGCAGTTGGCCAGATGGACGAGTCCATCTATGTTCGGGAAAAGAGGAGGGGGGAGAGAAGAAGAAATGGAATGCGGTCTGAAAGTCACCGTAAGCGTGAACACAATCAATTAAGACCCAAAATGGTTTATCAAAAAAGTCTTATACGTGATCAAATTACCCGGAATATGCAATTATTGTGGAAGTGTAATGGGATCAGCCCATTACACTTCCACAATAATTGCACCTCCGATTTACACGTTTGGCTACGTATGGTACGAAAGAAGTTCAACATACATACGGATCTCAGAAGCTTAGCAGGATTTGTGTCTGGATAGTGTATGGAAGGGTAACCACTTTGTACAAAATAGGTTATCATAGATCTGCAGGGTTACGTGGTGTGCAGCAAAGGGCAGTGCATACATTTTTTTATTGTTGTACTGTACTTGTGCTCCCCACCTTCACTAATATGTACTAACCAGTGTGTTGAAGTATAATCGGAATAACCCCCACGTCATGCATGGCGTGGGGAGACCCTCATCCAGCAGTAGATTCACAAAAGCGCTGTCCATTTACAAACACAATGATGATCACAAATTGTCTGGTTCACAATGATCGTGTCAATCTTAATATCAGCCTGGCATTGCTAGGAATGCGTGTTGATTCAGTGTCGGGCACATTCAGACATGCTTCATTGTTGATTCTGATTTTTGCTGTTGGAGTGGCCCGGTTGTATGGTGCCTTGAGATGCGGTGTATCGAGGATGCTTTATAAATACCAGTTGTACTGCAGAACCCTTAAATGTGTTTTGTTGTTGTACCGCATGTTGTTCGGCACCATGTCCAGCGTGCAGGGGAGCTTCTGCAAACACTGAGAAGCTCCCAGGATAAAATCCTCAGAAATGCAATAAAACCCGAAAACACAATCAGAAATCAGAAATCACAAGAGCCGTAAAGCACAACTGCGAAAACCGATGTCGCTGTACTGCACAGGACTCGAACTACGTGGTCGCAGTGAGGAGCTACTCCACGGAGGACCGGAGCCTCCTCAGTTTCCACAAGGGAGACCTCATCAAGCTGCTGCCCCTGGACGGGTTGGAGCCAGGTGAGGGTCGGCGCGTTCTGTCGGTCTGTCTGGGTCTACGTCTGGCCCTCTTGTAGTCCAGCATGCTCAGCTTGCTTGTCAGCACAATGTTTTTTTTGTGTCGTCTCTGTGTTTTTTTGTTTGCTTGTGTTGCTGACGAATTGCAAAATCTGTTTGTCTTGTGTCTGCAGTATTGTGTTCGAAATGTTCATAGTTTTGATTTGCCTCTGTTATTTATCTGTAACTCTCGTGATTTTCTGCTGGGTTGTCTGCCTTTTTTTGCTGACAAGTCTACTTATTCTTCAGTGTCAGACCATTCAAATTGTGTTTGTATTTATGCTTGGGCTTGTCTTCACGTGCTATGCATATTCAGTATAGCTGTTCTTGTGAGAGATGATGTGTGTGTTAATCTTCATGGACATATAGCAGTTTGCAGGTTACATTTAAGTCACATCACATGCGTGTTTAATTTTATTTGTTAAATAAATGTTGTTAAAAAAAAACGAATGATCCCGTTTAGCCAATTGCACGGCGATTTTACAAGGGAGATCCGTGGTGCGTGAGGACGGCAACAACAAAAAACCCATCATTATTGCAGAGGACAATTACAGTCTCCTTAAGGAATGTTGCGCAGCTAACAAGCGAAATATTTAATGTTCGAAAAACAAACATGCTCAAGTAAAATACAGTAGAAAATATCAGGCACAAGTGCAAAGAAACTCAATATTTTTGTGCAATGGTGATGTAGACACGTGCAAATTAAAAAAAATTACAGTGCAAATTTGTGGGGGGAAGAGCCGCCAAGAAGAAGTTAGGTACAGCTGCAAGTATGCTGTGGTTTTTGAATCCTTTATATTAAGTTCACTTGCTTGCTTGCTTGCGCGCTTACGACCGTGCAAATCTTTAGGTCGTTTTTTAACCCACTTCCCGTGATCCAATCGAGCTGACATTTTGCACACAGACTCGTTGTGCGTGACAATTTATTTTCGTGAAATTTTTTTTCCTCAATTTTCCACTTTTTAGGATTTTTTTTTTCATATTTAATTAAAAATACCAATGTGATAAAAATGAAACTCTTACTCAAGAAAAACAGAAATGAATAATAAAATAAAACCGATGCAACGCATATAAAGGATTTATAGTGAAAAACTTTGTTTTTACGGGTTAATTTTTTGGTTTAATGGGGAAGTAAAGAGGGTGGAGTTAAGGAAGGGAACCAAGCTCTAGCTGAGCGACAAGGGTGTCCCAGAAACAGGAAGCAGCAACGGATTAGTCCTCTTTACCAAAGTTTTAGGAAATGGAGTTTTTAGTCGGAGGCTACGGGAGGGGTTTTAGAGGAACTAAGCGGTCCTTTGGGTCGTCAGCAGATTTTTTTGAAGATAACCTTTAGGATGAAGACAGCCCAGTGTGCGGTTATGTGCATTATTATAAATGCCCATTCAGTGTTACACTCCATGAATGTGTGTACATAGTTGCATGATCATGTCTAAGATTGATTTTAATTGCCAATATTAGTAACAGAGGTGCTCTTGCACGGATATGCAAGTGCATATCTATTCTTCTTACACCATGCATGTCACTCTGCGATTGCATGAGCTTACTCCACCTTGCACATAGTGCACGTATGCTTCAGAATACAGGATGCACATAATTCTAGATTCGAAGCTTTCGTGACTGCAAGCATTCATATTCTTGTGTTTTTTCGGTAAAGTCACGTAGGTAAAAATTTCAAACTAAAATTAATTAAAGTAAAATAAAAATCACGACGTTTCGGAAGCAACACAAGCTTCCGTCTTCAGGTGGAACCGTCACAGAATTGATCTCACTTGATGCAGCAATCGTGCTGTGACGGTTCCGCCTGAAGACGGAAGCTTGTGTTGCCTCCGAAACGTCGTGATTTTTATTTTACTTTTATTAATTTTAGTTTGAATTTTTTACCTACGTGACTTTACCGAGAAAACCCAAGAATAGGATGCACATACTGCTGCACAGCAGCAGATCTATCTCTGCACGTGCATCAAGCAAGCCACACAGGGTAACGATGCGCATTGTGACTCAGCCAGGTGCCCAGAGACGTCCTTCACTTTCCAATTCGTTCTCAATCTTTGCCGTCTCTCTCTGTTCCTCCTTCTCCTTGCGCTCAATCTATGTTTTTGTTCTTTTTTCTCTTCTCGCCACCCTTAACTGGAACAAACTTCCCCTCCACATTAAACAGTCACCTACGTTCACTAGTTTCCGCTCTGCACCCAAGACTCACTTAATTTCCTAGCTCACCTCACGACCCCTTAATCCCCCCCTTATAAACGCCACCGTTACTTTTTACTCCTCATATTCTCATATGGCTTTTACTCATTCCCCATTCATTAAATCCATTCATCATCACTATGAGACCTCCTTTTCCAGTGGCAAAATATAGTGATAGGTTTTTACCCTTTCAACTGGTACAAAAACTGACACCTTTATACAAGGCATCATGTTTGCAATAACCACAACACAAGCAGTCAAAATGCGAACAAAAAGAAACAACTCTGCTAACGATATGCACTACTTCAAGGACAGTGCATATCATTATCATTATAAGAGTTGTTTCTTTTTGTTTGCATTTTGACTGCTTGTGTTGTGGTTATTGCAAACATGATGCCTTGTATAAAGGTGTCAGTTTTTGTACCAGTTGAAAGGGTAAAAACCTATCACTCCATTCATCATCGTTTACTATCATCAATTTCGCTTTCACCGAATTGACACAAAGCAAATTTGCCCATTTCTTCCTCTCATCTATTTCATTCACCTCATCCCCACCATTACATTCATATGTAAAATTGTGATTTATTTTTTGTAAAGCGCCTTAATTAAGGCGCTATATGAATTCCTTGAAGATAAGATGAGATTATCTCACACTGCAGAACGATTTTGCTCCATGGCCATCCTCGAATCCATGGAGGTCTGCGATTAAACAGGAGGAATTATAGAGATCGTCTGTCACATGCTGACAACAGGCTCCTAACATGCTGCTCATATATTGGAGTACAAAACAGGCTATGATATAGCACTCGTAACTCCGAGTAAATGGCAGAGGAATGACATCGGGTATTAATAAATTCACGAGAAATCTTACGAGCCGTCAGAACCACTGTTAAGTTGGTGCTCTCTAAATGTTTTGTGGACCTTCGTATGTCCGTTTTCTCTGTTTATTAATGTGTGTGTGTGTCAATATTTATCTTCTGTTCAGCTGAATCCTGTGAGAGGAGACGCTGCTTAAGGGAACTGGAGATGAATGATGTTTTTTTGATCCTCAATCACCCCTTGATACCCCAGCCCCATCCCCACCACTCCCTTTCCTCCGTCCACTTTTCTGGCGAGTGGCACAGTGTGTGTGTCAGTCGTCACACAGGCGATTATAAGCTGCCTTGCACAAGCAATTGAACAGTTGGTCATTGCGTTTTTACTCTTGTTAGCAAGCACAGGCTTGTACATCAATGCAGATCCCGATGGGCATTTTACAACTGTGGAACATCTATATATATAGACTACAGATAGCATATGCAATGTCTGTCCATGTGGCTCACAGATGATATTTTTTTCTAATCAATGGCATGCAACTATAACATTCTCTTCCGCAAGACAACAAAGTAAGCAGCGATAGCTTTTGAGAAATGTCAATTACAAGTTATCCATATAACAAGTAAGTGCTTCACAAAAACATGTGGACAGTTTAATGTTGAAAAACAAGTGGTTTTGTTCTGCTTAATCTTACAAATCTGGCAAGGTAGACACTTGACCTCCAAGGTCATTTCTTATAGTGTCTTCCTCTTGGTCAACGACCTCTGGGTGCCACTGCAATGCCTGTCTTGTTAACCTGTCACCTTTTGGAGAAAGGGAATAACCTGGGGGTTCAATAAAACATATTTTTGAGATCTGGTTCAGGAGCATAGCGTAGATATTTTCCACCACTGAGCTACACGGCCACCAATTCCTTCCTGATTCCCGTACTTTGACCCCACCTACTGAGCCTTCCACCATGCCGCTGCCTTGCCTTGCAGGCGTCTGGTACGGCTGCCTTGTCAGGAAAAGGGTGGTTTTGCTGGAGGGATGTAAGCGAAACGCCCCTGACTTCGGTGGGTTAGAAGGCGGGGAGGAGGCGGGGGGCATGGGAGTGCTGGTGGTGTTGTGTGCAGGGTTTGGCTGATGCGAAAGATCCCTCCCTTTTCCCTCCCCCTTCCCTCCCCCTCACCCAATGACGTTCCCTCCTACAGTTTTCCATCCTGTTGTCATTATTGTTGCTGTCCTTGTGTTTTTTTCTTCCCTGGCCATTCCTGGAGCATGATTTTCTGCATGAATTTGAAGTGCAATCTTTGTTTTGTTGGTCTTTGTGAACAATTGTGAAACTCTGTGATGCTGCTCCCCACACAGACTCCCACTGACCCACACCCTAACACACATGTGCAGTCATATGCTGTGTTTGTAGGTGTGTATGGGCCAGTCTGAGGTGGTGCTGTGGAATTTACAGTGTAGCAACCCAAGTTCAATTCTCGCCCTAATTATTAAAAAAACAGAGGCACTTGGTCTCTAAGCCTGGCCCTGGCTTTGGCCACTGACCACTGGGGAGACGAATGTGGCTGGGCATGTGTGGTACTTGCTCCACTGCTGTTACGTGATCTTTTCTGGTTTTAATAGGTGGCAACAAACATTGCCCAGAGCCTATGAGGTGAAAAGAGGAAGCTTTCTTAGGGAAGAGGGGAGCATAGTCAGGAGGTTGTGGGCATCTGTGGTTCCACATGAATTGCAGTTCTATGGAAAATTTCACGTTGTTTGTAGACGGACCATTTCACATAATGCAATGATCTTTTTGAACCTTTGTGTATTTCTTCAGAAAACATAGTTGGCTGTCCCATAGGAACTATTTATGCTAAAATAAAAAGTACAATTTTACTAAATGGTTCGCATCAGAGGATAATACAGCAATATACCTCATTGTACTGTACTGCTATGTCCCCACATCTATGTTCTCTGCCTTCATCAACCTGCACTGACCAGCATGGAGAAATATGGCCAAATTATCCCTACGACCCAAATCTAGGTCTAGATTGAAAACTCATTTCCTGCGAACTGCTCTTTGTGCTTAGTTTGTTGTCCTTTCCCTGCACCTCCAATTAGCGCAGTTGGCTACGTACGCTATGAAAGAAGTTCAACATATATATATAGTGTGGGCAGGCCTCATCCACCAAGGAATTAACAATAGGGCTCTATATACTGTATATATATAATTGCACCAGCTTTGGAGGCACACACTAGTCATCCTATAATCTTGAGGTGGGGTTTGAGGATCATGAAATGGTGTCACCTGCTTGACATTCAACCACCCATCCGAGCTCTATTCTGGCTACAATCTGCTTAATTTACAAGATCTGACAAGATTGGGCACATTCTGGATGATTTGGTCATGTACAAATACACCACAGTAATTATATCAATAACTGTGGTCGTAAATTTGACACAGATAAGAGGATGTATGAGCGTATAGGTTTCACTCACCAGGTTTTATTTTTTGTCTTCCTGGGGTACATGAATCAGTAAATTAACATCTCTAGCTCGGGATTTATTTTAATCATACACGGTTATCGATTTTTTTTATGTCTACGATTGTAAAATTAAAAAGGTTCCAATAGTTCGATTAGCAGTCAATGATACACAATCTGGGAGATTTCACTGCACTTCCTCAGCGCATTTGTCGCATGTTGCAGAGGTTCGTGGTTCGAGCCCAGCGGCCGCCCTGGTTAACACTGCTGCTGTTTGAAAGAAGAACACGTGTTGCTTGATTCACTTAACAGTAAACATTAAAGAGATTTTATATCGTTATTCACGAAACAATGGCCGTGTGCTTGCGTTCTGATTCAAATTTGAAAATAATTAACCACAAATTAAATGAATTTGGTAAAGCCACGTAGCAACATTGCACCTATTGTAAATCCACTGCAGACTATAATTGTCGGTGAAACACAGCGTCTTCATTGTAACCTTGCGCTATAATAATTGCGCCAACATCAAATTGACTAATGATTTGATTTATGGTCACCGATTACACTTGTCTCGGCCTTCCTCACCATCTGACTTGCACCGTGAGCATGAGGCTTTTGTCTCTACCTTATGAAGGCATTGTGAACTATATTTTTCGTTGTCTTTTGAGATTTATCCAAATCTTCAAGCCCGTGCACCCTACTCTCCCACTCGCAATGCAAGCAATGACTCGCTGCCCGTGTTGCTGGTCTAGTTATTCGATGTTAATCTGGAAAAAGAAGATGTTACGTGATGTCTATACTCTTTGGCAGAGCCTGCCAGTTGCCAGGATATCAACTTCCCTATTGTGATTCCAAAGGCTCTTTCGAAAACTCGTAGAGAATAGGTAGAATGAGTAGCCTGAAAACAAACTGTACGGTCACAGTAAGTCGAAGAAGCTAATCAGGGTGTGCTTGATTCGGCCAGTTACAAACCAATCAGACAAACATATTCTTAGGTTTTTTCGGTAAAGTCACGTAGGTAAAACATCAAAATTAATTGTGATGTTTTACCTAAGAATATGAATCCTTGCAGTCACGAAAGCTTCAAATCTAGAATCAGACAAACCTTGGAGTGGTTGCCACCTGCCATTGTTAACAAACCAGCCATTCATTCTCTCCCATTATTAATACACCATCCACTGAATCCATGTCTATGTGTAAATAAACCAGCTACCGCTTTGATAACAAAGAAAACTACCGGAGATATTTTCCTTCTCATTATTAGCTGTGGCGTTCCCGATTGTGATGACTCATTTGTCTGCACAATGTGTTGGAGGCTAAACCCACAGCAGCCCAAGCTAGCGCCAGCGCCTTGTCATAGGTCGGATGGTTCCTGCTGACGCTGCGTGTGCGTTCGTTTCGCCGGTGGCGGGGCATCCAGGCTGGCGCTTTGGCATGAGGAACGGGCGCTCGGGGCTCTTCCCTGCTGAGTACGTGACACCGGCCGCTCCACCGGAATACGAGCATCTGTCTGACCGGCCTACAGGCGCGCTTAGTGCTGCCGGGAGCAACGTGGCCGATCTCGACCGTGGAACTGAGGTCTGGACACTCACAAGTTCACACACACACACCATCTCGGCAGAAAACTATGGTGCTAAGTGGGTGGTAAGGTAAAGGTCCAGCCCTGCAATAATTTGCTCAAGCCACTGTTGGTGGAAGGGCTTACACTAGATAGATATCTATAGAGCTCCTCTATCTGGTATGTTGGCCTACTCTTCCAGGCTGGCCAGACGTGTTGGAAGTGGTAGCAGTACCCACACTTTATCCCCACCTAGACCCCATAATATTGTCATGCAGGTGGGTGTGTTAAATACAAAACGGCTCCATCTCTGCATCGTCCACTAACCCGTCTGCACGTTTCTGGATTACTGGCGTGCGCCTAAATTCTGCGCACTAATTAGTGATCGGTATTAATGAATACTGCGTATATTTTCACAGTTGAACTGTGTGGCTCTCAGATATGTTTTGGGTTGTCCGAGTTTTATCACGCCACTATATATTTGTTGGGTGGGACAAATTGACGTGACGAGCACGGAGAGTTCTCTGTTCGACAAACTGATGCCGGCAAATACTTAACGCTCAGAGAATGAATTGCTAAACAATTGGTATATTTTTTATGTGCACAGACATCGTCAGTGGCCAGCGAGTACACGGACAGCCTGGATGACTGCATGAGCGTTGCCTCGGAAGACGGAGGCTACACGATGCTCGATTTCGCCAAGAAGTTCTTCCGAGAGGCACAGGCAAACCAGTAAGTGCGTCGCCCAGTCTCGATGACCACTGGCCTTGTAGGGCTGGGTTGGCTTCCGTGGGTGTGGGTTAAGCTCACCTCCAAAACACAGTCTCATGGCACCGTGGCTGCATGTGCACACAAGGCGCAGCTAGTGCCAAAGCCACATTTTCACATTGCGTTCACTGCATTTGCAATTTTATGCACACGTGCATGAGCAGAAGTAAGTGCAGTTCCTGCAACAATGGACCTTTGAGTTGAGACCACTACTACCATGGTCACTGTTCCTGTGAATGTCATTCGTTGATTCCTCCACCCTTGTTGAGGACCTGGTCTACCAGACTCTTTTATCTCATCCACACTGTTTTAGAAGATCAAGTTCTTCTAAACTTTTTTCCAAGTTTTTTTTCCCAACCGTGCTTTGTTCAACAAACATATTAACGCTTATCTATTCCTCCTTCATTAGTCCTGTATTTCATTGGACACCTGCGTTTTGGACATTTGGGGCCTGTGATTAGCAACTGTGCAAAAAAAAAACAAGAGAGTACTGTCATTAACGTTGTGAATCTGTTTTTCTGATTTGTAAGAAAGTACTGAATTATCTTTTCGTGTGTTTTTTTACTTTAGTCTGCATTACTTGACATTTGCAGATGAACACAAAGTTATTTAATCATATTCTCAAACACAACAGCGTTGTTTGTGTCATCTGGTTTAGACTTAACATCTTCCTTGGACAACATAGCCATTAATTTTATTGGTTATGATTATATTGTGTTATGAATTATATAATTTTCATTAAACTAGGACCCATATATTAACATCACGGACATTTGTTCAAGCAAGCCTGACTCTGCGGAGGCACTGTATGTCGAAATTGGTCCAGAGTTTTCCTATATTGAACCAATGCTGCTGAAATTACGTATTCCCAGAAGGCCATTTTGTTGACAGGAAGTGTAAAAAAGAATGGTCTTGTCATATGGAGAGACAGATATATGGAGGAGATATATTGTCCGATTATCCTTTGTCTTGTTTTATCCTTGAATGTGCATGTCAGAGCTTGATCAGCCATGCTAATTGGTTCGATGTGGCATTGATTGACAATGCAGTTTTATTGATTTCCACTTATTTTTGTCATACACAAACTCTTAAAAAATACATGCCACATTGTGATTCGCTCACAGAAATGGAGCGCGTGGAAAACTGCGGAAAGAAAAGGCTCCCACGGATCCCTCCGAGATGGTCAAGTACACCAAGGTAAGGCGACCATCATCGATTCACAAGGTCCCCTCCAATCAAACAACTTCAAATCGAGATGCCTTCAGCAGGTTTTACTAATTTGATCCAAGTCACTATTTAAAAGTAGAAGCAGTTTGAAATGCACGTATTTATTAACATATCATATTATGGTCGTTAAAAAGTGGGATTGGTTAAAACTCACATTACCTTACAAACCCCAGCAGAAAGTGTCCACAGTATATTAACAGCAGCTGGGTTTAGCCACCAAATAAATGTTAAAAAGTGGCGATCATTGGTTTGCCCTCCCTACAAACCGCATCGACTCCACAATGAGGCACGCTGGAGGCTTCTTAAACAAGGTCATGCCTTCTCTGGCCGACAACCGTCCCCATCAACTGGAAACCAAATTGTGAAAGTCAGGCCAGGATCTCGTGCGAATGACCGGACCACATCCATGAATTGCCTCCAAGGCATCAATGCAATGTTGGACACTTACGTGGGAAGATTCCCCATAATGAGAATCCATTGCCAATCTTAGCAACTTGGCATCTTCATTTTCACCAATCCCAGCATGGGGCTCAATCATATTTAGGCTTCTCTTGAGGTCGGACTGCACGGTGATGGGTACATTGGCTTTATTAACGTGTCAGAATCACTGTGTTGTGCATAAGGAGTAAACATTATATAAAGCTGAGGTTTTGTCATTGCGTTGGGTTGAAGCCGAGTTGCAGCTGCAGGAAAGAAGCTGGCTTTGAGCACAGTCATATTCATGTGAATGCTAGTATAGGGTCATAGTGATCTGTGTCTTCTATCTGTGTCCAGTCTCCCATCCAGGAGTCCCTGATTCACTCACAAGACCCCAAGTTCAACAAGCTGGCTGTGGAGGCCTTCCTTGGTAGGTGAACTTCCTACCACATACCTGTAGTTAAGTTTAGACTTACAACTTTTGTGACTGCAGGAATTCATATTGTTGGTTATTTCGGTAAAGTCACGTAAATAGAAAACAAAAAAATAAAAAATGATAATAAAATGAAAAATAATAAGATTAAAATTTTAAAATATAAAAAAATAATAAAAGCAAAAAACCCACGACGTTTCGATTGCAACACAAGCGGTCTTCATCAGGCAGAGAGAAAAGAGGGGGCAAGACTCCAAATGTAGCTGCTTATAAGGGTTCCAAAGGGAGTGGGCGCGTGAAAGGGATGCGCAGTGATTGCTGAGTTTAAAACCGTCGTCTCAGATGAAATTGGAAAGATGCCATCAACCACTTTGGGTCATGACTTCACTTTGTGTTTCCTTGTCAACCTCTACCGTCAGCAGTGTGGATGGGTGTAGCGAGGTGCAATTCCCCCCCTCCCATCTCTACCCCCCCCTCATCTCTGCCCCACCCCCTCTCTCTCCCCCTGTCTCTGCCACATTCCTCCCCCCCATTGTCTGACTAGCTGCCCCGCCCACGCTGTTTGCGCTGCACAAGCTCACCTCCACCCCCTTTGTGTTGCTCCTGAAGCTCGTGTTGCTTGGGCAGCTCTTCCCCCCACCAACTCACTTTGGAACCCTCATAAGCAGATACATCTGGAGGCTTGCCCCCTTTTTTCTCTCCGCCTGATGAAGACCGCTTGTGTTGCGATCGAAACGTCGTGGGTTTTTTGCTTTTATTTTTTTCTATTTATTATTTTTATTATATATTTGTTTATCTTTTATTTTTCGTTTATTTACATTTTAGATGTTTTCGATTTACGTGACTTCACCGAAAGACGCAAGAATTTGTAGTTTAGTCACAGACGTTTATTTAAAATTGAGAAAAATTATCCATTTTGTCGTGGAGATCTGGATAACTATGCATATGCACCTAATGACATACAGAGCACACACACAAGTTATTGGAACCCCTTTTTTCCCTGTGAATATTGTGGAGTGGGTTTGGCCTAAATTTACAATTATAAAATTATGAATAAGACTTACAAGATGAGGAAACCCCCATGTTCCATATGGCCAACTCATGTTTATGGTGCCAAACTGTGGTAATGATAAATGTGTGTCTGTGTCTCATTCTCCACTCATTTCCACCCCAGCTGTGATGAAGTTCATGGGTGACTACCCACTGAAGGGCCAGGGGGAGGTGGACAGTGTCTTCTCCCTACTCAAGGTGAGATGCATGACGCAGATGAGCTTGGCGTTTTCACAGCATCCAGTGAGCAAAGTGTCACACGGTGATAGCAGCTCTCTTGGCAAGAACCAAATTGACAATGATTTATACAAACTTATTTAGTGAATTAAACAAGATGGTTTTAAGGTGTTGGACATGCCATGGGTTTCTGGTCTTCATTATCCTTTCCAAGTGCTGTGATCATTCCTCTTGGTTGTGGAAGTATTGTTTTGTTCAACTTAACCCTTTTCATATTCTTGGTTCTTTCGGTAAAGTCACGTAGAAGGGAAATAATAAAATAAAATAAAAATAAATTTTATGTTATTTTATTATTTATAAAAATAAAAATTCTTTTATTTTATTATTTCCCTTCTACGTGACTTTACCGATAAATAATATTATTTTATTATTTCCATTCTGCGTGACTTTCCCGAAAGAACCAAGAATATGAATCCCTGCAGTCACGAAAGCTTTAATTTGAAATTTAACCATTTTCATTTGAGGCCATCAGGAGCAGGTTAGTTTTTTTAATAAAGTGGGATTTATGGTCACCATATCCTCCACCATTTTGGTAAATTTCTTCCATCCCAATCTACCTTAGTTGTATTTTAACACTTATCTACAGTCTTACATACAGTCAGCCAATGCCTTTCAAGCATTTGCTCTTTCAAACATTATCAATCCTGTAACTGTGGTATCCATTCCATATTCCTATGTCAGGGAGCAGTTTGTCTCAGGCAAAAATATTTGAAATCTTCTGAGTGGTGCATCTTAATAAGTCGTTTGTACTTTACCCATTTCGTGATAATGAATTAAATGTGATGTGGATTTTAACGTATGCTCTTGTGATTGCAAGCACAATGCTCACAATTATCCTGAAACTATGTCACACAAATGTACATGAATTGTTTGGTTGGTCACTGGAAAATTCGCTTGAACTTCAGACCTGACCAATGGGGCTAGCTAGCCAGTGTTTTTGAGGACAGCTGGTATAAAAAAATACAAATGTACAGTTTTAGCAGTGTGTGACGTCATATGTGTTTGCCTTTTCATAAGCCGAAGCCATGGTGATCTCACCAAATCTACAGGCCGTAGCTGTCTTGTTTGAGGCTCAAATGAGGGCCTGGTCTGGTGATATCAAGCCCTGTGCTGTGCCGTATGTTTCCAGTTCAGTGAGAATCAGCCGGAGATGCGCGATGAGATTTACTGCCACATCGTGAAGCAGATCACCAGCAACAAGAGTCCCAAGCCGTACGTGACACCATAACATGACGACATTATCATCTTTCATCGGCGAATAAAAGCCAAATATTTCTACCACAATGCAACGTTTTGTATAAAGGCATCTGTGGCTAACTGCTTTAACCATGTTTGGTGATTTCTCTCTTACCTTGCACCATTTTATTGTCAGAATAAGCAGAAAGTTCAACTTACGGTGTTTCATGCAAACAGTCCTGGTGTATAAGTTACATTATCCTGGCATGTCTGATTTAAGCATATTTTACAATGTACCTGATAGCAGGATTGGCTAATAAATTAACGTATCTGTTTACACTGAAAATTGTTCCGTTTAAATATATCCATGTTTGGGAGATTAAAATGCATTGCCCGGCAAGCTTCCCCAAAGGGCATGAACACAATGTAAAGTGTCTGCGACGACATCTCGAAATGGCTTACGGAATGTTACCTGTAGTATTTACCGGCACGGCTGCCAGTCTCGAACTGTCTTACCTCTGAAACAAGCCCCAAATGTTCAACCCGCTTGGCCACGTCGCCATCCACCGGAGCACCTTCCATGCTAACATATCAGAGGTCGCAAACGGGTTTTGATTCCTTACCCGTACCCGTACCCGGCCGCACCAGGGTCGCAAATGGGTACCCGTACCCTACCCGTACCCGTACCCTACCCGAAATGAGTGACAAACGGTTACTCACCAGTGACTCACGGCCTACCTGTACCCGTACCTGTACCCGGCCGCACCAGGGTCGCAAACGGCTACCCGTACCCGGCCGGGTACGGGTAGCCGGGTATCGGGTAGGGTACGGGTATCGGTTACCCGGTTGCGACCTCTGTGACATATTCGTATCGGTTTTAACATTGCTTCGCTCTTCCCCTCTGGTCCGTGTGCAGGGACAGCTGCCATCGGGGCTGGAGGCTGCTGTACATTGTGACGGCGTACAGCAAGTGCTCCGACAACCTGAAGCCGTACTTGCTGCGTTACCTCCGCGAGGTGGCCAACGACAGCAAGGCCAGCTTCCAGGGTGAATGCAGCGAGAGGAGCAAACCGGCTCGGTCACTTAACTTTAACAATCATTATCGCCGTTAATGTGTACATGGTTGTCTTCGCCAGTCAGTGCAGTCTAATGATAATGTTATCATGCTTACAATGAAAAGGGCATTCTTCTGTAACTTTCTTCCTTATATTTGTGGTGACAGGCCAGTTGACCTGCGTACTATCAATTGGCGTTTGTACTTTAAATTATTATAACATTTTTTTTTCATCATTGACGAATTTGGTTTAATATGGATACAATAAATGTATTCCTGCTAAAAACATCATTGCAAGCATCACAATGAAATCATCATCAAATATGTATATATTATTGTCAGAAACATCACAGTGTACAATCTACAATTGGAGGAAGCTTTCCATGTGTTGATATCACTGCCTCCAGTTCATGTTATTAGCTGATTAGGTATTCTATATTTAACCAGAAAATAGCCCATTCAAAACATGATCTCTTTATCATGGAAGACTTAGATAACCATAGCTAAGTTACTATTCAAAATGTAGTCAATGGTATTTTTACAATAGTGGGTATGTTGGTTAATATTGGGTCGCAGGGTGAGGCAGTGGTAACACTCAGGCCACACCACAGAAAAGAGGGCTTTGGTTCAATTCCCAACTTGGGCGCCTATCTGGGTCCTCCGGTTTCCTCCCATAGGTCAAGATAATTGTTTAGTGTTTCCCGGTGAGTAGTCTTGTGGTATGGTAACTGTCTCTCTTTGTCCATAATAGAGGTTTTTAGATTTGATCGCATAAATATAAATGTGGCGGGTGGTGGCGGGTTTAACGCGACATTTACATTTACACGATCTAACCCAAAAACCTCTTTTATGGATAATATTGTTCACGAAAACCTATGTGTTAAACTGTCTCTGTTTGTGTATGGCAACAATTATTACCCATTTTCCCCTGGCACACCAAAACTGAGCCAGCACAGGACCCTCACGTTACAGGTGATATTCCACTGCCTATTTGCTGTAACGAGCCGGAACCAAACCATGAGACGCTGGCCTCTCAAGGCATCTGAAACTGACTCTGGGCCATGCAGGTCCAGGGGTGGGGCTATTGATGTGCTCAGTAGATCAGTACGCTATGAGGACACGGTATCATCTACGCATATCACCTGATATTCCGTGGCATGGCTCAGCATCCGTGGTCGAAGAACAATCTGGTGCCTCATGAGTCATGCTAAGTTGGCTTGCCACGTTCCCAGTACAGCTCTGTTTTACAGTGGAAAACCAGGTATGCATGTTGCCTTTAGAGTGGTGGCTTCCCCTCCGACCTGGCCTCACGTGCGCACCGTGTATGCATTGCTGCTGTCTCGGCAGGGATGGCGCGAGTGTGCGAGCAGCACCTGCGGCGCACGCTGCAGATGGGCGGGCGCACTCACCTGCCGTCCAGCATGGAGCTCAAGGCCTTGGTGGTAACGATCAGACACCCTTGCACACACAAGAAGAAGGGCGTGCGGCGTGCGAGTGAGTGAGTAAGTGAATGATTGAGTAAGGGAGCAAACCACTCACTTGCACAGCTGATGCAAGCAATCGCGTAGCTATCAATTGTGCAGGGCATGCAACTGCACTGTCGCGCACGGCTTGGAGGTGCCCAAGACACTGCGCTATGATGAGGGGGGGGGGGGGAATTTGACAGGGGGCCCCATTTCATGTCATTCTTGCACCAGGTCTCATGCCAAACATGCTACGCCACTGAACTGAATAGACTGGTTGTGTTAGGTATATCTTTGAAGAATATCAGGCAATGAATGGTCTTTCATGTGACTTCCTTGGCATGCCACGATATGATGTACAACTATTATGTCAAAAGGCAGATGCAGATTAAGAAAAAAAACACGTATTTCTGTGCATTAATGGTTATGATTAATGAAAGAGCATGCAAACTGAGCTTGCCAGATGGATCAGAGATCAGAGCACTGAGTTGGCACAGCTGGGAGCTTGGGCTCAATTCGGCGTCGGTGCGTGTGATAATTAAGATTTTCAAGTGTAGTGCGTCGATGGGCTCAGCATGTTCACCAATTACGATATATATGTAATGATTAAAGTTGATTTTGCACATTGCTTGGAAAAATTGCTCACGTGCGATGTTAAAATATCGGTATTACTGCCAGGCAATGAATGTTACTCTCACTAGCAGGGTGAGTGGGAAAGCGTGTGGACCAGAGTTCACTTGAAAGGATCTTAGAAGTACTGATGTAATATTGGCCTCGTTGGGCTCTCTGCTCTGCAGCATATTTGAATAGATTATTTGTCTCTTGACATGACACTAATATCACCTTGAAGATCAAGTTGGGGAAAATATATTTGTTAATAATGTGAACGTATACAAAAAATAAGCATGTAGTGTCTCCACTGATCCCAGCTGATAGAGATACTCCTTAATGACTTGATCTACATTCATTCTCATTCTCCACAAATAAATACAATTCTTTTTTATTCCCATCATCGACCTACTGTCCAGTTTGCTTGCTCAATCAAATGCTGTCGAATTGTATTAGTCTGGGAAGCTAATAGGCTGCTATCCTAACACATATTTTATTGAAATGTGGAGACAGAATGGAGTTTTGCTAAAATATGATTTGTACCCATAATGCTCTCAACAATGCATGGTTTTGTTTATGATATTTGTCCTGTCTTGGTGCCTTGCATGGTGTGGTGGTGGCACCCAGTCGCTGCCACGCCTCACCCTGTATGTGTGTATGTGTTCAGGCCGGGAGAAACTCCAAGCGGCAGCTCATCCTCCTCCCAGGAGCCATTGAGCGCCACGTGAAAATCAAGACCAATTCGGTGAGTGTGTGGCACCATCACCATGGGGAAACAGGAGCAACAAGAACACACACAACTACAGCATGAGATACCCCCATTATAGAGATAACATTTGTGATATCATTTATTTATCTATCCAGGAAAGCCTCACTGACCAGTCACCTGAAATTCACCTAATCTCAGTAGATCTCAGAAGCGAAACAGTATTGATCTCTATTATGGAAGTATTGATCTGTGTGTGGATGGGCATATGGGGTTTTTGTAGGCTACTGCCATGTTTACGTGGTGGGCAGTAGAAGGCAGTGCAGAAAAATTAACCCGTAAAAACAAAGGTTTTCACCATAAATCCTTTATATGCGTGGCGGCTAGAGTCCTCTCGTCCTCTGGCTTGAGATGGCTGCCACCTATGGGTCAGATGATTGCCTGCCACCATTAAGCAATTGGTAATTAAATATAATTAATTTTTTCCTAAAATTTGGAAAAAAAATTTCACGAAAATAAATTGTCACGCACAACGAGTCTGTGTGCAAAATGTCAGCTCGATTGGATCACGGGAAGTGGGTTAAAAAACGACCGAAAGATTTGCACGGTCGTAAGCGCGCAAGCAAGCAAGCAAGTGAACTTAATATAAAGGATTTAAAAATACATTGTTATACTGGCCTGTTATGCTCCAATGTCTATGTTCACCGCCTTCAGCATTCCACACCTAGCAGTTAATTGTCTCCCGCAACATGTACGGCGTAGGGGGGCCCTCATCCAGAAGTGGATGAACAAAATATCTGTGAATTTGCAATGCATTGGGATGTCTGATTATTCAATTTTAAAAAGCGTTTTGTGCGTGGAAATAAACCAGAGTAGCTGGGGGAGATGTGCACACGAAAGGGAATGACACTCATAGGTCCACACGACTATCCCACGTGTTGTACTGCCACCTCCTCGCTACCAGTCTATCGGTGATTGGAGTCTCACAATTCTACATCATCCACATAAAAAATAGTTCCCTATCTCCACATATAAATACAATGTTTGGGGCTTATCGGCCGATTGGCTTTTCAGACCAATATTAACCAGCAGCATTTGTGTAAGCAGGTACCGGTTTCATTAATTGCCGTTGGTTTAAGGAATGCATTATGGCTAGAATGAAGTAATAACTAAGGAATAGTCTGGATATGATAGCTTATTAACTAAAGAATACAACCTGGCTTTAATAACGTAATGACTAGGAAGATCACTGTATTTAATAACTTAAGAACTAAAGGGCATAAACAGAAGTTGTTCACTCTCACTTGCGTTGCTTTTAATATGTTAGTTCATCACGGCGTAAATATCGTTGAAGGTGGGAAAAAAACTTCCCTAATGAGTGATAGCCAAAGACATGTTCATTGGCGCAGCAATACATACATATTATAACCAAAGCACAACACGAAGGCATCTATGCTGAGATCCTGGGATGAAATCGTAGCTCTGACCTAAGCTAAAAGAAAAATCAGGGTCTCAAGTGTAAAGCATTTTATGGACTGCAACCAAGTCATCGATGTTTATTCAAAAAATCCCATAATATTAACATTTATTAGTACATGTATTCAAGCTTGTTTGACTCTGGTTTGTGTTATGGGTAAAGAGTGAGTCGCACTTTTCACAATTACACACTTGAATCAGAGGATGTGGTAAGGTAAAGAGATTAGAAAGTTGTCTAGTTAAGATCAAAACTTGAACTGTGATCATCGTCTTGTCAAATAACATTTTGTTTTGTAGAAGAAAAACAATATTGAGATTTGTGCTAAAATGCAGAGTGCATTGCAGTGGTTGGTGCACATGAATTTAGTGAAAAATGATAAATGACTCCTACAAGGGAAGGTGTTTAAATGTCCACTCATCCCAAAGGTGTGCCACAGTGTACATTGCATCAGTCATAATAATAATAATAATCATTTTTCATAATCAACGTTTTTGGGTTAGATCGTGTTATTTATAAATGTGTCGTAACCCTCCACCACCCGACACGGCCAATCAGCAAAAAAGTGTCACGTTGACAAAAGACAAATAATTTACTGCTTTAGCCAACCAGTGTGTTGAAGCGTGAAACCACAACATTCACAATTTTTGAGTACGACGTTTCGCTGGTAATTGCATCCAGCATCATCGGGCAATTCACCAAATCGAGGGCATGGCTATGGACGGCAGACAGACAGACAAATAATCCCTGGTGGGCAGTGTGGAACTGTTGTTCCTGCCTGTATCAGATTCGTAAACTTTACATCTTTATTTTACAAAATGAACAGCTTTTTCTCAGCTACCCCAGGTGGGACTCGAACCCACAATCCCTGGCTTAGGAGGCCAGTGCCTTATCCATTAGGCTACTGGGGCTACATTTAGCATGATGAAAATCTGGCTTATGTACAGAATTCTTAAACAGCATGTCAATAATTTTAAAAATGGATATGTATTTTCCCCTTTCATCCCCTCCGCTTTATCAATGTTGATAATTGTCACCAAAGTATTCTGATTTAAAACTCTCTTCTGAAGGCACAGTGGCATGATGTTTTCCATTATCAGATTCGTAAACTTAGTGGATTGACCACATGTGGTATAAATATTCACCTTACAAAATGCACATTAGCTGCTCAGCTACCCCAGGTGAGACTCACACCCACGCTCCCTGGCTTAGGAGTGCCAGTGCCTTATCCATTAGGCCACTGGGGCTACATGCTGCGTGATGAAAATCTTGCTCATGTACAGACTTATTAAATATACTCACAATTATTATACAAATGGATACGTTTTTTCCAGTTTCATCCTCTGCTTTATCAATATTGATACTGGTAGGAACCTCCTGGTTACACCAGCCCACAGGGGATTATTGTGTCTGTCCGTCCGTCGTGCAAGGAGGGGCTGGGTGGGGATGGAGGGGCTGGGTGGGGAGGGTGGGGAGGGGCTGGGTGGGGAGGGGAGGGTGGGGAGGGAGGGTGGGTGGGGAGGGGCGGGAGGGGTGGAGCTGGTCACCCCGTGGTGCCCTTATAAAACTCAACGTTTAACCTACTCACGCCGGCTTGTGCCCGCCCTCACAGTCGGGCATATTTGCGGAATACACCACGCCGCCGTTGACCCTGGCCATTGACCGAGCAACCCAACGTTCCTATCAGCTCCCTCCGCAGGAATGTGTTTTTTAAAACTCTCTTCTGCAGGCACAGTGCCACATTCGCTTCTCATTGTCAGATTCATACACTTGACATCTTGATGTTATAAAAAGAGCAACTCTATCTCAGCCACCCCAGGTGGGACTCGAATTCACAATCCCTGGCTTAGGAGGCCAGTACCTTATCTATTAGGCCACTGAGGCTACATGTTGCACAATGAAAATTTGGCTTATGTACAGATTTCTTAAACAACCGGACAATAATTATAAAAATGAATATGTATTTTCCCCTTTTGTCCTCTATACTTTATAAATGTTGATACAGGTAGAACCAACAGTTCCACACGGCCCACCAGGGATTATTTGTCTGTCTGTCGTGCATGGCCCCGCCCCACCAGAGCCCTCCCATTGGCTCGGGAGCGCCGACCAATGGGAGCGGTGGGTTGGGGTTGGTAGAGGGGGGGGGGGGGGTTCGTGGTGGGGGGGGGGCACCGCCGCGACTCGGGCCAATGAGGAGATGGGCGATGTTTCATTCACAAAATGGAACTTGGGGAGGGTGGCTCCATTCATAAAATGGAAGCCTTGAAAATAATAAAGCGGATCTTTTTGCCTCGTGTTTCTTTCAAAATTCCCAGCCTTAAGGTGATTCCGTCTGTTCAAAAAAGCGAACGTATTCCTTGTAAAAGATCAAATAAATTAATGCATTTCTAGGTTAACATGAAGCATATAAATTAACCCTCCCTCCCCATAAAAAAACACTTTACGGAGTATTATATGACAATGCATAATACAGGTAGGAACAACAGGTTCCACAAAGCCCACCAGGGATTATTTGTCTGTCGTGCATATTTGTCTGTCGTGCACGAATGCGCTGTCTCCAACCAAGTTCCTACCTGCCCACTCCGAAGGAATTGGCACCAACGTCCACTGATTTAAAACTATCTTATTTTGGCACAGTGCCATTTTGGGTGTTCATTATCAGATTCGTAAACTTGACATCTTGATGTTACAAAATGAACAGCTTTTTCTCAGCTACCCCAGGTGGGACTCGAACCCACAATCCCTGGCTTAGGAGGCCAGTGCCTTATCCATTAGGCCACTGGGGCTACATGTAGCACGATGCAAACCTTGCGCATGTGCAGACTTCTTAAATGAACTCACAATCATGATGTAAATCGTTACTCCTCTTCCCCTTTTTTAGGTTGATAATTGTCACCACAGGGCACTGATTTCAAGCGCTCTTGTGTCGTCACAGTGAAATTACGCTTTTCATTATCAGATTTGTTAAGTTCGTGTAATGACCACGTGTTGAAAGAATATTTACGTAAAAAAAAAGATCAGCATTTCCTATTCATCTGCCCCAGGTGGGACTCGAAACCACAATCCCTGGCTTAGGAGGCCAGTGCCTTATCCATTAGGCCACTGGGGCTACATGCTGTGTGATGAAAATCTTGCTCATGTGCAGACATTTTCAATGAACTCACAATAATTATCAAAATGGATATGTATTTTCCCCTTTCGTCCTCTGCTTTATCAATGTTGATAATTGTCACCAACGTCCACTGATTTAAAAACTATCTTCTAAAGGCACAGTGGCATGATGTTTTACATTCTCAGATTCATAAACCTAGTGCAATGACCACATGTTGAATAAATATTCACCTTACAAAATGCACAACATTTATAAAGTATAGAGGACAAAAGGGGAAAATACAAAATGCACCTTACCTGCTCAGTTACCCCAGGTGGGACTCGAACCCACAATCCCTGGCTTAGGAGGCCAGTGCCTTATCCATTAGGCCACTGGGGCTACAAGTAACATGATGATAATCTGGCTTATGTACAGACTTCTTAAACAGCATGTCAATAATTTTTAAAATGGATATGTATTTCCCCCTTTCGTCCCCTCTGCTTTATCAATGTTGATAACTGTCACCAAAGTACACTGATTTCAAACTCTCTTCTATAGATACAATACCACCTTCGCTTCTCATCGTCAGATTCATAAACTTGACATTTTGATATTATAAAATGTGTGTCCTTGTGATGTCTGTCTGCTTGTATGTCTGTCTATAGTTTTCTAGTTAGATTTTTGTTGCTATTTTTCTTATGCCTGATGATGATTGCTTGTGTTGCAATCGAAACGTCGCTATTATTTTAATTTATTATTTTATCTTTAGACGTGACTTAACCGAAAGAACCAAAGAATAATTCCTGCAGTCACGAAAGCTCCAAAAATTAAGATGGGACTCGAACCCACAATCCCTGGCTTAGGAGGCCAGTGCCTTATCCATTAGGCCACTGGGGCTACATGTAGCATGATGAAAATATGGCTCATGTACAGACTTCTTAAATAAACTCGCAATAATAATAGAAATTGATATGTATTTTCCCCTTTTATTCTCTGCTTTATCAATGTTGATAATTGTCACCAAAGTACACTCTTTACAACTCTCTTGATTTGAAGCTTTCGTGACTTCAGGAATCCATACTCTTTGGTTCTTTCGGTAAATTCACGTAGGTATAAAATAAAATAAATCACGACGTTTCGGGCGCAACAGAAGCGTCTATTATCAACACAAGCATCCATCATCATCATCTGATGATGGACACTATACCGACGTGACTTTACCGAAAGAACCAAAGAGTATAATTGAACACTGTTTTAAAACTCTCTTCTATAGGCACAGCGCCATTTTGGCTTTTCATTATAAGATTCGTAAACTTGACATCTTTATTTTACAAAATGAAAAGCTTTTTCTCAGCAACCCCAGGTGGGACTCGAACCCACACTCCCTGGCTTAGGAGGCCAGTGTCTCATCCATTAGGCCACTGGGGCTACATGTAGCATGATGAAAACCTGGCTTATGTACAGACTTCTCAAACAACCTGACAATAATTATTAAAATGGGTATGCATTTCCCCTTTCGTCCTCTGCTTTATCAATGTTGCTAATTGTCACCAAAGTACACTAATTTAAATTTCTCTTGTGAAGGCACAGTGGAATGATGTTTTACATGATTAGAATCATGAAGTTAGTGCAATAACCACATATTGAATAAATCTTCACCTTACAAAATGTACATTCGTTGCTCAGTTACCCCAGGTAGGACTCAAACCCACAGTCACTGGCTTAGGAGGCCAGTGCCTTTTCCATTAGGCCACTGGGGCTATATATAAATGTTGAAAACTTGGCTGATGTACAGACTTATTAAACAACCTGACAATAATTGTTAAAATGGATATGTATTTCCCCTTTCGTCCCCTCTGCTTTATCATTGTTACCAAAGTACACTGTTAACAACTGTCTTCTATAGGTACAGTGTAATATTGGCTTTTCATCATCATTATCGTTGGAAATTTGACATCTTGATGTTTCGAAATGAACAGTTTTTTCTCAGCTACCGCAGGTGGGACTCACACTCACAATCACAATCCCTGGCTTCGCATGCCAGTGGCTTATCCATTAAGCCACGGGGGCTATATGCTGCATGATGAAAACCTGGCTTATGTAAAGACTTCTTAAATAACCTGACAATATTCTTGGTTCTTTCGGTAAAGTCACGTAGAAGGGAGATAATAAAATAATATAAATATAAAACAATACAAATTTATATTATTTTATTATCTCCCTTCTACGTGACTTTTACCGAAAGAACCAAGAATATGAATCCCTGCAGTCACGAAAGCTTTCAATCAAAACCTGACAATAATTATTAAAATTGATATGTATTTCCCCCTTTCGTCCTGTCTGTTTCATAAATGTTGATAATTGTCACCAACGTCGACTGATTTTAAACTCTCTTCTATAGGCACAGCGCCATTTTGGCTTTTCATTATCAGATTCGTAAACTTGACATCTTGATGTTTCAAAATGAACGGCTTTTTCTCAGCAACCCCAGGTGGGACTCGAACCCACAATCCCTGGCTTAGGAGGCCAGTGCCTTATCCATTAGGCCACTGGGGCTACACATGATTGTAAGGAAAAACACATTCATTCTGATCCCGTTACACTGAAAATCACACTGCATCTCCTCCCTGTTGATGGGTCGTATGACGATTTTGCATGTGCAGACTGTGCAGGATGTGATTGAGGAGATCTGCCAGGAGATGGGGCTCCACAGGCAGGAGGCCCAGGAGGAGTTTGCCATCTTCCTTGTCACCAACAGAGGTGAGTGAGACTGGGTCCTATCCCATCTTCTTGAGGCATAAACGGAGCCGAGTTAGGGCCTTTGCCAATTTATACTGTTTCAAAGGTTGTAACTACATATTCTTAGGTTTTTTCGGTAAAGTCACGTAGGTAAAAAATTTAAATTAATAAAAGTAAAATAAAGTAAAAATCACGACGTTTCGGAGGCAACACAAGCTTCCGTCTTCAGGTGGAACCGTCACAGCACGCTTTTTTTTTACTTGATACAGCAAGCGTGCTGTGACGGTTCCACCTGAAGATGGAAGCTTGTGTTGCCTCCGAAACGTCGTGATTTTAATTTTATTTTTAATTTTATTTTACTTTTATTAATTTTAATTTTTTACCTACGTGACTTTACCGAAAAAACCTAAGAATATGAATCCTTGCAGTCATGAAAGCTTCAAATCTAGAAGTTGTAACTACAGTTTAGAAGATATATTTTTCTGATCAAAGTGATATTTGTTTTAGTGATGTCATCAGGAGGTTAGCAGATTATGGCCGAGCCAGTTGACCATTTGATAGTTGTTACAGAGGTTCACGGTGCCAGCCCCGCAGACCAAATAACAAGGTCAATTTGAGAAAAATATATACCACAATGTTTCCCGATTATCAGCCTTTCCTCCCCTCAGGGTTAGTGATCAATGCTACCTCACACAGGATTGAAATAGTGCTGAATTTACTCATGCTCATAGGTGGGCTGAGAAATTATGTGAGATGATCCGTATTAGTTTTTGGGTAAGACCACTTCGTGTTTTAATGGTGAAAGTATTGTCATTATCTGTCAACCATCTGACAAGATTGTCACGTTTACAAAGATATATATTTTTTTATATTAGTAATAAAGCTCATAACTGGTGGCATATTCGACATATCACTCAAACTGCAATGAAATTCGTCAGGTAGTGTAATCGGAAATTGCCGTGGACTTCGAAATGCTAAGATAGCAGCTTTTTTAGATGCCTTCAGATACCTGAAGAAGCTGAGAGATGAGTGTTGTGCCCATGTAATTGTGGCGGGTTTTTCTTCCGTGTAATCGATTATTACAAAGTTACACAAAATTGATATCGTAATATCGTGAAAATTTATATAGTATTGTGAATTTTTTTTATCATAGAGCATTTGCAATCAGTTCTCTCAAACATTCCCGCGGATGTAGCGCATGCAATTACCATGGTGGAGCAGGATCTTAAGTGTAAAATTGTCCTGTAGTTGCTAAAGCCAAGCGCTAGGTGTCAGTATTGGCCGCCCACAACCAATGCAAACTAAATCACCTGAAATGTTCTCCAAATAGATTTAGAACATCGACAACTTTTTATATTTTGTACAATATGACATTTAAGTCATCTGTAACATAAAATGTTGTTTTATAAAGAAATTATTAAATAAAAATATCCTTTACCCCAGGTGGGACTCGAACCCACAATCCCTGGCTTAGGAGGCCAGTGCCTTATCCATTAGGCCACTGGGGCTGCACATGCAAGGAGTTCGTTCAGTGGGCCTTATATACATACCACGTGGACGTTAGCAACATCGTGATTTCGTGGCATTTCAACTTGTGCGCATTTTCTCGTTCACATCGCATTGTTTTCAACACAAATGTGAAATGTCTTGAAGAGCCTCGTATCTTAAAACTGTGACAGCGTCTATAACACACACCTTTTTACTGCAGCTCACAACGCGTTCCAAATACTACCCAAAGCCAAATTCTTATTTTGTCAGCGACATTTCCACCTGCCGAGTTTGGTGCGTCGATTTTTGCGAGAGGCTGCGTGAAGCGAACGATGCGATCTCTGAATGTCTTTGTGCCACCTGAAAATAGCCCCGAGCCCCTAGGGGGCATCATCTCCACTACGAATGTGGCGTCGATACCGTGGAGAATGATGCCACCTATGGGCCATTATCATTCACAACAGGGCACATCAATGTCGCTATGGATAATATAAAAAAAATTAACCCGTAAAAACAAAGTTTTTCACTATAAATCCTTTATATGCGTGGCATCGGTTTTATTTTATTATTCATTTCTGTTTTTCTTGAGTAAGAGTTTCATTTTTATCACATTGGTATTTTAAATTAAATATTAAAAAAAATTTTCCTAAAAAGTGGAACATTTTGGAAAAATTTATCACGAAAATAAATTGTCACGCACAACGAGTCTGTGTGCAAAATGTCAGCTCGATTGGATCACTGGAAGTGGGTTAAAAAACGACCGAAAGATTTGCACGGTCGTAAGCGCGCAAGCATGCAAGCAAGTGAACTTAATATAAAGGATTTAATAACTAATTATATAAGTCGACAATATTACATTTGTTTTTCACATCCCATCAGCCACACGGTATATCGGCAATACATTTCGGATTAAATATTTGTAAAACATGGGATTATTGGATTTTTTTGCCGGTTTTAGTTTTTTTGCCGTTTCGGATATATATTTATACAAATTTAATACCTCTAAATTTTTTGCGCCACACCATCACGAATTCGGAACAAATTAATTTCTAGACCAGAATTAGCGTTTTTTTAAATAAAAAAATGGGAACATATGCTAATTCGATAATTGGGATGAAATACCGTATTGTACACCCATGTTAGTCAGGGTGCCGTGATGTTTCATAAAGCTATGTTTCTATATTCTAAAACAGGACTGTATTTAGCATTAATTTTGTTTAATACGTGGTACTGGAATGGGAGATGTCATCGGCATCATCTGCTGGGCATGGCTTGCAGAAAGGGCTTCCTATCACGATGTAGAGATGGCCATCATTGTTAAAGAGAGCTAAGTACAGTCATCGTTATACAGCAAATCAATAGACGGAATTCACAAAGTGCTGCATATGAAGAGGAGTAACCTGGGCGTAGTGGCGAGTGAGTCGGCACTACGTTCTTTGAAAAATAGTTATAGATTTGTTTAAGTAATTTAACATAGTTGCACTGCATATTAAATGTATGTCTGCATTTATTTGAAAACAAAATCAGAAACCATCTCTCATTAAATGAACATGTATGATCAGCAGTTCCACTGCTGGATTATATTTTTTCCGCCTGAGGACGACCGCTTGTGTTGCGATCGAAACGTCGTGATTTATTTCATTTTACACCTACGTGACTTTACCGAAAGAACCAAAGAGTATGTACAATCACTCAAATTGCTCTACCCCAGGTGGCACTTGGACCCACGATCCCTGGCTTAGGAGGTCAGTGCCTTTATCCATTAAGCCACGAGGCCTTCACATTAGAAAAGGCGTGCAGGGGAGCTCATGTTGACACCACATGTGAAATCTCAATCTCCAATTTTATTTAAATTCATAACCATGGTCTCATTTGCAACAACGTTTTGGACATTTTTTTAACACATCTAGAATCACAGAGGGAATATTCGTTATACTGTCATGAAAAAACATAAACCACCCCCTTGGAAAGACGTACCATGGTGAGCCACACGAATTGGAGTTTGAGAATCCCTGCCTTTGTGTCTGCTGTAGCAGCAGCAGAGTTCTAATGGCTGCACTGTGTGCAGGGGAGTCGGTGCGACCTCTCCAGAAGAAGGAATACATCCTGGATGTTTCGTCCGAGGCCGAGAAGGTGGACGAAATGCACCGGTTCTGGTTCCGCCGCATCGTGTGGGTGCGGCCGCTGAAGTTCGACAATGAGCTCTACATCAGCATGCACTTCAACCAGGTGGGCTTCGCTGTCATCCCGACAACCGAGTGTGTGCACATCGCAGCATGGGAGGCTGCCTGGTGGTAGGAGGTAGGGTTGTCACCTGTGCTCGTTTTGTCAGGATTGATTCCTCTGTTTGAGGTAGCTGTCTTGACAATGTTTTTGTTAATTGCATAAGAATTACAATAATATTCCCAATGCTTACCCCGAGCTCTCATACTCTGATGGTGCATTGTCTTTGAGTTGTGCGCCTTTTGGCGTCATCTGGTCCAACCCATGTGAGACTCGGCTCTAAGGAGAGCTGTCTCGGGTGTGGACCAATCAACTTCAAGGACAGTGCATACATTATCAGAGTTATGTTTTTTTTTGCATTATGACTGCAGGTATTGTGGTCTATGCAAACATGACTCCTCGTAAAAAAGGTGTCAGTTTTGTTGGCAGATAAAAGGGTAAAAAACCAATTATCATACAATAATATGTAGTGCTCCCTTCTTCTGGTCTTCTGAGATGCTCTTCCCATGGTTCGTCCTGGTGTTTTTGTACCGCAGAGGTGGCAATCTGAGGTGGGAGGCATGGCCTTTTGCGGTAAACAATGATAATGATGATGACCGATACAAACCATTCCCTCTGAGAGATGCTCTGTCTCCTCCGACCGCTAACGTTGACAGATCCTGCCCGAGTACATGAATGGTCTGTTCCTGGTGCTGACCGCGGGCCGCATCGACGATCAGCTCACGCAGCAGGTGGCCAAGCTGGCGGCCCTGCAGCACCGCATCAAAGGCAGCGACTACCAGCCCACGCAGTGAGTAGCCAGTGCCAGGCGCACTGGGAGTGGCTGGGCTGGCCCAGGGTTGGGTTCATTGCAGAGGTCGCAACCGGGTACCCGATACCCGTACCCTACCCGATACCCGGCTACCCGTACCCGGCCGGGTACGGGTACCCGTTTGCGACCCTGGTGCGGCCGGGTACGGGTAGGCGTGAGTCACTGGTGAGTAACTGTTTGTCACTCATTTCCCAAGGTCTTGTCTCTTCTCACAATTCAATTTCCTAGAATCAACCCACCCGCGCCTGCAACATGGCTTCATCCCAGAGGTCGCAATCAGGTACCCGATACCCGTACCCTGCCAGGTACGGGTGTAGGGTACGGGTACGGGTACCCGTTTGCGACCCTGGTGCGGCCGGGTACGGGTAAGGAATCAAAACCCGTTTGCGACCTCTGGTTAATTGGAATGGGCCAGGTTAGGTTGGTTTCAGCGCACATCATGTGAGCTGCATAATGTTGATATACAAAGACTGCCTGTTTTTTTCTTTGACCGAATAATTGTGTTACATCAGTGGCACAGCTCAGCTCAGGCTTCTGCAGTGGAAAAATAACTTGGCGCCTCCAGAGATGCGTCAGGATGTCTTGGTACCTCGTCCGGTGCGGCTCAGTTCGACAGTGTGAAAGAGATACAAGAGATTTCCATGTTTGCATCACAGGGTGGCATGCCACGGTAGCGTTAACTCGGTGTCTGTTCTGCGGGGTGCAGGCGTGAGGTCGGGGAATACATCCCGGCTCAGGTGCTGCGAATGCAGCGGCCTCAGTCATGGCTTGGTGTGGTGCTGCAGCACTCGGCACAGGTGCAGGCGTTGTCTGCACATCAAGCTCGAGCGCAGTTCATGGGTGAGCAGCGCGCTTGAATGTGGACATGAGCATACACGCTCGCATATGCACACTCGCACACTCGCAGGTGCTGCTGCTGCACAAACTCATGCGCACACGAGTACACGCATAACCTTGCACACTGACTCGCACATACATAAGTGCCTCTGTACCCCAACTCACACATACACTTGTGCATGAGCGCACGTACACACACTGCACATGCTCCTGCATATGAACTTACACACGGATGCAAGGGTGCACACGCATAACCCTGCACACTGACTCGCACATTCGCGCACACACACACACAGGTACTTCTACACACCAAATGGTGCTCACGCAGACACAAACTTTTGGATGCCGACTCACACGAACAAACTCACACATAGACATAGCGAGCACCTATTAAGGCTGGCATGGTGTAAAGGAGATGGTATGGCCAGCACCACGCTTAAATGTCTGTATATCTCCAGTGCTGATGTGTACACACCACACTATGTATTACGGTTACATTCGAGTCTGGAAACGCTTTTGTAGAATGTATGTATGTATGTAGAAAATGCTGTACTGATTTTGGCAAAGTAAATGACGCAAACCCTTTATTGGTGCTTCGCCACGGATGAGTGACGCATGTGTCCGTTTTCCATGCACCGCATGCAGGACTGGCAAGTGCCCTCCCTCTCTTCGGGTCGGCATTCTTCTTCGTCCAGAGCAGCAGCAACACGGCCATCACCACCCCGTGCATCTTGGCCGTTAACCAGCAGGGGCTGAGCTTCCTCAACAGCATCACTCACGTAAAGGGCGCACCAAAGCCAGGGCTAGACACAGGGCTTCCTAGTCCCAGTCTTTCAAGAGTTCGTATTTCCGCGTGCGAGTCTGAGTTCAGTAGGATCCAGTAGCATCATGAGAAGCCTTGATATTTACACCATTGGAACCTCATTTGCCACAAGGAAAAATATGATAATTGTTTTTTTACCCTTTTATCTGGCAACAAAACTGACACCTTTTTTACAAGGAGTCATGTTTGCATAGACCACAAAACCTGCAGTCATAATGCTAAAAAAAAACATAACGCCTTTTGGCGTCATCTGGTCCAAAACCATGTGAGGCTAGGCTCTAAGGAAAGCTGTCTCGGGTGTGGACCAATCAACTTCAAGGACAGTGGATACATTATCAGAGTTATGTTTTTTGTTTGCATTATGACTGCAGGTATTGTGGTCTATGCAAACATGACTCCTTGTAAAAAAAGGTGTGAGTTTTGTTGCCAGATAAAAGGGTAAAAAAACAATTATCAAGCCTTGATATGTTTGATCTCAACTTTAAGCGCCAAGTTAATGGGTCTGGGTCAGGGCTGCCACTTTTTTTCTCATAGCCTGTACAGCCTAGAGCCACCAAAACAGGGGATGTCAGACCGTTTCTAGGAAAGGTGAATGAGAGTGAATTGAAATTACATTCATCTCAGCTTCCATGCTTCTGGAATTTGTCCAAGCATAGGTATGATTGGAAATTTGCCTGGGCCAAGTTGTAAAAGCTGTTTTGACCAAGCTCGGCAATGCTACAGGTTCGATGGGAATACACTTTGTTGACTTTTAATCTATGGGAATGCATTGGACTATTTTTTCGGAACTGGGATTTAGCCCACTTTTACAATTGACAACCCACTCTTACCAGTGTGGCAAAGTATGGTCAAATGGCGCCTACGACTCACACAGCGGAGGGAGGCTTTTATACAGCAGTGGATTTACAATCGGCTGCTTTCACCAGCCATTGAATATTTTACCATTCATGATAACGCAATAACTGGCATATCCGAGCCAAGCCAGGGCAGCACCTTCAAGGCACAGATGGTTTTCCACTGGCTATTTGCCGTGCTATATTAGAACCAAAATGTGTGGGATTCACAAGTTAAATGAATCTGGCTTGGGGCTAATCAGCAACAGGGTAGGGCTAATGATGCGTTAATTGCATGTGATGTTAATCAGTACACTGTGAGGACCTGGTGTCACATGTCATCTACACACATCTCGACTTGTTCATTGCCCGTGACATGGGCAATGTGGCTCAGCTTGTGCAGTGGATAAACAACCTGGCGCCTGCCTGAGTTGCGCCGGGCCGACTCAGCAAACCGCCTGGTGCAGCTTTGATTGTGCTGTTGAAAAAAAAGTACGATAATTCACTCCCCTGCCCATGCGCTGCGGTAACGCCAGACCTCGTGTTCCCTATCCTGCAGGAGGTGCTGGTGAGCTTCCCCATGCAGGAGGTGCAGTCGACGCGCACGCAGCGTCCCACACAGGGCGAGACCATCCCCTACGTGGAGATCATGCTGGGCAACCTCATGTCGCAACGCATCATGCAGCTGCAGCTGCAGCAGGTACACAGGGCACACGGCAGGGAGCGATCCCGCCACCAGCAGCATCAACAGTGCACACGCGTCATTGTGCGTAATCTATGGGTGGTGACATAGCCTAGCAATAGCACATTTGCCGCTTGTCACAGAGGTTCACAGTCCGAATCTAGTGGCCACCCTAATTAATACTGTGTGTGGATTAGCCGTAATAATACCCATCGTCCGCTTCGTGGTGAACGTTAGAGATCCCGTGACGCCATTCGCAAGAGTATGCCATTGTGTCCTGTTGTCATGGTTCCAATTGTGCAATATTTAAAGGGGAAAAAAACTACCTGCAAACTTCTCAATTACAATTTGCCTCCTGCATAGCAGTCATAACAGGACCCTCATCAAAAGAGTCATGATACTCAGTGAGACTTTCCTGGGAAAGTAAAATTAAATGTAATGTAACATTTATACACAGTAGAACTTCACCTATCCAACTCGCTGGGGACTGACTGAGATTGAGGTGAATATGTGTAAAGGTCGGATATGTGAACATCAATTGAAAATTACAGTTATATCATTCACACATTAATACAAAATAAAGCACATTTTATGGAAAATGCATTACCGGATTTTTGCAGTAACCGCATATGGTATTAACACATTACTGTGTATGAAAATGAAAGACATCTATTACAGGTACGGCATGCACAAGTCATGTACTGGGTGGGGGCGGTTAATTGTTCAGGGCGGATATGTGACAGATATGCAACGATGCACTCTACTTCTCCATTGGCAATGTAATCATTCACCTACTCCACGATTCAATTAATTGCCATTATTTGGTTTTATTCGGGGAATAAAAATAATCTGTCTCGTATAAAAAAGCATACAGTGAACACATGTTGGCTTGTAAAGGCAGTGTAATGTTTTGAGACCCTTGCTGGTGAATGGCATATGCTGCTCTCATCAATGCTGTGCATGTTGATGGTGGTGTTGTTGCTGTAGGGAAGCAGTAGCATAGTGGTTAGTCTGCCATGCTGAGAACCTGGCCAACCGAGTTCATATCCTGCCCACGGTTAACATCTCTGTGGCGATATCTGCTTCAGTCCTGGGCCTCCCCGAGGGTGACTCAGCATTAAAAGAGTGTCCGTGGCAGTGTGTGAGCATCAGTACTGGTGTTGGCCACATCACTACCTTGTGCGTCATGCCAGCCCCAACAGTTTGTTTCAGCTATACGAGCGATCTTTGTCTTTGTTGTCACCGTGTAGGGCATGGAGCTGTGCCGGGTGATCGCCATGCACCAGGAGATCCTCCTTGCTGCTCGGGAGAAGCGACACAGCCTCCCGCCCAGTGACATCACCATCCTCTAAAGCTGCCTTCACACTACTCACTTGCATCCGGAACAACCACGGAGACTCACACCTGCTTAGCAATGCCACCAGGCCATGCGAGCAGCCGCCTGTGCACTCGAATCGGAGGACAGAGACCCTTAATTGGCTGGCGAGGTCTGTGATGTGAGACGACCACGTGGGGCAGGCTGAGGTGGGAGTTTGGGCGGCTGATGAAAGGAAAAGAAAATGGCAACTGCAGAGAACTCTGGGGCTGCTGCTGGTGTTATTGGTGTGGGAGTCATCCAACACGTGACGAACATAATTAGACAACACACCACAAATACGATAACGTATAACAAAATCGTATAAAATAAAACCAACCGACACAATACAATAATTACAAAATATACTGTGCGGTATAATAAAATGAGTAATGAAACACCAAAAATAAAATAATCATCCAAGTACTCATTTGGACTTACAATGCCACCCATGCATCACTACCTGTGCACAGCATTCTTTGGACTGCTGACTTTGTAGATGGGAGGTTATGCTGGCCGGGGTGGTTTGGTTACCCGTCTGGTTACCCGTCTGGTTTAGTCTGGATACCCTCAGATGTAAACTCGGCCTGAGAATTCACAACCCTGGCACATTACTGCAACTATGAGCATTCTAGCCCAAAATAACCATTCGCATCATTATGGAAAATATAAGGAACAAAATAGATATACGCAGACAATATTTATCCTTCTTATTATATGTCTCTTCTAATTAAAAATAAAAGTATATCTAATACAACCCTTCAATCCAACAGATTTCTGGGAGTGCAAAATTGCAGCAGCATTGTTCAGTACATACAAATGGCGGACCGGATTCAACATTCAGTGTTTTATCAGGAGAGTCAGGACTGCTTGAATTAATGCTGGTGAATTTCCAGATGTATAGGTTGTGTTGGTGTTTCCCACAAAGAACTGTTAGTGGAACCTCAAAGTCACCTTTCAACTACATTGAAATTGATAATGTAATGGCTGGTTGTCTCAGCTTATGCTATGGCCTTATCGTGTATAGAGTCTGCATCACTGAGATATTCTGTTAGAACCCTGAGCTTTTTAGGTGCAATCAGACCAGATTGGCGCATATATATCGTGAGTTTGATGAACATCAGCCTGGTCAGTTATAGCTGTGCACTTTAACCATCATGTACATTTGAAGTTGCACTCAATTTGGTATGACCCAACTTAAATATAGACATAGGTATACAGACAGGAAGCACACAATTTGTCTACTTAAATATCCAGTGGGTGCTGGTAAGGGGGTCTATTGAAGCACGAAAGTTGTAGCGAAGGAAAGTACAGTAAATATACTTTGTCTCTTCCAGGGCTATTCCACCATAACATTCAGCACAGAGCTGTGATTGGGGAGTTATGTGCCTTGCAGTGGCATTGCTGGGCCTCATGCCTTGATGCCGATAATATGTATTTATCACAAGTAGGGTTGGCACTTGACCTTTGGTCTATGATATGTGTTTATTTTGCGAAAACTTGTGTCATTCTAGTACCCTGTCATTGACCAAGAGTGGTGTAAATTGGATGCGTGCACAAATGATATAAGGTAATGCAACAGGATTTTAGATTATACTCTTTGGGTCTATCGTTCAAGTCACGTAAATAGAAAATAATAGATCGCGACGTTTCGATCACAACACAAGCAATCGTCTTCCTGCAGTCACAAAAGCTTTAAATCAGGATTTTAGATTGCCATAATAAAACTACATCAACGTGTATGGGCAGAATACTAGAATTTGAAGCAATTTTGTCAGCAGATAATTTGAATAAGGTCAGAGTATAAAGATTTTAAAGAGTTTTTAAGATTTTAAACAAAAATTACTTTCACAGTTTCCATGACTAATCCCCTAACTCAGTGCACTTGTAAATTGTATAATATTCAAATCAAGCCTTGTTACAATGGTGCAAGTATTTAATACGCTTGCTCATTTAAAACCATGTTGACTTCCTCTGGGGTTCGAGGTTCACAATGTCGTCTTTTAAATGTTATATTAGTGGTGTATTAGGACTGTTAAATAGTAGGCTATGCAGCAGGGAATGCGTTTGTCGGTTTAATCAGAGAACATTATTTCTAAAGCTCTTAATTAGTCCTACATTCAATAATTGCTGTGGGAATCTGCTGCCCGTTTAATCAGAACAGTCGTTGATAGTTATCTTAAACAATCCCACAGGAATTAAATGCTGAATGCATAATTCCCATTATGCGTTTAAAACACCACAATGATGTTCACCTCCATGGAAACATAAATGTATTTAATTTCAGAAAATCTGGTTTGGGGCCGATGAGTGGGCCAATTCGAAATATGGCCATGGTCTCGCTCAGTCACTAGTTCATTCGCTTCTTGAAATACACAATATACAACCTCTTTATGATTCTAATTTTGCTGATTCATTGTCTTTCAATACAATAATTTCCAAGGCTTTCCTGAATTACTGTTTTATATCTGAAAAGTTATTAATTTAACACATATTGAAAGAAATGCTTTCATACTGGAACACAATGGCTTACTGTCGGTGACCTTTTATCATATTATCGTCCTCTGTGTAGTAGATACGTGCTTTGGTAATTTAGTTCTTTACTGTAATTCCCCACAAGATGATAACTTAATCCATGTAAACTGTCTCAGTGGCATGCATGCTGACCAAACGGCTATCCAGCCACCTGATGTAGGCTGCTATTTCCAGCATGCCCTGTATAATAGGTTTTGATTGCTGCAGACGACTGTGCCATGCCTTCACCAACTTGTGGATGCTGTGTCACTGAGTGTCACTTAATTTTCATGGCTATGCCATTTTGCCTGTATACTATGAACGTCAAGCTTAAAGTAAAGTATGAAAGTGTGTTGCATGCTTTGTTGTGCAAACCTTGGATATTTTTTTCACTACAAAGGGAATGACTAGTGTGAAGATCTGTTTTTACATAAATGCATTTTCATGATTTCATGCAAATATCACTTACATTTACTTGCTATATTCATAAAGTAAACAGCTCTTTGCTATATTTCATCTATTAAAATAATTCTGTCATTATGGGATATGAGGAAATATCTGTGTTACCTTGTAAAACTAACCAAAGCGTATTTACAGGATTTATACAGCACCCTTACCTAGCTGTCAGCTAGAAGGTATTGGGGTTTTTCCCATGATTTATTGCAACAAACTCTTCACATCTGAGACATTTGAGTGTACTCGAATACTTTATGTTGTGCCTTGAATACATCTTTT
This sequence comes from Lampetra planeri, assembly GCF_965212315.1. Classification (NCBI taxonomy): domain Eukaryota; kingdom Metazoa; phylum Chordata; class Hyperoartia; order Petromyzontiformes; family Petromyzontidae; genus Lampetra; species Lampetra planeri. The sequence goes on from NC_136107.1 coordinate 33,506,460, forward strand.
TTCTAGCTGCCAGGAATCTGCAATGAATGGTGAGCATAATATATTGTATTTATACTGAGTCTTGTCTTTGTTTTCAAATGTGTTTAAAAGTTATAATTAAACAGTGATTAGTACATTCAAGTGTGATTTTCCGGATTGGGTTACATGTAATAATGACAATAATTTTCATTTGTAAGGCAAATTCCTAGATCCCAATGCGCCATTTATTTTCTCAACAAAGATGGACTGGTTGACGAGAGCTTTGAGATTTGTCACTAAATGCAAGAGACCCTTTTAGAGTGGCATTTGCCGACTAAGTCAAGTGAAAGAAGCTCTTTACTCAATTGATCAAGGGGGTGCCCATTGTTGGCCCTTCAGGAGCTGAAGGTGCCCGCTGCAATGTGGGTGAACGCTTGAGAGAAGAAATGCAGCTCAACCCAGAAAACAACACTTGGATTGGTTTACGTTCAGCCCTGTAAACATATGTGTTAAATGGTTGCGTGTGCTGAATGGAAATTGGGCTATATTTGTGCTTGATGAAAATGTTTATCTGCTACATAGCAAGCAATATGCACCGAGACTAGTTTGCTGGCAGACAGTTATGAGCATGTTTCGTGGCATGCCAAATACATTATTTAGAACTTCTACAGGTAGTCGTTAATTTAAACAGATTCAAAGGTTGCAAAATGCAGCTTTAAAATATTAAAAAAATGATAGCATGAAGAAGGTAAACATGCGTTTAGGCACAAATGTAGCCACATGACCTGATAATTTATATTGGTTGTGTGCATTGTGTGAGACCGTCTTTGTGTGACTGTTCCTAGGAATGTGGCTGTCATGATTGGCAACTAAATGGGATTTTATATTCCCCACACAGATCCCATAGGATATATATATAAACACTCGTTAATTGGTTGAAAACATCTCAATATATATGCACCGTTCGTGTTTGCGGATTGCATAGCGTTGTGAGATGCAGTTTGCATGGATGACGCTGTATTTAATAACACGAATTCACGGAATGCATTTTGCTGCATGTGTTTACAATATAGAATAAAGATGTACACTAGCATGCGGAGTAAATATGTAAACTTGCGTTTTTACATTTTTTACTTGATTGACATTACTTTTTAGCGACTTAAGAATGCATGCAGCTTATAGGCAACAAATAAATATACTGTATCAGCAACTATTAAAGTACAGTCCTGTAACCGTGAGTGCAATAAGTTAGTAATATTCATGAATAATATAATATTAATATTGTATAATATATTTACAGGTAGACGGGGTTTTAAAATTCACATTACACGATACTGTCATGTATTTCGTAGTGTAGGTGCAGTTAACATGAGTAATAAACACGTCACCTTTCAGCCACAGTCACTAGACATGTATAGTTTTTTTGTATACAGTGGAACCTCACTAAAATAAAGTTTTAAATAACAATTATTTTATTTCATACACTCGTCGGAGGTGTGTGTGTTTTTTTAGAGTTTTTATTATCGGAAGTTATTTTTTATGTAAATATGTCCATGAAAACAATACAATATTATTAATAAGCTGCAGGATGCAGGTATAGCTAACTTTAGTTGGCTAAGAATGTATGGAAATGTAGTATGACTAGAATGCTATTCATTCGTTTCTTTTGCAATGACATCACCACTGTTACAATGTTGCATTGTGTGTGGCACACGAGTAGAGAAAAAAGAAGGAAGAGGCCAAAAACAGCTTAATGTAATGTTAGCGGTGTTTAACTGTATTTAGTAAAAACTGTCTTAAATTGTATTTTTAACAACACTGTATTTAATTAGCTGATCAAGCACAGTATAGTGACTGAACTACTGTAGTTTATATCAGCTGGTAATTCCCATTAACCACGTTTATGCTTCGTGTTGTAATGAGGTTCTGCTGTATGTGCAGTTACATCTCAGGCTGTTCTCCCTTATATGAAAATAAACGTGTATCTGTGAAAACGGCAGCTGCTGCATTTTTAGCAAGCGTTTGGTGGCCTCAGAACGTGATCAAATCCACACATGGTGTGCCTCGATTTCAGCAACACACAAGTCCACATGGTGGAGCGAGATTGCAGGCGGCGAAGTGGCTGTTAAATTCATAACTGCCAAATGTCCTACTGTTACAATCAAGCAAGTCGCCCTACATTTAACCTAAACATCACATATATTTGTTTTACTCTAAAATTATTTGTGTTAAGGGGCCGACTCTCTCAAACCAATTGCGTTCAAAAGAGCATTACTTGTAGTTTTTATTCATATTCTTGGTTCTTTCGGTAAAGTCAGAAAACAAAAAATAATAAAACAATAAATTGGGAATTATTTACAATATACAGTACATATACAAAGTAAATGATGCGTGTTCAGAATTAATATACACGACTGTACAGCACGACAATGACTAAATGCATCCCATTTCAGAAAGCTAAGCAGTTTGAGCCTGGATAGTGCTCGGTTGGTATCTGTCGTCTGCTGTGATGATGTGATCTGCATCGTCTGCTTGTGCAGACTAATTGCATCATTGTGTGCGTTGTGCTGTTTAGGCACGACGCATGACCTACACGACATTGTTATACGAGCCGAGCCAGCACGGGGCCCTCATGGTACGGGTGGTTTCCACTGGCCAATTACCGTGCTGAGCCAGAACCACTCAACCCCTTATTAGTTCCTACCTTAACACAGACCAATTCAGACCTTATTGGTCACCCCGTGCCCTTATAGATATCAACGTTCATCCTACAAAGTCCCACCACAAGGGAGAAACACAAATAGGCTATTGTTTTTGCCCGTATTGAAACAGCTGTACACCGCATAGACCTGAAACCTACATTTTCCTGTACAAGAATACGGGTAAACCATATGGGTTGACAGCTATGAAAACGTGCTACTCTGGCCTCACATGACAATCTGATCCTGGGTTGATAGCTATGAAACCGTGCTACGTTGGCCTCACATGACAATGTGATCCTGGGTTGACAGCTATGAAACCGTGCTACGTTGGCCTCACATGACAATCTGATCCTGGGTTGACAGCTTTGAAATCGTGCTACGTTGGCCTCACATGACAATGTGATCTTGGGTTGACAGCTATGAAACCGTGCTACGTTGGCCTCACATGACAATGTGATCCTGGGTTGACAGCTATGAAACCGTGCTACGTTGGCCTCACAGAACAATCTGATTCTGGGTTGACAGCTATGAAACCGTGCTACGTTGGCCTCACAAAACATCTGATTCTGGGTTGACAGCTATGAAACCGTGCTACGTTGGCCTCACATGACAATCTGATCCTGGGTTGACAACTATGAAACCGTGCTACGTTGGCCTCACATGACAATGTGATCCTGGGTTGACAGATATGAAAACACGCTACTCTGGCCTCACAAGACAATCTGATCCTGGGTTGACAGCTTTGAAAACGTGCTACTCTGGCCTCAGAACAATCTGATCCTAGGTTGACAGCTATGAAAACGTGCTACGGCTGGCCTCACATGACAATGTGATCCTGGCTCGGGGCCAAGCAGGGCTAAAATTATGCGTTGCGTGTGACGTCAGCGGCACGGCTCGGCTTCTAAAGTGGGAAAACCCGATCGCCTCCAGAGCCGTGACGGGGTTCAGAGTTCAAGTCACGTTCAGATACGGCCACACTCAAAAAAGAGACAAAAAATCGGATAGACCCCAACCGGACGAAAATAATAAACACAGCCCTCACAAACACTGCGAAAAATACGTTTCACGATGGTTTATTGTTGTTGTAACTGTTAGTGACGACATGTAATTTAAGAAAACTGGGAATCGATAATGGACACGACATCGTGCTAGTTGGAGTCGAATCGTTCCGTGGCACAAGTTGAGGGGGAGGGAATCGAAATTGGTCATTAATCGGTCGGTGTTCGATTCCTTCCGCTGTTGGGTCTAGAATCGAGTTTTCCCCAATAACCCAATCGGAATCGAATCGCCACGCTTCGCTGCCACGGTAAACGCTGCGGAACGACTTACCGCAATCTCGCGCCGCCGCGATTGGCTGCGCGCGAGCCCACGTGCGCGCTGGCGGACCAATGAGAATGCGCGAAACGTGCAAACGTGGGAGGAGCCCAAATAAACCCCGCCCGTCGGTTGTATTTCGTAGATCGCATGGACGGTGCGCGGCCCGTGATTGGCTCCTGCGCCGCCGGCACGTGGAGGCGCTCGTCCAATGGCTTGGCCAATGGGACGCGCGAGCGCTGTGGGAAATGTAAAGAGGCGTCGGGGCGGGGCAAGGGGGGGGAGGACGCAGCACGCGGGAACGATGGCGGCGGAGGCGCGCGTGTTCGGGGACCTTCGCGACAAACTCCGTCACAAACAGCAACAACAACAACAGCAGCAGCAGCAACAACAGCACAGGGGCGAGCGCGACGAGACTGACGAGCAGCACGAGCAGCAGCAGCGTAACAAACAGCACGAGACAGCCGCCACAGAGCTGGGCGAGCGCGGCCTCAAGCACGGCCGCGACGAGAAGGAGGCTCCTACTGCTGCTGCTGCGGCGGCGGCGGTGACGACGGCGACGACGGCGGTGGCGGCGGCCCGGGCTCGAGAGGCACCGCGCGGCGCGGACAAGCAGCAGCAGCAGGAGGATGAGCCTGCGGTGAAGATGGAGAAGGAGGTGATCGAGCACGACGCGGAGCAGGAGGAGGAGTGCAAGGCCGTGGACGTGTCGATGGACGACGACGAGGACGGCGACGACGAGATAGCCAAACTCGTGCGTACGGGCGTGCGGCAGGTGATCGCCTTCTCCGCCGCCGAGGTGGCGCGCATCGAGGGCCGCATCGATGAGGTGGTGCGACGCGGCGAGGCTGGCGCGCTCCGCACCGGCACCGTGGACCGCGCGCCTCTGCGCGTCAAGTACTTCTTCGGCGAGGGCTACTCGTACGGCGCGCAGCTCGAACGCCGTGGCCCCGGTCAGGAGCGGCTGCTGCCTCGGGGCTCGGTGGACGAGATCCCTCGCTGGGTACGGGACCTCGTGATCGCGCCCCTGGAGCGACGCGGCGTGTTGCCCGCGGGCTTCGTCAACTCGGCCGTCATCAACGATTACCTGCCCGGCGGGTGCATCGTGTCGCACGTGGACCCCATTCACATCTTCGAGCGGCCCATCGTGTCGGTGTCTTTCTTCAGCGACTCGGCGCTCTGCTTCGGCTGCAAGTTTCGCTTCAAGCCGATACGCGTGTCCAAGCCCGTGCTGTCCGTGCCCGTGGCCCGCGGCTGTATCACCGTGCTCAGGCGAGTGCGGGACCTGGGCGGGGGGGGGTGTTGTAGGATGATGCTTTGACCACAATGCCACCTCGACAGACTGTTATTGTGTTCACGCTGTAATTCCAACTTATGCTGAAAGAGGACGTGATAATTGTTTTTTTTACCCTTTTATCTGGCAACAAAACTGACACCTTTTTTACGAGGAGTCATGTTTGCATTGACCACAAAACCTGCTGTCGGAATGCAAACAAAAAACACAACTGATAATGTATGCACTGTCCTTGAAGTTGATTGGTCCATACCCGAGACAGCTTTCCTTTGAGCCTCGTCTCTCACATGGTGTTGGACCAGATGACGCCAAAAGGCGCACAACTCAAAGACAATGCACCATCAGAGTATGAGAGCTCAGGGGTAAGCATTTACACCATTGGAACCTCATTTGACCGTTGCAAAATATGATAATTGTTTTTTTGTTGCCAGATAAAAGGGTAAAAAACCAACTATCATATTTTGCCACTGGCAAATGAGGTTTCAATGGTGAAAGAGGACGTCTTGATGCACCAAGGATAGCAAGCTGTGTGCATGCAATGCCTCAGTGGTGTGTCTGCAAAGCAGATAATATTTTAGTTTAAACATTGGAAGGGGCAAGCATTATGCTTTTACCAACGTTTCAAAGGTAATCCACCGATTAAGGCCATCCTGAATGGGTCGGAGCTAATGCAGAGCCAGCACTGGTGAGATTGTATACACTCTATTTAAATCCTGGTCAATCACAGATTAGACCCAGTTATTGTGTGTAGCAAGTTCATAGCTTTACACATGGCAGCGCAAAATGAGTAAAGTCACTTTAATCTGCCCCATAATTGCATGCTTAAATGTGTCAATACTGCACACATTTCCTGAGATAGTGAACCACCCTGCACAACGTGGTTTCTTAAGAGAAGCATATTCCAGAGATGTCTGCGGCTGTTGGTGATGTGATGTTAATGGACGGAAAGCGAGCAAGGATGGGGTTTAGTCGCTTGACATATGTAGTGTCATTCAAATATTGATACAAATTTATAAATACATGAGAAAAAAATGTAAGCAAGCAAAGTGGCCGGATTTCATTGTGGTCAGTTCGTAATATTGATTTCCGTCATTGGACACTTTTTTATGCAAGAGATTGCCAAAGTGGCCTGCATGCTAGACGTGTGAATTGAATGTACCCATGTGTTTGCTGTTGTCAGTTTGTAACATTTCCTGTAACTAAATGGTATACAGGGCCCTCAATACTGGGCGTATTCTAGGATGGGGTGCCCCAGTTCATCAATTTTCTTTCCAAGACTACATTTCCACGAAGACCGAATGTAGCCCATTTACATCATGTGATGTATAAAGTATGTTACTTACTACCGTTTGTTTAAGTTTCCGCTAATGTGGTGTGTTTGGCCTGCACATTGGCGTCACGCCTCACTCACCATGCTTAAAACTGCTAAGATGTTGAGGATTAGTGTTTGTCTTCTCTCATGGACAGTTGGTGTGAGTTGTAAATACACATTTCTGGTATAGTTAGGGATAGGTGGGACATTTTGTAGTTCTTTCTAAGAGGAGTGATAGGGATCATAAGGTGGTTTTAGGTGCATTGGGCTGAACCACAGTATTGAACAGGCAACATGAGGTATATACATACACTGAAATCGATATGTAAGTACCTCCCTGCAGGAGAAACTAACAATAATTTTGCTGGACTGGAATATTTAGTCAAGAAATCTGCGGTCCCAGTTGTCTGGGATGTCTTAGTAAGCAGTGGGAGCTCGTGACGTCGGTAGGGCTGTTGTGAGTCGTGTTATTGGCCTTCCCGTGAAAGTGATAGAACCCTTATCTACCAACGGTAGGCATTTATAAACTATACGAAACAAAACAGCACTCAAATACTGTCCTCAAGACCCTCAAGTCCACACTACACACACTGCCAAAAGCCTAAAGAACAATTAAATATCAGCTGACACGACTCAACAAATTAGCCAAGGCAACCAAGACACCGTGTCCTGTACAATAGCGGTCACATGCCGTCGTACACCCACCCACGTGGAGGCCCGTGACCTGCTATATTTGCACAGTGCAACCTAGCGTTGTGACATCGTCAGTACAGCCATGGGCGCCTTTTCGCCGCCTCAATGGGTCTCAACCGCGTGGCTAAAATACGATCGCAATGAACGAAGGGAAATCTCTCACTCGGACACCTTCACAGCCGCCCCGAGACCTCCCCAAGGCACATATCAGACTGGTGTTGCAGCGGTTTCTGATATGAACAACTTAAAATGTTATCTTCGTTAGGCAATTCACGTTAAAAGAAGCATATATATGAAAACAAAAATTAAACAACAAAACTATAGCAAAGTATTTTTTATTAGAAAAATTATTTCTCATCTCCAGCTGCTTGGTGGGGCGGCTCCCCCCAACGGCCCTAATGAACGAACTGCTCCTGCTAGTAAGGGTGGGGTGGGGGGAGTCTTTTTTTCGTTTGAAATAGTTGTCGTTTTGGTGATGGGTCCACATGAGCAGAAGAAGACTACTTGGGGTCTGCAAGGGAATACGACCCATTAAGGGCATCCACGCAAATGTCAAAATGTAAAGCCATGTCATGATGAGCGTGGCAGGTGTTGGAACAGCCGTCATTTTTTAAATCCTTTATATTAAGTTCGCTTGCTTGCTTGCTTAGGACCGTGCAAATCTTTCGGTCGTTTTTTAACCCACTTTCCGTGATCCAATCGAGCTGACATTTTGCACACAGACTCGTTGTGCGAGACAATACATTTTCGTGAAAAAAAATCCAAAATTTGACACTATTTAGGGGAAAAATTTAATTATTTAATTACCAATTGCTTAATACTGGCAGACAATCATCTGACCCATAGGTGGCAGCCATCTCAAGCCAGAGGACGAGAGGACTCTAGCTGCCACGCATATAAAGGATTTATAGTGAAAAACTTTGTTTTTACGGGTTAATTTTTTATGTCCCCGAGTAATCGACGAACACCAACAATGAGTTGCAGTATTGCAATTTGTTCTTGATGAATTGACCTGAATTGACAAGTTTGCCGGCTGTAAATGAAAACGCATAAAAAAAATCCCTGCTCATGCTTGCCAAAAGCCAGTGGTTTTTTTTGGTGGCATACAGCTTCTTTGGAATTTGTTTATTCAGAGAACAGCAGGTTAAGCCATAAATGCCAACAACCAATAAGTGAGGTTGCTTTTCATGATTCCATTAGGCTGTCCGGGAAGTAAATGTGTAATTGCTCTTGTCACGGAGTCTATTTCTGTGGAGGTAATGATTTTAATTCACATTCTCATTTGGTAATTAGTGTGAAAAATTTGTCATGGGGTGCTTGCCGTCTGCTCTAAAGTGGATGTTAAACTCCTGTCACTCAGTAAAGTCGAACATTGTGTGGTAGTCATTTTAGAAATCCACCCTTAAATTTATTAAAAATATCCTGCATGTCTGTGGTATTTAAGACTTTATTTGCGTAACTAATTAACTGTCATGTAAAATACTATTTCACTCTTAATATGGTAAAACCTTGTGCTTAATTTAAATGCACTTTTAATATGGCAAACCCTTGTGCTTTAAACGCAAGGAAAGGACCCTGCAAAATAGTCTCTCGTTGTTTTGAATAGGAGAGTAAATTTCACTGAGCTTTCCCATCGTTACATACTCATCTACGTTTAGTGATTTAATTCGTGCATTCATTTTCCCTTCCGTGCATAAGCAGCAGCAGCCGCCATTTGGTGCAAAGTTGTGGTAACACATTGCAGTACCTGTGGGGCAGGCTTGTTGAGGTTTCATAGCAGTGCAAAGGTTCACTGAATCGACAGGATGCATAAATTAAACGTAGTTCACCATTTTCACATGTACTGTATAGGACTGTAGACAGTGAGAGACAAAATTGGACAGCTTTTAACCGGCCTTGGGGAGGGGAGAGGCTTATATGTGGGCTCTCTGTGCCTTATCTCGTTTCAGTGGGTATGCTGCGGATGAAATCACGCACTGCATACGTCCTCAAGACATCAAGCAGAGGAGAGCTGTCATTATCTTGCGCAAGTGAGTGGATGTTTGAAATGTGCAACAAATGTCTGAGAATCTGCTGGTGGGCAAGGTCAGGTTTGCTGAACGCATAGAATAACTACGCCGGAGAGCCTCGGAGAAACATGACACAAGCCGACTGAATTTGCTTAATTACTCCTTTTTTCCTTCTGCACAGTTTTCATTACATTGTGGCACCCATCACTGTAGTACACCGAACAAACAATTGGATGCATATTCATACGCTGTAAGTGATGACATTTTCAAAATAGTTTTTGCCTGCATCTAGGCCAAATGTGCCCAGATACCTTGTAAAAATAACTCTTAAAAAAACTTCTGCAAGATGTGTTTTTTTTAACGATTTAAATATTTTTTTAAATTAAATATACAGGATAACAATTGCTTCCTCATTGTCACATGGTCCGGTTTCATCAGATCTCATGACCATTGAAAACACAACGCTTCAAATGTATTAAGTTTTCCCCACCATGTCCCCGCCACCCACGCCAAGACGCCTTGAAGGAGCCATTGTTATTCACTGTTTATTATAGATACGCGTGTATAGCCAACACCCATGTGTGCGGTGAGTGTGAGATGAACACAGTTGGTGCGGTCCAATTTCCTTGTTGAACATCCCCCAGGTCTCTGTGTTGGACTCGCCCATCTTCTTTGGTATTCTTATTTGGCCAGAACTCTGTGTTTTGAATATCTCAGCCGTAACACCATTAATACCAGTCTTGCGCAAAGCTTCTGTAGCTGAGGTAATTTGAGAAAGTGGACCATGGGGTTGGTTGTGGATTGACGAAAAGGTTGTACATAAGAGGTATTTTTTTGTACATATCATAGGATATTTTCACCGATTTAAAACTTTATAAGCACTTTGGTGTTTTGTTTTTGATTTATAAAATTTAGTTTTACAAAAGCACTCCAAATCCGCTTCTGCTCACCTCATTTCAGCAATTTGATCCCTCTTACATCACTAATTGCTGGAGGTATATATGCATACATATACTCATGTGTTTTAACAGTTGTCCTAACACTTTTTTAATTTGCTTAGCAAACTTGTTGCACGTAACTTTGTTTTACTTACAATTATCTGGAGATCCACCTTTGACGCTTTCTTTGCACATTTCTGCATGGATTCATTTTAATTTGCATTCGATATTATAATAACGATGGCATATGACCTGACTTATGACGTAGGGATCATAAACATGTACACTGCATAGAAAATGGAACAAAAGCTAAAAAGTGTGCAAGGGAGTATGGAGAAGTGGATGTGTGGCATTAGACTGAGTGACATGAAGAGGAACACATCAGTCGGAGAACAAATGCAAATTAGAGCTATCATTGACTTAAGAAAGTGGGCTTGGGTAGGACACTGTCACCTGAAGGGATGATGATCGAGACTAACAATGGAGTGATGGACAAATGGGGATACAGGCACGAGATGCTCATGAGATGAGCTCCTATTTTGGAGCTAGATGAATTGAGGGTTGGCAACAACTTTGGCAAGCCTTCATCCAGCAGTTGATAGATCGTGTTTGATAATGATTTTCTTCACTTTCATCGGTTTGAGCCATGTCTTCATTTAAATGAAAATGCTTTCCGAGTGCAGTAATGAAATATTCTTGCTCATGAAATACAGTTTGTGCCCAGTTGTTCTGATGCTTTAACTGGTCTAAAATGTATATCTAAAGTCCCTACTAGGGGTAGTACTTACCTATGTACTGCAATCTGTGAATCAACTTAGTTCTGACACACTTTGCGGGTATCCTATGTACTATAATTAGTCAAAACAAGATTTTATTCATTGTGCACAATACATCTTACCCCACAACATTTACTCAGGTGGTTCTGCAAGCTTCATCTCTGAGGCTTTGTAAAATTACCTTTGACATAATAACTGGACATGTCAAAAACCACCAGGTAGTTATGTGCTATTGTATTTTTGTCTACTTTTTTACGCCTTGTGCAATCTTTTTGTTCGTGCATGTTGCCTCCCAGAACTAGGGATGATGCGCCACGGATGGACTCCCTGGCCAACCATCCCGCACACCCACTGCCAGCCCAGCAACCCCACACACGCCACCCCCATCACCAGGCTGAGCCCCGCAAGCGCAAGACATCGCGTCGGAAAGCGGCGCCACATGAGGCACACTGGTAACTACTTGCAGTTTTCATCTGCAGCAATAACTTGCGTAATCTTCGCATGTAATAATGCCCAGATATAACACTGCACACTTCTGTACGGCCAACTAACCAGATGCTACCGTACACAGCTTGGCTTCGCTGCTGTGGTACATTATACAGAATATAAACTCAGTGGAAGCTACAGACATGCAATGGCAATCCATGAGTCGGATTTTCAAAGATGTCTCCAAAAAATGTCAACCCATAGTGCGTGCAGAACTGGAAATGAAACCTTAGACCCTTGCCGGAGTGGCAAGGTGTTAACTCCCTCGCCTGGTATGCAGGAGGTCATGGGTTCTATCCTGACCCTGATGCCTGTATATTTGGAGTTTGCATGTTTTCCCTGGTTGTGTGGATTTTTCTCCAGTTCTTCCGGTTTTTCCATCCACATTTAAAATCCACATGTTTTGAGATGATTTGACTGCTATAAATGTTCACATGATAAACCACTTCCTTGAGATATCATATGTGGCAAGGTCACTTCTGAAAAACAGCTATATATATCAGTGGGCCTTACCTGGTAAAATAAAATTAATTTAGTTTAAATAGTTGAGTTCATTCCTGCAGTACGTCGGCACGCATGCACAATTAATTTTATGCACAATTAACTTGTTTTCTGTTACTCATACGACGGACACATAATTTAATTTGCAGTTACCCTGATTATCCATGTGCGCGTTATGCAATTTGTAGATTAACTGTCCTTGGCCTCTCCTCGTCTAGTTATGCGTTGTATATAGCATTGTGCTACATCTGACAGAACCTATGTGAGAGACATGCCCCTTGACTAGATTCAAACCATGACATGCAGGGTACCGTGCTCGGAAAAGTGATTCCTCAGCAGACGTGCCAGGCGCAATTGGATGATCGGCGAGGTTTTGGCCTTTGGCAGCCTCACCGTCACCGAGTGATAGTCTTGGAGGCCCCAGAATGTCTATCGTGGGTATTTCTGGTAAAGGAGGTGAAGGGAGGCTAATATTAATCGTCTTCTAGTTGCTCCTTTATAGAGTTATGCTTGCATACAGTCTGGGCTGGAGAAAAAAGGAGCAGATGGGCAGTTTGCCTTGGGCCTCAGATCCAAAGGCCGCTTCAGAAACGGCCAAGGGGGCCTAAGAGGGAGTCTCACTTTGCATCCTTTTCTAGGCGTCCAAAAACATTTTGGCAGCCCTGCACTCAGATGCGACCACACGTGCTTCCGTTTCAGGAGGTTAGAGCACGTTTAAGGTTACAATTAGCACATAGGTTTTTAGAGCCACTTGTAATGCAAGTGTGGTCTTCCAGATGAGGCCGCATATTGAGCGTTGATTCTCTGAAGCTTTTGCATCATCAGGAATTGGAAGGACAAAGAACCAAGCAGAATAGCGGTAGTGACTAGCCAGTCACTATCCAATTATGGGAATCCTGGGGCCAGCAGGCTAATTGGAACCATTCAGACAACATTGAAGGTTGAGGTGAGATTCCTCACTTGAACTCCTGAAGATGCCCACAGTAGCGTGTGGCGAAATTTGTACCCTGCAAGCCCCTTGGATCTGCAGCACGTGTTTGCTTGTAGATGTGTGCGGTCGCTCTGCTCTCACGTGGTTCACTCAGCGTCGCCGTGCCTCTCGCAGGCCCCGCATGCTCGAGATGGACAAGGAGGAGAACCGCCGAGCGGCGCAGCGCAAGAGTGGGCACCGAGCAGCTCCGGGCAGTCGCCCCAAAAGGGGCGATCCATTCGCTCACTCGGGCAGCAGCTCGGATGAGGGAAGCCCCCTGCATGACGGCAAGAGGCGGCGCGTATGAAGACGGAGGAGGCGCGCGCATTGCTCATGGCTGGTGGGCTGTGCAGTGGCATTGCAAGAAGCCCCTTTCGAGCCAAGGACGGGACAGGTTTGGCCTTATTTGGCTTAAGCGTTGTGCCCAGGTAGGTGGGTGGTCACGGCTTCTCTACAGGATAGGAAATGGCATGCCTGATCTTCGCCCCTCGTTGGCAGCAGTTGGTACTGATACATAATAGATTATGCTCGTTTGAGCAACTACAGCACAGGGTCAGAGCATGAGGGCTTTACAAATGGCATGTGGAGGGGAAATGTTATTGGAGCTTTTGATACAAGTTTTGAGTGTTTTTTGGATGATATTTGTAAAGGTTTTGTCACTTTTCAGTAGCATGAATGTTAAGGCATGTAAACTCTAAAACAAATTTTTTTTTAATCTTTTGATAGGATGCAGTGTTACAAGAATGTTGTAAACCTCCCTTAAAAGGGAGTTGTCTATATTGACAAAGTTTAAATTGTTTTTATATAAACTCCAGTGTTATACTCGGTTTAAAATCGGTTATCTTTCGTAAGGTGGAAAGAGCAATGTTCCTAACAACTCGACACTATAATGCTTTTTCCGTATGTTTATACAAATGCATTGTATTATTTCCAAAGTTATATGTCTATGTTTAGCTGAGGATGTCAATGTCATGCACAAGCAGCTTGTGCAAGTCACTTCGATTCCCCCTCTACCGCACTGCACAGCTGACTTGACTTGCATTGATTACCTTGAGTGGTGTCGTTCAAAACACCACTGTAGGTGCTCGGGAGACAGCCATGTATGGCACTGATTTTTCCATTTCATTTTGGCCAATGGCATTTTTAATTGGTGCAGACTAGAAGCACCTGATTCAACTAATTTAAAAGTCTTTGTTATCGTGACTTATTATCTTTTTACAATCGTCATATCCCCTGAAACTGCAGGATTCATCGCTACACTTACCAAAGGTTGTGCAAATAATATGTATTTGTTTGCATTACTTTTCAACTTCCAACATGTTACATTGTGCTCAGGGTCCTTGTATGTGGTTGCTGTTTAACGGGGGACCTAGGAGCTTTTAAAAATGCCCCCTGTGCCTCCGAACATGGGCATTTCGGAACAATCACGCTGCACCAGGCAACACAATCGCCTAGACTGTTTCCTATCTCTTCACACTTGTGAAATGGTGCAAATTGATGGATACTTGGTGGGGGAGGGGGGGACAAATATACCCGAGTTATAATAATTATTTGTGCATACCTCATGCCAATAGGTCACAGCACCAGGCTTTAAGTGAGCGAAAAATGTGTTAAAGAAGCACGTATAACGAAGGGCATGGACAGGTCTTTTCTCAGTAAACTGCAGGATGAGAACAAGCCTTTTAGAAATTGGCTCATGGGGGTTTCATGACCATACATCACCATGCTGATCGGTGTGAGTTGATGGCGGAGAGCATGGACATAGGAACATAGAATTACAGTACAACTTATTTTGCTGCATAGAATTACAGTACAACTATGCTGAACACCATGTAGCACAGCCCCCCAGCTGCCTATGATAACCTAGCGTGCATGGTGGTCGCTCATCCAAGCACTATCCAGGCTCAACGCTGATTAGTTTGAGATCTGAATAACCCAACAAATCACCAAATCAGCCGAATTCTGGATGATTTGGTCAGACAAAATAATTCACACTGCATACAGCATCAAGAAGAATACAACTAGCATGATAATATATTTTTCTCCTATCACAAGTTGATTGCATCCGCTGAATTGAATATACATTTCATTAACAACTGGCTCCCAGTGTAGGATTTTCCCCCACATGTGCATGGCAAAATTTGTTTCGCCTAATTTAATGGCTGTGTGGCACTTTTAATTACCTGTGCAATAGACCAGGTTGGATTAAAAAAAATCGTTAATGTTTTTAATTTTTCAATGTCGGCGCCTGCGTACGTAGGTGTGAGTATTCTGAACAGGTAGCTTCCTGCAGCGGTAGTCGCCTCCTACAGAGGACAAAACAAAAACACGGCCACTCAACCCATAAAGTTGCCCTGTCACATGGCTAGCATCACGTTATTTCTCTGCAAAAGGTGTTCAGCGGAGGGAACCGTGCTGCCTAATGTGATTTTAATTTTTTGTTTCAACATGTGTTTGGTAGAATTCAGTGCACTAGATTGTTTGGTTTGAACTGCCTTTTGTTAATTATAGAAGTTGCCCAAGCACATGTTATGATGAAAAGTGAAAAATATAATATTTTGCGGCATGTGAAAAATTAGGCCATGCTGTGACATTGTTTGCAAAAGAAGGCCACTGTGCTGGTGTAAGCATAGATTTAAATAATTTGAAAACTAGCTGTAAATAGTTGTGGGAAATATTTACGTAACAATGAATACCAGGTCACAGGAGGTGATGATTTCCAGTAAGAATTTACCTGGTTAAAATGAATGTTTCTTCTGTAGTGGAAGTTTGTTGACTGTTCTCTTTGACTTAACAAAGTGGCCAAATCCGTCGAATGTTATGATTGACCCCAGTATCTGTGCCATGTCAATGAAAGTTACACTGCACATGTTGAAAACATTGCAACCAAGCTTGTGCTCGTATGAAATGCTACACCAGGTCGTGGTCGTCCAGGATTCAATGAGAAACTTGCTTCCCTGACATATTCAGGGCTTTTGGTTCTCAGTATGAATGTATACAGATATTTGAAGATGGGGGGGAAAAGGTATACACGGTGCTAAGTGAAAAGTGAACGATGCTATAAATATGTTGGGATTACATTCACCAGGTGCGTGATGCCGTAATTGGATGCTCAGAATCGTCGCCTATGACATTCATATTTCATTTAAGTATTGTGCATCCCACTGGTGGCTGTTTGAGATTTTTGTCATCAAACTTGTTATTGATGTGAACGTTTCTGGGTATCCCTTGGCGCATTAGTTGGGGTCGTGACACCTCTTGTCCATTGTTTCTGAAATGTTCTGTCAAGTACCTACTCCATGCTGACACTGACCTTAATTTTCTCCTTCGTTGTCTCAAAGCAACTTCTTCTGAGTCTTCCCGAGCATGATCTTTATCACATACATTATAGATATTCTTGTGCCACCCTGGCTATGACCAGGCTATCTGCAGTGATGTTTTTACTGTCTGAATGGCACTTGCACTCCCATATAATGAAATTCTGCTGCTCTCAAACACTATCAGTAAAATCCTACGGAACAAATAGTGTGTCAAAATTATATAATATACAAATTCATACTCTGAGACGGAAGACAGCAACAGTTAGTGCCTTAACCATTTAACAAATATGCGAGTGTATATATCCCATTCTTACCTCCAGTGATCCATCCACCACCTGACCACTCATGTTGGTTCACTGGTGAATGAAGCTGAACTCCTGTTATATCTGCAATTTCAATCCAGAGATCCTTATGAATGATCTCAATGAAGAAGGCTAGAGAAAAGAAGCTAAGGAACTAGTGCAACAAATACAATTCTATACCAAGCTGGCCCGAGCTAGACAACCACTTCAGGAGTAGCGGAGTTTATCGCTGTGATGCCTCCTTTGTGTTTTGTGAATTGAGTCCTATAGTCTGTGGTCTATTCTGAATGACGAGAGTTGGACACTGAGGAAAGAAGATGATGGGAAATGGGTGTCTTACGAGTTGTAAAACTAGTTGGGGACGCAACACTGGGAATTGTACGTCTTGACTGCCACTGTGCTGATGACCGCTTGGACTTGCAGGATATGAGTTTTCATCGCTAAGTGGTGACTTGGAAGTTTCCAGGTTCATTTGTGCATACCTATTTATTACTGTGCTATGGCACTTATTGTTCTGTTTGTGTCCACATGTATGAATTTGTATATATGGGTAAAATGTTGGCAACATTTTATCATTTATATTGTTCTCTGAGCTGATGTCTTGAGTAGACAGAGTTCGTTCTATGGGAGAATGAAAGTCGTGGTTCTGTGTAGGAGATAACACATTTTGAGGCGATTGCTAAAAGTTAAACAATCTCTTTAACCTGTTGTTGTTGTTAAATCCCTGGCACTTAATTAAAAAGTACACTTTCAACTGTTGGCCAAATTTACATTAATCTTAAATGGCTTTCCATCCCACCAAATGCCCTCACGTTGAGAGCAGCTTTTGATAGACCCCGTGGAAGATCAATACTTGACTCTGGTTTTTTGGAATCTCTTGACTCCATCTGTTGGCGCCTGCGGCAGCCCCTTAAAGATTCAAGTTACCAACATTCTTCTGTAATCCTCAGGTGCCGACAACCAATATAAAAAGGCTTTATTTACAACGTCATCGAGTCTGTGAGTTTATTATGTCACATACCTCTCTCAGTACCTCCAACAAACATGAATATGTTCCCCCATTGTATTATAAGGTATCATTAGTTCTACAGATGTGGTAACCATCTGTCTTGCACTTTAACTTAAATTAATACTAATTTGGGGGGTTGTGCTCAGAATCAATAACACTGCCCTTTGTGTTTGGTTTTGAAGCATTTTCAGTTTAGTGGTTTAGCCAAGTACGCTGCAAACAGGTTTTGTTAGTCCCTTTCTTGAAGCACACTTTGTCCCTTTGTTATGTAAACTAATGTGCACTTTATTACAAAGTTTAGGCATAGTGAGCAGAGCAAATGAAATGGCAATAGCATGTTGATCAATTGTATAGGAAGCTTGCTTGACTAATATATATGCATTTTTTTTTATAGCAGGATATAATTGTTCACTTAGTTTTGGTCCCATTTTCATCATACTCCAGCCTGTGTCATGTAAATTTGAGTGCACTTGCGGAGATTATTTTACAACACTCGTACAATTTGCTTGCAGCAATAGATATAGGTGTGACGGTTTAGGACGTGTGGAATTTTAATTCCAAGTTTTCACAAGGAACAAGTGGAAAGTGACAATTTAAAGTCGAACAGAAAATAATTACAAAATTTGTAATACATTTCAGATTGCTCATGTTTATAACCCAAATGTGTAATTGGTACCAAGGCACACAGCGATGTAGTTAAGTCAATTGGGAATCCCGATTGCCATCAGTGCCTCACGACACATTTAAGAATTACCCCGAAAGCGACACGTTCACGACTCGAGACAACTTCCTTTTCTTTGTGCATTTCGGTGGTTAATTCGGTAAATATATTTTTTATCTTATCACAAACTGTTTTTATTTGGGTTTTTTGTGTACAACCATTACTTTTTCAGTCGCTTTAATCCCCATTTGATATTGATTCGGACATAACGTTTGGGATATCGCTTTTGCCAACATTGCTATGTGAAGTTCCTCTCGTGTGAAAACATGTGCTGGTGTCCACGCTGAGAACATCAAGCTCTCTTCTTATCACGAGAAGTTTTTCTATATTGAGTCGCCCATCCTCATACCTTAGAAGAATTCAACAGTGTTTAGCACAGTGCCTTGACACTGGCATCGGTTCAACCTACTGACCCACACAGCCATGTTAACACAAGGCATCATTATAAGTATAGGGGGTTTAGGGTTTGACAAGTGCAGCTGTTGCACAGTCAACAGATGGCACTTGATTTTTGCTTATGTAATTGTCTTTACAAACCAGCACACTTGCTTTATTACTGTCAGAATGTCGGTTTACTTAAATTTTACCATTCATTTCGTCTCCATTACACCAACTTAGTCTCATCAATGATGACCATTAGTAGGCACGGGCCTCTGCATGGTCCCAAATGATATTTCACATAAATACATTTTTGGCCTAATTCGACCAGATGATAGTCCAACACGATATTTTTTTATGAATCAAGATTATATTTTTCAATTACATTGCAACAGTGTTTTGTTTTGATAAATGTTAAAGTTGTTAATATGATGGTTTGAGGTTTAAGTTATAAATTGTCACACAATATTAGTTTTGAACAAAAGACTTAAGATTGAGGCAACCACAGGACTCGACTGTCAATTCATACAAATTGGCTCTGGGGAGTGAACCGACCACTTAGATTTCCAAACTAGTTTTTTTACGACACCCAGAGTTTAATTTAGTTTCATTGCAACAATGTCTGTTTTCATACCTGCATGTTGACGTCACTGTGTATTCTATACACCGAACAATATAGGTCAACTGGCAAACATTACAATGTATAATTTATCCCATTAATATATAAATAAGATTTATGTCCTCAATTTATTTGTTGTTGCATTTGCATTTTACATAGACTTATCTTGTCCTTTGACAATCACAAACTGTATATCAACAAAAGTTCTGCGTTTGTTTGGCAACTAATGCTTCCCATTTAAATCAAACGTTGATTCTGAGATGGCAAACTCGGCTGGAGACATTTCACGCGCGTAGGCTTTCGCAACCAGATATAATGCAAAATTCATATTTTGAGTCCGATCTCATAACTAAAATGTGCTGTAAATCGTTCTCCACCCGTCAACGCCAATTGAGAAAGTTGTCACGTGAACAAATGTTAATTATTACTGTTTCAGCGCCACCGGGGTGTTTTATAGCAATCTCAAGACATTTAAATGGATATGACTTTTTGCTGATACTTAAAACCATCATCATCAGGCAGCAAAATTTCACACCCACTTAAATGTTGTGAGATTGCTCTCCAACACATTGGTGTGCTGAAGCAGTAATACGTTGGCACTTTTGTTCACGTGATAACTCTATCAATTGACCGTGTTGGGTGGAGGAGGGTTTACAACACATGTTATTCATACCATCTGACCCAAACAATGTATTATGAAGCAATGCTGGAGAGAGTAATGCGTTTATTTACATGTCCAAAGGTGGCAAACAAGCAGGTTGGTTCATTGCAGTGTTTCTAAGACGTTTAATGGGAGGCTGTTTTTCACACCCAAATTTATGGAAAATCTAATATTTATTATTTGTAACTATTCATGTACACTTGTATTTGTAAAACTGTTTCACATTTTTATAGTATGCATACAAACACGAGCTGAAATGTTTTATGGACATTTATGTCGGTTCAGTTTGACAGTTGTACAGTCATTCGTTTGTGTTTTGGTTTATTGTTTGAATAGATTTCACATTTATTTAACGGTGTTCAACATGAATGTGAAATACATATAACATGCATACGTTTAAATATATGTATGTAAACACCACCAACATGGTGAAGAAGACTTATAAAAAAAAATTGCTTGTTGAAAATAATAAAACTTTTTTTGTTACGACTGAATGAAACTGGCTTTGCATGCAGATATGAAATACGTGGCCAGTTCGGTACCATGTCAAACTACCGGTCAGGAGTTGGTTGTTGACTTTTTGCTGTTTACACTGCCTCTCCATTTGTTTTGTTGTAGGCATGCATAGCCAAACACATTTTTCAATAATTTTTGTATAACATTGCATATTAAATATATTGTTAGGATTGTTTTGATATTAAATGCAAGTCATATTTTTCCAACTGCTATGTTACACTTGCTACAAAGTGGTATTTTTTACTCTTGTCAATACAAATAAATAGCTTTCAAAGGTCAATAATTTGGTGGTTTAGTGTCAGTCGCAGTTTCGCACTTACACAATAATTGATTCTCGCTCGATGCTGCATAACATTTAAACCATTTACAAGAATGTGGTGTGCAATTCTCTGGTAAGTTTTAATTTCAGCATTTGGCTGAGCTTCACATGCCATTGATCAAACTCGCCTTTGGTTGTAATGGCAGATGGATTATTTGTGTTTCTTCAATATAGACACTCTGCCCTAATCTTTATATTGATGACGGTATCCTTTGGAGCGCTGTGGGCAAAAGTCGGGTATTGTAGTGCCACTTTTTTTTTTATACGAGCCAACTCTGCCGGTGTTGTGACAGGATACACATGCTGGTAGGTTTTGAGTGTCATGTTGAATTTTTTAGTTGAATCAGCATAATGCATATATAATATTTACCCCCCCTTGCATATAAGGCAAAATTAACACTTAATTTGGTCTTAGTTCCAACAATATACTCCAGTTCTGGCAAACTATCTGTAGCACAAAATACATGTAATTTTGAAAAGTATTTACAGTACTTGGCCCTTTATAAACACCCACTTGGAATGTAATAAATAGATACCATACTCTTGCCTTTTTTTCTTCTGTGTTGTAAAGCAAAATTTTGTCTTATCTGGTAAATTACTTTGTGTTACCATCTTCATATACCCACTAATCTTTAGCTGGTTCCCACAAATAAGATTTAATCTGCAGTGCACTAGCATTAAAACGTAATGGCCACTTGCTAATATCTAAAACACGGTGAGTTCAGACATTAAAATGCATTAAATTAAACCGTGATGGTCTATTTTAATGCATGCGTTTCTCAGTGGGTATAATCCCTCGTGATTTGTGGATATTTTCACATAATTTGAGCTCTGGCTTGCAATTACATACTCTTGAAGATTACCTCACTGTCCATATTTGCTTGCAGAAATGCACTCTTGCAAATTCTCCCACAGATCTTGTTCATGCGGCTGTAGAAATTGACAGTCCAACTTTATGCAAGCTTCTGAACGAGGTGTGTTGGAGTTCACATTTTGTATGGCCTGACATGAATGACGTTTCCCTCCAGGTGCTTCAAATTGAGTTCCTAAAACACCCCAGCACGTGGAGCGAAACGTCGGACATGCTGAACAACACGCGGTACATCCCCAAAACACATCAGGAGAGAACACAACGGCAAAACTCTACGTAAACCTGATTGCGTTTTGATCATCACAGCCAAACACTGACAGTGGTGTGAAATACTTTGTCAATGTATTAAAATATCACAATGGCATGTTGAATTTTGTATAACAGGACAACCTTATGTGTATGATTTGGTTGTGCGCACATAAACTTAAAAAGTATTTCTGCAATGCAAACTGATTCCGAGACTGTTCCTACATGTTTGTATATTGTAGTTTATATTAACACAAAAAATCATCTTGTTAAACAAACGTGTCTTTTTTTAAGGAGATGTTGGATTAGGTTAAATGTTTTACATCTGCCTGCAAACTCACCACAATGTAATTTCCCATAGGCATAAAATGGACTGCGAGTGTCATTTTATGCAGTGATAGTTTCCATTTGGGCTTAAATAAATTGCTAAATTAACTTTCTTGCTGAGATTAAAATACTCAAACAGCCTTTTAAAATAAATGCATCGGCTAATATGGGATGAATGTCATTGCAGAGTAGTAAATAAATGCCTGTAATAAAAATGGAATAAACTGCATCTATCTGGGTCTTGCAATTCAATAATTAAACATTTATGTGGTGTTTTTTTTTTGTAAGAGGAGGCATGCTCATTACAACAAGTGTACATACTACCGGTGAAAGAAAACTGCTGCTACAAAGTCTTGTTTTATTGGGTGTAGATTTCGTATTTTGAAACCCTGTCATTGCATAAAATATATATCTGATTTTTACACTCGTAGAAATACGGGTCATACTCTGCCTACCGAGTACTTTACATTTTTCACAAATGTTGTTTGGAAGAGGTTTCACACCTCATTTGATATTTAGTTTTCATCATGAGGAAATAAACCCAAAACATTTACAGTGGTGTTAGATACATCGTCAACTTACAGTAGATAACTTTCACTGATGAAAGGTATATCAAAAACTTAAAACAACAGCCTTATATATAATGTCTGTGCTGGTTGTGCGTGCACAAGGATTACAGAATTCGAACATCTGATCTTTAGAGGATGTACATGGGCAGCATTAAGCTGTGTTGTTATTGTTCAGAAAGCGTTTCTTCATGCCAGTCAATAATTATCTCTGAGATAACTTGTATATTTACTGTACATCCCTGTAAGTTTCACACAAACGGTTTCGTGGGTTTTTTATGTTTAAGCTTTAAAAACTCATTACAATGTTTTAAGAATGAATACGGTTTGGTACGTTCTTTAATTACAAGATAAGGCTTTATTACAGTAATATTTTACATTATTTTTTGAGATGACGCCAAATGTTTGGCGAATAAACAGTCAAGTTAATTAAGTGTTGTCAACTGGCTCGTCGATGTGTCGTGTGTGTACGGTATATTACTCATGGGCCCTGACCAGCACGAGTTTGTGTGCAGGTGTAGAGGAGTAAAATGGGGACGTGACGTCAGGTGTGCCTTTCAGTGCGATGACGTCACGTCTCCTAGGGTACTTAAGGGATACCCCGTGACGTAAGCGGGGTCACTGTGGGAACGGGTAGAGTAAGCAGGGTGAAGAGGGAACCAGGGGTAGAGAGAGGGATCGAGTGGTGAGTCTGGGGAGAAGCCGGTGGTAGCCGTAGAGGTGCTTCTCTCTCCGCTCGGTGGAGTCAGCAGAGTCCACGATCCGACACGAGAGAGAGAGACTGGAGCTAGCCGGCAGGGACCCGGACCCAGAGTAGGACCCCTAGCCCCTGGGAGTTGTGTACCCTGCTGTGTAATATTGTAACAGCTTTAATAAACCCTGGCGAAAGCCCTTAACTTACCTCCGTCTCCGAGTGCACCCGTCGGGAGCTTCTCTACACAGGCAGTCGTGCGTGGTGCCGTGAATCTGCTTGTATCTTTCAAAATTAAGCAACGAAAATAATTGTGATTATTTTTTGACAGCGAGGCACGAATGAACATAACACAATTGAACAATAGCACTGCACTTTAAGGAATACAAATATAGAAGGCGTTGTTTATTGGGAATGGCTTTTCATCGTAGCGTTTCTGCTATGAAGAATGACCATTTTCCCAAACCATCACGTACTTTTCATTTCAGGGCACTGTTATTGACGAATGGGTTGGGGGGGGGGAGACTTGAAAATCATAAGTTCCCACGTGATGTAACTGGCATTGGCCAAAACATTACGTACAAATTACTCATATTCTTGTTTTTTTTGGTAAAGTCACGTAGAAGGGAAACAATAAAATATTAAAAATATAATACAATAAAATTCTCACGACGTTTCGACTGCAACACAAGCAATCGTCATCAGGTGTGAAAACCACTGATGACGATTGCTTGTGTTTTATATTTTTTCTTGTTTTATATTTTTATTATTTTATTGTTTCCCTTCTACGTGACTTTACCGAAAGAACCAAGAATATGAATCCCTGCAGTCACGAAAGCTTTCAATCAAAATACAAATTACTCATTTGGAATTACGCATCTGATATACATTTATCTAGCGCCTTAATCCAAGACGCTTTACAACAATTGTACATAAGATGATAGTGGTTCATATCAAGAGTGGGATTATTAAAAGTGGTGGTGTAGTTATTGCGACAGGAGAACATGTGGTAGTGGTTAAGGAGGGTAGGGGGAGTAATAGAGGTTGGGGTAGTGACAGCGGTAATGGTTAATTATTTTGGGGGTAGTGGTTGAGGTGTAGTGATCGGGTTAGTGGTAGGGGTTGAGGAATGTCTGGTCGTAGCTGGGGTCAGGGAGTAGCAGCAGGATGGGCTACTGGAGAAGAGATGGGGGCACGGAAGCAGGTTGTGTTAGCGAAGATGATTGTTGCATGTGCCAGTGAGAGTTCATTACAGTGAAGGGGAGCAAAAACGAACGAAAGCGAGACTGGGAACAGGTCGAGGGGAGGCACCGACAGGCACGGTAGAGACTGGGAGGGTAGATGACGGAACGGGACATCGTAGTGAGATATGAGAGAAGCAAGATAAGGTGGGAACAGGACCATGGAGGAATTTGTGGACGAGAGTAAGGCACTTAAACAGACAGCGATAGTAGGCAGG
The DNA here is from genome assembly GCF_965212315.1 of Lampetra planeri. Lineage (NCBI taxonomy): Eukaryota > Metazoa > Chordata > Hyperoartia > Petromyzontiformes > Petromyzontidae > Lampetra > Lampetra planeri. The sequence goes on from NC_136107.1 coordinate 33,531,418, forward strand.
GAGCCAGTGGAGTTGAGAAAGTGGTGCAGAAGTGTGGGATTCGTGGGGGAGGTTAAGATGTGATCCTGGCTGAGGCATTTTGCATCTGTTGTTGGGGAAAAGTGAAGGCAGGAGGGGCAGGAGGGCCGAAAAAAAAGAGAATTTTGCAGTTGCAACCTCGTTCCCTCCTGCGACATTTTAGGCAGGACCCTCTTGAAGAAGAGCTCTGAGATCCGGGATTTCCTGCGCAAAAACAAGCGTAATCTTACTGGTAGGAACCTCCTGGTTACACCAGCCCACAGGGGATTATTGTGTCCGTCCGTCGTGCAGGGAGGGGCTGGGTGGGGAGGGAGGGGCTGGGTGGGGAGGGTGGGGAGGGGCTGGGTGGGGAGGGTGGGGAGGGGCTGGTGGGGAGGGTGGGGCTGGGTGGGGAGGGGAGGGTGGGAAGGGACTGGGTGGGGAGGGTGGGGCTGGGTGGGGGGTGGGAGGGGTGGGGCTGGGTGGGGAGGGGCTGGTCACCCCGTGGTGCCCTTATAAAACTCAACATTTAACCTACTCACGCCGGCTTGTGCCCGCCCTCACAGTCGGGCATATTTTCGGAATACACCACGCCGCCGTTGACCCTGGCCATTGACCGAGCAATCCAACGTTCCTACCAGCTCCCTCCGCAGGAATGTGTTAAATAGCACCTAGATTTGAAGCTTTCGTGACTGCAAGTATTCATATTCTTAGGTTTTTCGGTAAAGTCACGTAGGTAAAAAATAAAAATTAATAAAAGTAAAATAAAAATAAAATAAAAATCACGACGTTTCGGAGGCAACACAGAAGACGGAAGCTTGTGTTGCCTCCGAAACGTCGTGATTTTTATTTTACTTTTATTAATTTAGATGTTTTACCTACGTGACTTTACCGACCAAACCTAAGAATATAAATAGCACCTGCCCGGTCTCCCTTCCACTGTGCGCTGTTGCCCTCTGCTGGTTAACGTAGCATCTGTGTCTGTGATCAATACGAGGCTTTGGGACGATGATGCATTGATGTGTAGGGGTGTCAGGGGAAGGATTCCCACCAATAGGGGGGTTAGTGGGAGGGGTGATCGAGGAGATATAAGGAGAGAACGGGCGGGAAGAGGGGGCCTTTGGCGGGAACGATATTGGGACGGCTGGGGACAGGTGTGGATGGAAGAAAATGATTAAAGGACGAGACCCCTGCAATCTTGTGTCGGCTCTCATTTACAGATGCATCGCTTTAGATCTCCATTCATCCGCTCGTAATAACAACGAATCGAATGGCGCGCGTGAGAAAGTGATTTGCGATTTACGCAAATGACATGCAAAACGATGTGCCGTGTTGGTCGACAGCTGTCTTCTTGAGGCACGCTGATCTGTTGCTTTTCATTCTTCAAATTATTTGGCGATCCTGCTGCCTTGGTCGTGGTACACAAGCGCCGAAGATGTAAACAAAAATAACACATTCGTTCATTACACAACGCAATTGTCAAAACACATTAATGCGGGGTTATTAACGAGTATTTGGGTTTTTTTTCCCTTTCAATTGTAAGTTCAGCTTTCCAAAAGCGCTCCAACCTATTCTTATGGATGTAGTCTGATTCTGGGCCGCCTTCAGTAATAGCCCTATAGGATGTACCAGCATTGGTCGCCAGGGCCTTTTGACCTTCACTTGTGGTGTGAATGATTAATACAAGTCACATAATTGTAGAATACGAATGTTATTACAATTGAAAGCAAACTTGAACATATATTTCTACGAAACTGTTTCGTGTGAGTTTCTGCCGGTGTCTATGTATAGTGTGCGACAGGGGTGTCCTCTGGCTCCCACATTATTTAACATCATCTTCGGCCACGTAGTTCGATAAGCGTTCCATGGTTGTACCAGAGGAATTCCTATCTGGTACATATACAATGGAAGGCTGATCGATGCCCGTTTTCGGTCAAGGGATGGCTCCCTATTGTATAATGCACGCTGATGATCTGGTGGTTGCTACACACTCTGATAAGGAGTTGGAGGTTCTGCTACTGAACCTGGAGCATGCCACTAAGTGATGGGCTCTCGCTATCAGCCCCACCAAAACTAAGCACCCCTGCCTGGGAATTTTTGCATAATCAAATATTCCACCCCCTCAACTACCCCACGAGTGGTGGGTGGGGCAGTTGTGGAGAGAGTGGAGAAGTTTCCGTACCTGGGCAGTGTGCTTATGGCCAACTCCGCTTTGGCAGCAGATGTCTCACTCCGAATCAGCCGAGCGGCATTATCTTTTCAACAGCTGCGTGACGCTGTGTGGAAGCTACCTGGTCTGTCGCTCCACACTAAGCTCTGGGCCTTCTCGGCCAAAGTAATGCCCTTCCTTCTCTTTGCTTGCGAAGGTGGACCCTTCTTTAATGGAACATCTGCGACAGTTTGAAACATTCAGGCTTGCCTGCCTATTATCCATCCTGGCTTAACCAGGCTGGATTGTGTTAGGAGCTGACAAATCCTTGAAATATCTGGACACATTCCTATCGGTGAGGTCCTCCGGCGGGCTCGTGAAGAACCTTCCTGGGTAGTTGGAGGCAGTCACCCTCCCACAACAGCGGGGGGCAGAGAAGCGACGCTCACAACAACGAGCGTGGTGCCGGGCGATTAAAATTCAGCAAGCTGGCACAGTAGGGGGGCACAGGTGGTGCATCTGCCAGTCATCTCAGTAAGTCAACCTATGGCACCTGAGTCTGTCCAGTGGCCTCCTGTCAGCGAACCGTCACCGCTTCACTTGGCCTCGAAGTACACCTAGCCAGGCACAAGCACCGTGGTGACGTCACCGCCACATTGTGGCGAATTTGCGGTTTGTAAACATCGCCACTGGGGAGACAAAGGCGACTGGGTGTGGTGCTGACCACTCACAACCATCGTGCTCCCTAACAACACTTTCCCAACAGTCTGTTAAGGCTATCGGGGGGATATTTGTCTTTGTATATTGGGGAGCAGCGGTGCAGGGATTTCGTGTATCTGTGTTGGGCGGTAGTGTGGTAAGCGCACTGCGCTACGAACCCGACCATCTGAGTTCAATTCCTGTTCACGACCGCTAATAGTGGTGTGTATTTGAACCGGTCCTGTGGTGTGTAAACATTAGACAAAAGCGACTGGGGGGTGGTGTTGGCCACCCACCCCCTTGTGTGCCGTGCCGGCTTTCAAAGGTTAAAGGCTATACGGGGGATCTTTGTCAATGTGTCCGTGTCTCAATGCGTGTGTCTCTGTGCGTGCCTGTACTCACGATTCTTTCTCTACCCCCGCTTTCTCACATTTTATTCCCATTCCTCTATTCCAGTTTGTGTTCACCCCCCACCCAACCCCCTTCTTGATGTCCTTTTGCTGCTACGCAAGAAAATTGAACCCGAACATTTTGATTGCAGGTGCAGTGTGCGTAACCATCGTTACACTGCGGCAGCATCTGCTATCCAATGATAACGCAAAGACAGAACGTGCGCGTCCACCGAGAACAAAGAGACCCTTGCAGTGACGTGAGTGACTGGCTCCTCCCACCCTCCTCTTACCCTATATAGTAATGCCCCATCACAAATAACTCCCATGCACTACAGTTATTTTGCTGTGGCTTTTTTACACCTGATGAAGGAAGCTTGTGTTGCCTCCGAAACGTCGTGATTTTTTATTTTATATCTACTATTATTATTTCAAAGATTTTATTATTTATTTTTACCTACGTGACTTTACCGAAAAAACCTAAGAGTACACATTAAACACTCTTCTTGGTTCTTTCGGTAAAATCACGTAGAAGGGAAATAATAAAATAATAAAAAATAAAACATAATAAATATACGCTGCCAAGCCTGGTGGTGTTCATTCAGACGCTGTCTTTCCGACAGACCTGTTCTTCACCTGAGGACGGCTGCTTGCGTTGTGGCCGAAACGTCGTGAGAATAATTTTATTATGTTTTATTTGTATTATTTTATTATTTCCCTTCTACGTGACTTTACCGAAAGAACCAAGAAGATGAATCCCTGCAGTCACGAAAGCTTTAAATCGAAAATTAAGCACTTTGTTGTTAGCGGGTCGAAAATGACCCCCCCCCCCCCCTCTAGTTCCCCGTTCGTGCTGCTAAGATGTTTGCAATGACGGATTGATATCATTTGCTGGCCGGTTCGAAGTAGAAGACCTCATGTTGGCCTCAGGCCGTATGAAATGAAGCCTTTGGCCGTCCCCTGGCCCTCGGTCCGCATGTTTCCCCACTGCTGTCCCTGGAGCATGTCTGTTGTGAAACAGCCGTGACACGTCCAGCCCCACAGAGCTGGGTGTTCCGCACCGTTGGACTTGAATGCGCCACTGCGGCAGCACGTGCAGGAAGGCACGCAAGGCAGGGGCGCTTACAATTAAAGAACGTCCGGGTGCAAATATTGAGGCATGAATCATTGAAGGACACGCGTCCACCCCCCCCCCCCCCAAAAAAAAAAATCCAGCAGATATCGTTCACAATCCGGTGACGCAATAATCCTCGCAGCGCCTGCAAATGAAGCAATCCCGCCACAGTTGTCAGCATGACTTGAAGTCGTCACAGCATTATTTGTCCAGGTCGCAGCTAGACTTGACTCGGTGGCACATGCCGGGTGGCCACAGTCATATCGAGATGTGCTCTGGAAGTGGTGTGCCGGGTGCGGGAATAGTTTAGGGATCACCGACCCGAACAGACCCATCCGGCTGACATGAATTCCCTGATTGCAAGCGACTAAGGACTTGATTTGAGCTTTAGGCTGCACTACCATTGGAGGGGGTGGGGAGGGGTGATATGTGATCATACTTCACCACACTGGTCAGTAGGAGTGATAAATGACATGGGGAATATGCTACTCACACGAGGAAATAACAGGGTAATACAATAACAAGTTTAATTGCAGTGCAGCGAGTCGTCAGCGGTTGACTCTCTTTGAACGCATTCCAGGAGTTGATAAGCGGATTGTCTGACTGACGTGCAATGATTTAAATGAGACCGGTACCTTGATAGCTTATATTGAGGCATGACCACATAGACGCTGCTGCATTTGAAACCCAGTGATGTCCACACCAATGGGCAGGGTAGGGTATACAAGTGTGTGTGTGTGTGTGCTGGACGTGTGAGCATTCCATGCTACAAAAAGAACACTTTTTGTGTTCAGCTCGGGTACTAAGTGAACTAACTGCACGCAAGAGCAGAGACACGGGCATTATACGTGCTCAGAGCAAAGCAATGCCATTGCGGGTGAATGGACTTGTGAGTAGTGTTGCTGTGTGTGACTGTTGAGTATGTGGAAGAGCTTATATATTTTTTTCTATGTGTGAGCGTCTCTGAGTATGTCTCTTTGTATGTGTGTATGCGTTTATATTTGTTTGTGTATGTCTGCGAATATATAGTTTGGTATGTATATGAATGGCTGTGAGTGTATATCTTGTAAGAGTGCGTGTCTGTCTCTGAGTACTGTATGTATATCTTTGTGTCTGGCTGAGTGTGTGTGGGGAGCAGCAGTGTAGCGGTCAGCGCGCTGCGATACGAACCCGTGGTCTGGAGTTCGAATCTCGCTCGCGATTATCAACACCGGTGACGATTATCTGAACCGGTCTTGGGCCTCTCCTAGAGAGACTCAGCCTCAAATGAGTACCTGGTGCTGTGTGTGGACATCACCGCCGGCGCGGACTTGGTGCTGGCCACCCACCCCCTCGTGTGCCACAGTGCCGGCCTTCATAGGTGCTCGCTAACAGCACTTGCCCCGACAGTCTGTCCAGGCTATACGGGGGATTTGTTGTTTGTCTTTGTAAGACTCATCTACTCGTGGGGAGCGGTGGCGCAGTGGTTACCAATCCGGCCACCTAAGTTCGATTCCCGATGACGGCTCACATCAGCAGCGCGCTATTTCAGAACCTATCCCGCGCCTCCTTCTAGGTCGACTTAACCTTAAAATAAATTCTCGATTTGAAGTTTTCGTGACTGCAAGGATCCATACTCTTTGGTTCTTTCGGTGCGGTGTTTAATAAACACTAGCGCCGGGGAAACAAAGACGGCCCGGTCGTGGTGCTGCTGGTCACACCTCATCCCACCCACACCCCCCCTCCTCTTCGTTGCTGCGCACAGTTTCGGCATTAATCTGAGCTCACCGACAGAACCATCAACAACAACAACAGGAGTCTATGTACGAGGTGGAGGGGCGCATCTTTGCGTCTTCAATTTTTTGACCGCACCCCCCTGGCACTGCGGTCGCTGTCCGCTGAGCCACGCACGGGCAAGTCGGGGGCGCTCATCCACGAGCCGCGTGGTGCCACTCGGCGCTCGACATCAGCGCGAATGCGTGCGACGAACAGCGGTGCTGAACTTCTTTCGCGCCGTACGTAGCAACACACGTGCTAATCGGAGGTGCGGAGAAAGAACTGCATACAGTGGGGGTTGTGAAGGGTGGGGGAGGGCTGGGATGAATGCAGCATCAGCAGCATCATGTGTGTGTATGCATAGCCAATGTTTGAGTATTTGTATGTGAGAGTGTCTCTCTGTGTGTGTGTGTCAGCTGGGGAATGGTAATGATACAAAATCGTCACTCAAGTTCGATTCCCGGCCACGGTTAACATAAGTGGGGAATATCAGAACCTGGTTCAGGACCTCTAATAGGTCTACTTGGCAAGTAATGCGTAACATTGTGCAGTCTGTAAACATTGTGCAGTCTGTAAGCATCATCATCATCAACACGTGGAAGACAAGGGCGGCGCGGCTTGCTGCTGTCCACACCACCCATCCTAATTGATAACAGTAAATGCGCACTTGCAGTCAGTGTAGTAGACTACAGGGGAGCACGTTGTCGTCCTAGGCTATGTCCGTGTGTAGTTCGTGAGGGTGTGCGCATGTTAATTGTGTAAGAACGTACGGAACAAGAGTATCGGAGACTTGACTCCGAAGACATGGAATGTTCGTGAGCGACCCGCTGGTGCTGAGTCGAGGTGAGTACATGCGCTGCTTCTTAACTAACGTACTGAACATTTGTTATTTAAAATAAAGCAGCCTCCTTTCAGTGGGTGGTTAACCGGAGTTTGATTCCCGGCAAAGCGCTAATGACATCAGTGGCGAGTCGTATTTAAACCGATCCTCGTGCTCGTCATCCGTCTTCACCAACTCGCGCAGACCATCTTGTGAAGTAAGGTCAAATTGCGGCGTGTATGTTGCCTTGTTATGGCGCAGCATATTCAATCTAAGCTCACCTGAAGACGGAGGCTTGTGTTGCCTCCGAAACGTCGTGATTTTTATTTTATTTTACTTTTATTAATTTTAATGTTTTACCTACGTGACTTTACCGAAAAAAACCTAAGAATATGAATACTCACGTCATATAGCTATGTAATTGATAGAGTTAAATAACCTGTAGTTTATATTATTGGTTCTTTCGGTGAAGTCACGTAGAAGAGAAATAATAAAATAATACAAATATTAAACAATAAAATGCTCACGACGTTTCTTGCTGTGGATTTCACACCTGATGATGATTGCTTGTGTTACAGTCGAAACGTCGTGAGAATTTAATTGTTTGATATTTTTATTATTTTACTATTTCCCTTCTACGTGACTTTACCGAAAGAACCAAGAATATGAATCCCTGCAGTCACGAAAGATTTAAGTAAAAACCTGTAGTTTATTTGCTGTTTGCTATTCATGTATGTCCTTGGAATTGAAATTCCGAGGTCGTCGGTTGTTCTATTTATTCTCCCGGCGTGGCAATTGAAAAATAGGCAGGTTTATGAAATCCCCCGGCCTGTTGGGTACTTCTACCGCTTCAGACACGTTTGGCCAGCTTGGAAAAGTAGAGCAACATACCCTCAAAGGGCCTCCAAAGGGCCGTCTAGAGCTCCCTCTAGAGGAGCCCGTTCCGTCAGTAGTGGTGTGAGCAAGCACTTGCAATTGTTGATAATTATCAATGCAACTTGTTAAATTACAAATTGAATGAAGCTGCAAGTAAATTTGCAGCATAATAGAATTAGAGATATAGATACTTACTAGTGAAGGCTGGCTCTATTAGCTGCGTTATATAAAGGGTTAAAATAGTATAGCAAGAAACGAGCCAAATAAATGTTAAGGGGTATCCTACATTTCGGGATAATTACAGCAATCAAAAAGCCTATTATATTCTGAGATGATTTTTTTAATACGGTCGTGGGCTACAATTAACAACGTGATTATTAACGTTTAATCATGCTACGTGGGGTTTTTATAAAAGGATGGAGGCAGCTGTGACGGAGTGTAACGCATGCATGTGTTCGTGGGTATAGACAGTGTGATATGATTATAGTCCATCATCATCATCAGCCGTCATCAATCTACTGCTGGATGTATACCTTCAACCAAGCCCCTGGCCATTTCTCACAATTCTGCAATGGAGTGATCTGCCTCAGTCGTCCGTAACATGAGTATATTAAAATACAAATATATATACCCTACCACGTATGTCACTAACACTGCAGTAAAATATAACTATTTTGTAAGCGGACGTTTCGAGCCATGGTCCTTCTTCAGATGTGTTAAGGAATGGCAAAAAGATTGACTTAGCCTTATAGTTGATGCTCACACTTTACACTGTGGCGTCTAAGCAATATATATGTATTTGCCCAATATTAGCTCGTGTCTAGAAAATACCCGTGGCCTGAAACGTTAGCACACGTTTTATTGAACTCTTAGCACAACATACTCCAGGCTATTAACACAACACACCCTCGGGTGGTGACCACCCAACTAACCACGCTACGGCGGAACTAGACACGGTTCCACTATCCCGGTCGGGCCCACAAGTTGGGTCCCGGACCGCGTGGCTGGAGGCTTCTTCAAGCTTGACGTGAATCTCTTGCCTCTCCAACAGTAAGAACCCCGAGCCCCTCTCGGGGCCCCCCTTATATCGGGCCGGGCTGGGGCTGGCTCCGCCTCTCGCCCTGCCCACCTTCTCGATCTCTCTCGCCCTTGCCCGAAGGCTCTCGAGAGTTCTTCTCGGACCATGTGACCGCCCATTGGCTCCCTCCACCGGTGGCCCCCCTCCAGTATCATCTGGTCACATGTCTGCAGGTCAGCCAGAGTAGCATGCCCCCAACGTAACCCTAGCTGGCTGACACTCTCTCGCTCTCTCAATGGGAGCCCGCACTGCACGCTGTGCGTGGTGCCACCGCGCTTAACCAATCATCATCATCAGGTGTGAAAACCACACCTGATGATGATGATTGTGTTGCAATCGAAACGTCGTGAGAATTTAATTGTTTTATTTTTATTATTTTATTATTTCCCTTCTACGTGACTTTACCGAAAGAACCAAGAATACTCTATTCATTATTTAACAAATGTGTGTAACAATATAATTAATTAGCACTATTGCAATAAAATAACTTCATATGCAGCATACAGGACTGTGAATTTACCGTTTATGCTCTATTTTTACAATATACCTACAATTTAATTGATATCAAAACACATAATGGGAAAAAATCAATTGCTTTGCACACACTATAAATTACTTAAAATAATGACAAATACAATTGTATCTGCAGGATCAATAATGTATTTCAATTACTAATAAGTGAAATGAAAATGTACGGAATTTACAATTTTCAGTTATATTCAGGCTAAAGATTTTCTGAAATATAGGTTGAAAACTCATTTATTTAGATCTGACTGATTTAAATTATCATAATTGTCTAGAAGGGTTAGAATTCTGGTTTACTATGTATACCGTATTCGACTATATTTTAAACGAGAAAACATTAACAAAAAAAAATTGTCCAATGTGAGTCTCTAAAGTTTTCAGGACAATTTGGGTATTTTTGTTCTTGAAATTCGACACTACGACGTTAGTTTTATCTGGAGGCTTTGAAGGTATTATATGAAAGTTTAAATATGAATGTGTTAAATGACAGTGAATACAATTACGGAATGACATTTTCAATAACTACAATTTTTGATACTTTTTTGAAAAGTGTGACGCTAAAGCCATTGGAAAGCGAGTACAGTGAACCACCGGTTACTACTGCTTCCATGCATGCAGGTCCTATGGTAATAAAGGAGTGTCAGCCAAGGAATGGAACGCATCCGAAAGAAGACCACCGAGGTAATGATGCGATGAAACTAGCTCATGTGCAGGTGCGAGGTGTATTACTCCAGTGCATGATCCAGCAGTGGATTGACCATGGGTGATGACTTAAAGCTTTCGTGATTGCAGGAATTCATACTCTTGGATTTTTCGGTAAAGTCACGTGACTTTACCGAAAGACCCAAAAACATGATAATTATAATATTAATAGGATATCTATGAATGGATCGCAATGCATTTCACGTTCCGTATCTCGCTGTTCTCTCTGCAGAAGATGTTCACGCAGTCGTGCGAAGCAGACGCTTTGGAAGAAATGCACTCTCTGCACTATCCCGGCAGTGCTGCACTGCGGCTCGCTTCGGCGGGTCCACTATGCTGGGACCCCGAGTGCAGTGGTTCCTGTGGGTACGGGGAGCCCCTGTTGGAATCCCGGGAAGTGGGGTTGTTTGGCGGGCAGCCCGGAGCCCTGCACTGGCCTCGAAGGACGCTGGATGCCCTCGATTCGGTGGGCAGTGTCCTGGCTCACAGGTAAGCACGTGTGTAGTGTGTGGGGAACGTACGACCCGCGGGTCAGACACGTGTCGCGACCTAATTTTATATAGACGTACAATGTGTACGCATGTGTTTGAGATGTTTTGTCTTCCGATCAGCTATATGCAGCTGAAATCTTTCAATTTTCCCTATTTCAAAGAAGCACGGGGTAATGTTAATGTCCATGGGTTAAACATTCCACATTCCTATCGCAGGGGACAGAAGCTCAATAAAATTAACACTGGCAACGTCCCACAAAGTGTCAGCTATTTTATCGTCCCCGGAGTGATGATGGGCTGAGCAATTCCTCGATACCCGACTTCAAATTTATGTTTGGTTCTTTCGGTAAAGTCACGTAGAAATAAAATAAATAATAGAATACGACGTTTCGATTGCAACAAAGAGTAATTCCTGCAGTCACAAAAATTGCTAAGTTTGTTTTCACATACTGCTTATTTCTCTCTCTAAAATTTACCAGGCTCTCATAGCAGACCCACCTCTCTCTCTCTGCCCACCCCCCTCTCTCTATTTAAGGCCTCGACACAAAGGCATTGAGTCTCTGTGTGTCTATGTTGTGTGTCTCTCTCTGTGTCTCTGTGTTGTCTCTCTCTGCTTGTGTGTCTATGTATATCCGTGTCTGTTTTGTCTCTCTCTCAAATTTAGACGTTCACTAGGTTTGCTTTCTACCTGATGACGACTGCTTGTGTTGCAATCGAAACGTCGTATTCTATTATTTAATTTATTTTCTTTCTACGTGACTTTACCGAAAGAACTAAAGAGTAATTCCTGCAGTCACGAAAGCTTCAAATCAAGTTTCAAATTTCTGCTCTTGCAGTGGAATATCATGTAGCTGTAGGTCTTCCATTGGGTGAATAGCAATACCTGTAACAGTATCAATATCATGGTACCAGGCTTCCAGGTGTGAAAACATTTTCGTCTTGACCAGGGTCAAATTTAGCTGCAGTCACTCAGCTAAAGCAGGGCTGGGGAGCGTCCGGCCCGCGGGCTGCGAAATCATTTGGGTCTGGCCCTGCCAAGGCAATCGCAGGCGGGACTCGAAATTCAATAAATCTAGGAGCAAACCTGGAAAATCAGTTGCGAGTAGCAACATCATCAATACCAGCTAACATCACACGCCTCACCAAAGAGAAGCAGTTCCAGCCATCACATTAGGGGCGAGTTAATTAAATGTTTGACGAAATATAACAGGCTAATTTTGAAGTTGATCATTTTATATGGCCCGCGAATGATGTTATAAATATCCAAATGGCCCTTGGCAGAAAAAAGGTTCCTCACCCCTGAGCTAAAGGATGATTCCTCCTCCCATGTGGAGGACTCGGTCTACCGTCTGACTGTTTCGTCTCATCCACACTGTGTGTTCAACCACCACACTGCAGCTCACATCAGCTCTCACCACACCACAGGTCACCTCACTTCTCTTTCTGATTCTTCCATCACACCGCTTCACTGTCACCACCTCACAGTAATCTTGGTCAATTCGAGAAACGCGTTACCCTCTTATCTATTATTACACCTTTAGTAGTGCCGCTTGTTGCTGGCCGCTGTGCGTTTTGGACCTGTGGCTCAGCAACCGTGAAGCACGTGGTAACCACTCCCCAGCCCTCCCACAGAAGACACGTGGTACCCAACGCGTCCTCATGTTACCATGACAACGAACCCCCCCCCACCCCTAACCAATCAGCGTGCGAGATCACCCCCACCACCACCAGCAGCACGCCGCGCGTTACCATAGCAACGCCACGGCGACCAATGAGCATGCAGCGCGTCTCCCCCCCCTCGCGCGCGTTGCCGTGACAACGGCGCACGACCAATAGGCGCGCGGTATCGCGTGTCACGTGACGGGAACGGCGGCACGAAAGGGTGGCAGCAACATGGCGGCGTGGCGAGGGGAGCGGCCTGCAGCGTCTCCGCGGCCGCGATAAACGCAGCGAGCCCCGCGTCACAGCGGCGGCACGGGCGGTCGGGGTGTGCGGGCTTTGAGAGGGAGGTTTGGAGGGAGGTAGAGGAGACAGGTGAGGTAGGAGGAGGGGGGGGCAATGGCCGGTCGAGCGGAGTCTCGGGGCGACGAGAAGGAGGAGGAGAAGAAGCGGCTGCAACTGCAGCAGCGGCAAGAGGGTGGAGATGGAGGCAGCAGCTGGGACGGGAGCGACTCTGGTTCCTGGTTCAGCGAGTCTGAGTAAGAGGGCAAGGGCTCGTACCGGGTGAACCGGTGTGTTCAGTGCCAATGTAATTGTGACAGCCGCAGTAGCAGCACGAGGAGGAAGGAGCAGGTTGGAGATGGAGACAGTGGATTCAACGGTGGAGACTGGTCATTTGGCTCTGAGTAAAGGAGGGGGAGTGCTTTGTGTTAGTGTAGTAATCAAAATGATAACACAAGGAACAGAAGGCGTGTAATAATAGCAGCAAGAGGAGCGTGTAGATGTAGGCAGCAGCTGGGACGGAAGCTTGCCCCAGAGTAATGTGGGTGGTTTGTTCCGGGCAGATGGATTTGTTTCGTGTTAATTTTAACAATGACAGTCACAACAACAAGCAGCAGCTGTACAAATAAATGGCACGTGCAAAGATTACACGTTTGCATGTTTTGGCTACCAGCGAGCATAGGAAATGCATTTACTTATCCTGTACAGTAGTTGTTTCTGTACTGTCTTGTTTTAACCTTAATTTTCGTGCATGAACATAAAACAAATTACAGCCACATCTATAATCAATTTTATATGTGTATTCTAGTCAATTGACTCGTTATATTGGTTAACATGATCCCGCCAAAGGAATGTGGAATTTTCACCAAGTGATATAACTTTAACTTTTTAAATACTGTACATATTCGAATTGACGAAATATATACTAAAATAATTGTATTATTTCCCTTCAACGTGACTTTACCGAAAGAACCAAGAATATAAAATAAAGTTATTTACAGCTCTTTGACATGGAGTTGTTTAACCATAATAACTAAACTATTTTACCAGGTAAGGTCAACTGAGCTATTTAGCTCTTTTTCAGAAGCGACCTGGCGACAAATTATAGCTCAACGAATTGTTTTATGATGTGGAAATGTATATCAGCCACCTACTCTAAACGCATGTTTCTAAATGTGGAGGGGAAAACCGGAGGACCCGGAGAAAAATCCACGCGACCACGGGGAGAACCCGCAAATATACAGGCGTCAGAGTCGGGATCAAATCCACGACCTCCTGTACACTAGGCGAGGTAGTTCACATCTCGCCACTGTGGTGCCCCAAATGCAATGAAGACACTGGGTTTATCTTGCGAGTGAGCTTACCACGGCGCCACCGCCTACAGTACGTGAACAGTAAATTATCGTGACTATCAAGGAAAGCTTTGCTTAGCCCCAATACCATTCTCGAGGGATACTGATTGGGATATTTGGCTAATTTATGTTTGAGTCTTCTGTATGAAAAACACCCTGGAGTGACCAGAAAAAACTCAAATGAGGGGAGAATTTTGACATTTCTCTCTGCATGTGGACTGTCAGCAACTTGTACTGCCTCCTACAGGCATCGCGGTGTCCTGCATGTACTGCGTGTAGCTTATCCTGCTTTAAACTTCAGTGTTGGTGTCTGATAAAATTACAGTTGCACATGAACGCACCCAACCGGTGTGGCAGATATAATCCGTTTATGTTCAAACTTAACATCAGTTTATGGTCAGTTGAGACAAAACGTCGTTTTGTGTAATCTGTAGATCAGTTGATAAAAGGGCCAGATCCAGAAATCATTCACAATAATATCCCATTTAGAATATATTTAATTTTGCGTCTGTTTACTGTTTAAAATATACTCGTGCATATGATGCTGAAAATGCTGGTATGCAATCAATGCTTACATTCAGGAGAGAGATGATTAAGATTCAGCTGTGCTTGCAAGGAATTATCTGGGCCATAAGTCAGGCATCATTACAATTCGTGTCCATGACGTTTGCTGAATGGACGACTCTATTTACTTTTAAAAAAATCATGTTAAATGACTGGATGATGAAGGCCCTTCCTTAATTGCGATAGCCAGGTCCAATTTCCCTAATAGCTGACACCACCATAGGAACTCAGCTCGAGGATGGAGTGACCCAGACTACATTATCAATATCTTATTTGCATTTACCACTGATCCAGGTTGCATACTCGTGTATTTACATATCCTTTGGTGATAATATTTACAATGGTATACTCCTCACGTGGGGATTGAAACTGCACACTTTGTGGATTGAACACAACAAAAACGGCCGCATTTCACCACTAAGTGATGGTTATGTTACCAATGCTGGTGCCAGGCTAGGTGTACTTTGAAATCATATGAAATCCTCAGTGGCAGATGGTCACGGGACAGACTCAATAGTTTTAAGTTACATGGATTAACAAACCATCACTGTCATATAAACAGATATCACTTGTACGTCCTAAAACGAGTATCAAAACACATTGAGCCTGATTCCCATCTTGATGAAATGGCTGAAACACATAGCATTGGCGATATGATCCTTATAGCGGTACCCCGGGGTACCAAATAATACAAAATGGCCGAGGCAATTAAATATTTTATTTCTGGGACACTATTTTTTCCAGGGGTGTACTTAACTCCGCGACTGGGGTACCTATCAATCCGCGATGTCGAAACGCAGCGAGGACGATTGCGCTGAAACCCTGAACGATCGTATGCACCATAGTGCATCGTGTACAGCTCATCGAGATGAGTCGATTGCCGCATCGCTGACCATCAACAGACTAAAAATGACTGCATCACAGACATTATGCGGGAGCCGGGGTACCGCCATAAGGTTCATTTGATCTCATTCTTTGTGATTGATGCCTTTGACTATCACCTAGAATGTGCTTGATCTCATCACATCACAGGAACTAAGCAGGTTGGGGCTTGATTACTGCTTAGATAAGTGACCAACATGCGTACTACCATTTTTTGTAGGCTGCTTAGAGGCTACGTTGTCAGCAGAGAGTATTGGAGCAAAATCAGTTGTCCTGCGCTATGCTCCAAAGTATATGCTCCCTACCTTTACCTACCTGCACCATCCAGTTTGGTGAACAACACTCAACCCAGTTTAACACGTAGGCTTTCGCGACCAATATCCACAATACAGGTTTTTTTGTGTTAGATTGCGTAAATATAAATGTGTCGTTAAACCCGGCACCGTCAGACACAGCCAATTATTAAGCTTTGTCACGTAAACAGAACATGTCAATTCATTACTAGTACAGCAGACCGGTGTGTTGGAGAGCAAATCCACAACATTTACAATCCGAGTACGATGTTTCACCAGGAATTACAACCAGCATCATCAGGCGGCAGCCTGATGATGCTGGTTGTCTCCAACACACCGGTGTACTCTACTAGTAATTGGCATGTTCTGTTTACGTGACAAACCTTACTAATTGGCTGTGTCGGGTGGTGACGGGTTTAACGATACATTTATATTTATGCGATCTAACCCAAAAAAACCTGTATTGTGAACACTTAACCCCCACAACTCACCCGTTGTGAAGAGGCCCTCATCCAGCAGTGGATTGATGAAAGCGTTGCACATTTACATACATTGGAGATGGATAAGTCAATACACTTTTCTTTATGTCAAATTGCAATATTTGTTAATGTGACAATCTCTACAAATGACATTTAGCAAGTGATGGTCAGTGTCTGAGTATCTCCCTGCACTGTGCTGTCTGTCCACCCAGTGAGCTGGAGCCAGAGTGGCTGGATGAGGTGCAGCCCAATGGAGAGCTCTTCTACCTGGAGCTGAGCGAGGGCGAGGAGACGGCCGCCCTGGCACAGGAGGAAGAAGAGGCCGGCATTGCCGCACCCTCGAGTGGTGGGGCCCCCGGCCAGGATGCCGCCCGGCGCAAAGACGGGGGGAGACCCAAGCTGAGAAAGTTGGCAGACATCCTGCGCAGGTGCATAGGCTTTTATTGTTATTATGGTTTTTAATGCTTTCCAAGAAAGGTTAAAAGCATAAATGTTTCGGCTCTTTCTAACATGGGGCCACAATAACTCAATACTTATTTTGCTATTTGGCACTTATCCCATAGATAACTATCCAAAGGCTTTCTTCCCATGAACTGAGATTGGATAGCAGAGCTGCTATTCAATCTCAGTTGTCTCCCCTTCATCTATGGACGTATTGCTTTCTGCACACCTGGCATGAGCACTTGCATTATTATCACTCATAAAATGTTTCCAAATAAATTGCATACTGTAATTAATAACATCCTCGCGGATGTACTAGGAGGAAGACGGCTCGCCGAGAGCTGCCAGCCGATGGAGCGAATGGAGATCGTAAAGGCCGCTCCGGCGACACTGTCTTCACCAAGGGCCCTGGTGACGGAGGAGACGGAGGCGATGACGCTCCTCCTTCTCTGGTGGTGGCTCGATTGCGCTTCCGCGACGTGACCGTCTACGTGAACCCCCTGCGCCGGCCGACGGGGGAACGTGACATCCGCGTGGGAGAGGAGGCCCCCCTGCTCGGGTCGCTCCTCGGAATCTTGCATCGCGCGAGTGGACGGCAAGGGCGCGACGCGCGGAGTGGGAGGAAGAGTCGCTCGGAGGACTCGGTGGCGCCGATTGCCGACGAGAAGATCTCCGTGCACGGCCTCGTGCATGGAGGAGCAGCCATGGAGAGTGGGAAGATTTACATAGGTGAGTACATGCGCGCGGTTGTCCTCTCATTGCCGGGGGGGGGGGGGGGGGGTGATACA
Source organism: Lampetra planeri (assembly GCF_965212315.1). Taxonomy (NCBI): domain Eukaryota; kingdom Metazoa; phylum Chordata; class Hyperoartia; order Petromyzontiformes; family Petromyzontidae; genus Lampetra; species Lampetra planeri. Next base: position 33,548,753 of record NC_136107.1, read on the forward strand.
CACTGTCAATGCGTTAATTATAGATGGGATATCCGATTATTTATATAATCGATGACCCGACTAATCAAATAAGATGACAAAAAAAGTTCTCGCACGTCCGTTTCCATGTGTGCAGCTGGATGGGAGGTGATAGGTGAGGCTTGGTGATGTCATCGGCATCATCAGCTGCATCATGGCATATTGGTGGTTTCCTGCCTTCAGAGGACAGGTTGCCGCCATATTTAAAGAGTAATTGACCACAAAGAGTAGTCAATATCGATGAACTAACTAATTGTTACTTCTCTAGTTTCAAGCGGCCTGATAAAGTGCATCATGCCTTTCGCATGTGTATTTATTGCATAGTTTCACGATAAATACTTGAAAACTGATTTTTGGCAAAGTTGGTATATGTGTGTTGAGCTAAAGATTATATCCATGTCAGCGTCATTTTGTATAGTTGTTTAAAAACATACATATATTTCGCTGAACTCTATTAACCAACTGAGAGCCCATGGAAACAAACGTTTCTTCTGCAAGAGAGACCTGGGGTTTTGGGTTTGATGAAAAATGCCTCGGTGTTGGAAAGCAATACAACTGTGAAAACTCAAATAATGTGTTTTGTTTTAGTGTTCATGCCAGACTTAGGATCATTCGACCAGAATATTCCAACAGAGTGATAAAGCATTATGAATTTTACAGTGGTTGGCGTTTCCTGGCAAAGACATTACAGAGAATGTTTTTAGAAAAGCAGCACAGTTATTAGTTTCTCTGCAGGCTGCATCATGTTCGAATGCAGACATCTGCTACCATTACCCAAGTAAAGCTCACAACATGGTGTCAAAGTATGACCTATTTTCAAGGCTTGGGAGAACTTCATGGCTTTCACAAAATTGCTTTGAAAAATGGAACATATGAGTGATTGCAGCCATACGAAGTGAAAATAGCCTGTCAAGTGTATTTGTACGAACTATAATCTTAAATGGCAGAGTGGTTAGCGCATGAACCCAGGGACTTGGGTTCCAATCCCAACAATGGATAAAATGCACTGGCCAGCATGGGGAAGTATGACCAAACAACCCTCATAACTGACATGCCATGGGGTAGCCTTCATCCAGTATTGAAGTGATTGCTGTCTGTAAAAATTGTAAAATACTGTTTTTAACCACAACCATGCTTTTGCCTGTTTGGAATCAACACGTTTTCTGGGGTAGCCATACATCATTTCATAAACTTCAGCAAGAGGCTAGTGAGTGTGAATATCGAGGGAGCGTTACATTTATAGCTCTCTGATGTGTTTTTGAATTGTACTGCGTATTGTTCAGCATGATGAACAACCACAAAAAAAACACTAAAACCCACGTAGTATCACAATCAGTTTCCATTAATGGTGATGGGCATTAACATTGCTGAACATTCCCATGTCTCTCTGTGCTGTGCACTTGCGGTGTTGGCGGCATAGGCGACTCTCTGGTGGCGGTGAATGATGTTGATGTGACGACCGAGAACATTGAGAGGGTCCTTTCCTGCATCCCCGGCCCCATGAAGGTATCGTCAGCTGTAGTCATCACCCAATTTTCCACCCATCCTTCCTTGCTTGATCCTTATTATTCTGATTTCTTTAGAACTGCTGTTTGTGTTCAGTTTGTTGTCGTTCCCCCTCCGATTAGCATGGTTGGCTACGTACAAAAGACGTTCAACATACGTACATACAACATGTGTATTTAGGCTAAGTTACAAAAGCCATGTTCGTCATTGTCACGTCACGGTCCAAATTTTCCATCTTTTAAAATTGCTTATAAATTAACTAATTGGGTAAATTTATGTAGCAACACTGCCCCCTATTAGTAGGCTCTACCCATCTCTTAAACATGGCTCCTTCGTGATAACCTTGTGGGAAAATAATTGCACGAGTACCAAATCTATTAATTCTAATTGTCATTTATATGTTTGCTAAATGCTAATAGGAGATATGACCATGCTTGCACGATACATTTAAGTTTCCATCCTGCTCCTTTGCAGCTGAGTGCACTGTACTAAACATTGATAAAAATGACACCACATATTTCTTAACTAAGGCTTGAATGCTGATGAGCTCTTGTAATACATATAAATGCTTCGTACATCTACGCAAATACATGTAAGTTGCTGAAGCACATAGGCCCATTAGCAGAATGAATTTTCAGCTTGTGATGTTGTGTAAAATTACATGTCTTCCAGTGCTATGTACACGCCAGGCTTGTCGCCTTCTGCATTATGTATTTTTTTGAACTGGGACTAAAAAGGCCTTCTCTTGTGTTTCCCCACTCATGCCTGAAGCAGCATGTCAAGCTGAATGCTGGATTCCTGAAAGACTGTCACGTTTGCGGTGCTTTGTGATGTTAATTGGCAGTTTCGCATGCCGTCCGATTACATTGGGCGATGGCTTAAGTGATGCATTGAAAGACGTAGGATGAAGTTTTATCGCGCGCGCATCATGTGCCAGCCAAATACCATTTTCTATTGTGGATATTGAGTACATCTTCCACTTTTAAGAAGTGGCACTCAAGATAATTTTGTTCTGACAAGCACTACTTGCAGTGATGTTTTAAAATACTGTACTCCAAAATATACTATTGCACCTATAATCTGTCTTCTTTGTCCCATTTTCAAAACAAGCCACTAAATGTGTGATACTGATATTAAACATCACTACACTTGTATTGTATGTCATATTTATAAAGATTATTGTCACAAAAATACAAATGTATTAATAGGCTACTGTGTTGTCATCACTTTTGTTGATTTATTTTGTAAATATCTTATCTTCTTACATCCACCAGTGAAGTTAATCGCCATCCGCATAAACACAAGACCTTTGCATCAATGTCCGTGGTGTTTTCATTTATCGATTCGTTCATTCCTGAGAGCTAATCACTGCGTACGATGACACTGTGGCCTGGCTCAGCCATGTACGCGTACACGAGAGGAAGGAGAATGTCCATTGTTTGTGCAGGTAAGGCTGACAATGGAGGTGGAGGGAGGTGCGAGCGCCGGCCACGGTAGAGCGGAGGGTGATGAGGAGAGTAGCGCCGTCTACTCCCACTCGGGCCTTGTGAGGCTGTTGAGCGGGGAGGACACGGCCGACCTGCACGCTCGCCTCTCCTCGCACCCCCATTCCGCCATGTACCTCAGCCTGCGTCTCGACTCCGAGTCCGCCTGCGAGGAGGTCAGGCCTTTTTTTTCTATCACTGGCTGATTCGTGGTGTCGCATGCTTGTAATACGCCGCTTTTGCAGGTCAGGGTGGGATGATCACGCAAATTTGTGAAATTCACGAAACCCGCCGGGCTGTACGGTAGCGATATAAATGGTTTATGCTCCCGACTTTTAAATTATTTTACCACGCCGATAAAAAAAAAAATCGCATCAATTTAGTCTTTTTGTTAAATATTTTATGAAGTGGCGTAGAAAATCAGTATGCAGTGAAAGGTTCAAACAGCGGCAGCTAACCGCTTAGATCATTAATGGTTGGCATGTATGAGATGTCAGTACTGCAAGTGAATTGATAATATTTGTGCAGAGCTTTGAGAAGTATGCCTTTGTTTTTGCTTAGCTCTCTAGTTTACTCCCAGCTGAAGCCAAACACTGATTTATGGAATTCTTTTTAAGCAAATTAATGAGTGTTTACATGTGGGAGGAAACCGGAGCACCCGGAGAAAACCTATGTGTGTGAGTGGGCAGTACTCTATCCCATACCGATTGAGATTAGTCCACATATTTTCCTACTGCCTTCTCTTGGCAAGACAGGGTATATTGCACCTTGATGACCATGTCAATGGAGTTTTACAACATGTGTGTGATTCACCAAACTTCACCTCGAAAATGCCCTGGCCATGTTCAGATAACATTTTTGGAGTTGGGTGCTTGACCAGGATTTGAATGTGACTCGCGCAACTGCAGCTCAGTCTACGAACCTCTTCACACCCTGTTCATAATCAGCATATGCTGCAGTCGGTTAAATTGAGCAATTCAGTCTATATTCTGACATGGGGATATAGACCGATATAACGTTGGTTTTTGCACTTGTGCTATACAGCTCTCCGATGTGTTTTCTGTTTTTACTGTGTGTTGTTCGGCAAGATGTCTGACAATTCGCTTCACGTTTTGGGAGTTTCTTCAAGACCTGAAGAGGCTGTCAACACGTGGAGCGAAACCTCGGACAACTTTTGCCAAACAACACTCAGTACAATCTGAAAGCCTATTGGACAGCTCGACTGATTGATATATGTTTGATGAAGGCACTATGAGGCCAATAACCTACATTACCCGTTGCTTAGTGGCAGGCGGTAAAAACACGTACACGGCGATTTTTAGTTTTTGTTGTCTGAACGTAAGACGAGGGTTGCCTTTAATTTAAACCTTTGTGGTGCAACCGTGCAGAGCCGCAGAGCGCCAGCACGCACGGCTCACTTATCGCCGTCAAGCCGCGCAAAGTTCATTCGGTCGTTTGTCCCACGTCCAAACAAGAGCGCCTGACGTAAATGTGATTCTCTACCAAGACGGACGAGACTTGGAGCGCATTGCTCCGGCTTTTTGTATGCTGCGGCGGTAGCGATGCCACACCGGCACAATGGCACATGGAGAGTGAAGCGGGCTGTGTTTGCCGATATGTGTCGCGATCATTGTTTCTTTCAGCAGTGTAAATCCTGCAGTCAATACAGGGCGAATTCCCACTTTTACATTGGCGAGGACGCGCGCCCCAGAGTCGTTGACATGTTTTGGCTAAACACACTTGGCTTGATAGTCCACTTGCATTTTAAAATGATGATTGCAGAGTAAACAAGCAGGTGTTTGGGTTACCTAGAAACCACTACTGATAACAAAAAGCTTTTACGGCGGCTCCGATTCTTTGAGCTTCAGAAAAACGATTCATCCGTGTCTGTGTGTATATCGTCTGCTCCGTGAATGCCGACATGTTTGCTTTTGAAACGCTCACCGTGTTTTCTTCAATTGGACCTCCATGGAAAACATGTGCACTTACATGCGAGTCCTGTTACTGCGGCCACGTTTCCATGGGTGAGCCTGCCTCTGCCAGCCTTCATGCGTGGCAGTGCCCAGGATACCTTTGTCACATCTTGGAGCTCATTTTCTGTTTTTCATAAGCAGCGTACATGTGTTGATGGGACTCATTATATTTGCCCAAGGACCCAATTTACTTGGAGATTCATCTGAAGTAAACTAACATTCAGTGGTAGAGCCATGGAGTTTGCAGGAGTCTGTAATTGCACCAGGGCTCACACACCACAGGGCCCAGGCACCGGGCTACACAGAATGGGGATATTGGACAGATGCCCCATTTTATTTCATGCACCAGGGACCTTACCAATCATGCTATGGTCCTGCTAACATTGCAAGTGTGCACGTGTTGTATAAGAATGATATCCATGCCTTGAGTGACAATGCCACCTAGCAAAGCTGTGTGCTTGTCTGTTCAATTGTCAACTGTTGCGACATCACTCGTCTTGCTCTGTGTCGTTTGATGGGATCAGACTGGGAGCGGTGAATGCATTTCTCCTTGCCGGGCTGTCGGTGGCTGGTTGCGTGACTGCTGAAAGGCTCCGTCTCATCAGCGTGCGCCTTGCTCTGTATTATTTGCCGTTCGTGTATGCCCCTTGTGTGCTCTCCTTTCTCCTCCCACTTTTCTTTATGGCGAGGCAGCTCTGGGTGGGCTGCGGCAGTAGCGCGATCGGCCGAGTAGGTGTGTGGGCCGGAGCGCCGTTATTGGGTTGAAGGGGGGAGTGAGGCAACGGGTGCTGTTTAGGATGGGAAAGGGGAGTAACTCTTTTATTTATGTTTTGTTGAAGCCTAAACTTCGATGGGTGTTTGAAACCGTGCAAAGTAAAATGGGCCGTCGAGTTCTCAGGAACCTCTCGGCATAGTGCTTCAAGAGGCGAGCCTCGGTGGTGGTGGTGGAAGGCTCCTGGGCTGGGTTATGAAAGCGCTTGTGCTCGGAGCGGCGTAGGGCCAGGCTCTCCAGTGCTAATTGCCTCGGGGCGCTGTTTGTGCTGCGTGGAGCCCTTTGTGCTGCGTGGAGCCCTTTGTGCTGGGCAGCAGGGGTTAGCTTTGCACTTGTGCTGTTATCCCCCGTATGGCTTTTTTAAAATTCTTACAATTCTAGAAGAGGGCACAGACTTTCAGCACCAGTCCCCTAGTCGTTGAAATACGAAATGCATCTTTGTTCATAGTAAAAGGTGCAGCTTGTGTAATGTTAATGGTTTACTTAAAATATACATTGTTGCATAAGCAGAAATACACACACATCAACTGTGGTAAGAAATATTTAATGTGTCACATCCAGAAATGTATTGTTTTAATTGGTTATCTCTTAATCCTAAGGTAATTATTTCATTTGCTCTAAGTATTGTTTAATGTAATAATCACGCATTTATTCAGGAAAGCCTTACTGAATCTTGTGTTTTTTCAAGATGGTCCTGCATTTGGATGTTCATCAATTTGTATTTTTGAGTGTATGCCATGGTTTCCAGCATGTAATGATTAATCCCCCTTGTGATTCAATGAATTGTGATAATTCTGGGTAACTATTCAATTCAGGGATAGGTTATGTTTTACCATTAAAGTGAATTAGAGGCTCTAGTGGCTGCAGGGCTTACCTGAATCAATTACACAGAACGCATCATACTACTATCAAAAATAATTCATTCCTCAAGTTTGTTGGCTGGCTGCTAGTTGGGCTCCTCTACAACCCAACAATAGCTCTGTTGTTAGTGGCTGTGGGCCTTTTTCCACTGAAACTTGCTGGGTAACTGGCTAAACAAAATTTTCTGTGTGACAAATAAAAGTTTAATTGAAATAGCGGAAGATGTTTGGAGGACATAATAGCGACACCAAATACGTGGGAGTGGCGAATACAGAATCATAAGTTTAATATCCGTGTAAATTACCCATTGAGCTCTACTGCTCTTTTTCAAGGGTGACTCGACCAGCAGACAGACACGGCAGCAAGACTTGATACATACAATATTAAATAAAAAATATAAATAAAGTAATTCAAACCAAATGATCTTGCAAAACAATTTTGTACATTCGCATTTGTATTATTTTGACCTCTATAATGTCTTTTGAAAAGAGTACAAAGATGGCAGAGTGATAATCCCCAGAGAAGAGACAAGTTGGTTCCAAAACTTTAGAGCAGCTGCATAAAAAAGCTTTTACACCAAGTTTTGTACGAAATCTAGGAATCGTGAACAAACAATCAAGACATGTGTCACAGGTGTTATGGATTTTCTAAAGGTATTAATACATCTGATAAATAAAGTGCCTATCTACAAAATCGGGTACATTCAGAGTGATTTGGTCATAGGCAAGATCCTTTTAGTCCCAATGACCTTACAGCTGGTTTTAAATCAAGTTTTACCACAACTCCTGCTCAAGGCCGTCCTAACAAAATCTGGAATGACGGCATAAATGAGGACTTGAAAGAGAAAACTGTAGGCCTAGATGAAGTGATTGCCATGACCAGAGAAAGAAATTCAAGAGGTTTGTCCAGTCCCATCATCTGTTGCCATGTTACGAATTATGGAAGAGGAGAGAGAGTGCTTTCCTCCACATTTTCTCGTGATGTACCAGCATGTGCTGGGTGCGTTCTGTGCCACTGCTCGTGCTTTGTGCAGGAGGACATCATCTACTCGTTTCCACGGAGGGGACCGGCGGCGAGACTCAGGGCGGTTCGAGGCATCTTCCTTACGCTGAGTGACATGCTGCCCCGAGTCACAGGCGACTCTGTCCGCAGGTGACTACTAAGCAGGGGTTGCGACAGATCACTGGGTGGCTCAGGGGTCAGCACACTTAGATCTTTGGTTTGGACTTGGGTTTCAGCTGCCTGTGATTAAACCAGATTCTCAAGTCCAGTGAGTCATATAGTCTTCACTCAGTCACGATTGACTGCACAAAATATGAATTGCATTAATTTTGGCTGTTCACTGAATGTGGTGTATTCCATCCCCAAGGCTTATTTTAGTTTGATTGGCGTGTAACGAGAAATCTTTGCTGGAAATTAAAAGCTGTGTGCCCAGTGTGGATAAGAGACCATTTGTGTGATATCAGATGTTCCGTGACGTCATCTTCCGATGCCGTTCTCACACAGCTTCAACGTTTCTAATCGATATTCATTTGTCTCATGCCATGATGCTGATAACATCGTCACACAATTGGAGAGTTATATGTGAGAAGGCTAAAATGTTGAACAAAAATTAGGGGTCACTTAGAGTGCGGGGAAGAGAGGTCATCTGGACCTCGAGTGCTGTGATGTGTATTATGTTTTGAATGGCTCAGGCACACCGATTACCCCCATCGTGATGGCTCTTTATTTTTGAGTGGCCTAGATGCACCGATGACTCCCACCTTTGTCTTCGGTTGTTTTAAGCAGCCTTTCGAGATAACACACTTGCTAGTAAAACAGGACCCGGTCTTGTTTGTGACAATAGTATTGGGTCTTCAAAGCTCGTATAGCTCCACATGTTTTTAGCTGCGAACTTGGGGAATGACTGCTGGAAAAGCAAATGCATAGTTTATAAGGCACATTGGCAGTGTGGGCTCCTAGCTGATGATATTCACTTCAACATGGTGTCTTAGTTCAGAGACTTATACATTAAGGACCTAATTTATTTTTCCAGCTAGAATCAAAGTTTGGTTTGATTTCACACTTGCATTTTGCATTACTTGCGCAAACAGAGGCAAATTGTGTTGACACACTTTTATTATCTATGTGTCATGCAGTGGCTGGAGGTGATTGTATATTATTATTATAATAACTAGCCTTTTGCCCGTACTAGTATGGAAGCTGTAATATTTACGAAATAATTGAGCAGAGTATACGGTAATTGTATCTTGTGTAAATTTAATGGCAGTGAATCTTGCACGAAAGAATGTCATCAAACACTTCACTGAATTTCACTGTAGCACTGTATTAATGGCAGTGATGCTTGCACAAACTATGTCATAAAACACCTAACTTCATGTCACTGTAGCACTGTATTTAACTGACCTTCAATTAGCCTTTTGCCCATCCTAGGACGGAAGCTGTAATCTTAAAGATGTACATTTACACTATGAGATCTCTTTTACCAGTGGCAAAATATAATGGTAGGTTTTTACCCTTTTAACTGGTACAAAACTGACACCTTTATTCAAGGCATCATGTTTGCAATGACCACAACACAAGTAGTCAATAAAGCAAACAAAAAGAAGCAACTCTGATAAGGATAATAATATGCACTGTCCTTGAAGTTGATTGGCCCACACCCGAGACGGCTTTCTTTAGAGCCTAGTCCCCATTGGTGTAGGGCCAGATGACACCAGAAGGCGTACAACTCAAAAACAGTGCAATATCAGAGTATTGAGAGTTCGGGGTAAACATTTACACTATGAGATCTCTTTTACCAGTGGCAAAATATAATGGTAGGTTTTTACCCTTTTAACTGGTACAAAACTGACACCTTTATTCAAGGCATCATGTTTGCAATGACCACAACACAAGTAGTCAATAAAGCAAACAAAAAGAAGCAACTCTGATAAGGATAATAATATGCACTGTCCTTGAAGTTGATTGGCCCACACCCGAGACGGCTTTCTTTAGAGCCTAGTCCCCATTGGTGTAGGGCCAGATGACACCAGAAGGCGTACAACTCAAAAACAGTGCAATATCAGAGTATTGAGAGTTCGGGGTAAACATTTACACTATGAGATCTCTTTTACCAGTGGCAAAATATAATGGTAGGTTTTTACCCTTTTAACTGGTACAAAACTGACACCTTTATTCAAGGCATCATGTTTGCAATGACCACAACACAAGTAGTCAATAAAGCAAACAAAAAGAAGCAACTCTGATAAGGATAATAATATGCACTGTCCTTGAAGTTGATTGGCCCACACCCGAGACGGCTTTCTTTAGAGCCTAGTCCCCATTGGTGTAGGGCCAGATGACACCAGAAGGCGTACAACTCAAAAACAGTGCAATATCAGAGTATTGAGAGTTCGGGGTAAACATTTACACTATGAGATCTCTTTTACCAGTGGCAAAATATAATGGTAGGTTTTTACCCTTTTAACTGGTACAAAACTGACACCTTTATTCAAGGCATCATGTTTGCAATGACCACAACACAAGTAGTCAATAAAGCAAACAAAAAGAAGCAACTCTGATAAGGATAATAATATGCACTGTCCTTGAAGTTGATTGGCCCACACCCGAGACGGCTTTCTTTAGAGCCTAGTCCCCATTGGTGTAGGGCCAGATGACACCAGAAGGCGTACAACTCAAAAACAGTGCAATATCAGAGTATTGAGAGTTCGGGGTAAACATTTACACTATGAGATCTCTTTTACCAGTGGCAAAATATAATGGTAGGTTTTTACCCTTTTAACTGGTACAAAACTGACACCTTTATTCAAGGCATCATGTTTTTGAGTTGTACGCCTTCTGGTGTCATCTGGCCCTACACCAATGGGGACTAGGCTCTAAAGAAAGCCGTCTCGGGTGTGGGCCAATCAACTTCAAGGACAGTGCATATTATTATCCTTATCAGAGTTGCTTCTTTTTGTTTGCTTTATTGACTACTTGTGTTGTGGTCATTGCAAACATGATGCCTTGAATAAAGGTGTCAGTTTTGTACCAGTTAAAAGGGTAAAAACCTACCATTATATGTACATTTACGTTTTCTTGTGTGATTGTACATTTTTTTAGGAATTGTTGCACGTAAATACATTTTTCTGAACTTAAAAAAAATGAAACCTCGGTATACGATATTTTGTGTGAATCTCTTGTACTGTCTTAATGGCAGTGATTCTTGCACAAAACTACGTCATAAAACACCTCACTTTATGTCACTGTAGCACTGCATTTAACTCACCTTCAATTAGTTCAAAATCACTGCTCTGATACTTTATTTTCTTCTGCTTTCGCTCGCTGGGGTTGTAATCAATTTGAATTCGATACAATGTCTGGAAAATCACGGAGAAATGTAAAACATTTATCATAATTTAGAAGCAAAAATTAGACTTACCTTTTGTTTCAAGTGCTGAAGAAATAAATAAAGACACCAAATTCACCTTGTTGCTGCGTATAATTATTTATTTGATCAACTTTCAATAAAGAAACGTTGAATTGAAAGCGAATTTGCGTAAAAAAATGTTTTGCTTATGATAGTAATGACGGGGAGGGGGGTTTCTTTTGCAGTGGCGTCGCGTACGGATGTAGCACTATGCTGCGTATATTAATTTTTTACCGTCACTTTCTGTAAAGAAACGTCATATTTGAAGCGACACATTTCTGGGCTATTATAGTAGTAATTCAGTTTGAATTAATGCAACTTATCAAAGATGTAGAATAGTAATATGCAGAATGTTTCAACAGAACTTGTGTCAAAAAACCCCTAAGATGTGGGATGTCTTTTGCTTTGCTTACAAGCAACACTGCAGACCCATTCAGGAGACTTGAGTAAACATTTTTTAAATACCACACTAGATTTATGCAGCAGCCTTGATTCATTAAAGTTTTGTGAGCCCCTTTTATGCAATGCCACAATGTGCGTAAAAGTTTTACTGCACCATCAAGTGTAGCCTTCTGCTATTTCATTAATGAATATGAGCTTAGCGTCACATTGCAAGTTAAGCTTACATAATGCAGCGCTCAATTTTACAGTGAACAAACGTGTCACTTTCAGGGCTTATGTTTATATTTAAGTGAAACAGCATTTACCGTGCAACGCTATCTTGTGGCTTCTGTAATGCAGCCATGAACGATGCCTTCTCCTGAATTCCAATGCGCGGGGAACTGAAAGGCGGTTGTTGCCGATTTCTGGTGTGGCATGCCTTGATTTTTAATCCTCTTGGACTAATGCAGTGCTGCCAGTTACAGATGCTTTGTGCTAGAAAGAGAGTCTCTTTATATTTCCCTTTCTCTGCGCCGCCAGCATTAGCAGTATTCAGTGTGAAAATGCCAGCAGCGGGACTTTGCCTCATTGGTGAAAAGAAAATGCGCCTGCTGAGCCGGGGATTAGGCGGTGTGCTAAGCTTTCACACAGAAGTCTGTATTATTTAGTGAGTATTCATTTACTGGTATTAAAGTATATCACAGTCTGATTTTTTTCAAATATCTATTTTCAGCTTAACGTTATAATAGCTTCTTTACACATGCTAAACCAATGTTTAACAAACTATTTAATAACAAATATGTTTTGTGCATTGGATTGGCCCATGGTACTTGTTGCATATGTCTGCAAAAATACATTTCTTTAAGTCTTAAACTAATTATGCCATTCAGTGGCAAGAACTGTTTTATAACCGTGTAGTAATTTGGAATCCTGTTTTCCATTACATTTAAATTTTCCTCATTAAAACTGGTTTCCATTGGCTACATTCCTGAATTGTTTTTTCATTCATACAATCACTGTTTTATTAATTCAAAATATTTAATTTGACAACAGGTTTATCCTAACAGCTCACTTGACCAACATATAGTGAATTAGTGTTTTTGCAGATGTTTTTTTCCTTTACATTGATACAATAAGTGCAAATATCCTCTACCAAACATCAAAGCCAACCCGCCATGTCCTATGGTTGACGTGTTTTACCGAAAGCCCTTTTTCGCAAAGAGGCAGGTGGTTTTGTCCTTCAGTGGTGTATGTTAAAAAGCTTTCCACCGGACATCTGTCCACTTTGATTCACCTCGAGGATTAGTGCAACTGTCACTTCCAGTATCGCCGTGTTCAATCGGTCGCTGGTCCCATGTCAGTCCCTAATCCCTGACCAGAGGTCGCAAACGGGTTTTGATTCCTTACCCGTACCCATACCCGGCCGCACCAGGGTCGCAAACGGGTACCCGTACCCATACCTGGCCGTACCCGTACCCAGCCGGGTACGGGTAGGGTACGGGTATCGGGTACCTGATTGCGACCTCTGGGATGAAGCCATGTTGCAGGCGTGGGTGGGTTGATTCTAGGAACTTGAATTGTGAGAAGAGACAAGACGTTGGGAAATGAGTGACAAACCAGTGATTCACGGCCTACCCGTAACCGGCCGCACCAGGGTCGCAAACGGGTACCCGTACCCATACCTGGCCGGGTACGGGTAGCCGGGTATTGGGTAGGGTACGGGTATCGGGTACCCGGTTGCGACCTCTGTCCCTGACCTTGCCCGCTTGAGTGTTTTGTGACCATTATCATTACATGCAAGGCTCATTTTATGTCGTTCTGCCCAGGTCGCTGGCCCAAAAAGTATTTCTGTCCCCGGCAAACAACATCCAGTGTAATTGTCGCTCTGCGACTGTGGCTACTGTTCACACGTCCGCTTTAGTCTAACAAGTGACCCAGAATATATTCGTTGAGAAATTAATCCCTGATTGCACACATATGCGTTATACATGCAAAGTTTCGACACCATTGAGCAGTATTATAAGGCATCCTTATGCTGGGATTGTTTAAAAAAAAATTTGGCCAATGATGTTCCCACTTGTGCTAATGGAACAAGTGCAAGACATTTTCGTTGGGAAGTATCACAGTTAGAAGTTTACCATGTTGCGTAATAAAATATCGCTGGAAGAAGACGTGACAGATCTCTTTCTGAAGCCACTTTAATAGGACTGTCTGCACTCTAAATGGTGCACTGTCTCGCATGCCCTGCTCAAGAGGTGGTTATTGTCTGACAATCAAACCAAAATAGCTTGTCCTAAGAGCTGAAATTTGCAAAATAAATACACAATAATATATTAGGCATTTTTTGTTTACGTGTGCAATCATTGGTTTCTGGTTTGAAACCATCAACTTGCTGTACTTTCGAACTCGGCTAATACACGGATTCCATGCGTGGATCTAAACCTCGTATCTCAGCAGTGCTGGTTCAGTGCTCTCACACAGTGTTAGTCCTTGAAGCCAGCCAGCCAAATCCCTGATGCTTTGATTTTTAGCAACATGTCACGGATGACTGCTAGGAGACTCGGGGAATGAGCCGTGCTCAGGGAATGAAATGAGGGCAAGTGCCCATAATCCTGGCTCCATACACTGGCACTTTATTTTAGAAGTAAGGTCTTGTGGGCTGTAAGCATCACATTGCTAATCTTCAGAGCTTGTAATCCTCCAATCAATTGCATTAAAGGGCTTAAGGGTAATTTAAGAATGAGTGGAGTTTAATTGTCTTGTTTTAATCAGGATCCAAGGTACAAGTCCGCAGTTTTTTGTGGTCTCAACTAGAAGTGCAGACAGAAAGCTTGAAACGGTGAAACATATTGCTAATGTAGCTTTCAAATATGTTTTTATGGTTGTACTACGTTGTTTGTTCTTATGTATGTATGTTTAACTTCTTTCGCACTGCACGTAGCCAACCGTACAAGATGTTGCTCCATATGCTGACAGCTTCTTCAGGAACTGAATTGAATAAGCTTCCATGCTGGACAATATGTGGCAACACCCAAAGACACATCAGCACAACCTCAACATCTATGCAGTATTCTACTGGTATTTTACAGATTGTTAAGCGTACATTTACAATCGATGTCAGAATAATTTGCCCATTCTCTGTTTACAGTTTATTAACAAAAGGTACAGCCACACAGGTAAGATTTTAGGGCTGTTATTTTCTCAAGAGCATGCTGTTTTCCACAACTGCCGTGTGCAGTTAATAAAGCATGTCCGGAAAACATGACACACATCAGTAGGCAGTTAGAGAACCGTTGATGAACTTTGCCATCTCTGTCCATGTGCCTCCCCTGTTTTCACAGTTCCAGCATGGTAATTGAAGGCCGCCTGGTTCATGTCGCCTATTGGAGGGAGGGCGATGGTCTGCTTCTTCTTGGACTGCCTGCTGATAGGTTAGAATTCCCAACTTAGTGCAATGGCCGAAGACCAGATATTTCACTTAGTAACACCTTAGACAGGAAGGTGTTAGGCATTTAACAATCCAAAGATGAAATAAGTGTTTATGTTCTAATTACATGTATCGAATTGTACATTTGAGAATTAAGTGTTTATAATATATTGCAACTATATGCTAATGTGAACCTTCCAAATACAGTTTACACGAATCATTTAATAAATGCTCAAACTCCACATTTCTCAGTCAGAAACCAGTCTTGCCACAGTAACCCCCCCCCCCCCCGACTTCCAACCAAGTGGTTTGATCTAACCAGGTGGTGTTAGTTTCTTTTACTGACCTCGATGAGACGAAAGAGAGCCTGAATAGACCGTGACCAGGATTTGAACTCTGCTGCGTCCTTGTGATCACGAGCCCAGTACTTTACAGAGCGAGCTGTCCTGGCCATCAGTAAAAGGTTGAATGCAAATGTGACCGTGAGATGGCAACTGATGATAACCTCCCTTGGTTTTCTCAAACACCAGGGTGCCTTTGGCTCGGCTGAGGAACCTGATATCAGACCTGGCGCGGCTTCTGTCCTTTCTCCACGGATCCCTGCACAAGTAAGCATACCTGTGTGTGCCTTCTCAACAATGGTGGATACGCCTGAATTAATTACTTGAATTATAAAAGGCACACAAACAAGAAAAGGCGTTTATTGAAATGCCAAAAGGAAATAACACTGGTTCTGCTGGTAAAAAGGTCCTCCAAATTAATATTATTCCAGTCATGAAAATTTTAAACCAACATTTATGGAAATGGACCCTCTTTGGAATAGATGGGGGGTTTGTTCTGAAGGAGGAATATTCCTGGACACTGTAGCTTAATATGAACTTTTTGAACATAAGACGAGACTGATTAGATGCACTCTTAAATCAGAGCACATCCATTCAAAATTAAGATCCATCTACTGGTTAACAATCCATTCTCTAGTTAACTACAAGATCACCGTCTTTGTCTTCAATCTCTTCAATGGACTCGCTGGGGTTCATAGCGCATGTTGCGAACCACTTGCGACACCCCACTGATATAATAACCTGTTATTATTTCCAGGGCATTTAATCAGCGCACAGAAGGGCCAGGCCACCTGGACCAGCTGTTCAGTCTGCTCTTCCAGCATTGCCTGGAGCCGGAGTCACTTTGCACCCACTCAGGGCCGGGTGCTCCTGCAGCCTCCAGTCCAGTGGGGCTGTACCCGCACTGCTCCGGGGCGGAGTTTCTCGACAACCTCCCTGCTGCTCCCTGGCTGCCGCTACCGCAGGACATAAAGGCAAGGCAGTGTCCCTTAAAGGCAGGGGAGGGAAACCTTTCAACTGCTGAGAGCAGAGTAGGACTCTTAAATACCTTGGCGGGACACACATTAGCATACATTTTAGTCCTACTTGTCACTGCAAAAAGCCTCTTGCATTGAAAGGAGTGACCGAGCACAATGAAATGATAAACGCGGTGTCTAAAATAGCACGCCCCTAGGATCCAATTAGGTGCTTGACGTGATGGATAAATATTAGTTGTGGGTTGTTTCGAAGTGGTTATATGCCTCATTTGTCTGCAAGTGATTTTAGTCGTGGGCCATATCCAGCCCATGTTTCCATAGGTTCCCCACCCCTGCTTTCAGGATTTTTCTATCTTCAGGAAGGAAATTAAATATGTATGAAGTTTCAGTTTCATTTATTTGGTATAGCCCTGTGAGCCATTCGGCTCTTGAATCGGGTGTAACCGCAACAAACAAAAAACAAAAACATGAACAAGAAAACATCTTAAAGTGACTATGCGCAAACATAAAAATCCAGGAAAAACCTGCAAAGTCTTCCAGAAAAAAAAGCACCGTACACCAACGCTGTGCAAAACTCCCAGTGGGATGCAAGTCAAACAACAACAACCACAAGTCAAATGAAGATCTCAAGTGGATTCAAACTCAATGCTTTTCTGTTCTCCTGAAAAGTACATTCGTCATCTGTAAATATGTAATTTGAAGGTTGTACATTGATACCTCTGTTGTGAATTTAAAATTATGATTATTCTGATGCAAGTGATGAGGAAAATAATAATTCTCGACTTATTCAAGAAATCCTCATAGAGTCTCAAGACATTTTTAGATTAAAGCACGGATTGACACATTTGAAATCTGAGGCATACAGATAATTTATCCACAAATTCAGCAAGCTGCTTGTTGGAATGCAACATTTAATTTGTATTGTATTATAATGCTATCTCTCTTCCAGGTAGTAAGTCAGAAAAATAAAAATACCTATTTTTGTTTTTCTCACCATTCAGGTCGACATTGACACAACATTGAGTGAGCTGGAATCGGCAGACTTTCAGGAGCTGGTGAGATGATGCGATTCACACAATTGTAGTGACTCAACTCGCACTACACAATTACAGCTGTGATTTATAAAACATCACGATGCATATATGTAAATTTTGGTCTGGCTATAGCAAGGTTCTCATTTTTATTTTTGCTGGGCCCCAATTGCTTTGTTCTGGGCTTGCCGCAGTGTTGCTCTCTTTCCTCACCCATTTTGCCCTGACCCCCGTTCTGTCCCTCCCTCCCCTGCCCCTCCCTCCCCTACCCCCATACCCGCCATTGCACCCCAACCTCTATCCCTCTCATTCTTGAATGTAGCTTTTTTTTCCCCCTTCCTTTTTGTGTTTTCACGTATGATTGCATTTAGACAGTATCTACAGTCAGATTAGTGTTGTATATAGTTAGGGGACACACACTAGGTCAGGGGTCGGCAACCAAAATAACAAGAAGAGCCATTTCTTTCCAATTCGGTACAAAATTCAGTATTTCAAGAGCCGCAATGCATCTGAGTACATACTGTACATACGTACATATCGTCAAGAAGCAGCCTGTAAAGAGCCGCATGCGGCTCCGGAGCCGTAGGTTGCCGACCCCTGCACTAGGTGAAGATTAAATGAGGTGGACATGTGGGGAATGGGTGGGAAGGTTTGAATACAGATGCAACTTGTCAAAGGCAGAGATAAAAAGAAGGCCTTGAGCTTGGACTTCAAGAAGGAGTCTTCAGTGTGGATTCCTTAGAGGGAGGGAGTTCCATATATCTGGGGCAGCAGTCGAGAAATTGCAACCTCCGCAGATAGGAGGTTCTAGATTTGAAGCTTTCGTAACTGCAAGGATTCATACTCTTTGGTTTTTTTGGTAAAAAATAAAATAAAATAAATGAAAACAACTAAATTAAATTACGACGTTTTGGAGGCAACACAAACTTCCGTCTTCATTTATTTGATTTTATTTTTTACCTACGTGACTTTACCGAAAAAACCAAAGAGTATAGATAGGAGGTTGACTGTGAGGTTTGCCAATACATTTTCATTGCTGGAATGGAGTTTACAACGAGGGGAAGTAGAAAGACAGATGAGAGGGTAGAAGTATGCTGCAACATGATTTAGAACAGCAATGAACATTTCACCTCAGTTTATAGCAGCTGAGGCTGTAATACCTGTACTTGTGTCTGCACGTTACTGGTTTCTGTGTAGGTCCTGCAATACAAATTCAGGATGATTAATTATTGGCTTGAGGGTAAACAATTTGCTGTGTTTTTTTTTCAGTCAGAAGATTATTATTCCATGCGGAGACTGTACACAATTTTGGGCTCCTGCCTCTTCTACAAGGTGAGCACACGCAGGCATCGTAGCCATCACAAGCACTTGGCAGATGAGGAACACTTGGGAATGGCTCACTGCACCGCCAAACCTGGAGGGAAAAATGCAATTTCGGTCACACAGGAATACATGCCACTGATGCGACACTCGTTTGGAATTACCCGACACAGCCTACTGACCATATGAACACAATACATGCACATGCTGCACAACTCGTGTAAACCCACTGCTGAATTAAAAACTCCCCATGCCCTGCGGGTCATGGGATTATTTGGAATGAGCCATGGTGCAAGGAATGAAATGAGGTCCCCAAGTAAAATGTTCCCTTCTTCATAGCCCAGTGACTGGGCCCCATCTGACCCATAGTTCTCGGCGCAGTTGCACCACCTGCATACTCTACAGCTATGCCACTGTGGGTGCCATGTGCTTGTGGTTTTGGTCTGTGTGTGTGCGACGTGCGTGCCTTTGCCGCAAGTAGGGCTGCCTCGTCGCGAACCACCTACCGAGGGAGGAGCTCACTGCCGTAACGCTCTACTGCCGCCTGCATGGGCTGCTGCTGCTGGCGCGGAGCCCCAGGGCCGGGCAGCTCGTTGTGTGGCGTGAGCTGTTCCCACGGAAACCACGTACCGCCGTCGCAACGGGATACTCGCCGCCAGAGGGTGCGCGGCACTTCCTGCTCATCGTCGGCCTGGTAACTGCCCGATTCATCCACGACACGATTAAGGGATATTATTAGGCATCGCAAGCAAGAAATACAAATGAGATGGTGAAGTGTTCCCAATGAAGAATTGGATAAGTAGTTTATCATATTAAAAGTATTATACAGTTGGCATCCTTCATTATACTAATAATTTTAGCATCATCTTATAGAGTGTTGTCTTTTTTGGCATTTTGTTTTCGAATCTAAGGATGACCTTTTTTGACTGATGCTCATAGAAAAGAATATATCAAAGTTTTTCCCTGTATTCTTAACAGGCGTTGGGCAGTGCTTATCTCATAATGTTAGCATCATCTCGATTTTTTCGTGATATTATGCAATTAAAGAGCTGCGGTCCTAAGCGTGCCCCAAAGTTAGCAGCTTCTTGTTTGCACATTGCACGTGATGGATTGCTCCTGATGTGAGGTGAATGGGCCAGTTTTCTCCTGTGGCTGCCTTCCCTTGTCCCGGCCAGCCCTCCACATTATTTATGGTTATTAAGAGGCTTAGTGGTTACTCCGGGTGCTCCTCCATCAATCCTTTATACCACCATAAAGGGCGATGCATGGGAAACACAGAGAGTCACTGTGGTCGTGAAACTTGGCTGTAAAGAAGGCTTATAGGCAGGGGCAGGGCGCGGGTTGGAGCAAGTGTTTACAGGCTCACTCAAGCAAGGCAAATGTTTTCGGTAAACTGTATTATATTTAGCAGGATAGCATGTAGCTGCACAAATGATGTCATTGTGTGCTCGAGTTTTAAGAGACGGAATAAGAAAACGACGAGGAAATAAAACAAACAAAAAAACACTCCAAAGTTTTGTGGCCGCCTTAACCCGCACGCGCATTAATTAACACACGGGTGCTTTCACACGCAATCGCCTAAATTCAGATTAATCCAAATGCCTGCGCCTTTTGTACGCATTAATAAAGAAATGCTCTCTTCCCAACGTGTGCCTCCCCCCTTGGAATTGATCCCTGCTGATGAATTGTACTGAGCCCTTGACCCTGCCACTTAGAAAGGGCCATGCCATCAGTCACCCGTCGGGGCCGTGCCGGGGTAATGAGGGCAGCCCAGTGTGGGTCGCGGTGGCGAACGTGACGTTGTTTTGGCGACTTGCCGTGCTCTTTTGTTGACCGGGTTTATGGGGATGACCCAGAGGCACTCACAGCAGCTCAGCTAAACCAGATGCAAAGAGGAAAAAGTCTGTAAAGTTATCTTGTAAATACGCGCTCACTAAAATGCCTTTGATTGTGTGACACTCATTAATAATCACTGAATGTACTGCTTGAGCCTCGAACTGAATCACCTGGAATGCACCCGATTTCCTCAGATCTTGAAAGCTAAGCAGGTTGAGACTGGATGGTACTTGTATGGACCACCACCATACATAAAATGTTTATGTTCCCTGCCTTCACTAACCCACACTGATGAGTATAGTGAAGTATGGTCAAGAACCACCAAGACTCAGATGGCATGGGGCGAACCTCATCCAGCAATGGATTGACAAAAGAGCTGTACATGTCTGTGTACACACTACCAGTATTGTACAGATGGTGTAGTCATGTCGATTAACCCTGTGATCTGCCAGTGAGCCTTCGAGACTTCCCGTGGCCTGCAAGTGCACCTAATCTGGCACAAGCGCTGTGGCGACGTCACATGGTGGCGAATGGCAGCTGTTGTCATCATCTGCTCCGCTGCGTGCGCATGTTTGCGCGCAGGGTCCCTGCCTGCTGTCCGTGGTGCTGGAGGCGGGTGGCTGTTCTGCAAGTGCTGTGGGCTCACCTGGCCCCGACCCCGGCTACGTGGAGGAGGCGCGTGCTACGCTGCTGGCGCTCGACTCGCTCTCCGTGCCGGCGCGAATCCGCGAGCACCTTGAACGACCGCCACTGCCCGAGCTCTCCTGCGCCGACTGCTTCCTGGGCCACTCGACCGGTATGCCGCGCGCCGCCATGAAGCCTCGCCGGGCCCCATTAGAAGAAGATGTGCACCCAAAACAAGTCAGCAAAATCATGCATTTTCTCAATGTAACAAACTAAATATTTCAAATGCTCAATTGGTTTATGGGTTAGGCCACGTAATGATCCGACATAGCCAAAAAAAAATGATTGTAACATGTGCAAGCGTATAACGCGCAAATTATTGCAGTTTTAGCTCATCGGTAAATTGAAGAATAATTCTGGCAAACAAATTTAGTATTTAGATATGACATTTCGCTGTAACCTACACCGAGCATCCTCAGGTCATGAGACCAGGAAGTCAGAATTTCATAATAAAAATGTGGTCAGATCAATATGGTGTCTAAACCAAAAATCAATTATGTATCATAAAATTGGCTGCAAACTCCTTCATGTTTTAATAATTGTTGCTCTGAAAATGGTTTTGGGAATAATTGACATCTTAATTTTTGTAATTAATCTATTCATTACTATTTTGTGTGACTGATTAGAGCATTAAAACAATGCAAAAATGCAAATGATAACATTTAAATTTCTGGAAAACAAATTTTACAATAATTTTCATATCGTGAAAATGTATATCATATCATCAAATATGACAACGCCACTAACCCTATGTGCGACGGGCGATACTTGGCTGCAGGTGGCGGTTCGACAGTGTTCAGTCCAGGCCACCGCAGGACACAGTCCTCTCCGGGTTTTCGTGGACCCCGGAGACTCAGTCCCAGCCCTGCCAGAGGGAGACAGGATGGAGCGGACTCACCCGCACCCGGCACCACTGCGCAGCGCTCGGCAGAGGGGGGCGTCCCGGGTATGCCCGGGCGCAGGGAGAGCCAGGGGTCAGGGGTCTCTGCCGGCAGCGGAGGTAGCAGTGGAGTCACCAGTGCGTTTAAGGTGACAGTGGACACGCACATGCACACAGCACTGTTCATCACACACATGTATTAGAAAGTCAAAGGTAAGCAAGGCGATATATCACAACACACTGAAGATATTATTACTGAGGCTCAGAAAGGCAGACTCATGCACCTGTTAAGTCCTGACGCTCAGACGAAGGTATTTTTTTGTTCATGCCTGAGGCTCAGAGAGCTAAATTCTCCAGCATTTCATTGACCATGATGACAATATTGACAAATAAATTAATATGGATGAGTCTGGCTGAATAGCTAAAACCTTGCAACTGGAGTGTGACAAACCCTGGCTCAGAGGCTGGTGCTGCTTTAATTCTGTCACACTGGGACATCCATGGCTATATTAAAGCAGGGAATTCAGGGTCTGTAGCCTGGGGCCTTGAATTTCGAGTGACACCAAAACATCTATCCAGCTTTATAATGGCTGAAACACAATACTGTTGTACTATGATAAACCCTATTGGTCATTTGGTAACTAAAGCCGTAGTATCATTATTTGTATGACTACCAGTATGCGCTGAAATTAAAATAGCTTTGTTTGCTTTAACTGAGGTTAACATTTCAAAATCAGAACTGAGAAAACCAAGGTTAATAACAATGGTAACGTTTCGGGAAATGGCCCTTAATAACCGAGAGATGAAGAAAAGCCGTTGTCTGAAATGTTGCCTGGCACGTGTTTCCTTTGAGGGAAATCTATTGACGCATGTTTTGAGTTTAGTTTCTTATGCTTGTGCTCCACAACCAACACAATATCACAAAGTTTTTGTTGTTTAAATAACAATTTAGTGGTTTGAAATCAGGCACGGGCGTTAGTAAAACAGTAAAGGGAAAGATTTGAATATAGAAAGCGGGGCCCCTCAAATACTCTGCATGCGCCAGGCACCCATCAAACTTATTGCGGCTGTGGTGACTATGCACAGATGACGAAGAAGAGATCCAGTCCCTTCCTGCTGGGTGGTGGCTGGAGGGAGAGCGCCGATGCTGACACACAGGAGATGAGCAGCGTGTGCAGGCAAAGTTCCGCGTGTTAAACACCACACCCACGCGTCACATCCAATTACCTTCATTTGATAAAAATGGGCATGGATTTTTTTTTTTTATCCAGTTCAATAACTTAATGGTGTGATGTTATTGCAAATGATTCGTACAAGGTGCTCGAACTAAAATTGCAGCTGATCATTGTTCAATATATTTAGCTGGGTGGCAGAGGTAAATCAGAATCAGAATATTTATTCATTTTGTAGGAATCCGATGAGCTATAAAGCTTTTTTCCACAGATGTCCAAAATGAGCGGCTCGCAATCGGAAGGTTGAGAGAGAGTTTAAATCCCAGTCGGGGGCCAACTCTGTCCTTCAGCTCATTCATCCCTCCAGGGTTGATAAAATAAGTACTGCCTTGTGGTTAGGTGAACAATGTGGTTGTCCTTTGAAAAGACTTAACCCTACCAGAGCAATATGTAATTTTTACTTCTGGCTCAGTGCTATAAACAGGAAATAAGTGCCGCCCCATGCTCAACTGAGCAAGGAACCACATTAACCTTTTACTTTATAGAAGGTAGTTATTTAGATATCAGATCATTGTTATTTATGATTGCAGTAAACAAGTAAACATCCACTGAGATAAGATTTTTCTGTCTAACACTTTCCAATTAAGGTTGAAAGGATCTATGGATTATCTCTGTTTGTCTGCTTGTAACATGAGGTCAGGATAACTCGCATAAAGATGATCCAATATGAATACAATTTTCATTAACAATTTTTGTTTATCTATGAAGGACTTAAAATTTATCAAATTGATCAAGTATTGCCAAAAATCTGGAGACACAAACCAGAGCAAAAAGGACTATTTGCAAATTTAAAACCTGGCTGTTGCCTTGCGTAGTTTTGATTAAATATCTCTGAGGATAAATGCATGTTGGAAAGTGCTACATAATCCATGCGTGTGCACGATGTTTTTCTTTACTTGTTGATTTTATTTTACTCGTATATCATGGATGTCATTTCAGGCTGTTGTGCTGTGTGATCTCGGGCTGTAATGTTGTGTATGGTCTCAGGTTGTTGTATTGTACGGTATGTTTGTTTCCAGTCTGACATTGTGTGTGATACTCAGGCTGTTGTAGCTTTGATTTTAGTCTGGCATGCTGTGCGTGTGATATCAAACTATTGTGTGATTCCAGTCTGACATCCTGCGTGTGATCTTAGGCTGACATCGGGCGCCGAGAACACGCTGTTCCACTACGTGTCGCTGGAGGTAGCGGAGGGTGTGTACATCGCCCCTGCCCACAGCGACGTGGAGCGTCTGGGCGGCACGTTGCACGCTCAGCTGCTCGCCAACTTCCACCGCTGCTGCCTCTCCATCAGGGCGCTCTTTCAGCAGAGCAGCCTGCTAGCGGTAAGCCGGGAGCTCAAAGTCGCTAGCACCGGAGCCGTCAGCTGTTGTAGATAAAACGTCTCTTTTGCATGGAGACTTGAATAAAATACAGGGTCATTTATATAGATAACCCATGAAGAGAATTAACGCTCGTAACGCACCTTTTGTCCAACGCAGCCAGTTTGATTTGGTTACAACATTCAAAGATGCATTATCCGAGATCATTAGAATTCAGTGGATAAGCTGTAAATGAATCACCCTGTGCTATGTCTTTGGAATACCGGGCTAAGTAAAGTGTGTGGTGCTTTGGCTTGTTTTATTAACAAAACCGTGGGACACGTTATATCCACTGTATTGTGGTTTCCCATTCAGATGATGTGGGCCAGCGCTCGTGTTCCATTTATAGCTTTGAGCCAGTGGTGGAAATTTCACATTCCTCTGGCAGAACCATGATAGATGGCGAAGGCTTGCGGAGGCTTTCATATCAGCAGTAAATTGGTTACGGCTGGTCGTAACGAATATAACACACCTAAATTGTATCTCTTGCCGCTCAGAAAAGAGCCTTTTCGTGTCAAGGAACTCTCGCGTGGTTATAAAATAAATCTCCTTCTTCTTCTTAGGTTTTTTCGGTAAAGTCACGTAGAAAGTAAAATAAAATAAAAACAAAAAATCACGACGTTTCGGAGGCAACACAAGTCTCCGTCATCAGGTGGGACCGTCACAGCCAGATTAGCTGTATCAAGTGAGGCAATGATTCAAGATGTAATCCCTTAAAAGCGAGTTGAGGGGGGAGGGAGAGGGAGGGGGGAGCTCATCAGACTATGGTAGCCAATGAAAGGAACGTATCGGGAGGGAGGGGGGGCGAGGCCAAAAGGGTGGGCGATGGATGTGGAAAATAAATCTCATTTATATCATCGACATTTCACGTGTTTTTGTGATCTCTTCTTCTGAAAACAGCAAACAGACCAGCCGGACGTCCTCCAGGGCTCACTGCCCTCTGACCTCAGGGGTGAAAGGTCACCACTGGGCCGCGTGAGGGAGCATGGCGTGCTCTTCCACTGCAGTGCGCCTTTTTGGAACGACCCGAAAAAGCCTGCACCGACACTCACCTACTGGGTGCTGGGGTGAGCTGCTCCACTCGTGCCTATTAAATACTTTCCAACGAAGGTTGATAGAAGTTATGCATTGGCTCAGTACATCTGTCCATAACGCAGGGAGCATTATATAGACGGTCCATTATGAACCAAACTGTAGTATACAGTTAAACTGTTGTCTTTGGGGTGAGGTTGTGTTCAGCATATCCTATCAGTCTTGATTTGAAGCTTTTGTGACTGCAGGAATCCATACTCTTTGGTTCTTTCGGTAACAGTCTGCCTCAGCAGCAGACCATGCCTTCCCACCTGATGACGGACGCTTGTGTTGCACCCGAAACGTCGCGATTTATTTATACCTACGTGACTTTACCGAAAGAACCAAAGAGTATATCCTATCAGGTTTTCTCAAAGCACTACTATGGGCATCTTCAAACAACAGCTGGCACCGCGGTTTGTTAATTTTCACACCTCCAAGTTCGCAATTGAACGTATGCCGGTTTTGCACAATTTGTGCCCGTAACAAATAGTTTAAAAAAAATTATATATTAGAGGGGAATGCATAGTCCCTCCCATTGAATCACTGCTGTGCTGGCACCCCTTCTTGTTGCATGCGCAGGAGGCAGTGTCTGGAGCCGCCCGCGCGAGAGTTCTACGTCTGCTTCCATGACTCTGTGTCGGAGAGTGCCGTGGAGCTCGCATTCAAGCTGGCGTTCGGTGTCGCCATGTGACCGGCTGTATTGATCGTAAACGAATATCAGTTCCTCCAAATATGTGTAAAGTAGCAGGGTTACTGTTGTGACCCCCAGTGTGCTGAGCAACGCATGAGGTAACTGCACAGATGCGTTCACTTCAGTAGCCTTAATTTACTTGTGTGACAGGCTGCAGGGACATGTTTCCTCCAGGAACAAACACATTCCTGCGGAGGGAGCTGGTAGGAACGTTGGGTTGCTCGGTCAATGGCCAGGGTCAACGGCGGCGTGGTGTATTTTGCAAATATGGCCGACTGTGAGGGCGGGCACAAGCCGGCGTGAGTAGGTTAAACGTTGAGTTTTATAAGAGCACAACGGGATGACCAGCCCCTCCCCACCCCTCCCACCCCCCACCCAGCCCCACCCCTCACCCAGCCCCACCCCCCACCCAGCCCCTCCCCACCCAGCCCCTCCCTGTACGACGGACGGACACAATCCTCCCCTGTGGGCTGGTGGAACCAGTGGGTTCCTACCAGTATAATTGTATTCCATAGCTATGCAGAGCAGCCAACTTTTTGGCACGAATGGCTCACACTGAATGACTCGGCTATTATGGCATCAAAGTGCTTGATAAGACACTGGAAACACTTTAATAAGTCACCTGAAGCCTTAATTGTTGCTATATATTTTTGTTAATATAAAATGTTTAAGTAGTAGGATTATTGTGTGACCTTGTGTGATAAGAAAGGTACCAAGGAATACTGCAGATACGTTCAGTAGCCTTGATTTAACTATGCGATAGCCCACTATGACAAATCTCCTTTGTAAGGGAGACCTGGTAAAAACAGAAGACCTTGGAGTCAAAGCTGGGAGAAAAAAAAAAACTCATTACACTTTAACTGTTCCGATTGGCATTTAAATGTTCATTCCTTTATAAAAGAAATTATGTAGTACTGATGTGTACGTAATTAAGTTATTTTTTTTTATACTACTGAGTAGGTTGTTGTTTAGTGTTGAACAATAACAAATGCCAGTATACATGAAGGTTTTTTGAAACAATTTTATTGTCCCGTATCTCCACCCAGTTTGTGTAATGCACTCAACAGGGCAAAGTGATGTTCGTTTCAAACTCTAATTAAAAGCCCTCCTAAAACAGTATAATTCTTCCCACTTGGCAGCAATCGCACACATAGACACCGTCACAAGGAAAGTTGTCAAACATTGTTAGTAAATGCCTCTGCCTGCTTACTAAAATGTTTTTTGCAGGATACGAGAGGTTTTCCATAAAACGTACGAAATTCCCCAACAACCAGTGTCAACTAAAGTCACAGTTCCCTTGTTAGGAGCCTACACACATCTGCAGGCTCAGATAGATGTGTTGGTGCAATGCACAGCTTATGTGAAAATTCGCAGTGTGTTAAATGAAATGGAAGGCTGTTTAATAAACAGAGACAAATACAAGAGAGTAATGGATTGTCACGTCTGCAAGGCCACAGCAAGGCTCTGAGCCAAACCAGTTTGTTTTGCATCTTATATATTCAGCAGCCTCACATTTAGCAAACAGGGCCTTTCAACCCTGCTGTAATTATCAACTCACCATAGAATACTGCACACCTCAAAGGTATGAAACAATTAACAAACATTAATATGGTGCTGTCCAGCCAAAGCACCCAACTCAACTACATATTTTCTCAGGTAGATTTATTATTGCTTTATGTGCAGTTTCTTCACGTGTAAAGTCACCACTGGGCACTGCATCACTTAGTTATTTCTCTGCATTTTCTACAGAGATCAGTGCGAGGGAGTGGAAAGAGGGTAAATTAAGCAGGCGAAACAAAAAACGTGTTGTATTTTGAGGAAACAGTGCGAACATGTACGATGAGTTAAATACCCAGAAGCAGGATCACGTGTGACTAGACTTTTTGGACGATCCCCACAACCGCATACCCCCTCGTGCTGGTGCTGTCAGAGTCTCATAGGAAGCTCCACATGAGAGAGCCGGGGGCAGAATTACTCCACGCAATTACCGAGGGCACCACACAGCCCCCCTCCCTTTCCCTCCGCTTCACTTCTTGGGCTGGCGGAGAGCCTGCATGTAGGCCGTAAGCGACTTCTGGATGGACTCCTTGGAGATGAAGTTCGCAAAGTTTGAGATGTCCGAATCACGCTGTGCCAGGAGGTGGTCGATGGTTGTCTTGCGCATCATGGACTTGGTGATCTGCCGCGCGTGGTCTGGGAAACAATCATATACAAATTTTCATGCAGGCATTGGCGATGTGGTTGAGTCACCTTTTGGCATATCAATGTCAAGTTAGCACCAACTAAAGCATTTTGCACGAGTTGCTCAATTAAAATAGATTATCACACTCAATGCACACAGTGAAGAATGTGTGCGTATCGATTATTTTACATTCGTATATGTTGTAGCGGACCTGTGTTTTCCATAGCAGACGGCAGTGCAGCAAAATACATTGTTGTACTGTACTTTGCTCCCATATCAATGCTCGCTACCTTCAACCCACACTAACCAGTGTGAAGTGTGGTCAAATAACCCCACGAGCTCCACAGTATGGGGAGGCCCTTATCTCGCAGTGGATTCACAAGGTCTGTATGCAGCAATTAGATGTGCTGCATTCACCACAATTGTAATTGTATTTAAATTGTTGAATCGTGAAAATTCAGCAAATCGCAAGGGACGAGGGTCAGCCATTGCATGGGTAACATCTACCAATCCAGTTGCATCCTGAGCTATAGAAATCCCTATCATACTTTACAGTCAATATTAGCTTCGTGCCACAGTGCCCAGCTTGGCAGGTACTGGTAATGAAGGCAAAGGTCAGTGCCCAACAGCACGCTTGAGTGGAAACCTATGCCCACACAACCTTATATTTCAGTGTGCAATGGTGCAACTGATGTCCGACTTATTTCTCATAAAGTTTTTCTGAAACACTGATGTTTATTTTTTTCTTTCTTGAGTTTATTGATGAACGTGTAATCATGCAATTATACTTCTTGCTTTCACTACTGCTGGTGGAGGGGCCTCCACTAGAAGGAGCTTTGGAGGAGCTCTTACATTCCAATTCATTATATACATATATAAAATGGTATATATAATGAACACAATATATTGGCATGTACGATAACATGTAAGCATACATTTATATCCATAAGAGTTTTTTTTGGGTTAGATTGCGTAAATATGTGTCGTTAAAATCCGATGCCACCACCTGACACAGCCAACGAGTAAGGGTTGTCACGTACATGTCAATTCGTCACTAGTACAGCACACCGGTGTGTTGGAGAGCCAAGCCACAACATATTTAAAATCTGAGTACGACGTTTCGCCAGTAATTACAACTAGCTTCATCAGACGACAGCCAGATTTGTGGAGAAGTCCACCTGTTTCGTTCCATATATAGAGGCGTAGATGTGGTGACCACGCTTCTCCGCTCTTGCGCAACGTGGGGGGGGGGTAGATTACATTATGCATGCGCATTATGCGAGCCCTTTGATCTTATCCATACCAACGGTAATCCCTATTGAAGTATGGTGGCCTGACAAGGCATGCATTTAAACAATGCTTTATTTCATGATTCGCTTCCACGCAGCACAAAGTTGGCAGCTATCAAAACGGTTACAATTAATTTTATTTCGAACCCAAAAACATCTCTTATGGATGATATAGGTTGCGAAAGCCTACGTGTTAAACTGACTAACCCATATATTTATATATACATATGTTTAAATGACAAACACGAGCAGGCCTGCCACACATTCTCCACAAGTCTTCAGCATACTTTTGGTGTGTTTAGTTACCGCTGTGGTATTTAACTACATTTGAATATACTTCAATTGTCTTTCTGTGAGTCAGTCTGTCAGTCACAGCACTAAATTGATAACATTTTTGTCACAGATTTGAGAAAGGACTCTATTGATCGTAAGAAGCCAGTGATGTGTATGGTATTCATGATGAGCTATATAGGTAAAAAGAAACACCATGTGAACCTTACGACAATGAATTGTCACATACACAATCTCGGCACCAGCAAGCCCAACGCTCAGCAGCACTGTGAAAAGTCCCCACAAGAAAGCAGCTTTTCCCGCCAAACTGCCGCCTGTGGCGCAGAAAACCCCCTCCCTCAGCCTGGGACTTGCAAGGGGAGTGGCGTTCCTACCTGGGATCTTGAGCCAGCGACCCATCTCGGCGCGCGCCTCCTCCATGACGGTCTCCTCGGGCACGGTGCGGTCCACCAGCCCCACGTGCACGGCCTCGGAGGGCGAGTACATGAGGCCCAGCTGCAGAGAGCGCTCGGTGACGCGCGTGCCCACCACGCCCATCATCGTGTCACGGAACCTGGCGTGTGCACCACACGCATCCCCACCTCCGGTTAGCACGGCTGGCTACGTACGGTGCGGAAGAAGTTCAATATACATGCGGTCGTAGAGATAGAGCGTCGCTGTCAGGAGCGTGGATTAAGGCCATGATGCACTGGGGCAGGGGCGCAAAACATTTTTCCTCACCCGAGGCCCAGGTCGGGCTTTCAAGTACCATTTGGCAGCTATGCACATTTAATAACACCTCAACATTAGGCGGTATGCAATAATAATGTGCACTTTGATTGAGTATAAATAAGCCATGTAGTGATAAAGGTAACATGTATGTACAGCCATTCTGTTGATCCGCTGCTGGGTTAGCGACTCCCTACACAGTGCCCGTAATGGGGGTTGTCTGACCATGCTTCACGAAACTTTGACCACGCCAGGACAGTATACCTCAGTAATGGAATGATGCCTCAATCAAACACCAAAGGACTTATTAATTTTCGATTTAAAGCTTTCGTGACTGCAGGGATTCATATTCTTGGATCTTTCGGTAAAGTCACGTAGAAGGGAAATAATAAAAAATAAAACAATAAAATGATCACGACGTTTCGGCCACAACACAAGCAGCCGTCCTCAGGTGAAGAACAGAGCTGTCGGAAAGACAGCTTCCTGATCGACATCCGCGACCTGGAACGTCTTGTCCAAGACGGATCGAAGTGTAAATGTCCCAACTTTGCCTTATGAGCCTGACAGCATGGAAAGACAGAGACCAAGACCATCTTGTCATGCGCCGAGCGGCTAGGTTCGTACCAGAATGGCGCCACGATGCCGAGCTTCGTCTCGTTGAGGCCGATGGAGTACTTGGGGTTGTCGGCCATCAGGCGGTAATCGCAGCACATGGCCATGAGGCAGCCGCCTGCTGGACTCGAGCCCTGATGGGAGAAACCACGGCTCAGCACATTTTGTAATGACAAGTTACGAAACATAAAGCAAACGCACGGAATCTGTAATGCTCAGAAGTTTTTAATTGGCAGTATGGAAGCCGATGGGTAGCTGTCAGGACAAAAATTCCTTTGCATATATGCAAATAGTTATTTCTGCTCTGATTTGTAACTCCACCTTTTGGGCACTAACCCTTTCATAACTATGTCTTGTTTTGAATAGGTAAGTGCTTCATAGCAACACATCTTTAAACTGAAGTTTCGTTCATATTGAAATTATCTGTTATGGATCGACCCGCAGATAGACACATCTGCCACCACTCCCTTGTGTACGTCGCCAGCCTTCATAGGTGCTCGCAAAAAGAAGTTGCTTCAGTAATCTATATGGCTGTGCGGAGGATCTTTGTCTTTGTTGGTGGTGTTCTGAAAGGGGGTGGTGGGGGGTGAGGGCAGTGTACGTTGATGGCGGCGATGGTGATGAGGCTGGAGCCGTACAGCTTGAGCCACATCTCCTGCACGGCGCGCCAGAACTCGCGGTAGTGCTCCGTGGGCTTGCCCATCATCTCCGACACGTCCAGGCCCGCCGAGAAGATGTGCGGATTTGCCTGGACAGCGCAGCACACCCCACACGACGCAACGGTGCCAAGATTACCCCTTTTGCATTGGCACGTCCCAGCCGAGCCAGCGTGAGGTCCTCACAGTAAAGGCGATTTTCCATCGGTGAGATACGGTGCCGAGTCGATACCAATCCGTGACATGCTGGCCTCACAAGACAGAATCTGGATCGGGGCCAAGCAGGGCCAAAGGTGAGGCTAATGACGCAAATATACTGAGGAAATATAACCGCATCATCTATGAGCATCTAAACTCGTTCTTTGAGTGTGATGTCAATGGCACGGTTCGGCTTCTGCAGTGGAAAACGTAGTGCCTCCTGAGCCATGTGACTGTACTCTGCCATGTGGGAGGCTGCGGAAAGGAGGACTTGGGGGCCATCCATTTAGTAGGTATGCAAAAATCTGTCAAAACTTGACCCCCCCCCCTCCCTGTATGCGCGCGTACTTTTTACACCCCCCCCCTACCTGCGTACGTACGTACGCTTGACGCACCCCCCACCCCCGAATCCTATAGAACGGCCGATATTGTATCCACGCACAAACGATCAAGGATTAATAATATGAACGTGTTTAAGCAAACAGGTAATCCACCGCCGGACTATCTAACTCATTTGAAGGCCAATGTAGACAAATTATTATCGACGCTTCACCCCCCCCCCCCCATTTCCTATGCGTAGGTACATTGTCAGTAGACCCCCCCATATGCAAACGTACGCATTTGGGTTAACCCCCTCTCTCCTCTCCATGCGTACGTACTAAATGGATGGCCCCTTAATAGAGAAAAGAGTCGCTGAACAGGAAGCGATTTCCATAACCAGAGACAGCGAGGAATGTAAAAAGTGTATCCAGTCTCATCATCATCAGCCGCCAAGGAAATTACACATTGCCCACCTCACTATAGCAGTTCAAACATTGGCAGAGAACACATTCGGTCAAAAACTCGCAAGAATGCACGGCCTCGTTGCGTCATGGGTCACGGCACCGAGGTCATGATGACGCCGCGGCAGCTCGGGTTCATCTCCAGCTTATCGAGGCCGATGGCGAGCTCCGTGAGCAGCTCCAGGCTCAGGCTGTTGACGGGTGGATTCGACAGCTTCAGGACCGCCACTCCTGCCAGAGGACAGAGATTCGCCGTTTGCCTCCAAAGCGCCGATTCTTGACAAGTCAGGGGGGTAAACGGTTGAGCTAGGGTACAATATTTTAGAACCTTGTTATACCGTCTTATTACTTGCTTGGACACATGAAAAAGAAACGTGACCATTTATAAAGCGTTGAGAGACGAATGCTTGAAATTAAACAGAGACAGAAACACATGGTAGTGAACACGAGCAGGTTGAGTCTTGACGTAAAGCTTGCGTGACTGCAGGAATTCATAGTCTTTGGGTCTTTCGGTAAAGTCACGTAGATATTTTTCTATCTACGTGACTTTACCGATAGACCCAAAGAGTATGAGCAGGTTGCAACATACTTTTTTATTAAAGAAAAGTGGACTTGGGCATGATATGTTACTCGATAAGATGATGGCCGATGGTCAAAACTATGTAGAGAGTGGCAGCCAAGGCAGGGGATGTCCACTATGAAGATGGAGCAATGAAATGTGCAAGATGGATGACTCTCAGGACCCATGTGAAACGGTGAGAGATTTGCAAGGTCTTCATCCAGCAATGGAGTTTGATATTTTTTTTAAATCACAGCTGCTGAGCACATGCCCAACGCACCAAGCAGCGGGCAACAAACAGTCTTATTTAAGGTGCAACATATAGGAGTTCATAGGTTTCTTTAATTGAAAAGGTTACACGAATTCTGGAAAATAAATAATAGAAGGGAGTAAGAAAGTTGAGCGGTGAGAGGAAAGAATCAGAAAGAGAAGTGCTGTGACCAGCAGTGTGCTGGATGTACACAGCATGGATGGGATGAACACAGTATGGACGATCGTGGTTGATTTTGAAGATGACGATGATATTTCACAACAATTTAACACGTAGGCTTTCGCGACCAATATTATTCATAATATAGGTTTTTTGAGTGAGATCGCGTTATTTATAAATGTGTCGTAACCCTCCACGACCCGACACGGCCAAACAGTAAAAAATGTGTCCAAGTTTTTTAAAGGACAAAATAATTCACTTCGCTCTGACAAGCAACAGGCTTAGTGCGGCCTGGAAGCGTATTATTAAATAAATACAATTACAATTCCTTATAAGGGAAACAAATACCAATGAATAACAATTGAATGATTACCAATCTATATAATTACAATACCCTCCCCCTCTTTGCCTCGAATCACTGCACCAGAGTGAATTAAATGATGACATCACCCTGCTGCTGCTCTATTTAAGACCGGAAGCAACAGGAGAGCTTCACCATTCTTGCCCGATGAAGCTGATTGTAATTATCAGCGAAACGTTGTACTCAAATTTTAAAATGCTGTTGATTCTCTCTTCAACAGACCGGTGGGCTAAAGAAGTGAATTATTTTGTCCTTTGAAAAACTTGGACACATTTTTTACTGTTTGGCCGTGTTGGGTGGTGGAGGGTTACGACACATTTATAAATAACGCGATCTGACCCAAAAACCTATATTATGAATATTTCACAACGGTTTTTCGCGCACCAAGGCTGCACGACAAGAAGCCGGCGTTCGCGAATCTCACCGGTCTTGTCGTCCATTTCAATGGAGAGCTTGTCGCTGGACGAGTAGTGCCGCACCTGCACGTGTGTCCTCCACGCTACCGCACCCTCCCGGGGCCCCCGCGCCGTCGACCATGCCGCCACGACACAGGATGATGGCGACGGGCAACCGGTGGCCACGCGGAGACACGCGCCTGTCCAGGAGGGAGGAGCGCAGGAACAGGGAGAGGTGTCGGTTGAACATCGCAGACCAGACCAGCGCCACTCATCCAATCCAATCTAACTGTGTCTGCTCTGATTTGGGACTTTGTAAATAGAACTACTCCAAATTATAGTCCGTTTGTGGGATGGAGTGGTGGCGCAG
The DNA here is from genome assembly GCF_965212315.1 of Lampetra planeri. Lineage (NCBI taxonomy): Eukaryota > Metazoa > Chordata > Hyperoartia > Petromyzontiformes > Petromyzontidae > Lampetra > Lampetra planeri. Next base: position 33,583,846 of record NC_136107.1, read on the forward strand.
TGGTTAGTGCGATTCGCTATGAACCCAACCATCTGAGTTCTATTCCTGAACATGTTTATCATCGACCAGCACTGACCAATATGGTAAAGTATGGTCAAACAACAATAACCCCCATGACGTATGTATGGCTGACAGGCCGTGCGGATTACTTCGATAATTAAGAAATGTTGACATTCAAGCATTGAAAAATGACACTCTCCATTTTGACTGGGATTCGGTGAACACAATTCCAGTTATTCAAAGTGCTTGGACATTTTAAGAACCAATTCCTAAAAATAATTTGCAAGCATGTCCACTTCAAAAAAGTTCAGAGTAAAGGATGATTGTCGACCATGGTTCGATCAGAACATTTCTGATTTAATGAAAACAACAGACATAGCCTGGAATAATGCAAAGACATCAAACAACCTTCATTATTGGATGGAACACTAAGGAATAGATGTACTCGCCATGTAAGAAGAGCAAAATTTTCATACTATCATCAAACTAATTTCAATTCACAAAAAAACCCAAGACTCTTTTGGCGAACATTCAATTCGGTGTAGAAGAAAGACAAAAGGTACATAGTGATAAGATCTCGTCCACAAATATTAAAAAAACAAAGGGCGTTCCATAAGGTTCCATGCTGGGTCAAATTCTGTTCACCTTATATCTAAAAATTTTGGACTACACTCAAATCATTCAGAATTAAATCTCTGTGCTGATAAAACTTTCAATTGCCATCACTAAAATTGCTCCTAAATCCCCCCAAAAAACAAGATCACACACTCTTTGCTTGAAACAAAAATCCAGTTTCATTCCCTTCACCTAAGACGAATATCAGAAACAACTTCATTGAACAGAGTGCTTCAAATACTTGGGTTTACTGATTGATTAAAAACTTACATTCCAACACCATATTGATCTCATCTTGGAAGGAAATAAAAAAAAAATTTTCATACAGAAACACCATTTTCCCATTCGATTGCACCTCCAAATTTCTGAAGCTATCATTATACGACTTTTTGACTACTGTGACGCTACTTACAGATCAGCTACTGATGAATCACTAAACAGACTAAACCCGCTTCATCATTCTGCTCTTTGATTTGCACTGGATGCCCCATACGGGACCCACCATTATGACCTCTACTTAAAATGCAATCTCACATCACTTGATGCAAGAAGAAATCTCCATTTGGCCCTGTTCATTCATAAAATCCTTTTCGCCAAATTTCCGAAAAACGTATCTAATTAATTAACCCCATTGTCAAACTCAAGAAACCGAAGATGAACATCTAATTGCCTTTTTAACTATCCCGAGAAAAAGTGGAATAGGTGACAAATCCTTTGCCGTTACGTTTTTGGAACAAACGTGTTTCCTTCCTCACCATCGTAAATATTCTTTCAAAAAAATTCTGAAGCAGAAGATTAGTGCCAGATACAGCCAAAATTTCCAATGTGATCTGTAACTTTGAACCTTACCTACGTATCGAAAGTTTAATGTTAATGCGAAATGTAATTGCGGGACTGTGTGTTGTCCAGAGGTCGCAACCGGGTACCCGATACCCGTACCCTACCCGATACCCGGCTACCCGTACCCGGCCGGGTACGGGTACGGGTAGGCCGTGAGTCATTGGTGAGTAACAGTTTGTCACTCATTTCGGGTAGGGTATGGGTACGGGTAGGGAACGGGTACCCGTACCCGGCCGGGTACAGGTACCCATTTGCGACCCTGGTGCGGCCGGGTACAGGTACGGGTAAGGAATCAAAACCCGTTTGCGACCTCTGGTGTTGTCTTGATGTCGTCTGGGACTGCTTTTGTTGTTGTTTTGCTGCCTTGCCCAAGCTTGCATTTGGTTGTGAAAAATCGGCAGGAATTTATCTGATTGTGCAATTTGTACTTCTATATTGTATTTATTTTAGCGACTTAACGATTTCTCTATCTTGCTTTTATATCGTTTTTTTGTATTGTTTGCTGGTGTAACTCTGACCCGCCCCTAATGGACATCTGTGAAAAAGAGCTTCATAGCTCATCGGATTTCTCCAGGAAAAATATTTAGATTCTGGGTAAATCAAGGGCTGTAAATGACATTACGACCGTGCTACCTGCATAATGTTGTTAAGAGATTGAGACATTTCCATAGCAGTAAAACATCTCCCCATGTTAGAGAGCGGCATCTAGAAGATCATGTCACTCAACTAATGCTGACGTACCTTCACGAAGCAGTACATCTCACATGCCATGCCATATCTGTCAACCCATACAGTTACCCGTATTCTTGTACAGGGAAATTGAGTTCAGGTCCATACAGCGTACAGCCGTTTCAGTACGGGTTAAAAAACCCATCATTTGTTCTAGATTTGAAGCTTTTGTGACTGCAAGTATTCATATTCTTAGGTTTTTTCGGTAAAGTCACGTAGGTAAAAAAATTAAATTAATGAAAGTAAAATAAAAATAAAATAAAAATCACGACGTTTCGGACGCAACACAAGCTTCCGTCTTCAGGTGGAACAGTCACAGCACGATAGCTGTATCAAGTGAGAGAAATTCCAAGAACACAGTATTTGTATATATACTTCGTGTTGATTTGTTTGTGTTTCTCCCTTGTGATGGGACTTTGTAGGATGAAAGTTGAGATTTATAAGGACACGGGGTGACCAATAAGGTCTAAATTGATTTGTAATAAGATTGACACTGATAAGGGGTTGACATGTATGCCATGCCCTCGAGGCGTTTGTCACCTAGAAAATATTTTTTCGACCCTTTCCTGTTTACTCGAATGAGTTGCATAAAATTTCAACGTTACATAATCTCTATTACTCACACAAAGAAAGCTTTACGGAGTCTTAAAGACTTATTTTCAGGAGGGTCTTGTAACTGGAATGTTTGGTCAATTCCATTTAGTGTGTTTGGCACGTGGGCGAGTAGCCGGCGTAATGCAACACTGCCATCTCCTGGCAAATTCGAAGCCTCATGACTACAACACCTGGACAAACCCTGATGGCCACCCATTCAAGTGCTAACCAGGCTAAAATCTGCTTCGCGTCGGCGATACGGCGAGTTTATTAAGCTTTGGTTGTTATTCGTACAAAGTTTGGGTTGTCTATTGCATTAGGGTCCGTCCATAAATGACGTCATGCGATTTTGGACGATTTTTGACCCCCCCCCCCTCGTCACAAAGTCAGACCCCCCCCCCTCAAATATGACGTCACAAAGCTCTGCCCCCCGCCCCCCGCCCCCCTCAAAACCATATTTCCATTTTGAAAATAAAACATGCTTCAAATCGCTTTTAACTATTGTCATTGTAGTGCGTATTTAATGTGGCGCTGCACTATGATGTTGTAGGAGAAAACATTTATTAAAAAGTATATATTTTTTTGTAGAACGTGTTTATATTTATTTTAAGTTGCGCATTTTGATGTGACGTCACATTTCTCAAACCCCCCCCCCCTCGTCACACATCGTCACAAATGTCTGACCCCCCCCCCCCCCCCAGGTGCGTGACATCATTTATGGACGGCCCTTTAGTGGAGGGGGAAAAAACCCCTAAAACTCCCTCGGGAAACCCAGAGAAACGAGAAGACATCACCCACCCGAAAACACGTGCACCTACAACCCACTCTTTGGTTCTTTGGGTAAAGTCACGTAGGTGTAAAAGATTTTTATTTATTTAATATTTTTATTTTTCACCTCCCTAACTTTACCGAAAGAACCAAAGAGTATGGATTCTTGCAGTCACGAAAACTTCAAATCTAGCACCTACAACCTACTTGCTCTATGGCAACCATGCCAAAATGCTAAGTTGGCCAGCGCAAGTGCGTCGCTCAGGGCAGTCGGTGACACCTCGTCACCCACAACCTTTGCCTTACAGTCACCAGCCAGCCAGCCACCTCGAGCCAACTATAAACACTGCGACCCCGACAAGCGGTCACTCGTCTGCAAGCCTGACAAGACACCAAAGACAAAGATCCCACCCTGTATAGCCTTAGCAGACTGCTGGGGCAAGTGTTGTTAGTGAGCGCCTCGACAGCCAAACAAAGACAAAGTTCCCACTCGTATAGCCTTAACAGACTGCTGGGGCAAGTGCTGTTAGTGACCACCTCGACAGTCAAACAAAGACAAAGTTCCCACCCTGTATAGCCTTAACAGACTGCTGGGGCAAGTGTTGTTAGTGAGCACCTCGACAGCCAAACAAAGACAAAGTTCCCACCCGTATAGCCTTAGCAGACTGCTGGTGCAAGTGCTGTTAGTGAGCGCCTCGACAGCCAAACAAAGACAAAGTTCCCACTCGTATAGCGTTAACAGACTGCTGGGGCAAGTGCTGTTAGTGACCACCTCGACAGTCAAACAAAGACAAAGATCCCAGCTGTATAGCCTTAACAGACTGCTGGGACAAGTGCTGTTAGTGACCACCTCGACAGTCAAACAAAGACAAAGATCCCACCTGTATAGCCTTAACATTCTGCTGGGGCAAGTGTTGTTAGTGAGAGAACCTCAACAGCCAAACAAAGACAAAGTTGCCAGCCTGTATAGCCTTAGCAGACTGCAGGGGCAAGTGCTGTGAGCGAGAGAGCAACTTCCACTCACTCACTGCTAGTCCACCATGTGCTGAGCAGGGGAGAGAGGACGCCAAATGCACAATAGTGGGGAGGGGGGGGTGCTACATTAACACCACGCCCGGCCGCCTTTGTCTCCCCACTGCTGATGTGTTGTTGTTGTTGTTGTGTTTATACCGAGCCAAGGTGCTAATTTAATGCTGAGTTGACTTAGGGGGAGGCGGTCGCCATCAACGGGCTTAGACGACACCCGCCGCCGATTGTTGGGCCCTGGCCCGGGGAACGAACTTGGGAGGTGGCCGGTCTGGGGACACCGCGGAACCCACCGAGTCAGAGGTAGTAGCCGCACGGGGTTGTGTGTGTGTCTGTGTTTGTGTGTTTGTGTGTGTGTCTGTGTGTGTATCTCTGTGTGTATCTCTGTGTGTATCTGTGTGTGATTCTGTGTGTACTAGAGTCGTGTTAGGTGTGGGTCGGGAGTGTGTCATGTCTACGACATCCCAGCTGACACCTTCACCCGCCACTCGAACCGACACACCGACGTGGAGAGAGGTGATCAACCCATTATCATCATCATCACCGTCGCCTCTCTGTAGCTTACCCAGACTCCGGCTTGTCCTCAGCAGCAGCGCAGCCATGATCTCACTGTCCCGGTCTGATGATGATGATGAAGAAGACGACGTGGGACCCCCCTAGCGGAAGAGTTGTGACATGGCAAGCAACCAGGGCGACCTTCGTTCAACATCGTTTCGTGCGCGTGTCTGTCACCATCTGGAGCCGGCGACGATTCGTCGATTTAAATAGATACACGGTGAATGACCGTACCGTGTGGAGTGAGACTCGTCACAAAACGTGGCCCCTCACCGCCTCCGATGTCTGTTAAATTACGCAACTCCCAACATCGTATGCAAGGCCGTAGCCATGGAGTCAACATTGGGGGGGGACCAAATCTTACAGAGGGTCCGAAAAATCGAAATTTGAAAACGAATTTCCTGCCATTTCCTGTCTAAAATATAAAAAAAAATCACTAACAAATGGGATGGAATTTTTTGTTTACAATAATGTTTAATAGTGTATTGTATTACATTGCTCTGTTTTTGCTTCTTTACATTTTCTTGTTTCATTGTATGAAACGGCAGAGATTAGGGATTAATAAAGTACAATCATTACCACAATCATATGAACAGAAATCTATTTTATAGCGATATATTGGGGGGGGGGGGGGGTTGGGGGCATTTTGAGCATATTTGACTATTGTAATTACGGCCTTGATCTTAATTTCCTCGCATTCGCCACTCTCCGACCAGTCAGCACGGGCGAAGTGTGTACAGCATGATTCAAACAACCCCCGTGACCTGCACACGACTTGGTGGTGGAGGCCTTCATCCAGCAGTGGATTAACAAAAAGTTCCGTAACAGTACAAAAAACGCCACTTTTTCAAATTTTCTTGCTGTGGTTATCACACCTGATGCTAATTGCTCGTGTTGCAATCGAAACGTCATGAGAATTTTATTGTTTTCTTTTTTATTCTTTTATTATTTCCCTTCTACGTGACTTTACCGAAAGAACCAAGAATAAGTGCAAGTGTAGTCGTTGATGTACAGGGTGTTTTAAAAAGATGGACCCGATTTGAAATCGCTTTGCTTTGAAAATGGGTCCATCTTTTTAAAACACCCTGTATATTACACTCGAACAGCGGGACGATGCAAAGCATATCCCGTGCACCGTGAGGGTTAGTTTTCAGTAACGACGCGGGTTTAGAATTCGTCGTGGTTAATGATGCCGGCTTGGGCATTGAACTGCGCGGTTTAATTCTGTCGATTTGGGTGGCAACGGCTCCAAAAAGTTCTCGACTCAGAATGATTCAGAGGTGGCCTTGGAATCAAATCCACGGATAGGGGCCGCCTTCATGCCCCGAAACTCCTGCCAAGAGGTTAAAGTAAATTTGTACAGGGGCGCTTAAAAAAAAACGTTAACACTTTTGAGAATTTGCAAGAATACCACGAGAAAAGTGTGCCTCCGCGCTCCAGAGATCACCTGGAGAAGATTACAGGCGTGCGTTGACAATGATGGCGAACAAGTGGAGATTCTGACTTTTCGAAGCTATGTTACAGTGTATTATCCGTTCTTTTTCCATTAAAAACGATAGTCCCATATTAGTGTTAACTTTTTTAAGCACCCTGTATTATGGATGAAGTTAATTTGACGGTCAAAACAATAACGTGCTCTCCGATGCGTTTTCGGGTCGCACCGCGTCGCTGTTCGGCATGATGTCCGACGTTTCGCCGCACGTGTTCAGTGGAGAGCTTCTTTAGCGAAACGTCGGACATCATGCCGGACCACCACGAGGTACGACCCGAAAACGCATGAAAGAGCTCATTCAGCACAGCCCATAATAATCATTACAAGGGTGGTTAAAGCACGGGGTAGGTGTCATTGGTTAGTGCTGTACATTTGCACCGGACTTGCAAACCCAGAGGTCGCCTGTTTAACCTTCCAGCGCGGCAGTTGAAACAATGTTCAAGTTACTTAAAATACTCACGCCTCTATCCACCCGATGGTATAAATAGGAAACCACGCAATCTGTTGGCAGGTCGCGCGCGGTGGGTGGGAAAGTGTGGGAACTTCCAACTCTTTCAAGACGTTTTGCCAGTGTGGAAGAGTAGGCCTAATACCCTCAAGGGGGGCTCTCTCGGGCACCTGTACCTGTTTAAACTGAAACCCGGATTCAGACCCAGCTCTACCCTGACCTCCGAGTTACCAAGGCCACCTTGAAATGATCTCTTAACATTGCCGTTCCATGTCCGCCAGGTGGAGACATCGTTCCGTGATTCACTCCTTCCGGCAAAGGCTTGATCGTCTCAAGCTGACAAGTGTCTTTTTTAACACAATAACGTTTGTAATAGTTTATGCATTAGCTCTGGTCCTTACGTAACGGATGAAGGGGGGGATTTAGAATACCTCCAATCCAATGCGAACGGGACTTTAGCGTGAAGTTTTATGAATATGAATGACTTCCCATGTTTAACGATATGAGAATTTTGCCGAATGGACCAACAACGTGTTGTCCCTTCTAGATTTGAAGTTTTCGTGATTGCAAGGGTTCATACTCTTTGTTTTTTTCGGTAAAGTCACGTAGGTAAAAAAAAATATTGCTGTGACGGTTCCACCTGAAGACGGAAGCTTGTGTTGCCTCCGAAACGTCGTGATTTAATTTCTTTTCATTTTTTACCTACGTGACTTTACCGAAAAAACCATAGAGCGTGTTGCCCCTTGCCCTCCCCGGCAGAGCCTGGCTCTACCCTGCTCGCCTGACGCGAGCGCTGTAGTTTATCGTTCATTAAATATTTTCCAGGACAACCCCGCGGTTGGGATGCATCACAGAATGCATTCGTACGCATGATTTTTCTTCCTTATTGTTTATGCTTGTGGCTCAATTTGCGTTTTTTCTTACACTTAGGGAACATTCTGTATGTAGCTGATTTGAATTTCGATTTAAAGCTTTCGTGAATGCAGGGATTCATCTTCTTGGTTCTTTCGGTAAAGTCACGTAGAAGGGACAAAGGCATTTGCAAGGCGCCCTTCCTCTTCCAGCCCAGCTTAAATATACGCTGCCAAGCTTGGTGGTGTTCATTCAGACGCTGTCTTTCCGACAGACCTGTTCTTCACCTGAGGACGGCTGCTTGCGTTGTGGCCGAAACGTCGTGAGAATTGTTTTTTTAGGTTTTATTTTTATTATTTTATTATGTCCCTTTTACGTGACTCTACCGAAAGAACCAAGTAGCTGATTTGACTTCTGATAAAATATGCAACTGTGCAGAATTTAAGGGTAATGACTGCTGAATGAAGGCCATTCCGTCATTAGTTGTTTGTATTGCGCACCTTGTAAATAAAATGTTCTCACCTAAAGGTCCTTTGCCTGTTGTACTTTTTTACACAATGGTATAATTATTGTAAGGCCGCTTGAGGAGTTGCATCACAGTGCAATATCGTTAATTCTTTATACCACTGTTCAAGACGTACGTTTAAACGCCCCTCAACATTGCTCTACATTTGGTTTAACTCAGCCGTTCTCAGCCCAAGGCTCATTGGGGGGCAGTCTGCGGCATGGTTGTCGCCCAGTAGACATTTCAAATGTGCGCGGGGAAATTCAGAACCACATTCCGGCGACAAAACACACTAATACCCAACGTGGGTGGCGGGTGTGATGAGCAGTGGTGTTCATTGGGGTGGTGGTGGGGGGGGGCATAATAAGCCAGATCTGCATCTTCATCGTTCCTCATGTGGCCCCAGTGGCTCAATGGACTTGTTTCCTAAGTCAGGGATTGTAGCTTAGATTCCCACCACGGGTGATGTTAGGTTTTCCTGTTTTAACTTTAACCATAATCGCTTTGCAATGAATTCGAGTTAATTAAAAATGTCAAAATTTTATGGTAATTGTGGGTTTATTTAAGGTGTCTGCCCATGAGCCAGGTCTTTATCGTATTGCGCTGTGAACGAGAAAATGCGCACAAGCTGAAATTCCACCAAATCACGATGTTGATAACGTCCACGTTGTATAAGTCCCACTGCACGCACTCCGTACATGTGCAGCCCCAGTGGCCTAATGGATAAGGCACTGGCCTCCTAAGCCAGGGATTGTGGGTTCGAGTCCCACCTGGGGTAGATGAGTAAAAATCTACTTTTGTAACATGTATGTTGGTTCCGTACGGTCAAAAAGAAATACAACGTTCGGTACATATAAAAATAATGAGAATTACTGGTTCGATACCCGGCCATGGCTAACATAATTGACGAATGATATCTCAACAGGTTCTGGGGGCACCCCCTTCAATAACCCGCAGTGACCAGCGTGGTGAAGTATGGTCAAATAACTCACACGGCCGTTTTCTAGCAGTAGACTGCCGAAAGGGCTGTAAAAGTACACACCTTGTTGTACTGGGTTTAACTGAGAGCTATATTAAACTGTTTTTGTCGACTTGTATTGATGTAACCACGCAATGTGTTGGCAGATCACGCGCAGTGGGTGGGAAAGTGTGGGTACTCCCACCTCTTTCAATACGTTTTTGGCCAGTGTGGAAGAGTAGGCCAAATACCCTCAAGGGGGGGGGGGGGGGCTCTCTCGGGCACCTGTACCTGTTTAAACTGAAACCCGGATTCAGACCCAGCTCTACCCTGACCTCCGAGTCACCAAGGCCACCTTGAAATTATCTCTTAACACTGCCGTTCTCTGTCCGCCAGGTGGAGACATCGTTCAGTGATTCACTTCTTCCGGCAAAGGCTTGATCGTCTCAAGCTGGCAGTCTTTTTTTAACACAATAACGTCTGTAATAGTTTATGCATTAGCTCTGGTCCTTCCGTAACGGATGAAGGGGGGGGGGGATTTAGAATACCTCCAATCCAATGCGAACGGGACTTTAGCGTGAAGTTTTATGGATATTAATGACTTCCCATGTTTTACGGTATGACAATTTTGCCGAATGGACCAACGTGTTGCCTCTTCTAGATTTGAAGTTTTCGTGACTGCAAGGGTTCATACTCTTTGTTTTTTTTGGTAAAGTCACGTAGGTAATTTTTTTTTGCTGTGACGGTTCCACCTGAAGACGGAAGCTTGTGTTGCCTCCGAAACGTCGTGATTTAATTAAAAAATTTTTACCTACGTGACTTTACCGAAAAACCAAAGAGCGTGTTGCCTCTTGCCCTCCCCGGCAGAGCCTGGCTCTCCCCTGCCCGCCTGACGCGAGCGCTGTAGTTGAGCGTTCATTAAATATTTTCCAGGACAACCCCGCGGTTGGGAAGCATCACAGGATGCATTCGTATGCATGATTTTGCTTCCTTATTTGTTTTGCTTGTAGCTCAATTTGTGTTATTTTCTTACACTTAGGAAACATTCTGTATGTAGCTGATTTGACTTCTGATAAAATATGCAACTCTGCAGAATTTAAGGGTAATGACCGCTGCATGAAGGCCATTCAATCATGTTCTCATCTAAAGGTCCTTTGTCTGTTGTAATTGTTAATACAATTGTATAATTATTGTAAGGCCGCTTTAGGAGTTGCATCACAGTACAAGATCGTTAATTATTTACACCAAGTTCAAGACGTACTTTTAAACGCCCCTCAACATTGCTCTACATTTGGTTTAACTCAGCCGTTCTCAGCCTAAGGCTCTTTGGGGGGCCAAGCTGCGGCATGGTTGTCGCCCAGGAGACATTTTAAATGTGCGCGGGGAAATTCAGAACCACATTCCGGCGACAAAACACACTAATACCCAACGTGGGTGGTGCGCGTGATGACCAGTGGCGTTCATTGGGGTGGAGGGCGGGTATAATAAGCCAGATCTGCAACTTCATCGTTCCTCATGTGGCCCCAGTGGCTCAATTGACTTGTTTCCTAAGTCAGGGATTGTAGCTTAGAGTCCCACCACGGGTGATGTTAGGTTTTCCTGTTTTATCTTTAACCGTAATCGCTTTGCAATGAATTGGAGTTAATTAAATGTCAAAATGTTATGGTCATTGTGGGTTTATTTAAGGTGTCTGCCCATGAGCCAGGTCTTTATTGTACTGCGCTGTGAAATTCCACCAAATCACGATGTTGATAACGTCCACGTGGTATAAGTCCCACTGCACGCACTCCGTACATGTGCAGCCCCAGTGGCCTAATGGATAAGGCACTGGCCTCCTAAGCCAGGGATTGTGGGTTCGAGTCCCACCTGGGGTAGATGAGTAAGCAAATCTACTTTTGTAACATGTATGTTGGCTCCGTGCGGTGCAAAAGAAATTCAACATTCGGTACATATAAAAAATTAACCCGTAAAAACAAAGTTTTTCACTATAAATCCTTTATATGCGTGGCGGCTAGAGTCCTCTCGTCCTCTGGCTTGAGATGGCTGCCACCTATGGGTCAGATGATTGCCTGGCAGCATTAAGCAATTGGTAATTAAATTGAAAAAAATTTTTCTTAAAAAGTGTAAAATTTAGCAAATTTTTTTCACAAAAATTAATTGTCACGCACAACGAGTCTGTGTGGAAAATGTCAGCTCGATTGGATCACGGGAAGTGGGTTAAAAAACGACCGAAAGATTTGCACGGTCGTAAGCGCGCAAGCAAGCGAACTTAATATAAAGGATTTAAATTAAAAACGACCGAAAGATTTGCACGGTCGTAAGCGCGCAAGCAAGCAAGCAAGCGAACTTAATATAAAGGATTTAAAAAGAATGAGAATCACTGGTTTCGATACCCGGCCATGGCTCTAACATCACTGACGAATGATATCTCAACAGGTCCTGGGGCACCCCCTTCAGAAACCCGCAGTGACCAGCGTGGTGAAGTTTGGTCAAATAACCCACACGGCCGTTCTCGAGCAGTAGACTGCCGAAAGGGCTGTGAAAGTGCACACGTTGTTGTTACTGGGTTTAACTGAGAGACTTGTAAGTGATGTCATTTAATCAGGAATGCGTCACTATTTTCAGAATGGCCATGTATTGGGATACTTTACCATTTACAAGGTTTTGCTTTTGTATGGCGGAAATTGGTGTTTCCGGAGGAAAAGCACAGTTTATCACGTCAGCAGATTTCCTGCATTGGTTTGACAACGTTGAAATTTACTTCTCTCGAAGCATATGGGGAATAACTGTGGCACCTGTATTGTCGATAAAATAAGCTCACTTAAATGGATATTTTGACGAAGTTCTATGACATTACCTTCTGAAGGCCGTTCTCAAACACGGTGCGATGCGCTTTGCTGAATGTCAAATTAATGTTTTTGTCGCATATTCTAAACAGGTGATTGAATAGGCCTATTGTTAAAGTGACGGCTCCATGTCTTCCAGAAGCGAGTCATAACGATGACATTGTTGCATTGAGATTGGTGAGGTGGAGGTTTCACAATAAAACGCAGTTTTTCTAGTTCTTGTTATTCTGAGCAATCTATAAATAGCTTATTCTATATGTCAACCGGGCGGTGGCGGTGGCTATGCATGCGTGTAATTCAGCACTGTGGGGGTGATAATTGGTGCATTGAACAGATGTTGTGAAACTCCCTGGCTTGGCAGAAGGCAATACAGAAAAAGTGTGGACTCCACTTGCCCCGTCGCATTTGAGGTTTTGTCCGGGTGCTCCAGTCCCTCCCCCCCCCACATTTAAACTCATGAATTAGCTGAGAACACCTTAATATGTAGAGGACCGCAGGGCTTGGGCAACTGTTGGCGCCGGCTCGTCGCTTGTCTGTGGTTCCTCGTGCCTCTGAGGCCGTTCCTTTTTCAAGAGTGAGCGAACACTGTTGTTAAGATAAATGTATAAGTATTTACATTCAAATTGTGTAAAAAAACAGAAGCCTCAGCAACTCAAAACACTTTTAATGGACCCCCCCACACCGCCCCAGTGGGAGCTGTTTCTGTGCGGCATGCAAGTGAACATTCGCGTGCCAGGAGCGAGTTTGGTTGTTGCATTTGACGGCACTTCACTGGCACCGCGCGCGTTGTTTTTCGTGGCAAATGCCTCCTGCCATTTCTGGCCTCACGGTTTTAATAGAGGGGCTTTTTTTAAAAAGTGGCCGCTGGAAAGCGATACGTGGGCGAGTGACGGCGGGCGCGTGGTCCGCTCAATCCTGATGAAAATAGCAGAGCTGGACCAACGTTGGTCTAGCGGGTGGGTGGTTGTGGGTGGTGTGTGTGTATGACATGTGTTCCTCCTCCACCACGGCTGTTTGGTATGTCCGTCGGAGATGCGTGCGTGTGTGTGTTGGGGAACGGGGAGGGGGGACTGGAGTTAGGGTTGGTGTAGTTGACCTGAGCAGCCAATTTTAATCACGACTCGTGTTCCTGCGCCTCCTCAAAGCCATCGTCTTCAAAACGACTTAATACGCACTCTGCTACCTTCTCGAGTCTGCCAGTGGTCGTGCCCAGCAATGCGTTGCCCTGTGGGCCACGGTGCCGTTCTCGGTCTGGTGGCTGCGCTCTTAACCCTGGCTCCACTCGGAGCCGACGAATCCCAGCCACGAAGACTCGGCTCTGCAGCAGCAGCAGCGGCGGCAGGCGTCCGCCGGAGACCTCTGAGTGCTGCCGCCGCTGCCTCTGCCCTGCGCTCACTGAACCAGACAACCGTGACGGGGAACCAGCCTGGACCCGTCCTCAGCCTGTCTGAGCTCAGAGCCGCTTTCCCTCGCCTCCACCGAGACGTCTACGAGCTCAAAGTCGCGGTACGATGATAGCCGTGCGCGTTTGCGTGTCGTTGAGATGACGCTGTGGCTGCAGGCGTCTTTTGCCACCAGATATTATATACAATGTGATGTATTTGTTGAGTCGTACAAATCACGCGGAATGCGTCCCACCTCGTCAGTTCTCGGAAGCTCGTCAGGTTTGAGCCTGGATAGAGTTTGGATTTGTAATCGTAACGAACACCAGGTTGTTATTGGCGGCGACGTGGCTTTTCTTTCTGGTGGTCAGCAGAAATAATTCGTTGTACTGCACTTCTATGCTCACCACGTCTATAATGCGCACTGACCAGCGTTCCAAAGTATGGTCAGACAATAACGACCACGATAGTAGATTGACAAAACGGCTCTACATGTGAACATTGTTCCACATGTGCTTCACCGGGTCTCCCAATTTTTCTTTTCTGGACGGTTCTATATTGGGATACTCGACAAATTAATGAACGGATATGTTGTTACTGTAAATATGGGAGCAAACCGGAGTATCCAGAGAAAACCGATTATGTACACGGATGTGATAACAAGCATAGCTCCGCGACACAGATGGGTTGACGAACCTACTTGCCGTACTGCCATACCCTGGCCCCATGGCAGCCCTTGCTGGTTTTTAAGAGTTAAACAAATCTCGACGTGATCCACCAATACGTTCCACCAAAGGGCTTGATCACAAACGTGTCACCACACGCCATGCAATCAACACGGGCTAATACTTTTAGCAAATGTAGGTAACTTACTTTTGCCAAAACGTGTGAAAAGCCAAGTGTTAATTGGAAAACGTGGTCAAAGGTTGTAATTACATTCATTATGAAACCCGATTCCATGTGTAAGCGTTCAATTTTACGCATATATTTTAATGACGTGTTATTATTGCTAACGACCCATATCGTTTACCCCAATTACAGAACATTTTAAAATGTTTAATACAACTCAACTATGGTCACGTTTCTACTTTGACCAGCAATAAACGAAATAACTTTTATTGCTATTTATCAAGGAAAGCTAGATAAACAAATGGCATTTAAGATGTCTTACATGCGGATGTTTGACCAATTCCATTAACGTGTGTTTGACTTAACTTGTGTTTGACTTAACTTGGGTAACCGGAGAAAACCCACCAATCATCCAAAGTAATGACACTCAAATCTCCACATTTGTGGTTTAAATAATAATTTTCTGTATTGTCTCTTGGGCCAATTCAGTACACACGCCTACAAACACCCAGTATTCTTAGATTCTGTGTCGTTGCTGCTGGCTGTGCTTATATTAGAGATGCTGTCAAAAGGTCAACCGCCTGTGGCGAGGTGCCTAATTTTAACTTCAATAAACGGAGCTGCGTGGGGATGAAATTAAATCCCTCTCTTCAACACCCACTGCCTCGGTGCGACTTAGATTACATGCAGTGAAAGTTGGCGAGGGACATGACCCTTAGAGGGAACCTGACCAGTAAGTACAAAGCCAGAGCAAGATAAGATGTTCTATTGGTATGGGTTATTTATTCTGTAAAGAAACAAGTTGAAAAAAATAACGCACAGGCATGGATTATAGAATGCTTTCTAACACGTGTTTGTTCTCTGAAGCATTTAATTAGAAGCACATAATACGGCTGGTATCTGCAAGTACAGTCCTTAGCTTGTGTCTCCAAGATTCGGGCATCCATTTGGTCTGTTTTTAAAAGGCAGAGTTCCTAATACCAAACAGCTGCATATATATATAAGTTGGTTCATATTTGATCATCTTACTAGATTGATCATGCCCACCCACTCCCATTGCAGATGGACAGAGAAAATGTGCACAGTACATGCTTTCAACTGAAGTTGGTAATGATTAAAATAGACAAAAGTATGTCTCTCCGCGTAAAATTAAATATATTTAGCCCAATAACTGGATATTTTGGGCAAGGGCTAACACTACCCATTATCCTGTTATATTCCAAATTTGCAAGTTTACCCTATCTCATCATGAAATTACTATACCACCAATTGCAGCTTCAATTTTCACTGAATATTTTCAGAGTAGGTGGCATGTGACTCGTAGCCTTAGCCACAATGTGATGAATGAAGTGTGCAGGTTGCGGAAATATTTTCCTGGTCACCGAAATTAAGCCTTGGTTTGACTCTGTATCATGAAAGGTGCAGCCATGGGCGGAGTTTGCGGGGGGGGGGGGCGGCATGGGGGGGGGCAGTGCCCCCCCAAAACTGGACACCTTTACTAATATATTTTCATTAGTTTACAATTAACATAAAAAATAAATAAAATATTTATATGCACCCACGATTGCTAATGTGAGGAACAAAGCGAACGGCTTCCCGACGTCCGAAATTAGTATTTCGTTGAAATTTCTTAGGAAAACGACATTTAATGATTATTAAGCTTGACATTTCTGGACTGCCTCCCACCCAACCCCTTGGGAAATTACTAGATGCGCCTCCTCACTTTACGCCACCAGTCCCGACATCGTCTCGAAAATCCATGAATTCGCCGACCCCTTCTTCTCCTTCTCATCGCAGTTCCGTCTCTTCAGGGACGACGCTCAGCGTCGCCTCGAGTCTCTGGGGGCCGCTCACGAGAACCTCACCACGTCTTCCACCGCCAGCCGTGACCTGGAGGCACAGGTGCGCGAGTTCAAGAGAAGCGCGCGCAAGCAGGCCACGGACTGGGAGCTGCGTCTGTCGGCCCTCGAGGCCGTCTTGGACGGGGTGCAGCGTCGAATGTCAGCCGAGGGTGTCCAGGCCGTAGCGCGCCTCGCCAACGCCACGGCCGAGCTACGGAGTGCCGGGGTCGCGGCGCGCACCGAGGAGGCGGGCGCTTTGCGGCGTGCGTTGGACGCGCTGGAGAGGCAGGGACGTGCTCGCGACGTGCGACTCCAGACGCTGGAGCGGGCGGTGAACGAGTCTCTGACGGCCAGAGGCGGGGGCAGGAGGAAGGCAGGAGGAGGGGGAAGAAGGGGGACAGCGAAGGGGACCCTTCGCGGAGAGCCGAGGAGACACGTCGGCGGTGAGATTTGTGGGGGGACAGCGGTGCAGCCGCTGTGGGTTTCGTGGTTGTCAGCGCACCCCCAAAATGTTTAAATATGGCTTAGAGACACCAACAAAATGTTGAACAGAATGCTATATTTGAGTCTGCATTTTTTTATCCAGGCCAACAAGGTGACATAATTGCTGATTGTGCTGATGACGAAACCTTGATATACTTACTATACACCGTAGCCCACGAACAATAGGCTCAGTAATGAGTCAGTAGCTAGTACTTTGTCATTTTTGTGCAGGATAATTCCACTTATCTGTGACGATGTTGAGGGGCAAACTTCGTGAATTCTATCTGCAACCTACCCAATAACCACCAGTAACCATAAGTGAGTAGCACACCCCCAGCCATCCAAAGTGTGGCTGCATCTCTAGTGGAAGGCTCTTGATGTGCCCGTGTGTTGGCAGTGGGGGTTCCAGTTATGAACAATTATTGAGATCGCTGGGTGGCTCAGAAGTCAGAGCACTGAGTTGGCATCGCCAAGATCCCAGGTTTGAATCCAGGCAGCCACCTGTGATTTAAAGCTTTCGTGACTGCAGGGATTCATATTCTTGGTTCTTTCGGTAAAGTCACGTAGAAGGGAAATAATATAAATATAAAACAATAAAAATTCTCACGACGTTTCGACTGCAACACAAGCAATCATCATCAGGTGTGAAATCCACAGCAAGAAAATTTGAAATTTTACACCTGATGATGATTGCTTGTGTTGCAGTCAAAACGTCGTGAGAATTTGTATTGTTTTATATTTATATTATTTTATTATTTCCCTTCTATGTGACTTTACCGAAAGAACCAATAATATCAAATGTAGTGAGTTGAAGCTCTTGGTTAGGTCACTAACGACTCTACAAAAATAGTATATTAAAGTTGGATTTCCACTTACTTTGACCAAATTGATGAATTATGTACGACTTAGATAAAAATTACCAAAATCTTTCACAATTAATGATAGTAACGAAGTGATGGGTTGCTTGGCAGTATAATGTATGTGACCAGGTGACGTAGTGCAATACCTCTTTAAAGGTGCTTCATATCAATTGGCAAAGCTCTGAAATATACAGGCAGTGCAGTTACACCAGGACTCACAGACCAGAGGGGTGAAATTTACCAATTAAATGACTTGCATCAGGGCCCACGACGAACGCGCTATGACACCGTCAGTCAAACTAGCGATTGTATCTACAGTAACAAGGGAGTTGGTGTCTTAAGCCTTCATAGGTGCTTGCCAACAGCACTTGCCCCAAAAGTATGTTAAGGCTATACGGGGAATCTTTGTCTGTGTTGTGTCCTGCAGTGTGTAACGTGAAGGCCGCCCTGCGCTTCCCCGCCGCCTCCGTGTCCAGCGCGGCCTCGTTCCGCAAGGGCCTTTCGGCGCCGCTGAGCGCCTTCACCGCCTGCTTCTGGCTGCGCACGAGCGCCGGCTACGTGGGCACCGTCTTGTCCTACGCCACGGAGGACAACGACAACAAGCTAGTGCTGTATGGCCGCGCCGCGGGGGAGGGCCGTCTCCAGCTGGTCATCGGCGACCCCGAATACCGCGAGCTGCCGGCAGCCGCCCTGCTCGACGGCGGCTGGCACCACGCTTGTGTCATGTGGTCCTCGGCCGAGGGGCGCTACGCCTACTACGTGGACCGCAGGCTGGCCGCCGCGGGGTCAGGGTTCAGGCGCGGCTACGCCGTGGCATCGGGCGGCTCGCTGATGTTAGGCCAGGAGCAGGACGCCATGGGTGGTGGCTTCGAGAGGCACGAGGCGTTCGTGGGATCGCTGGCCGGGTTCGCGCTGTGGACGCGCAGCCTGGCGCCCGGGGAGGTGTCGGCGCTCGCCAGGGGTGGACAGCTGCCGATGGAAGGGGTGGCGCTCACGTTCAGTGACCTGGGAAAGCTCTCGGGCGATGCCAAGCTGGTGCAGTGTGATTGCTTGGATGACTGCTGAGGACACCAGAAGGACGTGGGTTAGGTTGGCGCTGGATATGATGCAGAATGGGGCCTTTTCTACAATGTCACCACGGCTACGGAATCTGCTTCCTGATCATATAGCTTCCTGTGCAAATGTATCGCAGTTCAAGAGGAGGTTGAAACGTCACCTGTTTCATATATATTAAGGGTACAATGATGCCACTATACATGATTTGTTCTGCGTTCGTTTTATTATCATATACTGCAGTGTATAAAACGTTGCTGATTGTGCTTGAACAATGTTGTGACAAAGTTTGTGTGTGCTACTACCTTTGTGCAGTGCTCTGTTCAATTGTGTTTCTTAATTATATTGGCACTTCAGGGCTTGTTTAATAGTTGTGTGTAGCACAACATCAAGGAATATATGTTGATGATCCAAATTAGACTTGCCACTCAGGGCAATGAAATCAGTAACATGAGATATGATATGTGGCGCTTTGAGATGCTTTGGCATTTAATTGCTGTATAAATATATATGTTTAACCTTATTAAATGGTAATGGATATCTGCACCAATCTGAAGCTCGGGTCGGTTGAGATATCACCCATCGCTGATGGTAAATGGCCGCAGTGTACTAACCACTGTGCCGCCATTCTACCCACTGTAATCTGAAGTGTGTGACGTAAATAATCTGGCGTAAAATAGTACACGAGTCGTTTTTTCAGACATGTTTTTTTCCCCGTTCTAGGACTGCAAACGTGTATTACATATACCTATGTATTAATTGCTAGATGTATATACCTATTCTCATAGCATTGGACCCCAAAGGATAATTTGGTCTCTAACAAGCAGGACTTGCCAGACCAACCCACTTGAACATTTTGCATCATCGTTTGGTCAAAATTGTCCAAGAGAATTCTGCTTCCATACACCATTAGATGCACCTACAGCTCTTGGTCAATGCGCTGATCGATGAAGGCTTCTTCACGCCATGTTGGTCATTGGAATGTTTGACTATATTTAACCATGCTGATCACTGCCGGTTGGTCAAGGTGGCGTTTGGAGACAGGGTCCAGGACCAGTGCAGATATCTGCTGTTTGCCGAAACCAAGAATCATTCTTATAACTGGGCATAGGGAGCAGTGCATAAACCACTGCACCACTGCTCCTCTATTAATACAACAAAAGTTTAACTTTAAAATAAGTGTAAATTTGGAAGACAATAAGAATATTGTTTAAGATTTATTCTTGGAGGGGAAGCCATGACTGATACAATTATTGGAAAATTATAAAGAAGTCGTGTAAAAAAGGTGCAAGTAAAGACAATTTATCAAAACATAGAGAAAAAGATGAAGGTTTTGTACTTACATTTAAACAGACACCAGGTAAAATTAATTTGCGTACCGTATTTGTATAGCCTGGTAAGGAGGGATGGAGTAGTGGAACGGTGGCTAACGTGCCGGCATACTAACCCAGAGACGTGAATTTGATTCCCAACTACGGTTAACATCAGTGGCAATTCATATTTGGACGAATCCATTTCATTGTACAGGCATGATGGCCTAACGACCTCCACAACTGATACAGCAAAGGGAGGCCCTCATCCAGAAATGAATTGACAAAAGACTCGTATAGTCTATGCTTAAAGTTAGAACGCAAAAATATTTGCGTTAATGGCAACTACGTTTGCAGAAAATGGCTTTTACAATTCCATGAATATATTTAATCAGTCTCTGAAATTAATATATTGACTATATATTCATGTATTTTTGTGCAAGACGGTCAATGTAATTCACAATAACCATCCACAATAAAAACATATTTTCAATAGTATGTGTGTTAATACCTCCAGTGTTCATGACAATGCATTGCACGACGAGGAAATTTGACATGTTATCATGTATTTATTGAATTGTTCCAATTGTATTTGTATGCATAGTCAACACAATGAATGTAACGTGCGCATAAACCTTTGTTCTGAAATATATTCAACAAGTGTTAATTGCTGGAGCTTGGTATTCATTTTATGTATTTTTAGGTAGAGGTTTTTTTGCGTTGCACCCATATATTTTTTTTATCAGACCATGGTATAGGGCAGGGGTCGGCAACCTGCGGCTCCGGAGCCGCATGCGGCTCTTTTGAACCTTGACCGCGGCTCCGGGGCGGATGCTAGCGAGGGGAGGAGGCGCACTGTGACACCTGCTCTGGCGTTGCCGCTGCTGACAGGTCGCCGCTCCGCTCCACACTGCCCGCCCGGTGACAGGCAATAACGTTGCCGTTGCTTTGTCACATGTTTGGAAGAAGTAAAAACCTTCCTGGGCAGCAAAGAGCTCACCTTTGCTGAGCTGGAACAGCCAGAGTGGCTGGAAAAATTACATTTTATGGTAGACATGACAGCACATCTAAACACGCTAAATACAACCCTTCAGGGGAAAGGAGGCACATCCCTGCACATGCTGGAGGAGGGTTTGGCATTCGAGCGCAAGTTGACAGTGTTTGTCAAAGATTTACAGAGAGGTACACTGTCTCACTTTCCCTCTTTGAGAGAGTTCAAACAAAGTCATGATACGATAAATTTGGAATATTTCAAGTCTGCAATCACCACAATGCAAAGTTCGTTTGGGAAACGATTCTGTGAGTTCAGAGAGGAAAAAACGACATTATCCTTCCCTGTCACTCCCCTGGCGATCGATCCATCCCTATTGAATATGACTGCATTTGCAGGTGTAAGTCAACCTGATCTTGAGATGTAACTGGCCGATATAGCCGACAAAGATATATGGGTGTCCAAGTTCAAATGCTTGACCGCTACTCTTGAGGATGTTGCCCGTCAGAAGGCCATTCTGGCTCAGAATCATAAATGGAGTGATATTGAAAACCTTCCCAAACAGGACAAACTTGTATTCGAAACATGGAATGCCATCCCCAACACTTATATAAATATGAAAAAGTATGCATTTGGAGTCCTGTCGATCTTCGGCTCCACATATGTATGTGAGCAGGTCTTCTCCAACATGAACTATATTAAAAACAAACATCGATCACGCCTCACAGATGACAGCTTGCAAGCCTGTGTGAAAATGAAGGTGACGTCTTACAGCCCTGATGTGCAGACACTGTGCACTGAGGTTCAGGAGCAAAAATCCCATTAACCAGGTAATTTAGCTATTAATTTGCAAAAATATCTTTTACATTGTTAAGTGAAAAAGTCCTTTTTTTATTCAGATTGACAGCTGACTGCACGATCCTGTATATAGCAATAAGGTAAGAAACAATATATGCAGTGTTATATTTGTTTTAAATGTTGCAATGGTTTTGCGGCTCCCAGTTTATTTTTTCCTTCGGAAACGGGTCCAAGTGGCTCTTTATGTCTTAAAGGTTGCAGACCCCTGGTATAGGGGCAGTGATAGGCAATCAAAACGAGTTAGTGGGCCACATGATCAGCCCTCCTCACCCCAGTGTGTCGCAAGCTTGAAATCGTGCTTGTGCATTTGTAGTGAGTCCAACTGAGTTGCAGACGTTATTCTTCAGAGGCAACACGTATATACAAAGGGGTAACTGCCCCTTTAACAGATACAGCCTGGGGTGGTGACCACCCAGCTAACTACACTATACGTAGGAGTTACAGCTACGAAGGGTCGGACCCTCACTCGGGTCCCCGGCCACGTGTTGATGCTTCGTAGGACGTAGAGCTTCCAGCTTGAGACGTAGAGCTTCCAGCTTGTAGAACGAAGCGAACCCGGTCCCTCTCAGGGACCCACCTTATATCCTCCCGGGTCGCTCCACCCTCGGCCCCGCCCACCTTCTCGAGCGTTCTAGCTCCTTCTCGATCCCCCTCGAGAGCTCTCTCTGGACACGTGATCACCCCCTAGCCCCCCCACCTGGGGTCCTCTCTGTGGATACTCCGGATCACGTGTCTACGGGGTCAAATAGAGTGCCATGGCCCGGGGCAACCCTGCCCCTGGGCTGACACTCTCCCGCTCCCCTTTTGGAAGCCCGCACTACACGCTATGCGTGGTGCCCGCGCTATCCCTGCACTCACCAAGCCCCGCTAGGGCTGGTACCGGGGACCCGGCCGCCACGAGAGGCTCCTGGGAACACATGCGGCTCGTGAGCCGCAGGTTGCTCGCCACTGGCAAAGGGCCAAAACATGGCTTAATTTCAGCGGTGTGTCCAGGTCAGCTAACCTGAGTATTCCTGCACCCAGCACACCACGTTAAATCATGCCTTTCACTTTGGCTGTTGCTACAACATTCCTGCCACCTATTCCAGTCCACCAGTGACTCAGAATTATGCACTGGGTCCAAGTTTATCTAGAAGCAACCCATACGATTGGAGTATTTGTGGAAAAGTACTTCATGGCCAACAAATCCCAGTGTCGACAGGAAAGAGTAATGTTAGAGAACATCGATGTTTTCTCTGCTCTACATAAACGCAGCATATCCTGTGTCGGTGCATTGAGTATGCTGGATCAGTTGACAGGTGGAAAGAATTTCAGCAGCATTAATTCAGGACGCACAAGCAAACTGGACCGGTTTTGACATTTAGTGTCTCATCAGCAGACTTCCTTGAATCCGTGCTGAACTGCCAGATGTTAAAGACAAGGATCCTCTCTCTCGAAGAAATGGGTCCTAATGTAATACAAGATAACGTTGAAACCATGTGTGTACTGTATATTGTACTGACGAAGCCCCATGCATTTAAGCTGAGAAAATAATATAGAGAAAGCGTCACATTTGACGTTGCTATTTTATAATTTTTAACCTCCCCCCGCCCCCCTCCGGACTGGACATCTGTGAAAAAGAGCTTCATAGTTCATCGGATTCCTCCAGGATGATTACAATTCTGATTCTCATTGCAATGAACGGACCATTTCCCTACCTTCGCGCTGGGGGGGGTATTTTACGTTGGGGAGGCATCTTTCGTTGGGGAGGGGGGTCATCTTACGTTGGGGAGGGGGGGGGCATCTTACGTTGGGGAGGGGGGGGGCATCTTACGTTGGGGAGGGTGGGGCATCTTACGTTGGGAGGGGTGCCATCTTACGTAGGGGTGAGGGTTGCCATCTTACATAGGGGTGAGGGTTGCCATCTTACATAGGGGTGAGGGGTGCCATCTTACGTAGGGGGTGAGGGTTGCCATCTTACACAGGGGTGGGGGTTGCCATCTTACGTAGGGATGTGGTGAGGGGGAAACAGCGTTAACGCTAAACCCCTCCTCCCCTTCCTCCCCATCAACATTACCCCCCCCCCTCTCTCGCAGTCCCCTCGGTCCGTCTCCACCTCCTCGTCTCCTCGCGCGCGGGCCGAGCTGATGGCGAACATTCTCAAGAAGGTATCGTGGTCGAGCAAGGACGACGACGGCGAGGTGAACGAGGGGACGTCGCTCGTCGGCTCTCGACGGGGGAGTGGCGCCTCGGTCGCCGGGAAACGAGTAAGTCGACCCGGTTGGATGGGTCTAGGCAAAACCGGTCTGCGCCGGGCCCTCTCCACTCTCCGTTAAAATATAGCGGCGCACATTTTGATGCTTTGTTTATATTGAACGGGGTTTGTTGTAGGGTTCGGATGCGGGTTTTTTGTTCGTGTTACCCGCGTTGTCCGTCAGCTTTTTAAGTGAAGTTTGAATAAGTAATCGTTGGGGGGGGGGGCGTCATACTGATGTGAGGAGTGGAGGCGGTTTTTTTAATTATTATTTTTTACCGGTCACGAGTTTGGGTGACGGAGTGTTTGTGTGTGGTATTAGGTGGTGGTGGTGGAGGGGAATATTTGTTGTTTTTAAATACTTTTCTGTGTTTCATCGTTATCCGAGTCACCTTTAACCACATTTGTGTTTCCCTATCTCATCGTGTTCACAATTAAGCAAAGAGAACGGTAAACCCACATCAACCCCCTTTTAAACTTTATACATTACAATAGCACACAAGTCGCTTGTTTTAGTCAGAGAAGGGTTAATAATACCATTCAACTCGGTTTAAGATGCTACTGAGTCTGGATTAAACAGTCTGAGTTTTTGATTCGAGATTTATCTAAAATATACTTATGTCGTTTAATGCATTCTGGTCAACCGATACGGTTTACCCCGTATTCTTGTACAGGGAAATTGAGTTTTCATGTCCATACGGCGTGCAGCCGTTTCAATGCGGGCAATGTTTTATTTGTCTCATTTGTTTGTGTTTCTCCCTTGTGATGGGACTTTGTATGATGGACGTTGAGATTTATAAGGGCACGGGGTGACCAATAATGTCTGAATTTGTCTGTAATAAGGTTGGTACCAATAAGGAGTAGAGAGGTATGTTAATGCCCTGTTGAACTTTTATCTAGTTTTGGAAGACAGGGGAAATCGTGGCAACCGATGTATTTCGAATTTCAAACTAGAATCGGTTCTGTACAGGAACACCCTGTAAAAATGCGATGCTTAAATGTGTAAAAACAAATATATGGTGTAGACCAGAACAACATAACACAAATTCCTCAGCCTAAGTCTCTTAAAGACGTTTCAGCATTGCTCTTCCTGTTTGGTATGCGGATCTTGTGATACAGGAGGCACGCACATGCGCGTGTGTTTGTAAAGTGCTGATGTTGTATTGTGCAGAACGATGCTCAGCGTGCACAATCGCACTGTGAGAAATCTTCTAGTTATCTGGACGTCGACCTAATCATTAATGAGTGCTCCCCCTTGTCACCCCGACACACACAGAACTCCAGGTCGCGCTTTTTGTCTTCGAGCGGATTTAGAACCGTGGATCTCACTGATGGGGATGGCATTTCAGAAGAGGTGAGACGGAGCAGGGTTACTCTTTGGTTCTTTCGGTAGGGTTGTTGTGGCTTTTTATGTAACGGCCAGCATCCTCCACCATTTATACATTGAGAGAAGGCACATAAGTGATGTATTGTCCATGATAAACATTGCACTGCATTTGGGGCTAAACAGCATTGTTGCACAAGTAGTTGCAGGATGGTATTTCACAATAACTGCTTGTGTGGTGTTTTTATTATTGCTGGATACAAATACAGATTTTTATGAAAATCATCAAAAGATACATTGTGTATGTCATGGTGTGTCGTTTTTTATAGTGACATTTAAATTATTATATTCACGTGTTCATTTGAGCCTTTTCATAGTTTTGTGTTGAGCTATTCGCAATGCCTATTGATTCATTTTCCGGGGTGCAACGATTTGCCCCCTCGCATTTCAAGGAACTGTAATGGTTCGTGGACGAGTTTAAATTATTAATAAATGTTTAATAGTGGTGATTGTAGTAGACTCACGTGGCAGAATGAGTCATCATTGCTTTCAGCATTTACGAATTAAAAACATCAGTTTGTATTACACACCTATTAGCATGGTTGGCTATGTACCAGGTGAAAATAGTTCAACATACATAGTATTAGAATCGATGTTAATGAATTGATACCTCGTTACAGCCCTAATTGATTAGTATTTGCATTGTGCAGGTGCTGGAATCGCAGGAGGTGTTCACCTCCCCCAGGCCCAAGGAGATCCCGCACAGCGAGAACCTCCTCTCGCAAAAATACGAGGTACCTCACATCTGGTTTGAGTACGGGTAGTGGTTGGATGGGAGACCAGAATCCATAAACCAGGTGTTGTAGGTTGCTGCAAGGCTAAATAATTTCTTGTACTCAACTAAGCTCCAACAGCTGTTCCCCACCTTCACCAATCCAGATTAACGAGCACGTTGAAGTATTAGTCAAATGACCCTCATGACTCTTCGCACGGTGTGGGGAGGCCCACATCTAGCAGTGGATTGACAGAAGGGTATATGCACGAGTACATCTGACTCAGTCACCAAAGTAGCCGACACATCACAAGCCATTATAATGCCACAGACAAGTATCAATTCCACATAAATTGAAACATTTTAGAAATAATTGAAAATGCTCAGATGTATATAATTTCTGTAACTACACATAACAATGGTGAATTAAACGGTTATAGTTCATAAATTATAATCGTGTGTTCTGGTTTGTAATGCCAGTTAAGAGTAAAAAAAAAATCACAGGTGCTGATATCACCATCGGTGAAGGGAGTTCCTCAGGGCTCTGTGATTGTCTCTATCCTCTTTCTTTGTATGTCAATAATCTAGGCATCTCTAATCTGCACTCTGCCATTTTCTCTAACAAAATCTTAAATAACCGCCACGCCATTGCCTGCGCACCTCTGCTCTGGCAACAGAAAAAAATGAACGTCGATGGAATAATCGGCGGATATGGTTGTGGTAAACAAACACCTTATTGAGGACCCCATCGGAAGTACCGGGCTTCTCTCTCCCATGACAACTGTCCAGTTTGTCCTGTTATAGTTCGGCACGCAACGTAAACCACAAATTAATAACTTGCACATACAATGAAATCTGTTGCAATGAAATATGCAAACCATAGACCATGCTCTTTGCACTCAGATGCCATCACTTGACTACACCTCCCCCCTCAAGACAAGTCACATGCTGTGCATGGGATGCTGGGAAGCAAGTGTTGTTTCATAACTGGCCTCACTCGCTGAGGATTAGTAGCCCAACCTCTCACAGACAGCCAGCTGCACAGGCCTACTCTTATATAAATTAATGGACCTCGCTAAGCCGTACTCGAATGTAACATTGGAGATGCGCGTACACCTTCCACAAATGGAAGCTCAAAGAATCGCCATACTTCGACTTTGCAGTCCGAACTATCAAATCAAACACATCACTGATGGATGCGCCATCCATGTACATCCTGGCGGTGATAACGTGATCCATACAGTGTCTTCTGCCTTGGATTGCTTTAAACAATTTAGCATTCAACTAGAACACATTTTATAACTGTTGCTTTTCCGTCATGCTGTCGGAAAGAAGAAGAAGACTGACATTAACCTTTTTACTTATGACGCAGCCCTGATGGCCTCCAGAAATGCCATGGATGAGTTAAAATAGCATCTACAGCAGGACTTTGATTATCTTAAATTAAAAAGACCAAAGTTATATTATTCTCTGGCTGCCCCAATCCTATCTTGCCACCTCTGTACATTGTGGCTTTTGGCTCACACCTTATTGAGCAGGTTTAAATAGATGTGAAACTGTCTTTCAAAACCTACATTGACCACATGGCCAATAATATTAAACAACAAAGTGGGATTCCTATACAGAAACAAATTCTGTATTCCACTTCTACCCATCTGAATAGAGTTAAAGCCACCATCCTGCCCATATTTGATTATTATGACACAATCTATCACTCTCAATGTTACCCTTTACACCCCCTGTAGAACTCATCATTGCAGACTGTACATTAACTAAAATCTATCCCCCTTTGATAGCCAGAGACAGCATCACTGCTCTGTACTCATCCAAATAGTCCTCTTAAACAAATCCGCCAATTACCTAAAGGACGACTTTACTTCATCTGACTCCATCTCATAGCCTCAAAAGTTCCTCCATCCCATTTGCTGAAACTTTGTTTAAAGGTTTTCCACGTTGTTGCTTCATGTTTCTGGAATACTCTTGCACAGCTTGGTTAACTCCCTTCACCTCCCCTTCTTTATTTCCCTATTAGACCAAAACAAAGAGCATACTTGCATAATTTTTTTTTACTTTTATTTTTTTTCGGTAAAGTCACGTAGGTAAAAAAAAATAAGGCAGGCTTAAGCGGTTGTTCTTTCGCTGTGTCTGTCCTCACCTGAAGACGGACGCTTGTGTTGCGCCCGAAATGTCGTGATTTAATTTAGTTGTTTTAATTTGAATTTTGTTTGTTACCTACGTGACTTTACCGAAAAAAACAAAAAGTATGGATCCTTGCAGCCACGAAAACTTCAAATCTAGCATACTTGCACCCTGTACTTAACCTTTTCTGTATTGACGTCACTATTAGACTAAAATATAAAGCTTATTTGCACGTGTATCTTTTTTCTTGGCACCTCTGGGTCTTATTATATTTGCACCGTGTTTTTTTAATTAGCATGTGTGCCGTTTACGACCATTAAATGCCCTGTTTGTTGTGCAATATTCCTTTAATGAATGTACTCATTCTCAGCAACATTGATGTTTTTTGTCTTTTGTTTTGTTGCTGCTGTGATCACTCACCGCGGATCTCTATTGTAACAAATAAGATACACTTGCACATCAAATGAAGCATTACACTTCACACTGCTTCATAAAATACATGAATGTATATCATAAACACTCAAATAAGGAGGGATTTAAACATTCATTTCGAAGGTATTTTTTTTTACCAAAGTGTATTATTCTCTGGTGTGCATTGTTCACAGGTGATGTGTTTATGTTTGAATGTTTATGTATAATTAAGCAATTAGTTTACAAAACAAGTTGGGAAAGATCATGCATGTGCATGGAATATGTAATGCTTTCCAATACATGGGGGTAGTTGTCAGGGCAAACAGTTTTTGCAGTATTTTCATTTTTTTTTTACTTTGTCTTGTATCTTTTTTCGTATTGGCCAGTTCTCGACAGGGCAAGTATCTAATAGCAACACATTGTTATACTTACATGTTAGTTCATGTTGAATCATCAGTACAAGAGTGATAGTGACTCCCCGTTACAGAAAGATGGGCAGACAGACAGATGGACTGAGCTGATGCATTAATGCCGAAAACTCTGTTTTGAAAGTGTTAACAATGAATAGTTATGCATTTTATTGGATTTGGTTGGACTATGAAAACCGAGGTTGATTGAAAGTGTGGCATTGTGCTTCATTTTTCTGCAGAGCCTTGACTATGACAATTGTGAAAATCAGCTTTTTCTGGAAGAAGAACACAACTTAGGTGTCCAAGTGAGTATTAACATAGGGCACATGAGACCTTTCAGTTTACTGGGCCGTGGAAAGTTAATCGAAGCTTTTAAGTACACTGTACCTTGTAAAGTCATAACCACAGGTTATATATGGCCTTGTAGAGTAATCTTCCGCTAGCGGTGTGTTGTTAACCATTAAGTTACATTCATGAAAGTACAGTATAGTATTGTAGTATCTTCTTGGTTCTTTCGGTAAAGTCACGTAGAAGGAAAATAATAAAATGATAAAAATAAAACATAATAAAATAATTCTCACGACGTTTCGGCCACAACGCAAGCAGCCGTCTTCAGGTGGAGAACAGGTCTGTCTCCTCGACAGACCTGTTCTCCACCTGAAAACGGCTGCTTGCGTTGTGGCCAAAACGTCGTGAGAATTATTTTATTATGTTTTATTTGTATTATTTTATTATTTTCCTTCTACGTGACTTTACCAAAAGAACCAAGAAGATGAATCCCTGCAGTCACGAAAGCTTTAAATCGAAAAGTATTGTATTTAATTTAAGTGAGATGTATTTATGTATTAGTAATGCATTCTATATTTAATTTGTATTTTGCAGCAATCGAGTAAAACATGGTTTAAATTTAGCTTGTCAGTCGTTTGCACATTTACAGTAGTGGCACTTTTATTTGACTTGCTCCGAGACTGATATGACACGGAAAATTCAACAAGAAGTTAAGCCACTAATCTGGTCATAAAATATTCTGACAGCCAGATTTTTTACGGAGTGGCATGCTGGTAGGTAATGTGATGAAAGCAAGGTTACTAACACACCTATTAAACCCTCGTGGCCCTGTGGTGTTTTTTTGTTGTTTCACAGCGTGCTAAGTTTATGGAGGCCGGCCGCTGGACGGTGTGCATGGCGATCGGCATCCTGACAGCTCTCGTAGCCTGTGTCATTGACATTGCCATCGAGCAGCTTGCAGGACTAAAATACCAAATCCTCAAACAGTGTATCCTTTGACCGTGACGAGATTAAGCTGGTGGTAGACAGGTTATCAATCCTGCCGAACTTCTATCTTCCGTTGGTAGATGCTTGTGCTTCAGTTTACAATTCATAGAAATATTTTAGTACTCTCAGAAGTACAGATTACTTTATAGTTGGTTATAATGATGGTAAACTAAAAACTGAGCATTGACCAGCATTGTGAATTATGGTCAAATTACTCTATTACCTGCAGAGCATGGAGAGACCATAATCCAACAGTGGATTGACAAAGGGATGTACATGGAAGGTGAAAAAAGTGTCTTCCACTTAAATGTGTGCATTTTTATTTAAAACTTGGCTTTAAACTTATTATACTGGAAGTACGTTTCTTGACTTCCTTTTACTGGTAAACCAAAAGCATGTGTTGAACGTTGCTTCTCAAGTTTCATTTAGTGGGAGGTCATGCTGCATTAAGATATATAAATCAATCTCAGCCTTCTTTTAAGCTTTGTTTACGGAAAGGTGAACGCTTTTCGCTTTCTGACTGACTTGCCTGTTCTGTTTCAATGTGTTTTCTTTCCTTTGAAAATTTTATTAGTGCATTTTTAAGCAAAAACAAAGGGGTGTTTTAAAAGGTTTAGGAAAGCACCAAAAAGTTAATCAGCAACTCACCCACTAAAAGGAAGAAAAAACTAATTTGGGGTGTACTCTGCATAAAGATAATGCTTGGAAGCCTATTGTTGAGAAATTAAGGTCTTGTTTAATGTGGATTAAGAGTACTCACTCTTAAGTGCATTAAGAGTAAGTGAATCATGAATTCTTGTGTGTGGTCATCAGTGCAGCAATGATAAAATCACAAAGACCATCAAATTGGGTGTTTACGGATTGATATGAAGCCAAGATAGGTTATCTTAAAAAAGTAAAATGTGGGTTATGAAGTTTTGTCCCTGTCATTTATCCTTTTTGTTGGTCTTTCTCAAGTTAAGGTTACTTCAAAACTGACAGCTTCCCCAAATAATGTACAGTATTTATACTTCCCTATATGCTCTATGCAATAGTAATCTGTTCCAGATGTGATGAAGACCCCTGTTCACTGTGGGGAACTGTTTACCATCTGCAAAGTAGCAGCACAGTATTGCAGTGTTCACTGGTGGGGGGCACCAGTTACTTGGTGTTGTAAGCTACCAAGGCAATCTAATTTAGCAATCTAGGTTAACTTCTAAAAATTGTGTCTGGTGTGTGTTAGTCTGAAGCTAGCTGTGGCTTCATGCGCATGCTTTATCCTGTGTCTATTAATTTCTATAGCAGTAGGCCCGGCTGTCTGTGAAAGGTTGGGCTACTATCCCCAGGAAGTGTGGGCAGTTACGAAACAGCACTTATTTCTTAGCACCCCATCTACAGCATGTGACTTGTCCTGATGGGGGAGGTGTAGTCAAATGATGGCAGCTGAGTGCAAAGAGCGCATGGTCTATGGTTTGCATATTTCATTGCAAGAGAATGCATTGTGTGTGTAAGTTACTAATTTGTGGTTTATGTTGTGTGTGGAGCTATGACAGGACAAACTGGACAGGTAACTGATGTTTTTTTTTATTGTAGAGTTGAAGGCTCTTTTTTCAACTTTTATTTGCTTTTTATAAGATACGGTTTGCAGAGGCTTTACATTTTTTTTTATTAATACAGATGGAAAGCTGTGACATTTAAAGCTAACTAGTGGTATAACTTAAAAATGTGTCCATGAGCCCACATTTTACTCTAAATTATAAAGCATGATTTAATATTTCAAACTAATGTGCTGTTGAAGTTTTATGAATTCATCACAGTTAAAACACTTAAAATGTAACTTACAAGCTATTCTCACTGTGCTTGTTGTAGAGTTTCATAGCTTGCCTATGAGACATAGCATGGAAATTTGAATTATTGCACAAAGGTTTTGTCTTTTTATTCTGTGGTGGTACATGGTTCCTGACCACAAACTCAGACATTGACACATTTACAGCAGACGGAGGCCTGTCTGTCTCCATGGTGATTTGGGCAGCGATGAATGCTGGGATTGTAATGGTGGGCTCTATCTTGGTTGCTTTTGGAGAGGTAAGGCGCCTTGTCTATTTGACTATTTACACAAAACAATTGTATTTGGTTTCACAGTGGTTTGTACATGTGCAGCACTGTTTCTAAATCCCCTGCTGGACGAGGGGCTCCCTACACCACGCAGGCAGTGAGGACTATTTGACCATACTTCCCAACACTGGATTTTGTTGCACTGCTGTATACTAACCACAAGACTTTCTGCACCTATTTTGTGCTTGATGATTATCCCATGCAATCAGTATCACGGCTCAACGTTACTTAGTTTCCGAGGTGCGGTGGAATCATGTGCATTACGGGTGATTTTGTCAGGTCACAGTGACTTAAATTGCCCATAATGCAAAGCAAGGTGGAGCATTGGCAAAGTGGTTCACACACACACGTCGCTATGAACCCAGCCACCTGAGATTGATCCCTGGCTGTGACGAGCAGCAGTGGCAAATATTAATCTGAACTGGTCATGAGAGACCCCCATTGCTAACCTGCACTCACCAGTATGGTGATGTATGGTCAAATAACCCTTCAGGGAGACCTTTATCCTGTTGTGGATTGAAATAGGCCTGTGAATTATACTGCTTATTGAAAGTCAAAGCCAATATATTTTAAAGAGTCAAGTCAATTTTACATTTTTTTTGAACACGTGGCGCCTTTCTGGCACAAATCTGCCACGCAAAGGGCCATTGCATTAATGCTCGTACTCATAAAAATAAAAATAGAAAATGTATATACAATGAGAAAAATGTACAATATAAACTTTAGTTTAAAATATAAAACCAAAAGCAAGTTGTGTCTGTGAGTTGTATGCAAGTGCAATGAAATGTATTTTTAGTTGTGACTTGAATGTAGTGATGGAGTCGAGTTTGCGGGTTGCTTCAGGGAGGTTGTTCCAGAGGCGTGGTGCTGCAAATAAGAAAGATCTGTTCAACCCAATGGTTTGGTTTTTGGTTGTTGGTGATTGGAGGAGGAGTGTTTGGGTTGAAGAGTGAAGTGGTCTGTTGTTTTGCTTGATCTGTATGAGGTTTCTGCTGCAAGGTGGAGCTTGGTTGTGGATTGCTTCATATGTTAATATGATTATTTTTTATTGTATTATGTATTTGATTGGTAGCCAGTGTAAGTTGTTTTTATTTGTGTCATTTGGGATAATTTCTGGAGGTAAAAAAATTGTTTCGTGGCATTATTCTGGATTATTGTAAGGCGTTGTAGCTGTGTTCGAGGAAAGGGCAGCTGGAGGTTTATCACATGGACATATTTTACTCTTCGTCACTACTGGTTATAGGTATTGGGTAACTTCCTCAGATAGTATTCATTTTGACTCAAGCAGGCTGATGACAAACAGTTCAGAATTTGCTTGTTGTGAACCAATGTTACTCAAATAATTTACTTCCTGAAGGCCTTGTGGCTGATGGAATGAGTAACATTTACTATTATGATAGACTTTTACGTGGAGGGACATATATGAAGGAGACAATGTCTTCTTATTTATTTTGTGGCTTATATTCTCCACAATGATGCTGATAATTATTTTTTGTCCTCAAACAGTAATTAGTGCAGGGAAGTATGCTTGAGCAATGAAGAAAGTCTTTAACTGACTAACACCACAGTACATCTTCCTTTTTCAACAGCCCGTGGCAGCAGGGAGTGGCATCCCTCAAATCAAATGCTACCTCAATGGAGTGAAGATCCCACATGTGGTCAGACTAAAGGTGCTTCTTGATGAATGTTGTATCTGGACAATGCTGATTTCACATCAACCACTCAATCTTATACAACTTAACTGTCACCTTAGGCTTTAAGAATTGCACACATTTCCTGCATACTCTGTATGAAAAATTATTGTCCCAACCCTGGGTACGGGTTGGTAATTTACAGTCCATGGGCCCTTATCTAACGAGTAACTTCATTTCAACTGGACCACGTCTTGATTCATTGAACCTACGCCACCCACGGACTACCACAAGGAAACGGCCTATAAGCGATATGTATCTGTCACTGCAAGCGTCTTAGTCACTAATCTGGTAGAAGAGGGAGATATGTTTGATCTGGCAACAACACTAATTTTATCACGCTCCATCACCGATTGTCTTTCAAGTAGTTTTGGGCATACAGTCAATGCATGCATTCTATTGTGATAAAAGTTTGGCAACTAATGTGGTCCGTCAAACCTATTTGAAAGTCAAGTCAAATTAGACCCTCAATAAGGAAAAGCTTCCATACCCCTGCTCTAGATGTTCGTTGGACACAATAGAGTAGCCAAGTGGTTTTGTTGGTGTTGGTCTAGCTGGTGGTGTGGATGCAATGTGTCTGTGCACTGCTACAGACACTGGTGGTGAAAGTCCTAGGAGTCATCTGCTCGGTGGCTGGGGGTCTTGCCGTTGGTAAGGTACGTTGTTTGGCCTCAAAGGAACCGACGGTTTCTCTTCAAGTTTTGACCTGCCTGGCATCGCATTTCATATTCGGTAACATGCGCGTGTTGTGCGTTTAATTCGAGGAAAGCGCTGTATATGGTTGTTATTTCTCCCATTGCAATGTATTTCTCCCACTGTGCCTTTGATCACTTTCTCAACCAGGAAGGGCCAATGATCCACTCGGGTGCTGTGATAGCAGCAGGGGTCTCTCAGGGTCGCTCCACAACATTGAAGAAGGACTTCAAGGTGAGCCATACAGTACTTTTGGGTGCGCAGTCGTATAACACATTCCAGTTATATGTCAAAAAAACATTGAGTGTTGCCTCAACAGAAAATAGACTGCAGTGTAACAAGGAGCTTAGTTTGGCTGCTGTTTGTAGTCATTTTAATAAATTATTATTTAGAATGCACTTCTCATGCAATACATTTCTGGGCACCAGAAAAAGGGGAATTATAGATAATTATTTGGTGAGAAAGTGACTGCAGACCAAATTAAAATTTCGAAAACAAAATATAGACACTATATAAAAAAGTAAAGGCACAAACATTTATAAACACTGTTTTATCATTGTGCATTCATGAACACAAAAAGTGTGAACCTATATAATTGTTAATTTACCGATGCATACGGTTTCCTCATCAGGTCTTGGAGTACTTTCGACGAGATACAGAGAAACGAGACTTTGTATCGGCTGGTGCAGCTGCTGGAGTGTCAGCTGCTTTTGGCGCGCCCGTGGGTGAGCTCTCTCACCACGCATTCACTACTTCGCCCCCGACTTCCTCGTTCGTTTCCTCTTTGTTTTTCACCGTCTATTTTGGTTCACCGGTGGTTTCCAGTAAGCCAGATTTCTTTGCATGCAGGTGGTGTTCTCTTCAGTCTGGAAGAGGGGGCTTCCTTCTGGAATCAATACCTCACCTGGAGAATTGTAAGCTATGCAAGGGCTACACTTAAGGGAATATCCTCTTTCTGGATTTGTGTCTCCTTTTTTAAGTTTTCCCCACGGTGGTATTTGTATTGTAGGTGAATGTTGACATGTTTTTTCTGAGCATACCTAAAACCCATTGATACAGACAATCGCTTATGCACCACTTCTACTTTGTGAGTGCATCTGCATGACGCAACGATATTGAGAGCCACTCTTGATTCGATGAGTCCCTGTCGCAACGTCTGTTGATTGTAAGAATATATATTTGCCTGTCATAACACAAACAAGAGTAACAACTTCTTTCACATGTCCAGCTCCTCACGAGTTGTGCTTGTTGTGTGTGTGTGTTGTGTGGTCTGCCCCCTCCCACCCCCCCCAGTTCTTTGCCTCGGTCATATCCACGTTCACGCTGAACTTTGTCTTGAGTTGGTACCATAACCACCTGGGTGAGCTGTCCTACCCTGGTCTCATCAACTTTGGAGCATTCGAATCCACGGTTAGACACGCCCTCACAATTACTCAACTACAGGATTGTCCCTTTCTGAGAAATGTTGTTTACTGTATGACCTTTGTATAGATCAACGTTTCACAACCTGTGGTCCTCAGACCACTGGTGGTCTGCAAGGCCATGGGAATTGGTAAAATGAACTAATCCAAATGTGATTTCTTTTGCAAAACACGGTATATTTTGGTTTAACACTCAGATTATGAATGTTGTGGATTTTTTCTCCAATACACCGATGTGTACTGTACTAGTTACGAATTGGCATTTTCTGTTTACGTGACACACCTTATAAATTGTCTGTCGGGTGGGAGCGGGTTTACCGACATTTATATTTATGCCATCTAACCCAAAAAACCTGTATTATGGACCCTATGTTTTACTAAATAGTGGTCCAGCAAGCATTTTTTTAGAGTTGACAATGGTCCGTGGGTCCAGAATGTTTGGGAACCATTGCTACAGAACATTGGGGCATTATTCTGTTAAAATTAGCAATGTCATGGTTTGTTGATTCATCAACTACAATCGTTTTTAGTGTTCGCAGTACACACATCGATTATGCATGTAAGGCTGGAAAATTTACTATTTCTGCAACTTATAAGCAAACTATACACTAATCTGATATTGAGGCTTCTTGAGTAAACAAAACTGTACACATTTTAAGGAGAAACAAATAAGAATAAGCAAATGAAAATTATAGTCATGATTTTTTTAAGTATCAAATTGTGACTGAATCTTGATAATGAATTGAATCGTGGTGGGTTAGGAGTTGAATGGCTACATGTCTCGCAAAAAACTGATGAAATAAATTAAAATACATATAATGAGAAGACACTTGCATTTTATGAAATTTCTTGGCAAATCATCAAGATTCATATTGGTACAGCAGAGAAATGCCATGCTCTGTATGCCCTACTGAGTTAAACGGGTGGTGGTAATACACAGTGACAAATTCTAGCCAGATTTCTCGTTTACTGGTCCCTGACAGACCAGAGCCGGGGCTTCCCATGACACGTGACCCAATCTCTCTCTCAGCTATAAAGTACTCCACAGGGAAAATCCAACAAAGACCCCCTGAAGGGTTCACAAGCAAATATGCACAAGTAAATCCGGCCCCCATCTGTCAGTGAGTGATAAAAACGGCCTGCACAGCAGCTGAGAGGCCGTAAACTTAGGCCACACACAAATTCAAAGGCAGCAGCCTTGACTTCTTACCTCCCCAGTGCTGACTTGTATACCATAGCACTACCAAGCCCATATTGTCCCAACCATATGCTATTGGAACACAAATGAGAGGCTAGACCAGGCTTGCAAGATATAGTCTTTGGTTCTTTCGGTAAAGTCACGTAGAAAGAGAAAATAATAAATTCAATAATAGCATACGACGTTTCGATTGCAACACAAGCAATCATCATCAGGTACAAATGAAAGAGAAAACAAAACTAGTAAACTTAGAACGTAATCAACCAGGTAGGGTGTTGACTGTTATGTTAGCCGACTATCTGTGTTGTATTGCATTATAAGTTTACTAGGTTTGATTTCTCTTTCATTTGTACCTGATGACGATTGCTTGTGTTGCAATCGAAACGTCGTATGCTATTATTTAATTTACTATTTTCTCTTTCTACGTGACTTTACCGAAAGAACCAAAGAGTAATTCCTGCAGTCACGAAAGCGCCAAATCAAGTTTGCAAGATATACTCTGTCTACACAAAAAAACGGCCAGGTGGTTCCATGTTAGAGGGAGTGGCTCACAATCAGAAAGCAGCAAGTTCATATCTTGCGGCGGGGGGGGGGATGATTCAGCCCATCATCCTCCGAAGTCGATAGAATGAATTCCACTTTGTGGGGAACTCCAAAGTGGTCATCCTATGGAAAGACTAGACCCTGTCAGAGGGAAGTAGAATTTCCACCACTGGCCCAGGGCTGTAAACAAGAGATGAGCACCAATGTCTCAATCCTAATTTGAGAAGGAAATCACTTTTACTCTTGACACAACAATTTAAATGTGAGCAATTTATTCTGATGACATTTCCATTGTAACCTCTTCGTGTGTATGTGTGTGTTTCCCCCCCTATAGGGCATTGCGTACTACATTTATGAAATTCCCTTATTTCTGATCATGGGTGTCTTTGGTAAGGCATAATCATATCTGTGCATGTCATTAAGTTGCTAGTTTTAACCAGGATAGAGTTCTTGTAAGCAAATCTATGCATCTATACAAATTAGATAAATAACAATAGCATTTTAAAGATCAGTGGACAAATATTTACTTCCAAAATGTCTTGTATTTTTGTAATTTACATTCTCAATGCACACTGCACATTAAACTGCAGCTGTTGACTGAATACATTAAACTCCCAAATCTAAATGTATGCCACTAAACCTTTGTAGGATGGTATGTCAGGTGTAAACTATCTCCCCGTGTTCCTCTGCAGGAGGTCTTTTGGGAGCCTTGTTCAATTTCCTCAACTATTGGCTGACAGTTCTCAGGATCCGGTAAGATGGTGTTCTGATACATCGACACTCTCAGTGCGTATTCTTAGGTTTTTTCGGTAAAGTCACGTAGGTAAAAAATTAAAATTAATAAAAGTAAAATAAAATAAAAATATTTTTATTTTATTAAAATTTAAATTTATAAAAGTAAAATAAAATAAAAATATTTTTATTTTATTTTACTTTTATTAATTTTAATTTTTTACCTACGTGACTTTACCGAAAAAACCTAAGAATATGAATCCTTGCAGTCACGAAAGCTTCAAATCTAGAACTCTCAGTGCGGTTAAGGCCCAATCGCATTAAATTACTAACTGCAGGCTCTATGCTTTCATGGCATGCTGTACATCATTGATATCTGAATATATCGAGAGATTGTTACATGTGTTATTCGATATTGTCTGGTGGCCCTACACTGAGGAAAGGCAGATGCTCACCATTCCACAGCATCTGTACATACCGATCAGATGACATGCTGTGTAGTATTTAGCTTGCCATCAATATTAAATAGCACAGCAGCACAAGCCCTTGTTTATTTTGGTAATGCTACAAATGCTTGTGTATATGTGCACACTGGTAGTATGGTTAGGTTGGTTTTTGTGGCCTTTTTTGTGAAGGTCACATGGAGGTTACACCCAAAATTCCCTTAATGTACTTGATCCTAGACCTCAGAAGCGAAGCAAACTTGAGCCTGGATATTACTTGGATGGGTGACTACCATTGCTTTCCAGGTGTTGTAGGCATTGAGGTTGTGAGGTGGCTGGGAGATGGCAGTGCTGAGTGTTACCCCTCGTATGTGTTGGGTTTTCTCCAAGTTATCCCTCGTTTCCTCCCAAGTTGCCAACACAAATGGATAAACAACTCAATGCAGTAACCCTCTTAAATGTAAAAGGCTTTATACTCAGCGAGGCTCTGTTGGGTAAATGTTTTTACATGCATTTATTTTTTTATTTACTTAGGTTTTCTTAAGAATTGGATCAACCGGAACTCAAATCCTTCCCATGTGCGCATAGCAACATTAAATATCGACTGGACTGCGTTTTTATGCATTATGGCAGAGTACATGCTTCACAGACCACGTACTAAACTGCAGATGAGAAACCCAGTCATTAAAAAGTGGATATATCATATATCCCCGGGTAGAAAATTTGTTGAGATCACCGAGAACATTCTTCCCTCTCTGGGGTGGAAAATAATTATTTAATTTCTAGTTCTCCTGAGCCTCTGTTGCATGTAGCAGTCCAAGGGCATGTGTTTTTTTCCCTTTTTTGAGACTCCTTACTGGAATAATACTACTATCACATGTGTTTAGTTCATACCATTCATCTTCATTTCCATTTAATAAGTGAAAGAAGTAAAATTCTTTCGACAAATTATAGTGGATGAGATCTATTTTTTGCAGCCGTGAAAAAGAAGAAACTTTTAAAGTAATCGGAAGCCTGCTTTGTTTGGCACATTTGAATAAGGAGAAAAGCCTGTGGAACTAATCAGGCAGTGGTTGCATGTACACACACGCTAAACGCATTTAGAGGCTCGTATATCCAAAACAAGGGTATAAAATGCACTTGCACACTATGCTTCTGGCTTTTGTTGGTTATGTTCATAATTGCAGATAAGTACTGAAGATAATGATTGATTTGCACGCTTCACGTCTGTCCTTTTGGTTGTGGGAAAAGGGGCGATCATTGATTGTGGCGATTACTACAAAGGTTTGATAGTACTGTAATGTTACGTGAATTTGAAGCCAAACATATTTTTCTCAGTGCCATGGCGATATTACCAATGACGACGTGGATCAAAAAGGGTTAAAGTAATAGGTATGGTACAGGATTCTTGTTAAATCAGTCAAATTAGTTGACAGAAAATCCTGCAATTTTTTTGGTATTTAAAAAAACTAATTGTGGCAGAATAGCTTTTTACAAATGCTTTCCAACTAAGGTAATCTCCGTTTGTAACCAGAGTGTGCTATAATGCTTTTAAAGATTATCCAATATGAAACAAAGTGCACTGTAAATCAGTTTTCCTATTAGGGACTTACCCGATTGCAAACCAGCCAAAATGATAACAGGGTTACCCAATACTTGGATATACAAACCAGAGCAAAAGGACTTCACATGTTTTACCTTGACACCTACCCATCAACGTACGTACTGCAAATTAGATACTTCTATTGTAAAACGCTTTTTGGGAAACTTTTACATAATTCATGTATGCGCACGATTTTTTGGAACTTGTTTAACAAGTTAGATGTTTTGACTGCACAGCCTCCAGTGGAAAGCATGGCTCTGAGCTTGCGCTTTGTTGTTTGTTGGCTGTCGTTCAGGTACATTCATCGGCCTGCGCAGCAGGTGTTGGAGGCCATGCTGGTGGCAACCGTCACAGCCGTTGTCTCCTTCACCATGATATACTTCTCCAACGACTGCCAGCCTCTTGGCGAGGACAAGAGCGCGGATTACACCTTGCAGGTACGCATATATTCCTGTCTCTCGTTCGGCTGTTCGCTGCGTCTCTATTGGCCATGCCATGCTATTCCACAAGTGGGCAATATTGATGACTGAGCACTGCATGGGTTCATGCATGCCTGTCTGCAGACCTGTTTGCAAGTGCTCACTTGTACATGTGAAGCATTTAGACTTTTGCTAGAAAACTCATTCAAAACGGTTCCCGCAGGTACATGGTGATTGTGGTGGTAGTGATGATGCAAATTATATTCAAGGATCCATCGGTTCATCCTTGGAAATTAATTGTTTTGCTCACAATGCAGTATTAAATTGTGCATTTAAGAATCGATGAGTTAAAATACATTTGTAGTTCTACCACTATATTTTATATATCATACTAAAATAAAATAATTAAATTCAATCAAATAAATTCAATTTACAATCCTTTGTCAATCCACTTCTGGCTCAAGACATCTCCATGTTGTCAGTCATGGAGTTGCTGACCATACTGCAACACGAGTCAGTGTGGGTTGGTTAAGGGGGGTGCGCAGAACTCATACAGATATCACTTGCCCCTGGTGTTAACTGTGACCGGGAATTTAACTCTGTGGTGACATTGTTCATAGCACAAGGTATCAACCACTGTTCCATCCCAATAGATTCATACCATTATATATTTATACATGCATTACAACAGCAATAGAGGAATTTATTTATGATTTCAATTATGACACTTCATCTAGTCATTGAGACATGTGGATCGTTGGCTGGCTTGGTCTTTGTCCCACTGAGCCACACAACGGCGTCTATTTCTCTTCCACAGTTATTCTGCAATGACGGGGAGTACAACTCAATGGCGACGACCTTCTTCAACACCCCAGAGAAAAGCGTCCGTAGCCTGTTCCACGACCCCCCTGGTCTGTACAACTCACTCCACCATTGCAGACATAGCCTTCTTATTTATTTCTCCCACATGATTTCATGTCACGTGTTTTTTTTTCAAATACTTACCAATTATACTTTTCTGCGTGCTCTTTCTGTGATAAACACTTATCTTGAGCAGAAAGTTACATCTGGGATTGTATAAGTCATGGTATGGAATGATAAGATACGATGATGTGTATTGTGTAACGTTTATGAAAATGAGTAGTTAGCGCTGCATTGTTTGAATGCAGGGCTTCTTTTCAGCTGGGTCTATCTGGTTTGGCGACCTAGCAAATATTTCCGCACCTGTCGCCACATGTAGTAGACCTCTTGCTATGGCTGTGGCTACCAGTCACGTGCTTACTCGAGTCTACCAGCAACCCGGAAAATATTCAGTGAGATGTAGTAAGCCCTGCGTAAAAAAACATTTTGGTAAGGTGTCTTGGCAACAGCACCATTGGCAATGGTGACCTTTTGCCCGTGGCATTGTGTGATACTAAAACACGGTGGCCAATTACTAAAAATGCAAATCGGTGAAAAATTACCATGTTGGCAATGGTTGTACTTGAAACGCCATAACTGCACACCCAATGTGATGCCACAGAGAGAGAGTAAGCTACACATGTTGGTGGAAGGTAATTTAAGTTGGTGGATTGCTCCTTTCTGGCAGAATAAATGGAAACCACATAGCACAGAGTGCTCCTTCAGGCTCTTTAATTCCCCTCCAACCTGTGAATTGCACCCAGAGCCTCGCTTCTGTCTTTTGTTAGCACTACTTTATATATCTTGCTACAGCTCTGATTGAAAAGAAACCAGTGGTGGCTGGGTGGCACAATAGGTCAGAATGCTGAGCTGGCATCGTACCTGGGTTCGAATCCAGAGCGGGTGATGAGAAAGTGTATCCCTATATTGCGTGGGCCAGACGTCATTGAAAGGGATTTCAAAGGTAGCTCTGATATCCGCTTCCGTGGACCATTATCTAACACGAAAGAGTTCGTGTTCTATGAGAGATCTCTGAATGGGTACTGATTCTCATGTGATTCTGATAGCACAATTGGGATAACATTGGGGGAAAATTACCAAAAGAAAACAAAGAAAAAATAACGCCTGCTGTGTTTGTGACATTGTTCCTTCTGTGGGCGACAGGCACATACAACCCAGTGACTCTGGGCCTTTTCTGCCTGAGCTACTTCCTGGTGGCATGCTGGACGTACGGCCTCGCCGTGTCCAGTGGCGTGTTCATCCCCTCACTGCTGCTGGGTGCAGCGTGGGGCCGTCTCTTCGGCATCTTCTTGTCCTATATGAGCAAAGGCGTGAGTACGCATGCGCCTGACGACGTGGGGCATAGAGTTGGTTCTCTGTGCTGTGTTTTGTGATGGTCGACCTGTCGTGATGTGTCTTGTGATGTGACCGGCTGTTTGGTTCAGGGGACTAATTCTGTGTTGGAATTGCTGAGAACCTGCCTTTAAATCCAGGTTTCAGCTGCTATTGCTTAAACTGGGTTCTCAAGTGTAGGAAGTTAATGGCTTAAAAAAAACATTCCGTTTTCACACTTTGGCCGAATTTTATTGCCATTTAATGAATAATCTGCAGGGTATAATAGAGATATGCTGTCTGCGCTATGAATTAAAGCCCTTTGATGGGACATAATGTCATCTTTCAGGGACTTTTTCCGGCATCGGAGATTTCTTTGTCTCTTGTCATAGCACGAGTAAACTTGGATTGTTACGGAGAAAAAGCTAAGTGGTATTGCTTGGGGGTACCTTGACTATATTTCACCATGATGGTCTGTCTGAATTGGGGAAGGGGGTGCCCAGGAATTGTTCAGATATTGCTCGCCACTGATGTTAACCTTGTCCAGGAATCTTACTCAAGCTGCCAAGCCGTACCACTGCTGCACCCCATTATAGTTGTGTGGATATGCTTTTTTAAAATTCCTACCCCGAGTATATTTTTACTCGGTTTAAATGCAGTTGCGTGCACGTGGGGGGCATTGCCATAAATCAAATGTTTGTGTCATGTGCATGTCTATCGACAGCGAAACTTTCATTATGCTTCGCTACTCAGCTGTAACAAGTTGCTTTACCGACGTGACACATTAGCACGACTTGA
Source organism: Lampetra planeri (assembly GCF_965212315.1). Lineage (NCBI taxonomy): Eukaryota > Metazoa > Chordata > Hyperoartia > Petromyzontiformes > Petromyzontidae > Lampetra > Lampetra planeri. The sequence goes on from NC_136107.1 coordinate 33,628,132, forward strand.
AAGGCAAAAGGCATCAGCTGGATTGTTCAAAAAGCATTGCCCTCAATAAGACAGCTGTGTTTTACCTCCACAGGCGTGGGCTGACCCGGGGAAGTATGCCCTCATGGGAGCTGCTGCACAGCTGGGTAAGGGAAACCATCCAAGCTCTTTGCATCTCCTTTGCATCACTCGGATTGGAAACGTGCATCTGGACAACGGCCTAAAGTGCACGCCACTGTGCTTCACTCATCGCAGTGCAGCACAATGGTGCTAATTTCGAGTTGGTTCTTTGATATCTTTCAAGATTAATGGCAATTACATTGTTGTGCAGAGAGAACAGCCTGGATGACATGTTCACACATTCTATATTTTACTCCCCAGCATCATTTTATCTTTGCTGTGCTCTTAAGGCCATCTGACACTGGCACACGCAATGTCTCCCAATTTGTATCACAAGCGTGAAAACCCTAAAAGTCGTGCCCGGATATGTTTATTTTTAACCCTGCATGTCCTGTGCAAAGCATGCAATTATAAACACAGCCCTTTGTATGGCCCTGTTAATATTGATTGCCTTCAAAAATGCTGTGCAAGTCGCCTGGCTTTCATTCAGCCCAAAGGGACAAGAGTGTGCTTTTAACGTTAATGGAAAAGTGAATTTGACATGGCATATTTGTTTTGCGAAAAAAACTGATGCTGTGTTGTTCAGATACATCTTGGAGAATAAGTTTTCCAACTCTCCTTTTGGAGTGTATTGTGAATATTAATGAAAGCATTCGCAATGGTCATTTTATGCAAGCCAGTAAAAGCATATGGGAGGTATTTATTTATTGGCTGTGCCCTTTCATGCATAACACCACTCCATAGGGATGTTCAAGTTTCACGTTTACAAGGTGCTCCTAAAATAAGACGGGAAATACGCAGGCCTATGATGTTATTTGAAATAAACAATAATTAAAAAAGTCAAAATGTTTTCTCACTCACTTGAAAATGGGGCAACATTTGTCTCCATTGGTGTAATTCTACATTCCTATTTCTGTGTTAAGGATAAAGACATTGGTGATCATTGCCTTCCATTTAGCTCTGTCCGTGATATTGCATTCCTATCACAGGACCAATATTTGTGTTTGTATTTTCCATCGTGTGTGTGTGTGTATGAATGTGTGTTATTCTGTGCGTAGGGAGCAGTAGCGCAGTGGTTAAATCACTATGCTACGAACCCAGTCACCCGAGTTCGATTCCCGCTGACAGCTAACACCATTGACGGTTATCCTAGGTAGACTTAGCCTCAAATGAGTTCCTGGTGCGGTGTGTAAACATCACTACTTGGGGGGTGTGGTGCTGGCCATCCATCTCCTCGTGTGCCGTGCTGGCCTTCATAGGTGCTCGCTAACAGCACTTGCCCCAAAATTCTGCTTTGTCCCTACGGGGGATCTTTGTCTTTGTTATTCTGTGTGTGTAGGTTCTGTCATGCACATATGGGTCAAGCATATTTCTTTTTCCGTGTGTCTTTGTATTCATCGGTGCCTTTGGCTGTGGGTACCGTTGAACAGGTGGCATTGTGCGGATGACCCTGAGCCTCACTGTCATCCTGGTGGAGGCGACGGGGAACGTGAGCTACGGTCTGCCCATCATGCTCGTGCTCATGATGGCCAAGTGGGTCGGGGACTTCTGCTTTGAGGTGTGCTGTGAAATATTTTCTGGGTTAGCCTTTCATTGATTACTTTGTTCCTTGAACAGGGCTCAGTATGGAACAACTCCGAAGATTAGCCGAAGGGAGAGCCCAGTGGCATAGGCTAGTCGATTTTGGCGGCCAACCCTCGGGTCAAGGAAGGCTAGAAATAGAAAGGAAACTCATATTTATTCTCTTGAGTTGGAGAATAGATTTTTGTTTTGCCATTGTGGTGCATGTTGGGTGAGTAGCTCCAGCAGGGTGTCTGTGAGCTTGCAGGTCTTTATGCATGGTAACCACCTATCCAAGCACTTTGCAGGCTCAACTCTGCATAGCTTTCCGAGATCTGATGCAATTGAGCACATTCCGGGTGATTTGGCTATAGGCAAACCGTTTTATTTTTTACACACAAGTTCAATGCATGTATCATGCTGCGAAGAATGCATTGAAATTAATGAATGGTTACACACCTCACTTTCGGTTGAGTACATTTTAAGGAGACCATGGCCAGGAGCACATACTAATTCTCACTACTCCTGTCTGTTTGCAGGGTTTGTACGACATCCATATCAAGTTACAGAGTGTGCCGTTCATGGGCTGGGAGCCACCCGCAACATCTCACAGCCTCACGGCGAGGTGAGTCGATCACCCCGTTGGATGTGGTTTCTTCTCCCACTCATCAAATCGATCGTCGCTATTGTATTTGGAAATGGGATTTGTTGAACAGTGTTTATATAAAATTGCGTGCTTGTTAGTGGTCGCAATTTTAAAGTAATTTTATTGTAACTATTGAGCTGACTGGGTGGTTCAGAGTTCAGAGCATTGATCTGGTACCGCTGAGATTCTTGACTTAACAGGGTTTTCAAGTGAAGTAAGTTGATGGTCTCAGGCCGGTCACCAATTCATGGATACTTTCTCTCATGACACAACATTGACATGACATGGCAGGCACAATCAATATAATATTGGGGGAAAATTATGAAAAATGTGAACATGTTATGTCATTTTTCGATTTAAAGCTTTCGTGACTGCATGGATTCATATTCTTGGTTCTTTTGGTAAAGTCACGTCGCTGTCTTTCCGACAGCCCTTTTCTTCACCCGAGGACGGCTGCTTGCGTTGTGGCCGAAATGTCGTGAGAATTTTATCTTATTATGTTAGATTTTTATTATTTTATTATTTCCCTTCTACGTGACTTTACCGAAAGAACAAAGAATACGTTATGTCATAACAAAGACATGCAGAGTGAGCCAGTTCTTCTCCTGTCTCAAAAATAACAGTATTTAAATGAGAAGTTTATTTTTTTTTGCACATCTGTTAAGACAGTCTGCGGTCTCTTGCGTTGCTTAGAGGCTGTGTTGTGTGCATACAAGCGAAGCTCTGTCTGGCTTGGTATTCATGTAGGAAGGAAGCACCATCTATGTAATGTCCCCTGTGCTTTTGTTACACAAAAGCCAAGTACATATGGATTTACAGCTACTGGCAGGGGCACTGGTTAGTTTTGTGCCCAGTAACTTATCTTGAAGCGCTGAATTTTTGCCAATAGTTTATAGAAGTTGTTGGCAGTGGGGATGTGCTCTTGTATTAAATTTGGTGCGTGATGATGCTGTTCATCATCCCCATGTGTTGTGTTATCATTCATCTGATTGAACATTACTTCTATTACAACCGGTGAAGGAATTAATATATTCAGTGTTCCTTCTAGATATCTTGGTCCCAAATTATCTGCTTAGAGGAAGGTTCTTGGTGCATGTTCTGCCATTCTGTCCGATCTGGCACATTCCTCTTCATTTTGGCATAAGGAGGAACCCTTTTCTTCAAGTTGTTGAGAAGCACTTTCCTTTTTTCCTTCTTGGCAATCTCCCCAAAGTCCGTCTAGAGCTTCCTTCAGAAAGTCTTCACACCTGACAATATGGCAAATCAAATTCTTTGGCTGTTGAATTGTCAAAATTAGACTTCTGTCCCCTTGAAGCTTGCCCTACACTTTTGGTTACTCTTTCATTCATTTCAACTGATTTTCTCTGTCTGATACCATACCCACATCTGAAAATGTTGTATTCTTCTAACCTCTTCCTTTCAGTGTCCATGTCTGCTGAATATAAAACTTTTTTCCATTAGAATGTTTTTGTAAGCAACTTCAATTCTATACTTATCTTCGTTATCTGTAGTCCTTTTTCTTACTTAATGCTGCTGTATCCAAGGCAATCTTTCCTCTGAATGCCTTTTAGTATCTGCCCTCTTCAAGAAAGGCCATCCTAATAGCAGCTGTCTCGACTGCACTCACGCATCATGTTCCTCATGCATACCTCATTTCTTTAGAGCTGCTTTTTGTGTTTAGTTGTCCTTCCACCCACCGATGACCATGGTTGGTTATGTATGGTGCGAAAGAAGTTCAACGTACAGACATACATACATACCTTTTTGCACTCACCTCTCATTCTTCCTTCACTCTCTGTTTCACTCGGTTACTATGTGATCTTATGAGGAGAGAGGATTCCCGGTCGTGGCAGACATTACGAACCTGCACTTCCTAGTGTGGTAAAGTATTGTCAAACAACCGCCACTTCTGACATGATGTGGGGGTTGTTGCAGTGGCTTCGCAAAGGGTTGCATATTATTATAATAAATAGTTATTTCCATGCTTATCCACATGTTCCACTCTGCAGGCATTCTCATCCCACATATGTTCCTTGCACACCTGATGTCTTTACCAATGCCTCCTGCCCTATTAATGTGTGTTGCTGCTGCTGCGTATAGCGAGGTGATGAGTCACCCGGTGGTCTGTTTCAAGCGCTTTGAGCAAGTGGGCCGCATTGTGGACATCCTCAGCGACAACACGGCAAACCACAATGGCTTCCCCATAGTGGAGGAGGGAGAAAACGTGGTCAACGTCAACGAGGTGATGACTTTTTTTGTTTCTCAACCAAGAATCTCGTGGATCCATTTACGACGCAGAGACTTTATTTAAGACGCATTTTCCGACATGACTCCGAACACATTTGAGTCATTCTGGTTTCCGATGTGACTTGGCGTGGAGCTTTTGTTATTCTTAATGTTTTTTGTGGAATTTTACCTGTTAAACCCTGTTAAATATGGCCGATAAAAGGAAAACATAGGCAAGTGATGTTTATACTGATTCTACTGTCTGGGAAAATAGGGTCTGATTTACGGTGATCCAGTTTACGATGGGGTTTCCAGGAACGCATTGGGGACTCGCCTGTATACAAAACATTTTAAATCTTGACTTAAAGGTTTCGTGACTGCAGGAATTCATACTCTGGGTCTTTCGGTAAAGTCACACCGAAAGACCAAAAGAGTACAAAACATTCTTTTGCATTGCACCTTAATGTGCACTCCTCGCTTAGCAGGAAGGCACCGATACTGGAGAAGATTTGCATAATTAAATGATAAATTTCATGACTGTGGTTTATTAAATATCCATTATACTACCAATGTAACAAATGCTCTTACATGTGGAAGGTTCCAGGAATGCGTCCACGCTGGTTTATTGATGGGAATTGGCTGTTTTTGTTCACAAATGTGTGATTATTCTTGTGTTAGCAGGGGGACGCAGATGATTTTGGGAAGCTGCGTGGGCTCATGCTGCGTTCTCAGCTGATCGTGCTTTTAAAACACAAGGTGGGTGTTCTCCAACTGCTTGTGGTGTTGCACTTAGAAGTGTTGACACGTGCTCATCTTTTTCCGCGGCCACTGCAGTCCACCACCACTTAGCCTCATTGCCTCCCCTGCTAAACCAGAAACTTTACCCTGAACCAACGTATGCCTCGTTTTTTTCATATTTTAATATTTTATATTAATCTTTGAAGCCTCTGGGAAAATTAGGCAATGAATTACTTAGAAAAAGCATTTTTATTCAGAAAAAAAAAATCTCTTTACTATATACCAGCAAGGTTGGCTCACTTGTTAGAATGAATGGGCACAGGTGCACGTTCTACATGTGCATGTTTTCACGTGCATTTGCACGTTCCCTTGCGCACCTATCTTCATACAGTCGAATCCCCAAGCAAATAATGGCCATTTTAATGTTTGCTTGAAAACTTGCATTTATTAGTTACAACAAGCTGCATACTTGACATTTTTACCGATCGATTTAAGTGGTATGCTTCTGAATTCAAAATCCTTTGAACGCATACTGGTTTTCTAAGCTAATCCATACCCTCTCCATAACGTTTTTGGAGGAAAAAATGAGTATCATTGCTTTTATAATTGGTATGTGATGAAAGGGATTAAAGATCGACATCCTGCCACTTATAATCAAGCATGGTTAGTAAGTATGCAGCTCATTAGAGCGATGGCATTTAGAATGACTTTAAAGACAACAGGTGGCTGAGTGTCCTAATTTTAGAAATGCAGTTTTGCCAAGTCGGAGGCCACAAGCCTAAGTAACCCACGCGGCCTTCCCGACGCGAGGAGTGCAGGCCTTCATGGAGCGGAGTGACGTGGGCGAGCCGAGGCACCGGCTGACGCTGAAGGACTTCCGGGACGCGTACCCGCGCTTTCCACCCATTCAGTCGATACACGTGTCGGAGGAGGAGCGCGAGTGCACCGTCGACCTCTCGAGCTACATGAACCCCACACCGTACACCGTACCACAGGTGCCGACTTCCCTGCCATTATAATAATCTACTAAATTTCCTTTTTGCTTTCACCAAAGCGCTATTTTTGACAAGTGATTTAGTCTTTCAATATGGAGTGATGTTGCTATGTGTAATCCCAATTGGGTAATTTGTGGGTATTCTTTTTTAATGAGCTACATTTGGACCAATGGGCTACTCTTTTTCATCTTCTTGGTTTTTTCGGTAAAGTCACGTAGAAGGGAAGTAATAAAATAATAAAAATAAAACATAATAAAATGAAACAATTCTCACGACGTTTCGGCCACAACGCAGGCAGCCGTCCTCAGGTGAAGAATGAGACAATCCAAGCTAGGAGCTTACATATAAGCTGGGTTGGGGGTGGGAGAAGAGCGCCTTAACAAAAAGATGTCAGGGGATCTTTAACATCCACTGTAAAGCAAACATCACGTATTTTTATGGTGAATACGCTGCAATAATAACCAGGGAGGCCTGCCATATTCGAACAGTAAACTTCTACCACAAGTGGCGAGCACGCTACAGCTCGATGATTGCCTCGCCCCCCCATATTGTCTTGCTTGTCTGCCCTGTGCACCATTTACAGCAGGGATAGAGAAATGTCCAAGCAATGAATGAAACTGGTCATTAAAATTATTGGGTAGCAGTAGTTTTACATCTAATAGCATTGGGGTCAAGGGGTGCTTCAATGGCATTCTTGCATGTGAGTTTGATTCCTGGCCACAGCTAATATCTATAGCAAGTGATATCTTAATCAGTCCCAGCCCCCCCCCCCCCCCCCTTTACCAACCCTCAACAAACCAGGCTGATGAGGTATGGTCAAAGAACCGCCTTGACTGAAACAGGATGGGAAGGCTGTTATCCAGCCGTGGCTTCATAAAGGACGCTACATTATGAATGCCTTGTCTGACAGCACAGCTAAGAACACACCTGTCAACCCCTTATCAGTGCCTACCTTATTACAGACCAATTCAGAGCTGATTGGTCATCCTGTGCCCTTATAAATATCAACGTTCATCCTACAAAGCCCCATCACAAGGGAGAAACACAAACAAATAGACACTTTTTTTTGCCCGTATTGAAACGTCTGAAAACTCAATTTCCCCGTACAAGAATACGGGTGAACAGTATGGGTTGGCAGGTATGTGAGAGAGTTGAATAATGCTTGGTGGGTGCTGTCTTTGTCTGCCAATCACTGTCTGTAGGAGGCGTCGCTGCACAGGATTTTCAAGCTGTTCCGCGCGCTCGGGCTCCGCCACCTGGTGGTTTGCAACGGCGATAACAGGGTGAGGCGTCATTCAGAGTGCCGCGTGCTGTTGCGCAATCACGCTGGCGTATGTCTGTGTGTAAATATAACCCTGCACTAAAATATAACCTGATCACTCAGAATGAGCTGTATCTTGTAAGATCTCAGAAATTGGAACAATGACCGCTGTGCTTAAAACGGGTGTTGTTGGCGTTGTGGACAGAGGAGGGCAGTGCATCAAAACACATTGTTGTACTGTACTGTAAGTTCCAGTGTGGTGAAGTATTAAAAACAACAACCCTCATCGCGTGGGGAAGCCTTTATCCAGCAGTGGATTTAGAAAGTGAATGTTTTTTACAGTGGAAAATATCTGTTAACTGTTATGTATTTAGGCCTGCAGTATATGTACGATTATCTAACCGTTAGCCCGTGCATTTTCATGGGCACTTTTAATCTGCATTTGTGTGTGTGTGTGCTGGTCATGTGTTTGCATTGCACAGGTGATTGGGCTGGTGACCCGCAAGGATCTGGCACGGTACCGCTATCACAAAGGGGGCCTGGAGGAGGTGCCGCTTACGCAGACGTGATGGTGCGGAGAGATTGGCCTTCATTGGCTTCGTTGCTTTCAGGGCCAAAGGCATCATTGGTTCAATGGCAGGAGGACAAGCTGGCAAATGTAGCGCGTGTTTACAATTGTACGTCGAATAGTGGATGCTGTGTGTGTGTGTGAATACCCGCGTGAGTAAATGTAATATACAGATCGAGCGTATGTTTTTTCTATAATGAAAGTGTTGTTTATGTTGGTACAAATGCAACATTTTTCCAGTGGGGGGCCACTAACATTTAAAAGCCTGATGCGCTCAGGACTGCATCCTTAATTGCTTAAGTTTGTGGTCTTACGTCACGCGTGGGAGAACTTTATATTCAGGCTTTAATTACCACTCTCTTCACAAGTAACCTGTTTCACTGTACACTGGTTGAATTCACATTTCTTACCTAAAGCCAGTAGGTAATAGGCACTCCAAATGCGAATTTGACTTCCTAGCATCTAGGGCAGGGGTCGGCAACGTGTGGCTCCGGAGTGGCATGTGGCTCTTTAAGGATGCTACGTAACTTTATTTATTAAGGACCGTTTCGTATTCACATGCATTGCGGCTCTGGAAATATTGAGTTCTTTTCTGAATTCGAAAAAATTCCTTTTCTCGTTATTTCGATTGCCAACCTTCTGATCTATGGGGTGTTTATATTGCTTGAAATTTCTTGCTAAAAGAGCAATGCTTCTTTCAGAGCATGGAGTATTAATAGATCCGACAAAATTGCAAACCTTAACACTCGCCGCTCTATCCTGTACGTTGATTGTGATTTCCACGTAATATTTTTTTGTTTTTGAACCACTTAACATTCATATGTGGTTGTTTTTTTACTTGCCACTTCTGACCAAATCACCTGGAATGCGCCAGATCCGGAAGCTAGGCATGGTTGATCCTGGATAGTGCTTGGATGGCCGGCTACCATGCCGAAAACAGGGCTTATAGGCTGCTGCAGGGCTACTTTGCAGCCAGCAGTGTAGGAATATTTCGTTTGTATTTTTTTCCAAGATGCTCCAGCATTTATGCTCGAGCCTTCACCAACCCACGTTTAGCAGCGTGGTGGAGTTTGATTAGACAACCCATGGGGGGGGGGGGGGGGAGGCCCTTATCCATCAGTGTATTGACATAAGGGTTGTACATTTGTTTTTCTTGCCAGGGGTCTTGCACATCGAACTCTGTGGCACTGTGACCACTGTATTCACTAAAGTGAAGTGGCAGCAAGTGGCCCCAACACTGACTGGGGAATGCTGTATATCCAACACTTATTAGAAATGTGCTGCAGTAGCATTGGTTTGTACTTCAAGAGTTAATTGCACAGTGGCTTGGCTCTGTATCAAGCTATGAAGATGGCTACCTTTTCCACATGTTGCTGCTTTATTTTTTTAATCCCAATTTTGAGATTGCCTGCTCCTGAAATGAGAGCGGGGGTGGGGGGGGGTATAGACATGATACGAGAACTTCGCCTGTCACTGCAAGCTGTGTGAATTGATTTCACAGCGTAATTTACTCGCCTGTTTTATCTGGAATATATATTTATGTAAGTGTATATTGCACAGTGCATACAATGAAGGTACATTTTAAATTAAATATGAAGTAATTATACAAAGCGGCCCCTAGCAGTAAATTGTAAATGCAATTGGTAAATAAATGAGGATTTTGAAATACACCTGGAAAAATATTTAGCCACAATGTAATGTACTACAGGGACTCCTCTATTTATGAATGAGTTAGGTTCCAGAGGTATGTGTGTAAGTCGATTTGTTCGTAAGTCCAACTTTACTTCTGTCGATTCCAAACATGTTTTACGGCGTGTACACTAAACACAGGGAATGGCTTTAAAAGTTGTATAATCTGTAGATGTCGATGCCACTGGTTCTTGATCTGCAGATGCCACCGCCGCTATCTATTGCGCAGTGGTTGAACTTACGACTCTAACTCTGAACCGGAAACTGGACATATGGACAGCTTTGTTCGTATCTGTGAAAGTTCTTAAGTCGAATGTTCGTAAGTAGAGGAGTCTATATTCTCATTTTGGGTGCTGCTGTGGAGTAATGGGTTGCGCATTGATCTCCCGTTGCGACAGTTGAAACGATGGGGCACATTTCTTAAATCCCCCACAGCATAAATTGGTACACAGTCTATCGGCAGGTGGCATGTTTGTGGGGTAAAGTGTGGGTGCTCCCACCTTATCCACTACGTCTGGCCAGCGTGGGAGAGTTGGGCTGTCTAGAGCTACCTTTAGTGGACGCTGTTCCGCCGTGAGTAAGCAATTGCACGGCTGCACCTCCACCTTAATCTAAGTGTGTTCTCACTTTTTTTTATCCAGCCTGCGATAACGTGCCAACACCTTTCATAATGTGCCCTGCTAAATGGGCTGGTTTCCTTGCACAAGTGCTAAGAGGCACTTTTCTTTTGCTGTGCTTGCGCGCGTTTGACCGTAACACTGTGCTCCTGCGTGCGCGCGCCCACGTGTGAATTGTGTGTGTACCCGTCTCCGTCACAATACAGGAAGGTGAACTTTAGTCTCACTCGGATTCACAGGCGGAATCAGCGAAGCAGGTGGCTGGATGCAGTTGTGTTTTGGTTGTTATTGTGCTCTGGCACAGTCGCGTACAAGTTTGATGTTACACAGCGTCTGCTTAATACTCGGGTAATAAAACAAAAAACCGTTAAATTGGTGTCCCGCTAAAGTCATTTGTCATCTCCATCAAATGACTAAAATAATTTGCTGTCAACCAGGAGCACGTTCTTACAAATGAATGCTGATGCGTGTTATGCCCATGAGGGATGGGAATGTAACGCGATGGCCAGGGGAATGTAAGAAGGTGTTGAAAGGTCGTGAAAGGTTATTTATTTTAACAAATGGATGTATGGTGTCAGGTGTATGTAGCAACGTATAAGTAACGGGAATGAGTGTGTTTGGCTTTAGAAAATTAAGATGTAACGTTTTACCAGATGCCATAGTTGCTATGCTATTCCATTTGCCTCAAGGCTCTTTCGGGTGTCATCCGTTGCATACCAGACCACTTTTTTCCACGAAGGTGTTAAATGAAGTCTTATGAATGAATATGAAAGCCTGGACACCAACGCAGTCAAAAAAATAATTCATTTAAAACATATTTTTGATTTAAAGCTTTCGTGACTGCAGGGATTCATATTATTGGTTCTTTCGGTAAAGTCACGTAGAAGGGAACTAATAAAATAATATAAATATAAAACAATATATTTAAAACATGTCTAGCCTCTTGGATTTTGGGTCTGCGCACAGCGACTGTAATTTAAAAAAATGGCCCCAGCAGCCCATATGACTAAATGGATCGTCTTTGTGGCACACGTGCTGGTATTTGTGTATGCGGTGTTAAGATTGGCCTCTGGAGAAGGCTCGTGAAGAACGCTACTGGGCAGTTAAGAGGCAGTCGCCTTCCAGCAAGAACGGAGGGCAGAGGATTGACGCTCACAACTACAAGCAGAGAGCCGGGCAGATAAAATATAGCAAGTTGGCACAGTAGGGGGTATAGCTGGTGTATCTACCAGTCACCTCAGTCAGCCAAACCACGTCACCTGGGTCTGTCCCGAGACCTGTCTGCGAGCCTTCAACACTTTACGTGGCCTCAAAGTGCACCTGGCCTGGCACAGGCTGTGGTGATGTCACCGTCACTTCGTGGCGAATGGCGGGTTTTGGTATAAAATAGCCCTGTGTTTGACCAGCAGTGGCCCCCAAAAATATGTTTCTAAATGTGTCATGTGGCTGGCAGCGCAATGCAGTGCTGCGATTGCTCTATCGAAGTGCCTGGCAAGGGCATGATGTACCCAGCCATGTCCTTATCTCATACACACTCGACGTTTGTACTACAATCAACTTTTAAAGATATGTCCGTGACACCTTGTATGTAAATTTGGACTGAACTAAATAGAACTGATATCATTACAACCAAGTTATGCAATGCATTGTGACATAAGCTTGCAAAACTCCAGTCCTCCATCCTGAGCCCACATTTTTGGGGCTTGTGCAGCATTGCCCGTGCATAGCCCATGTTTCACGATCATCGCTCTTTGCCTCAACATTTAGCCTTCGTCAAAGTGGCGTAGGGTGCATATCATGGGTCCTGATGCAAGGAGTCATGTAATTACTAGCGAAACGTACTTAAATTGTAAATGTTTTGGATTTACTCTCCAACTCACCAGTGGGTGGGAGTAGTAACTAATTGCCACGTGTGTTGCGTGACAAACCTTACTGGCTGTGTCGGGTGGTCGAGGGTTACGACACATTTATACTTACGCGATCTAACCCAAAAACCATACGAGTGATATTAATACCTCCCCCTCCTATGAAATGTCCCACCATCTTCATAATTCAGCGCCTGGATCCCTCCAGCCCATGGGCCCCGGTCTAGTTGCACCACCGACAGTACACACTTGGTAGCTATGCCACTACTCTGTAAGCCACGTGGGTGACTGGCCTTGTGCAGAGCGTTACACGTTTTGGGCCCCTCACGGCACGTTTTAGGGCTAATGGAACCAAGACCACGGGGCCCAAACAAATGTTATGAGTGCATGCCGGAATACTGGCGCCGCCTTTTGAATCTCAGCTTGTGTAATGGTACAGAAAGGCGCTCTTAGTGGAATAAATTAAATATGAATTTTGTGCTTTTGTCCGTGTTGTATAGTATCTCGAAGGGTATGCATTATAGCATTTTAATGTGGTGAATAGCAGATTCGTACACAGGGCTTATTTTTTCACGTCATTTTTCCGGGGCTCATCCATTTACAAACCCTCCAGCCAGCCCTTTGTGTCTTGGGGAGGCGGTGATATTTTCTGGAACTCAACAATGTACAGCTCCGGATGAAATGATGTTCTGCTCATACATATAGTGCTGTGGTGCACAATCATTCTGCATGATTCGCAGAATAATTACAGTTGGTAACAGAATAAAAATATGTTAGTATTATGTTAGTCTAATTAACGCGTCTGTGATCTCTGATTCATCAGCAGAAATTTAGATAGAATATAGCTGTAAATAATACATATAACCTCTGCATTGACATAGCCCATACGCCAGACGACATTTAACTACACAATTTGGGGACTAAAGCAACTGGTTTTCGGTTAGCCTGATGTCCTGAACTGTTTGGAATCATGTGGTGGACATTCCAGATTCCCAGCTTAATGCCATTTTTAAAAATGGCCACCAATTTTCTCAATGTGAATGTTCCCCATCGTGAGCACATTGCTTCCTAACTTGTCTGAGTGTGTCCGTAATGTTTCTGTTGCATTCACAAACACGGCCTGATCCAAGACAACTGAAACATTCGGAAGGCCTACTGACGACCGAATCGCCATGGATTGATTCCCTTGAAGAGAGCGACTTAGCCCAATGGGATTTACTCGGAAAATAAACTTCTGATTCTGAACTTGAAATCTAGAATGGTTAGCAATTATATACATAATACACCAAATTACACATTAAAAAAAAAACTTACACCGGCTACTAATCAAATACAGAATACACTTCAAAATAATTATATTACCACACAACGCATTCCACAACCAGGTTTCACCTTACATCAGCAACCTCAGATCAAGCAAAACAACATCACTTCACTCCTCAACCCAATCACTCCTCCAACCATCAACAGCCAACCACGCACATCATGGGGTTGGACAGGTCGTTCTTATTTGCAGCACCACACCTCTGGAACAACCTCCCCGAAGCAATCTGCACACTTGACTCCATCGCTACATTCAAGTCACAACTCAACAACAACAACACATCTCTTTGCACTTGCATACAACAGCTAACTCACAGCCGCAACTTGATTTTATTATCACATGTTAAACAACGAGGGATAGTTTGCTTTGTCTCATTGTATAGAATTGTACATGTTTATGTTTGGGCATTACATGTGGGGAGCGGTAGTGTAGTGGTGAGCGCGTTGTGTTACGAACCCGGCGACCCGAGTTCGAAATCTTCTCACGGCCACCACCAGTGATAACGATTGTCTGACCTAGTCCTGGGCCTTCCCTAGGTCGTGATTTATTATTTTATTTCTATTATTATTTCTATGTTTTTTTATGTATTTATCCATCTATTTATTTATTTATTACCTACGTGACTTTACCGAAAAAAACCTAAGAGTAAGAGTACTTCCCTAGGTCGACTGAGCCTCAAATTAGTACCTGGTACTATAGACAAAGGTGGCCGGGCGTGGTGCAGGCCACCCACCCCATCCTGTGCCGTGTCGGCCTTTATAGGTGCTGGCTAACAGCACTTGCCCCACCAGTCCGTTAAGGCCGAATAGGGGATCTGTATTAATGTGATGGTGCTTTGAGTGGCAGGTTTGTGCCAGAAAGGCTCTTCGTGTGTAAGCAAGAATAACATTGGCCCTGGCTTGCAGACAACGAGTGCACGCGTTGGTAATGCGTGCCACAGATCCACCGAGTGGGTCTGGCTGCTGGAGTTATCCCTGAACTAATTACAATAATCTTAAATTGAAGCCGCGTGTGGCCGGTTGCCATAACCCCGAGCGATCGCCTCGTCAGCGACAGACAGGGACGAATGGTTCGCACATTCAGTGGCAGAGCGTTGTTGGCAGGGGCTCTGGGCTCCTAGAGCATGGAATAAAATGGGTCGATCCTCATGTCCAATTTCAACATCTTCGTCATCTGGCAACTGGCCCCCTCCAGTTTCCTGCACCCCACGGCGCAGTTACACCGCTCCCACACTCGCGAAGTTTTCCACTACTGCCCCAAAATGCCACGCTAGGTGGACGCTTTCAGCCTCATGCCGCACACGGAAAGCACAAGGCCCACAAGAGATTGTGAGGTTTCCAAGCTAATAATAATTATAAGTAATGCCTGCCAAATAGTTTCGTGACTCAATGAGACCACAGCAGACATTTCACTGGTTCAGTGTTATACTGCACTGGGTGGCAACATTTAGTTACGCCACTACTTGTTTGGAAAAGTTATGTGCATAAATGGCTTTTAGAACGTTTATTTATTTATATAGAAAATTATATATTTTCTAGAAACGTTGGTTTACTTCTCCCCTTGATTTGTGTGATTGTATTGTTAATTATTCTGTTGTTACATCTCAGTGGGTTCTCACTTGGTTGTAATCCACATACAAAAATAAACTGGGCGGACTTGGTACAGTTGTAAGGGTGTTACGGAGGGGCTGTATACATAGGATCACACGGGAAACAAACACAGTGGGCGGGGCTTCGTGAGTGCACGGGGAGGTGCTCTCAACGACGTCCGCACCGGGCAGCCTGGGGGGCTGACCCGGAGTCGTGATCCCCCGGGGCCCCACCCCTCAGCGGGGGGTTTTGGTATAAAAGGGGATGAGCCGGAGAGCTCGGGGCACAATGTTAAAGCTAAACCAGTGAAGACCGAAAATCGTCTAGCTAGAGCCCTGGACTCCCCTGAGTCGCCGCCCTTATCAGGGCCGCGCAGGACCGAGCCAGCGGCGTGGTCCCGAGAACCAGAGATAGTGCTCTAGGACTCCGGGTACCGTAGCCCGACTTACCAGTGTCGGGCCAGATAGCCTCCTCTAGCCCGTTAGTGGAGGACTAGGAGGTAGGTCAGAGATAGCTAGCAAGTGTGTTCCCAGCTAGCCGGGTGAGGGGGCCGATACCCCCTCCCGTGTTGTATGTCCGCGGTTGTGACAACTGTTGCGGAATAAATACGTGTGCCTCAACCCCGGCGTCCAAGAGTCCTCAACGATATTACACAGTCATTAGCAGCCTGCGCTGTGAACTCAATGAGCTGGCTTCGATTCTCAGTCACGGCTAACATCAGTGGCGAGTGATATCTGAAATGGGTCATGGCCCCCCTGCCCTCCTTCTCCACCGACACTGACCAGCATGCTGAATCATGGCCAAACAACCCCAATGGCTGTCTCGGTGTAGGGAGGCCTTCACGTAGCAGTAGATTGAACAACTGTTGTCAATCATAATGCGTTGGTACAACGAAAGTCTTGCCGCTTTAAGTGGTGCCAAATGCATTTGCTCAGCCACAAACTATGGCAGGTAAAGTAGCATTTTACATGTGTAATGACAGGGTGACACCTGCCGGCCCGTAGGAGTAATTACGGTTTCTAGATTTGAAGCTTTCGTGACTGCAAGGATTCATATTCTTAGGTTTTTTCGGTAAAGTCACGTAGGTAAAACATTAAAATTAATTAAAGTAAAATAAAATAAAAATCACGACGTTTTGGAGGCAACACAAGCTTCCGTCTTCAGGTGCATTACATAATGCATTATTATGAAGGGGCGTGTCTGGGTAAAGGTCAAGGGCGGAGTCAGTCGAGAAGCTCCGGGAACCAACCCGAAGGTTCTGGAAAGAGGGCGTGGCCAGAGGTGGAGCTTGGCCGCGCCAGGCAGATATAAGGAGCACCGAATCAGAGGTTCGGGGCTGTGAGTGTGGGGTCTGGGTCCTGGTTGCGTCGCTGCCGCCGTCATATCTTCGTCTACGACCATGTGGCTGTTCTTCTGCAAGATCAGCTCCGTCAACCATCCAGCCTAGCGCAGGACGGAGATAGGCTGCGTGTTTGGACAGCCTGTGTGCTCTTGATAAATAAGAAGCCTTCTACTAGACGTGTGTCGGAGCCGCTCATTACATATGTATAGTTATATGCATAGCATAGATGATGGGCTGCGTGGACCCCCAGATAACTGTTGCATTGCATGATTTGTTGCACGTCTTATACCTGATTAATTATGCCATAAAATGCACCGTTGTATTTATTGCATCCAGTACTAAACTTGTGGCGGCGTACGAATTGCTTTTTATTGTTTGAGCGTGGCCTGAAAACCGCATCCACTTAAACATGCACATGCAGTCTTTGTTTCTCAGGTGGGGTTCGGCTGCCCGCTTTTCGGTTGCTTAGCAACTATCGTGATGGTTCTATTCCCAGTAAATAAAAAACGTGCAATTGCTTGTTCACCACCACCACCACCAATGCTGGCAGAAGAGCCTCCGCTTGCAAAAACTCTAGACAGCCCCCTAGACGCTGGCCAGATATCTTGAAAAAAAAGGTGGAAGGAACCACACTTTACCTCACTACACACGACCTGCAGGTTAACTAATTGTGGTGTACCCATTAATACAATACTGGGTGGACTGAGGTGGAAGGAAGGGGGGTGGATTTTAAGAAACTTGCAACATTGTTTCAAATGCCGTGTCAGGAGGTTGAACCTGCGACCTCTGATTTGCAATTCAAATGTGCTAACCATTGCACCACGGTTGCAACCAATGTCAATAAACAGAGGAAAATGATCGAATCGCATTTTATGTTGTAATAAGGAGGCACGGGGAGGTTCACGGTGGAATTCTCAGCACATCATCAAATCTCTTTCTCTCCCGTGCTTTCCCATTCATTATTTTTATCCGTGGGCGAGATGATGGCCAATGATTGGTTATGATGGTGATGGCGGCGGTCATTATTGGTGCCCCCACATCGATACATCCACACGTGGCAGCGCTCCCACGACATCCATCTCGCTGCGAATCGGGGATATTGTACCCTTTCGCGAGGGCTTTCCGGGTATCCTGATTGTTTAGCGAGCATTCCAAGCATTATGGCCGGGAACGTTATTATCAAACAGGTGTTCTGAGTGGTAAATTGAGTGCACCTGAAAGAAAAAACACACATTACGCCCGTACACTCGGCGAAAGGAAGTCTGTACGCGCTGGTGTTCAGGACAAACTGCGGTAATTGCGGCGACGACTGCTGTCATGTTCCCTTTGTGTTGAGCTGAGCAGGGGTGAGAGGGTAGCCCCGTGGTTTCCGCTAAACAAATGTAACGGGGATGTATGCAAAGGTGTTGCTTTGGCGACTCGCATCGCACGGACATTTAAGAGAGTCCCGTGCGTCTCACGGCCAGGTGGCTCGCAGTTGGTAAGAGTTGCGAATTCAAGTCATAATCAACGATTTTGGGTTTAGATGGCGTTATTTATAAATGTGTCGTAACCCTCCACCACCCGACACGGCCAATCAGTAAAAAAGTGTCACGTTGACAAAAGACGAATAGTTCACTGCTTTAGCCCACCAGTGTGTTGAAGCGTGAAACCACAACATTTACAATTTGAGTACGATGCTGGATGCAATTACCAGCGAAACGTCGTACTCAAATTGTAAATGTTGTGGTTTCACGCTTCAACACACCGGTGGGCTAAAGCAGTGAACTATTTGTCTTTTGTCAACGTGACACTTTTTTTACTGATTGGCCGTGTCGGGTGGTGGAGGGTTACGACACATTTATAAATAACGCGATATAAACCCAAAAACGTTGATTATGAATAATATTGGTCGCGAAAGCCTACGTGTTAAATTCAAGTCCTGGCTGGGAGTTGACTCAGTCCATCATCCCCCCTGGGGTTGATAAAATGAGTAACACGTTGTGGGGAAGTCCACAGTGGTTGTCCTATGGAGAGACTCACCCACTGCCCATTGAAATGTGGAACTCACACCACTGGCTTCGGATTGTAAACAGATGAGCACCACCTTAATGATGCCTTGAATAAAGGTGTCAGTTTTGTACCAGTTTAAAAGGGTAAAAACCTACTACTATATTTTGCCACTGGTAAAAGAGATCTCATAGTGTAAATGCTTACCCCGAGCTCTCAATACTCTGATATTGCACTGTGTTTGAGTTGTACGCCTTCTGGTGTCATCTGGTCCAACACCAATGGGGACTAGGCTCTAAAGAAAGCCGTCTCGGGTGTGGACCAATCAACTTCAAGGACAGTGCATATTATTATCATTATCAGAGTTGCTTCTTTTTGTTTGCTTTTTTGACTACTTGTGTTGTGGTCATTGCAAACATGATGCCTTGAATAAAGGTGTCAGTTTTGTACCAGTTTAAAAGGGTAAAAACCTACTACTACCTTAATGATTGTTTGAGCAGGAAATCACGTAAGTCTTTTACAAATATTTTCACTATTATTGGGGGTGTGGTATCGTAATGCGGTAGGCAATGTGGCATTCATAATTTCACATCTCTGTTCATTGTGTACAATGAGGCCGATCGGTACATTCTGTATAATAATAGGGTTTTTCCCCTTTTTCTGGCAACAAAACTGAAACCTTTTAACAAGGATTCATGTCTGCATTAACCACAATACTTGCAGTCAAAATGCAAACAAAACACACACTATGATAATATATGCATAGTCAAGTATTGTGGTTAATGCAGACAAGTATTGTGGTTAATGCAGACATGAAACCTTGTTAAAAGGTTTCAGTTTTGTTGCCAGAAAAAAGGGGAAACCCCCTATTATTCTATTTTGGTACTGGAAAAGGAGGTCTAATGATGATACATGCTGTATGTTTATGCGCACGCTTGTGCTCTCTCATATGAGGGACAACTAATTTCAGCAACGCTCTTAGCATCAACATTGTGGACTACGGCAAAACGGTTACTGCAACGAATCATCAAATTTCGATGGGCACGGAGGGCCTGGCAAAGTGTTATGCCACATAGTGCTATGGTGGCGTTCTGCCAGTTTGGAATGCTCCATAATACAGCTTTTTTTGGGTTAGATCACGAAAATAAATAAATGTGTCGTTAAACCCGCCACCACCCGGCAATCCAAATAATAAGATTTGTCACGTGAACAGAACATACCGATTCGTTACTAGTAGAGCACACCGGTGTGTTGGAGAGCAAAGCCACACCATTTACAATCTGAGCATGACGTTTCGCCAGTAATTACAACTGGAATGATCGGTGCACGTGGATTATCACTTCCAAAGTTCGCACACGAAGAGTGAGTGGCACATTTTACTATCCCTGGCAAGGGTGCCATTTTGTTGGAATGTTCTCGCCTGGCAGATAGCGTTGAAAATGTAAGCGCTTTGAGAGGTGGACATTGCAAGTGAAAGACGAACGCGTAGGTTGGAGCACATGCACAGATCAAATACATCATCATTGAAACTGTTACAGAGAGAAAGTGGACGTGGGCAGGACACGGTCATGGTCAGACGATGGCTGATGGTCAAGAATAGTGACGGAGCGGCAGCTAAGGAGTGGAACGTGTCCGTGAGGACGTCCACCAAGGAGATGGGGCGATGAAATTGACTCCTCGTGCGCAGGTGCTCGCGAGGTGGATTGTCATACAACTGTGAGGGATGGCAACAGCTTGGGGAGGCCTTCATATAGTAGGGCATCTATCATGGGCTGATTACACTGTGTAACAAAATGTTTTTGTTCCTAGGTAGTAAGTGTTCTTTCCTAATTGCTTATGCCTCAAAAGTACAGAAACTTGCTAATATTCCCCACAAACTTTACTTTTGTGACCAGGACAGTGATATTTTTAAACGTACGTATTTTCCAGAACATTCCAGATAGATACAGTGCTAAGTAAACTTTGAGTAACTTCTAGAACATTCTAGAACTTTCCAGTAATATAAATACTAGTATAAATACAGGGCCCTTAAGCCTGCATTTTTCTGAGATGGCATCAAGAGTCTGCAAGCCAGAGGTGTGGACTCGAGTCATGTGACTTGGACTCGAGTCAGACTCGAGTCATGAATTTGATGACTTGCGACTCGACTTGGACTTGCATAACAATGACTTTGTCCCACCTATGAGATGTGGACTCGAGTCATGTGACTTGGACTCGAGTCAGACTCGAGTCATGAATTTGATGACTTGCGACTCGACTTGGACTTGCATAACAATGACTTTGTCCCACCTCTGCTGCAAGCATCCGGCAGACGCATTTTGCTATGTTTGTGGCCAATGTATCAAGACAAGAGCGAAAAAGCAGTCTGTGGAAGCATCTGCTAAGATGTGTGAGGCCTACAAGGCATATTTCGGCATGCCTGTCGGGGATCAAGACAAACCTTGGGCACCTGATTTCACATGCGAGCAATGCAAAAAAACTCCGGAAGGTAAGATGTACAATTGTTGCTCGGAATTTAATGGTATAAAATTTGTAAAAAAAAATTAAAATTGTAAAAGTTTTTTATTTTAAAATGTTTTACAATGTTCAATGTTATTGAAAAAAATATATCATACATGAAAAATGTTGCGAGAATCTCTTACACATTAGTCATGGGTGAAATAAATGTATATTTGTAGGATGGTACAGAGGGGAAAAGAGAGCCATGAAGTTCGCTATCCCAATAATTTGGCAGGAACCCACTGACTACTCAAGCAGCTGCTACTTCTGCATGGTGGACCCTTACAAACGTCGAACTGGCAAGAATGTACCTGTTATCACGTATCCGGAATTTCCTTCATCCATCGCCCCGGTGCCACACTGCCATGAGCTCCCCGTATCCACTCCTCCGGAGAGAGAGTCGTCTTTAGAAGAGAGCAGCAAGTCAGAGAGTGAGGAAGACGTTGTAGATCCAGATGACAATTTTAGTGGAGCTAAGGAGAGAAACCCATATTACCCCAACCAAAAAGACCTCAACGACTTGATCAGAGATCTTGGTCTCACCAAGTCCAATGCCGAGCATTTGACGTCTAAGCTCAAGCAGTGAAACTTGTTGGATGCAAGTGTGCAAGTCGCAGATCAGAGGTAGCGTAACCAACCTTTTTGCAGCTTCTTCACCGGTCAAGATAGGCTCTGCTTCTGCCACAATGTGACCAGTCTGTTCGAGGCAATCGGAATCGCGTGTAACCAGAATGAGTGGCGCCTCTTCATAGACAGCTCATCCAGGAGCCTCAAAGCCGTGCTGCTCCATAATGGTAACAAGAACCCGTCTCTTCCCCTGGCTCACTCGGTGCACCTCAAAGAGGATTACAACAGCATCAAAACCTTGCTGGACACCTTGAAGTATGATGAGTATGGCTGGGAGGTCATCGGAGACTTCAAAATGGTGGCATGCTTGATGGGTCTCCAAGGCGGTTTGACCAAGTTTTCCTGCTATCTTTGCATTTGGGACAGCAGGGAGACCAAGGCGCACTACCACAGGCGGGACTGGCCACAGCGGTCCGAGTTCTCTGTGGGGAGGAACAATGTCAAGTGGGAACCACTGGTGGACCCTCAGAAGGTGCTGATGCCACCACTGCACATCAATTTGGGCCTTATGAAACAATTTGTCAGAGCTGTAAATAAGGAGTCGGCAGCCTTCAAGTACCTTCAAGACTTCTTCCCTAAGCTTTCTGGAGTGCAATGAATTCCCCAAGAAGATCACTTGTAAGGAGAAAGCAGCTTGGAACAGCTTTGTCGCAGTGGTTTGTGGCTTCCTGGGCAATCACAAGGTCGAAAATGATGTGGACCTGGTTGAGACTCTGTTGAAGAACTACGGCACAATGGGATGTAGGATGTCCCTCAAAGTTCATATCCTTGATGCTCATCTTGATAAATTCAAGGAGAACATGGGAGCGTACTCGGAGGAGCAAGGCGAGCGCTTCCACCAGGATATACTGGACTTTGAACGCCACTACCAAGGACAGTATAACCAGAACATGATGGGAGACTACATTTGGGTGCTGATTCGTGAAAGTGATTTACAGTATAATCGTAAATCTCGAAAAACCACTCACTTCTAAATCTTTTATAGTCATTTTTGTATTACCTTAATATAAATACATGTTAATATTGATTCATATGTTGTTTTTTCTGACTTTACGTGAACGAAAAGACACAAATTTGGCCGTTTTCTCATTGAAAATAGGTACATTTCCAAATATTACTGTCCTGGTCATAAAAGCAAAGTTTGTGGGGTATAATAGTCATTTTCTATACTTTTTAGGCATTAGCAATTACGAAATACCACTTACTACGCAGGATCAAAAATTGTGTTACATAGTGTAATTATTAACGGATGGTACTGTGTTGGACACCCTATAAGTACTGTACTTGACTCATAAATGACTACCCCTAACACCCCCCACCCGCTTCACCAACACACACTGACCAGCGTGGTGAAGTATGGTCAAACAATCCCCATGATTGCAATGGTGTGGGGACCTTCATCCAACATTGAATTGACCAAGGTGCTGTAATGATTAATACGATCACTGCAAGAGAAGATAGGAGATGTGATAAAACATTGATTACTGTAACCCAGTAACCTCTTTCCACAATGGAATTTACACATTTCTGAAGCCATGAATGAAATATTTAATGCCGTTGTTATTGACTTTCAATGAATATTGACAACAGCTCAAGACTAATTTGACTTCAGGATGACTCCTCACTTCCACCTATAAATAATAACGCTACGTTATTTTTGTAATATATTTGACGAGGTGAGGCTTGCTCCCCCCATTAGTGTTGTTGAGCGGGGCTTTTTCTGCCGTTCCACCGTTGTCACATGAGAGAGATAATGCACTTGTATTAAATATGGATCAACCGCCAAGCCACGTATGAAAACAATCAAAAACGTAAACCTATTAAGAGACAGCTTCTGACAACTTAATTACTCGAAATTCCCTCATTTTCATCAAATCTCAGAATTTGAGTATTGTAGAGCCTGGTGAGCACTTCGATGGGTGACCACCGTGATCGGCTGTGTGCTCGTGGTGGGCAGTGCAGCAAAATCCATTGTTGTACTGCACTTATATGGTCCATGCCTTCATCTTCCCGCACTGATGTATTTTCTGGTTGTAACGTATGTTGTTTGGCACGATGTTTGACGTTTTGTTCTGAAAGAAACGTATATGTACCACTGCACGTACTTGGAGCTGAATGAGCTCTCACCACGTGGAGCGAAACGTCATTGCGACGTCATCCCAACAACGCGCGGTACAACGTGACACAGCAAAGAGCCATTACAGCACGACGGTCAACACCTACGCAGCAAAATCACCCATGAGCCAAAAACCCAAACGCCACTATTTAAATCGACGCATGATGGCCGGGCCCCTGGGCATCGCCAAACGCGACCGATGACGATTTCCCAGGCTTCGGCCTTGGCTCGGAGCAGAATCCACGGCCACTGCTGACCCCATCCGAACCCCCGTCTCTGGCTCCCCGCAGTGATCACAATGCAATTGAGAACCCAAAGGTGTGGCATTGATCCGGCAACCGTGGTTATAAGATGTGAGGGTCAACGCCGCCGTCAGTTAGTGACCTCGCTGCTGAAGTGGCAAAAATAATTACACAAATGTTCCTTAGGGGCCGTCCATAAATGACGTCACGCACCTTGGGGGGGGGGGACATTTGTGACGATGTGTGACGAGGGGGGGGGTAGTTTGAGAAATGTGACGTCACATCAAAATGCGCAACTTTAAATAAATATAGACAACACGTTCTATTTAATTAAATATACTTTTTAATAAATGTTTTCTCCTACAACATCAGAGTGCAGCGCCACATTAAATACGCACTACAATGACAATAGTTTAAAGCGATTTGAAGCATGTTTTATTTTTTTGGCGGGGGGGAGGGGGCGGAGCTTTGTGACGTCATACTTGAGGGGGGGGTCTGGCTCTTTGTGACGCCGTGTGACGATGGGGGGGGGGGGTAAAAAATCGTCCAAAATTGCGTGATGTCATTTATGGATGGCTCCTTACACAAACCATCTGGCGCACGGCCTTCTGGGAGTGCATCATTTGTGAAGTGAGGGTGGGCAAGTGCATCAATAGAAAACCTAGGAATGCATATAACGCAGTGCAGCTGTCGGTACGAGAGGTGCATTATTAATAGCCTCGAGATTAGGATCCAGAGGCCGCTGTTTCTATTTGATCTTCTGGTGTGCTAGTTTAAACAATGGTGCACGTTATTTGTTTTACATCTCTCCACCTCTGTCCTCCCAGCAGTATATACATAGGTACACCACATCTTCTTGGTTCTTTCGGTAAAGTCACGTAGAATGGAAACAATAAAATAATAAAAATAAAACATAATAAAATAATTCTCACGACGTTTCGGCCACAACGCAAGTAGCCGTCCTCAGGTGGAGAACATACCTGTTCTCCACCTGAGGACGGCTACTTGCATTGTGGCCGTGACTTTACCGAAAGAACCAAGAAGATGAATCCCTGCAGTCACGAAAGCTTTAAATCGAAAGGTACACCACAGTCGATCACAAGATCCAAGTGTGGTGGGATAAAGTCTGGTTATACCCACCTTTTCAAAGACATCCGGCCAGTATGGAAGAGTAGGCAAAACACACTCTGTAGTAGCATAAATACGCAAGCAATGGCAGGGGCTGCATATTTTTTACCTTGAACACTCGATAATCTTCATTGCAAGCAGGAAAGCGTGTGTAGCCCAGGGAAGTGCCCCATCATTCTACGATGGCAATGTCGATGGGGCAGGGTTGCACGTTGATCACTGCTCCTGCGTGCACCGTGGGTGGTGTTCACGCGGTCATTTGTTTTGTGTCCGAGCAACGAGCAGTGGCCATCGGAGTTCAAATGTTCCCTCTCTCCTCAAGCGCAGCGGCTTAGCTTCTTTGCCTTCTTGTTCCCGAGGGCGATGTGGCTGGCGGGGGCATCCGGAGTGAGGGTGAGAGAGAGGGCAAAACAGTGCGAGGCCGCTAATTGAATAATGAGCCAATGTCCGAGTTTCTCCAAAAATACAAGTCAACGAATTGGAACATCTCATTATCACACTGTCGTGTCACCGCTGTTTAATTGTTCATCGAATGTTGGGTCAAATGTTACCGTCATTATTATTGATATTTTTAAAAGTTCTCGCCACTTGCCCATTGTGTCGACATGAGATTGTAAATATAGCATAGTTTGCTTGACTGTGGGGATAGAGACATTTGATTTATTTCTGAAATAAGATTTGGTACAAAAACATCAAACAATTGGGTTATTTCTCCGACTGTATTCTTGGTTCTTTCGGTAAAGTCACGTAGAAGGGAAATAATAAAATAATATAAATATAAAACAATAAAAATTCTCACGACGTTTCGACTGCAACACAAGCAATCGTCATCAGGTGATCAGGTGATGATGATTGCTTGTGCTGCAGTCGAAACGTCGTGAGAATTTGTATTGTTTTATATTTATATACATTTATTATTTCCCTTCTACGTGACTTTACCGAAAGAACCAAGAAGACTCAACACTGCCTATAGACTCAACACTGTTACCCATAGACTCACCGCTGCCCATAGACTCAACACTGTCCCTGTGCATTACGCAGTCCCCTCCTTAACCTCCTTCCGTTCCTCTCTTAAAGCCTCGCCTCTTCTCTATTTCCAATTCTCTTCCTCTTCCATCCCCTTGCTCCTCCACGCCTTCTCGTCCCTCCCCTCCCCATTCGTGATCCCCAAGTAGCCCTCTATCGCCGTCACTCATTCCTCATCCCTTTAAGCACGCCCCTGCCATCTCAATCATTCAATTCTGTCACCGTTTAGTAAGCTATGTCAAGCGCCTTGAGTGAAGGTTCTCTCTATAAATATACAATTAAATTCGCTTAACCAGTCTGGTAGACCGATTCCTTGCCCATAATGTCAATATGAGACTCTAAACACATATACCACATTTTTTTGCATGCATGGATGGAGAGAGTCTACGATTTAGTGTGGAGCTCACTGCACGCGGTTTGCTCATCTATGTGTGTGTGTTCATGTAATTATCGGTTTAAAAAAACCAAATGAAACATTGATGTGTGCACGGAGCATTTGTGTACAAAATTTAAAAAAATGTATACGTCTTTCACTGCCCCATTTATTACTCTTAAAATGTAGGAAAAATTATGTGGTTAATTGGGTGTAAAAAAATAGCTGGCCACAGAAAATCATTATTTGTACGAATAATTCATCGCATGGTCTAATATTAAACAATTATTAAACAGCGTGAAAGCTCTGCTTTGTCTTAAATATATATTTTAATGGCATCGTGTCCTAGTTAACTAATTTATAATAAACTTTTGTTTTCGACAGAAGTTGTTTGCAGTTGGTGCCGGAACGAATGTCAATGATAAAATGTGAACATGGTCAGATATTTCCAATTACAGTTTCTGTTAATGTTTTTGTATACGTACAGTACTTTGTATTAAAAAAAATTCCAATCACTCCATGGCCACGTCAATGTTAATTGAAAGCAAGTGTTTTGAATAACAATAAACAAAGACACTGTGGTAAAGCAAAAAAAACACGGCCACATTGACACAAGAACAAAGAAAGGATTTTTGGGGTCGGTTATGAAAAAAAAAATACTCTCACGTCAAATATATTGTGCATGTCTGGGCTGATGTGCTTGTCTAATGCTCCAGGCATTCATTTAAATGATTCTAATTTCCAAGCGCCGTCACAATGTCACATCAAGTTACCCCTTAGCTGGCAATGAATCCCAGTGTCCAAATAATAATGGTCTTGTAAACAAACTGAAAATATACCACCATTCTGGGACAACATTAATTTGTTCTAATTTGGACGAGTTTATATTCTTGATATTATTCCACTTGGATCTATCAAAGTGATTCAATACACTTGAAATTTTATTAATGTTGGAGCTATATACGTTTAGCTTTCGATGTTATATAAATGAGATTTTTCTTTCTAGATTTGAAGCTTTCGTGACTGCAATGATTCATATTCTCAGATTTTTTCGGTAAAGTCACGTAGGTAAAAACATTAAAATTAATGAAAGTAAAATAAAACAAAACAAAATAAAATTCACGACGTTTCGGAGGCAACACAAGTCTCCGTCATCAGGTGGGACCGTCACAGCCGAATTAGCTGCAGCTAATTCGGCTGTGACGGTCCCACCTGATGACGGAGACTTGTGTTGCCTCCGAAACGTCGTGAATTTTATTTTGTTTTGTTTTATTTTACTTTCATTAATTTTAATGTTTTTACCTACGTGACTTTACCGAAAAAATCTGAGAATATGAGATTTTTCTGTTAAACAGTTCATCATCATGAGCCATGATTTTTCCACTGCTGGATGAAGGACGACACAAGCCGCCGCCGTCATCTGTCACGAGCTGCTTACCAATAATCCACCAAGCACATGCACACGAACTGGTTTCTCCACTCCATCTCCTCGGTAAATGTACTCTCTCAGATGCATCATATTCCATAGCTGCCACTTAGGCAATATTCTTAAACACCGGCCATTGTCACCTCCAAGCGAAGCATCCTGCCCAAGCTAAATTTGTTTCTAAACAACTTAAATGGTGTCATTAAAGCATTCATAATCAGGACATAATTTTTTTTTTTATCATTGACAAATATGCCGTAGTTATCCGCGAGAAGGCAGCGCGTTGTGATGTTTTTTTTTATTCTACTCAATGTTTCAAATTAGAATTTTGAAAGTAGTCGTAGATTTCAGTGATTGGACTATTCCTGAGAAACTAAATAGTTCCTTCAGCTTTAATTAAGTTACAGGTGGCATTATCAATTACTGAGCCAGTGTCATTTGATAGCATTAAAATTACTTGGCTTAACCATGTTTAATATGCATTTATTTATTGGGAAATTAATGCAGTCATCCAAGCTCTCAAGACCTAAATAAAACTTATTTGAAATCATCAATAATAACAATGAAACCCAGCTACACTGAGATTGCATGAAGAAAGTAACAACATAATTGTTAGACTGGGAGTCAGACAAGGAGATGCGGTTTTGCCAAAGTTATTCACAGCAACATTAGGAGCTGTTTTCTGAAAATTGGATTGGAATGATCAAGATAGAACCATAAACAGAAAAGTGTATGCCCCAAGAGATTTTCATATCGTCATTATAACAACCAAATAGAAATTAATAGGAGGAAATTATTGAATAACTTAGTGAAAGAAAGACTGCAGAGATGGGTTAAAGATAAATTTGAGCAAAAACAAAAGTCATGAACAAGAAGTTTGCTTTGCAATTGAATAAACCAGTTGAGGGGACACAACGAGATATCATGGCAAAGTTTACCGAGGGGAACTATTGATGATGAACCGATGTCACAATTTTCGAATAAACCGGTGAACGAGGGCAGGTTGCAGAGCTGTTAGGAAGACTGAACAAAAGCTGAAAAGTGTGTAAGGAAGCATCGGCAGGTGCATTCTTGGAATTACACCGTGGATCAGAGAACATACGCTGGTTAGAGAAGGTGTCTTGAGAAAAGCGAGTGAGATAATTGTTTTTTTACCCTTCTATCTGGCAACAAAACTGACATCTTTTTTTACAAGGAGTCATGTTTGCATAGACTACAATACCTGCAGTCATAATGCAAACAAAAAACATAACTCTGATAATGTGCACTGTCCTTGAAGTTGATTGGTCCTCACCCGAGACAGCTTTCCTTAGAGCCTAGTCTCACATGGGTTGGACCAGATGACTGCAGGTATTGTGGTCTATGCAAACATGACTCCTTGTAAAAAAAGGTGTCAGTTTTGTTGCCAGATAGAAGGGTAAAAAAAACAATTATCATATTTTTTACTGGCAAATGAGGTTCCAATGGTGTAAAAGCGAGTGAGTTTTACACTTAATGGGCGGTGGTTGAGACAAACATTGGAGGAGCACCCAAATTATAGAACACATCTGGGATGACGTCCGCTGCAAAGATGCAGCGATAATTTCGACTGGGCGTACCGTGAGGGATGGGAATGGCTTAGAGGCCTTTATTAAACAGCGGATTGATCATGGCATTTAAAAATGATCATTATCACCAATCACATGAGCAGAAATTGTATTTCCTTGCACCTGCGGTAGTTTTACAGTTGCTATATTTGAGTAAAAAAATGTATCGCTACCAAGCATCAATAATGACACTTTTAGTTTGTTTCCCTTGCGGTCCGCTGCAGTTTCCCCGATTTGATTATAAATGCGGTTATTTATGTGCGCACAAACTCTAGCTTGGATTGGGATCATCCTGTTTTATTTCTGATTGCTGCAGTTTGAACCAATCAGTCATGCAGAGATTGAAAAGGAACCAAAGCTTGCTGCTGCTAAGTAGAGGACGTAGCCAAAAATCGTTGACCTATATGTTACTATATTGTATATAAAAGCTTTACTGTCTGGATTAAAATCACTCTAAATGCGCCCACTCACTACGTATCATACAAGCTGAGCAGTGTTGAGCCTGGTTATTCCACATGTGACCACTAGGGCTAGCCAAGCCTTGTAGGCGTGGGGTAGGCCTCGGCAAGGTAAGGTAAAAGTTAAAAACAACGAGCCTACCTTTACCCTACCTTTTACCTTACCCCATACAAATTACCCGATTACAGGGTAATTACTAGGGAACTACTACACATGAACAAGGTTTATAACGGTAAATCCCAGGTAGAGCGCTTTATTCATATAGAATACTCTCGATGATTCCAATTTTACACGCTTTCTTTTAAATCACTCTGTTGTTGTTGTCGTTGTTGTCGTTATTGTCATTGTGGTATCCTCAAATCTTGAAACTCAATTTCTACCCACTTCCTAATGTGGTATCGACTGCAAACTTGGTATACTTAGGTCATACTGATGACAATACTATATTCTATCATTAAACATTTATATGTTTTTAAACATTATTTTCTATATGTTATGTTTTGGCTTGGGTCTAATTGTCCACGGTCAACTCACGTTGGCTGTAAATCACCACGGTCCCTTACGTTATGGCAAGCTTCAGGGCCACTTCCTGGAGTCGTGGATTTCTTTAATTACTAGTACATTTAATAAAAGCGTGTTTTTAATAAAGTAGTTTTAATATTACTTATTAAATGGAGGCCACGGACTGCGCCAAGGAGCTTCTAGCGGTAAACAAGGCACCGTATTTGCCGGGTAATACTTCGCGCTACCTTTACCCTACCGGGTAATTCTTCCGAGCTACCTTTACCCTACCCTTTACCTTACCCCTTGGCATATCGACACCTTTACCCTTTACCTTTAAATTACCTTACCTTGCCGAGGCCTAGCGTGGGGTACCAGGTGGCTGATAGGTGGGAGGTCCGCGTGTCACCTCCTCGTGCCCGTGCTGGGTTTTCTCTGGGTTCTCCGGTTTCCACCCACATGGCAGCCAAACACTCCTTGATTGAATTTGACAAACATCCCAATGTAGCAGCACTCTCCTGAACAAGTCTTGAGACTCAGTGAGGCTTTACTGGTGGGAAAATGTCAAAACTGGGTGGTTTTTAACTTTTGCCGACAAAACTGGATCCCAAATGTCAAAACTGGGTGGTCTTGGAAAACGACAGGCAAAACAGGGTGGTGCTTTTTGATATGACAAAACTGGGTGATGTTCAATGTGGACAAATGTCAAAACTGGGTGAAGAAGGTGTACGATTTAATGTATCATTTTGTACACGTTTAGGTCCTTGCGTTATTCATCCATATGTCGCCACAGATTTAGAGCGTTCCAAATGATGTTTCTCGTGGCTCATGTTCCATACCTTGCACCACAAACTTCCCGTTTGCATACTGGCACAGTGTGCCAGCTCGCTACTACAGTAACACTTACTTGCCATATGTATACTGACACAGTGTGCCAGCTTGCAACTACAGTAACACTTTCAGCTCGCAAACATACACGAACTTGCCATTTGTATACTGGTACAGTGTGCCAGCTTGCATGCTACACCTACTACAGTAGAACAACGGTAGATAGTGTTTGCGTCGAGAAGTATGGTGCTGCACACTTAGAACAAAACATGTTTGTTACATATATATAACTACTTCGACGGGCAAGAGCGCTTGTTGTGGCCCTTGGCGCGACAGAAGGAGCACCGCGTGAGGCCCAATGGGCCACCTTCGCCACGGTTGCGAATCCGACGCTTCTTCGGGCGGCCAGCCTTCTTCTGGCGAGGAGGTGGCATCATGGTGTTGTCGCGTTGCAGCTCCTCGGCAATGGGCAGCTCGATACCGGCAACCGAGGTCCATGTCGTGTTGATGGCAGAGACTTGGTAACACACCGCACATGCGTCGTAGAGCTCGGGCATCCGCCCAAACGCCATGAGGGCACGAATGTAGTGCCGACACGGCAAGCCCATCTGCTTCATGTACCCGCACGTGCACGACCGAGAGCTGAGATCGACTCGGCGCTTGGCAGAGGCGTAGGCGTCTGGATCCTTGACGTATGCACGCGTCGAGGTACTCTCGTAGACCTTGTACCTCGGGGCCAACGCCTGCTGAGCGTCGATGAGTCCTTGAGCGTACGGCGTAATGACACGCCCTTGAGCGGCCCACTTCTCGGCGTCGCTGCGGTGGGCAAAGGCCGTCGTCATCATGTCTTCCATGTGGTGCATGAGGAAGTGGAAGGGGTCCATCTCGCGAGCCGGCAGGGCCTCGCTGTTCGTGGACTCCACAAAGTTCGTCGTGCGCCAGCCGTACAATGGCGTCGTGTGCAGGTGCCGGTAGAGCGCCCACGTGTGGGGGTCGATCTTGTTGTAGTACGTGGCCGCCGCAGGCAGAGCTACGCCCAAGCAGCCCAAGGAGCTGCGGAACGCGGCCTCGGAGGCGCACCCTTGGGCATCGTAGATGATGCCTTGGAGGTCGGGCGTGAACGCGGAGCCGATGTTGTCCACGCCGTTGCAGATCAAATGCCGCGTGCAGTGGATGAGCATGAGGTCCTTCCAGTCGGAGGCTAGGATGCCCGTGCCACGATCGCAGAAGACCGGCGTGCCGTCAAGCTCGATGTCGTTGGTCGTGCAGCAGTTGAGAAACCAGTCATAGGCCGTTGCCGTCTCGGACGGCACCAGCGCCACGGCGAGAAGGACGTTGCGGTTGTTGCCGTCGCGCCCAACGAGGACGAGCATGGTTCCATTGTAGGCGCGCGCCTTCATGTGCGACCCGTCGATGCCGACGACGCGTTGAAGACTTGGCTGCAACGAGCGTGCGATCGGGTTGCAGATGAACGCACCCCAGAAGATGCCCGCGTCTTCTCGCACACTGCAGGTCGTCGCGTTGAGCTTGCCGAACGTCTCCACCAGCGAGTTGATGAACTCGAAGCCTGCATGGGCCGCACTCTCGTTCGCCGCGATGCACGTGTCCTTGGCGCGGTACATCATCCGGGTCGGGACAATGACGCGAGCAACGTCGGCGACCTGGGCAATGACAGTCGGTGCGGAGGTACGGGGGTTGGCGCGAAAGGCCGAACGGGCTGTCGTGTTCGCCTCCACTTGGCGCTGCGTGATCTTGGTAGTGCCCGTGCACAGCGCCGAGACGCGGAAGCCGCGTCGTTCCCCCGTGAGCTTCGTCAGCTTCACCTTGAAGGAACAAGGTGTTGAACTAGAGCAGACGATGGCAACGTGCTGTCCGCCGCTTCGCTTGAGGTCAAGGACTGCGCGCTTGCCTTGTTGCAAAGCAAAGTCTTGGATGCCGTGGATGGCCTCGCGGCGCGTGGTAAAAGTCTTCTTGGGGTGGAGGGTTGCCATTCGAATGTGAGCAAGGTGGCAGTGCGCCCGCCTGGTCGCAAGCCCGCCCCGAGCTCACTTCCGAGTCCGAGCCGTAGCTTGAAATGTTGGTCGTTGGGGTGCTGGCACACTGTGCCAGCGTACAAATATCAAGTGTGTGTAGTTATATGGTGCTGGCACACTGTGCCAGCATACTAATACCACGTGTTTAGATGAATGGGGTGCTGGCACAGTGTGCCAGTATACAAATACCAAGTGTTTGGATGAATGGGGTGCTGGCACACTGTGCTAGTATACAATTATCAAGTGTATTTGACAAATGTCAAAACTGGGTGCACCCTGAGTGTCCAAAACTCAAGTTTTTGGCCACCCAGGGTGCACCCAGTTTTGACATTTGGGATCCAGTTTTGTCGGCAAAAGTTAAAAACCACCCAGTTTTGACATTTTCCCCTTTACTGGTTATAGTAATAGAATTCTAACTCCCTGAACACATAATTGTTATTATACATTACAATTAAAACCGATAAAATAAAGACTGTAGCATAGCCACGAATATATTATGACTTAAAACAAAAAAACCCTGACATTTATAAATGTTTACGATAAAAAAAATGCGAAGACCGTTGTTAATACAAAGTATTATTATATTTTCACCATGCCTGTGTGCAAATTGAAGAAGATATAGGGGTTAAGTATTTTTTACAAGAATAATTTTTTACTCCATTCTCCCAAATCCTTTGCGACACAGTGTGCTGCAATCTTGTGTATAGAAAAAAAGAAAATAACGACGCAGAATGCACTTCACTGCCTTTGGGATGGGAGAGCCTCTGTGTTTCAAAGTGCCTCCTTGAAAAGGACAATTGAAGCGAGGGTGTGTGCAGTGCGCGCACACGCACGCACTCGCCACTCGGTGCGCCTCGAGATACACACCACTTCACATTAAGCTGCAGTCGTGCCAACACCCACTGGACCGTGGCTTTTTTTTCAATTCTCCCACACCTCTGCTTTATAGCAGCAGTTATGTTTTATTTTGCCCGGCAGTCCAAACACAATAATCACAATAAAGTGCATGTATTTGACCAACGCCATATTTCAGAGACAATGTCGTGAGGCCGAGGCCTGTGGCTATACTGGAGAGACGCTGGTAGTTTTTGATCGAAGTTCCTAAGGTTACACGATACAACATTTTAAAATGTTTTTTTTTTACTTTTTCCTGGGATTGGTCGAAAGTTATCTGGCAGAGCGTTCCAGACTGTCTGAGAGGCTACTCGAAATGCTATGCTGACCAAACAGGATACGATGCTGCCACCCACCCTGCACTCCACATTGTCCGCATAGACCCCTCCACAAAGTATTGTTATACTGAGCACCAGGGCAAGATTTCTGCCGGAACTGTCCAGGGCTAAGCTTTGGAAAATATTTTGCTGCTTTGTCCCCGTTACTGGAGGTGTGGGAGGGGGGTGACATCAGATAATTTTCAATGGGAAACAAATACATCCACGTTGAGCAACTATTAATAAGAACATACGGCGCACACGGTGTGTGGTGTGACTTTCACACCATGCCTGGCTGCCTTTGTCTCACCAGTGCTCACGTTGACACACTGCACCAGGTACTCGTTCCTGAAGTCTGCGTCAACCTAGCATCGACCGAGGATATTGTCCGTCCCATTGCCCAGACACTACACGCCGTGAATGTTGGCTGTCGATTGCTGGGATCGCACTGCACCAATAGTTCTGGTAGCCTCAGCGATGCACAGATTCTCACTACAATGCATATATGTACAGTGGCTGGAATAGCTGAATTGCGAATGCATGTCCCAGGTTAAAATCCAGTATGAATTACACTAGGTAACACAATTTTTGTTCCTAGGTAGTAAGTGTTATTTTCTAATTGCTTATGCCTAAAAAGGTATGGAAAATGGCTACTATTACCCACAAACTTTGCTTCTGTGACAAGGACAGTGATATTTTGAAATTTACCTACTTTCAATGAGAAAACGGGCGAATTTGTGTCTTTTCGTTCGCATAAAGTCAGAAAAAAACTACATATCATTCAAAATTAACATGTATTTATACTAAAGTAGTACAAAAATTACTGCAAAAGATTCGAAGCGAGTAGTTTTTCGAGATTTACGATTATACTGTAAATCACTTTGACGAATCAGCCCCCAAATGTAGTTTCCCATCATGTTCTCGTTATACTGTCCTTGGTAGCGGCGTTCAAAGTCCAGTATATCCTGGTGGAAGCGCTCGCCTTGCTCCTCCGAGTACGCTCCCGTGTATATGGACTTTGAGGGACATCCTACAGCCCATTGTGACGTAGTTCTTCACCAGAGTCTCAACCAGCTCCACATAATTTTCGACCTTGTGATTGCCCAGGAAGCCACGAACCACTGCGACAAAGCTGTTTCAAGCCGCTTTCTCCTTACTAGTGAGCTTCTTGGGGAATTCACTGCACTCCAGGATCTTCTTTATCTGTGGTCCAACGAAGACCCCTGCCTCAGACAGCTTAGGGAAGAAGTCTTGAAGGTACTTGAAGGCTGCCGACTCCTTATCTACAGCTCTGACAAATTGTTTCACAAGGCTCAACTTGATCCCCGACAGGCATGCCTAAATATGCCTTGCAGGCCTCACACATCTTAGCAGATGCTTCCACAGAGTACGTTTTCGCTCTTGTCTTGATAAATTGGCCGCAGACATTGCAAAATGCGTCTGCTGGATGCTTGCAGCCTCTTGATGCCATCTCAGAAAAATGCAGATATGTATCCACTTAGGCAGCTGGAACTAAATTGAACTGGTGGGATCTTGACTTAAAGCTTTCGTGACTGCAGGAATTCATATTCTTTGGGTCTTTCGGTAAAGTCACGTAGATATGTTCAAAGAAAATAACAAAAAACTACGACGTTTTGATCGCAACACAAGCGTTGTTCCTGATGACAAATGCTTGTGTTGCGATCGAAACGTCGTAGTTTTTTGTAATTCTTTTGTTAGTTTTTTTAAACCTATCTACGTGACTTTACTGAAAGACCCAAAGAATATGAACGGATGGGCTTAAGGCCACTGTAGTTATACTAGTATTTATATTACTGGAAAGTTCTAGAATGTTTTAGAAGTTACTCCAAGTTTACTCAGCACTGAATCTATCTGGAATGTTCTGGAAAATACGTACATTTAAAAGTATCAATGTTCTGGTAACAAAAGCAAATTTTGTGGGGAGTAATAGCAATTTTCTGTACTTTTCAGGCATACGCAATTAGGAAATAACACTTACTACCCAGGAACTATTTTATTTTTTATTTGTTACACAGTGTTATTCAGCTCGACGTGGTCAACCCAAGCGAGATTAGTTGCCGGCATTCAGATGGATCGAGCCCGGTCGCTCGGATGAAATATGTGGAATGTATCCTTGCACATTCAAATCATCCATGCGGTCGGCTGAAATTGAGGCAATAGTTCAACGGCAATATCCTAGATTTTCTTGCCCGTTATTGGCAGTTTTCATCTCATTTCACGCTCATTGGGTAGGATTCTCCAATGTTGTTTTTTCAACAGTAAGGCCAGAAACCACGGTATCACTTACTCATGATTGATAACTGCATGGACTGTTTCTGCCGAGTATTTTATGTCGTGTTTGTCTATCCGTGGGAGGTGGCATTGTATTTGAAGCACTACACTTTGGACGTGCCGGAGCTGCAACTTTGTGTAACTCGTTAGTGAGCTCCAAGATGACGTTGCTCATAATTAGGCCGAGGATTTGGAGTTGACTTCACGGAGAGCATTCGACGGTTGGCAGTTGTTGAGTCGTACAATGCACTGTTGGAGTTGAATCAATAATAATTGGCGCTTTGAACGCTTGTAAAACGCTTGTACGCCTGGCTAGGTCGGGTGGTGGAGGGTCTTGCAAGAAAGAAAAACTTGGCCAGGTCGGCCTAACCCAAAAATCAATTACGAATCGTAATATTGGCTGTGAATACCTTCGCGTTTTTGGCATGATATTGGTTGAATGTCGTTGTTTAAAATACTCAACAAAGTCGGGCAGCTGTCACACTTTCAGCTACGTGACGAGGGTTTAAGAGTCGCAACGATTGTCGGGGGTTAAGTAGAGTTGTGAAGGCGTTTGACAGCACCTCCTAAGGCCTCAGGCGTTCACACTGAATGCTCCCCAAGTATCACCTCCAGTGCTCCAGTGAAACGAACATGACCCAAGTTTTAAGACAGGACAAGAAAGCGTCAGCAAATCCAACAATTTGAGCCTTAATTTTTTGCTTAATAATTAACTCCCCCCCCCCTGCCCCGGTCCACACTCTCTTTTTCCGGTTCCATTCCAACATCCCAAGCTCTGTCGTGCTCTCTTGTATCTCCCCAGTCTCCGAGTTAATTCCAAGCTACTTTTGTGCGTACAAGGGATGCCGCCGTGGTGTTAAGGGCTTGCAATCCAAGGTCGCCACTTAGGTTCAATCTCCAGGCGCTGTAGATGAAACAATGGATTACACGTTTCTTTAAACCCACCACACAACTGCCCACCAAGCATTATAAATGTATTACAACACATTTCGATTTAAAGCTTTCGTGACTGCAGGGATTCATCTTCTTGGTTCTTTCGGTAAAGTCACGTAGAAGGAAAATAATAAAGTAATAAAATTATTTTATGATGTTTTATTTTTATTATTTTATTATTTTCCTTCTACGTGACTTTACCGAAAGAACCAAGAAGATATTACAACACAGTTAGTCAATTGGTAAATTGTGTGTGGTGGGGCAAGGTTTGGGAACTTCCACATCTTCAAATATTTATTGCCAGCCTAGAAGAGCAGGCAAACATTACGGACTCTGTAAATCTCTCTTTTAGAGGGTCTTCTGCCAGCAGGGTTGTTAGTAAGCAATTGCAGGGCTACACCTTTACTTCTTTCCCCTTTTGGCTTCACCCCATTCACCAGACCCTTGCCCTCACCATGAGCCGCCCAAAAGTGTCCCAAGTGTATCCACTCAAAATTTGATGAGATGGGCATGGGAAGCGTCGATCATTGAATGCGCTTTTATTGTAGACACCTGGAGCAGGCGTTTTGGGGAATGCAGGCTGGGTCATTTGTTTGTAAAGAAATAGGCTGGGACTCAAATTGAGCCCTATGCCATTGGCATAAAACTAGAGGTGCCTCGGCATCAAATAACACGTTCTGCAATGATGACCAATTTCACCTTGGGGTTTCCATAATCTGAAAAAAAGAAATTAGATGTATGCCTGCAATTTCCATTATACGGAACTGTTTAGGAGCCTAAACATTTGGAATTCAGGGGACATATTATTATTATTATGATAATTAAGTAATTACATCGTAAAACGAGCAAGTACTCTCTAAAAAATGCTAGCATAATATAGCTGCAGAATGGGATGCTCCTTGTAGTAATACAGAAAATATATACCTCTGTTTGGTCCTCCATAAAAAAATATGCTTAAGTTATATGAGCCTATGGGTTTTGCAGATCAATATTATCCAGCAGCATTTGTTTGAACAACTAAATGCTGGACCAGTTTCGACCTTCAAGGACTCATCAGCAGAGTCAAGCTTGTTAAACAGATCCTGCTGGTTTGCCGGATGTTATTGGCAAGAGCACTCCAAATCAAAATAATGGAACCCCGTTAAATGCAAATCAAGGTGGAACAGGTTCCAGCTGTTTAAACGTACGGAGTTCTCCCCCATTTATTCCCAAATTTGCCAACAACATCCGGATTGCCATTTGCCACGTATTATTGGTGAGCACATTCTATCTACAAGACATTACAGGGTCATCATTCATGACCCTGTAATGCAATTGATTGTGCGTCATAAATAACACATGCATGGGCATCCAAAATAAACTTTAAATACCATTATATTCCAAAACACAGCTGATGTATAAGCAGAGCTGATTAAGAAAACACATTTTCTTCTTTTCGTTGTGACGCCTTAACCCCCGCTCGGATTTAGAAGAATAAAGAGACCAGGGCATTCTACCTCCGGTATCTTCCCACTGACATGCATACCCAGTGCAATGTGCCTCACGATGAGAAGAAGCGCGTAACTTCCCGAACAAAGTTTGCATAACAATTCCGCGACAAAATATGGACATATGCGAGTTGTGTGTGTTGGGGTGAAGTAGTGGCGCGTTGCACTGCACGAACCCATTGACCGTAATTTTATTCGAGATTTGAAGCTTTCATGGCTGCAGGGATTCATACTCTTTGGTTTTTTTCGGTAAAGTCACGTAGGTAAAAGATAAAACAAAATAAATGGAAACAACTAAATTAAATCACGACGTTTCGGAAGGAACACAAGCATCCGTCATCAGGCATGCCCGCCCCAGCAAAACCACTGCAGCGTATGAAGAGAGCTCTTCAGAGACAATGTGTTTATACTGGTAGGAACCTCCTGGTTACACCAGCCCACAGGGGTTTATTGTGTCCGTCCGTCCGTCGTGCATCCAAAAATGGGAGGCGTGGGGCTGGGTGGAGAGGGAAGGGTGGGGAGGGGCTGGGTGGGGAGGGTGGGGAGGGGCTGGGTGGGGAGGGGAGGGTGGGGCTGGGTGGGGGGTGGGAGGGGTGGGGCTGGGTGGGGAGGGGTGGGGCTGGGTGGGGAGGGGCTGGTCACCCCGTGGTGCCCTTATAAAACTCAACGTTTAACCTGCTCACGCCGGCTTGTGCCCGCCCTCACAGTCGGGCATATTTGCGGAATACACCACGCCGCCATTGACCCTCGCCATTGACCAAGCAACCCAACGTACCTACCAGCTCCCTCCGCAGGAATGTGTTATAGGGTGTTAGGGGGGGGGAGGAGTCAAGGGGTCGGGGGAGGGGGGAGCATGCGGCAGGCCGTGTGGCGTCCCACGTGGTTGGACAGGGGATTAGCATGCGGTAAGCCGAGAGATAACCATCTTTTTCCTTTTGTGATGCCAGGGGAGGGGGAGGTTTGAGACTGACTACAGTGCCGGTACGACGAGTAATGGTGGTGTATCAGGCTGGGAGTAAAAAACTGGAAATACGGATATGGCTGTAAAATTATAAGGCAGCTAAAGTTTGATTTGGTTGATGACATCCTTCCAATGATTGCTTAATTTAAAACCATCCTCTCGGTTGAAGTTGTGTCTATGTTTGTATATCTGGATGGCTTCATGGACAAATCTTTGTTGGTATCCAGACGGCTTGCAA
Source organism: Lampetra planeri (assembly GCF_965212315.1). Lineage (NCBI taxonomy): Eukaryota > Metazoa > Chordata > Hyperoartia > Petromyzontiformes > Petromyzontidae > Lampetra > Lampetra planeri. The sequence goes on from NC_136107.1 coordinate 33,668,606, forward strand.
AGCACTTTGGTATCGGAGAAAACAATATCATGAGAACCCGCTGTGTTGAAACAATGATCAGCGACGGCAGAAGAATTCGTCCTACCGTGCTTTAAATCTGACTTGTGCTCGCGAATGCGATCAGAAACATGTCGTTTCGTTTCCCCGATATAGCAATCATCACAGGTGCAACTCAGTTTGTAGACACCAGGGTACTCTAAGTCAGGAATGACATCCTTTACGGATGGGATCAGATCACGGATTTTGTGTACTGTACTGAATCGGACCTGGATCTTGTGTTTGCCTAGAATTTTGGAAATCTTTTTGGTAACGCCTGCTATGTATGGCAACGTAATGATTTTGATCGGAGTCTCAGGGGGCTGTTTCTCCGCAGTGGGAGAAACAGCTTGGTGGATAGCACGGTCCGAGTATCCGTTCAATTCGATTCCCAGCCACAGTTTACATCAGTGGGCGAGTCATATATCTGAACTGGTTAATATCAGTCCCCCCACTCACGAAGCCACTCTGACCAGTGTGGTGAAGTATGACCAAACAACCGATCATCACCGACATAATATGGGGAGGGCTTCATCCTTTAGTGCATTAACAACAGTGTTATAAATTATTATTATTCCGGCAAAAACTATAGGAGGGGATGTTACAAAATATTGATTGTTGTCATGGAGAAACCCATCTAAAACAATTTAATTTACACATATTTTCAAAGCCATTTAAAAAAAATATCCCATTACGAGTATTAATGACATCGAAGCTTAAGTTGATTTCGAGATAAGTCCTTGCTTCCATAATGTTGCATTATACATGATAAACACGTGCTTCTCATAACTTCATAAACAGACAAAGGCGCACTCAGGATAGGGGTTGAGGGGGGTAGCGTTCAAGGGACAGTTGACCTCTTCAATATTTAGCCAGCCGTTGTATGTCAGAGAGCAATGTTTAGATTGTTCAATAAACTAAAAACTTATACAAAAAAATTGTATTTTACCAGGTGAGGCCCACTGATAAATAAAGCTATTTTTCAGAAGCAACCTGGCCTCAAATAATTGCTCAACGAAGTGGTCTATGTGGAAATTTATAGCAGCCAAGTCCTCAAAATGCAATTTGATTCTAAGTGTGGAGGGAAAAGCTGGAGGACCCGGAGAAAAATCTACGCCACCATGGGGAGAGAGATACGCAAACTCCAAATATACAGGCGTCAGGATTGGGATAGAACCCATGACCTTCTGCAAACCAGGTGAGGTAGTTAATATTTCGCCACTGTGTCACCCTACTACAATGTGTTGTAAATATTTAAATGATACGTCTTGATGTCGCTTTCACTATAGATACATTTATTATAACATTACCAGCATGGTGAAGTATGTTCAAATACTATATCACCCCATGATCGATACACCATGGGGAGGCCTTTATCCAAATGGCTGTAAGTTGTTATTTTAAAATGTACACGTGTGTGTTGTAATATGTATGACCTTTACTGCAAAGGCTCAAGTGCACGACTGCCCGTATGAAATGTGATTTTGGATGTGAATTACGTTCAGGGGTTTATGTTGGGGTTAATGGATAGGGTTAGGATTATGAGTGTTAATGTTACCCAACCCCTGCACCCATTCTCTCATATTGATCCAATAATGCCACAAGGGAGTTTGATCCTTAAGCCGGACCACATACATTCACACATCTAGGTCCAGATTCCAATCTATAGCCGAAAATTTATTTTCGTCGAATATAATTTCGAATATTTTGTTGTTGTTGTTTTTGTTGCAAAAATGCGCCGATTTCTCCAGCACCAACAATTGCGCAAAGTCACCATGGCGACGTGACTGTGTGCCGGCCATTTCGGAAAGACGTGAAATCTGTTCCCATTAGTCTCCATGGAGCTGTATCGAGCCACCAGTTTGTGTTTGGATAAAGGCGCAGGGGAATGCTTTAGAAATCTTAAACCGCACGTGCACCGGTCCCCTCAGGTGACTATTCAGATGACACCAGAAGGCGTACAACTCAAAAACAGTGCAATATCAGAGTATTGAGAGTTCGGGGTAAACATTTACACTATGAGATCTCTTTTACCAGTGGCAAAATATAATGGAAGGTTTTTACCCTTTTAACTGGTACAAAACTGACACCTTTATTCAAGGCATCATGTTTGCAATGACCACAACACAAGTAGTCAATAAAGCAAACAAAAAGAAAACATGATGCCTTGAATAAAGGTGTCAGTTTTGTACCAGTTAAAAGGGTAAAAACCTTCCATTATATTTTGCCACTGGTAAAAGAGATCTCATAGTGTAAATGTTTACCCCGAACTCTCAATACTCTGATATTGCACTGTTTTTGAGTTGTACGCCTTCTGGTGTCATCTGGCCCTACACCAATGGGGACTAGGCTCTAAAGAAAGCCGTCTCGGGTGTGGGCCAATCAACTTCAATGACAGTGCATATTATTATCCTTATCAGAGTTGCTTCTTTTTATTTGCTTTATTGACTACTTGTGTTGTGGTCATTGCAAACATGATGCCTTGAATAAAGGTGTCAGTTTTGTACCAGTTAAAAGGGTAAAAAACCTTCCATTATATTTTGCCACTGGTAAAAGAGATCTCATAGTGTTAAATCTTCAAGTCAAGCCATGGAGTTTCCGTGCGGCCTTTGCTCGTATACATGGGGGGCAGGGGCGGTAGAGCTAGGGCAGAATGCAGGACACACCAAAGCGCATCGTTCCGTATAGCGTTTACCACGTTCTTTACGTTCGTTTGACATTGTGAGTGAGTTCGTGTATTGCCCTCCCCCCTTAGACCAGGCCACGCTCCAGGGTTAACATAGACGCTGGTCTCTCGTGTTTAAGTCAGTCATTAACATACAATGGATATTAAACTGCCCAATGTGGTCCAGTCAATATTTGTTCGTGACTATATCACCCAGAATGCGCCGAATCTCATCAGATCCCAGAAACTCAGCAGGATGAGCCTGGTTTGTGCTTGCGTGCGTGACCACCAGGTGTTGTAGTGAGGTGTTAGGGAGATGGAAAAAAAAAGAGCTTGATTCTTGAATCTATCTGTGTCGCTATCTCTCAGTGACCTGAGCACGGAAGTGATGTCAAATTATTCATGTTTTTGGATCAATCCGAAGCAAACAAAAATGTTAGAATTGTATGAAACTTCATATCTATGTCTGATTTGCCGTTTTTCCGAGTAATCTGAAAAACGAGAGCACATATCTACCCTATATATATTTAGTCTTTTTGGTTTTTGATGAGGCATTCAACTTCAGGGATCATGTGACTATGACAGATATTCCATTGACCTGTGCAGTCATGCAGGCTTTAGAGCCAAGACACTGTGGCTTAGCAGCCCAGCACGATACAAACTTCTTCAGTGTGTGTTATGTAATATTGTTTAGTTTATCACATGCCCAAGGCTCGATTTAAAAAGGCCCTGTTTTTTAGGGTCTTTATAAAAGATACATTGGCATGTAAAGCAGGGCAGTCGTAATTTACACAATGACTGCTGACAGCCTTGAATTATTATTGAGAGTCATCGTGAGTACACATTGTGTAACGATATATATATACTCTGTAATACATTATTTTCCGTTGGAGTGTTATGGCCAATGCATTTTTATATTTTTTGTGGAAGTAAATACATACAGGACAGTGTTGACAGTGGTGGGAAGGCACAGCTCCAAACCCTTCACCAACATTCGTCAGTCACTCCCACCTTACAATCCACGGCTTAATTTATCACTGGAGATTTCCCCCCCAGAAAGCTACGAAGGCTGGCTTGGATGAGGGATTATCGGTGTAAGGCACTACCACTAGAGCAGTGATTCTCAAATTGGTTCAGTTCATGGTACTCTTTCAAGTTTGCTCGATCTTCGCGGCACGTCGAACCGAAAAAAAAATATCCCAACAGTGGCCGCGGGAGGGTGGGAAGGTGGTTGGGTAAATGGGAAGGTGGTTTAGTGGGTGGGAAGGTGGTTGGGTGGGTGTCCGGGTTGGGGGCCCTACTGCGCCGTGATCAATGGAGAGGGGGTGGGCGCTGGAATGACCACTGAACGGCACGGGATTATTGTGGATGGTATGACCGAACAGTGAATTCGCGGGTACAGGTAGGGCCGAAACTGCTACACAAAGCGGACGACGGCAAGCAAGCTCGCGGTGCGTAATGCAATACCGCTGCTCGCCTGCGACAAGACGCGACTTCCGTAGGCAATGACAACCTCTCTCCCCTCCTGAATCTGGGAGAGAACGGCCCCGATGCCCACGTCACTCGCATCCGTGTCCAGCAGGAAGGGAATCGAAAAATTGGGGTATGCCAGGGGCGGCGCTTCTGTCAATCGCTGGTGCAGTGTCAAGAACGCGTCGGTCTCTGGCTGGCCCCAATGAAATGACAGTCCCTTCGCGGTGAGCGAATGCAAGGGCTTAGCGATGGTTGCAAAGTTCTCGACGAAACGGCGGTAATAGGAAACAAACTCCACGAATCTGCGGACATCAGGCACGGACGTGGGTGTTGGCCAATGGTAGATGCACGCCATTTTGTCGGGATTTGTCGCGACCGCCGACACATTGACGACATGTCCCAGGTATTTAACAGAGGAGCGAACCAAATGGCACTTGGAGGGATTTGACTTGAGCTTGATGTTACGGATTTTCGAAAACACCTGTCGCAAGTGGGTTAAGTGCGCCTCGAATGTGTGAGCGAACACGATCACATCATCGAGATAAATGAGGAACGACTCCCACTGCAATCCCGCAAGTACCAGCTCCATCAATCGCTGGAAAGTGGCGGGAGCCGTCTGTAAACCCATCGGCAAACAGTTGAATTGAAAGAGACCTTGAGGCGTTCTGAAAGCTGTTTTCGGTCTGGATTCGGCATCTAGTGGTAGCTGCCAAAATCCTGCCAAAAGGTCTCGTGTGGAGAAAATTATTTCTCCTGCGAGGGCATCTAATGAGTCATCTATGCGCGGGAGCGGGTAGGCGTCCGCCAAGGTAACTTTGTTCAGCCGCCTACGCAGAAACGCAAGGATCCATCCGATTTCTTAACCAATACAACCGGCGCCCCTCATGGACTCGTCGATGGCGATATGATGTCTGACACTATCATCTCCTGCACTGCCTGCCGCACATGCTCCTTCTCCTTAGGACCCATCCTATAGGAGTTCTGCCGAGTGGGTGGCACATCGCCCGTTTCGATGTGGTGCTCCATCAGCGTCGTGCGACCAACATCGTAGGGACCCTGACTTAACACGTCTGCAAAGTCACTCAACAAAGTCCTGAGCTCCCCCGCTTCCCTTGCCGACAGATCTGTGTTCTGTGCCAGGAGCGCGTCTATCCATGCCGTGTCATTTGTGCCGACCGACGGGCCGTCCAATTGCACATTGTTGACGGTGTGCTCCTCAGGGTTTGAATGCATGGGACTGACATTTGCGAACAAGTTCCCTTCCTGAATTGTAACGGGGGTGTCGGCCGTGTTGAGGACCTGCATGAACAGGGGCTGATTCCTACACACGAGCGTGTCAGCTGGTGCTAAGCATGGCGACCCACCACCAACGATACTGCGGAGACAATGAGCGGTGCATCCGACCGGGAAGTGACGAGCGGCGAGCGATATTGGAGCGGCACCAACGCCTGCGCACCAGGCGGGATTGAGACCGTAGTCCTGAACTCGCGGAAGCTGCTTCGGTTCCCCGTCTGGGCGCAAGAAATACAAGTGGCCCCGTCCATCAGAATACGAATGGGCATGAGACCCAACAGGTCCGTGCCCAGCAAGCAGGAAACCGTGAGCACACAGGAGACCAGTACCGGGGCACGTACCTCTAGCTCCATGATGCGGACCGGCACTACCACTTGGCCCACTATCCCCATGCTTATAGGATGAAAATAGGTTTTTCCCCTTTTTTATGGCAACAAAAGAGATGTTAAGATGTTAAAACACAAAACTGAAACCTTTTACGAGGAATCATGTCTGCATTAACCACAATGCTTGTGGTCAGAATGCAAACAAAAAACATACTCTGATAATATAAGGTTTCAGGTACTGCCGCAGGGCCGCCACCGTCTCTCCCCCATCCTCCTCCGCCGGTGGCACATGTCTGGTTGGAGGCCGTGGCCGCCCCTCGACGTCACCGCGATCCCACGTGACGGGTGCCACACCTCGCGCGGATCCCGCCATCTCGTCGTAAGCGCAGAGATGGCATGCGACCCAGAGCGAGGTGCGGACTTTCTCCTCCACCACCGGCAGCATTACTCCCGCCTTCTGTGACATGGTAAGGAGCCGCTCCGCCACCAGCGAGTCTAGGGCCTGTTCATTGAGCCGCGGGAATGCGGCTTCTGCCAGCGTCAACAGTTCCATCCTGAAGAGCAGGAGCGATTCGGATGCTTCACGCTGGCGGTTTTTATACCTCTGACGCGCCCTGGACGGAGGGTCGAACACGTCCGCCATCTCCTTGTCGACACCCTGCAGGGATGCTCTTTTAGCAGGCGGAATTCGGTCGAATACTGCCAGAGCGAGGTCGTCCATCACAGTGGGCAGCATCATCAGGGCTTGCTCCTCCGTCCACCTCATTGCCCGGGCAGCCGTCTCGAACCGGCAGACGAAAGCGCGCCATTCTCCCGATCTGGACACGAACTTCTGTATCGCGCCCAGCTGGTGGCTTCATCCTGGTCCACCCTCTGCGTGCTGACCTCTGTGTGCTGCCTTGGCTGAGGTTCCGGCCGAATCTCGCCCCCGGTTGCCGCTGCTGTCGGAGGATTTCGGGAGGACAGACTCGAGTGTTCTCCCAGGTCCCGCGCGGGACACACGGTCGGCGGCGTCGCTGATGCTGCTCCATCCCCGGAGAGATGCTGCGGGGGGTGCCTGGTTGGGAAGGCTGACCGTGGCCCCCGTCTCTTCGCTGGGGAGATGTTGCGGCTGAGGTTCCCCCCGCTCGTTCGACCTCAGGACCCAGCCGGCTAAGCAGCGAGGTGACTGCCTCCAGCAGCAGATCCATCCTCCGATCCATCGAGGATGATCTGCGGCGGTGGCGGCGCTGTGTCTGCACCGCCGGGTTGGTGGAGGTAGGTGGCCACATGGGACGAGCAGCTGCCACGGATCTCGTCGATGAGCCGGGAGACAAATCCCGACTCGTCGGTTCCGTTTCGGAGCAAATCTCGTCCCGGGCACCTGGAGCGTCTTCTTGTTGTGTCTCCCCCCTTGGGATCTTGCGACGGTTGAGGCGATACATCCCACCGCTGCCACCAGATGAAGAGCAGTCGGAGAATGGTTAAAGCACTTCTTTATTTCTCCACCAAAACCAACCCCAAACACACGTCCCACAGCCCCTTTTAACCCCTCCATCTCCGCTCTCACTCCCAATACACATTCACGTCGGGCACGCCTGGTCCGGGTAACATCACTGTCCTTTAACCCCTGACCCCCGTCCAGCACATTCCCGCGCGTGTGATTGGTGCGTGTTATAGTGAGAGCGGAGATGTCGTATCTGCGTGGTGCGTGTCCGTGAGGGTGGCTCGCAGATCCCTTACACAAGGAATCATGTCTGCATTAACCACAATGCTTGCGGTCAGAATGCAAACAAAAAACATACTCTGATAATATATGCATTGTCCTTGAAACTGATTGGTCCACACCAGAGACAGCTTTCTTTTGAGCCTTGTCTCAAACGGTGTTAGACCAGAGGACTCCAAAAGGCATACAGCCCAAAGACAATGCCACTGTCAGAGTAATGAGAGCTCGGGTAGAGCATCTACGTCATGAGACCTCCCTTGCCAGTACCAAAATATAATAGGGTTTTCCCCTTTTTATGGCAACAAAAGAGATGTTACGATGTTAAAACACCAAACTGAAACCTTTTTACGAGGAATCATGTCTGCATTAACCACAATGCTTGTGGTCAGAATGCAAACAAAAAACATACTCTGATAATATAAGGTTTCAGGTACTGCCGCAGGGCCGCCACCGTCTCTCCCCCATCCTCCTCCGCCGGTGGCACATGTCTGGTTGGAGGCCGTGGCCGCCCCTCGACGTCACCGCGATCCCACGTGACGGGTGCCACACCTCGCGCGGATCCCGCCATCGCGTCGTAAGCGCAGAGATGGCATGCGACCCATAGCGAGGTGCGGACTTTCTCCTCCACCACCGGCAGCATCACTCCCGCCTTCTGTGACATGGTAAGGAGCCGCTCCGCCACCAGCGAGTCTAGGGCCTGTTCATTGAGCCGCGGGAATGCGGCTTCTGCCAGCGTCAACAGTTCCATCCTGAAGAGCAGGAGCGATTCGGATGCTTCACGCTGGCGGTTTTTATACCTCTGACGCGCCCTGGACGGAGGGTCGAACACGTCCGCCATCTCCTTGTAGACACCCTTCAGGGATGCTCTTTTAGCAGGCGGAATTCGGTCGAATACTGCCAGAGCGAGGTCGTCCATCACAGTGGGCAGCATCATCAGGGCTTGCTCCTCCGTCCACCTCATTGCCCGGGCAGCCGTCTCGAACCGGCAGACGAAAGCGCGCCATTCTCCCGATCTGGACACGAACTTCTGTATCGCGCCCAGCTGGTGGCTCCATCCTGGTCCACCCTCTGCGTGCTGACCTCTGTGTGCTGCCTTGGCTGAGGTTCTGGCCGAATCTCGCCCCCGGTTGCCGCTGCTGTCGGAGGATTTCGGGAGGACAGACTCGAGTGTTCTCCCAGGTCCCGCGCGGGACACACGGTCGGCGGCGTCGCTGATGCTGCTCCATCCCCGGAGAGATGCTACGGGGGATGCCTGGTTGGGAAGGCTGACCGTGGCCCCCGTCTCCTCGCTGGGGAGATGTTGCGGCTGAGGTTCCCCCCGCTCGTTCGACCTCAGGACCCAGCCGGCTAAGCAGCGAGGTGACTGCCTCCAGCAGCAGATCCATCCTCCGATCCATCGAGGATGATCTGCGGCGGTGGCGGCGCTGTGTCTGCACCGCCGGGTTGGTGGAGGTAGGTGGCCACATGGGACGAGCAGCTGCCACGGATCTCGTCGATGAGCCGGGAGACAAATCCCGACTCGTCGGTTCCGTTTCGGAGCAAATCTCGTCCCGGGCACCTGGAGCGTCTTCTTGTTGTGTCTCCCCCCTTGGGATCTTGCGACGGTTGAGGCGATACATCCCACCGCTGCCACCAGATGAAGAGCAGTCGGAGAATGGTTAAAGCACTTCTTTATTTCTCCACCAAAACCAACCCCAAACACACGTCCCACAGCCCCTTTTAACCCCTCCATCTCCGCTCTCACTCCCAATACACATTCACGTCGGGCACGCCTGGTCCGGGTGACGTCACTGTCCTTTAACCCCTGACCCCCGTCCAGCACATTCCCGCGCGTGTGATTGGTGCGTGTTATAGTGAGAGCGGAGATGTCGTATCTGCGTGGTGCGTGTCCGTTAGGGTGGCTCGCAGATCCCTTACACAAGGAATCATGTCTGCATTAACCACAATGCTTGCGGTCAGAATGCAAACAAAAAACATACTCTGATAATATATGCATTGTCCTTGAAACTGATTGGTCCACACCAGAGACAGCTTTCTTTTGAGCCTTGTCTCAAACGGTGTTAGACCAGAGGACTCCAAAAGGCATACAGCCCAAAGACAATGCACTATCAGAGTAATGAGAGCTCGGGTAGAGCATCTACGTCATGGGACCTCCCTTGCCAGTACCAAAATATAATAGGGTTTTCCCCTTTTTATGGCTACAAAAGAGATGTTACGATGTTAAAACACCAAACTGAAACCTTTTTACGAGGAATCATGTCTACATTAACCACAATGCTTGTGGTCAGAATGCAAACAAAAACATACTCTGATAATTCTAGATTTGAAGCTTTCGTGACTGCAAGGATTCATATTCTTAGGTTTTTTCCGGTAAAGTTACTTGACTTTACCGAAAAAACCTAAGAATATACTCTGATAATATAAGGTTTCAGTTTGGTGTTTTAACATCTTAACACCTGTTTTGTTGCCAGAAAAAAGGGGAAAAACCTATTATCATCCTATAAGCATGTTCAGGACATAATAATGCCAGATGGGTGTGCTATGTCAATGTAATTCCCGGTTGAATGTTGCAGACTGTTCTGCCTTCAACTAAACACTGCTCATAACAGACAAGATAATATATAGTCATGCTGTGAAGAGCCATAGACTGAAACGTCAAGCATATTAAATGAGAAGCTGGTTGTGTGTACACCTTCGAGAGTACAGTTCGAATATAAGTATAGTGACATCGCTGGATGTCACCATGCTGCGTGCAGTGGCGGCCCTAGAGGGGCACGGTGGGCGCTGAATGATAGCGCTAGATGGCACCACGCTTGGCGTGCAGTGCTGACCATACAGGACAGGGTGTGTGGGTGCCGGCCGAAGGATGAGGTTACTCGAGGCCACGGCACTCTGGTGGACCCGGGAGGACACGTGATCAGCTACGTCTACAAAGGAGCCCCAAGTGGGGGCTAGGGGTGGTCACGTGATTGGGACCGAGATCCTTCCCGAGGATTCTGGAAGGTGGACGTTGCCAAGTGCGGAGCCGGCCACTCCGCAGAGAATATAAACCTACTTCTACGTTTTCCGTTCGAGTCTCCAACACGTGGACCCGGACCCAAGCTGTTGGTCTCGGTCCGTAGTAGCTAGTTACGTTGTTGTAAATAGTGTAGTTAGCCTGGTGGTCACCACCATAGGTTGTTATCCTGTTAAGGGGAAGGTTACCCCGTGCGTTGGAACTGAATAAATGTGTTGCCTCCAAGTCTATGTCTGCGACTCAGTTGAACCCATTACATAAGTACCACGTGGGGAAAGGCTGAAACAAAGGCACTTTGATCGAAGCACTCCAGGCTGTATTGATCATTCTGGGATCTGAGGAGATTGGGGGCAATTCCGGGTGATTTAGTCAAAGGCATTAATATTATTCGGCAGTTTTGCTGTGCAGTTTACGAAAGCATGAACCAGAAACTCTGGTGGCTCGCACAACAATGGGCCCTATGATACAACACACAAATGATACACCTTCTATTGCACATTACACTAATTAGGCTCATTCTGCACGAGAGCCTGACATAAATAATTATCACGTGCCGTTTTATAATAACAGTAATATTAATGGGTAAATAACATTGGTCCATAACTACATTAAAGCCACGAATGTCAGTCACGCATGTCGGATTTAGAGCTTTTGTCCAAAGCCAATGGAATTAGCAAACATAACAAAAATAGTTTGAGTACAAACCGCAGTTCATGAAAAGACCCCCACCCCCCTTCCTCCCCCAAGCAACAATAAACAGTGAAATCCCACAGCATGCATGCGTGTGCCTGCCTTACTGTGTGTGTGCGGTGATATAACGCGATTTTAATCTCCGCACGTATAATGGCCACACAGCCTTGTTCTTCACTGCCGAGATTCACAATTGGGGCCGTGTTATTATCAACAAGAGCGAGACGACGAGACAACTGACTCTATTGTCTGCATAATCAGAATCTATATCAATTTGTTGAAGGGAGCAAAGATAAAAGGAAAACCTAGGCTTTTTGTTCAGCTTTTTTGGGTGTCTCTCAGCCATTTCTCACGACACCCACAGTTGCTGCAACCAAATAGGCAAAGTAGTTCAGGTTTATTTTGTTTAACCAGAGAGCAGGACGAGTCTTATGAGCACGCGTGACCCGGGGTCACCAACTTTGCAAAAACAAAACAAACAAAACACAGCAATGAAGTAAAGCAATCAGAGCAAACATACACTCTCCTAAAACTTTCTGTAAATTCATCTTCTTGGTTCTTTCGGTAAAGTCACGTAGAAGGGAAATAATAAAATAATAAAAATAAAACATAATAAAATAATTCTCACGACGTTTCGGCCACAACGCAAGCAGCCGTCCTCAGGTGAAGAACAGGTCTGTCGGAAAAACAGCGTTGTGGCCGAAACGTCGTGAGAATTATTTTATTATGTTTTATGTTTATTATTTTATTATTTCCCTTCTACGTGACTTTACCGAAAGAACCAAGAAGATGAATCCCTGCAGGCACGAAAGCTTTACATCGAAATTTATGTAAATTGTCAGAAGCTCATGAGACAAAAAGTCTGGAATCAAATGAAAGTAATATTACACACTGTGCAATTGTGTCGTGCGGCATTCAAGGCATGCTGGGAAGAACGGGCCTACGACCACAGTCTTAACTTGAGCTATCTCGAAATAACCTACCGCGTGATTTATTGTTTCTCTAATTTGTTTCCAGGCTCCAAAAACGTTCTCCCTGATGCGTTTCTTATAATTTGCAGAAACCATTCTAATTGGTTTATGTTTTTTAAGTCTCTATTTGTGTTCCAAGTTCAGAAATGTGTGCAATGCCGCGACTAATTCTTCCAAAAAGAAGTAACGCCTCTTTGTAAATCCACTGATGGATTAAGGCCTCCACACGCTATGCCAAGCATGGTGGCTGTTTGACCATAATTCACCACGTTGGTGCAGGTTAAAATGCAATCTTCAAGTCTCTATGACTGACTGCCCCTTTCTAGTGAAATATAAACAAATAAGCTCAACGTTTATGTTCAGCGTCTTGAGATGCGGCTATATTTAGACGCTGTATTCTTTACAAATTATTTTGTACTGGTCGTTGTGGTTGGAATGAAGGAGCCAAATATTACTTACTGCTAGGATTAGCTATGGTCCATATTCCAATTCAGATTGCTGGGTTCACAGAATGCAATGTGCCACAGTTCCAACACGCACAAAGACAAAGATACCCCATACAACTTTAATATACTTTTGGGGCAAGTGCGATTAGCGAGCACCTACGAAGGTCGGCATGGCGCATCAAGGTCGGCATGCCTGGCCGCCTTTGTCTCTCTAGTGGCCATGTTTAAACATCACACCAGGTACCGATTTTAGGCTGAGTCGACCTAGGGGAGGCCCAGGAACCGTTCAGATATTCGTCGCCAGGCTCGTAGTGCGGAGCACGAACCGCTACACCACTACTGCCGACTGACCAGACACACTCAATCGCACATGCGCAGCACGTATTTACATATCGTACCGCAGAAATATTATGCAGATTTTTGCTCGTTGTAAATGAGGCACCGGGAGCCAGGTCTTTGTGTTGGTGGGGAGATATGGAAGGTTCAATGCTCCAGGCTTCCTCTGCTTTGAAATCCCATGGGGTTTAAGCATGAAATGTTAAGGTCGACTCATCGAATACAGGTGCCTAGTGAGGCGTGTAAACGATAGCACTGTGGCGACAGAAGCAACCAGGTGTGGTGTGATCAGCGTTCTGCCGGGCTGCATTTGTCTCCCCAGGGCTGTTGTTTTCACACACCGTATCAGTTACTCATTTCAGGACGAATAAACCTAAGGGAGGTCCATGACCAGTTCAGACATTACTCGACACTGATGCAAGCCGTGGCCTGGAATCAAACTCAGACAGCTCGGTTTACAGCGCAGTGTGCTTACCATTGCGCCACCGCTCTCCCAACCTAAGAATTCTCCATAACATATCGGCCATTCTCACTGAGTGTTCACCACTCCTTGTCAGGTGCATACATCCCTGCTTGAAATGATTAGCCAGATTTTTTTTCCCACATGTGGGAGTAAACCAGAGTGCCCGGAGAAAACCCTAGGCATACGAGTTTTAAAAAGTCACTCAAACGCTGCAAAAATAGCTCAGCGAGCATCACCCCTCGCTGACCTCTGCACACACTTGCTACACACAGATGCAAGTACACACTTGTGCGTGCACGGACGTACGTTACCCTAGAGTAGACACAACTTATCCAGACCACATGCGTTCGTTTGTAGGAATCGTGTCGTGTAGGGTTTTTTTTTGCGGGTTGTGTTGCACAGCTGTCCGATGAGTTTCCGGGTTGGACTGCGTGCCGGGCATTACGCCGAATGCAAACGTTGCCATTTAATCGAAGCTGGAAGAATCCGATGAGCTATGAAGCTCTTTGCGCACACGTGCCCAGCCCAAGATGGGGTTGGCAATGGTGGAAAATGACGGAGGAAGTTACACGGGTGGATAAATTAAACGGCTGTCGGTAAACTTAAACAAAACAACAGAATAATGTAAGTTAAAAAACAATATCAGCAAATATAACAAAAGTATATAAATAATAAATTGCACTCGCAAATTCACGGTTGTAAAGTCACAGTTGTTTTGAGTTCATTTCTTGATGGTAAATCCACCACATTGAGAGAGAACGCGAGGGTAGTCTAAAAAGTGGGTGCCGCAAACAGGAAAGGCTTTGATATGAAATCAGAACGTGCGGTACAAGGGGCCGTCCATAAATGACGTCACGCACCTAGGGAGGGGGGGGGGGTCAGACATTTGTGACAATGTGTGACGAGAGGGGGGGGTGTTTGAGAAATGTGACATCACATCAAAATGCGCAACTTTAAATAAATATAGACAACACGTTCTACTTAATTAAATATACTTTTTAATAAATGTTTTTTCCTACAACGTTCAGAGTGCATTGGCACATTAAGTACGCACTACAATGGCAATAGTTTAAAGCGATTTGAAGCATGTTTTATTTTGGGGGGGGGGCAGAGCTTTGTGACGTCATATTTGAGGGGGGGGGGGGTCTGGATTTTTGTGACGCCGTGTGACGATGGCGGCGGGGGGGGGGTAAAAAATTGTCCAAAATCGCGTGACGTCATTTATGGACGGCCCCCAACCCGAACACTGAATTGATATAGCGCCTTAACGACAGCGTTGAATAAATAATTATCTATTTGTACAGCGGAATATTGTAATGAGATGACTGGATGAGAAGGCTGCTGGTACGCGAATGTGATGACGTGTGAAATTAACGATGATGAGAGTGACGTCGGAAAGAGCGATTTGTAGGAATCGCAGTCACTCTTGAAACACAAAATAATTCGTTGCTGAAACATAATTTAATTGCAACTCTATTTCATTACGGCAAACATTGTTAGTTTGTTCTAGCTGGGGCAGCACTACCGACAGATCTGAAACGATGTTTTTTGTTGACAAAGTGAGTCCCAAGTTGCGTTGACTTGAAGTCGGCTATTTTCGTTTATGAGTGGTTGCAATAAACAAAAAATCTGCCACTGACAAAGGGTCAATTGTACGGATGTGGAAAGCCGATTTAATGGTCATCACCGGTTATTCTGGCACATTGGGGGTCCTAAGGAGAAACGATGTATTTATGTTGAACTTTTTTCACACCGTACGTAGCCGACCGTGCTAATCCGAGGTGCAGGGGAAGGACTCGTTAAGCCCCCTTCCAATCGATAACATCCTAGTGAGACGATAAACGAGATTTAGATGAGAGATTCAGAATCACAATCTTTATTTATTCCGAAGGAATCTGATGAGTTATGTAGCTCCAGTAGTTAGTTATATTAGAGAAATGTAGACAAAAAAAGAGATGTAGCGTGATAAGAGAATAGACCTCCACAAGACAGAGAAATATAGTCAAATTAGTAATAAGAGACGCAGACAAGAAATATATGAAATGTTTTTACGTGATTTTAGCTTGTTATTATTTGTAGTATTTTAATTAAAGGTGATACTGTTGAAATGCTATTATTTTATTTTCATGAAATCAGCGCCCCTTGAGCTACTTGGGACACTACGCTTTCGCTATATGCCCTGAGCCGTCACTGACATCTTCCCCTCTGTGGATGGTGGCTTGCAACGGCACCTGAAACCCGTGGCAGAGCGCCGTGTTCCCTACCCACTTCCCCGGCTCCGCTCTCCAACGCAGGACCCTCATACATTTATGGGAGAAATACCGGGGGGTGAGGGGGGATTGGGGGGAAAATATTGGCCCAAATAGCGAGCAAACCATCGTGAGATAATTTAAGTTTGTAAATTATTACTCGCCTTGAGCGAGTCACGCAGAGGGCATCCTGGCAAGCCGAGCCAGCAAACTCATGACACACAGCCGCGGCTCAAACCATCTCACAAGGTTCCCACGTTGTTGTCATATACAGACTGCAGGGCTAAAAACTGTTCAACTGGATTGAAAACTCATTTCTTTATAGCTGGTTTACGCGTTTAGATTGTTGTCCTTCCTCCGAACCTCCGGATTAGCACTGTTGGAAAGCTGAATTTGATAATGAAAATGCAACGCACCAATGTTCCTAAAGGGGAATGTTTTTAATAAGCGCGTACTGCCTGCTACGACATCGGGATTAGAAACGTGGACAAGTGCTTTTAGCGAGCACCAATTAAGACCAAAGCCAGCGCACGGGAGGGTGGCGAGGCCAGAACTAGCCGCCTTTGTCTCCATAATGCTGACGATTACGAACACCGCACCAGGCAATCATTTAAGGCTGAGTCGACCTGGATGAAGGGGAGGTCAAGGGCAGGGTTGAGGAGACATCACTCGACACTGATGTTATCCGTGGTAGGACATCAAACTCGGGTCGCCAGGTTCGTAACGTAGAGCGTTTACCGCTGCGCGAGCGGTAGGCGACGTTTTGGTCACACACTGGCATGGCTCCGGACAAAATCTGCATATGGAGCGGTTTGCGCTTTGCAGAAATATAAAATCGGTATGAGATTTATATTTTTACGAGTACAAATGAGGGGATGGCGTTTCTTGTTGTTCTATATTAAGACTGCGGTTTTGCACAGGAGTTCAGAGCAAACTGGCATAATATAGGTTTTTGGGTCAGATCGCGTTATTTATAAATGTGTCGTAACCCTCCACCACCCGACACAGCCAATCAGTAAAAAATGTGTCACTTTTTCAAAGGACAAAATAATTCACTTCTTTAGCCCACCGGTGTGCTGAAGAGAGATTCAACAGCATTTTTTAATTTGAGTAGTACGACGTTTCGCTGATAGTTACAATCAGTTTTATCGGGCAAGAATGGTGAAGCTCTCCTATTGCTTACGGTCTTAAATAGAGCAGCATCAGGGTGACATCATCATTTCATTCAATTCAATCTGGTGCAGTGATTCGAGGCAAAGAAGGGGAGGGTATTGTAATTATATAGAATTTTTAAATTAAGCACCCTTGACAACGACCAGGTTTAATAAAATACAGTCTATGTCTATGATCAAAGCGACTCATTACTTCAAGATATCTGCGTTTTACTCTCTAATAATTAATACATTTTCTCTCATAGTGTAACAGTGGAGGATTAATTAATTAAACACCCAAACACTTTATTTCAGACGCTCTGAGCATTGCCAATTGTTTTGCACAACGTATTTAAACCCTGTTTTTTCTTGAAGATGAAGCTTCTGGTGTTATAATAAATGCAGGCCTCTGTCAATCCACTGCTGGACAAAGGCCTCGCGCCACGCTGTGTCGGTCGTCGGAGTTGTTTGACCATACTTCACCACACTGGTCATTGTGGGTTCGTGGAGTTTGGCGGTTGGCGCCCAAAGCCGGTTCAGATACATCTCACCGCTGACCGAGCGTGTGAAGTGTTTCCACTTGAAAGGCGACACACAACCCAATACACTGTAAATGCATAGGGCACTAAAGTGTGCATGCGTTTCAGAGTGCTGTAAAACAATAAGGAACAAATATCCCACGATAGCTTTAATAGATTGATGGGGTTAACGCTGTTAAGTGAAGGCCAGCACGGCACACGAGAGTGTGGGTGGTCAGCACCACGCCTGGCTGCCAAGTGGCAATGTTTACACATGACACCCAGGCTCTCATTTGAGGCGTAATCGATGTTTGGAAGGCCCAGGACCGGTACAGATAATTGTGTTGGCCGTGAGCGGGAATCGAACTCGGGTAGCCGGGCTCATAGCGCAGCACGCTAACCATAATGCCACGGCTCCCCAAAATGCCGTTCAGTAGTGGCATGTACGCATCGCTGGGTGCCACACAAAAAAAATATTTGTTCAAACAACGGTCACGCACCGATACATTCATTAAAATTAATTTGTACGCTCAACGATAACAAGCATCTACTTATGTGTGTCAGAATTGATTACTGTGTCCATGACTCATGCAAATCACATCCAAATTATATGCCAATGTTGTGAGTGTAACGTGAGGCGCGGTGGTTATCAAGCCCTGCGCTACGAAACAGGCGACCTGAATTTAATACCTGACCAAGGCTGCCATCAGTGGCGAGATAACCGAATTCGTCCTGTCCCCTCAATCCTGCCCACTGATAAGGGTGCTGAAGTTTGGTCAAAGAAGGTCCCCCAACCCACCACAGCGTCGAGAGGCCTTCATCCAGCAGTGGCTTGACTGTACATTACATTTGCATTACAACACGATGATCCAATCTTGATTTGAAGCTTTCGTGACTGCAGGAATCCATACTCTTTGGTTCTTTCGGTAAAGTCACGTAGGTATAAAATTAAATAGATCATGACGTTTTCGGGCGCAATACAAGCGTCCGTCATCGCTTTCCCACCTGATGACGGACGCTTGTGTTGCGCCCGAAACGTCGTGATTTATTTTCTTTTATTCCTACGTGACTTTACCGAAAGAACCAAAACGATGTTCCAAATACAATGTTATAATACGTTACATTTACATTAGAAGAATGTTTTATTTAGACGAACTGTAAACACGACGCGGAACAATGAAAAATCAATTCAAACAAGATGGTAAAAATTACACGCAAAAAAAACCTAAAGTATTCTTCAATTCAATTGCGATTGCAAATTAACGATGATCCATCACGTCACTGTGGAGGGGCAGTGTTTTTTTCTCTCTCAGTTGCATGGCGTTAGCATTAGTCCCAGCTCTTATTCCACTCTTCTCATTCTAGTTCCCACGGACCAAAGACGTAGCTCCCAGTATTAGTTCGAATTCTTGATCACGATTACGATATTAACAACGCTGGCGTTGGGAGCATTGTTACGTGTCTCACCTTGAAGGCACACGCGAGATGGCAGACAGTCATCGAAACGAGGCAGACGGCCACTGGCTGAAGAGGAGAGGTCCTCGAGTCTCGCGTGTTTTCAGAAGGCGGTTTCGATACAACGCTATGAATGTATTAGGTAACACTTTTTTTTAATATATAACGCGGATGCGAATTCGATATAACTCGATTGAGTGACACGAACTACATCGCGCGAGTAGGAATAGGCGGTTGTACTGCTTCCTCGGCATAGCATCACGCAGGACGGGATGCTGCTGGATGCTTCTAGATGCTACCCACGCGCCTCAGTCTTTATTCAGCCTGCATACGCATCTCACGTGTTATCACGGACTTTGCTTTACCCTATTTTTTTTATTATTTTAACACAATTTTTCTCTAACGCGGCGTTGTTCAGGAGAACATAATTACCTTATTAAGATAATCACGTGACCAGGCATGCCTACTTAAAGGGTCCTTGCTAGTTGGAGCCCCAGGCAATGCCTCTCGCTCTAAACTCCTCTATGTGCTGCGCAAGTCCGTGTTCCTTACTGCGATTATTAAAACGCCACGTTCGCCAAACGTGAGTTACAATGCGTGCTGCTGCGGTGTCTCTGCTACACTAGGAACGCAACAGGCAGGTCGTCCAGCGGCTCGGAGTTCCAAGCTACGGTGGGCGGGGGGAGCAGCAGCAGAGCGGGAGCAACGCCAATCGACACGCGATCCGTTGCTGGCTGAGCCCGGGACTGGCTCCAGTTTGACTTTAGCTTGAAAAACACTCGCAGACATAAAGCAAAGTTGCCCCAGGGTCCATTTCACGCATCAACACACAGACAGACACACAGACACACACACCGCCATGGATCACTGTCAAATTGACTGGGGAATCCCCGTGATCATTAGGACGCAGAGGGAGGATGTTGGCCTCGCTAATGCGGTGGAAGAATTAGGAACCGCATGGCAGGGAAAGGACTTTAATTTCCCATCACCCTCACATAATGTGTCTCTACTTCTGCATCACGCCAGTGTCAGACAAGTTCATGGCAATTGAACGCCGGGAGTTGTGATCCAGATGCGCCGCTCATACTGGATCATCAAAACAAAAGCGTTTAGTATCCATATTCTGTACCCTATTTGCCTATGGCCCACAATGTGCCTGGTCTTGTTAGCTCCCATAAGCTGAGCAGGTTTGAGCCTAGGCATTGCTTGGATGGGTAATCACCACCGTAGTTGTTCTATACTTCTATGCTCCCCGTCTTCACCAACCCACACTGACCAGTGTGGTGCAGTATGGACACACAGCGTGGGGAGTGCCACATCCAGCAGTGAATTGATACAAGGGTTATGCTGTGTACATGAACATTTGTCTTGTACTAAGTGTCCCTTTATGGAATCAGATCACACGACTGCAAGGGACGCCGAGAGGCGAACTCTGATAAGTAAATAAACAAACAAACCTTAGTCATCGAGCCCTAACGACCTATGAGATGAAATAGGGTGCTCAATTCCCCGCGAGCCGTTGCCACCGAAACTAACTGGGTAACTGGCTAAACGGGACCTTGAGTTGAAACGGAAGAAGTTCAGAATACGTGGATCCGATAACGACACCAAAGAGGTGGGAGTAACTGATATGGACGACTGACACGTTTATAATTTCTCTAACTTTTCGACTGGTGCTCCTATGAATATAATACGTTCTCCAGAATGTTCTTCGAATCCTGGAGAAGATAAAACACCTCACGACACATATTATTTTGGTATTTTATTATTACGTGAAAATCAGATGACTTTTCCATTGCAGAGCAACGGGTTCTCCACGCGTTCATTTAAAAATGAAATTTATTAATGGGTTATCCCTTTATTTTAAAATTGCCTGGCCTATTTATCTACCCACCTGCTTGCCCACATAATATATATTATTCGCATCAGACCCCAATGGTGTAAAGGGCATTCTACAACTCTTATCAACTCTATCTCCTTGGCCTCTTAATGTGCTATGAACAATAGCCAATTCCTGAAAGTTTTAAGTTCACAGTGTTATTGAAGAATGTGTTGATTCCCCCCCCCCCCCCAACATGATGATAACATTTGTCCACACACTCTCAAGACATTTGATCAGGAAAGTCCTGCATTTGAGTGTTTGGCCAATTCCATTTGCGAGTGCTTTGTCGGAGGACTCTTGAGTTCTCAGAGACAACCCACATATAGTGGGAATACTATTCAAAATCCCTGCACAGATAGGTTGATGAACCCCCTTGCTGTATTGCCATTTTCTAGATACGACTCAAACCAGTGGGTTTTGGGTGGTTTACGAATCTATACGATCCATAAATCCTTGCCTACAAGATGCTGGAAAACACGCTTTTGTCATCCTTGACCTGCTTACCTATCTGACACACCCGCATACATACACACCTAACCAGCTGCACACCCACTACCTACTCGCCCATACAGCCACTTCACCTACCTATCCACTCTCTGACCCATACAGCTACCTGGAAACTGACCTGCCTGGCCACCTACCCACCAAGACACCAACCAAAACCCCCACCTACATACATACTCACCCATGCACCACCAAACGACTCATCTACTAGCATGCCCACCCAATCACCCAACCACTCACCCAGCCACCGGCCCAGACACATGCATGCATTCTCATGCATCCACCTACTTGCCTAACCATGAGAACCAACCACAATCGAGTTTCAGGACCCAAAATGCTTGGGTCGGGTTTGTCATTTGTTGTTTTGTATTGCAGTCATTGGAAACGGGACGAAAACTTTGCGTGCGAACGTTTTGTGCACAAACCACGCAACATTCATTTTTCACGTCGAGTTTGGCACTCAAAGCCGACGTCTAAAGCCGAAGCCTGGCCTGACATACAGGGTATTACACCCATGAGCCATCATCTGTCCAGCTCAGCCTTCAGCAATTTGAAACATTTTTCGTACATTTTGTTTCAGGCACAGACCATTTCTCCCATCCTGAAACCGTCAGCAGAATGTTTTGGGTCAGCATATTTTACAAAGGGATATATATGTAGTAACATCGCGGATGTCACTGTGTAATGTCGGCCCTAGAGGCACGGCGTGCGATGTATTGACATCGCGGGCACCACGTATATGTAGGTGCAGTACCGGCCCTGGAGGGGCTCGGTGAGCGCTGACTGGCAGAGCTGGATGGCACCACGCTCTGCGTGCAGTGACGACCCCTACAGGATAGGCTGTGAGAGTGTTGGCCATGGGAATGAGGTTACTAAGGGCCATGGCACTCTGGTTGACCCCGAAGGACACGTGACCGGTAAAGTCTACACAGGGCCCCCAGGTGGGGGCTAGGGGTGGTCACGTGTCAGGGCCGAGATCCTGCTCGAAGATTCTAGAAGGTGGTCGTGGCAAAGGGCGGAGCCAGCCACGCCATGGAGGATATAAGCCGGGTCCCCGAGAGGGACCGGCTGCTGTTGTTTTCCTGACGAATCTACGTTCTACAGTCACCAACACGTGGACCTGGACCCAAGCTGTGGTCCGGTCCGTTGTAGCTCGTTACGGTGTAATTAGTGCAGTTAGCTTGGTGGTCCACCACCATAGGTTGTTATCTTGTTAAGGGGCAGTTACCCCGTGTGTTGGTATTAATAAATGTGTTGCCTCCAAAGAGTACGTCTGCGACTCAGTTGAACTCACTACATATATATAAAGTGTCGCTTTCATCATTTCGATTACTATTATGTATATTGGAACTTCGATGCATCTTGGTGAATTATCTAACAACCAATAAACTCTATCTTTACTTAAGCATTCTGATTTATCTCTCCCCCAAGGTGGACTAGTCATAAATTTACGTATTTTTCCCATCCTTTCACCAATGAATATTTAAAATAAGCAACAAAGCAAAGGGAGCCATAGAAAGCCTTTCTATGGGGTATTTGGCCTACTCTTCCACACTGGCAAGACATCTTCGAAAGTGTGGGAGTACCTACACTTTAGCCTACCACAGGTCACCTGCCAATCCAACTACTGCTGGATATTGTACATAAATATTGTACATTGGAGCTGACACCAAGGCCTTGTTGGAATGTTAGCGGCTAGAACTGACTGCGTGTGAGCACATCTGTTTGTATAATCGTTCAAAATAAAGCAAACGCTCATCTCTATTTCAAGCAGAACACCGGATTGGGGGAAAGCTTGCTTTAAAATAAAATGCCATAGATGTACGAATATATAAATAAACACAATTGTAACTGGGCGTGTTTGTAAAAAAATATGCACCAGTTCTTAGCTAGAGAAATATGTGCTAAGCCTTTGTGATAGGAGGCTTGAGAGCCACTCCGTGAAGAAAAATAAATAACATCTATAGTTTGTTTTCCTTTGCTGTCACCCTCGGGTGACTGTAAATGTGTTAAATAATGGCATCGATTTAACGCTAACTGATAGCGATTCGTAATTACGTCTGTGGCAGGCCCAGAATTTTAGGGCTGTCCAGTTTATTGACAAAGGTAAGTGGTGCGGTGATTGACGCATCGCCAGCTCTTATCTCCGGTGACCTGCCTTAGGTTCCCGGCCATGGTAAATATCAGTGGCATGATATCCGAACCGGTCCTGCACTCCTCCCTCGCCCCCCCACCCCAAATATTCACCAACCTGCGCTGAACAAGGTGGTGAAGTATGGGCATACAAACCCCACGACCGACATGGCGTGGGAAGGTCTTCCACCAGCAGTGGATTCTCACAACTTCTGATGGTGATGATGATATTATGGAAGACAGTGGCGACAACGGTGGAATTGGTTTCTCATCAAAATGACAACACCCGCGTGTAATCCAGCGCTCTCTGGGTGGGTGACAGGTACACCACGCAAATATCAACATGTCCACCTCTTTCAGACTCGGAGATGATAACTCGATGACAGTATAGCAAGGTGCTGGTTTATCTGTATGGATTTTTGTTGATTGCATTATCACGTCATACGCACGTGTTTTCTCCTGGAAATTAAATGTGACTTCGCATGCCGAAGGTTAATTACATCGTCGTGCAGGGTCCTCAATGCAGGGGGCACCTTTAAAAAAGAGGAATTTTGAAGCTCAATGAGATTTTGTTTACAAAATATAGGATATTATTTTTACGATAAGTGGCCGTAGGGGATTATTTTCCTGGGTCACTCTAATCCCATCGATTTACAAACACGAGGACTTGGGCCTGTGTACACTCTGGGTGGAATGATTTTACTTCGTCACCCACCCCACAACAATTTGATGAGTCGTCATGTTTCTCATCCATGAATTAATTCAAGACAATCGATTATTTTTCGTGTCGTTTTACGGTTTCTGTTCTTGTTTCTCGCTGGGGGTTTGTTTTGTCTCATTTGGATTTTTTATTTTCACCGTTGCAATAAATGTATCCACATTTGCATACCCATTCCATCCATTCAAACACAATGTTTGAATCTCCGCACATCTCCATGCGTCAGAACAGAGGAAGCATTTTAGATGAGTATTACCCATTCAGGCTAGTGACTGCAGACTCAATACGATGTTTGAAAACAATGCGGCATAGAGGAGAGACGATATACCCAACAAACATGAATGAGTGCAAGTCATAAGCTCAAGTGTCATTGAGACTCCTTCATTATGCGCGCTGTTTGATGCTTGCATCGTGGGCCTTGAGAATTGATGTTCATCATTGAACCACAACACAGGGAGCCACTGAATAGAATCTATGTTTGCCTTTTAACGCACAAAAAAACAAAGATCCCCCCTATAGACTCTGACAGACTGTTGGGGCTGTTAGCAAGCACCTATGAAGGCCGACATGACACACGGAGGTGGTGTTGCAAGCACCACGCCCGGCCGCCTTTGTCTTCCCAGTGGTGATGTTTACATACCACACCATCAGGTGCTCAATTAAGGCCGAGTTGAAAATAGGGGAGGCCCAGGACTGGTTCAGATATTTCTCCCTGATGTTGGCCATGAGCAGGAATCGAACTTAGCTTGTCTGGTTCGTAGTGGAGTGCGCAAAGCATTCCGCTGCGGCTCCCCAAAGACAAATATATCCCCCTGCACTCTTTGGTTCTTTCAGTAGAGTCACGTAGGTAGAAAAAATAATAATATATCACGACGTTTCGATCGCAACACAAGCGGTCGTCTTTGTGTTGCGATCGAAACGTCGTGATCTATTATTTTTCTACCTACGTGACTTTACCGAAAGAACCAAAGAGTATGGATTCCTGCAGTCACGAACGCTTCAAATCAAGATTATATCTCCCCGTATAGCATTAACAGACTGCTGGGGCGGACAGCTGGGTAGGTCAGAAGAATCAGCTTTATTTATCCCGAAGAAATCCGATGAGCTATGAAGCTCTTTTTCCCAGCCCTGGGTTATGCTGATCGAGAGTGGAGCGTCGCTTGGTCCGAGCGCGCGAAGCAACCCGCGTGGTCGTGATGACCCTAAGCGCCTCTCTCTCTCTCTGGTGCACCGGACAGCCTCCGCATTTCCCCTCTCTCTCAAAGCACCTTTTCACTCTAAATCATGATTTCCACTGCTAAAGTACCAAGGCCACCATGTGCTGCTGCTGTTGTTGTTGTGTGTTTTTTTTACTCATCTCCCTCTCTCTCCCTCTCTGCCTGGTTGCAAAAGACCGCCGAGATAACAAAGACTACGGTGCTGGAAAACACGTTTTGCTTGTACGTTTGTAATTGCTGATTTACCGTATTTATTTTAAACCCAGATCCGCTTTGAGTCTTACTGGTTCGTAAACACGTACAAGCAACACAGATCCAGCTACTGTTACGAGAAAACCTGAATGTTCAGGTATATTCACGTCGCAAGAGAGAAACATATGATTATGTATGGTTGTGTATTTGTTTGTAGATAAATTATTGATATTGCTAATTGAATGCCGGGACACTTCTCCAAATGCACTTTAAGATAGAACCTCTCAACGTATACACATGGACAGCGATCAATAGACTCAAAGGTGATTTTTATAAAAGCGTAGCAGGACTTTTGTTGGAGCAATGGTTATCACGCCGCACCATGAAGATGGCAAACTTGGTTGGTGAGTGATATCTGAACTGGCCCTGGGTCCTCCAATTTCACAAACCCACACTGACAATCATGGTGTACGGTCACACAACCCAAATGATCAACATGGTGTGGGGAGGCTTTCTTCTAGCATGACTTGACAAAGGCAGGGAAGATATTATTATAAGTACTCGCTGTTATTGATAAGGGCACTCTCTTTAATTAACAGGGTCTCGTCAGCACCACAAAAATGTATACAGTGCATAAAATCATTAAAGAAGGAACTTTGCAGGTAAATTAATAAAAACAATGCCCACTATTTTTCGATTTCAAGCTTTCGTGACTGCAGGGATTCATCTTCTTGGTTCTTTCGGTAAAGTCACGTGGAAGGGAAATAATGTTTTATTTTTTATTATTTTATTATTTCCCTTCTACGTGACTTTACCGAAAGAACCAAGAAAATGCTCACTATTCTCTATCTCAAAATGAATCGAGCACAATGCATCGGTGTGTCGGTCTTCCAGACTTACCAAGGCGCAGCACGTGTTTAAACACGCACACTTCTGGACGCGGGCTTGACATTGCGGGGTCATTGCTGTGTTCTGTTTGGCTCCATTAAGTCGAGGCATTGGAGCGAAATCTCACCTCCCCCAAAAAATAGAAGTCACAAAGACGAGCGAGCGAGGGGAGTGAGTGCTTGGCCGTACCCTGCCCTACGGTTGTCCCCACACTTCGTCGCTCAGCCGGTCCCGTCTCCCTGGGAAACTCCGCTGCTGTAACTGCTTCCCCCACATGCCGGAACGAGAAATGACAACAACAATTACAAAGCCGTTCAAGCACAACACCAACGAGTATAGATCTAGGGTTGGATTAACTTTTATGGGGGCCCGGGGCTGTTCGTTTTTTGGGGACCATCTTTACATCGTGGTGGCGAGATGTTAACTCCCTCGCTTGATATGCAAGATGGTCGTGGGTTCGATCCCGATCCCGACCCTGACGCCTGTATATTGGAGTTTGCGTGTCTCTTTCCACGTGGTCGCGTGGATTTTTCTCCAGATATATCATTTGTGGCCAATTCACTTCTGAAAAAGATCTATATAGCTCAGTGGGCCTTACCTGGTATAATAGTTTTTTAGTTTTACGTTCAATGCCTGCCATGTTCCATTTTCCCACCACCCATGTTCAACGTTGCACTCCATTGTTATTTCAGTTCTGGTTTTTATTTGGCCTATAACTGGAAAGAATGCACTTATTGATGCAATAACTTTAATTAGCAAGTTACCTTTTGTGTTTATCATAGGACAGTCTATTTCTGTTTTGGCGGGGGGGGGGAGGGGGTTAAAATCTGAGCACCCCAGGCTGCAAGCCCCTAAAGCCGCTGTGTTAAACCAGCCGTGGCTCTGGCGTGCACTGTGAGATTCAAAGCCATTTGAGGCGCCAGTTTAAGGGTTAAATGTTTCAGTCTTCAATTCACTGCTAGATGACGGACTCCCCACGCTGTGTTGGTCAGGCCATGGGGTGGGGGGGGTGTTTTTTTAGGGTGAGGATTCGTGTTTGTTAGGTATAAGAGACAATGTCAGTTTAACACGTAGGCTTTCGCGACCAATATCATCCATAATAGAGGTTTTTTTGGGTTAGATCGCGTAAATATATTAATGTGTCGTTAAAACCCGCCACCACCCGACACAGCCAACTAGTAAGGGTTGTCACGTAATGACACATTTATATATTTACGCGATCTAAGCCAAAAAAACCCCTCTATTAATGATTAAGGGACAATGTGTTTAGGATGGGGTCAGTGTTTGGGTTAGGGATAGGTTGGGGTTTGGGTTCAAAATCGGGCTTATGGGCTGTGTTTGGCTCGAGCAGTGGTTCTTCACCTGGGGTTCACACAACCCCTGGGCGTGCGAGATGCCCTTTCTGGGTGTGCGTGACATGCCATGTATTTTTTAGAAGGTTAATAATCGAAAACACAAATTAAGCACGGGCAACGTAAGTACAACTACTTTGTTTCATCAAACCCTATGTATTTGTTAACATTCTCGATTGAAAACCAAAGGGGTGCAAGGCTGCGAGTAAAGGTTTAAGCGCCACTGGACTAAAGGCATAATTACAGTCGATGCTTGAGTGTGCACGTGTGCGTGTGGGTTAGTCGAGATGTGTGTGACACTGCGCCACACGTAGCTCGAGGCGCAACTCTGTGCCTGCGCGCTCTGCCGAGTGGAAGTCACCCCCCTCGCCCCCACCCTTCTAACCAGATCCCCCCCACCCATCCCCTCTCCTGCAGCCCCTCTCAGCCTCCATTCTCCACTTCCCCCCACTCCCCGCAATCCAACTCCCCTCCCCCCACGTGTCAACTCAACTGAAATCTCGGCGTCCCAATCCCTGGATGAGACCGACTTTGTCACGGAGTTTCACGCCTTGCCGCGTCCGTGTCGCTCCCAGCGTCGTGCGTGCGACATCGGCATAAGAACATCCACGCAGGTGTGCCCTTTCATCGAGCCGGGGTTGGGCTGTGGCACTGCACTATGAACCAGGCTACCCAGTGGCGTAGTGACTACATAACACTGGTCAACAAAAAAAACTTTTTTTCTGTCCTGGACTTTTGCAGCTGTTTTAGACTAATTTCAGGGTGCTGATTCCAAATCTGATCTCAGATTTGCTCTATCACATCTCATTTTTTATGCTATCGGCATACCCCATTTTCATTGATTTTACCCAAAATTAACTCTGTCACTTATGATTGCAAGTTGTTGAGAGTCAGTGACTGCTTTAGTGTAAAAATATGGTGCTGTATTTTTAGGATGGCGTGTTTATAATATCATTTTATGTAGATATCCACATTTATTTAATGTTTTTCTTCTGCAGTTTTTATTGAAAATGCAATATTTGATATCTCAAAAACCTGATGCGATAGATAAAAACTGATGCCAGATTTGGAATCAGCACCCCAAAATCACCTTAAACCCGTTGGAATACCTTATGCCAGAAAAAGTGTGTTGACCAGTGTTATCAGCTCAGGGGGTGCAGACATTGGTCAGGTGGGTCCCCGATATTTGATACTCGATGTTTCGCACGGTCGCACCTGGGCTGTGAAGGAGAGACCCCCAACTCGTAGCTTTGGCCACGGGGGGGGGGGAGGCACCCCATGCCCCCACCTTAGTTACGCTACTGATGCTACCCTCCCTGAGTTTCATTCCCGGCCACGGTGATCGCAGCACGAGCGCTTCTCTCCAAAGTTTCGATACTGATGTCTCGGCTTGTGTCAATCCACTGATGAATGATGAAGGCCGCTCCGTGCCGTGTCGATTATGTTTGACCATAACTCACCACGCCGGCAAACGAGGAGGAACGCTGGCGGTAGGATGGGGTGCAGGACCGGTTTTAGAAATCACTCGCCACTGATGTTTGCCGTGACCGGAAATCAACTCAGGTAGCCGGGGCTCATAGTGCAGTGCGCGGACCAGGCATCCTCACACCATGACCGTATTTACAGGAAAAATAGTGGTGCGTCTATAAAACAAATTGGTAGTTGATGTGACCAGATTTGTATCGCTTTGTTGACATCCGGCACAGGTTGGGGGTGCGTCTTATTCTCCAGGTCGTCTTATATAACGGAGACTACGGTAATAGATTATCTCTCTTGTTAATTGCTGGTTTTCATTGGGCCTGCCTTGAGCAACTGCGATTATAATAATTAAGCCTTCCCGGTGTCATACAAGTCAGCAGCTTCTCACACTCACGCGTGCAGTGCCGGGCATTTATATCTAATTGGCACATCTCGAGAAGCCTGCCTGATGAAAGTGGGACCCCAATTAAGTTAGCAGATGAATGCAATTACAAGGGGTGGCTATTTAATTCCTCAGCCAAATCTCTTCCATAGCCAAAGGATCATTGGGCTTCGTTTCTCGTGCGGCTTCGTTTGATCAAATAAGCAACGAGGCCGTTCTCATCTTACGGTTGCAGCCCTGCGCCAGTGGTGGAAATTCCTCATTCATACGGCGGGTCCGAGTGTCCCCATATGAGAAGCGCCGTTGATTTTCCAGTAAAGTGGTGATCATGTTATGGACTCTAGAGGGATGCTGAGCTGAGTCAACCCCAAACCAGGATTTAAACTCGCAACCTACCGATTGCGAGGCGCGCTCCCCATACCACTGAGCAATGTGTCCGGCTATAATAATACTAATCGTGACGAGAGATGGTCTATCTACTGCTGGATGAAGGAGGCTTGCACAGACGTTATTTTTTATTAAATGGTTAGGGAAAAGAATCGAACTCAGGTCGCAGGTTTCGTAGCGCAGGAGTGCAGTTCGTGGTCTTAGCGTCACGTGCACGGCCCGGCTACCAATTTACTGCTAGATGAGAGCCTCCCCATGCCGTGTTGGTCGTGAGGATTATTTGACCATACTTCATCACGTTGGTCAGCGCGGGCTGATGAAGGGAGGTGTTTGTGGGTGGCGTGTTGGGGAGGGAGGGGGGGAGAGATTTCGGGGGGCGGTGCTGGATCGGTTCAGATATCACTCGCCACTGACGTTATCCGTGACTGGCTGAGCATCGAACTCCTCAGGGTCCCCAGGTTCATAGCACTGCGGTGGCCTTAATAAGTCGCTCAGCGAACAGCCCCTTGCACAGAGCAGCATGCTTACAGGCGCCAGGGGGTGCATTTGTTGTTACGCGTGATATAGATCTGTAACCTGGAGCAGCGTGCTTTGTTTCCTCGCGTTCAATTAAGCCAATTAAGGCTGACAGAGCGGATGGGAGGCGACGTCGATTTAACGATGAACAGCGTTCGCTCCTCCAGGCGAGAACCATGTTCTCTCTTCCCAAGGCTGCCTTTCACCTTCGCTCCGGCATTTCAAGCTAAGCAGGCATGGAGAGGCCTGATCAGTTGCGGTGCTGTACTTGATCGGGAGCATCGCCCGGGGGTGCCAACCAAGGTCTTGTGTCGGCTTGCGATGTCATCATGACGCGGCGGACATGATGGCACTGCAGCGATGGATTACTGAATCTATCTGTGCAGCGTTTTTTATGCAAATCTCCTTCAAATTACGCGTGGTGGGTTTCCTTCGGGAACTTTGGTCATGCTCCCACATTCTTTCAAAGGTGGAACCATCCTGAAAAAAATATATAATTGTCTTGAGACTCGGACAATTCCTTGGAATTTAAAAGGAATTGGCATTTCTAGGCTGGACTGGTCATCGTATGCCTGAGCAAGTTGTTGCATTTTCCACATTTCATTGGCATGCGGCTCCAGTTACTCAGCGGGGGTTGATGAGACGCTACTTGCGCCTTGACGTTAGCCGTCGCCGGGAATTGAACTCAGGTTGTTGCCAGGATCATCGCGTAGTGCGCGAACACATCTGCGCCACCACTTCCCAGAGGTGGGACAAAGTCATTGTTATGCAAGTCCAAGTCGAGTCGCAAGTCATCAAATTCATGACTCGAGTCTGACTCGAGTCCAAGTCACATGACTCGAGTCCACATCTCATAGGTGGGACAAAGTCATTGTTATGCAAGTCCAAGTCGAGTCGCAAGTCATCAAATTCATGACTCGAGTCTGACTCGAGTCCAAGTCACATGACTCGAGTCCACACCTCTGCCACTTCCCCCCCCACCAAAACGTACGAGTATATAATAGACAATAATATTTTCGCGATGTAAAGGAATCCGATAGTGGTTGCGTTATAAATAGACTGGCCATAGGGACGAACAATTTTGCATCACGGACGCTGTTCGATGTCGAAAAGGTTAGGGGGTTGTGGGGGAAGGGACGCTCACGCCAAATTATATCTGCACGCCTGAGGATTTTGGACTGATTTTATCTTCA
Source organism: Lampetra planeri (assembly GCF_965212315.1). NCBI lineage: Eukaryota > Metazoa > Chordata > Hyperoartia > Petromyzontiformes > Petromyzontidae > Lampetra > Lampetra planeri. Next base: position 33,700,242 of record NC_136107.1, read on the forward strand.
TATTTGAGCCTTCCTGCGGGCTGTTGAAATGAGAAGCACCTCCAAGCACTGCCCGCTGATGAATTATTTCCTCCAACAAAAGTGATTAGCTGTGCAACTTTTATTCCGCTGCTTTCCAACAACAAAGCCAATTATTACTGGGTCCCTGATGTAAGGGCCAATTGGTAAGCTTCCCAAAGCCACCGCTTAATCTAAGTTCAAGTAATGGCTTGCACAATCACGTTGACTGTGCCTGCTGTTTTTTGTTGTTAATATAAACAATCACGTGGTGTTGACATTTAAACAGTTTTTTTTTAAACACCGCGTCTGGCAGTGGGTGTACAAGCACAGATAGCAAACCTCAGGAATACTGCCCTTCGAGGTAATATATACATATGATGACATGATGACATATGATGACATATGAAAGGCGACTGTTTCTGCCATGTATGAGGGCCATTGCCCGAAACATTGCCTACGATATATGTTTGTCCTTTTAGGGCCACGGTGTAATGGACGAACGTGCTTTGTGATGAAAATGATTGTTGTGTCATTTACACTGCCGTCAGTAATTGATGGGGTTGACTCTATCCGTGAAAGACTCACTGAGCCCCAAAGCCCCCTCTTTCAAGAGGCTCCCTGCTATATTTGGCTGTTTGGCTAATATCTCTACACTATCTCTTCCACTAACTGGAGTAGCCAGACAATACCCACCACGCACACGAGAGGAGAACACGATACGATTCGCAACAGATGGGTTAATGAACCCACTTGTTGCACTCTCATCCCCGGATCACGTCGCAGCCCAGAGGGGTTTTAAGAGTGTGACAAATGTCTACGTGATCCACCAACCCTTGCCACGTGTCCATGTACAGAAGGGAGATATGAATAGGTGCATCGCAGGACTGTGCCCTATAAATAACGACGATGATAATGATCATGATGATCACGAATTTCCAGGTATTGATTTTCCAATGCTGTAATCGCAACTCTTTCATCTCGTGACCTCAAGCAATCGGAAAATTGGTTCTTATCGTCACCGTTGCCACATCTCTGACGTCCGACGAACGTGCTTAGAGGATGCCGTGCGTTCATTACATCGTCCTGAAATAGAACAGGCGCTAATGGTTGCTAAATGACGACCTCGTTGGCTCGGGGCTCGTCCCGTCAGGCGAGAGGCGGTGCGACGGGGGTCAGATCGGTGCGAGCAGAGGAACGGGGCACACCGAGAGGCGCAGTTGCGTCGCGAGAGTGGGACAGGATGACGAAGATGAATCCGTGCGCGTGTGTGGATTCTGTAATGCTTTCTAAGATAGATTTGTGTGCTCAGAAACATATTTTGTGCAACGAATGAATGAGTGGGTATTCACCTCGTCTGACATGTGATTCAAAAACACACCACTGTATTGACGCTGGAAAACGCTCAGAATTGCTTTCGGAGACAGAAAGAGGATCTCCGCACGTTGAAGGCATCGCTGACTGCGATAGAGAGTAAGTGTGCTTGTGCAGGACGCGCCACTCGAGAGGATGACGAGGGGTGGTCGATAATAACGCAAGGGTGGTGGTGGCAGCACAAGGGAGGGAACGCGGCCGAGAGGACATCGTCCACAGAGGAGATGGAGCCATGGAATTGTCTCGTATGCAGATGCTCGGTGGCTTACTACAGCACAGCATTGTGACAGATGGCGATGGCCATGGGAGGCTTTCGTCAAGCAGTGGATTGATCATGGCTGATGATGTTCGTAACCACATATTACCTCCGGTCGTGGTCACGGTTGTGATGATTGGTTCAATCGCAGCCCCCCTTGGTTTTGTATCTCGCAAAGGACGAGTTATCGATCGATGTTAACTTCCTCGGGACACTCTCCACATCTCTGTTTCTCAATCTCTCTCCCGTGGTCCCCTCGCCCACAACCCCCCCCCCCTCGTGCTATATCCGCCTGCCGTGTCCCTCTCCCTCTTTCACCCCCCCCCCCCGTCCGCCACCTCCCCTCCTTCGCTTCTCTCTCTCTCTCTCTCATCCACCTAATTTCCCACTCCTACACAGGGCACGCTCTCTCCTCGTTTCTCCATCTCTCCCTCTCCGCTTACAAGTGCGAGCTGCGACGAGGTGGGCGCTGATCGCGTCTAAATTTTACCTATCTCTGTTATCGCTCCCTCCATTTGGGGGGGGGGGGGGGTGGAGGGGGTGAGGCAGCGAGGGGGGGAGGGAGAGAGGGAGGACGGACGGGCGGGAGCTGCGCGTCTCTCGTCGTAGGTTGGCACTTCGAGCCGCGCTTAGCCCCTCGGTGTTACGCGCGCGGGTGCGTGGCGGGACTTTCCCGGTTACTCCTCCTGTTGGTGGAGGCTTGTTCTTGATATTATAATTTTATTTTTTTCTGGATGACCGCGCCAGCCCGACCGCTGATGACCGCGCCGCGGTTCGTTCCCGCTCCGCCCGGCAGCAGCAGCAGCAGCGATACTCCGAGAGGAGCACGCGGCTGGTGAAGCTCATGTCCAGGAGGCAACCACGGGGTCCACGGGGAGGTGGAGACAAGGAAGAGCGACGTCGCTGTCGCGTCCAAAGGTGAGAACGGACTCGAGCACGAGTCGGCGAGGACTCTAGGGTAGCGCTGTGAGTTAGCCGCGGGGGAAACTCATTCGCGCCGCGCCTTAGGGGTGGTTGGAGGTCACACACATTGAGCCCGGCATCGCATGAGAACCTGGGTTCGAATCCCGGTTTTAGTCGCCCGTGTTTTAAGCTCGGGTTTAAAGTATAGCGGAGCTGACGGTGGGCTCAGCTCGGGCAGTGATGGCTGCGCACTAAACGGCACGCCACGTTGAAGCTCTTCGATGTGTTCTCGGGTTGTGCCGCGATGTTGTTGCGAATGACATGCGACGTTTTGCCCCCACTTATTGGGAGCTTCAGCCCCTAATTAATTTGATGTGCGCAGCTTGACCGCGAGAATCAAGGCGGCAGTGCGTTCATCTTGGTTTTTGACCTGCGCACGTGTGGCTCAATTCCATCTCGGAGAATTGCAAGCTGTCAAGCGGGCCCCCTCTGCGCGTTTCCTCGCCTCGTCACGCGAGTCAGAGAGGGCGAACAAATAGCTCACGGATGGTGTTTGGAGGCGTGCCGCTGTTTGCACCGGTCGTCGTCCCATCCGTCTAAAGCAGTGAGTGCTTCTTAGCCTTCACTGACGTCTTGCACAATCGTACAAAACATGTTTAATGCTAATAAACACGTAGGGTTCGATGAAACAAAGTAGTTGTATTTACGTACCCGTGATTTATTTGTGTTTTGATGATTTACCTTCTCAAAACAATAATCTGGCCATGTCTCGCATACCCAGAAAGGGCATCTCGCACCCACAGGGGGTGCGTGCCATCCAGGTCGAGAACTCTGTTGTCTAAAACAATTGGCCGCGTGCGCGACCCGAAGAAGACACATGCATGGGTAGAACTTTTCCGGATGGTGGGGACTGCTAAAGACCCCCGACCCCCAAATTCCCCGCCGCCACCCGCTCCCCTTGCCCTTAAGCGAGGCAACGAAGACTATGATTCTTATTTGACCAGTTATAGCCCACTGAGCTACATAGCTCTCTTTACAGAAGCGACCTGGCCACAAATGACAGCTCAACGAAGTGGCTTATCACGTGGCAATTTATAGCAGCCAAGCACTCTAAACGCGTGATGCTGTTTCTAAATGTGGATGAAAAAAACCCGAGGATCCGGAGAAAAATCCACGCCACCACGTGGGGGAGGGGGGGACGCAAACTTCACACAAACAGACGCCACGGTCGGAATAGAACCAACGACCTCCTGTATACCAGGTGAGGGAGTTAACATCTCGCCACCGTGGCGCCCAGGGAGGCCCTCGCCACCTGCACGGGGGAAGGATGAGGAGAGAGGAGTGAGTGCCGTGTCCATCTCCGTGGGGCGGGGGGGGTGATGCAGAGGTGAACTGCCGCGTTCACCGAACAGGCGACAGGCGCTGCGCGTTTCTTTTGCGCAACAGGCGCGCGCATCAACTCAGAGGCCGTTTCCGATTGCGTTATCTCGACCGCACGTTGCGATGGACAGTTCTCGTAAATAGAACGACAGGGGCGTGGTGGTGGTGGGGGGGGGGGAGACAGTCGCATTTCCGATGCTTGATATCATTTGGCTCGTAGGGCTTTTACGAGTTCATTTGTTTTCGTTATTGCACAAACAAGCTCGCGCAGCAGACGCGCGTGTTGTTTGCATTCGCTGGCGAAACTAAACAGCGAGTGTGTGCAGAGATCAACTCCACTGTTGTGTCATGTGCATAGGTGTATGCACATACAAATGTGTATTAATATACACCTACGTGTGGAGCGGTGGCGCAGTGATTAGCGCATTGACAAACTCACCCGATTTTTATTCCCCAGCCACAGATAACGTTGCAAGTCACATCTGAACCGGTGCAGATATCAACACTTGTGCGCCGACCGGCCTCCCCTAGGTAGACTCAGCCTTAAATTAGTGCCATGGTGCGGTGTGTTAACGTCAACACAAATGCTCGTACATAGCAGTTTGCTCAAACATGTGTAATGCGGGCGTAAGCGACCTTCCGGATGTGACGTCACGGGGGGTGGAGTCATGTGACGTGGGGGGAAGGTTCGGGTCCTTAAGCGGGTAAACCGGAAGGGGAAGGCAGTCGGGGTGTGAGCGGAAAAGAGTGAGGCCACGCGGGCGAGTGTGGGGAGAGGGGGGGCGCCGACGGCCATCGGGAGCCAACCCCGAAGATAAGAGGAAGCTGCGGAGTGGTGTGCAGCTGCAGAGGAGACAGCCAGAAGGGCTGCGTGTTAGAGGCAGCGGTGTGGCTGCCAGGAGGAGCTGCGGAGAGAGAGAGAGAGAGGGCTGCATGTTAGAGGCAGCGGTGTGGCTGCCAGGAGGAGCTGCGGAGAGAGAGAGAGACAGCAAGAGGCTGTCAGAGCTGCGGAGGGAGAGGAGTTGCAGCGAGTACAGCCAAGGGGGGCTGTGTGAGAGAAACAGCAGCGGAGCTGCTGTTGTGGATCGGGCCGACATTGGAGTCAGCACCGTGGAGAAGCTACAGAGTAAAGACAGCCGTGTGGGTGTACAGCACGAACCGAATAAAGGACACTGAGCCAGACATCGTGGTCCAGTCGTTTATTACACTGGTGTCGGAAGTGCAACGGCATGTCGAAACAAGTGAGGAAGAAAGTTAATCCGGCGCCTGCATCGGCTTCTTCGTCCGACGACGACGAACTCCCTCCAACCACGGATCCTGTTGGGGTGGTGGAGGAGAGCCCGGCTGAGGCGACCACGGGAACGGGAGTGGAGGATGTTGGCGCGGTGGCGGGTCCGTCGACATCATCAGACGCGGATCAACGATGGCAAGTGATGGCGGTACAACTGGAGGCACTTAAGGACGTCCTGGCGCATCTATGCCATCTCGTCGCGCCAGGGACGATGGATGATGCAAGTGGTGCTCCGCGGGCCGCCACGTTGCCTGTCCTGCCGCCGCCATTGCCCACGCGGCAAGAGGCCGCCATTTTGCGCGCTCCGTGGCGCCAAACCGCCATCTTGGCCACGCCGCGGGCCGACGCCATTTTGAATTTGCCATCACAACCACCACCATTGGAAGACGGCGGGAAGAGGAGTCGGAGTCGCCACCTTACAACGGTTAAAGAATTTTCCGTCGGTGGGGACTGGAGCGCGTTCGCCTGCCGCTTCTTGGCGGCGGTACGCACAGCAAGATGGACCGATGCGGAGGCTTTGGAGGTGTTGCCGACTCTCCTGGACGACGAATCTGTCCGATTCTTCCGTTCCATAACGACCGATAAGAAGGCAACTTTATGTGGTGTTTTTCAAGAAATGGCCGATGCTTATGAGCCACCAGATGATGCGCATCGGCGATTCGCTCAACGACAACGAGCACCAGAGGAGTCGCCCGTGGCGTTCAGGGGTGCGGTGCTGGAGCTGGCCATGGCAGCTTATCCTGAGACGCCACAGGACCTGCTCGAGCCTCTCATATTAGGGAAAATGTTGGAGCTGTCTCGGGATCTAGGGATCCCCATGCCTGTGTGTGGGCATGAGAAGCTAACTTCCCGGACGGCTGCTAAGTGTCTCGATGCGCAATTCAACCTCCGTCGCTGGAAACAAGCGACGGCGTGGACGGGGGGGCCCGTCAAAGAAGAGGATGCGCTGGGGTGGAACCCTGCGCAGGCTGTCTATGTTCCGGATGACCGGGGCCCTCAACAACTGACGGCCGCCTCCGCTCCATGGACGGGACGCGGCGGGCCGAGACCGCGCGCGGCGCTACCAGAACGGGGCCGTCAGGAGGCGAGGCCTGCGCTTCGGCGCAACGAGGCCGAATGTTTCCGCTGCGGGCGTAGGGGCCACTACGCCAGAGACTGCTGGGCCCGTTTCCCGGCTCCGCCGCAGCAGGAGGCCTCGGCACCGGTCAAGTCGGCTAAAGATCCTCCGAAACAGACAGGCCGGCCGTGACATTGCGGGGGACGAGGGGCCCTGCTCGGAGGACGCCTGCCAGGTCTGCGGGACCTTCGAGCCCTGCAGCCCTTCCGACCCAGCTGCGGGCACGGTCACAGGACAAGCCCAAGACTAACTCTTTAGAGACACGGGACGGCGGTGGACTTCCAGCTGCGACAGGGGGATTACCCCCTGTCGTTCCTCGACTTTCATCGCGTTCCCGTTCTGCGAGTGGGCCGCCGACCGTCCGGGACGGGCCGGCGACCCGCACACGTTCCAAATCGCTTACGTTTCGTTGATTGTTGTTGTCTTGTTATTTTTTTCTTACAGTTGTATTTATTGCATGCTTTTTGTACGTTCGTTGATGTTAATTGCGTCGTTGTTGTTGTTCTTGCTGTTACATTGTATGCTTAGTGTCCTTTAGGGGGGGAAGCTCGGTTCGCCGCATTACGATTTGCTATTGGTCAGCCGAGGTCGGCTGGGATTTTTCTACGGGGGAGGGTGGTGTAATGCGGGCGTAAGCGACCTTCCGGATGTGACGTCACGGGGGGTGGAGTCATGTGACGTGGGGGGAAGGTTCGGGTCCTTAAGCGGGTAAACCGGAAGGGGAAGGCAGTCGGGGTGTGAGCGGAAAAGAGTGAGGCCACGCGGGCGAGTGTGGGGAGAGGGGGGGCGCCGACGGCCATCGGGAGCCAACCCCGAAGATAAGAGGAAGCTGCGGAGTGGTGTGCAGCTGCAGAGGAGACAGCCAGAAGGGCTGCGTGTTAGAGGCAGCGGTGTGGCTGCCAGGAGGAGCTGCGGAGAGAGAGAGAGAGAGGGCTGCATGTTAGAGGCAGCGGTGTGGCTGCCAGGAGGAGCTGCGGAGAGAGAGAGAGACAGCAAGAGGCTGTCAGAGCTGCGGAGGGAGAGGAGTTGCAGCGAGTACAGCCAAGGGGGGCTGTGTGAGAGAAACAGCAGCGGAGCTGCTGTTGTGGATCGGGCCGACATTGGAGTCAGCACCGTGGAGAAGCTACAGAGTAAAGACAGCCGTGTGGGTGTACAGCACGAACCGAATAAAGGACACTGAGCCAGACATCGTGGTCCAGTCGTTTATTACACATGTTATAAGGCCTTTATCTTCACATCGACACACACACGATGTATACGTGCGTCTCGAATGCAGCGACTGCATTTAAAGCAATGCGTGACTGCACCCGCTATTTTTAGATCGCGGAGTTTTTTGATTTTCAGATATATTCAAAGTCCACAATTCCGCATTAAGGTCTTACCACGAACATTGCAATGGTGTGGCTAGACTGGCTTTGCTTTTGAGTGTGTAGGCGGTGGCAATTGCATCAGACTCCATGGGCTGGTGGGGGGGTATAGTTCAGATCGCAGTGAATCGCGAGTTCAAATTACAGGCAGGTTCAACGATGCCCCATCATAATTACAATCACCATCATCATTATTATTCGAGCAGTCGGATGAAAACACAATGAGACTGTGCCTGCATCACCAAATGGAAAGTCGACTGTGGTTGCCTCTACTCCGTAGGGTTTTCGCGCGTTGGGCTGTGTGTGTACGCATGTTGAACTTCTTTCGCCCCGTACGCGGCCAACCGTGCTAATTGTAGAGCTCTAAGCATGATGTCCGGCGTTTACATCAAACGTGCAGCACGTAAATAATTTCCCAAACAAGCTCCCGGCACGCGGTGCGAAACGTCGAAAACCGTGCCCAGCGGACAGCACGTGGCACAAACCGAAAACACATCGGAAGCCGTTGCTCTGCCCGATGGACCGTTCCTCGTCGTGGGAATGTGGAATGCTCGCCTCGGCTTTGTGGAACCGCTACCGCTTGGAGATAAGCAGGTGCGCGCTCAATGCTCGACACACGTGTTACAGGCGAATAATCCTTTGTGTGTGCGATGTCTCTCGGCGAAATCTGTGTTCATGTCTCCTTCATCACCAGCGACGGTGCGAATCGTAAAGGCGACGTGTCGTGGTTAGCGCGATTTGTCATTTTCTTTATTTTTAAATCCGTGTTATTGTCGTTTTTTCTTCTTTCATATCTTCAAACAGTAAAGAGACCATAGTGTTTTGCAGCAAGTACGTGCACTCGAGAGGTCATAGGTTCGAATCCAGGTTTGAGCCGCCCGTGATTTAACTCTTGTGTATCAAGAGAGTCGATGGCCTCAGCCTGGCCACCAACTACACAAATACATATATCCCCCGTAGAGGCCTAACAGACTTTTGGGGCAAGTGCTGTTAGCGAGCTCCTATGAAGGCCGGCACATCACACGAGGGGGGTGGGGGGCAACTACAGCACACACACACTCTGTCAGCACCATCTCACAATAGTTAACACTGTGGCCATTTTATTGTACAGTACTTAATCCATCAAACATGTGTAGTGATAGGGTTCCATTTGTTGACCAGAAGGGATAATTACGGGTATGGGTGCGCTATACAATAGCCAACCATAAGGGGGGGGCGTAACTGGGCTAAAAGTCAGAGGCGGGGATCAGTCGGGAAGCTCCGGGAACCTGCACGAGAGTTCTAGAAGGGGGCGTGGCCAGAGGCGGGGCTTGGCCACGACGAGGAGTATATAAGGGGGACGTGACTGGAGGTTCGGAGCTGTCGTGGGGGTATGGGTTCTGACTGCCATCGCTGTCTTCGCGGTCATCCCTTCTTCATCGTCCGGCCATATGGCCGATCCGCTGTACGGTTCCCATCGTCGTCGTGGCTGTATTAGTCAACAAGCTATATAGTTAGATTCCGGCGATGGGGCTGTATGAGTGGATCATCTATACATATCCCGATATATGTGTCGCTCAGTGATTGTGTGCTAATTCACAGACACTAGTAGGAGGTACTCTCTCTTTTATTCCGGCCTTCACAGTCTTAGGGGATAACTATGCACCGGGTCGGGACAGCCAACATGCTGCCAGACCCACAGCTTGCAGGGGGCGAAGATCACAATGACGACGGCAACAACGAGTTCCACTTCAGATTGCAGCAGCCCCGACTGCGAGTCGGAGCTCGCCTTTTATCCTGAACAGTGTGACCAGGCTCCGTCATTGGCCCTGCACTCCTCTGGATCCCCCAGAGGGCTCCGTGCCTTGCCCACAGGTAAAATTTATAGGACGGACTGTTACCCCTAATTCTATTGTCTACTAACCTCCCAGCGGCATGCGCTACAGTGACTCATCAATGTCACTACATTACCCCCCGCTCCCCCCCCGTGAAAAAAAAACAGCCATCTCGGCTGACCTCCATACGTCGAGTGGCGGGATGACGAACACCACAATATCCACGCAACATTCACAATGCATGGCAACAATCCAGCCCCAAAAATAACAAGAACTCAATGACTAGTAGGGGCGGTCATCTGAACCAAACCATCTTGGAACGGGTCCTTGTCGACGGTCCCTCATATTGGCCCGGCACAGGTCCCCCAGGGACCCCAGGGGTGACTCGCAGCTGGCTCAACGAGCGCCCCCCCTCCCCCCCCCCGGGACGAAGATGGAGGAGAGGAAGAAGTTGGTGGCGGTTGTATTGTCCACCCCGGTCCACCTGTGGGCGGCACCGCCGGTGGTTCCATTGCCGTCAAGCCCTGGGATCCTGCGGATGGAGGAACAGAGTTTCACAGAGGCGCAACCTCCGTCAACGTACGTCCCTGTCGGACACATCACACACCCGGCCATAAACAAGGAGGGAACAGGTGTAAGGTGGCCTGGAACCTTCGGGAATATTGGAGAGGTAGGCGCGGCCGAGGGTGGAGCCAGGCCACGCCGAAAGGGATAAAAGGGAAGCTCCAATCGAATATCGGGGCTGTCTGAAGATGAAGTGGAACTCAAGTGCTACATCTACGTCTTCAACATCGTGGGTCTGACAGCACGTTGGCTGCTCTGACCCGATCATAGTTATCTCATATGCGAGAGAGACAGGTGTATTGTAGTCCTGGGTGTAACGAGAGTGAGTGTAGAATAAACGTTGTTGCCTCCTAAATAGTGTCTCTGAAATGACTCACTACACAGGGAAGCTCCTCTAGCCTCTAAGAGGCTACTTCGTCTACTCTCCCACGCTGGCCTGATGTCTGTGAAGAGGGTTGGGGGATGGGGGGTTCCCACACTGTACCCCACCACACGCGACTTGCCGATCGACTTGCGGTGTACCCATGTATTATACTGCTGGGTGGACAGAGCTGGAGGGATGCGAGGCGCTTGCGCCATCGTTTCAACTGCCGCGCCGGGAGATCGAACGGAAACAGTGACCTCTGGGTTGCAAGTCCAACCATTGTATCACGGCAGCAGCATCCTATTTATGAACCCATCTACTCGAGGAAAAACAAAAACCCCTCCCCGACTTATCTGGAGACAATCTGCCTTTGTGGCTTATCAGGGGGCAGTGGTGAATAGTGGCTTACAGTACGCAGGGTTCATTGGGCACGCACAGAGATAATCGATGCATCTTAATTCCTTGGGCATGCGACGCGCGATGGGGTTATTGTGTACACACGTGTTTGTAATGAACCATGACTGTGCATGATGCATAGTAGGTGGTTGCATAACCGATTATCGCGATCCCAACGCTCTGTGTGCTACACAGACAAAGATCCCCCGTGTAGCGTTAGCAGACTGTAGGAGCAAGTGCTGTTAGCGAGCACCTATGAAGGGCGGCACGGCACGCGAGGGGGTGGGCGGCCAGCACCACGCCCGCCCGCCTTTGTCTCCCTAGTGGCGATGCTTACCGCATGAGGTACTCATTTGAGGCTGAGTCGACCTAAGGGATGCCCAGGACCGGTTCAGATAATCGTCAAAAGTGGTGGAAATAAGCAGGAATCAAACTCGAGTCCCCAGGTTCGTAGTGCAGCGCGCTAACTGCTTACACTACCCACACACACGTCTCTAAATGAATTCGGATCAGCACTCTCTCCACCACGTGGGACGCGTTTGGTAAACGTTAGTTGTGTGCAGGGAATGGTAAGTCTCTGGTCTCGTGGCCTTATTCATGAAGACACCATCACTGCAAATATGCACTCTACACGAATGCGCACGTGTTTCACAGTCAGGTAGAAACGTGAATAATCAAAACACTTATTACTGGTAGATTTGTCAATGTATAAATCAGGTGAGACTGCGCTTGCCACGTAAAAAAAAGACACGATTTACCACCCAGGTCACTCTTGCAGATGACATCATCCTGGTCTCTTGAGCTCTCGACCTATATACTCTTTGGTTCTTTCGGTGAAGTCACGTAGGTAGAAAAATAATCATAGATCACGACGTTTCGATAGCCACACAAGCAACCGTCTTCAGGTGGGAGTGAGAAACAATATTCCCGAAGGTTCCAGGCCACCTTACACCTGCTGCTATCACTTATCCTAATGCCAAACGGATCTATATATAAGCACGATATATAAGGACTTGTTTATGCAGCCTGTTTCTCACTCCCACCTGAAGACGGTTGCTTGTGTGGCGATCGAAACGTCGTGATCTATTATTATTTTTCTACCTGCGTGACTTTCCCGAAAGAACCAAAGAGTATGGATTCCTGCAGTCATGAAAGCTTCAAATCAAGATTGAACCGCCTCTACGGGGAGGGTTTTCACACAACTGTTACATCTTTTAACAAACCGCGAGACAAGAAGGCTCACCTTATCGAGTCGCTCACCTCTCGACCTAGTTAAACAAATACTCTTGACCCAGTCACGTTGAAACAAATCAAGAATTTTGTAGGTTATTACAAGTGTAGTGGGTTCAACTGAGTTGCACACTTAAACTTCGAGGCGGCGCATTGATTAATAACACAACGGGGTAAGTCTACCCCTTAACGAGACAACAACCTAGGGCGGTGACCACCCTGGCTAACTACACAGGTTGCAAGATAATTAACAACTTCGGACTAGGACAGCCAACATACTGCCTGGTCCGCGTGCCTGAAGATTGAAGACGGAAGATCGTAGACCAGGGGTCGGCAACCTGCGGCTCCGGAGCCGCATGCGGCTCTTTTGAACCTTGACCGCGGCTCCGGGGCGGATGCTAGCGAGGGGAGGAGGCGCACTGTGACACCTGCTGTGGCGTTGCCGCTGCTGACAGGTCGCCGCTCCGCTCCACACTGCCCGCCCGGTGACAGGCAATAACGTTGCCGTTGCTTTGTCACATGTTTGGAAGAAGTAAAAACCTTCCTGGGCAGCAAAGAGCTCACCTTTACTGAGCTGGAACAGCCAGAGTGGCTGGAAAAATTACATTTTATGGTAGACATGACAGCACATCTAAACACGCTAAATACAACCCTTCAGGGGAAAGGAGGCACAGCCCTGCACATGCTGGAGGAGGTTTTGGCATTCGAGCACAAGTTGACAATGTTTGTCAAAGATTTACAGAGAGGTACACTGTCTCACTTTCCCTCTTTGAGAGAGTTCAAACAAAGTCATGATACGATAAATTTGGAATATTTCAAGTCTGCAATCACCACAATGCAAAGTTCGTTTGGGAAACGATTCTGTGAGTTCAGAGAGGAAAAAACGACATTATCCTTCCCTGTCACTCCCCTGGCGATCGATCCATCCCTATTGAATATGACTGCATTTGCAGGTGTAAGTCAACCTGATCTTGAGATGGAACTGGCCGATATAGCCGACAAAGATATATGGGTGTCCAAGTTCAAATGCTTGACCGCTACTCTTGAGGATGTTGCCCGTCAGAAGGCCATTCTGGCTCAGAATCATAAATGGAGTGATATTGAAAACCTTCCCAAACAGGACAAACTTGTATTCGAAACATGGAATGCCATCCCCAACACTTATATAAACATGAAAAAGTATGCATTTGGAGTCCTGTCGATCTTCGGCTCCACATATGTATGTGAGCAGGTCTTCTCCAACATGAACTATATTAAAAACAAACATCGATCACGCCTCACAGATGACAGCTTGCAAGCCTGTGTGAAAATGAAGGTGACGTCTTACAGCCCTGATGTGCAGACACTGTGCACTGAGGTTCAGGAGCAAAAATCCCATTAACCAGGTAATTTAGCTATTAATTTGCAAAAATATATTTTACATTGTTAAGTGAAAAAGTCCTTTTTTTATTCAGATTGACAGCTGACTGCACGATCCTGTATATAGCAATAAGGTAAGAAACAATATATGCAGTGTTATATTTGTTTTAAATGTTGCAATGGTTTTGCGGCTCCCAGTTTATTTTTTCCTTCGGAAACGGGTCCAAGTGGCTCTTTATGTCTTAAAGGTTGCAGACCCCTGTCGTAGACGAAGGGTTTCTTCCCCGGGATGGATAGCCACGATCCCTCCCGGGACTCGGCTGATGTTCCCTGCAGCTCCGCCCCTGGCCACGCCCCCTTTCCAGAAGCCTCCCGAGGAACCTCGGTCCCCATCACGTGACCCTCACACCCCCCTCTCGGGGCCCCCCCTGTCATCCTGTCCGGTCACGTGTCCTCTCGGGTCACCCAGGATGCCATGATCTGACCCGACCTTCGCTTCAGGCCGGCACACAAACACCGTGCTCCTCTAGGGCCGGCACTACACTACAGAATGGTGACATCCGGCGATGTCACTACACAAGCATTAGCTTCAGTTGTTCATACCGAAGCACGTGCCAGTTGCAATGAATAACGGACTCTTGCTATGCCATTGAGATGGAAAGAAAGATACGGACGTATCGATGGACTGGTTTCCTTCAGGACGTATTGAGTATCACAGTGAGAGGACGGGTGGAGCGGTGGCACAGCACATAACTCACAGCGCTGTGAACGCGGCCGATCTGACTGCGTCTCCGGGCGATAGCTAACAGCAACAGTCACGGGCTCCGTCCCATTACCAACCCGTGCTGAGCGGCGTGGTGAATTATACGGGAAGAGGGTCAGACGAACCCCATGACCGACACGCATTTGGGGAGGCCTTCATCCAGCAGTGGATTGATTATGGTCTGTGCATGTTGAAGCACAATCCAAATTTCTTAAAATGCCCCGATATGTCTACCCAGCAGTATAATTAACTGGCTATAGTGTACTGTAGATGTATGTCTCCTCTTATGAAAGCCAATTGTAAAGGCAGATTGAGAGTGTTGTGTCTGTTATTGGTATGCCTTGGTTATTTCATATCTTTTCAGCTTCATAAATATCAGAAACGTAATGTATAATTGCGCGCGAGTTAGGAAAATGTTCTAAAGATTCCGGAAATAATCCCGATTACGCATCGTCTTAAAACAATGCAAGTTTGACAAAGAGCATCAGCGCGCATGGATACAAGAGCATTTTGGTTCGCTGTTTAAAAATGATGGTCGATCAGAGCAGGTCGCGTGTGGTGGGGCAAAGTGTGGGTGCTCGCAACTCTCCCAAGACGTCTGATCAGCGTGACAAAGAGTTGGCCGAACTACCCTCCAGAGTTCTAGAGTCTCGAGGGGTTCTCTAGAACTCCCTCGAGCGAAGACCCCATTCGTCAGCAGCGGTGCGAGCAAGCAATTGCAGGGCTGCACCTTTCATCGTCATCGTCGTCGTCGGCAGTCCCTCGGGGTTCGAGGATGACGTCCATCAAAATCGCAATATTTTATGTTTGATACTGGAGGTTTGGTGGTAACGCTTTTTATGTGGCCGTGGAGTCAACTTCTGGACCGGCAGATCTCTGGGCGTTGGGGGGCGCCACGCGGTCCCAGCTGGAAGTAGGAGCCGCAGTGGCCCGTGTTGGCTTCGTTTTCCTTTCTTTTGTTTGCTTGGCAGCGATCCACTTGGGTCGGCATCGAGACGTCGTGGGTCGCGGGAGTTGGCCGCGACCTCGTGGATACGGCGGCGTCACCCCTGGGCGGTCGGCAGCCTGCTACTCCCAGTCTTAAAGACTGTGACGAAGAGCTTCATTGCTCATCGGATTTGTCCAGGTTAAATAAAGATTCTGATTCTGACTGCATGTTTGACCTTTTACACAAACACTCCATGTATTTTAGTGAGCATCTTAAATATACCGGAGGTGATGGGTGTGGGGTCGGCTGTTTGCATTCGTGTTATGAGAGCACAATGAGCACTTCGAGCATGTGAAGAGTTATGCAAGCGTTCAGGGAGTTAATGAGGTTAATAATGGAAGTATTCGAGCATGTAAAGAGTTATGCAAGCGTTTAGGGAGTTAATGAGGTTAATAATGGACGCATTTCCTCACTGGAGTGTAACGAGCCTTAAATATTTCGCATTAATACAAAAAAAACAACGAAATCCCTCTTTAGCGATTCAATTAGGCAGTTACCCATTGTACAAAGTTCACTGAAGAGGCAACTTTAGGTCTACCTTTCTAATTGTAATAGTTTTACATTGCAGGGCTGTGAGAGACCTCACCCACCGCGAAAGTGTGGTTGGTGAAGTGTACATGGGCTGTGTGGTGGGCTTTGGGATGGAAGCAGCTTGAGGCATGCACCTGCCCTTAGGCAGTGAACATAAGAAAACATACGTGAAGACGACAGACTTAGAGACCCACTGATTTACATAGAGACCATTGACTTACATAGAGATCCTCCCCCTGGGTATGATATTAAATTGCATTTGGTGATGGTGTCACCTAAAAAAGGAAAACTGTTGAGGAAAGCCAAGGAATTCACCTCGACCATCCTTCCCTAATCACGACTAAATATCTTTAGCGTTGAGTGCCCTGTTATACGCGATGGTGGGTGGAGTGCGTTTAAATGAGGTGGGATGGAACGACCTTGACCCATGGACTTGCCCTCGAGCACAGAACTGACAAAAACAGGGCTAAAACTATCCAGGTTGTTGACCCATGACATATTTTCGTACTTGGCACACCACATCCAGTACTGTGCACCTTCTCGCAGTGGTCTCCTCGTTAGTGACCTTCAAACTGAGAAATGCGTTCCTGGAACGAACGACCGATAAAACGATGAGCCTATTCCCACCGTGCCCTCCTGTGCTCTCAGCAGTGCCGTGCCGTGATCGCCCGCTCCGCCTGGCGTGAGGTGCCCTTCCTTCGGAGCGCATGGCCAGCGATGGGGGGCCCCCGCGCGCATCAGCTGCTGCTTCTCGCCACGCTGTGCTGCCTCGCCCAGGTAACGTCGCTACGTTTCGCCCGGGGGGTTGGTGGATCACGCAGAGATGGAGCGCGCGCACATGTACGATGCAATCCTGTAGTGTGACCCTGTTTAAAAAATGGGGGGGGGGGAGGTTAACCCCCCTGCCCCCCACTGCCTCTATCTACTTTGCAGTATAAATGGGTTCACTAGTTAGTTGCGTGCGGTGGGGTAGAGTGTGGGTACTCGCAAAACCTTTCCAAAGATGTCTGACCAGTGTGAAAGAATAGGCCAAAATACCCACCGCAGTCTAAAAGGCTCTCTACAGCGCCCCCTAGCAAGCAATTGCAGGGCTGCACCTTTACCCGAATACAAAAATTCAGAATGCTGCTGCGGTGTAATCCTCATCACACTGGATTCACGAGCTCAATTATTTCTCCCGGCACAGCAGTTTATTAACCACGTGCCTCTCTGTCCATCCAGCAGAATTAATGGGTACACCACATGGTAGACGATCGGCAGGACGCGCGTGATGGTAGGGCAAAGTGTGGGTACTCCCACACTTCTTCCAAGACGTCTGGCCAACGTGGAAGAGTAGGCCAAATGCTCTCCAGCGGGGCTATCTGGAGCTCTCACTTGTGGAGGCCCTCCTGCCAGCAGTGGCTTGAGCAAGCAATTGCAGGGCTGCGCCTTTACAAATACTCCCCGGGGGAGGGTACACCACAGTCAACGTTAAGTAAACTTTAAGGAAATGTTAAAGGTAAGGCAGAGGATGAGTAACGATGCGACCTGTCTTTGCCTCTCGTGCCCTACACTACTATTTTGTTTCGCAACCTGATGCGAATCAATGAGTCCTTACGCGCACACATTTCACCGAGTTGGATATCTACACGTCAAATGTGACTCTTTCCTACTGATCGCCGATCATCGTCGCCCGAGCTAATTCCCTTCGAGATTTTAACGGAAGCTTATAGGCCCAATCACTTGGAATGTGCTCGATCTCATCATATCCACGGCGTCAATGCTTAGGAAGTCACCGGAGTGATGCACTTTTAAATATACAGTGAGGAAAAAAAGTATTTGATCCCCTGCTGATTTTGTACGTTTGCCCACTGACAAAGAAATGATTAGTCTATAATTTTAATGGTAGGTTTATTTGAACAGTGAGAGACAGAATAACAACAACAAAATCCAGAAAAACGCATGTCAAAAATGTTATAAATTGATTTGCATTTTAATGAGGGAAATAAGTTTTTGACCCCCTCTCAATCAGAAAGATTTCTGGCTCCCAGGTGTATTTTATACAGGTAACAAGCTGAGATTAGGAGCACACTCTTAAAGGGAGTGCTCCTAATCTCAGCTTGTTACCTGTATAAAAGGCACCTGTTCACAGAAGCAATCAATCAATCAGATCCCAAACTCTCCACCATGGCCAAGACCAAAGATCTCTCCAAGGATGTCAGGGACAAGATTGTAGACCTACACAAGGCTGGAATGGGCTACAAGACCATCGCCACGCAGCTTGGTGAGAAGGTGACAACAGTTGGTGTGATTATTCGCAAATGGAAGAAACACCAAAGAACTGTCAATCTCCCTCGGCCTGGGGCTCCATGCAAGATCTCACCTCGTGGAGTTGCAATGATCATGAGAACGGTGATGAATCAGCCCAAAACTACACGGGAGGATCTTGTCAATGATCCAAAGGCAGCTGGGACCATAGTCACCAAGAAAACAGTTGGTAACACACTACACCGTGAAGGACTGAAATCATGCAGCACCCGCAAGGTCCCCCTGCTCAAGAAAGCACATATACATGCCCGTCTGAAGTTTGCCAATGAACATCTGAATTATTCAGAGGACAACTGGGTGAAAGTGTTGTGGTCAGATGAGACCAAAATGAAGCTCTTCGGCATCAACTCAACTCGCCGTGTTTGGAGGAGGAATGCTGCCTATGACCCCAAGAACACCATCCCCACCGTCAAACATGGAGGTGGAAACATTATGCTTTGGGGTGTTTTTCTGCTAAGGGGACAGGACAACTTCACCGCATCAAAGGGACGATGGACGGGGCCATGTACCATCAAATCTTGGGTGAGAACCTCTTCCCTCAGCCAGGGCATTGAAAATGGGTCGTGGATGGGTATTCCAGCATGACAATGACCCAAAACACACGGCCAAGGCAACAAAGGAGTGGCTCCAGAAGAAGCACATTAAGGTCCTGGAGTGCCTAGCCAGTCTCCAGACCTTAATTCCATAGAAAATCTGTGGAAGGAGCTGAAGGTTCGAGTTGCCAAACGTCAGCCTCGAAACCTTAATGACTTGGAGAAGATCTGCAAAGAGGAGTGGGACAAAATTCCTCCTGAGATGTGTGCAAACCTGGTGGCCAACTACAAGAAACGTCTGACCTCTGTGATTGCCGACATGGGTTTTGCCACCAAGTACTAAGTCATGTTTTGCAGAGGGGTCAAATACTTATTTCCCTCATTAAAATGCAAATCAATTCATAACATTTTTGACATGCGTTTTTCTGGATTTTGTTGTTGTTATTCTGTCTCTCACTGTTCAAATAAACCTACCATTAAAATTATAGACTGATCATTTCTTTGTCAGTGGGCAAACGTACAGAATCAGCAGGGGATCAAATACTTTTTTCCCTCACTGTAGGTTGAAATCTAATGTCTTTATAACTGATTTTTTGTGTTTAGTTTGTCCTTCCCCCGCACCTCCAGTTAGCACGTTTGGCTACGTACGGTGCGAAAGAATTTCAACGTACATACATGCAAGGTAGGATTTGGGGGCAGTCCCTCTCATATGAAGGGAATCGAGTGCAGTACTCTACTGCAATACAAGTGCAGTATTCCATCGTGACCTTCAGTTGATTAATAATATCGTCCCAGCTCTACTGTTAACCGACCTACGGGTGAACGGATGGCTGGCCCCTTTGTCGTGGAAATGCGAGTCGTGGAGAGCTAACGCAAGCTAAAATGTACAGCCGTACCAATTGCTCACGGCATCTCGATAAAGAGAGCTAAACGGAGTGGACTGCGGTTTTTGTAACATAGAATCATCGAGCCAAACGGTTTAAGTGTGAGCAGCGTCACGCATCATGATTAACCGGCAAGGGCTTTTATTTGATCAAAAAAAGCCCACGTAGCTCGCCTTGGTTGGCATGGCTATTTGTTCTGGAGTTAGGCCGTGCTCCGTGGGGGGGAGAGGGGCAGGGAGGGTGCCAATTAATGATAACCGTGTGTCAACACTGCATAATTGCAGTGTGCAAGTGTAGTGACATGGAATTGGTCACTACGTAGCATAGCGCGGGTTGAGAAGGGGATCTACAGTTGCAGCAGCCCTGTCTGTCAGCAGGTCACGTGATAAACCAGAGAGAGGGATGTAGGGCAAAGGTGATAGAGGGGGCACGTGAGGTTAGCCCGGGAACCCACTAGTAGGTTCTAGAAGGGGGGCATGGCCGGGGGCGGAGCGAGGCCACGCTGGGAGGATAAAAGGAGACCCCGAGTGAAGGCTCGGGGCTGTCGCTTGGCGTGGAATTCCGTCGGGCTGCTGGAGTCTTCGTCACCGTCAACGTCTTCACCATCTCAGCGTCGTCAGTCAGGCAGTCTGCCAGCTGTCCTGACTGAGAGTTGTAGTGATCCCTTGTGACTTGTGAAGGCTGTTAATAAATAGAGTGCCTCCTACTCTAAGTGTCTCTGAGTGCATCACTACACAGGTGTAGTGTACTAATTCACAGACACTAGTAGGAGGTACTCTCTCTATTTTATTCTGGTCTTCACAGCCATAGGGGATAACTACACACCGGGTCGGGATGACCGACATTCTTCCAGACCCACAGCTTGAAGAGGGCGAAAATCACAATGACGATTGCACGACGAGTTCCACTCCAGATGGCAGCAGCCTCGACTGTGAGTCGGTGCTCGCCTTTTATTCTCCCCAGCGTGGCCAGGCTCTCCCCTCGGCCCCGCACCTTTCTGTATCCCCCAGAAGGCTCTGTGCTTTGCCCACAGGTCCAACTGGTAGAACCGGCTGCTACCCCCAATCCCATTGTCTATCAATCTCCCAACGGCACTCGCTACAGTGACTCATTCACTGTCACAACACAGGTAAAGATGAAGCCACATATTGGCAGAGGAGTGAGAGTGGCTGCTTGCATATTGGTATGGTCACTTGAGTGCGCAAAGTACTCCCGTCCACTCTACCTCGCTGGCCTCTCAATGCGTTGTAAAGAAGGGGCATTACCCAAATCATCGTCTATTGTATTATAGGTGACGGATGTGTTGAGTTTTAAAGTATCCGGCGAATGAATGATTGACTACGGGAGGAAGGAATGTCTTACAATACTTAGGTTTAGGAGAACTACATGGGAAAGCGTTGTCTTGAATGGATTACTACTACGACACAACTGACAAAGACCAGGACATGTAATGTCAAATACCCTTTTGTCAAAGATTAGTACTGGATACAGCCTCATTTGCAAATGTGATTTTTAACTTTGATCCTCATCTGTGCATCGATCGTTCAATGTTAATGTGCCACTTTATTGAGGGACTACTGTGTGCAGTGTTGGTGTGGCCTGGTGCTGTTTTTGTTGTTGTTTTTGATACCTTGCCCAAGCTCGCATTTAGTGTTGAAAAATATCTGACTTTAATACGTACTTATATTTAGTGACTTGCTTAACTTTTTCTCTATTTGACACTCCTATTGTATTTTTGTATTGTTCGTTGTTGTAACTCGCTGACCACCCCGTCCCCTAATGCTGTAGAGCTGCAGAGCTCCGACAGGCTAAATACAGATCCTGACTCCGATTCGGCAGAGTCGCCGCAAACGAAGACGACAATCCCGGAAAAAAAAAACACCAGGCCAAGTGGTAACCCGAGATGCGAAGCAAAATCCTGTAACGCGAAGCAGTCAGCAACTCAGAGTGCCAGCGATAGTCGCACTGGACAGACCTTACATGCTTATTAACGAAATCAATAAACGGAAAATGTCTCCTTCACACCCGTCTATTCATGTACAAAAATTAAAGTATTTCTCACACAAACCCATCAGCTGCCCTACGGCTGTCTGGGAGTGCAAACTTACCGTGTCTCATCAGCAGAGTCAGCTGACTTCAACAAACTTCTCATGGTTTTTATTTGTCTTGTTCAGTATGTGTCCCAACTGATATTTAACTTGAAAAATAACGTGAAACTGCATAGATGTTCAGTGGTTGTGCTGTGTGGCTCTCGATGTGTTTCCAGGTTGCTACCGCGTGCTGTTCCGAATGATGTCTGACGTTTCGCCCTATGTGCTGGGAGATGTTTATTCTGTACTCTGCAGCTAGCAGTGCATCACCCTGTGTCAAGGGAGGGTCTTGCTACATTACTAAGCATGAAGTATCTTCAATAGAGTGATGTATCCACACTAAGGACACACCTTTAATTCCTTGCAGAGTGTTGTGGTCATTATATTTAAGCCCTAGGGAAGGAATACGATAAATTCTGTGATTTTTTTTTATTTAAGATGAGGGGGCTTTTCCGTGTATTCATTAGTGACTGAGTTAGTATGACAAATTTGGTATGTCCGGCTTAATTACAGGTGGGTGAAACTCATATTCCAACCCGGGGTCTCAGTGGTGAGTGCACTGCGCTATGAACGCAATTGCTCACGTAAAAATTCCCCAGCCAATGGCTCATGTCAGTGGCGAGTGATATGTGAACCAGTCCTGGACCCTCACTGTCACCGAGCCCCTCTGACCAGCATGGTAAAATAAAGACAAACAACTGTTATGACGGAAACAACTTTGGGAGGCCTTCCATCGACCAGTGTACAGAGAGTTCCCCAGATACGAATGTCCGATTTACGAACAACTCCACTTATGAACGAACCGTCATAAGATGTCATTACTTTTAACCATCCGACTTACGAGCGTTCCGTCGTACTTACGAACCAACCCGCAGAACTATTTTCTTCGGCGGAGCATTCCTCTGCGAGATGTAATGAGTCCCAGCATCCAGCGTGATGCACACTGGCAGTGCATCGTTAAGTGCTCTTTTGCGTACGTAACGTTGTGTGCTGTTTGTGCTATTATTGCATACTTTTTGAAATGTTCGTGACTCTCATCATGTCTGAGAATGTAAGACTGATGCAAGTGATGTTGGTGCATCGAAGAAATGCCGCACCATTACGATGGAGATGTGTTTATAATATAGTATATATTACAGTATTACATGCAAATGTACAGTATTTCTTCTTATTTATGAGTTTAACAAAGCTTCCATATTTTGTTGAGCCATAGCACATTTTATAACACTGACCTACGTACAATTAAATAGTGAATTTCGAGATACGATCAAATCAACCTTCGAACGGCTATCAGGAACGTATCCCGTTCATATGTCGAGGACTGTCTGTATTTCCAAATAGCTGTAAATCAATTTTATCGTTATTCTATGTGAACTTGAGAAAATAAATAATGGGGGCAGCTTCTAAAGTTGAGCAGTAAGACGAGAGGAGGAAGAGAAATGGTATACGAACACAGTATGAATGCAGGAAACTAGTCCCAGCTGATTTGCAAGTGTGGCGAGACCGGTTGGGAATGTTTGTTGATGATTTTAATCGCATGTGCACAAGGGAACATATTCAACACCTCCATGCAACCACCCCCTCTGCCCCCGGCACAATTTTATGATCCATTTTTACTTTTGGCCGAACTCCCACACAGTGGAGTGAGGGTGGAGGAGGATGAGAAAAGAGTTTAAGACCACGATCGCCATCTGTAAATCAGCAGTCATTGCGGGAGGATGAGGAGATCGTTCTTCGCCTACGACGGGCACGGTTCCATAACCCCGGCGGTTAGAGAATGGTAGAGAGCAGAGTGGAGCGATGTGATTAGGAAGCCCGTACGTGTGACCCGCCGTTCCTTTAGTTCAGGGGTCGGCAACCTACGGCTCCGGAGCCGCATGCGGCTCTTTACGGGCTGCTTCTTGACAATATGTACGTATGTACAGTATGTACTCAGATGCATTGCGGCTCTTGAAATACTGAATTTTGTACCGAATTGGAAAGAAATGGCTCTTCTTGTTATTTTGGTTGCCGACCCCTGCTTTAGTTGAACCGGGACACTTACGTTTAGCCTTTCGACTCCCCAAGTCTGGGTTGATCTCATTTACATGAAATCATCATCATCTATATTCTTTAGTTCATGAAAAACTTTTAATGGCTATACTTGCACCATTAAACCCCAATTTTCGTCATTTTTTTAACTATGCATTTTGGTATGCAGTGATGGGTTATAATTTGAACACGTAGGCCTTCGCAACCAACATGATTAATAATACAGATGACAATTATATGCAAATTTTACATTCATACTAATGGAAATAAGCAAAATTAAATACTCACAGACACAACTGTCGACAGTTGCAGAACATGCTTGCCAACAAGGACATTCAATTAATTTTGATAACGTTGATGTGTTGTGTAAAACGAATTATTACTGGCCAAGTCTAATTAGGGAATCTATTGAAATTGAGACAAATTAAAATAACTGTAACCATTCTGAGAGCTACAGGCTTAGTGCTGATTGGAAGCGTATTATTGAGTATGCTGTGTCGAGGCGTCATATACTGATTAACCCATCTGTTCAAAATTTACATAATCCATTGTTATATAATTACAACAAACCCCATAATAAAATAAAGTGAATACATTTTTAAATAAGCAAAAAGAACACTAATGTAGACTGTAGCCTGGCTCTTAATCGGAGTGAGTGTACTGGCAATCTATAATGTGGACTGTAGCCTGGTTATTAAGCTGGATGAGTGTACTGGCAGTTTATAATGTAGACTGTAGCCTGGTTTTTAACCTTGGTGAGTGTACTGGCAGTCTATAATGTAGACTGTAGACTGGTTTTGAGCTGGTGGGCGTATTGGCAGTCTATAATGTAGACTGTAGCAATGGTTATTAAACTGAGTGAGCGTACTGGCAGTCTATAATGTAGACTGTAGCCTGGTTCTTAACCTGAGCGAGTTCACTGGCAGTCTATAATGTAGACTTATTCTGGTTCTTTCAGTAATACAAATAAAATAAAAATAAGAATAAAAACCTAAAAATATAAAAACACGACGTTTCGATCGCAACACAAGCGGTCGTCATCAGGTACAGGGGGGTTAGCCTCTGAAGGCAAACTGTTTATAAAGATTTAAAAATGAGCGAGGCAGCCAATTCTAGATTTGAAGCTTTCGTGACAGCAAGGATTCATATTCTCAGGTTTTCTCGGTAAATTCACTAAGGAAAAAAATTCTTTTACTTTTATTAATTTTAATTTTTTACCTACGTGACTTTACCGAAAAAACCGAAAAATATGAGGCAGCCAATGTTAATGTAGGAGAAAACCCCGACACCGGCAGCAGGTCGACACCCATCAAAGCGTTGCACCTCGCTCCACACACCCACACTGCTGACGGTGGGGAGGTTGACAAGAAAACACACCACCGTAATTACCAGCGAAACGTTGTAGTACTCAAATTGTGAACGTTGTGGATTTACTCTCCAACACACCGGTGGGCTGAAGTAGTAACTAATTGGCGCGTTTTGTTTACGTGACAAACCTTACTCATTGGCTGTGTCGGGTGGTGGTGGGTTAACGATACATTTATACTCTTTGATTCTTTCGGTAAAGTCACGTAGAAAAATAAAAATAATAATAGACATCTCCTTAGGTGGGACGACCGCTTGTGTGGCGATCGAAACGTCTATTATTATTATTTTCTACGTGACTTTACCGAAAGAACAAAAGAGTATGCATTCCTGCAGTCACGAAAGCTTCAAATCAAGATGCATTTATATTTACGCGATCTAACCCAAAAACCCCTATATTATGTAATAATTTTTATTCTCATTTACGAGATGTCGTGGAGCAATGCGATTTGGATTTATTACGGCGTCTGGAAGCAGCGCCATTTTAAGACACTGGACAGATGGTGAGACCATGTGCTTCCCGACGAAAGGAGGCAGATTCGTTTATTAACTTTGAAATTTACGATGAGAAAGAGATGCAGAGAATTTTTTTGAGCATCAAACCATCCATTTATGACTCACAGAAAGTGCGCGTCAATTGCCTTTGACAAAATTCACTCAGTTTCATCGGATCTCAGAAGCTAAGCAGGTTTTGAGCCTGGACAGCGCTAAGACGGGCCACTGCCACGCACAACAGGTTGTTATCGGCTGCGTTGCTCTGTGGTAGGCAGCAGCGGGCAGTGCAGAATAATGCATTGGTGTGCTGTACTCTATTCCCCGCTTCAGAAATCCGCATTCACCAGCATAAAGTAGGGTGTGGGGAGGCCATCATCCAGCAGTGGATCGATAGAAGGGCCATGCACGTAAGCCAATTATATGCAAATTGTACATTTATGCCAATGGAATGAGCAAAATTGTACACAAAATTTAGAACCCCTCCCGGATAAACAATTAAACAATACAAACGAGGGAGAAAAAATAATTGATTCTTGACTCAAATCGGGACCCTGAATCGAGACAGCTCATCTTATCGACTTGGGGTGGAGGGTAGGGTGAGTGGGCTGAATTGTTACAATGTCATTAAAACATATGTCAAACTAATTTTAATATTTTAAAAAATCCTCCTGATGACGACCGCTTGCTTTGCGATCGAAACGTAGTGGTTTTGTTGTTAATTCTAGATTTGAAGCTTTCGTGACTGCAAGGAATCATCTTCTTAGGTTTTTTCGGTAAAGTCACGTAGAAAGTAAAATAAAATAAAAACAAAAATCACGACGTTTCGGAGGCAACACAAGTCTCCGTCATCAGGTGGGACCGTCACAGCCAGATTAGCTGTATCAAGTGAGGCAATGATTCAAGATGTAATCCCTTAAAAGCGAGTTGAGGGGGGAGGGAGAGGGAGGGGGGAGCTCATCAGACTATGGTAGCCAATGAAAGGAACGTATCGGGAGGGAGGGGGGGCGAGGCCAAAAGGGTGGGCGATGGACGTGGAAGCGCTTGTGCGCAAGCGGCCAATTACTGCACACGCCAACACAATGGAGCGATTGTGCGCAAGCGGCCAGCCACTGCACCCGCCAACACAATGGGCAGAGAGGAGGAGGGGAGGTCTAATACACATGATAGACAAAAGAACGAAAATGATGATGGGTACAAACTTAGGGGGAGCTCATCAGACTATGGTAGCCAATGAATGGAACGTATCGGGAGGGAGGGGGGGGGGGCGGGGGCGAGGCCAAAAGGGTGGGCGACGAACGTGGAAGCGCTTGTGCGCAAGCGGCCAATTACTGCACACGCCAACACAATGGAGAGAGAGGGGGAGGGGGGGTCTGATACACATGATAGACAAAAGAACGAAAATGCCCATGTTTATACCAATGCTGGCTGAACAATGAAGAGAGTACTGTTAAAATAACTGGGGATGTTAACACTCGGTAAAGTACAGTAAAATAGTGCCTGTCAGATAAGATGGTCCAAAAAATTTGTGATTAAGTCTTTTTTGCGTGGTTGATAACATCTTTCCAATGATTACTAAGTTTGTACCCATCATCACGGTTGAAATTATGTCTGTGTTTGTATATTTGTATGGCTTCGTGTACAAACCTTTGATGGTAGCCGGGAGGTTTGCAGAGAACCTTGGTCTCGGAAAAGACAATTTCATGAGAGCCCACCGAGTTGTAGCAATGATCGGCCACGGCAGAAGAATCAGTTCTGCCGTGTTTCAGATCTGACTTGTGCTCGCGGACACGATCAGAAACATGACGTTTCGTTTCTCCAATGTAGCAATCACCACAAATGCAACTCAATTTGTAGACTCCAGGATACCAAAACCATCACGTTACCATACAAAGATCTCCAAAATTCTAAACAAACATAAGATCCAAGTCCGATTCAGTACAGTGCATAAAATCCGTGATCTGATTCCATCTGTGAAGGATGTCGTTCCTGACTTACAGTATCCTGGAGTCTACAAATTGAGTTGCATTTGTGGTGATTGCTACATTGGAGAAACGAAACGTCATGTTTCTGATCGTGTCCGCGAGCACAAGTCAGATCTGAAACACGGCAGAACTGATTCTTCTGCCGTGGCCGATCATTGCTACAACTCGGTGGGCTCTCATGAAATTGTCTTTTCCGAGACCAAGGTTCTCTGCAAACCTCCCGGCTACCATCAAAGGTTTGTACACGAAGCCATACAAATATACAAACACAGACATAATTTCAACCGTGATGATGGGTACAAACTTAGTAATCATTGGAAAGATGTTATCAACCACGCAAAAAAGACTTAATCACAAATTTTTTGGACCATCTTATCTGACAGGCACTATTTTACTGTACTTTACCGAGTGTTAACATCCCCAGTTATTTTAACAGTACGCTCTTCATTGTTCAGCCAGCATTGGTATAAACATGGGCATTTTCGTTCTTTTGTCTATCATGTGTATCAGACCCCCCCTCCCCCTCTCTCTCCATTGTGTTGGCGTGTGCAGTAATTGGCCGCTTGCGCACAAGCGCTTCCACGTCCATCGCCCACCCTTTTGGCCTCGCCCCCCCTCCCTCCCGATACGTTCCTTTCATTGGCTACCATAGTCTGATGAGCTCCCCCCTCCCTCTCCCTCCCCCCTCAACTCGCTTTTAAGGGATTACATCTTGAATCATTGCCTCACTTGATACAGCTAATCTGGCTGTGACGGTCCCACCTGATGACGGAGACTTGTGTTGCCTCCGAAACGTCGTGATTTTTGTTTTTATTTTATTTTACTTTCTACGTGACTTTACCGAAAAAACCTAAGAAGGTTTTGTTGTTATTTTTTGTTACTTTCTTTGAACCTATCTACGTGACTTTATTGAAAGACCCAAACAATACTCATTTTAATTGTTAATGATGAAATCGGTCAATAAAACATGTGTCATACAGAGGACATTTGTTGGATAGGCAACAGCGGAGTGGCAGTGTGGGGCTTAGTCATACAAAGGCAGTTTCATAGGCCCTACGGCATGGGAAGTTACATAGAGGAAAATATATTGTGGGGCACAAAAATGAATTTCAAACGAGGTTCATATCAGTTTAGGGGTGGGGCTCACGAAACTCCATCTAGGATGCTAGGTGAGATTGAGGTTTAGTGAACAGCTGACAAGTGCAATATACAGGGAAATTGTTGTGACATTATTGACTGAGAAAAACGCCCTGGAACAGCTGGACAAAACAATGAGCGACGTCTGGCGTTTTCGTCTCCGTATTGCCAGCTCAGTCGCACGGACGCACTCGCTCCCTTCACGGATGGTCACATTGGGGAACTGTGAGCATGATTGTAAACTGGCTCACTGCGGTTTCGTATCTGGAAGCTTTGACCTTATTCTCTAGAATGTCAGACGCTCCGGAAAGTAAGACACATGCCAAACGTATGCGCGGTGTCAATAAAGTGAAACGAGTCTGGTCACTTGCAAACACAGACAGACAACCTACCGGATTATTTAGGTGGCAGGGTGGCGCAATGGTAACACGTGTGCCTCGCAGTTGGTAAGGAGCTGGGTTCAATTCCTAACTTCCGGCACACTGCTGTTTTACATGGGTTTCCTCCAGGTTCTTCAGAATCCTCCCATATCTAAAACACACACACACACACAGTGTAACCGGTGTTGACCAAGTGTCCCAATGCCGAAGGATTACCTGCAACATACCCAATTGGGATTTTACGCACAGCGGCATCGCCCCCCTGACGACTGAGAAACTTCCGCAGACTGTGTCTGTGAAACACGTCACCTTCGTGATGGTAGCCGTCTACTCTAAACACGGTGGGAATACCCAACTTTTTTTAATTTAAAATACAGGGCTTGCGGGATGGGGGGGGGGAATGCGTCATATGAAAAATACGCGTGCCAGGCTGCTCTTAGAGAATTACGAGACGATCCCGTTTCTTTGCAAAGATATATTGACTGAGACGACGTTTGTTAATACTGTGTATATAGCTTTTCGCATTTTTACTTAACATTACAACCAGCAGACGCGCGGATAGATTTAAACGCCAAACGATTACACAACGCTGTTTGGATTTACGTAACGTCTTAACTCGTGAGAGTCTCAAGATGCCGTACAGAATAAACAGACGAGGCAACTTTTTTTTTATCTCACTGGAATTTTGTTTAAAATAATAATTACACTTTCATTTGCCCAGGATGGCCTCGCTGCGTCTGAATCGTCGTGGCGCGCATTTGTTTATCGCGCGAGGGGAAAACATTGCCTGCAGAACAAATTGACGTCCGCAAGTGAAGAACGCACGAGGCTCGTCATCAACCCTGCTCGTTGTGGTCGACCGTGGCTATCACCGCTTCATTGCCCCCCCCCCCTGTTGGGCAGGGGCATCTCACGGCTGCGTTGGGTTTTCGTCGTAGCGCTGCGTCACTCTCCGACGTTTTTTACTGGTAGGAACCTCCTGGTTACACCAGCCCACAAGGGATTATTGTGTTCGTCCGTCCGTCGTGCAGGGAGGGGCTGGGTGGCGAGGGAGGGGCTGGGTGGGGAGGGGCTGGTCCCCCCGTGGTGCCCTTATAAAACTCAACGTTTAACCTACTCACGCCGGCTTGTGCCCGCCCTCACGGTCGGCCATATTTGCGGAATACACCACGCCGCCGTTGACCCTGGCCATTGACCGAGCAACCCAACGTTCCTACCAGCTCCCTCCGCAGGAGGAATGTGTTCGCGTCACTCGCAGGGAGCTTTGCTTCACCGGCTCAAGGAGCTGCCAGCACGTGGGAGCGAAGCGTCAGCCTTCATGTCGAACGAACCAACACACCCGGAGAGCAACCCTCGCCACAATTGCCAAGCCTGGAGATTTAAGCGGAGGGCTGGCGAACTCTAAACACATCTTGCCGCACCAATCTTCCATACCAATAATAATACTTCATGTAATTTTCGTCAGCAACAAAAACATTCAAGCTGATTTATGCTTTTAAAATCGATACGCGTGAGCTTAAGAAAAACCCAGCATTATGGCACGTAAATCAGCCCAACAGGAAAGCAGACGCACCGCGTCTCAATCCCTTCATGATCCACAAAACAACCTCCCAGGCGCTGCATTAGAGGCTAGCACCACAGACCTCGTCTGGAAATGAGAAACCTTAAAAATAAGCACAGACGTCAGTCACACCTTGTCACCCTTGCAGTCTCCACTGCTGTCAACCACCTCCCTCCCCCATGACCAGAGCGTGTCCCCCCACACATTCAAACTTCACTTGTAGCCCGGAACCTTCGGGGGCCCTCCTCCTGCCAGTGGCTCTCGGTGTAGTTGCGCCACCATAACACCTGGCTACGTGCGGTCTAAAAGAAGTTAAACACACAGACCCTTATAGCCTTAACAGACTGTTGGGGCAAGTGCTCTTAGCGAACACTTATGAAGACCGACACTGTACACGACGGGGTGGGTGGCCAGCACCACGTACCCAGTGGCGATGTTTACACACCGCGCCAGGTGCTGCATTTGAGGCTCAGTTGACCTAGGGCAGGGGTCGGCAACCTACGGCTCCGGAGCCGCATGCGGCTCTTTACGGGCTGCTTCTTGACGATATGTACGTATGTACATAGATGCATTGCGGCTCTTGAAATACTGAATTTTGTACCGAATTGGAAAGAAATGGCTCTTCTTGTTGTTTTGGTTGCCGACCCCTGACCTAGGGCATGAGGCCCAGGACCGGTTCACATAATTGTCTCTGGTATCGGCCGTGCGCCGGACTCGAATTCGGGTAGCCGGGTTCGTAGCACAGTGTGCTAACCGCTACATTACCACTCCCCGCACGTACACACGTACACACGCTGCACCACCGTGCGTGAGTTCGATTGAGTGTGCCTGCACCATCACCGCATGCTGAGTTCTGTGCACGCTTTAGGGCGAGGGATGCGTGTGATCCACAGAACTCGGTGGCTGGACGTTCGCACAGTGGAGGATGCGGGCTCACAGTTCAGGATCGAACAACTTGATTGCTTTTCGGAAGTGTCCGCCGTGACGCTGCGTCGCGGTCTCGTGTGTTTTCACGTTGCGCCGCACAATCGGCAAAAAACACCTCGGCAGTAAATACAGCATTACATGAATTTGAATACGGTATGTGCCACAGTGTGTGTCACAATGGGGAGCGGTAGTGTAGCGGTTAGCGCGCTGCGCTATGAACCCGGTGACCCGAGTTCGATTCCCGCTCACGGCCAACACCAGTGACGATTATCTGAACCGGTCCTGGGCCTCCCCTAGGTCGACTCAGCCTCAAATAAGTACCTGTTGCGGTGTGTAAACATTGCCACTAGGAAGACAAAAAGGTCGGGCGTGGTGCTGGTCACCCACCCTTTCGTGTGTCGTGTAGGCCTTCATAGGTACTCGCTAACGGCACTTGCCCCTACAGTCTGTTAAGGCTATATGGAGGATCTTTATCTTTGTTACAATACACCCACTCCCTCACAACTCCATTCCATCCGAGCGAGCTAATGATGCAAGAACTGTTTCGTTTTTTGCTGTCTGCTTTTGTATTGTTTGCGGGATTTTATTGTATCTTGTGTGCGCATGTTTGTCCATTTGATTGGCCGAAATGTGCCTTTAGCAAGGCATTCATACGTTCAGTCGCTGATGCATGTGTTCAGAAATGTGTTACTTTCCTTCGGAAGCTCCCATCGTGGTGAGGAACGTCAGACCATCCCGCCGAACAACCCAACGACATATCGTAAATCTCAGTTCCTTTCACCGGCCCTCCATGCCACCGCTGCTCCGTCTAACGGCGATTGCGCTTCCGTTGTCTCTCGGCACAGCTGGCGAGCCCCAAGATACTCGAGGACACGTACGAGCGCTGGAATGGCTACCGCAAAGACTGTTACCAGCAGCAGGAGCTGCAGCCCCTGCCCATGGGTACGCACACCCGGCACGTCGAGGCACATGTGTGATGGATGCGTGGCGGAATGCGCGTGCACGTACGTTGAACTTCTTTCGCACCGTACAAAGCCAACCGTTGCTCATGGGAGGTGCGGGGACGTGGCCGGGCATGTTGATCAGCGGGGAGGCAGCTATCAAGTGTGCAGGCAGAGGGACCCAGGTGATTGGATGGGGAGAGGTCCCATTTCATTCCTTGTACCAGGGCCCTTGCCAATTCACACTGCACTACGGGTGTGGATCAAAGCTAGTGCTCTTGCTTAGATAGTCGTGTGTCTGGAGTTATTATTAGACTCCCCTAGGTAGGCTAAGCCTAATGTTTGGATTGGTCAGCATCAAGCAGACGAATGTTAGTAAGGTTTTTTTTTCGGGCTCTGGGGAATCCGACTGCATATTTGTTTGCCTGGCTCATTGGGCAACCGCATCGCTGATCTTGAAAGCTGAGCAGGCTTTGAGCCTGGTTAATACTTGGATGGGAGGCTGCCTAGAAATATCAGGTGTTGCAGGCTTGGGCTACTGCATTGGAATCACATCTATCTGCACTTAGCTTTGAACGCTCCTTATGAGTGGGGTATCTTTGGGTTCTGCAATTCCCTCCCACATGCCAAGCACGCGTGAATTGAATAGGTACAAAATGCCAATGCAGGACCCTCCCTAGAGAGATTTGAGACTGTGCAAGCACACGGATATTCCTTAGCAATAAATGCCTCTGATTTACCTTTGTTCTCCGATTCATAACCTCCTTTTCTGTGTATTCAATGTGACTCCAAATAATTCATTTGTCCACGGATCTTTGTACGACTCTTGACCTCTATTCTGTTGTTTTGTCAGTGTCTGGTCGAGATGTCTCATTGCTGGCGATATGCTACGATTAAAAGCGTTCCACTGGGGTTTCAAACGTACTGCGCGAATGCGTAAGACAGCGCACATCTGTTCGTGCAAATTAGACTCTCACCTAGACTCATATTCTTGGTTCTTTCAGTAAAGTCACGTAGAAATCCACAGCAAGAAAATTTTCTTGCTGTGGATTTCACACCTGATGATGATTGCTTGTGTTGCAGTCGAAACGTCGTAAGAATTTTTATTGTTTTATATTTATATTATTTTATTATTTCCCTTCTACGTGACTTTACCGAAAGAACCACGAATATGAATCCCTGTAGTCACGAAAGTTTAAAATCAAAATCTCCCTGGACTCTTGGGTTCCTGCGTAGTTAAATAAAACAAAGGGGACTCACCTAAACAGCGGCGCTGCAACCTTTACCTTACTCATCTGGCTGTCGCCTGATGAAGCTAGTTGTAATTACTGGCTTCAGCTAGTTGTAATTACTGGCAAAACGTCATACTCAGTTTGTAAATGTTGTGGCTTGGCTCTCCAACACACCGATGTGCTGTACTAGTGACGAATTGGTCACGTTCTGTTAACGTGACAACCCTTACTTGTTCGCTGTGTCGGGTGGTGGCCGATTTTAACGACACATTTATATATTCACGCGATCTAACTCCCCCCCCCACACAATAAAACCTCTATTATGGATGATATTGGTCGCGAAAGCCCATCGTGTTAAACGTTACTTTACTAATCAGCAGAGGGTCGGCGCGGCTCTGCGACGGGTCACCCTCGCGATCACGTTGCCGAGCTGCATACACAAAACCATCGCGGCCAAAACAAAGTGAGAGGTAATTTCATTAGCAGCGGCCCACCGGGCAGGCACGGTCATATTTTGTTTTGAATGCACACTGGGTGGAGGGGGGGCGAGGCGGAGGGGGGGGGCAGACCAAAAAAAACAAACAAACCTCCACACAATGCGTGCGCGCAAGTGTTACCACTGTCAAGTCTCGCTTTCACATTCGGCCTAGCCTAAATTCTCGCCTCAAAAGGTGCGTAATGGTTGTTTGTTTATTTATTTATTTCACCACGACGGTGACTTCGTTCCAAAACGGAGCTGCGATGCCGCGGTCCGACGGAGCAGAACGTGGTGCGGGGCTCAGTGTTGGCGTTGCGTTTGGCATTGGCGGCGCTGTTGCTGTTGCCGTTCGCGTTGCCGTTGGCTTTGGCGTTGGCGTCGGCGTCGTCGTTGTCATTGCCATTGGCAATACCGTTAGCCTTGCCATTGGCTTTGGTGTTGCCGTTGGTGTTGCGTTGGCGTTGCCGTTGGCGTCGACGTCGCCGTTGTCATTGCCAACACCATTGGCGTTGGCATCAGCGTTGCCGTTGGCTTTGGCGTTGCCGTTGGTGTTGCCGTTGGCATAGCCATTAGCGTTGCCGTTGGCTTTGGCATTGGCTTCGGCGTCGCCGTTGTCATTGCCATTGGCAATGCCGTTAGCGTTGCCGTTGACTTTGGTGTGCCGTTGCCGTTGTCATTGCCATTGGCAATGCCATTAGCATTGCCGTTGGCTTTGGCGTTGCCATTGGCGTCGCCGTTGTCATTGCCATTGGCAATGCCGTTAGCATTGCCGTTGGCTTTGGTGTTGCCGTTAGCGTTGCCGTTGGCGTTGCCATTGCCGTTGGCGTCGCCGTTGGCATTGCCATTGGCGTTGCCGCCGTGATAAGCGACGCACGAGCAGGGACGGCTCCTGTTCTTCCCCTGAAGCGTCTGCGTTTTTTTGTTTTTGGTTCATTTATAGATTGAAATGTAAATTTTGTCTCGCAAACATTGCCAATCCATTGATGTCCTCTCTTTTGAAAGCCAATTGTAAAAGGAGATTGAGAGTGTTGTGTTTGTTATTGGTATGTCGTCGTTCTTCTAGATCTTTCCAGCTTCATCAGTGTCAGCAACGTTACGTACAATTGTGAACGAGTTAGGAAAACGTCATGAAGATTCTTGAAGTAATCTCAATCATGCCTCGTCTTTTTAAAAATGCCAGTTTGACAAAGAGCATCAGCATGCATAGATACAAGAGCATTTTGGTTCGCTGTTTTATAGTAGGTGGTTGATCAGAGCAGGTCGCGTGTGGTGGGGTAAACAGTGGGTACTCACACCTCGTCCAACGTGTCTGGCCAGTGTGGAAGAGTAGGCCAAATACCCTCTGTAAGAATACTCTCGTGTGCTCCCTTTCGTGGAGGCTGTTCCACCAGCATGGGTACGAGCAGGCAATCGCAGGGCTGCACCTTTATCTTTTGTTCTTTACGTATAAAATAAAACTTCACTTTAGTCCATTCGTTCAGCTGTGCACAGCTCACTTGCAAGAGCCTGCTCTGTCCATATGTAGAGATGAGCCATCTCCTTCACAAATGGAAGGCGAAAGGGTTGTTGTGAATGTGGCGAAGTGTGATCTGTTCAGCATGGAACCGAGCAATGCCCATGGCACGCTTACACAGGCGGTGTGCACGCTGCAACATCAATCAACTTCTGATGCCATCGGATGGATTACCCGCCTCAACGCACAGCTAATAACGTTATGCCAGTTGCTCTGTTTAATGATATATGAAAGAAGAGGGCGCTACGTGAAGTGTAGATTAATAAATGTTATTTATTGGTCAAGTGTTAGTCGCAGCGTGGCTCTGTGTTGTTACTGTGTAGAGGAGTATTGTGAGTAACTATGAGGCAGAGGTCGCAAACGGGTTTTGATTCCTTACCCGTACCCGGCCGCACCAGGGTCGCAAACGGGTACCCGTACCCGTATCCGGCCGTACCTGTACCCTACCCGTACCCGGCCGGGTATCGGGTAGGGTACGGGTATCGGGTACCTGATTGCGACCTCTGGGATGAAGCCATGTTGCAGGCGCGGGTGGGTTGATTCTAGGAACTTGAATTGTGAGAAGAGACAAGACGTTGGGAAATGACTGACAAACAGTTACTCACCAGTGACTCACGGCCTACCCGTACCCGGCCGCACCAGGGGGGCAAACGGGTACCCGTACCCGGCCGGGTACGGGTAGCCGGGTATCGGGTAGGGTACGGGTCTCGGGTACCCGGTTGCGACCTCTGCCATGAGGGGACGAACAGAAGGAGATAAAGTGGGTTGACAGTCAAGGATGACGTAATGTCGCAGGTGGTGTAATGGATACCTTGGAAGCTCATAGGCGGGTCCAAGCTGGGGGGAGGAGCCACCCGAGGGGTACTTAAGGGGGGCCCCGTGACGGGGGCGTGGTCGTTGTGGGGAGCCAGTGTAAGGATCGGCTGGAGAAGAGTCAAGGGGATAGTCGAGGGTAAAGGTCCTGTCGTGTGGAGTAAAGGATCGGCTGGAAGAGGGTCTTTCTCTCCTCGTCGCGGGGCGGTATTGGCTGAACCTCCGCTCCGGGCAGACGACTGAGAGAGCCCAACGGGATACATACTCTTTGGTTCTTTCGGTAAAGTCACGTAGGTATAAAATACAATAAAATAGTCTAACTTTTGGAGCTTTCGTGACTGCAGGAATTATTCTTTGGTTCTTTCGGTAAAGATAAAATAATAAATTAAATAATAGCATACTACGACGTTTCGATTGCAACACAAATGTAATGTAATGCAAAATTCCAAATTTTCACACTTAAATTCTAACTTAGCAATCTTTGAAATACGTAATCAACCGGGCTATGCGTTAATTGTGTGTTGACCGACTCTCTGTGTTGCATTACATTACATTTCGATATTTTACTAGGTTATTTAATTTTAGTGTGTCTTTCTCCTAATTTTCAAGCTTGCGTACCGTACCACGTCGTCGTCCACTCATTGACATGCTATTTTTTTCTCTGCCCCCTCCCTCTCTCCGCCCCCGCCCCCTCTCTATATTTAAGGCCTCGTCACAAAAACGACCTCTCTCTTTGTGCCGATACGTGTTCTCTCTCTGTGTGTCTTTGTGATGTCTGTCTGCTTGTATGTCTGTCTATAGTTTTCTGGTTAGATTTTTGTTGCTATTTCTTTTATACCTGATGATGATTGCTTGTGTTGCAATCGAAACGTCGTAGTATACAATTATTTAATTTATTATTTTATCTTTATATGTGACTTTACCGAAAGAACCAAAGAACAATAAAATAGCACAACACAAGCGTCCGTCATCAGGTGGGAAAGCATGGTCTGCTGCTGATGCGGACTGTTTTAAAAGGGATAGCCGAGGGCAGGACCAAATACTGATCAGTGTCCAGGGTAAGGACCCAGATAGAGAGCACCTACGCTGGTGTGAGCATAGAGTGTGAAGTGTAACAGTGGTTTAATAAAATGGCAACAGCCCTTATAGTGTTTCTCGTCTCCGCGTGGTTCCACTGCACAACACTTGTAAAGACAAATTACGCTTCTGGCGCTTTTGGCCATGGTTCAGTAGGCGGCGGTTGTGTTTGACTGCTGGAATTCGGTAATAATTTGAGCAATGGCTGTGCACTCGATCGGGCGTGTGTGTGTGTCAGAGACTGATGTAGGAACCTCCCTCGGGAGGGGTCGGTCCAGATATTTCAGGCTTTTTAAACAGGGTTCTGCAGTAAAAATCAACGAAATACCAATTTTCGGGGTCACAAAGGGGAACTGTGGTACAGTGGTTCACGCACGATGAAAAGAAAGAGGTCTGGCGAGAGATGTCTGAATTATGTTCCGTGCCTGCCCCAGGTTGACTCGGCCTTAAATGAGTATCTTGTGTTACGTGTGAACCTCGGCACTGGGAAGAAAATGGTGACCGGACATTGTGCCATCTGCTTCCATAGGTGTTCACGACCAGCGGTTGCCCCAAAAGTCCACGTGGGCTTCATGGGGTATCTTGCGTGTGTCTGTCCACGTAGCATACACAGCATCAATGCGTGGTTCATTTCAAATTGAGAAAAAAAGTTGTGTGCTGTGCATGATCAAAGCTGTATGGACGAGCATTGATGATTCGAGTCCAGGAGTCTATTTTAGGGGATTTAGTTCGTACGGTCATGATTTGTGCCATCTTCACATATGCACAACACGTGGCTCAATTCGTTAAGGGGCTTCCAAATGGCTCTGTTGCCCATCTATCTGTGTGTGTCTGTCTGTGTGTGCCTGTGTGTATGTGTGCTTGTCACCATGTCTTGTGTTGGTCTCGCCGTGTCTTTCTCACTCTCTGTATCTCTATGTCTGCCAGTGTTGGTCTCTCCGTGTCTCTCTCACTCTCTGTTTGTATATGTCTTCCAGTGTTGGTCTCTCTGGCTATCTTTGTGTGTTTGTTTCTCTTCATGTCTCTCTCTATGTCGGTCTCTTTCTATGCCTCTCTCTGCTTCTGTCTTTCTGTCTCTCTATGCAATTCTCTCCATGTGTTTATCTGTGTGTCTATCTCTGTGTTCCTCTGTTGGTATCTGTATCCATGTCTCTCTCTCTGTCTTTAGGACCCTTTCCCCCCTGTCTGCACAGGGGCCAACTTAGTTCTTAAATGCTGTGATGCGCATGCTAACACACGCACACACACACTAACACAAAAGACAAAGATCCCCCCTATAGCCTTAAAATACAATTGGTGCAAGTGCTGTTGGCGAACACCTATTAAGGCCTGAAAGGGTGGATGGCCAAGTACCGTGCCTGACCGTCTAGGGGAGGCCCAGGACCGGTTAAGATAAAAGTCACTGGTGTTGGCCGTGAGCGGCAATCGAACTCGGGTCGCTGGGTTCGTAGCGTAGCGCGCTAACCGCTACACTACCGCTCCCCACTATTCACACACACATGCATGCACATACACACACATTCATGCGGACACACACACACACATTCATGCGGACACACACACACCCACACACAATCGCACGGGCATCCACCGGTGTCCACGGGGACACGTCAATGCACAGACTCGTACGCTCACATGCAGATCCACACATTCGCACTCGCGCATGCACAGCGTCGAAGACTTCAGTTCGGTGCTGATATTATGGAACTAACGGCTGCAAGTTAGACAACGCTGTTAGAGATTGCAGTATATAACGTAAGTGTGTGTGTATATATAAGTGAAATAGGTTCACCATAAAAAAAGTATCTTGCTGGAAAAAAATAAACCCAGTGTCTTGTGCGGTTTTGGTGGAGTTTAGGAGTGAACGGCCTCTCTCTGCGTGCCTCCGTTCCCCCTCTGATCGCTGATTTACGATCGAGAGTTTATCTCGGGGAATGCGAAGCATTCACATCGCTCAGCCCCCGAAGACCTTCTGCGGCATACCTCGAATCTCAAGACAGAGGCCGGTGCCGTTCAACTAACAGGGTCGTTCAAAGTCGGAGCGACTTCCTCCGCTGCTCACATGGGCATCGAGGCATTTGTGCTCAACTCCTGTTTACAGCTCTCTCCAGAGCCAGCGGTGGAAGTCCCACATTCCTATGGCGAGGGGCAAGCCTATCTATTGGACAGCCTATGTTTATTTATGATGGCACCCGAAGGCGTGATGGGCTGAGTCACAACCCCCGACCAGGATGTGAACTCCGAACCTCCCGATTGCTTGTCCCACCGCAGTGCCATCTGTCCAGTTTTGTAATTTGACATGGTTTTTGTTTAGTCTTATTCTCCAGTGTGAACCATTTCTAGATCCCCTTCACCAATCAACATAGGCCAGGGCGATGAGTACGGTCAAAGGGCCCACTGAGCTATGCACCTCTTTTTGAGAAGCGACCTGGCCACAAATGATAGCTCAACCAAACGGCTTGTCACGTGGACATTTATTGCAGTGAAATACTCTGAACGCTTGTTGATTCTACATGTAGAGGGAAAAACCAGAGGACTCGTTGAAAAATCCACGTGACCACGGGTAGAGAGACACGCAACCTCGAAATATACAGCAGGCGTCAGGGTCGTAATCGATCTCACAACCTTCAGTATACCAGACGAGGTAGTTAATATCTCGCCACCGTGGTACACAGCGTGAGGAAGCCATCAATCCCCGAGTGGATTGACGAATGGCTTTACATGTAAATGAAGCGCATCATGCCATTTCTGTGGAAGCAATTTGTTCTCGACTACTGCACAACATCGTACTCCCAAGTGTCTCTGTCTTGTCCTGGCATGGAAGTTGTCGGGCAGGGACGTTGTTCCAGGTCTCATTGAGCAGGATTGTCTCGTTTAAAACGCTTCGTCTTCTTGGTTCTTTCGGTAAAGTCACGTAGAAGGGAAGTAATAAAATAATAAAAATAAAACATAATAAATTAATTAATTATTTGTTACAATTATTTTATTAACTTTTTTTATAATTATTTTATTATGTTTTATTTTTATTATTTTATTACTTCCCTTCTACGTTACTTTACCGAAATAACCAAGAAGATGAATCCCTGCAGTCACGAAAGCTTTAAATCGAAATAAAACGCTTCGTGTTCGATTGCGGCTGTGGTGAGAACGCGAGGGCGCTGGTTGGTTCGGTGTGGCTGAAACTTGGATTTGAACGCAGACTCTTAGCCGTGCTGGCTGAGTGTTTCTAACGTGGAATTAGCTCCGCTGAGCCACATGGCCACCCCCGTGTGTGTGTGTGCTATCGTAGCTGGTTTACATTTGGGTGTTGGCTTGATCACCCCCATGCACTTTGGCGTGGCTGCATCTGAATGCTTTCTCTAGTAACATGTTTCAGAGGAATAGGTAATTTTTTTTCTGAAATCACTACCAGAATCAACGTTTATTCTGACAGATTGCAATTTATTATCTGCAGTTCCCGCTGTCTGGAACACCCTCCCACCGGCCACCATGCTTTTCAACTCATTGCCACTGTTCAATTCCAAGCTCCAAGTCCTTACTCTTTTGATCTGCCTATGAGTCCGTCTCGGTCTCTTCTTTGAAACAATCGTATATACACCTCGTTCCCCATGATGCATGTCTTACTGTCTTGTACAGCGATGTGATTAGACTGGGTTCTCAATTGTATTGAGTTTATGGTTTCAACCCAGTCACCAATGACTTGCATAGAACAAAGCCCATCACATTTAACATGATTCTGCACTTAATTTAGATACATTCCAGTTTTAACAATTAAACATTTTGGTGTGACTGTTATGTGACGGACCTTACTGTCAGTGGTAGAGCGAGCAGGAAAGCTCTGACCCCAATTCTGTGGACGAGATGTCATCTCAAGGGATCTCAGAGGTAGCTCTCTGATATCTGCGTCCCAGAGCCATTCTCCAACACAAAAGTGTTGCACTGTTTTGTGAGATCTTCTTGGTTCTTTCGGTAAAGTCACGTAGAAGGGAAGTAATAAAATAATAAAAATAAAACACAATAAAATAATTCTCACGACTTCCGAATGGGTTGTTTTTTGTCTCGTGACACAATTCCAATAGCACAATCAGGATAAAAACAAGAGAAAAAAATATTGTTAAATCATATCACCAGCTTTCACACGCGGTGCAGATGAGAGAAAACCCTCACGTATTCTCTCACCGCATTGCGATTTTGACACGACGTCCGTGCAGCCTGATTGCTTTGCGTAAACATTCAAAAGACCGAGCCCTCCTATTTTGCAGGCTTCTGTTGGAGTCTCTGCAATCAATGAAGCCGCTATCGGAGTGACAACACATCCACTGGAGTGCATTGGTGACGATTCTCAAGCATCTCAACAGAACAAAAAAAATCAATAACTCCCCGGACGTGTGCTTGCACGTCACGTGCCCGCGCTCAGACAACAGGCAGCCCGCTTGGCGACTGAGACACGCATTCGACCTCTGAGTGGTTTTATTCATCTGTACTTACGAGTGGGGTACAAATCCGTTCTGATTGGAGCATGAGTAAGGCTGTAAAATCCACAGATTAAAATTGATTTTTAAGCACTTAATGCAATACCACCAGGTTGGAGCGGTGGCATGGTGGTTAGCACACTGTGATATGAGACCAATGATCTGAGATTGATTTACTGGCCCACGGATGACATCAGTGGCAAGTGATATCTGAAGTGATCCTCAGGAACCTCACCTTCCCCCGTTTGACCAACCTGCTCTGACCAACGTGGTGAAGTATGGTCAAAAAAATCTCCATGACACAGCATGGGTAAACCTTTCATCTACCATTTTGTGGATTGATTAAAAGTTGTAAATTATTATTCATGCAATGCAAACCAATTTGGATTTATAAAGCTTCTGAATCCACTCTAGATCAAACAAATATTAACTTCCACCTTTAAACAAAAACAAAATCTACGGGTATCAAGGAGCCCATGTAAATGGTGTTAAATAGTGAATTTATTTTCTCCTGTATTTTTCATTAAAAATTAGCATTTGCGACCAAAAAACGATAATTGCACACGATAGATGTGCAAGCCGTTTAATGTCTACAGTCAAATTTAAACGTAATAATGTTCGCTTCTTTGTTAAACTAATTTGCGCGCGATTGTTGTGCTAATTTTGGTTATTCTGGCTCAATCCGAAGGGAAGATGCAGTCCTGGTGGGTGAGCTCGCAAGAGAGTGTCTGGAGACGGGAGGATCACTTTGATATTGTGTATATATGTTGAACTTCTTTCGCACCGTACGTAGCCAACCGTGCTAATCGGAGGTACGGGGGAAGGACAACAAACTAAACACAAAAAAACTGTTCTACAGAAATTCGTTTTCAATTTACTGGAGCATGAAGACATAAATGTCATGCTACTGCTGCAGTTAATGTCCACTCAGATAGCATCACGTGACTTCTCTGACTTCCCAAACTAGAAAAACAATTCTGGAAAAGTGTTTTGATCAAGAAAATTCAAAACGTGATCCATCAAAATGCGCGAGAGTTCTGTCTGCGCTGGCGACATGACCAGTGGCAGTTGTGTGGTGCAGACTGGCCGAATTAAATTAACTTTGCGCGATCGCATCCGACTGCGTGAAAAGAGTTCGGACTCCACAGTGACCCTCATGCAGACACCTGCTTCGCATCGAGGAAGTCTCCGTTCCGTCGGATTATTGCAACTCAGCAACTCGATATGATTAACACGCAGCTATTTCGCGACCAATATTATCACGCATTGCTTGACGTTTGGGTCAGATTCGCGAGAGTAAAAATTCGGATGTTTGATATGCATCCTCCTCCACTTGACGCAGCAACATTTTATGAAGTTGTCTCTTGAAAAAAAGCTGTTGCTTCAGCATACCACTGTGTTGGAGAGCGATCCCCAGCATCTACCAATCAGGCACAGCGTTTCACTCGCAGTAACAACCATCATCATCATCATCCAGCAGTTGCCATAACGGAACACCTGCAGTGAAAACGCCCTTTGATGTCCTGAATATATTCAACATTAAAATGTTGCTCACGATACCGAACGACACGCGGTACAACCAAAAATAACTTTGGAGAATTATAATTGCTGGCGGAAAATCTGCCGGCGATATTCGGGAAGAGATTAAGAGCCGGCGATGACATTTCCTACGGTGTTCTCCAGCTTGATTGCAAACGTGTGGATAGAGAAAGAAAATAATTGTTTCTGCTGTGGGTGCGTCACCGTGCCAAGGTTTTGAGTGCTCCGTTCAGGAGGAAATGCGGTCTGTAATTGGATCTGATTGAATATTGAATTCACCTACAGAAAACACAACTGGCTAATCTACCACGTGAGCCCCTCCAACGCACGCCCCCAATCAACCATAAATAATGTCTGAATCTCGTATCACTCTTCGTGCTCCGCACGGCAATGCATTTGGACATCTCTGGCTGTGATGTGCGACAAGGGCGTGCTGGCCAGAATGGTTGCCCTGCACGTGTTGGAGGAGGAGGCTGTCACATGGCTCTGTGGCTACGTGGGCTGACGTTCACTCACATAACATTGATATAAAAGTGTATTTATTTAATCGCATGTCTTCTTGTGTATCTGGCGCTCTAACCGTGTGATAGTCACGTGTTAAAGCAGTCGTGAACTCAAAGTAGGATTCAATGGTGTTGTTTTTCTTTCTCAAAGGAATGCGAAATATTCCAGGGCAACCAGTCATGAGCCTTTATCCATTAAGCCCAGATGTACGACAAGAAGCAAGGGTCATTGCTGTTAGCGATAATCTAGCAATGCCGGCACTTCCCAGAGTCATGTTGGTCTGTCAAACTGAGACGTTGCATAATGACAATAATCACTTATTTACCGAAGACAGCCAAACTGAGTCTGAAAGCTATTTTTCAAGGAGTGCCTTGCTACATGGTGATGTTAGGTCAACACCAAATAACATTGTATATTTTAGCTACGTGTAAGAAACTGCATGAACTGGCTAAAACCCGTACAGAACAGAGGGGGGTGAGGGAACACGAAAACTCCACGCAGAATAACACCCGAGGCAGAATTTGAACCCAGATGCTCCGAGCTGCGAGGCACAAGCCTCACCACTTCGCTGCCCCCCTGCCGCGGAGGG
Organism: Lampetra planeri; assembly: GCF_965212315.1. Classification (NCBI taxonomy): domain Eukaryota; kingdom Metazoa; phylum Chordata; class Hyperoartia; order Petromyzontiformes; family Petromyzontidae; genus Lampetra; species Lampetra planeri. The sequence continues at coordinate 33,744,786 of NC_136107.1, forward strand.
GAGTTTGCTGCTGAAATAAATGTCGCTGCAAAGCATTGGTGCGGAAAGCGCACGTGCTGATGGACGACAATCATAATTTATTTATCTTCTTGTTTTCTTGGAGAAACAGAGTCCGTTTAACGTCTCTTAGTTTCATTCTGGGGGGTGCAGCAGCGACGCAATCGTTCTCGCACTGCATGATGAACCCTGAACACGGCAAACATCTTTGGAGAATTATAATTGTGATATCCGAACCTGCCCTATGCACCCCCCCACTTTACCAACTCGAACTGACCAGAGGTGGCTAAGTGTCGTCTTCATTCAGCAGTGGGTTGAGATAGACCTGTCTTTATAATGTGTCATGGCCTACAACCCAAATCACCCCGAATGTCTGATTTCGTCTTATCTGGAAAATTTAGCAGGGTTGAGCCCGATTAGTACTTGCTTGGAAGACTGCCAATAAAACATATCAGCTGTTGTAGGCTTATCCTGCAATGGTGGTCAGAAGATGGCAGCAGAGAAATTACATTTTGTATCTACCTGTGTGGATATTGATCGTCACCCCCTCATATGCATGGAATTTGATTTAATTATATTTCCTCCCACGTAACAAACACCCATTGATACAACTGTTAAAAAAACTCCCAATGCAGGGCCCTCCTGTTAAAGAGCATGACAACCCAATGAGGCTTCTTCCCTGAGTAAAGAGAGGGCATTATTATTCCTAACATTACCATTCATCCCACTATTATTTAAAGGATTTATCAGGATTGGGCAACATGATTCGACTTGGGAATTAATTCACAAACGAATAATTGTATTCGTGAGGCTTTATTGCATGTGAAGGCATCCATTTTTTTTAAATCATTGCTATTATAACCGACAACCCACCACAACAGACTCATTCTGCCGCTGACCGCTCGCTGTGCGGTCCCGGTTGTGCAGGTGTCTACTGCAACCGCACGTTTGACCGCTACGCGTGCTGGCCGGACGCGCTGCCCGACTCGGTGGTGAACGTGTCGTGCCCCTGGTACGTGCCCTGGCACGACAAAGGTGAGCGGCACTTCTCCAGCCCCTACGGTGGGGGAGGGTGGGAGGGACTGAGGGAGAAGCATTGCCCCTAGGGTGGGAAGGTGTGGCCAGGTGGAGCAGTCACTGATATTTGTATGAGTAAAATGCGGAAAACCGATCATATTCTCCAGAAATATTTAATTATAAACTATATTTATATTAACAAATGAGGCCCACTGAGTTATACAGCTCTTTTTCAAAAGCGGCCTGGTCAGAAGCTAGACATCTATGGCAGCCAGATACTCTAAACTCGTCGATTCTAAATGTGGAGGGGGAAACAGGAGGACCCGGAGAAAATCTACACGACTACGAAGAGAATACGCAAACTCAACATATACAGCAGGCATCAGGGTCGGGATCGAACCCACGACCTCCTGTATACCAGGCAAGGTAGTTAACATCTCGCCACCATTATGCGATGCTCTAGAAAGCAAGAGGCACACCAACATTATACCCGATATCAAAACGGTTATACTAATCTGTACTGGATTTCAAGATGCACGCTCAACCTTTGTTGTAAAATACAGAGAAACAAGGTGTGTCGCATACTCCAGAGAATACGGTCTATATTATAATTGTACAGCCATTTGTCAATCCACTGTTGGATGAAGGCCTCCCCACATGATGTCAGCGATGGGGGTTGTTTCACCATGCTTCACCACATGCGAGCTGGTGAAGGGGCAGGGGACAGGAATCGTTCAGATATCACGTGCCAATATCATGTTAGCTGTGAGTGGGAATTGAACTCGGGTGGCTGGGTGCCATAGAAAAGTGCATGAACTGTTTATCCACCCCTCTAATATGATGGATACAACTGTACGCGTCCTTCCAGGAAGTTTGTCCTATTCGCAAACTGAATACAAATGTAGCACATTCGCCATGTTTTGTTCAATACATTGATTGCGCGTTCAGTGAAATGAGTTGAAATTAACGACGCGTGATGGATCCCATCCACGTGCGGGCAATTATAATCTGGACGCAACGGTAAAATGATGCATACGTCATCGCACGTGGCGCTGGCGGTTGCCACCGTTCCAGAGAAATAATTTCATTGCGAAAGACGCTCACTCAGCCTACACGAATATAAGGTCGCCACCGTGGCGAAAAGTTGACTACCTCGCCTGGTATACAGGAGGTCGTGGTGTTCGATCCTGACACTCACGCCTGTATATTTGGAGTTTGCATGTTCTCCCCGTGGTCGTGTGGATTTTTCTCCGGGTCCTAAGATTTTTTCCCTCCATATTTAGAAACACGCATTTAGATTATTGGCTGCTATAAATGTCCACATGATAAGCCAAATCGTTGGGAAATCAGTTGTGGCCAGATCGCTTCTGAAATAAGAGCTATATAGCTCAGCGGGCCTTACCTGGTAAAAATAAAGTTATTTTTTATAGAGATATCCAGTTACAGATACCCCGCTGATATAATCACGAGACATTTGTGATAAAAAAAATTTGTAACTAGTTCTCCGCAGTGGCAAACGCTCAAATTCCTCCTGGGTTTGGGATGCACGGCGGCATAAACATTTATCGTGTCTCCGGCGGCGACGACGATGATGATGACGGCGCGTCATCGACGAGGTGACGGCCGGCTCACGTCTCCGAGTGCCGGCCGTGACCACGCTCGCTTTCTCCACTAACGGAGCTCGGCATGCGCCTGTCCAGTCCGCCATGGGCTCGCGTACAGGCGCTGTGGCCCCGATGGGCAGTGGGAGACGGACGGCGACGGGCAGCCGTGGCGCGACCTCAGCCAGTGCGCGGACCCTCCCGTCGGGGAGCAGGTGAGCGCACCTTTGTGCGCGCTTGTGTGGGCGTGCGTGTGTGTGCGTGCGTTTTTGTGTGTGCGTGTGTGTGCGTGAGTGCGTGTGTGTGCGTGCGTGTTTGTGTGTGCGTGAATGCGTGTGTGTGCGCGCTTGTGTGTGCGTGTGGGCGTGCGTGTGCACGCTAGTGTGTGCGTGCGTGTGCTTGTGCGAGTGTGCGTGTGTGTGCGCGCGCTTGTGTGTGCGTGTGTGTGTGCGCGCTTGTGTGTGCGTGCGTGTGTGCGTGTGTGTGTGCGCGCTTGTGTGTGCGTGTGTGTGTGCGTGCTTGTGTGTGCGTGTGTGTGTGCGCGCTTGTGTGTGCGTGTGTGCGTGCGTGTGCACGCTAGTGTGTGCGTGCATGTGCGCGCTTGTGTGTTGCGTGTGTGCGTGCGTGTGCACGCTAGTGTGTGCGTGCGTGTGCTTGTGCGCTTGTGCGTGCGTGTTCGCGCGCTTGTGTGTGCGTGGGTGCGTGTGTCTCCGTGGTGCTGGCCCCCCACCCCTCGTGTGGCCGTGCCAGCCTTCATAGGCGCTACTCGCTCACGGCACTTGCCCCAACAGTCTGTTGAAGGCTCTACGGGAGATCTTTGTCTTTGGGTGTTCTTGTGCATCACAACAAGAGCCGTTAAATGATTTAAGTCGTCTTCTGCGTGGATAGGGAGGAAAGGGCCCCGGAAGCCATCGAGGCACAAGGATGCGTGTGTGTCTATGTGTGGGGAGCGGTCGCCCTTCATATGTGCTCGCGAACAGTATTTGCCTCAACAGCCTGTAAGAGGCTATTTGGGGAATCTTTACCTTTAGTTCATATAAATGCGAGTGTTGATCCCATTCAGTGTGCTCCCTGCGCTGAATGATGAAAAGGATCCCAATTCTACGACTCAGGCTCCCAAAAGCTTTACCTGAGGGGCCCTCTAAAGAAACAGGGGGGGTGGGGGGTGAGGAGGGGTGAGGGGGATGTGGGGGGGGCGTGTGTCATCGAGGCACGCGCATGGGTACAGACGATCGCTGTTGTCGCGACGGCGTTTGTGTGTGCGGCAGTCCGGTCAGTCTCAGATCCTGAGTGGCTACAAGACGATGTACACCGTGGGCTACTCGCTGTCCCTGGCTGTCCTCACTATCGCGCTGGGCGTGCTCCTGTCCTTCAGGTGCGTGCGGCAGCGAGCACATCGACCGCTCGGGGTCTTGAGACATTTGAGACGTTTCCTCCCCTTGTCGTCACTCCCCCCCGACACCCCGTCTGACCCAGTCTCAACTGCCTCTCCCCGCTCTCATCTCACTCTGCCCCCCCCCCTGCACGTGATCTCCGCTTCAGCATTGAAAGGCCTCCTGACAAAATTATTTTGATAGAGGAGGTCGTTTCTTCTCTGCTGCCTGTTTCTGGAATTTCCTTTCCTTCCGATCGTTCACAGTACTGAGACCCGACCCCTGTTCGAGTCCAGTTGCGCGACTTTCCACCTCTCTTCTGCCCGTCATTGGCTGCCACTCCACATGAAGTTGCTTCGTGGACACTCGGAAATTGAGCGCTGAGTTGGCCACCGGATGAAGCTCAGAGCAGTTTGAGTTTAATTCCAGTCGTGCGTATTCTTTCGTCACCGGTGAGGAGCAGCAGCTGTTTTAGTGGTCAGACTTTGATTGATACATTGGCCACGTATAAATAACATCTTTGTAAACGTGACAATCTTGTCGGGTGGTGGAGGGTCATTGACAAGTATTTTATAAATAAACTGTACCACGTGGCTTAACCCACAAACAAAATGGATCTTCTTGAGATGCGGTTGCATTTAGATAATTTATTATAGTAAAGTTATACATTCTATAATAATTGTAAAAATAGTACAATTATTACTCTAATAGTGCATTTTAACTTCAATTTCGATAAAGGAATGGAAAAAAGTCAGTAATCATCTCAACACGCTAAACGTTGAGAGACACATTTTAACTTCAATGTCGATAAAGGAATGGAAAAAAGTCAGTAATCACTTGAGCTCATGATACGAGAAGAGAGTCCAGGCAATGCGTACACAAGTGTCGTAAGCATCAACCCTGGAGCACCCCTCCGTCACTCGCAACAGCTCAGAGGGGCCCCCTCGCAGGAGGCCGCAATAACACACGGATCCTACCGTGGTGGAGGTGGCTGGCGGTGCGATTGCGTGATCGCGTCTTCTCGTGATCGCGTGACCACGTGATCGTGTGCTCGTGCGATTGCACGATTGCGTGCTCTGGTCGCGTCATCGCCGAATCGCGTGCTCGTGGTTGCCCAGGAGGCTTCACTGCACCCGCAACTCGATCCACGCGAACCTCTTCGCCTCTTTCATGCTGAGAGCGGCGTCCATCCTGGTGCGTGACGCTCTGCTGGAGACGCGCTGGGATATGCCCCTTGGCGACTCCATGGACTGGGGCACCCTGATCAGCGACGAGGTGGGTGGGTCATTCCATTGACTAGGAATACCTTCATTAGTGACGAAGTGGGTGGATTATTCCATTGATTAGGATGACCCTCATTAGTGACACGAGGTAGGTGGGTCATTCAATTGACCACTAATACCTTCATTAGTGACGAGGTGGGTGGGTCATTCCATTGATCAGGAATACCTTCATTAGTGACGAGGTGGGTGGGTCATTCCATTGATCAGGAAGACCCTAATTAGTGATGAGGTGTGTAGGTCATTGAATTGACCAGGAATACCTTCATTAATGACGAGGTGGGTGGGTCATTCCATTGACCAGGAAGATGCGCATTAGTGACGAGGTGGGTGGGGGGGGTTATCCCACCGACTAGGGACACTCTCATTTGTGACGAGGTGGGTGAGTGAACCCATCGACGATGAAGACCCTCATGAGTGACGAGGTAGCCAGGTGGGTGAATCAATTGGCAAGAGACACCCTCATTAATGACGAGGTGGGCGGTTGCACCCAAAGACTCGGATGACGCTCAGTGTAGAGGTCGGCGAGTGACTCCATTTGGCTGGGACAACACACGGGTGGTCTCATGCGGGAATCAAACCGGAGAATCCGGACGCAACTCACCACTCATCGTGGCGCTGCCGCTTCCTGGCGGTGCCTTCGCCAGCCCCCATGCCCGCAACCGCCACCTTCTCGTGCACGGCGGCCACCAGTCGGAGCCTCGGCCCAGGCTCAAAGCCCGCTTGGCTTCCGAGAGCCGACGCGATCGGACGCGTTGCGGCCGATCTGGTCGCAGGCGTCGCTACGAAGGGGTCGCTGTCGTAAACCGGGCTGCAGCGGATGCGACGCTCTTGGAGTGCGTGCTGTATTTGCGTGGGGGCAGCTAAAGGTCACTCGCCGCAAAAGCCCTCGGGAGCAAGTCTGAATCACGAGCAGGTGGGGCAGGGTGAGTGGGCGATGGACGTGGGATGTTGTGGAGGGTGGAGTGGGGGGAGGGGTTGGTTGGAGAGGGATTATATCTGAAATGTGCCCTTGCCTTCCAAAGTGTGCCCCTAATGCCCTGACATTTGCCTGTCGGAGTTGCGTGTAAATCGGTGGGGGCTAGGCTGGGGTGGGGGAGGGGGGGGTGATTGGTCGCTTTACTGTGGACAGCTACCACTCATTCTGCTTTCATACAAAGTGCACCCATTGATGAGCCCAAACCGGAACGAATCGGATACTTCGTCTGCGTAGGTCTTTGTGTAGTTGTCTTATATATTGTGAGTCCATCAGCCTCAAGGCTTTCCAGACCAATGTTATCAAGCTGCATTTGAGCAAGCAAACTGTGGACTGGGTTTTACCTTCTGGGTCTCATCAGCAGTCAGACTCATTAAACAAATGCTGCTGGATTACCAGATGTTATTGGTAAGAGTGCTACATTTTAAAATATGGGACCTCCGTTCAACGCAAAAAGCAAGACCGTACACCATGTTTACGTGGAGACAACCAAGCCAATGTGATTGCCTGCTCATCTTCTGCTTACAGTCCTGAGCCAGTGATGAACATTCCACATTTATGCGATAGGGGCGAGGCTATCCTTAGGATAACTACTTTGGACTTCCTTACGAAGCGGTACTCTTGCTATCGACCCCAGAGGGATGCTGTGCAGAGTCAACCCCCAACCAGCATTTGACCTCGCAACCTTCCATCGGCAAGCTGCTCGCTCTATTGCTCGCTCTACCGCTCGTTCTACTGGATACTATATAAACTATTTATTGTTTTACCAGGTAAGGCCCACTGAGCTACATATATTTTTACGAAGTTACCTGGCCACAAATGTGAGCTCAGCGATGTGGCTCATCAAGTTGAAATACAGAGCAGCCAAATAGTCTAAACGCGTGATGTTGATTCTAAATATGGAGGGAAAAACCGGAGGACCCGGAGAAAAAAATCCACGCGACCACGGGGAGAGAGAGAGATAGAGGGAGACACGCAAACTCCAAATATACAGCGGGCGTCAGGGTCGGGATCGAACCCGCGACCTCCTGTGTACCAGGCGAGGGAGTTAACATCTCACCTTACTCGCGTGCGTGTGCGGCGCGTGCAGGCGGCGGCAGGCTGCCGCACGGCGCAGGTGCTCACGCAGTACTGCATCGTCGCCAACTACTACTGGCTGCTGGTGGAGGGCGTGTACCTGCACACGCTGCTCGTGGTGCCTGTCTTCTCCGAGGAGACCTACTTCAAGGTGTACCTCGCCGTCGGCTGGGGTGGGTCACATCAACCACACTCCCTGCACCCACCCCCTTCGAACTCCCCCTCCTACAAGTAGTGAGCTCGTACAGCTGATGTTGATGTAGAGCAGCGGTGACCAACCTGCGTCTCCAGAGCCGCATGCGGCTCTTTAATCCACCACATGCAACTCTATCGAAGGGGCATAACGTGGAACATCCTATGACAGTAGCAAAGACAAATGAATATCTCCCCGTACTGTGCCGAAAACTGTCTACATATACACATATACACACACACTTATACACAAACATTTGTCTTCTTCTTGGTTCTTTCGGTAAAGTCACGTAGAAGGGAAATAATAAAATAATAAAAATAAAACATAATAAAATAACTCTCACGACGTTTCGGCTACAACGCAAGCAGCCGTCCTCAGGTGAATAACAGGTCTGTCGGAAAGACAGCGTCTGAATGAATTCATTCAGACGCTGTCTTTCACCTGAGGACGGCTGCTTGCATTGTGGCCGAAACGTCGTGAGAATTATTTTATTATGTTATATTTTTATTATTTTATTATTTCCCTTCTACGTGACTTTATCGAAAGAACCAAGAAGATGAATCCCTACAGTCACGAAAGCTTTAAATCGAAACATTTGTCTCTTTGCAGAACTGACAGAGTACTTTTTGGCTCTTGAATTTTTACAGATTGGTCACCCCTGATGTCGAGCGATGACTCTGATTTGACATTTGGGTGGTTGAGCCAGATGATTGCATCAGGAGTAGCACAGTAGATCGCTTTGACGCTTCCTCTTTCGTGTGTCTGTGAATCGGGCGTTGAGTCGCTTCATGTCCCACGGTCGTTTTTTGGGTTACCATTTTCGCCGGACACTGCCGGAGAATTTTTTTAATTTTCCTATCGTGCTGACCAAGTATCCGCATCTGCCGTGGCTTGCGCGGTTTGGAGTTGTGCGCATTTGCTTCATGGCAGATTGAAGCCTCGATCTTCTGCATAGGGTAAATAATGATAATGACTATGTACGCAGTGATAATGATCACAGGCTGGTACCTAAGCAACGGGCATCGCCTAGAGCCAATGAGCAGACATGTTACTGGCCAGTGTAAAGTGTCACTCCTGATTCTCCCACGGTGGTATCACCTTGGCGATTTTGTCACACAATCTTCGGGACGTTTTTTGGGGTAAAGCGTGGGCCCTCTTACAGTTTCCTTAGCAACGTAGCTTTATATAAAAAAGTGACGAGCGACAAATCTAGCGACTTTCTATACAAGGGTAATTTCTGGATTCAGTAGCCATTCCAATCGGTTTGATGGACAAATGTGGTCCTTTTACAGGATGCTGCCACAGTGGTGTAACGGTCAGCTAATTGGGCTTCCAATCCAAAAGTCGCTGGTTTTATCTGGAAATCTCCTCCTATCGCCACCCTCCCCACAGTATAAATGGGTAATGTCACACTTGGTCTTAGGGCAGATCACGCGTGATGGGCTAAAGCGTCGACACTGTCACCTCTTCCAAGACATCTGGCCAACATGGAAGAGAATGCCAAACACCCTTTAGAGGGGCTTACTCGAGCTCTGTCTAGGAGAGGCATGAGGAAGCAATTAGAGGATTTCACCTTTAGCTTTCAGTTTAGTATGCATAACACTTGCTCTCACGCATGGTAAACTGTCCTTTTACCCATGGTAAACTGCGTTTTTATGCACGGTAAACTTTGGCAAAACTGTTCAGTGATTTTTCAATGGCTTTAGAATGTATGTATGTTGAACTTCTTTTGCACCGTACGTAGCCAACCGTGCTAATCGGAGATGCGGGGGAAGGACAACAAACTAAACACACAACAACAACAAAAAGACTGATCTAGTGACATTCAGCATCGCTGAGGTTTGTTTGTCAACTTTCCGTAAGGCCGTTTGGCAACGCTGCCCCCCAACTGCCCCCCCCCCCGAACCACGTGGCGATGATGATGACGACGACGACGACGACGCGGGCAGTGGCGAGGGGCTGCTCCTGATTCCCACCGAGACACGCGAGCGCTCCCCACCCCTTATCCTGCTGCCCCCCCCCCACCGCGCATTGCTCTGCGTTTACGCTGTTGACAATCCCATGTCAAAATAAACCGTTAGCCGCGTTATTTACGTCCTCGTGTGCATTGTTTAAGAGACGCCTTGATTTGCGAAGCCGTGGATTTTGCACGTTTCGACCCGGCCCTTCGGCGAAAACATTCTACAAGGCGCCTATGATTTTCAGGTGGGGGGGGGGGGTGCGCTGTGTGGTGTGTGATTTGCTCCGTGTCTGTGTTGCCGGTGGCGCGGCACTGCGGCCGCATCTGCAGGAACTCCCGTGCTGTTCGTGGCTCCCTGGGTGGTGGTGAAATATTTGAAGGAAAATACAGAGTAAGTGTGAACATACATATGTGTGTGTGTGCGTGTGTTATAGTGGGGGGGGGGGGGCGGTAGTGTAGCGGTTAACACACTGCGCTGTTAACCCGGCGACACGGGTTCGATTTCCTGCTCACGGTCAACACCAGTGACGATTATCTGAACCGGTCCTGGGCCTCTCCTAGGTCGACTCGGCCTCAAATGAGTACCTGGTGCGGTGTGTAAATATCGCCACTAGGGAGACAAAGGCGGTCGGGCGTGGTGCGGGCCACCCACCCCCTCGTGTACCCTTGCGGTCTTCATTGCCCCGACAGTCTGCATGGCTCCACAGGGGATGTCTGTCTCGGTTCCTGGGCCGTCACAGAAACGGGTACCAACTACGGTGGCGAAAACTTGGACTCATTTATTTTTTCGGCGAATAAGAGTGGATTACTTGCCGACCGACGCATTTCAACACGGTCATCGCGTAATTCACACGTGAAGAAATTGGAACCGCGAATGTTATTCCACCTTGGGTGGTGCCGACCAGTGAAATATCACGGACTATCTGGTGCGGTGGTGGTGATGGTGGTGTAGTAGCTTATGCACTGTGCTAAGGTCCCGGCCACCCGGGTTCAATTCCTGACCACGGTATCCACAACAGTGGTGGAAATCAGTCGGCAATTAATGATGAGTTGTCACGAATCGGTTGCCACGATTCGATTTGAGCCACAATTCTTGTTCCCCAGTTTGTACTGTGACATCCGTATCGTGAGTCTCCTTGGGTTCCGCCCCACCCCTGTTGTGTTGTGTTTTTCTATTAGCCAACGTGTAGGGCACATGTTGTCATTTTCATAATTAAATAAAAGACAACATGCGTGATTCCACACATATATTGCGAACATGGGAATCAGTTTGAATTGATTATCGTTAGGTGCCTACCAATTGGAATCTGAACCTGACCTGTGCATCTTCTAAGTCGACTCAGCCTAAAATGTGGTTCGGGCTACATCAGCACAGTGGGGGCAAAGGTGGAGTGGTGTGTGTGGTGGTTTACTCCACCACACCTGCCAATTGGCAGGTAGCTGCCCACTGTGGCATGCACCTGTGATTCGGTGCTTTGGAAGTAACAGTTGGTGGATCATCTAAAGATATTTGAAACGCACAAACCTGCCAGGCTAAGAGGTGGCACATTGGATCTACATATGAAATGAGGCTTGCAAATGTAAACTATTATTATGGCAACACACACATTCTTGATTTCATTTTCGTAAAGTTTTGAGCGGTTATCTTCTCATAGACGTGGTGGGGTTTCTCCAGTTTCCTCCTTCTTACACACAAAAAACACACTCTTGAATGGAATTGGCCAAACATCCCAGTGAAGAATTCTCCTGAAAGAGAGTCCTGAGATTCAGCAAGGCCATTCTGAGTCAATTATGGGTGAACGCGCTCACCAATGTTAAACTGTGGACCGCACCATAGTGCAACTGCCCACTTCCAACTTTCGCCGGCAAAATTTCAGATATTCACCATGAGGTTGCTCCTGCAATGCTCCACAATGGCGTACCCACAAACCTCGGCATGAACACATTAACATTGCTGACCGACACAACACATGAACGCAGAAGACGAGAGATTCGGGCAGACTGAACAGGTCTTGTTACGTTGACAATTGGCCTTTAGTTTTGACATGCACCTTTGTCCGTAAGCCTTGCCATGTCCTATCCCATCAGACTCGGATCACCCCCCCCTCCCCCATGTACTGTACACGTGCAGCCCTTTTGTCAATCCACTGCTGGATGAGGGCCTTCTCACACCGTACGAGTCGTGGGAGTTATTTGACCATACTTCGCCACGCTAGTCAGTTTGGGTTGGTGAAGGCGGGGAGCGTGGATGTGGAAGCGAAGAAGTACAGAGCAACAATGGATTTTGCTGAACTTGCCCTCGACTGCTCACCACATAACCCCACAGCAGCCTATAGCATCCCGTTTGTGCACGACGGTTACCCATTCAAGCACTATTCAGGCTTACTTGGCTTCCAATATCTGACGAGATGGGCCTATATACTCTGTGATTTGATCACAGGCAACTCCCCAGAGTTGAATACCAACAGTCAGAACAAGATACTGTGGAAACCATTCTCGTCACAATGTAAAACCTCAACAACAACAGAAACAACCACAAACTACATATTCCCAGCCAACCTCACAGCAATCACCGCTTCACGTGACATAAGATTCACTATGAGGGTGAACAGGTCTTTGCCTTGTGCTGTATAATTTTGCATTGAGTAAGGACCGATATGTAACAGAGGGGGTCCATGCCTAACAACATCTGGCAGTTCACCAGCATTGGTTCGAGCGAGCCTGATTCATGCGACGTTGAGTTCCGCATCAGCAGAGACAGGCACAGTTTTGCTTATGTTGGATAAGTGCTGCTGAAATGGTGGACTCCTAGATGGTCACGTGGCCGATGGGATGTGCAAACAATGCTGAACTTTCATTAGTTTTTATGCGGAGCGACAGATTTGTCAAGCAGGTGTGCACTCGAAAATGAAAATTTGAATCGTGACGCCGGCACACAACGGCCTACTCTTGTGAATGACGTCAGGGGATTTTTAATCGAAAATAAATATTTTTTGGGGGGTTTGATTGCGTTATTATGAAAGTGTTGTTACCCGCTACCACCACCCAACACAGATGACAAGTATGGCCTGTCACGTAAACAATGTCTACTATGGATCTTTAATGTCCACCATGAAGCAGGCGTCATGTTGTAATGACTTGGTTACTACACCGGAAGTAAAGATCAGGGTGACATCTGGATTCGACCCAGGAACCTCGGTAACAAGCAGCGAAACTTCGGTAACAAGCGGTAAATGTGCTAGGACATATTGATGATAGTGACATGGTATGGATGATCATGATGATGATCGTGAGATTGCATGATGTTGATGTTGGTGACATGGCATTGTAATCACAGGTGCTGGGGGCACAATGAGAACATGGGCTACTGGTGGATCATCCGCACGCCCATACACCTCGCCATTCTGGTGAGAGCACATGCCTCCCCTTCGACATTGCATTGCACATTCTTATAGAGTAGAAGCCGGAGCCAGCCCGTTCGACAGATGGGATTGATGCAATTGTTTTTCTTCAAACTACAAACATGAAATGGAACTGCATTGCACGAGTGAACTAAGGCCTGCGTGGGATTTCACGCACTACTACCATCCAGTCAAAGTCAACAAAGTGAGTTCCCACTCAAGTGAGCATTGAGGGAGTGATCATCTCCTCTTCACAGCCCTGAACCAGTGGTGTATATGCCACGTTCCTATGGTAGGGGCGAGTCCATCCATCATGCAAACACTGTTGACTTACCCACAAAGTGGTTCGTATATTATTGACTCCAGAAGGATGATGGGCTGAGGCAACCCGCAGCTAAGATTTGAACTTGCAGTATGCTTCTGAGCCATCTGGTCCAATACCCTCTGATGGTGGTGTGAAACAATCTATTTTTGCAGGTGTTTTTGTTTACCTTATTCAAAGTTTCGATGTAAAGCTTTCGTGACTGCAGGGATTCATATTCTTAGTTCTTTCGGTAAAGTCACGTAGAAGGAAAATAATAAAAAAACAATAAAATTCTCACGACGTTTCGATTGCAATACAAGCAATCATCAGGTGTGGTTTTCACACCTGATGATTGTTTTTATTATTTCCCTTCTACGTGACTTTACCGAAAGAACCAAGAATATTTTTCAAAGTTCATAGGTTCTACATCGCTTATGGCCAATACCATAGGGCCCCGTTTTCCTGTGGTCACATTGAGTGCTTCCTCGACGCTGTATGGAAAAAAATCAGTAGTCCAATGTCAGATGTTCAGTATCTGAGTAAAGCCCATTAGCTATACTGTGGTGGTCTTTTTCAAGGGTGATTTGGCCTACTCATCCTAAGTGCTGTGACCGAGAAGTAATTCCGCGTCATCATCTTTCTCTGGACATTTATACTGCCCGCTGAAAATTGCAAAGAGACAAACACAAAAATTAATGCGCCGTAACTTTTTTTCCCCCAGCAAAGATTGAGGTCATCACCTGCATTTCAGTTAATGCACCCTTCCAGCATATTTTTGCAAAGTAAAAATCAATTCCGAAGATGTTTTGAGGACGAGTTATTGTATAAACATTGTGCAAAAGTTAAACGTTTGGGTCACGGGTTTAGTAATAGGTTGGTGTTGAAATGTACAGCATTCTAATTCTCAACCCTACCTTACCTAACAATGACCACACCTCCCTGCGCTCATTGGAAGACAGCGGAATGTGTCGGTCGCCTGAAAATGGGACAGAGAAAAGCTGGTGATTGCTCACGAAAACAAATATGACGAATGTGACAGTGTCCCCAGACTAGGGCTGTATATTATATGTACAAAACCAACGTTGGTATTGCCAAATTGGCCATTAATTTGCAACGCATTCCGCGGGCCAGCTTTAAGTTTACAAAATATGCGGTAAATGGGTGGTATGGGGGGTTGTGGGTTGGGGGGGTGCAAATGCAATGGGGTGGCGAGGATGGATGGGAGAATTATTTGATCCAAAGTGTTGCTGCGTGTAGCTTGGTGGTTTCTCTACGCCTAACCGCATCGGTGAAACTTGCAACGCTAAACCCCTTTCTGCTCCCACTCCCCCGTGTGTCTTTTTAAATTTAATAACTAAAATATTACCAGGTCTCCAATTCACTTTGTTTCTTTACAATTTGAACTCCACGTCTTTTATTCAAATGAAAATTTGTCGGAAGGACAGATAAAAAGGGTACCCGCGTGCTTCCCGCCCCCCCACCCTCCCAAAAAAAAATCTTACTTGCGAACAGGGTAAAAATGTAAACATCGTTACAGTTTGTCGACCAAATAAATATAGGCGCTTTGCACGCAGCGATACATTTTACGTCAAAATAATCTACTCGTGATGGATTCCGTCGAATTACGGACAGCTATAATCAGGATGCTGTGGTGAAAACAATGCATCAATCACGCCGCGCGGCTCCATCTGCGGCCATTCGTGCAGCGATTCTGGTTGAAAAAAGGGTACGTTACACAATTGTCTCGAATAAACGTGGGGGAAATTATATTCTAGTAACTTATTCTTCCTCATCGATCAGCCGAGGGGAAAACGATATAACAACCTCCTTTACTGCACGGCGTGGGCAGGTATTCATCCAGCAGTAGATTGGCAAAGCGCAGTAATTGGTTCATTAATTTAACATAACAACAGCGGGTGCTGTGGTCGAAAACATCGCCGCTGGAGGAGGTTTAGGCAAGGCGCACGGCTGCGGTCACAGCGCCCCAGACTCACGTGTGCGCCGTGTCAGCCGGACAAGTGCACATCGCGTTTACAGGACTTCCGTGAGAGGTAGCATCCGTTTGTTTAAAAAACCCCCATCAAATCAGACAGCAAGTTGAGCAAGGTCCGTCAAACTACGCGGCGCGCAGTCTCGTCGCACGAGCCTCATCCTTCTTAAACATCTGCACGTCCCCAAGCCGTGGCGGTTGCGACGTGAATCTCGTCGAGAATGTTGAGAGACCCAAACTAATTTTCTGCATCTCCAGCGCTGTGGTTGCTCGCCTTGAACGCTTCTCTCATGGGTGGCTGAAGATCGCTCGAAAATGGTTGCGTTTGAAAAAAAGAAAAAGTTTTCCAGGGAACACGTGACCCAACATTTCAACTGCGCAGTTTAAACTGATACCTCCATTTACAAACATTTTATTTAGAAAGTGGACATTACCTTTCATGGACCTGTCCACACGTTGCTGCAAGGGATGACCGGTGACCGAGGATAACTACAGGGTGACAGCCAAGGGAGGGAACATAAACAAAGGGATTTACACCGCAGAGGTGATGATAGGTGTATATCGGATCAATTGCTATATTGGACAGACGGGATGTAACATTAGCATAAGACTAAAATAACACCAAAGGAACATTAAATGATCTCAAACACAACTGTCGGCCGTGGCAGAACATGCTTTCCAACAAGGACACTCAATTGATTTTGATAACGCAAAGGAGGTCTCATAATGATTTTGATAACGTTGTAGTGTTATACAAAACTAATAATAACTGGCCACAACTAATTAGAGAATCCATCGAAATTGAGAGGAATACCAATAATTTTACCCGCTCTGATAGCTACAGACTTAGCACAGCCTGGAAGCGTATTATTAAGTAATACACAATACATATAACATTTCCTTATACAGGAATCACATACTAATTAACTGATTACTGATCTATTATATAATTACAATACCCCCCCACCTCCGCTTCTGATCTCGAAACCTGATTGGGTTCAATGATGACTTCGTCCTGCACTGTTTTAAGACCGGAAGCAGGTGGATAGCTTCTGGCAAATCGCCCGACGATGCTGGATGTAATTACCAGCGAAACGTCGTACTCAAATTCTAAATGTTGTGGATTCACTCTTCAAACACACCGGTGGGCTGAAGAAGTAACTAATTGGCGTTTTGTTAACGTGACACATTTTTGACTAATTGGCCGTGTTGGGTGGTGGAGGGTTGCGACACATTTACACTTACGCGATCTAACCCAAAAACCTTTATTATGGATAATGATGCTCATGATGACCTTAATGGGCGCTCTGTATATTGCCACGCAAGACTTTGTTTCGTTTGCAAATGTGACCCATTTGCCGTGTGTTTGCAGATCAACTTCATCATGTTCATAAGAATACTCAAAATTATCACCTCCAAGCTCAGAGCTCACCAGATGGGCTACACAGACTTCAAATTCAGGTGCGTTGCATTTCCTCACAGAGCCGTGTCCTATAAGGGACACTGCACCGCGCAAACCTTGGCCAACTTTGGGTTTTGGCAGTGTAATAAAAATCATAAAATACCCAACGGTCACTTTTGAAAAAAACAACATTGGCATGCGGGGCACATGAAAAGACTAATATTTGTGGCGACCAACTCGTAAACTGTGCAGTGGAAGCAGCTCGCTACAGGAAGAGCATTGTTATGGAACTAATCCTTGCAAGTGCTGCTTAACGGCAAAGACGAAGATCCCCCATGTAGCCTTGAACAGGCAGTTGTGGTGCGTGCTGTTTTCAAGTACTTATTAAAGCCGGCACGGCACATGAGGGGGCGGGCGTCCAGCACCACACCCGGCAACCTTTGTCTCCCCATTGATGATGTTTCCACACCATACCAGGTACTAAGTTAAGGCTGAGTCGTCCTAGGGGATGCCCAGGACCAGTTCAGATATTCGTCACTGATATTCACCGCTAGCGGGAATTGAACTGGGGCCGCCTTGGTCACGCAGTGGGCCGACCACTGCACTACCGCTCCCCACAATGCGTGCACACACACGCATGGATGCACGTGTCAACAGTGCAAGCACGTACATGCACAAATACCCATAATGGCCCAGCGGTAGTGCGTTCATCACTTATTGCAGAGGATCACGGTTCGAATCTAGCGATGGCCCCGATAATTTTCTGCGGGTGTAATAACCGGAATAGTACTACGCACGCCCTCTGCTTCAGAGTGAACGATAAATATCACATTGGCGTCCTTCGCACGAGTAGGCCATTGCGTGCGGGCATCAGTGTCCCAATTTTCCAAATGTAAAAATGTCCCTGGGATTATACACAGAGCGGCAATCATCGCCCCCTACTGGCAGAACAATGCTGCAGGTCGCTCTTACAAGTGAGACTCTATCGTGGTCTCAAGAATTCTCACCTGCTTCAAGAAAACAAAACTTAAAATTCGGAAAGTTGACCACACTTGCACATCACATGCCCCACGCGATGCAGAGGGAGGCTCGTCGGCTGCTGCGCTGTGTCCAGGTTGGCCAAGTCGACGCTGACGCTGATCCCGCTGCTGGGAATCCACGAGATTGTGTTCACCTTCATCACGGACGAGCACGCCCATGATGCGCTGCGCCACGTCAAGCTCTTCTTCGCTCTCTTCTTCAATTCCTTCCAGGTGCGGACGCTGGCATTGCCCTTTTGTACAGGGATCGAGAGTTGCCCACCTTGCACTGTAGCATTTTTTCTTTCCACACGAATGAACGCTCATAATATATATAGAGGACTGCAGAGCTTGGACAATTTTTGTGGCGTCGGCTCACCACCTGACTGCTTGCTTCCTGCTTTTGTGATGCAATTTGCATGAACCACTCTGTACAATCTAAACATTATGGTCCTTCTTGTCCTCCTGCCATTACTCACGCCCTACTGGCAGACTAATGCCCACTTGCAGGCCAGTGCTGAGTTCACCTTGAGCCATTTATGGACAGCTGCCACTGGGGGTCACCTAGCCTAGACTACAGCAGGACAGTGGAATGTGTGAGATTAAATGTGAGGTAAGCTGCTTTTGACTTGCAAAAGAATGTAATGCAATTAATTAATCCTTATCGTACTCCTGTATCCTTGCATTTGTCATGAGCGACTTCCACAACACGTCGTGTAGAGGGTACTTCTTCTTCTATTTCTCATACTGGGCACAACACAGGCCAACACTTATTCTTCTCATTCTGAGTACAACACTTCGATATTAACGTCTCTACTGGCTACACACAGCCGATCACTTGGCGTGGTCCCACCGCCCTCACTCGGCTACGCTCCTGGCTGGCGGCGTGACGATGATGGCGATGGAAACCCCGCAGGAGATCTTCCGTGTGGCCGGACGACGGAGAGAGATGTTGGCGAGCAACGACGCAGCCAGAACCCAAGAACCCACACACGAACCCTGAGCCCCGGGTCCGCTCCCCCTTATATCCCCCCAGGCGTGGCTAGGCCCCGCCTCCGGCCATGCCCTCTCATGGAACCTTCGAACAGGTTCCCGGAGCATCTCGGCTAACCCCACCTGTTACCTTTGCCCCAGATACCTCTCCTTCTCTGATTGTTTGTTACTTTAACCATGCCCGTACCCGTGATTCCCTTTCCCGGCCAGCAGGTGTCACCCTGCCATTACACATTTATGGTGGTGGGTGCTATACGATTTAATACAATATATCTGAGTAATACAATGTATCATGAAACAAATCTTAGTAAATCAAGTTATTTAATCATTATGAAAAGCAGGTGAGAGGTGTTGAGACCAAATTCCTTTTTTCAAAGGGAGACGCGGATCACGAAAGCCATACAGTACGTAAATATATAATACGCAAAAATGCAGCTTCTACTGCTGGACGAAGTATTTCCTCCACTCCATGTCGGTCATGGAGACTCATTAGTGATACTTCACATCTTGCTGGTAAGTCCAGGTGGGCGACAGTCGGCGGCTCAGCACCGGTTCAGACATTGCTCACCGCTGTTGTTAGCCAACCGCCGCACAGCCGCTGAATAAGCGGCCAAAACAATGGCATGCCCTGGCTCTGGAAAACAAAACAGGAAAAAATTAATATGAAAGGTTTAGCAAACGGTAAACAAGTAAGCAATATATGGCTAGAGAGCTTCCGCCTCTCACATGTAGCTCCCATCCAAACCATTTCCACCTCCTCCACTTTTTCCTTTCTCTGCCAAATCCTGCTCTGTCGTGACTGCACACGAGTAGCCCCGTCCAATGAGAATTAGACTCGTATTTTGTCAGAGCGTCTTGCGGAGGCTCCACTTGTTTGTCTTGGTTGTTTATAAGTGGCCCCCTCTGCCAGAGTCGTAGCGACATTATGAATGGCTAATGCAACGTGTGTGTGTGCATAGTAATTGTGGACAGGGCTGCTGTTTAATTTGCGTGGGGTCACGTGTGCAGCAAGTGGCAAAAATAAACAAGCGCTGCTTTCGGCAACCGTAACAATCTGGTTTCACTAGTACATTATTCGGAATATGCAGTATACGTGTTTTTCTCTCGATGTAAATAATAATTTAAAATTGTACTTTACAGACATCTGCTGGATGGAGTGCTGTCTGCCCATGCCGTGTTTGTTGTTGGGTTTTGTTTGACAACACTTAACCACGGTCGGTCAGTACGGGCCGATGGCTTGTGTTATTTAAATGTCACTTGTCACTGGCTGTAGCTGTGGCTGTCAGTCAAAGGAAGTTCACGAGGTTCATAGGGCAGGGCGCTGAACACTCCTTCGCTGCTCCCCCGATTTCCCCGATATTACTACTACAATGAGCCAAGAATGTATGTTTGTGTGCAACGTGGGTGACGTCACTCCACGTCAACCAGCCCCCCTCATCAATAATCATAAACGGGTGACGTTACTCCGCATGAAGAAGGTGGAGCAGAAACGAAAATGTGTTTACGCATAGTAGCTTTCATTTCGACCTTTTTTTTATAGAAAGTAAAACTAATCAGGCAATCCAAGCAGCAACTAATATAACGAGCCAAAAAAGGCTGTGTGTGTGTGTCCCGTGTGTGACGTCACTCCACATGCCCCCCCCCCTAATTATTATTCATGTGTGCTGAGATTTTTTGACTAACACAGACGAAGGTTGAGCGACTATGATAATTTTTTTACGCAAATTCGCTTTCGATTTTACGAATCTTTATAGCAATTGAAGGCAATAAATAATTCTACGCCGCATCGCAGTGCATTTGGTGCCTTTATTTATTTCTTCGGCACGTCCAACAAAAGGCAAGTCTACTTTACGCTTCTAAATTATGCTACGAGAAACATTTCTCTGCTACTTTGCAGACATTGTATCGAATTAAAATTGTTTTAAACCCCAGCGAGCGAAAGTCAGTATCAGAGCAAGTAATTGAACGTCCGTTAAATACAGTGCTACTGTGACATTACGTCAGTTGGTTTATGACATGCGACAACCACTGCCATTGATGCGGTGCTGCGGTCAAATGCTGTGAGATGTTTTATGACTTCCTTTTGTGCAACATTCACTGCAATTAATACAGTGCTACAGTGAAATGCAGTGAAGTGTTTGATGACATTATTTTTCTCAATATTCCCTGCCATTACATTTATACAAGATACAATTATACTCTGGTCAATTTATTCGTAACTCTAATGCTTCTCTTTGGTCTTCGTTATTTGCTAAGTTTCTTCAGACAATATCAGCACTCTACTTTCTTCACTCTCCGCTATCAAGCGTCCATCGGTGAAGATCAATTTGTCAGTTAACAGCTTCAGGTGATTTGAAAACAGTGCTAACGTGAAGTTACGGGTTTTATCAAATTATACAGCCACAAAGATTGTTCGCCTTTGCCTATTGTGTAAGACACCGAAGAGTCGCTGCTAAAAAAACAATTTTAATGCTTCTTTTAATGCTTCTTTTGCCTCTATGCTGACTAGATTTGGCCCCTCTGCAGCTTCCGTCCGAGGACGGGCTAACAAGCTAGTTTTCTTAATACGCACCATCAGTGCAGTGCATTGCTTTTAAACATTGGTGTCGTGAAAACAACGCTGGTTCCAGTCCCTCAGCCACCCAGAGCCCATTACTTCCCATCCTCCCCAACTGCAATGGAAAGTGGGGGCATGGGGATGTGAGGTGGGAACAGATTTCCGGAGCTCAGTCCCGAACAGCTCCAGATAAAATGAAGCCCTGCATGCAAATTAAGCCCTGCATGACCAAATCACTTGGAATCCACGCAATCTTGTCAGATCTCGGAAGCTAAGCAGGTCGTAGCATGGATAGTGCTCCGATAGGTGACTAGATTATGTCAAACAAATGTTTGTGTATAGACTTGGGGGCTCCATGGTGGACGGCAGAGGGTGGACAATGCAGCCAAATCCATTCCACTCTACTTTCATGCTCACATGTTAATGCTCCTTGCCTTTAATTGGTCCACACGGAATGTATGTTCAGTATGTATGCATGTTGAACCATGATAATCAGAGGTGCACTGAACAGGTGCACTGAACAGGTGCGGTGAAGTATGGCGAAAGAACCCACACAACTCACTTGGCATGGGGAGGCCCTCATTTGGTGGTGGATTGACAGACATGGCTGTACGGGCGTCTGCTAATGACCGATCTGTGTGGCTGTTTCTTCTATCTTGCAGGGTCTTTTTGTGGCAATCCTCTACTGCTTTGTCACCAGAGAAGTAAGCTCCATCCCAGCACGTAATAACCCATGGCGAAAGTCTACAAAACGCCTATTAGCCTAATAGTGTGCGGTAACTGCAAGCTAGACGTACAAAAACTATGTAGACATTCAGTTGAGACTATCTTAGGCAAGAAAATGTATTATTAATGTTGTTATTTTTATTTTGCATAGACATCTGTTTGTGTATAACCCCCCGGTGTCATAATAATGTATCTGTTCAACGTTTGAGAATAAGCCGTTCGCATTTTGACACCACCACTTGTGAGTTACGTAAACATATCAGCCTATTTAAAGTAAAATCAGTCTAAATAAAGAAATAATGCCGGCTTACAGCCAAATCACCCTGAATGTGTCAGATTTTTGCCAGAACTAAGAATCTACGCAGGGCTGAGCCTGGTTAATACCTGTATGACAAAATGCCTAGGAAAACGCTGGTATTATTGGCTTGGGATGTCAGGTGACTAGTAGTTGGCAGTACTGCAATAGATTATTGGATCTATCTGTGTGGAATTTACTGCCACAAGACAAAAATAGTGCTAGAGGAACTGGCCATGAGAAACAAAAGCGTGACCCTCCTGAAACATAGTATTTTGAGACTAAGTGAGGCTTTCGTGAGTAAATAAATACCATCGCTCTGATATTTATTAATTGATGACAATAGCGAAATTCAGGGCTTAACTTTTTCATGGAAGATTGTCCAGGGTCCTGCAATCCCCTAAAACCCTCTAACCTGAGCAGGGGGAGGACGTGGGAGGCGTTTAAAATAGCTTCTAGAGCCCGGTTCTGTTCAGCTGCAGCTGAAACTAAGCCCTGGCTCTATCATTATGATTGTTATTGTTCATGCCAACTCTATTTCTTTCATCAGTGCACTTACAATTTCATATTTAAGCCGCGCGTATCCTCCCCTCCATCATACGCTGATAAAGCAGCAGCAGCAGCAGTAGCTGAGCCCGCGCCGGCGTCGCGTTCGCGTGCAGGTCCAAGCTGAAGTCCGCAAGCAGTGGAAGCGCTGGCGGCTGGGCAAGGAGCTCGAGAGCAGACTCAACTACATCCAGGTGTCGAACCTGAAGGCGTCGCGGGACGAGGCCGAGCAGCGCAACGGCCACAGCACGGCCTCCACGGGGCTGCAGGAGACCCAGGACCTGCCGAGCCACGAGGAGGCCCTCCGGCCCAACAGCCTGTGCGATGCGCCGCTCCCAACGCCAGACACCGCTTCTCTTAAATCTCTGCGGGCAGAAGCCCCCGTAGAGCAGCAGCAGCAGCTGCAGCAGGATGATCACTCGTGCGGCACCAGCTGCACGCCTGTCGTGACTTTTGTCGGCGATGCCAGCAGCAGTGTGTGGACGGTTTGATGGCGTCGACTCGGGGTCTTCTCGAGTTTTCGCCACTCGCGTTTGCTGGGGGTGGTGCTGGAGAAGCTTTGAGGAGCTGTGTCCGTGGGGGGTTGCGATGGCGAGTTGGGTCACAGCAGCGAGCGCGTGTCCCAAGCATCCTTAGCGGCTGGCGTCTCGTCCCCTGCTTGATTTGTGAGACGCGATTGCGCGCTGTCGCAGACCTCTTCAAAACATGCCAACCGCCACCGAGGAGGACAATGGGACACTTTGTGACAGCCGACTGCGGAGAGCTGGACCTTGCACTCAGCGACCTTCTCCACCGGTGAAGCCTGCGGCTAAATACGGAGTCCTCCTGTCACCCCGGCAAGCCCACCCCGAACGATCCGTTTTTTGGGGAGTGACAGTGGTGAGCCTGTGACAGACTCACCTGGAATGTATCCGATCTCTGTTGGATCTCAGTATGTAAGCAGGGTTGAGCCTTGGACAAGTGCTTCGACGGGCGACCAACACCGTACATTAACCAGTTGTTGTAGGCTGCAACTGTGATCTGTTGTCGGCAGAGGGCATTGCGGCAAATGCCAGTGTTGCACTTTACCATGCTCCACAACACCTTCGCTAACTTGCACTGACCAGCATGACGAAGTATGGTCAAATGACCCGCATGGCATGGGGAGGCCCTGATCCAGCAGTGGATTGACCAATAAAGGATATACATGCGTGCACACGTGGCTGGTTTAACAACAGCTCACGTGTTCAGGAGCTTCACGTGTCAGCGCCGCTGGTGTAGTCGTATCCCAAAAAATGAAGTTTCCCCCTTTTTTTGGACCCGTGTTCGCAGCGCACATTCATGTAGTGACCGTGCAAGATGATGGGTTGAGGATGGGGTAGGGGGTGGAGATGATGGTTTCGACTGGAAGCCGTTGCACGAGTTGGCAGTAAAAGCCAGATTAATAATCCTGCGAGAACGCACGTGTATTGCGTTGGGTTATCATAAATCAAGACGCAGCATGGTCACATTCCTTAATGGAAGGAGTTTCCTTTTTTTAAGTCTGCAAAAGGGGCCATACCGAGGTGTGAGCATGCCCTTGAACTGCATTGATATGGCGTACACACAGGACCGACCAGAGTGGCGGACAAAACGGGAAAATGTGCCCCTGGCCTCGCACAAAAGAGGGCCCCACAAACATGTTGTCACTAATAAGGGGGGCCCACGTAACATTCTACTCTGGGCCCTTAGCCCTGGGTCTCCAGGAATCTTTGGTCGGCCCTACGGTCCTACAGGGGCGCAGTGTGGTTGGCATGGGCTCTGGTAAATCAAATTAAACGTGGGCCCTGTCCAATTGACTTCCTCTCCCGTAGCCTGGCGCCTGTCCCCTCTAGTCCCGTGGCCACGGGCACCGGTGCAGTTAAACTGCCTGCATACTCGATAGCTATACTACTGTGTACATGGCGCATACGCACATGGGGACATTGAGTGTAAGCCTGCCTGCCATGCAGGGAGCAAGCAGGGCACGTCACATGGCGTCCGCAAGGCGTGTGACGATGCAAAGTTATTTCATGAATCGCAATCAATGCACTACGCTCACGATACACACACGGTTGGGGTAGTATGTGCATCGATGTATTAACCTGTTCAGTAAATTACGCACAAACGACGTGTAATGTTACAGTGAGGTTAAGAGAATGAACAAAACAGTTGAAAAGAGACGGAAAAAAACACGAGATGGTAGAATTATGACACGCGAAATGACTTAGTTCCTGATAGCGCTATTAAGATCAGTTACTGAAGAAAAAGCTCCCAACACGTGGTCGAAAACGTCGGACATCGTGTCAAACCAAAAACACATTAGATTGCTATATACAGCATAAATGTTAAAACCAACGCAGTAGTATCGTTCAAAGCAGTCATTCTCAACTTGGTCCACATGCCCTCAGCACCACACTTGTTTAATTTTGTGCATTTGCGTTTTGTTCCTCCTGCACAATATCCATGGCGGAGTCTGCACAGCCCCTGAAATGTTTTTTGCACCCCCCAAGTGCGATTGACATTGGCTGTGTCGTGCTCCATCCCATTGAGCATGCCTCTGCTTTAAGCACGGTCAAGCTACGGAGCTGTGTTCAGTGGCATGAGGACAGAAAATGTTAATAAAATCCGGCAGCCAGTGATTGTAGTTCGATCAGAAATTTCGTCAATACATAAATAATTCAACACATATAAATAATTCAAATGAAATGGTCCAATGGAGATAGCAATGCTGTGGGTGTGGCAATGGTTGCTCGGAATGATTTCATCACTTCCGCTTCACCAGCCAATCAGCTATTAGGAATACAATCCTAATAGCTGTCACGTGGCGGCCACAACATCAGTGCTCTGTGCTTCAGCCTGTCTGTAGCTCTAATGAATGTTTTTCATTTAGTGTTAATGCTTATTTAATTCATCACTAATGTTAAAACGTACGTCATTAGTATTATCATTGTAAATGTTTTACTCGTTACGAACTATCGGTGGACATTTTTTGACTTTAAACTTTCGTGATTCTAGATTTGAAGTTTTCGTGACTGCAAGGATTCATACGCTTTGGTTTTTTCGGTAAAGTCACGTAGGTAAAAAAAATAAATAAATTAAATCACCACGTTTTGGGCGCAACACAAGCGTCCTTCTTCAGGTGGGGACAACTTAGCGAAAGCACACCGTCCTCCTGATGACGATCGCTTGTGTTGTGATCGAAACGTCGTAGATTTCAATTTAATGTTATTTACTTAAAAATTTTCTATCTACGTGACTTTACCGAAAGAACCAAATAATATATCGGTTGACAGTTTTCGTTACTTTGACAATTGACTTTCGAGTGGTTCTTTCTCCTGACTAACACGATGGTTTTATGAACTCCGGTATGAAATCAGAGCGACGCAAATCTCTGCCTGGGTAATTTCTCGAAGTTGTCAGCTGCCAAATGAACAGACGAAGGTGGACACCAGGTAAATGACGACCGCTAGTGCTAAAGCACAGGTGAAAGAAGCCACCTGTTCAGCCAGCTCGGAAGCTGTACAAGAGTTGATATGTGTATAATAACTTTAATGCTATTCAGTAGAAGCTGGATGTAAAGCACACCCTTTGAAAGCAAGTCCATTATTGTTACATTTCTGTTTGCCTCATCACTGTACTTTATTTTATTTGTTTTCCTTTTTATCATTTTGGTGACCCCAGTGACTCTTGCAAATGAGACTCATCCTGGTTTCTTGAGTTCTCACCACCTGGTTAAACAAAATAAACTTTCACTTGCTTATAACAGAAGTTGCCCTTAGCCTTCCCCCACCAGTATATGCACTTGTTGCTTATATCAACCCTGTGCTTATGATGTGTGCGTATATCCAACTTCCACTGTAGTATATAGTAATATGAAGTATATAGTGTATGCCGTATATATAAAATGCCTTTATGTACAATTATATGGTTAAACAAATCCCATATGTTTAAAGTCCCATTTGGACACGAAACCCCATAACAGAACAGTAATTAATATATTGTGTTTATAGTTGATACGTTGTGTTTATATAAGGTATACATATCATTGTGTTCACCTGTTACAAGGCAGATTCAGAGGTATCGATGTGTTATTGCCTGCATGCTCTATTTGTGATAACTCATTTCAGGTGTGCGAGGAAGCCCTGGGGAAGGACTCACCCTCATTTGAAATGTGTTTTTGCTTATTTATCCAAATAGTATTTTATACGTTCGTGATATTGGCGTCAAGTCGTGTGATAAAAGTGCATGTTGAACTCTCGGGAAGCAGCGAACCACCTCGTGTCAGAGAAGAGGCCCATTGAGAGGGCCACCTAATCCACACCAACAGTGCGCCTTGTGTATCGGTCCTGCAAGCAGTTATCATTGCATCGCGATAACACCAAACTATTTAATTCTGAGCTGGAACAAGCTTAATTAATTCTAGATTTGAAGCTTTCGTGACTGGAAGGATTCATACGCTTTGGTTTTTTCGGTAAAGTCAAGTCGGTAAAAAATAAAATAAATGAAAACTAAAATAAATCACGACGTTTCGGGCGCAACACAAGCGTCCGTCATCAGGTGGGAAAGCATGGTCTGCTGCTGATGCAGACTGATTTAAAGGTTTGAAATGGGTGTAGCCCAAGGGTTATAAAGGAGTGGCTGTGTCTAGTGATGTTAATGTGAGAAATTAGCATGTAACTGGGTACGGAAGTGGCTATGTTAATGTAATGTAAAAGCTTAATTAAGTGACACAAAATGTACTTACGGATTTTGTTTCGTACAGTCATAGACAGCTGTTCTGCGACCATCACACTTAATTACTCCAGTTTCATCACGGATAGCTGACCATATACAACAACATCGAGGATCTTAGCCAGCAGTGCTGGCTCACTGCTCTGACACAAGATTACCCCCCTGGGCAAACACAGCCGTGTCTGTCCTGACTCTCCCTTTGCCTGGATTTTGGCAAACTCGCACACACAGGGGAGGAAGAGTTTGATGAATAGACCTGGCCTTGGGTCATATCCATGATAATGGGGAACACTCGCCCAGTATTTATCCTACAGCAGGGGAGCAAAGCTATGTTTTATTTACTGAAGGCGAAATCATCACAATCATCATCAGTCATGTACAATCCACTGTTGGATGAAGGCCTCCCCCAAGCTGCCACCATCTCTCACCGTCCTGCGATGTATCAGGTGCACACGAGCTGATGTTATCGCTCCGTCTCCTCTGTGTATGTCCCTCGGACGCGTTCCATTCCTTGGGTGAATAGACTTTCAAGTACCGTTTGCGGGCCATACATTAGCGTGCACTTTAGCGTTGCTCAATAGGGGCATAAACAAAAAAACCGCGCGGGTCGACCAAGCGTGCAGAGGCGCGTGCAGTCACAGAATTGGCTTCGCCTGTCCACAAATTAAAAGGCGGTTTCTCCTGCTCGAAAATATTCCCCTTTCAGTATCTGATTCAAAAATTCAAAAGGTCATCGTGGCTGGCAAATGATATTGACGCTCTCACCACCACAGCTCGCCAATTCTCTCTACCCTCGGCCAGATCCCCGCAAGCTGCTGCACGGTAGACACAGGAGACACGCAGCGACAACCAAGGTCTGCCACAATGACATTCCACCATCTGCTCTCAAGTTCTGAACCTTTGTCGTCGGACTCATGGAGAATGGGCGTGAAAATATGGTTGGTGCGGCAAAGACTCCTGCAGTGATGGAGAGATATCGTTTTTTTTGTTGCCGTTTTGATGTGGTTCGGCTCATGTGACCCGAGGTCGTTTTCGAGGAAGTTGTGAGTTGAATTCGGCCAATGGGGCCGTTCGTTCCCCATTCCTGTCATACGGTCCAGTAAGTCGTGTAATGTGGCGGTTACCGTCGTTTGCCTTCAGTCAAAACACCATGGAGTTGTGATTAATATGATCTCAAGATAACGTTTATAAGAAAACTTCATTTTGAGCATTCATAACTCAAAGTAGGCACCTACTATAATATATATATTTGATGTGTTCCAACATGCGTCTGTTTCCCATGTGTATCATGAGAAAAACAAGTTTTGCTAGCTGGCTGTCTTCCTGGTTGGCTGGCCAGGGTAAAGAGGGGGGGGGGGGAGCGTGGGTTGGGGAGTAGCGGGGTTGACGGTGGGGGGTGGCCACTGGGGGTTAGCGCTACGCTGCGCTACAAAAACAGCGATCCGAGTTCGATTCCCACTCACGACCAACACCGGTGACAATTACCTGAAACGGTCATGGGCCTCCCCTAGGTCGACTCGGTTTCAAATGAATACCTAGTGCAACTAGGGAGACAAAGGCGGCCGAGCGTGTGCCGTGCCGGCCTTCATAGGTGCTCGCTAATAGCACCTGCCCCAACATTCTGTTAAAGGTCTTTGTCTTTGGGGTTGGCACGTGTGAGAGCGGAGCGATCGAGGGTGGGAAGCAGATGGTGACATTGGGGGGCGGAGGAGAATCATCGTTCATCGATGGCTACTTTGTATGTACGGTGTTAAAACAAAAACAAGTGTTGATGGAGGACAGATGGTCATGTCGTGCAGGCTACTCGTTTTTTAATGGAATGTATTTCTGCAAGATGATACATCCACAGATTAAGTTTTGCAGCTTGCCCTGATTATAATTATTCGTGTGCTGTCAATATTCACAGCAGCTATAGCAACTTTCCAGTTGATAGTGAAAAATGGTGGATCGTAGGGGGTTGTGGGCCCTGCTGCAAGCAACTAAATGGGGTCACCGCCTGCCCAATTTAGCCCCCCCCCGCCTCATCACCCACTTATTAACCCAGCGCAGTTGCACTGTCTGCACATTTTATAGCTACGCCCAGGGCTTCATTTATCATTGGGCCCCTCCCTCCCCTCCCCAATCTCCAACAGCCAGCGTAAATATTTTCCGTAGCTCAGCCCTTAACAGGGAGATCCTTGAAATTTGATTTAAAGCTTTCGTGACTGCAGGGATTCATATTCTTGGTTCTTTCGGTAAAGTCACGTAGAAGGGAAATAATACAATAATTATTATTGTTATTATGTAAAGTCAAGTAGAAGGGAAATAATAAAATAAAATGTATTTTATTATTTTATTATTTCCCTTCTACGTGACTTTACCGAAAGAACCAAGAATAGGGAGATCCTTGCCACGCCACTGGGAGTGATGACGCGCTTCACCATCGTGTACCAGGGCGGGCAGTTGTTTCGGTCATATCTACATTCCACTTTCTTGACACGTTTTGTTGAGTGTTACAAATGTTTACTTGAGTATATGAATTCCCATAACAACAACAACACGATATGTGTGTTGTGTCCAGCACTTTTGGTTTGCCAATTGCCTTTGTGTTCTCCGAGGAGACCTGATTGTGTTGTACTGGTATCCTTTCAATTGTTGCTGCATAAGTGATCGTATTAAATAAAATAACTATTTAATGAAAAACAAAAGGACATTTGGAGTTTCTTAGCGGAGTAAATATAATTCGCGCTGGATTCCTGGATGGATTCCTGCCCGCCTGCCTGCCGCGTGCGCACGTGCGGTGGTGACGTCGACGCGCGCATCTGCGTGGTGGCGTCACAATCGTGCGTGATGACGTCACGCCTCCTCACCCACAATCCACCTCGGTTTGTGGAGCACGTGCAAATGTGAGAGATAAATAACGGGAGGGAGGTGATGGGGAAAGATAGAGGAGGGGTATTGAGAGGACGGTGAGGGAGGGAGATGAAGGAGGGAGGTGAGGAAGGGAGATGCAAGAGGAAGCTGAGGGGTGGAGATAGAGCAAAGAAGAAGAGACTTTTTTTTACTTTTAACAACTTTTATTGCTGCCAGCAGCAGAGCCGACCCAGCCACTAAGCGACCCTTGCAATTGCAAAGGGCCCCGTGGCCAGCAGAGGGTTCCCTAGAGTCACTGCTAGCTCGTGGGTGAAAAAAATCATACATCAAAGGGGCCTCCAACCAAATTTTGCTTAGGGCCCCCAAAGGTCTAGGGCCGGTTCTGGCCAGCAGCAACAGCTCTGGAGCCACTTTCGATACGGGGTCACCAACATCGAGTAGAGCAAACGTCGCCATCGCAAAACCGCGGCACGTGCGCCACACCGCCACGAGCCACGCAAGCACCACGTCGTCACGCACATCGCCCGCTCAAAGTCGACCGGTCAAAACGTGAAAGTCAGTGCACCATTTGTGTTGGTGCAGAGGGCCTGACCGCCCCCCCCCCCAACTTTCAAAGAACACGGCGTGCGCGTCCCCGGCATAGGAGTGGTACGCGTGCTTCAGCCGGAGCCGCGGCTTAAAGAAGAAGAGAGAGGGAGCAGGGGAGAGAGTGAAATGGCATGAAACGGAGAGGAGAGGGAAAAACTGGAAGAGGAGAGCAAGGGAAGCGACATCCAGTGGGAGAGAGGATTACTGAGAGGAACGAGAGATTGAGGCGGGAATTGGAGAGGTGGGTATAAGGCGAGCGAGGGTGAGAGGTGAGAGAGATATTGGCGCGATGCAGTGGAGGGGGGAGTGAAATATAGAGGGAGAGATAGAATCGGGGACAGATTAATACACAGATCGATGAATACGCGGATAGAAACAGAGACAACGCGAGAAATCGAGAGAAATTGCGATATTCTGTGGAGAGAAAGCAAGAAAAATGTGTTCAGGGAGAGGGTTCTGGCTGGCTGGGAGGGACGGAAGAAAAGTCACGTCCAAAGGACATTCGGGTTGCTAGTGCTGTCGCGTTCTACGTAAATAATATACCCGCATACATCCTGCATGGGTTAGGTGTTCTGAGTTCCTAAGTGAACATCAATGGTGAGTGGAATCTGAACCGATCCTTCATCAGGCCACCCCCACTGCTCCAATGCGCACTGAGCAGCGGTGGTGAAGTATGGTCAAACAACCCACTTGTAGTGTTGTCTGGCAGACATTTCTTAAAGTCTATTATCATTAATATTATTTATTTGAAGCTTTCCTGACTGCAGGAATCCATACTCTTTGGTTCTTTTGGTAAAGTCACGTAGGTAGAAAATAAAATCAATTATTTTAAATTATATAATTTATTTTAAATTATTTTATACCTACGTGACTTTACCGAAAGAACCAAAGAGTACCATTAATATTGGTTTGACTATTCATATATTTTGATGAAGACTGTACACTCATTTGATAATTTACAGATATTAGTGTGGATGGGGAGTCGAGTGAGAGGAGAGGTGGGAGGCATCGTGTGGTTGACTTATTAATTTAATAAAAATAAACTGCGCCGCCCGGGAATCGAACCCGGGTCGAAAGAATGGGAATCTTCCATGATACCACTACACCAGCGGCGCCGATGGATGATCGGCTGGTACATGTACAGTACATCCTTTATAGTCAATCCACTGCTGGATGATAACCTTCCTACGCTATACAGATTATATGTGACCATTCTTCACCAGGCTGGTCAGTGCAGGTTAGTGAAGGCGTTGTGGAGAGTGGTGAAGTGCAACACAGGAATTTGCTGCACTGCCCTCTGCTGACAACGGATCGCAGTAGCAGCCTATAACACCTGGTTCATGCACGGTGATGGTCGCTCATCCAAGCTAATGTGAGCTGTTGTTAAACAAGCCACGTGTACGTGTACGGTACATCCGTTTTAATCAATTCACTGCTGGATTAGGGCTTTCCGACGTTCCATAGGTCGTTGGGGTTATTTTACCATAATTCAGCAGGCTGCTTAGCGCCGGCTGCTGAAGACAGGGTGCAGTGATGCAGCATCATAGAGGTACAGTACAACAATGCCTTATGTTGCCCAAACCGATGTACAAAACGCTTACGCGTTCAAGCATCGTCCAAGCAAAACACCGCGTTACTGCAGAGATCTGACGAGCTCAGGTGCATTCTGGGTGATTTGGTGAGAGGCGATCATATGGTACCGTAATGTAATTTTGCACGGACCAGTTCGCCAGCAGTCGTTGCCCTGGGCGAGTGGAACGCTCGTTCGAGCATGAAACTGGAAGAGACACGCATCTGTTTGTTTCCGCACCTGAAATGCCCTCTCGGATTGTGAGTGGCATTGCACTGAACATATGGAAGCGGTTGTCCCATTGGTCCAGTGGTCATATCGAATGCCATGTCATCAGGACATATCTCCCCAAACATTCTCCACGTGACTGGGTGACTGGAGTAAATGGCACCTGACCAGTAGTCACAGACATAGCGAGAGTTATACTGGATGTGGTCTGCTACGTCGGGATATATTTCCTGGGTCACAGACCGGGGCAAACTCGTCCAAAATGTTTACCTTGAATTTTAGGGAGCTGAGCAGAGACCACGTAGGCTTTCGCGACCAATATTGTTCATAATCAACGAATAACGCGATCTAAACCCAAAAAATCGTTGATTATGAGCAGAGACCGTCGGTTTGAAATTGGAATCATCAATATTTGATTAAACTCGGTTATCAAACGTAGCGAGTCTGTGGTCTCAGCCTGCTCACCAATGACTGCACGTAAAAGTCATCACAAAACATTAGATTTTGCACTTATTGGTTATTCCATCTCTTGAGAATTAAAAATAATAGTTTTACTTTGATGTAATGAGCATTACTCTCAGTAGCAGCGTTATTGATGCTGCCCCCTACTGTGTATTTGGCAATGTTCTTAATCAATTAAGCGTGGTGTTTTAGTTTAATTTGGTGGCTTATTCCAATCCA
Source organism: Lampetra planeri (assembly GCF_965212315.1). Taxonomy (NCBI): domain Eukaryota; kingdom Metazoa; phylum Chordata; class Hyperoartia; order Petromyzontiformes; family Petromyzontidae; genus Lampetra; species Lampetra planeri. Next base: position 33,778,144 of record NC_136107.1, read on the forward strand.
GAGAATGTCACATTTATATTTGATTGCTATGTGACGAACACGATCGGCTGCCTAATGCGCCCCCTACTGTGAATGATGAGACTTATCGAAGTGGTTCCAGCAGTAGTCGTTTAACGTTATCTCTTCAATGGCATTCTTTAACACAACTGCTCACCGCGATGGTTATGAATGCCATGCTTTCACATCATGACTTCATGCCGTTAGAATAATTTGAACACGAGTATACATTCTAGATTTGAAGTTTTCAAATCTAGAATTGAAGTCCGCATTCGAGATGCGAACATCGTGGCACCTACTGGCTATGACATTGCTGCTCGAAGACGCTTTACCGGTGGAACCGTCAACAGCATCAGCACATCATCAACAGGCCCGATGTGCACATATCTGTTATAAAATAGAAAATTAAAAACTAGCCACAGCAGTGCATGGAGGGGAGTAGAGTGAGATGAGAGGGGAGAGGTGAGGTAGGAGAGTCCGTGGAGGGGAGCAGAGAGATACGAGGTAGGAGAGTGCTTGGAGGGGAGTAGAGTGAGATGAGAGAGGAGAGGCAGGAGAGTGCGTGGAGGGGAGTAGAGTGAGATGAGAGGAAGGAGAGTGCGTGGAGGGGAGTAGAGTGAGATGAGAGAGGAGAGGCAGGAGAGTGCGTGGAGGGGGCAGAGTGAGATGAGAGGTAGGAGAGTGCGTGGAGGGGAGTAGAATTACTTTTAAACAACTTTTATTGCCGCCAGAAGCAAAAGCACTGGATGCGATTTCAATATGAAAAACAGTCACCAGCAAACAAAAGAAAATAAACGCCACAAATCGACGCGCTGTGGCGCTGAAAGCACCGCGCACAATACAAAAGAAAAGGGGAGTAGAGTGAGACGAGAGGAAGGAGAGTACGTGGATGGTAAGTAGAGTGAGATGAGAGGTAGGAGAGTGCGTGGAGGGGAGTAGAGTGAGACGAGAGGGGAGAGAGTGCTTGGAGGGGAGTAGAGTGTAATGAGAGGGGAGAGGCAGGAGAGTGCGTGGAGGGGGCAGAGTGAGATGAGAGGTAGGAGAGTGCGTGGACGGGAGTAGAGTGAGATGAGAGGGGAGAGGCAGGAGAGTGCGTGGAGGGGAGTAGAGCGAGATGAGAGGAAGGAGAGTACGTGGATGGGGAGTAGAGTGAGACGAGAGGGGAGAGGCAGGTTGAGTGGTTGACTGGTTCATTAAAAAAAGAAAATACCTTGCGCCGCCCGGGAATCGAACCCGGGTCGAAAGAATGGGAATCTTCCATGATACCACTACACCAGCGGCGCAGATGAATGTGGCTCAGGTACACGTGGCTACAGTCCGTGTGAGCTGCCGTCAACCCTGCCACGTGCACACGCCCTGTCACGGCTATACAATCCACTGCTGGATGAGGGCCGCCCCACTTCGTGTGGGTTGCCTGACCAAAGAACGCTGAATCTAGATTTGAAGTTTTCGTGACAGCAGGGATCCATACTCTATGTGTTTTTCGGTAAAGTCACGTAGGTGAAAACAAAATATAATAAAAATAAAACAACTAAATTAAATCACGACGTTTCGGAAGCAACACAAGCATCCGCCATCAGGTGTGACTGCTCCAGCAAAATTACAGTTACGTATATATAAACATGTGCCTCTAAATAGCTCTCTTCATACGCGACAGTAATTGTGCTGGAGCAGTCACACCTGATGACGGATGCTTGTGTTGCTTCCGAAACGTCGTGATTTAATTTAGTTGTTTTATTTTTTATTATATTTTGTTTTCACCTACGTGACTTTACCGAAAAACACATAGAGTATGGATCCCTGCTGTCACGAAAACTTCAAATCTAGATCCAGAGAGTACGAGTATACATGTTGGGGTGTCAGGTGGGGGGCGGGATGACGTATTATTGCGACGAGTGTATTAAAGTTCTTATTCACAAGCTGTCGATGTGGAGATTTCTCAAGCGGTGGGTGATTGGTCGACACTGCGTAGAGAGATGTATGAAAAAAGGAATGCAAATTCAAGTGCGATAGACCTAGTGGGTATATAACTGGTAAGGGGCCGTCCATAAATTGGTTTGGGGTGGGGGGCAGAGCTTTGTGACGTAATATTGGAGGGGGGGGGGGTCTGACTTTTTGTGACGCCGTGGGACGAGGGGGGTGTCAAAAATCGTCCAAAATCGCGTGACGTCATTTATGGACGGCCCCTAATAGGATGCGTGGTTTGGGAAAGTGGTTTGGAAGTGTGCAGCTGAGTGTGAGTGGAGGATATGCAGAGGGGGTAGTTGGGCTGTTGGAGGATTTGGAGCGGGTCAGAATGTTCGGATATGGGGTTTTCCTCCTCGAGAGCTCTGGTGGCCAGACGTGTCTTTGTAAAATAGCACTTAGAGTCGGTTGTCCAGTTGCAGTTGCCAAATAGAAGTTTGTACGCGATTGGACAAATGTAGGCACATGAAGCTGTAAATATCGACACCAGTTAGTGACTTGTCAAAATAATGGACAACCCTTACGAGTACAGTATGAACTTTTTTATTGCTTAATGAAATAAAAATTTCACAAGAAATAATTCACAATTCGTAACTGGAATATTGTACGGCCAAATTAGCCTGCATGGGACTCCATCTCGTCAGATCATTGCGCCGAAGCATATTTTGAGCCTGATTAGATGATTGACTGGAAATTGTTGACTGAATAACAGCCGAAGGAGGGGATGGCCACTGAGAGTTGGAGGGAAATCAGCTCGTGTGTGGGGGTGACATACTGGGAATATGGCTATAATTCTGAAAATAAATCTAAACTGGCTGTCTAGCAGTAAACTGCGCGGCAGCTAAAGTTTTTTTACTTCTACATTTTCCAGATATACAAAACATAGACGTAACTTCAACCGAGATGATGAATTCAAATTGAGCAATCATTGGAAGGATGTAAGTAACCAAGTTAAAAATCTTTAGCTGCCGTGCAGTTTACTGCTAGACAGCCAGTTTAGATTTATTTTCATAATTATAGCCATATTCCCAGTCTGTTACCCCCAGCTTCACACACTACCATCACCATTACTACACAGTGTCCTCAGCTTGCGCAATTTACCCCCCCGGCAGCATAACAAAAGGCAGCTTAATCTTAGCATCCTAATCTACTTCCGCCGACGGCATCAAAAGCTTCAGTTTGAACTCCGTACGTTGCGCCCACCCCGTTCCTCACATCGCCCAAACACTCACCATGGCCCCTCCCGGCGACTATTTAATTCCTCGTCACAGCCATCTCTTCGACACACTTAAGCAGTTGTGCTTTCGCTACGTTGTCCCCACCTGAAGAAGGACGCTTGTGTTGCGCCCGAAACGTCGTGATTTAATTTAGTTGTTTTCATTTATTAGATTTTTTTACCTACGTGATGGAAGGGATTTTCATCCAGCAGTGGATTGATCATGGCCGAGGGTGATTAATCACATTCACGTAAGTTGTTTTTGTAAATCAGTTCGTTGTTAAAAGTCGCGAAATATGCAATATATTTTTCTTAATACATTAGCGTCCTCTAGCAGCAAAAGTCAGTACTGCAGCTCTCAAACACCATGGCCTGCCTTCAAGCACGCTCATTAAATGACACATTAATGTTTGATTGGGTCTTCGCATACTTAACTTGTTGCGTGCAATTAAATCAATGCATGATCATCATCAGAAGCTGGTATCCATTTGATTAATTTGGGGGAATAAAAAAAATAGATAAAAAGGTGTTGCGCCGCCCGGGAATCGAACCCGGGTCGAAAGAATGGGAATCTTCCATGATACCACTACACCAGCGGCGCTCACGAGAATGTACGTTGCCAAATGCTTTAGATAAGTACACATCACGTGAGGTCATTCTCGTCGACTCTTCAATCTCGCCCAGATACCGAAGAACGCTGCTGCGCCAACAGAGTGGAACGAGGCGGATGTCCAGAATTGATGTCCGCATTCGAGATACGAACATCGTGGCACCTGATTTGCCATTGCTGGTGGAACCGTCAACAGCATCAGAACTTCATCAACAGGCCCGATGTGCACATCTCCGTTATAAAATAGAAAATTAAAGGCGAGCCACAGTAGTGCGTGGAGGGGAGTAGAGTGAGATGAGAGGTAGGAGAATGCATGGAGGGGAGTCGAGTGAGATGAGAGGGGAGAGGTAGGGTAGGAGAGTGCATGGAGGGGAGTAGAGTGAGATGAGAGGGGAGAGGTATGAGAGTGCGTGGAGGGGAGTGAGATGAGAGGGGAGAGGTAGGAGAGTGCATGGAGGGGAGTAGAGTGAGATGAGAGGGGAGAGGTAGGAGAGTGCGTGGAGGGGAGTGAGATGAGAGGGGAGAGGCAGGAGAGTGCGTGGAATGGGCAGAGTGAGAAGATAGGTAGGAGAGTACGTGGATGGGGAGTAGAGTGAGACGAGAGGGGAGAAGCAGGCTGAGTAGTTGACTGGATCATTTAAAAAAAAAATCTGCGCCGCCCGGGAATCGAACCCGGGTCGAAAGAATGGGAATCTTCCATGATACCACTACACCAGCGGCGCCGATGAATGTGGCTCAGGTTACACGTGGCTACAGTCCGTGTGAGCTGCCGTCAACCCTGCCACGTGCACACGCCTTGTCACGGCTGGACAATCCACTGCTGGATGAGGGCCGTCCCACTTCGTGCGGGTCATCGGGGTTGCCTGACCAAAGAACGCTGAATCTAGATTTGACGTTTTCGTGACAGCAGGGATCCATACTCTTTGGTTTTTTCGGTAAAGTCACGTAGGTATAAAATAAAATAAATTAAATCACGTCGTGTCGATTGCAACACAAGCAATCATCATGTGGGGAAAACCATCTCAAGAAAACGCTGGTTTATAGTGCGGGCTAGTGAAGGCGGTGGAACTGTGAGTCGATGGAGTTCAGATGCAGTGCGACAATGGATGTTGCTGCACTGCCATCTGCTGGCGATGTGGCGACAAAAGTTGAAACTTTTCTCAAGATTTACACTATGAGATCTCTTTTACCAGTGGCAAAATATAATGGTAGGTTTTTACCCTTTTAACTGGTACAAAACTGACACCTTTATTCAAGGCATCATGTTTGCAATGACCACAACACAAGTAGTCAATAAAGCAAACAAAAAGAAGCAACTCTGATAAGGATAATAATATGCACTGTCCTTGAAGTTGATTGGCCCACACCCGAGACGGGCCAGATGACACCAGAAGGCGTACGCCTTCTGGTGTCATCTGGCCCTACACCAATGGGGACTAGGCTCTAAAGAAAGCCGTCTCGGGTGTGGGCCAATCAACTTCAAGGACAGTGCATATTATTATCCTTATCAGAGTTGCTTCTTTTTGTTTGCTTTATTGACTACTTGTGTTGTGGTCATTGCAAACATGATGCCTTGAATAAAGGTGTCAGTTTTGTACCAGTTAAAAGGGTAAAAACCTACCATTATTTTCTCAAGATGTTGTAGCAGGAGAGACACGCATGCGCCGCACTGCTGTAAGCCTTCGCCTGCAGCAGTCTTCAGCTAACAATTCTAGATTTTAAGCTTTCGTGACGGCAAGGATTCATACTCTTTTGTTTTTTCGGTAAAGTCACGTAGGTAAAAAATAAAATAAATGAAAACAACTAAATTAAATCACGACGTTTCGGACGCAACACAAGCGTCCGTCATCAGGTGGGAAAGCATGGTCTGGTGCTGATGCAGACTGTTTTAAAGGTCTGCATCAGCAGCAGGCCATGATTTCTCACATGTTGTCGGACACTTGTGTTGCGCCCGAAACGTCGTGATTTAATTGAGTTGTTTTCATTTATTTTATATTTTTTACCTACGTGACTTCAGCAAACAACTCAGTGTGAATCTTAACCGCTAGAACGACACTCAGTGTTGCGTATTTGTTATGATGTCATTAATTTTGTAAACAGATCCAATGAGAATAAATATCCACCAGGCAATAACATTTTTGGGGGAAATTAGCGGAGCATCGTGTTTAATTCGGCTCGTTTGCATAAAGCATATTAAGTTTGCACTTTAAATCAGTGACATCTATGGGGGAATGGGATTTATTCGTGAAATGTGCAACTGGATATACAGATCGCGAGCACTGCAGATTGATAGGTAAAACCGCGTCGGTCTCACTTCGCAGATTCAGCTTCATAATCAACAGCCACATTCTATATAAATAGTTTTACCCTCTCTGGCAATAAAACAGTTGTGTTAAGATGGAAAAACACCAAACAAAAACCTTTTGCAAGGAATCATGTCTGCATTAACCACACATACGTGTGGTGAACATGCAAACAAAACATGCTCTGATAGTATATACATTGTTTTTGAAACCGATTTGTCAATACCAGAGACGGCTTTCTTTAGAGCCTCGCCTCAAACGGTGTTAGACCAGAGAACACCAAAAGGCGAACAGCACAAAGACAATGCCACTCTCAGGACATTTATAGCTCGGGGTGCGCAGCTACATCATGGGACCTTTATTGCCAGTATCAAAATATAATAATTGGTTTTACCCTTTCTGGCAATAACATCTTCTGAACACCTATTTTATTGAGAGTCGCATTGTATGTGTCCGCTGCTGTGAATGATGAGGCTGGATGACGTACTTCAGGTGATGAGGATGGATGACGTACTGCAGGTGATGAGGCTGGATGACGTACTGCAGGTGATGAGGCTGGATGACGTACTGCAGGTGATGAGGCTGGATGACGTACCACCTGAAGAAGGACGCTTGTGTTACGCCCAAAACGTCGTGATTTAATTTATTTTAATTTTTTACCGACGTGACTTTACCGAAAAAAGCTAAGAGTAGCAAATTTCATCTCTGAAGCTTGCAATTTCTGGCAACTGTGTCTCAACGCGTGCACGCGAATCTGATTACACGAGGGGGGGGGGGGGGGTTGCAGTGAAGCGGTCCAATGGTGAACGATTCCCTATACATGAGACGACAGTACCCTTTGGTTCTTTCGGTAAAGTCTCGTAGTTACAAATATAATAAAATAAAACAAATCACGACGTTTCGATTGCAACAAAAGCAATCAGCATCAGGTGGGAAAACCACAGCAAGAAAATAATTGCAGAAGTGGGAGAGAGAGCTGCCGTGCAGTCCATATGAAATAAACATATGACAACATGAACCAACTTTTGAGGTGCATAAACTATGACCAACATCAGCGGCAACTTTGTGGCGATTTGAAGGTTGTTGCTCTCTTGCTTGGTCGGCAGAATGGATACACAAAGTACTGCTGTTTTATTTGCGAATGGGATAGTCGTGCGAGAGATTCCCACTACATCAAGACAGATTGGCCACTCCGACCGTCATTGGAGCCTGGGAGGAAAAGTGTTCAGCATCCACCACTTGTTTAATCAAGGAAAATTGTGTTACCACCCTTCACATCAAGCTGGGTCTGATTAATAACTTTGTCAAAGCCATGGACAAAACACAAGCAGCTTTAAAGTACCTCCTTGGAAAATTTCCAAGGTTAAGTTAAGCTTAAATAAAGGAAGGTGTATTTGTTAGTCCTCAGATTCATTAACTTCTTCGATATGATGCATTTGATAGTGAACTTCGTGGCAAAGAAAAGACGGCATGGAAAGCCTTCCAGTTAGTGGCAACAAATTTTATCGGAAACAACAAGGCAGACTATGACAGGGAGTTGGTGGAAAACCTCCTCAAAGCATACAAAAGCCTTGGTTGCAACACTAAATATACATTTTTTTGCACTCTCATCGAGATTTTTTCCCACCGAACTACGGAGCAATGAGCGACGAGCATGGCGAGCGATGTCACCAGGACATTGCGACGATGGAGAAACGCTCTCAGGGCAAATGGAGCCCATCAATGCTTGCAGACTATTGCTGAACAGTGACAAAGAGATGCTTCATTCCATGAATACAAGAAATAATACAAGAAGCACTAAGTAGACACTGAATAAGGACTAAACTATGTACTTTTATATACGTAATACTTTTTTTGCCTTTTGTTTTTGATAATTTTATTTATATAACCCTTTTGCTGATTTTGTAAGTGTTACATGAACATGACAGGTGACATGTTATCATGTAAAGCAACCATAAACACATGAGAAGACCTAGGTTTACAATTTATGAGTAAAACTCTGCCATCTACACAATATACGTAGACATAAAATGTAAAATCTTAAATATCTTGGGAACAGTAACTAACCAGTTGTTTTCATTGTCATGTTTGTATTCAGCATATCAAAATCCATAACAATCAGCACATTTCATTCTAGATTTGAAGTTTTCGTGACTGCAAGGATTCATACTCTTTGGTTCATTCGGTAAAGTCACGTAGGTACATTTTAAAATAAATTAAATCACGACGTTTCGGGCGCAACACAACCACGGTTGTGCTACGTTGTCCCCACCTGAAGAAGGACGCTTGTGTTGTGCCCGAAACGTCGTGATTTAATATATTTTAATTTTTTACCGACGTGACTTTACCGAAAAAACAAAGAGTAGCAAATTTCATCTCTGAAGCAGACGACGTCTAACATTTTTTAGACCAGCGATATTGCATGGCGCGGCACTTATTGCCCCTAATGATCTTTGTTAAGCGCACATTAACAAGGCTATTAAGGCTGTCTTCTTTTGCCTCACAAATATCGCCGGATTGTGCCGCATTCTCTCGTTATCGGACCTCAAGAAGCCGATTCACGCGTTCGTCTTTTGACGCATCGATTTTTGCAATGCATTTGCTGGCACCCCTCCCAAAGCTATTAAATCGCCTCCAGCACGTGCAGAACACAGCTGCCAGTTGCTGAGCGCATTACCCCTGGACTTGAGTCAAAATTCCAAGAGACAAGCCCTTATATACAAGTTAAGGGTAAATTTAGCTGTGACAGCCCCACCTGATGACGGAGACTTGTGTTGCCTCCGAAAAGTCGTGATTTATTATTTTATTTCTATTATTACTTCTATGAATTTTATTTTTATTTATTTATTTTCCTACGTGAATTTACCGAAAAAGCCTAAGAGTTTAAATCCTTGCAGTCACGAAAGCTTCAAATCTAAACTTTGTTCGGGAGGTCACATTACCCCTGGACTTGAGTCTCCCCATTGGTTACCGGTCAGGTTCCGATTGTAGCTCAAGATCCTACTTCTCACAACGCCCTCAACTATGCCTCCTCCTGTAGTACAGAGTTAGACTGATGGCCTTAATCTAAGTTGTCTTGTGGTTGTTTGACTTGCATCCCACTGGGATTTTTGCACACAGCGTTGGTGTACGGTGTTTTTTTCTGCAATATTTTGCTGTCTTTTCTTGGATTTTCTGTTTGCACTCAGTCACATATTCACTTTAAGATTTTTTGTTTGTTCATGTTTTTGTTTTTTGTTTGTTGCGGTTGCACCCGATTCAAGAGCCGAATGGCTCACAGGGCTATACCTAATACATGAACTTGAACTTGAACCTCCTCCACCCGTATGTCCCAACCGCGAGGTCTTCCCTCGTTTGAGTGTGGGCTACTGTCGTGTGCCGAGCTCGCACCTACACTCGGTTGGTGACCCCGGGGCCTTTTCCCGTGTGGCCCCCAAAGCTTGCGGCGTTCACTTCCGTCCGATATTCCATCTGCCAAGTCCCTCGGTTTATTTAAATCCCGTCTTAGACATTTTATTTTCTTAAAGGTCGTTTCTACGGATTAATGTTGTTACGTGATTTTGGGAGTGTGGGGGTATTTGTATCCGTGGTTATATCACGAGCCGACGTGCTTATATTAGGTTTTAGAATTGCGTGAGTTGTTTACTCACTTGCTTTTAACTCTGCGCAGCGCCTCGTGACCTCGGGGTGAAACGCGCTTCAGACGTGAAATGTATGATTATTATGTACAGGTGGAAAGCCTTGCCAATGTTGGGATGTCTAGCATAACTGTTATGCTTTTACATGTGTAGTGCTCTAAACCCAAGACACTAGTTGGGGGCCGTCCATAAATTACGTCACGCGACTTTATACGATTTTTGACCCCCCCCCCCTCGTCACACGGCGTCACAAAAAGTCAGACCCCCCCTCAAATAAGATGTCACAAAGCTCTGCCCCCCCCCCCCATTTTTTTTTTAACATGCTTCAAATCGCTTTAAACTATTGTCATTGGAGTGCGTATTTGATGTGCCGCTGCACTCTGATGTTGGAGAAAATATTTATAAAAATTTATATTTAATTAAGGAGAACGTGTTGTCTATATTTAAAGTTTGATGTGACGTCACATTTCTCAAACCACCCCCCCTCGTCACACATCGTCACAAATGTCCTCGGGTCTTGGACTTTGGCTTGGGCGCAAGGAGCACTGTCTTTGACACAAGCGCTACCTCCACTTCCAAGAACTTCTCCTTGATGTTGAAACTCCGCTTTGGTCATTTTTCACTTCGAGGGACTTTTGAAGACCACCCAGAAGCATTCCCCACAGCCGTTTTGACATTTCCCACCTCGTAACTACAATGCATTTTTTTTACTTTCCAGCTCACAGCTTCTCATGTGACCGGAATGGATTGACAAAGTCCATGACTTGACAGACTAACGCGGTTTGCACTCTGCATTGCAGGAAAGCTGTTCCAGTGTATTGGGGCACATGCGTGGTCTACAATGTCGTGCCTATGTCCACCCCGATCCCATTTTGCATTTCCCTCTGACCAACATGCCGCCCTGATGATGGCCTGTTGGTTTCTCCTCCCTTGCCCTGTAACCAACATCCTTAATGGGGAATAGCGTTTACCCCACGTGCCTTGAATTTGAAGAACAGAGCTGGTCGTAATAAGTGTGGTGCCTGAGTGATAATGGATGGTGGATTTGTTACTTTCGAGACTGTCCTGTGTCAGTGTCGACGGCGACATGAGATTGGTGTACGTTGAATGTCCTTCGTGCCGTAGATAGCTAACAGTGCTAATCGGAGGTGGTAACTCTGCATCATAACTTTTCCCTGCCCTTTGCAACCAACAGAGGGAGTGCTAAGACTGGAAAGGGGTTTGGTTTATACATCGTAACATTGAAGACTTAATTGACTTGGCGAGGTTCCGCTAACATTGTGGTTGCTGTAGTTGCAACGGTTAACACTGAGTGACCGATGCTTGAGAATTTGTCAGCATTTTCTTAGGTTTTTTCGGTAAAGTCACGTAGGTAAAAAATAAAAATTAAAATGAATAAAAGTAAAATAAAAATAAAATAAAAAACCACGATGTTTCGGAGGCAACACAAGCTTACTGTTTCAAGTAAGTTACTTGAAACAGCAATCGTGCTGTGACGGTTCCACCTGAAGACGGAAGCTTGTGTTGCCTCCGAAACGTCGTGATTATTATTTATTTTAATTTTAATTTTACTTTTATTAATTAAAATTTTTTACCTACGTGATTTACCGAAAAAAACCTAAGAATATGAATCCTTGCAGTCACGAAAGCTTCAAATCTAGAATTTGTCAGCATTGTTGATCAAAATGCCAAATCGCATACTCACAATTTGCTACCCCTGCAATGCTTAACTTCAAATGTTTGCTTCCCATAACTCTTCATCTATTGTTTTTGTTTGTTTACTTCCATTAAATTGCATACAATTTAAGCCGACGCACTCCTTGGACGTCCAGCGTTCATTGTATCGAACCAAAGTTAAACGACATCTGCCCTCCCCCCACCCCCCTCCTTTTCTTGTTCATCACTTGCCAGGCAAGACCCCTTGACCAGGAGTAGAAATAGAGATTGATACGTTCGCCTCGATCTTTACTTTTAAATTGTTTCAATCAATGCCCAAATCTCCTGGAATGAGTCGGGAACGGGCGCAAATTTTGGTCTGGATAGTCTCAGGACAAATCACCACTCCCCAGCAGATTGTCTATAAGCGGTGGCCTGTGTAGTAGCAATATATACATTTTACTGCTTCCATGTGTAATGACAGGGTGACACCTGTCGGCCTGGAGTGGTAATTTCGGTTATGGATGCATTACGTAATGCCTTATTATAAGGGGGGCGTATCTGGGGTATAGGTGAAAGGCGGAGTCAGTCGAGAAGCTCCGGGAACCGGCTGGAGGGTTCTGGAAGGGGGCGTCGCCAGAGGTGGAACTTGGCCGCGCCGGGGCAGATATAAGGAGGACCGAAGCAGAGGTTCGGTGCTGTTTGGAGTCCTGGGTCCCGGCTGCGTTGCTGCCCGTCGTAATCCCTTCATTCTCCGACCACATGGCTGATCTTCTGCAAGACCCTCTCCGGCACTGTCGCTACGCTACTCAGACAGCTGTGTAGTTGTATGCCGGCGATGGGGCTGTGAGTGTTAGGATCGCCTATGTGTAGCTGCGTTATGTAATGTATCGCCCAGCGTGTTCTTAATAAATAAGAAGCCTTCTACTCGACGTGTCTCTAAAGTCGCTCACTACACATGTATCCGTGTGTATGCTGCTGTTCTGAACCGGTGTCCTCAAAGCCTTCATCCAGCAGTGAGTTACCAAAGCGCTATACAGTAAAGTATTTGGTATTCACATTTAAAACGGGTGTCGTGTACAATATGCACGCCGAAAGCATCCCCTCCATCCTAGGTCTTCCTAGTGTTTGCGTGTCCCGTCTTTTTCTGGCAGGTGTTTGGCTGACAACCCTGGGTCCTCTGGCTCGGGTGGCCCTAACCTTGGGCCCCCAGCTGCACCCTGCTATTCTAAGACGTCGACTGTGGTACCCACCCACCCACCGCTATCGTGTTACAAGCAAAGCCCGGGGCATCCCAAGCCAGCAGGGGAGGAATGCGCTAAGTCTTGGCTCATCTGGATTGCGCTTAATTTGTTGCAAAATACGTCCTTATTTAAAAAGGAATTGGCCTAAACACCATTTTTTCCCACGGGACAAACTCTCCTTGAACACGTTTAGCTTCTAACTGGCCACAATTTAAGTCACGTGCGCAGGAATGTTTTGTGTCCGCATACTGCAGGTTCCCACTGCCTCCTGCTTCCCGTGCAACTGATGTAATGCGAGCGTATGCTGGGGGTTCGCCGCCCCAGCCCCTAAGCCAACCAGGCGAAACTTTGAATTCCCTTCCTCATTGTTTATTTTCCCAAGCGCTTTCGTCACTTTCAGGATGTTTTTCATTTCTGGAATGCTCGTGTTCTTGGTTGCTGGCTCTTGTGCTTTGCCAATATTATGTTTCAACAAAAATGATTTTCTTAAAGTTTTACACTCGGCCAGCCTTTTAAACTGCTGGACATATGAAAAAGAGCGTTATAACTTATCGGATTCCGTCCAGTATACATATTCTGACTTGTATCGCTAATTGTCCAGTTGCCATATTAATATTCTTAGGTTTTTTCGGTAAAGTCACGTAGGTAAAAATTAAAATTAATAAAGGTAAAATATTTTTTTTTTACCTACGTGACTTTACCATAAAAAAACAAAGAATATGAATCCTTGCAGTCACGAAAGCTTCAAATCTGCCATATTAATGCTTGCAACCTCCCCTCTTTGTCAGCTTGCTGTGCTAACCCTCGCAATGGTCTACGTGGGTTAGTGATATGGATGGTGGGGTCCATGTGAAGATGACGTCAGGTTTTAAGACGCCAAATTTATATGTAAACAATAGGAACTGAGGTTACCCAGAGCCTTTTTTTGAAACCAAATCTGCCAGGCATGGGCAGAGAACCATCAGAAGAGCAGATGAAAATTAGTTTTTTACCCTTTAATCTGGCAACAAAACTGACACCTTTTTTTACAAGGAGTTATGTTAGCATTGACCACAATACCAGTGTTTTTTGTTTGCATTCCGACCGCAGGTATTTTTGGTCAATGCAAACATGACTCCTTGTAAAAAAAGGTGTCAGTTTTGTTGCCAGATGTAAGGGTAAAAAACTAATTATCATATTTTTCTACTGGCAAAGGAGGTTCCAATAGAGTAGATGAAGTAAAATACATTACCTCCGTGGAGTTACTGGGGGTGGGGGGAAGCAGGAATTAACTTGAATCGGTATTTTGTAATAAAGTCCACTCAGTTATATATGATTGTTTATCTTTTTATTTTGCATCGTATACACCATGTTTGCATTAATTTGCACAATACCAACGAAACGCACATGTCATTTATTTTGTACATCCAGGTTCGCGATGGCTGCTGTAGAACTATTCCATTGTACCCAACGCCTCTCAATGCCAGGTGATGCTCGGCTGCAATTCCCATAGGCTATAGCAGCCTAGATGAAGGCCTCTCTTCGCCCAGAATCGAATATTAATCATTGTGGCCTCGCCGATTGCCAAATCCACTGCTTTGTGAAAAACGAATTTAATGCAAAGGCCGCAAATTAGGTCTATGCGGTGTTTTTTTTTTACTTGCCATCAAGCCGGAAACCCATGACCAAATTGTGCTGATGAATCAAGAACAAAAAATACAAGGTAAATTACTATGGTGGCATTTTAAAATCCTCTGTGTAATATAGCCGTGGCTGCACTTTAAACTGGGTGCTCGGTTGCGTGAGCCGATGCTCTCAACCTCGGCAGCAGATGACGGCACAAACCATCACCTTAAACTTGATCTGCCCTTGAGTTTGGTTAGGTTCCAGTACCAAGTGAACATTTGGCTTGACCAGTATGAGGCAAACGCGACTTGGAATGCAGAACTGGTTAGAGAGTGCTGCCCTCGACTATGGCAGGAGGTCACTTGCAGTATTTTCATAAGCAGCACTGGTATACATTTGTGGGCGGTTCTTTAAATATGAAGGATTCCACGACTCCTGAGACCCGAATGGAATTCTTTGGCTCATGGCACAGACCGTACACTCGGGATTAAAATGGAAAATATTACAAATTCAAACCATATGGCTGATGCGTTTCTTCCGTAGACACCCTTGATGAGATGGCAGCTGATGCTGTCTGTAAATTAATCTGCCACGACTTGACAATTGGATTAAAATATGTTCCATACAGGAAGCACTTGCCCCACCACCAGACACCAACTCTCTCCCAGTTAAGCTCACGATTTGACATCGAGACCCGAATTAAGATTAATCGCCTGCAAATAAAAGGCTGGGGGCTCCCGATCTCTAGAATCGGGACACGGACCACGTTTCCTCTTCAATTGCACCTAGGGCTTACCAGTAATTAAAGACATGCATAATTAATAGTCGTTGCCTAAATGTAAGCGATTGGGCCTTTATTGGTGGGGGGGGGGTAAATACAATAATTCCCGTGTCGCTTGTAAAGACACGTCTCGGTATACAGAATTACCACACTTTTCCTGCAATTCTTATACACGTGGCTTCATTTTAGCCGTGTCTGGGTTGGTGAGAAACAATTTCCCCGTCTGGCATACTACATGAGTAAACACCAACTCGCTGCGGCTACTAGTTGCACGCCACTTACTCCAGTCTACCAATGACCCGGAAAATATTTGAGAAATTCGGACCTTGCATATATTTAAGGGTCCAATCGATTACTTATACTTGTATACTGCTGTTTGAAACTAAGAAAGTTACTGCTGTTCCAGTGAATTTGTACAACCTTGGAACAGGTTAATTAAAAATAAGGATTTTCTTAGCCGACAAAGTAGTGTAGTGTATGATAATTGGTTTTTATCCTTCTATCTGGCAACAAAACTGACACCTTTTTTACAAGGAGTCATGTTTACATAGACCACAATACCTGCAGTCATAATGTAAACAAAAAACATAACTCTGATAATGTGCACTGTCCTTGAAGTTGATTGGTCCACACCCGAGACAGTAAATGCTTACCCCGAGCTCTCATACTCTGATGGTGCATTGTCTTTGAGTTGTGCGCCTTTTGGCGTCATCTGGTCCAACACCATGTGAGACTAGGCTCTAAGGAAAGCTGTCTCGGGTGTGGACCAATCAACTTCAAGGACAGTGCATACATTATCAGAGTTATGTTTTGCATTATGACTGCAAGTATTGTAAAAAAAGGTGTCAGTTTTGTTGCCAGATAGAAGGGTAAAAACCCAATTATCATATTTTTACTGGCAAATGAGGTTGCAATGGTAGTGTAGTGTTGTTCTGTAAAAGCGATTGCAAGTGTAACGGCGCACACATAAACAAACTAGATATGGTTTGGTCCTCTGCATATTGGTGTTCCAGACCCATATCAAATGTGGATTTGCATCAACGGAACAATCAAATTCTAAACCGGTTTTGGCAATCTGGGTCTTGTCAGCAGAGTTGGGCTTGTTAAACAAAGCAGCTAAAATAAACAGATGTTGTGAGACATTTCATGTTCATACCGCAGAATTTGTTTAATAAGCAGCACTTCGGATGTGAATTAAAATGATCAATCTGGTCCACAGCCTACTTGCACAAATGGTGATGTATAATTTAGGGTTGGAAAGACAAGAGGCTGCTGTACTAAAACCCAATGGACAGAGAGAGCATAGCATTTTGTATGTGGTTTTATTTAATGTAGCTAAAGAGGAAAGCACCATAATGGGGACATGTTTAGGTTTAATATACTCGGGAGAGGGTGAGATTGGTTCAGTGCCGATGACGCTGTTGATATATCTAGAGCGGTGGTGGTGGGGAGGAAACCAGAGAAAATTAAGACTCCAGTCTCTCACGGCAAGTCACCAGACAGTAAAGAATTCTAAAGGCATTCTTTAAGTGAATACGGTGTACATATTATACACACGGTCTCCCCAAAGTGTAATGAGTTTTTAGATTGCGAGTAAATTCTCAAGACATTGAGGAGGTTTGGCTGCTTAATGAAGACCGCTGTGTGAATCTTGACGTGTAATTGAATGCGCATTCAATAAAATGGGGCATTCTTTAAGTGAATACGGTGTACATATTATACACACGGTCTCCCCAAAGTGTAATGAGTTTTTAGATTGCGAGTAAATTCTCAAGACATTGAGGAGGGTTGGCTGCTTAATGAAGACCGCTGTGTGAATCTTGACGTGTAATTGAATGCGCATTCAATAAAAGGGGGCGTGGCTTTTCATAGTTTAATTGGAAGGCTGCGAGGCCATTGATCGTGGCTGCAATGTGTTCTATTTATTTGGCTGGCGTGTCAAGCTCCAGCCCTGTAGTACTGCCCATTCCACTGTTGGTGGAAAGGCCTCCATTGGAGGGATCTCCGAGGAAGCCCCCTACCTAGATGGTATTTGGCCTACTTCTCCACATTGGCTAGATTGTCCTTGGGAAGAGGTGGGAGCTGGCCACGCTTGACCCTATCATATTTGACCTGGCGGTCGATTTGGTGCACCCAGCTTTTCTGCTGGGTGGAGGGATTTTAAGAAACTTCACCATTGTGTATCGACTGCCACACCAGGAGGTGTGTACGACCTTGTAATGTTCACATAGATTGTTCAATTTGCTCTCAAACCCACGGTGGGGGGGGGGGGGGGAATGGATGCGTGGATTGAACACCTTCTTCATGATCAGACAGCACCGTAATGTGTTGTCGCTATGTTTTGAAAGTATTTGGCTGCTATACATTTCCACATAAGCAATTTCGTCGAGCTATCATTTAAGGCCAGGTCGCTTCTGGAAAAGAGCTATGTAGCTCAGTGGGCCTTACCTGGTAACATTTTTTTTTCTTTAGTTTAGTTTTCATGGGATCCGTTTCCTCACTCAAGTTTGCCAGCTGCCACTTTGGGGGTGGCAGAAGCATGGCCATTAATTACTCGAATTCTTCTCTGCCACCGCTTGCAGAATTGCCACCTTGTGACTTGTGACTCGCGAAGTAGGGGCAATTGGTCGGACGGCAAGGGGATGGGGGGGGCATTCAGGAAACTTTACAGGTGTCGAAATAGTATTTTTGGATTTTTTTTTTACACGGCAATTGGAGTCTTTATGAGTGTGGGTGAGAGACAGATGTCATATGATTGTCAGGGGTTTTGTGATTTCCTCCTTTACTCATCTGTCCAATGACAGGTCTT
The DNA here is from genome assembly GCF_965212315.1 of Lampetra planeri. Lineage (NCBI taxonomy): Eukaryota > Metazoa > Chordata > Hyperoartia > Petromyzontiformes > Petromyzontidae > Lampetra > Lampetra planeri. Next base: position 33,795,968 of record NC_136107.1, read on the forward strand.
TGGCTTGACCAATCCTGCTTGATCTTAAGCTTTATTCATTCGACTGTACACCCCCTCATCACTTGCTTCAAGTCGTCGAGCACCATCCGTCCTTTTGTCTCCTTGACCTTCCCAGTATACTCCTTCCCAAACTTCCTTCCTTTGAAGCTGTACTTTATGACCATGTTCCCAATACATCTCTTTTGCCTTTTTTAATGGATTGTTCTAAATTCTACTTTTCTCCTTTAACACCTCCACACAGCACGGTCCACATCGAACGACAAACACACATCAGCCTACTCTACACAGCAGCCCACGAGCACGACCCTTATCCGTCACCCTATTACCCATGACTCCTGTTATCAGTGGGAGCTATTGTGTCCACAAAAGCTTTTGTTATTTGTGCCCCTATTGTTTGGATTGTCCGTGGGGTTTGCCGTCAAACGGGATCATTCGAAGCTGCATTTTTCATGGATAGGTTTGATTCGCACGGCATATTCACACGAATCATTTGCGAGTTGTTCACGGGCTTCTCTGGCCTCACTCCTTGCTTGCACCTCAGGGAAATGCGCCACGTATCTGTAAATGTTCAGTGGATAATAGGGAGTTAATTTCCAAATACATCCTATTTTTTGAAATTCACTTTTTTTCTTTCTGCAGAAAGTAAATGGGACGCAGATATCGCAGATAATAGGATCCGTGATGTTAACCCCGCACATCAACACGGATAAGAGTTGTACAGCACTTGCACGCGGCCTGCCTTTGTGCTTCGTGTGCATTGGTGATGTTGTATTTATTCCTTTATTACAGTTGTAGACATCCATATATTTATACTTTGTATTAAAAAAAATTCCATTTACGTGGGTGGGGGTCACCTTTTGCAGTGAAATCCCCTCCCTTTGCTACAACATACGATTCGTAACGGACAAAACGAGCCTGACTGGCAAGCCGGAACATTACCGTGAAGCTACAAGACTTAAAAAAAACCCTGCAATTAAATACAGTTTTTCCCCCATGTACACTCTGTCATTCCAGGAAACTTCTGGCTTTTAATGAACCACCCGGTTTTGTATCAAAGTTGCAATTATGAGCTGCACGATGTTTGGCATGAAAAATGCATTGCATTTGAAAAATGCTAACGATAATAGTCAATCTAATCACGATAACGGTGGTGATTATTTAAGCATGATGGTCAATAATGATTGCAACCATGCTAGCCCCACTGATGCCATTGTAATAGTGGTGATGAATGTAAGCACGATTGGTCTCTGGTAGTGATAATGAAGCTGATTATATCCATGCTAGTTTCATGTCCATAAGCCATCTAATGCAGAAGCATATACTAACCTCTGTAAACTTGACAGTACATACTGCTGAAATCAAAAGCTACAGAGGCGTACGAGTTAAAAGGGACTTCTCTGTACAGTACAGTCTTTGCTGCTTCAAAGCCACAACAATACGAGCGTTTTAATAGAGAATAAATAAGTACAAGTGTCAAAATAAAATTTGCCACGAGGTCACCGGGTAGCCTAATGAGGGCTAATACTGTCACACATAGAGCCAGCACCGCTTAGAACCGGGGTTCGAAATGAAGAGTTCCAGCCACGTGTGATTTAGAAACGGGGTTCTCAATTCTCGTGAGTTTACACGATCTCCTGGTCACCAATGATTATACGATAAAAACGAACATTAAATGTGGTGTTCACTTAATAGCGAATATTCAATTTTGATTTCGCATCAGGCAAACACCTCCGAGAGCAGGGCATGAGAAGTCATCGTGTTTAAATTTGATGTGTCACTTATTCCAGAAAAATTCAAATAATGACAGAAACGCACTTTAATTTTTCATGAGCACTGTTGGCAAGGCATAGCAAGTGTGTGCCCAGAGTGTGGATAAGATGTAACTGAAGGGACCTCAACTTGTTCTTTCATTGCCGTTTCCATCAGCAGCATGGAAGATCGAAGGCGGCTGGGCGTGGTTCTGGCCACACCACCCCCCGTGTGCATCATGTCGGTCTTCATAGGTGCTCGCCAATAGCACTCGCTCCAACAGTGTTAAAGGGTATATGGGGGATTTTCGTAAGTATACAAGACCCTGTTAAGGGCGAATGGGATTGCATCATGAAGCGAGCGACCACTCATCAGAACTATTCTTAGGTTTTTTTCGGTAAAGTCACGTAGGTAAAAATTTACAGCTATCGTGCTGTGACGGTTCCACCTGAAGACGGAAGCTTGTGTTGCCTCCGAAACGTCGTGATTTTAATTTTAATTTTATTTTTATTTTACTTTTATTAATTTAAATTAAAATTTTTAACCTACGTGACTTTACCGAAAAAACCTAAGAATATGAATCCTTGCAGTCACGAAAGCTTCAAATCTAGAACTCATCAGAACATTTCAAGTGTTGCCAAGAAAAGTCGATATATTCTTTAAACAAAAATTGTGACGGGCGATTTACTTTTCTGGCCACACACGGATCCATATCCGGGCACAAGTGTGTCCCGTGAATGTGTGGCGCAAATTCGTTCAATTCGTGGAGAGGGCCGCCTGTCTCGCGATAAAATTCCCATTTTAAGCGTCGCCAGCTTTTAATTTTTTGGAAAAAATGTACGATATATGTCGATGAAATAGGTTGCTCGACGAGACGATCATATACAGGCATGGACGCAGTATAGTTACAGCGCGCGGAACATTCAATTTATTAAGTGCAGCCAGTCAGCAGCTGTTCTCTGTGCGCGCGTGTGTGTATCCCATTAACCACGCTCATTGAAATAGAGCACAGATGGCCCGTGTGTTTATCTGGGCAATAGATAACAGAGGCGGCCGCCTCCATACATCAGGGACACGGGAACAGCAGACGCGACCTTAGGCAGGTCCGTAAGTAAGTGATGCGTGGCACACAGCGCTGTATATGCAGAGCAGGGTAATGCGCGACTTCTCTTGTATACGTGAAGGTCGTCCCTTTGCTAATTTAATAACGGACGGGCGAGCGAATGCACTCAGGAAAATCAAGTCTTAATGTTCCAGGCGAAGGCGCAGCCCTGCAATGACTGGCTCACGCCACTGCTGTCGGAAGGGCCTTCACTCGAGGGAGCTCCACAGAGCGCCTGGGAGAGGGTTATGTTCGGCCTCCACTTCCATGCTGGTCAGACATCAAGGAAGAGGTGGGCGTTACCCATATTTTACCCGACCACACGTGACTTATTGATATACTAACTTAATGTACAAAAACTAAAATCAATGGCCACAAACAACACCAACAACAATGACGATCACGCACACCCGCTTCGAGCCTGATTTACAGGCATTCACTCATTCTCTGGCCATCGTAGATGCACCTTGTACGATACCCGCAATACCACCAGAGCAGTTCTCAAACTCCAGGCCCATCGTTCCGTGATTTAAACACATCTACACAAAGGTGCGTGCGAATAATTTACGATTAATGTTAATTACATGGCATTTACGTAAAAAATTATAATCTCACGCTGGTGCACAGCAAAGCTGAGATTTAAAAAGATCTTAAAGAGACGAGCGATGTTGGGCTACACAAACGAACAAGTAACATAAACCTGTTTAAAAAAAAATGAAAACGATAATTTTCTAATAATATATCATATGTAATTGATCGTGTTATATGGTGTTTGACGACACTATTAGGGTACTCAGCGTGTATCTAACTCTTATTGTTCCACGCACTGCTTAACATTTGAAACTCTCCCATCAACATCGAGGATTTTTCCAAGTTCCTATGACCTTGCTCGACTTGAGAAACGTGTATTTTGTCATCTCCTGTGTTGATCATCAGCGCTCTTAGTTGCTGGCTGCTTTGGTTTTATACAGCTCGGGGCATGAACTCGCCAACTGATTTTAAACACTAGATGCAAGGTATTAAACGTTGTCAATCAACCCTACTGCTCCTTGGAGTCTATAATAATAACAGTTAACAAACCTAATTTCTCTTCTTGGTTCTTTCGGTAAAGTCACATAGAAGGGAAATAATAAAATAATAAAAATAGAACATAATAAAATAATTCTCACGACGTTTCGGCCACAACGCAAGCAGCCGTCCTCAGGTGAAGACCAGGTCTGTCGGGGAGACAGCGTCATTCGTCGTGAGAATAATTTTATTATGTTTTATTTTTATTATTTTATTACTTCCCTTCTACGTGACTTTACCGAAAGAACCAAGAAGATGAATCCCTGCAGTCACGAAAGCTTTAAATCGAAATTTAAACCTAATTATCATCTAGGAAAGTGTTGCCGAGTCGAGACATTTTTGGGACAAAGTAAAAAATGAGTGGCTTAGCATACGGGAGGAAACTGGAGCGCCTGGAGCAATCCCACAAAGAGAGAATGACCCTCAACACTGAATTATGTCGTAGAGTTTGAGAGTGAAATATAATGAAATACACGGAACGATGATCACTTGGAAACTCAGGGCTGGAGGAGTGAACTGCCCCAAAACTCTATGGGCCATAGCGTCTAATGGTACGACTTTTGGTGACACAATTTGAGTGGCATTTTTTTTTGTATCTATCAGTTTCTCATGACCGGCCTAACGATGATGTACAATAATACCCCGAAATACGTCATCACTTTATAAACACCGCTACCCAATTTTGCGTCGCATTATCCATACTTTTTCGTATCCGTCGCCTCAACCTTCGCCTCCACCTACCCGGTAACTCGCTTTGATTGAGGTCGTTTCGATATACGTCGTCACACATTTCAGGAACGCATCCCCGACGTTTTGCGGGGTATTACTGTAATCGGGACACCGTGTTGGCACCTTGCTGCTTGTGGTTTAAACCCCTTCCTGCCTGCCACATTCTTAATCTCAATTCTTTCTTGGCTGCCTCTTATTTCTAGTTCCTTCAATGCTACTTTGGAGGATAGTTTGGACTTTATTTTTACGCAAAATAAAATATCATTTTGATAACCCACTCAGCGTGAAAAGGTTGTCACATAATTCTCTTGTATTGACCATGTTAACCAAATTGTGCCAACACTGGCGGTGCCTATGGGCAAGTGACATCTGATCTGTGCCCATGTGCAACAACCACTTTAATTCAACAAGTTAGATATCTCGTTTAAAGGAAGATGCACCACAACGGGCAAATATATTTTATCTTGTAAGTACATCGGCTGTGTGTTCTGGACTGTCCAACACAAGTTTAAAGGTTTGTCAAGGAGAAAGCAGAGACGAGAATGTCTTCATGGGCACTCTGGTAAACCCACTGAGCCATTATTTCCATTCGGTGTAATACAACGCGTAACGCTAACATTTGGTTTATGTAATCTGTCAGTAACTAGTAGCAAGCGTTGCCTACTTTAAATTGATTCTAGATTTGAAGCTTTCATGACTGCAAAGATTCATACTCTTAGCTCTTTCGTGATTACATTATTTTATTTTTATTTGTTATTAATTTTAATTTCATTTTTACCTACGTGACTTTACCGAAAGAACTAGTGTCTTACTCCCACCGGAGGAGGTGACTTAAACTTTCGGATGGCCCTGCTCTGTAAGTGAAACTGATCAACATCTGTAATTTTAAATCTTTGGATTGTAACTTTATTTGTGCCAAATTTTTCTTCCTTGCCATCCTTAGAACATCATTATAATCTGAATCGCTTAACTTCATCTCGCGTTGCATGTGTCATGCTCCACATCAGGAAAATTACTTGGTGCGCTTTACGTGATGTGAAGTTATACACGATATTTCCTCAAGATGGACCATTTTGCCAAAGTGGCCACATCCTTCTTTCCTCCCAGTGATAAAATCCCCATAACGGCAATGCATCGACAATGCCAGCGTGCTATAATCGCCTACACAGCCACAACTTGAAACTCATCAATTTATGTTTATACCCCCCCCCCCCATTTAACGTTCCTACTTCGGCAATAAAGCACATGTCAATTAATGAACACACCGATCAAATTGGAAATATTTTCTCGGTGTGTCTGCTCTTGCTCCGTATCCTAGGTGCGATACCTTTTGAATCACACGAACGATTGTTTTCAAACCATTGCCAGGACAGCCCCAAACACACACAGCCTGCGCGTGCACACGAGCGTGCACCTACAAGATAAGAGCTCTTTTTGCTCAGGGGGATCGCACCTTCCTTTCAACACGGCACGGTTGGTCTCACTCGTGGTACCAGGAAGGGAGGCGGGGGGGGGGTTAGTACTGGGTCTGGTACCCATCGGCGGTCTGGTCGATGCCGTGGCCGTCTGGGAAGGAGGGCGAGCGCTGATAGAAGTCTCCGCCGGTGCCGGGTTGAGGGCCCTCGCTGCCAAACGCGGCACCACCGCCGCCGCCCTGTCCTTCCGTCAAGGCCGGGTCCACGTAGCCCTCGGAGAGGGTGGAGTCCACGCCCAGCTTGTACCTCTTGAAGGCGAAGAAGATGCTCGCGGCCTTCAGCGTGAGCGGGTCGTGTGGTGTCGGTGGGATTGTGTGGTTGGGTTGGTTGGGTAGCGTGGTGTTGTAGGTGGGTTTGTGTGGTTGGGTTGGATGGGTAGCGTGGTGTTGTAGATGGGTTTGTGTGGTGGGTTGGTTGGGTAGCGTGGTGTTGTAGGTGGGTTTGTGTGGTTGGGTTGGATGGGTAGCGTGGTGTTGTAGGTGGGTTTGTGTGGTTGGGTTGGTTGGGTAGCGTGGTGTTGTAGGTGGGTTTGTGTGGTTGGGTTGGATGGGTAGCGTGGTGTTGTAGGTGGGTTTGTGTGGTTGGGTTGGTTGGGTAGCGTGGTGTTGTAGGTGGGTTTGTGTGGTTGGGTTGGATGGGTAGCGTGGTGTTGTAGGTGGGATTGTGTGGTTGGGTTGGTTGGGTAGCGTGGTGTTGTAGGTGGGTTTGTGTGGTTGGGTTGGATGGGTAGCGTGGTGTTGTAGGTGGGATTGTGTGGTTGGGTTGGTTGGGTAGCGTGGTGTTGTAGGTGGGTTTGTGTAGTGGGTTGGTTGGGTAGCGTGTACGTGATGGAAATGTCAGGGGAGTGGAGGGGTTGTCACAGGTTAAGATGCCACATCCTCACCACCATCACCAACCTGCGCTGACGAACACACGTGATGAATTATAGCTCGTCAACAATACCCACAGTCGTACTGTACCACGGTGGTTAATGAGGGCTGCTGAAGGCAGGTAGCATGGACGTGGGAACATAGACATACAGTAAAACAATGGATTAACCTGCACAGCCTTCTGCTGCTGTCAATGTAGCTCAACAGTAGCCTATGTTCAGGGGGTCACCCCATCTAAGCACTCTCCAGGCTCCAAACGGCTTCGCTTGCGAGATTCGACGATCTGGCACTTTGCGGGTGAGGTTGGTCACAGGCCTGGCTCGTTAACATTGAATCGAACGACAATACTGTGGTAGAAGTGGCCAGCGGTGTTGCCTCTTGGCGGCTGCCCTGTGGTGGTGTGCGCAGGTTTCACGCCGTTACTTGCCATGGCTCCACAATGTGTTCACTCACCGCACCGCCGTGACAACACCTCGCTTACCACGACTGCCTCCGGGACTGTTCGACGTTGGAAGTACCTCCCACCATCGTCTGTTTTTTTTTTAATCCCCAAGACCTTCTCACATTGCCCACAGAGGAGTATTGTGTGCAGGTGCCGGGTCACGTGGAGGATGTGAAGCCTGGTTGTGTTCGTGGTGGTGTTAAGAAATTGTGAATTAAATGAAAAGCGACCATCACGCAGCAACCCTCATCTGTTACAACTTCATCGGTGCTGTTTGTTGCTGGCCGCTCAGCATTTTAGGGCTGTGCTCGGCAACCGTGATGGAAATAAATATATAAATGATAATGCACGCCACGGCAATAATATTTGTTGCCGTGGCCAATCCATGTGGGTGCACGCTGACCTACAGAACTGGTGGACGGGTCATGTGTTCTTTAAGCACCTATTGATTTCCGTCCGCTATATTTAGCCCAAAGACCACTGCAAATTTTTTTACGCTGAATAGGCAAAGATAAACATGACATTCGTGAAAAAAAAACAAGCTACTTCTTTCAATTAAAAAGAGAGGTCAGCTTTCAGACAGAAGACGTACATACGATGAGCTGCCCTACAAACAGCTGCCCAAATGGTCGGGGCTGCCCCTTGCGAGACCGGAAGATGGATTGAAACACACAACCGCATTGGTGTGTGCTGAACTGCGCCCGGATGCGTTTTTCCAGTATTGCTCGGCATGACGTCTGACAAATCATCGTCACGTGCTGGGACCTTGTTGTTCAGGAATCGAGCCGAATCGATTCGGTTCCCCGAAGATGCTCGCCCAGCATGCGGCTCGTGCTCCCAACGCGAGTCGAGCTCTCACGAACCCGGGAAGGTCCGAGCACGCGGAGCGAAAGGGAAACGTCCGACCGTGCGGAACAGCGGCGCGCGGGCCCGACCCGACAGCGCGACGCACCGGAGGTCCAGGCGGCAGAGCGATTTGAGATGATCGGCGCTGCGACCGGAGCTCGGCGCCGATGCTTACCCAGGAGATGATGGAGAAGAAGGAGAAGGTGATGGCGGCACGAGCGCTGTCGTGAGAGTAGGAGGGAGCGACGGCCGTCGAGGTGTTCTGCCACTGGTTGGTCAGGAAGCAGAAGCAGACGAACCACAGGAACGACCACGCGGCTGCGAGGACAAAGGGACGCAAATACAAATTCCCCCCTCCCACCCATCCACCGTTCCCCCGTCCTCAGTTGGCACTGTCACTGCCAAGATTATGGCAATCAGGCAGACCCAATGCGGAGGATCACTGGGTATGATCTTCCATGAAGCTCGTGGTCCACCCTAAACCGCATCCGCACAAACCACGGCAGATGCGGATACCTGATGCACAAATGGAAAATTGAAAACTCTCCATTGTGCGACTGTAGTCATCTAGAACAGACCATACGACGTGTAACGACGCTATGCAAGATCCACAAATACGAAGGAGACATCACGGCGATGCACTCCACGACTCCTGGCTTTTACCACCTGGATGTGACATTGTAGTTGATGCTCAGCATCTACAGCGGCCATACGAGAGAAGAAGGTGCTCAGGCCAAGGTGCTACGGCCATAACGCGCTTGGGGAAATTTTAGAGGAATTGTTGCTCGAAATTGTCACAATCATGCCTCTTTCCCACGGGCACAGCCGAACCAATGCGGAACTATTACGGTACGGGTCGTTTTCCATTGGCTGTCAAGCCGAGTTGGGCACACCTCACTGAAGCTGACTCTGGCTCAAATGGGTCTAGGTATGGGGTGAAAAATGCAATATTTGTGTAACTCAGTCGGTAGATTGTAAGGACACGGCGTCGTAAACGTGCGTCTCGACTCGTTTACTGCGCGTGGCGTCCACATTATGAATTGGCTTCTGCAGGTGGGAAAAACAACATGGCGCCTCCCCTGGGCCGTGCTGGACTGGCCTGTCATGGTCATGGCATGGCCCAGGCATGGCCCCGGCATGACCTCGGCATGACCCCGGCAATGGCTCGGTGCTACAGTTGGAGGAAGCAGCATCACTGACCGGAGAAGGCCATGTCGAAGATGACGACTTTGCGGCGGTCCTTGACGCTGCTGATCTGCGGGAAGTAGAGGTCGAGCAGCAGCAGGGCGGAGCTGGCGAGGAAGGCAATGGCGCCGATGGCGATGCCGAAGCGGCAAGCATTGCCGTTGCGGTTGAAGACGCAGTAGAGGTCGGGCGACGAGTTGGTGCTCACGTAGCCCTCGTTGGAGATGCAGCCGAACACGATGACCGAGAAGACCTGCACGCAGGGGGCAAGGGGACCGATTTAGAGGTTGGGTGTTTTTAACGTTCTCCAACTAAGCCTGTCCGTAAAGGTAATCATGACGCCCTTAAAGATGATCCAATTTGAATGAACCTGTAATGTAAAGTTGTGCTGCATGTAGGCTTTTGCTCTATTGAAGACCAGCCAAATTGATATAAGGGTTTCCCAAACCTTGAAAACACAAACTAATGGGGGAAAAATATATTTGCTAATATGAAAATACATTTCGCCCTGCGATCTATCCGTCTGTTTCCATACTACTACTTAAACAAATTGTGGAAGGCATTGGATGCATATGCATGTTTTTTCTCAACTTGGTTTCATCGCAGACGTTCAATGCGGAGTTGGAGCGCACATCGGCTGGCAGGTGGCGCGCTATTTGCCCTTGGCGGGGCCTCAAATGGGATTTCGCACCGAGCCTCCTGGAACTCTGTCCATACGTTAACAATCGGAACTACTGCCGCCACCAAGACAAAGATGTCACGTATAGCCTTCAGAGACTGTTGGGGCAAGTGCCGTTAGTGAGGACCTATGAAGGCTGGCACGGCACACGAGGGGGTGGATGTCCAGTACCCAGCCCTGCCGCATTTGTATCCCCAGTAGCGATTTTTACCACCACACCAGGTACTCATTTGAGGCTGAGTCGACCTAGAGGAGGCCCAGGACAAATCACTACTACCACCATCAGCGGCACCACCATTACCCACGACCACCATTGCCAAAATCACCACTCCCCACTCACGTTACCACCACTAATCCTCACCATCACCACCGTAAAACGCGCCACCACCTTAATCACCATACAAAGCTCATCTACAATCTAAGCACATTGGTTCTAAATACAGTATATCGTCGGATGAATTTGCAAATTTCATAGAATTAGAGTTCAGAACAGCATGTTTTACTGTTGTCTCAAATCGCCCCGACTATCTTACACATATCTATAGAAACGAAGATCTTCATCGGTATGTCTCAAAAACCTCAGGGGTACTTCCCGACAAAGTATGTAGAAAGCTGGCAAATTGGAACATATGTTGCTTTTAGGACTCAACAGAAAAAAAAAAGAAAATCCGGAATTTTTTTAAATTTTAAGGCCCCTAAATCTCGATTTTAAGTGCACCATGAACATGTTTGTGCGTGTCATTCAGAAACCGTTCACAATATAAGATTGCGGTATTCATCGTTTGATAGAACGTTAAACAGAAAATAAAAGTAAAGCGAGAAGCATTGTTCTATCTTTTATTGTTTTGATATATTTCGGATTCAAGCGGTTTTGAAAGAAAAAAATACGCATTTTATGATGTTCAAATCTGAATAATTCGAAAACGGTAAAAGATAGGAGCTTCCCCTCATAGAATATTAAGTTGAATCACTTTTGCTTTTCCTTTTTTTATGTAAAGAAGAACGTAATCTTTAAATTGAGCGGTTTCTGATGGGTACCTCTTTAAATATTAGAAGTTTAATCAAGTCGTGAACTATTTTAGTTTTTTGCGTAAAAATACAAATGTTTCGAGTAATTGTTAGTTTTTGATCATAGATAAAAAAAAATATCAGGTTTATTATGATTTTTAAAACTTGCCTGGCGAAGACACGCTTCATGAACTTAGACAAGATCAAGAGCCACTCGCGGAGACGGGAGCTGTGAACTATGAGTGGTTTGAGGAACGAGACGGAATTCTTCCAGACATGGATTAGTCACAGGGCTGGGGAACGTCCGGCCCGCGGGACGTATAAGGCGCGCGAAATCATTGGGTCTGGTCCTGCCAAGGCAACCGCAGGCAGGACTCGAAATTCAATAAATCTAGGAGCAAAGCTGGAAAAGCAGTTGCGAGTAGCAACATCATCAATACCAGCTAACATCACACGCCTCATCAAAGAGAAGAAGTTCCAGCCATCGCATTAGGGGCGAGTTAATTAAATGTTTGACCAAATATAACAGGCACATGTTTAAGTTGATTATTTTGTATGGGCCGCGAATGATGTTATATATATCCAATGGCCCTTGGCAGAAAAAAGGTTCCCCACCCCTGGTAGAGCCTCTGGGACATCGATGATGATGATGATGGATTGTATTTCAGAGGGACTGTGTAGAGAAATAAGGCTTTCATCAAGGTCACAGGGTCGCGCTTCCGTGGTGTGATGCTTAGCACACTCGACGTATAATCCAGAGGGGCTCGGTTCGATCTCCCGGCGCGGTAGTTGAAACAATTGAACGAGTTTATCAGTCTCCAGCCCACATCTGACAAATCGGGTACGCCACAGTCGATCGCCAGGTCGCGTGTGGTGGGTTAACATGTGGGCTATTCCCACTTCGTCAGAGATGTGTGACTAGTTGAGAAGAAAAGGACAAATCACCTTCGAGAGGGCCTCTAAATCTCCCCAAGCTGTGGCTGGTAATCTAACTCCGTTAGTTGGGTTTGTAGCGCGGTGTGCTAACCACTGTCTAAGTTGTTGTTAAATATTCCCAACCGGTAGAGGACCCTGGTTTTGTCACATTCCACAGACGAATTAATTGGTTCACTGATGGTGGAGGATCATGTGTATAGTTGTAAGTTTGGCACGAGACGCGAAAGAATTTACACCTCTCATCTGTGGGAGAAACCAATTAACATCCGGGGTGGTGAATTCCAGAGGCTCGTTCAACCATTTTGGTTTGGAGATTTTGCTACCTATGACCGTACACTTCACTATTTGTACCACATTCTAGCTCGAGCCCTTCCTGAACATTATTTGACTTTTAATCCGTCACTCACTCGTAACTGGCAAACCACAGGTTGATCCATTTGCAGATACCCCACGGCTTTCTGACTTTTCTCACCAAATGATTAAATATTTTGAGAGCGGTTGCTCTGTCTTGAGAGAGAAACGGTGGATTTAATAAGTGTATCGATTTAATACGTGTATTGATTTTATAAGAGTCTTGAGATTGGTGTGAGATGGGCAAGAGGCTTGAAACGAAATGTTGCTTTCTACAATTTTTGCCTATTTGTTGGGAAATATACATAAATGGATCATTCATATTACATACCGAATAGTAGGGCAGGAAGAAATGTTTGATATGCAATATACATCTACACTAATATGGATCTAAAATATATATCTAAATATATATCTAAAATATGTATGTATGTATATGTGTATACTAGTGTTTGCGGGGAGCGGTAGTGTAGAGGTTAGCGCGCTGCGCTAAGAACCCGGCTACCCGGGTTCTATTCCCGCTCACGGCCAACACCGGTGACAATTATCTGAACTGGTCCTGGGCTCTCTCCTAGGTCGACTCAGCCTTAAATGAGTACCTGGTGCGATGTGTAAACATCGCCACTGGGGAGACAAAGTCGGTCGGGCGTGGTGCTGCCCACCCACCCGCTCGTGTGCCGTTTTGGTCTTCATAAGTGCTCGCTAACAGCAATACCCTTACAGTCTGTTAAGGCTATACGGGGGATTCTAGATTTGAAGTGTTCGTGACTGCAAGGATCCATACTCTTTGGTTCTTTCGGTAAAGTCACGTAGATGAAAATAAAATAAAAATATCTAAATCACGACGTTTCGGAGGCAACACAAGCTTCCGTCATCAGGTGGAGCAACCCCAGCAAAATGTTGTTAATTTTATTTCAATTTTATTTTCACCTACGTGACTTTACCGATAGAACCAAAGAGTATGACTATACAGGGGATCTTTGTATGTCTGGTCCATCGTATCTGATTTCCAAGGAGGTAACGTGTAATTTGCTTGCGAGTGGCTGGCAATGTTTTTGGGAAATTTGAGTGCCAATGACATTCCTGCATATGACCCCTGTGAGAGCGGAAAGCTTTACACGCCACGAGTGTGTTAGAGCACCTTCGTACAAAAACAATCTATTTTACATGACGCTTCATGTTGATGAATTACCATTACGGTACGTAAATAATAATTATAATTCCCTGTATTCACCCAGTGTCGTCTCATTGAGCCTGAATATTCATATTTGGATGTTGGGTCAATTCCATTTACTGTGCGTTTGACTTCATGCGGAAGGAAACTGGTGTGGCCAGAGAAAAACCCGCACACGAGGGGCGAGGGGGGGGGGACACTCAAAGCTCTGTGTATGCAAATTTATCCAATCCACCACCGACAGAACAAATTCATCGACGTGGACCGAGTCCATTTCTTTGAGTGCCATTTTATCTTCCTGATACACCTTGCAGCCGCATGCCAACAGCGGCCCATACGCATGGTGGTCACCCATCCAAGCGCGAACCAGGCTCCAGCCTGCTTGGCATCAGACATCAGTCCGCGATCGTCGTAGTAAATATGAATTGTATTTGTTTATAGTCTTTCACTCGAGTCGCTGTGATGCTTTGCTAACACAAAGACGGCGCTCATAGCTCTATTGGTAATAGGGAGTCTCAGATTTTTTTGTTTTAAGTAATCCCTCCACTAACTCTCCTATCTTCATCCACCTCCACGCGTCAACGCGCCTTCTGACATCCCAGAAGAAGCGAGCCCCGTTGGTGTCGCCTGCTGTTCGGTGATGCAGTCTTTGTCCCTCTGCAATCAATGCTGTCTCATCTGTACGCTCAGCAGCAGCCTGTATTAAAGTAGGCGTGTACCAAGTTTTCGTAGGGGGTGTTTAAGCTCAACCGCCCCCCCCAGAACCTCCTTGCTCTCGACTTGGATTCGTCCCAGCTGCTTATATGCGTTCAACGATCGCTCCAGTCCACCCGGCGCTCACTCCATGTCCCGGTGTTGTGATATTCCAGAGCTTGCTGCGTGTTCCCTGTGACCCTGTCTCTCTTTTATCACCAGCCTTAATTTAGTGTCCATTGTTGGTCTAGGCCAGGCAATGCTCTCTCGTGCATGATGGGGAGGAGGAAGACCCGCCTGCACCTCCCGTGCGATGTGAAGTCACGTGATTTTTTTTTCTTATTTGGAATCACAATTCTCTGTACATGTACCAGCCCTTTTGTCAATTCACTGCTGGACAAGGGCTTCCCCATACCGTCTTGGTAATGGAAATTATTTTGTCATACTCCACCACGTTGGTGGAAGCATAGACGGTGCAGTACAACCATTGCATTTGCTGGACTGTCCTCTGCTAAAAACGTATCCCCGCAGCAGCCCACACAACACATGATTATTTGGAAACTGCTCACCCATCAAAGCACTATGCAGGTTCATGTTGCTTAGCTTCCAATATCTGGTGAGATTTGGACGCATTTAGGGTGACGAGTCGAATTATAATTAATAAACATAGGACAGACCTGTGGGCACGAAGCCCACTTTGCAATATTTATGTAAGGATGCTTTTATTCAATCGAAACCGACTCCTAACCTCACCATGCGTACACAATCGGTCAAATGGTGCGTGTAGAGATCGATTCGTTGGCAGTGCTGTTTACACGCTGTCACGCTTGGGCTCACGGAGTGAACAGAACCTTGTGGGAAAATGCCGAACGAGAAAAATATGCAACAAACGATGCGGTAAGAAGAGACACACTTGATCGATTATTGAATCTAATCGAGAACGTGAATCATGAGTGGTAAATCGAGGAAGATGATTCATGCCCACGTTGCGAATAGCTGCATGAATACGTAATGTGGCGAAGCACCAATTCACACGACCTCCAATTCTTTTGACAACATCTAGCTATCGGCTGCTGCTATTGTCATGCCTTTTCTGAATAAAACCGCTCGCCCACGTCCGCCACAGTAAATGATAAGGCCTCGGGCAAGACCATAACAGTCATCGTGTTTCTGGTTGTTTTAATGTATTTTTTATATGCGTAAGTTTTGTATTTAACTTTCATTGCTGTTCAGTTGTCTTTATTAATTTATCCACCAGTCTTTGTCACCCAGGTCCTGCTTTTAAATAAACGTTTAAGTATCAACTTGGAGCCCGTTTTGTCAACCCACTGCTGGATGAATGCCCCCCTCCCCACACCGTGTCGGTCGTTGAGGGTTGTGTGACTCTACGTCACCATGCTGGGCGATGCGGTTTGGTGAAGGAGGAGGAGGAACGCCGAAGGTAAAAAAATAGGTTCAGTTATCACTCGCCACTGACGCTAGCGATTGCCCATTTCATAGCGCAATGCGCTAACCACTGCGCCACCGCTCCAACCCGATGGCTTCACCCGCTGATTGAGAAATAAGCGTGCGCGCACGCACGCGTTCGAGCAGGCCGAGAGGGAATTATACCGCCGATTAAAGGAAGGGGGCGCTCTGGTGGTTGGCGCACGGCGCCCGGGAACTGACCTTGGTGCTGAAACAGGCCCTGCGGTGTCCATCCGGCTTCTCCATTCATAACGCCTATCCCCAAGAGCGGCAATACCCATTCACTTACATCACCACGCCAATGTAGTTGCCGTTGTCCCCTTTCCCCCCTTGTTTTAATCGGTCTAATTGCATCGCTCTTACACGAGGTTACATGCTGCGCGAAAACAAGCACGCTGTTGGGTGTAGATATTGCCACGCGTCTCATTTTCCGATGCAAATACAGAGCCGACACGGTCACATCGTCTATAGTTGAACTTAGCAGAGGGATGACAATATTGCACTGATTAACGGCACAATTCATAACGCAGCATCGGATCGTTAACGCCACCGCACCTGCCGTACCGCTATGAAACAATGGGTCGCGTCGCGCAGATTATCCCCGGCGCTGCCTCGCTCGACACGCGCAAGGCTTCCTTCTGTTAAGGCAATCACCCCCCGTTTGATGAATTCGCACTGCGGCGTTTATGACTGTGGATTACATTGGTGGACACACGACCTTGGTTGTGTCCGCTCGCGTTGAGGCAATGTCCTCTCTGTACCCATGGGAGGGAAAATTACGTACACACACACACACACACGTATGTATGTCCGAAACAGGCGGGCTAATGCGTTTCCACGCTTAAGCCGTTTTCTCACACAGGCCACACACCTCGAGTCGCCACTCACCCAGTTGACGACTCTCATAATGGTCTGAGGTTGCTTCATGAGACCGACGGGGTCAAACACTCCTCCTGCCATGCCGGCTCCGTACGCTCCTCCCGTGACTCCTGGTACGTCCATCTTGGTGAGACCCTGATCGTCCGCTCCTCACTCCTCTCCTCCTCCACCGCCACTGCCTCCCACCGCACACCCCACGCCGCCGCCACCCCCTCCCCTCCTGACGCCACTCTACCACCCCCCTGCGTATGACGTCGTCGCCATACTACTACTACTACTCCAAGCCCCCCACCTCCAGTAGCCCCGCGTGTGCAGTGTGCGTGTTTGTGTGGGGAGCGGTAGCGCACGCAGCGCCAAGAGCCCGGCAAACTCGGGTGCATTTCACGTGCACGACCAATAACAGTAAAGATAATTATCTGAACCGGTTCTGAACTTGCCCTAGGTCGGCTCAGCCTCAAATGAGCACAGTAACCCGGTGCGATGTGTAAATATCGCCGCTAGGGAGACAAAGGCGGCCGGGCGTGGTGCTGGCCACGAACTCGTAGGTGTGCCTTACCGGCCTTCATAGGTGCTCACTAAAACCACTTGAACCGACAGTCTGTTAAGGCTGCAGGGGGGATCTTTGTCTTTGCGTGCGTGTGTGAGTGTGAGAATTCACACACGCGTGTGTGTATACATTTGTATGCAAGTGAGTGCGCGTGAGTGTATGTGCGTCTGTAGGCGCGTGGATGGATGGCGCAATGTGTTTCATGCACTGCACGACAATCCCGACGAGTCTGAATCATTTCCTTGGCCTTAATTTATCACATCAGTGGCAAGTGATACATGTGGTCTAGTCCTGCCCTAGGTCGACTGAGCCTGAAACGAGTACAGTAATTGTAAGACATAACCGGCTGGGCGTGGTTATGAATTTTCGTGAGCTGTGAAGGCCTCAATAGGTCCTCGCCAACAGCACCGAACCTAACAGTCTCTGAAGTCTAAACGATCTCAACCTTTGTGTGCCGAGTCGCGGTACTCTTGCTCAGGAGGGTCCTGCCTTGGGATGTTTGGCTTATTACGTTTTAATTTGGGTTTTGCTTCGTGTCGTAAGAAGCCGGAGTACTGCACCCGGACAAACCACAACTTGTACACGAGGGCATAACCATTGGAATCGTCAAAAGCGAAATGTATGAACCCACTCGCAGTTGCCATCTGCTGGATACCTCACAGCCCAGTGGGTTTGCGAGCTTCACAAATCTCTACGTGATCCAGCAACCCTTGCTTCGAAAGCGCTGGAGCACTCATGTGCTCCACTATAAATTATATATCTAAATCAGCTACAGCCTCCCTTAAATCACGTAATGTTTTCTGTGGGCACTCCCCAATGTAAATACCTCACTTCTCCCCGCCCCCTGTGAAAACAGGTGCTGCTCTGGGCAGCTAACTTATTCTCTTTCCTTTATTCTACAATTTCTTCTCTTCGCTCTCATCTCTGACATCCTGGCTTCGGTCATTCCTTCTCCCCCTCATTTCCTTCCTCCCTGGTGGTCCTCCTCCTCCTCTCTCCCTGCCGCTCATCTTGAGCCGTGCCCTCCTTCCTTTTGGGGAACTCCCGTCCCGGCACCCCCTTCCCTTTCTCGTTCGTCTTGCCCGTCTGTCTGTTGCCTTTATACGCAATATGCTCTACTCCCTTCCCACGATGTGGTGCCACGGGTACAACGTTGTACTATTACTGTTGATTTCGATCGCTATGTGTATGGGCGGTGAATGATGTCTCATGATAGGACGTCATCTGTCATGACTGTCACTGCTGTAGTTCTACTCCCACTGTCATTCTTCTCATTCACTTTACGCCTGGAATACCCCCCGCCCATGTCGAGCACTCGGTTTTCCAGATTGACTGTTTCCTCTGTTTCTTATTGTGTTTAATGAACACACTGCAACAGACAACATCTATTTTAAACCCTTTCTCACACTGCTCGACTAGCGAACACCATGCCATCGGTTCATTTCGCCAGTTCCTTCAACCCAAGGCCATTTCAAGAAATGTGTCAATTCGCATCAACTGTACAATCATTACATTCTACACATTTGTCAATATACTGCCTTATAAGGAAACGTATATAATAGGCGACGTTTCTGGTAATAGTCCTACTCCATAGTATATGATGTATCGGGCTATGGCCCTTCTGCATAGCATATGAAGAAGGCATATTGCCTGAAAGGTCGCCTATTGTATATACGTTTCCCTTGAAGGCAATGCTATCGTGATTTTTTTGCTGTTGTTATTTGTGTTTGGCTATTGGTCTGTGTTTATTATCTGTTTAAAAAAAAAACCGACACGGCATAAACACGCTCACACACCCACAACGCACGCCCGTGCCATCCGTCATGCGCGCTCGTCCCCGAGATGAAACGACAACGCGTGCCAGCTCTCTGCTGCGCACGCGCGCGCGTGCCGTTCCCGGAGTCGATATATTGCTAAGAGACGCCCACGCGCAAAGGGTGATTACGCTGATGGTCTCGTGTCGTCTTCAGCCATCCTCGATCCGAGCGTTGGCCGCACCATGGGCAATCCTTCGCCACTGACTTCTGCCTTCTGCTATCCTCATTGTGTGTTCCAGCGTGAGACTCGTCCATGCTTTGGTGTTATCCATCCGTGTCATCCGTGGTCTTCCTCGCACACGTGAACCGGGTATTGTGCATTGCATAATCTGCTCTTGAAAACAAGTTCCATTTTTTTTTATCACGCTGATGGAAGAACCTTTAATTATGACTAAAAACTCGACACTTTCGCCAATGACACACATCGGTCTTTAAAGGAAAAACAAATATGTTTGTCAACGTTTTGGACAATAGCCCTTCTTCCTGGCAATACGTCGAAATATGACCAAGGGTAATTGTCCAAAACGTCCCCTGTTGTATATGTGTGTTGTTTTAAGGCCACAGTGTTATTGATGAATGCGACGTTTTTGTTTGTATGTGTGCACCACTGCCACAACTCTGCAACTTTACCGAATAATTATAATACAATTATAATAATCATATCAAAGTCGTTCTGTTTAGTGGCACGCGCGTTCAATAGGGGGTTGTCAGTCCTACGCATAGCATGGCAACAGTTATTCATTATAGCATTAGCAAACGGCGGGTGATTGTGCATCCGTAATCTAACAAATGACAACCGGAAACCGTTAATTCGCTAGTCGGACCCCCAGACTTACAAAGTGTAGTTGGAGCTGCTTCTGTTGTTGCCAATGGTTTGCTGACACGACTCGGGATGCAAATTTTGCAAGCCGCCGTTCCCCCCCCCCCCCACCACCTCCCACCACAATGTTCTGTGCTCGATGGAGATTTACATTCTGTTCGGTCGATGCTAAGTAAGTAGAGTGAGCGAGAGGCACCCACAGTGCCAAACGCGCACTCGCGAGAGAGGCTACTGCTGTGCGTGCAAAGATGTGCGCCTGGATTTACAACTCCTCTCGCTCCAATTTAATTGGAGGAAAATTGGGCTGTACGATGCCGTTATGTGACACCAAATTGATATTACCGCGTGCTGCGTCAGCGTGTAATGCCCCATTAAACTATAGTTAAACCGAAGATGAATGAAGGCCCCCGCTTTTGCAGTTATGCGTAAGCGTTGTTTTATTGTCATCACTCTTTCCTGTACCATAATTCTGGATTTGGCCGTGGGGGAAATTGTTTATATGTTTTATATATGTTTATTTTACCAGGTAAGTCTCCACTGAGCTATGTAGCTCTTTTCCATAAGCGACCTGGCCACAAATGATAGCTCAACGAAGTGGCTTATCATGTAGAGATTTACAGCAGCCAAATACTATAAACGCACATTTCTAAATGTGGAGGGGAAAATCCACGGGACCACGAGGAGAACACGCAAACTCCAAATATACAGCAGGCGTCAGGGTCTGGATCGAAACCCACGACCTCCTGTATACCAGGAAAAGGACTCAACATCTCGCCACCGTGGCACAAGTGTATTGTATATATATACTGTGAGGGTGGGGGAGGAGATTTTGTCATTGTTCGCACCGCAATCCCGATGGTGCCGGTTGGATTCCAACTTCTGGCGCGACAGTTGAAACAATTACATGGGTAACAATGGTGTACGTTTCTTACCCCCCCACCCATACGTCTGTCCACCCAACAGTATAAACAGGCACCGCGTTCATTCGTAATTACATTTGTAGCGCCACAGTCAATCGGAAGGTCGCGTGCGGTGGGGTGAGTATGGATTCGCTCTACCTATTCCAAGATGTTTGGCCAGCGTGGAGAGGCCAGGCGAAATATCTTCTCGACGGGCTGTCTAGGGCCCCTTCGAGTGCAGGCCCGTCCGCCAGCAGTGGCACGAGCAAGTCATTGCATGGCTGCACCTTTATATATATTACCGGGTTGTTTGCGTTTGGTTATGCATATATTTACACGTGCATGCATTTGCACGCGCACGCATTTTCATGTGCATGACCAGCCCTCGTGTCAATCCACTGCTGGATGAGGGCTTCCACACGCCGTGTTGGTCACGGAGGTCGTTTGACCACACTTTACAACAATATCCATTGGGGTTTGGTAGCGGCGGGGAGCATTAACGTGGAAGCATATAAGCACAGTACAACAATGGATGTGTTTAAATTTCGATTTAAAGCTTTCGTGACTGCAGGGATTCATCTTCTTGGTTCTTTCGGTAAAGTCACGTAGAAGGGAAGTAATAAAATAATAATTGTTTTATCATGTTTTATTTTTATTATTTTATTACTTCCCTTCTACGTGACTTTACCGAAAGAACCAAGAAAATGGATGTGTTTGCTTCACCGCTCTCCACTGCCACCAACGCAGCCCTGCAAGCACGATTGCAACCTGTTGGCGCACTGTGGGTCAACCATCCAAACACTGTCCAAGCTCAACTCTGCTGAGACTCTGAGCTCTAGTTGAATAGGGTACATGTTGGGTGGTTTGGTCATAGGCATATGATCATGCGTATATTTTTGGTATGTATGCTGCTGCTTAAAAAAAACGTACTGTAATTCCAGGGAAATATGCACAATTGATGATTCATCATGAACGCGCCCGAGAGAGAACGTCCACCGAGGAGATGGAGTGATGAATTCAGTGCACGTGTATTGCTACATCGCGAGAAATGGCGACGGCGTGGGGAGGCCTTTATCCAGCGGTGGAAGGACCATCGCTGAAGATGCCGGAGTTCAGGGGCGAGCACACTGAACAGTGAAGAATGCGCCCCCTCGTGGCTAAACATGTTTATATTTAATTTGAATCCGCTCATCGTGTGTCCAATGATGAGGCACGAAGTATCGAAACCATTCCGGAGTTTGCTTGTCCGCCTGTAATTGAATCAATGCGGTTGATGTTATGCACTTTCAGCAGGGTGTGGAGCCGATGACTTGTATAAACTGTGTATTCAAGTATGTATCATTATTCTTATTACGACGCGGATTTTATTGTGTTATGTACATGGTTATTTGACTTTGCGTCGAAATAGGACACATATCTTGTAGAGAGTGTCCCAGCCTATAACATATGGAAATTAACCATCATTGCTTTAAGGAAGCCTTGCTCTGCTGATGCGTCGGTGCATGTCCAAACCGATCCAGATGCTGCTTGTATCAAACCGGTGCTGTCGAAATTACGCACTCCCAAAAGGCTGTGGGGCCGATGCAATGCGTACAACACACGCATTTCTTTACGTAGCGAGACATATACATGGACTATACACATTGTCCGCTTATCCATTTAGTTATTTATATTCCCTACAACGAGGCTAATTTATCCTTATCGTGCGTCTCACGTGCTGATAATCCCCTTTCCCTAAGCCTCACCCTCATGCCGTCTCCCCTTTGCGCTGTGACGGCGCAAAGTGGCCAAAGGCCTCCATGGCATCCAAATGTCCCCGGCGGCAGAGCCGGTTCTGATGGTGTCGCCATCCAGCACCACGCCCGTCCGCCTCTCTCTTCCTCGTTTCAGGCTCGGTTAACCCAAGTGAGGGACGGGACACGTTGAGATAAACACCGCAAACGCGTGACCACGTTGAAGTCACGACTGTCCCCGCAGATGTTTATCCGTAGAGCGGATTTTAACCCAATCATGACCGCTTGATTTCGGTAAAGTCGTTGACATTGTAAGGGTTTACCGCTTCTTCTACGTGATTGTGTATGTGTCGGGGTTAAGTTCATGAGGTTTGGATTAAGGTGTCAAGGTTCAACGTTAGGCTGTCGGGATTATGGGTAGGGTTTAAGGGTTATGGTTTAGAGCTTAGAGCATCAGCGTTCATGGTTAATGGGTTACGGTTAGGTATAGCGGAGGTTGTGATTGGGCTGGCGGATTTCAGTTAGGGTTTAAGTAGTGAGTGTTTACGATTCAGGGTTCGGGCTGGCATTATAATTAGGGGGCAGCGGTAGCCAAGACTGCTTCTATTGCCACGGATCTGGGGAGACAGCAGCAGTAAGCAGATATGATGAAACGCCACTTGCCCGCGTTGGGTTAATGTTGGATTTGTTTTCACTGGTTGCCTGATGTTGTTTTTTTCTCGTGACAGACATCGTCTTTAAAAATGTCACTCACCCGCTCTCCCAGCCATCCCCTGCTCCCCACCCGTACCCCACCGTACGCCAGCGTTGAGCCAGAGTTGATTTTGCTTTAGTAGCCTCCCAGCCTTGTGAGGTCTCACAAGCTAAGCAGTTCTTGACCCTGGCGAGTGCAGTACAGTGTGCATCACTGCCTGGGTTATACTCGCCTGATGCATGGGCTTATAGGTGGCCAGTTCAATAGAGCAAGGGTTGTTGAATCAATCTGTGCGGAGGATTTGATGGTAAGTGATATCCCTCTCGTATGCGTAGTCGATAAAAAAAAAGCATTGTTATTTCTATTATCGCCAATGGCTCAATCGCTCGGAATGCGTCCTAACTAGTCCGATTTCGGAAGTTACGCAGGTGTTGAGCCTGGATATATCCAATAAACATGGGTTAAATCCACATGCCAAAGCTTGCCCAATGTTGGTCCAACGTTGGCATGTTTTCTGGGCAGCGCTTGGATGATGGGTGACCACTGCGTACCCTAGGTTTTCATCGGTGGCTACGGGCTGCGTGTCGGCATGTGCAGTAACATCAATCGCCGTGCTTTCTAAGCCCCCATCGTGTGTGTCTACGCTCAACGTTGTCAACCAGCCCACTGTGAACCTGCGGGGTTTATGAACGGTCAAACATAACGGCCCACGACGGCCTCGGCATGGGGTGAGGCCCTCATCCAGCAGTGGATTGACGAAAGCGCTGCATATGTTACGTGATATCATCGTTATCATTGGGACGGGAGATGAACACAGAGACGGAGGGAGGGAGGGAGGGGTGGGGGGGAAGATGAGATGGAGACCGGCTCATGGTGCATCATGCAGGGCACGTTCACGAGTCGCCCTGACAACGGCGATGCAGGGGGTATAGAGGGGCGGGCGTTGACCGGGGAGGCCAGAGGATCAACCCCGAGGGGGTTGGGGTTCGCATCCCCCCCTTATCCCTCCGTGACGCGCATGGCCCGACTACAGGCGCTAATGAGCGCACGGGAGGGGGTGTTGGTGGGGGGGGTAAGGAGGGGGTTGTGGAGTGAGTGGGAGTGAGAGCGGGCACGTCCACGTGTGTGGGAAGCGGTGGCGCGGTGGTTAGCGCGACCAACATCGGTGATGATTATCTGAACCGGTCCTGGGCCTCTTCTAGGTCGACTCAACCTTAAATGAGTACCTGGTGCGGTGTGTAAACATCGCTACTGGGGAGATGAAGGCGGCCGGGCGTGGTGCTGGCCACCCAGCCCATCCTGTACCGTGCCGGCCTTTATAGGTGCTCGCTAACAGCACTTGCCCCAACAGTCTGTTAAGGCTATACGGGGGATATTTGTATTTGTTTGTATGTATGTACGTGCGTTACCAGGTACTGTATGTACATTTTTACTGACACCGACAGAACACAAGTTTTGGTTACGACTTAGTTCCCGCCCGGGTCGTATATGTTTTGTTATATAGTCATGCCACATAGGTAAGGACGATCTCGACGTGACGGGCCTTCTTCGAGAAAGTTGCTAAAACCTATCGATATGTTGAAAGATATCTGTCAGTGTGATGCCATCTGCGAATCGTAAAGCAATAACACATTGAGCGCATGCGAGACATTGCGCGACAACGCGTGTCTGGACGAGGTGAAGGGTGAGAGTGGGGATTGCACGCCACTCATCCACCGTTGCCATGAACGAGCAATTGCGGGAGTGAGATGACGCCTTTGGCTGAACCCGATGAAGGTAGTGAATAAATAAAGACCGCAGGTCGTCTCCACGCTATTGTGTGTTGAAATGTTTTCGTCCATCGGATTATGAGCCGTCCGAATTAAGTGTTTTACATCAACCTTGAAGGCAAGCAAACGCTGGACGAACTTCGACTCTCGGGGTCTCAGCACAGATGTGGCTATTGTGCTGCTTAAATAATATCGGCAAGAATACATAATTTAAGCCATCATCAAAACATCAGATGTACACAGATCCATTGTGCGATGTCGTGCAGGAACGTGCTGAAGATAATTTACAGAAATAATGTGCAGCTCCTTTATCAATCTGCTGCTGAGATGAAGACTTCCTCCCCACTCCAAGTCGGTCAGGATGAATTCAGGCATCGCTCGCTACTGATGTTAGCCTCTGCCATGAATCGAACACACTTTCATACGGTAATGCGTTAACAGTGCGCTAATGCTCTACCCCCATGCTTAACATGTACATTTATACATAAACAGACCCACACGAGTACTGCACAATCTAGGAAACCAGCAGCAGCATTGGTTGAACAAGGCCTGGTTCTTCTGATGGGGCATAAGGATGCTGAGATCATCATGGGACCTCCTTTGCCAGTACCAAATATGAGAATAGGTTTTTCCCTTTTTTCTGGCAACAAAACAGGTGTTAAGATGTTAAAACACCAAACTGAAACCTTTTACAAGGAATCATGTCTGCAATAACCACAATTATTGTGGTCAGCTGCTCACCCCGAGCTCTCATTACTCTGATAGTGCATTGTCTTTGTGCGGTACGCCATTTGGCGTCCTCTGGTCTCACACCGTTTTGAGACTAGGCTCAAAAGAAAGCTGTCTCTGGTGTGGACCAATCAGTTTCAAAGACAATGCATATATTATCAGAGTATGTTTGCTGTTTGCATTCTGACCACAAGTATTGTGGTTAATGCAGACATGATTCCTTGTAAAAGGTTTCAGTTTGGTGTTTTAACATCTTAACACCTGTTTTGTTGCCAGAAAAAAGTGGGAAACCTATTCTCAGATGCTGAGATCGTTCCATAGTTTTGCTTGCTCAAACACACGCCACTTGAATAGGCCGAATAGACTCGTGTGTTTGTGTGGTGATTATAACGGAGTTCTGCAGCTGGAGAGTGGTGGTGGTGGTGGCTGGGAGTTGGGGCTTGGCAGAGGTGTTGTACACAGGCTCTCATTGGGGAGCTTATCGCTAAATTGGGATGCGTTGTTAGGAAAAGTCGAGCGTCAGTGCGGGTCGTTTGGCTGTGTGTGTGTGCTGTGGGGGCGTGTGTCTGTGTGGTTAATGCAACGGTAGTGCAACGGTGAGCGCGCTGCCCTATGAACCCGGCGACGCGAATTCGATTCCCGCTCACGGACAATATCAGTGACAATTTTTTGAACTGGTTCTGGGCCTCCCCTAGGTCGACTCGGCCTCAAATGAGTACCTGGTGCGATTTTTAAATATCGCCACTATGGAGACAAAGGCGGCCAGGCGTGGCGTTGGCCACTCACCCTCCTCGTGTGCTCTCCCTGCCTTTATAGGTGCTCGCTAACAGCACTTGCCCCAACATTCTGTTCATGCTATGCGGGGGGATCTTTGTATTTGTGGCTAATGCAAAACAACAGTCTTTAAGCAGCAAGACACGTATCTCGATTTAAAGCTTTCGTGACTGCAGGGATTCATCTTCTTGGTTCTTTCGGTAAAGTCACTTAGAATGAAAATAATAAAATAATAAAAATAAAACATAATAAAATAATTCTCACTAAGAGAATAATTCTCACTAAGAGAATTATGTTATTATGTTAAATTTTTATGATTTTATGATTTTCCTTCTACGTGACTTTACCGAAAGAACCAAGAAGAAGACATGTATCGTCTCGACGTAAAATTACCGTACAACGTTAATGTTTTCTACTGAATGGGCCGCACTGTTATCAAGTACGGCGCCCCACGATAGCGTATAGCAAACCTAGGGACATTGCGTTAGCATCGTTTAATTAGGATAGTTGAGGGTGGTTTAGAATTGTATCGTAAAACCCGTTGCTCCACAAACCTCTACTCGGAGCACTAAACGTAATTATAATTTTTATTAAATAAAATGTCGAGATGATATGTATTGCGAGATTGTTTTTTTATGCTGTAGGATTTCAAGAATATTATGGCGAAATAATGACGTTAATGGGAGCTCAAATTTAAAAATTAGATATATTTTAAATGTACCGCGTCAGTCTTCTGCATTCAGTATTGTCGCCTCTTCGGTGACGCTATTACACGTCTGCTGAACGCCTTTCTCTGCAGTTTAATTTCAATGTTTATTTGTTACGCGGAAAATCCCGTGTAGCCAGTCACCCCCAGCGAGTTTCGGTGGCAAATTCCCGCAGCAGCCACTCCTGTTGGGGCGGTGAGGAGCCCAGCCAGCAGCCCGCAGACGAACTTACAGACACAGCAATTGCCTAATGAACAAATATCAAATCGGCGACGTTTCGGGCAATTGCTCATTCACGGCACACGAAACCTCCACAGCACACCAAAGCAAAACGCATACTCGCTTTCAACATGTTGGAAAGTGTGAACGACAAAAAAAACCACACACACTAGCAAATCATCACATCAGGTCAGTTTTAATCTCACAATATGGGTACGTTGTTGTGTTGATGTTTGAGTGTCAATAGTTAATAAAAGCATTTGCTGTGCAACCCGTGCGGCAACGATCTGTCGCAGGGCTTGTGTGAAAGCATGCGCCCCCTGGTGGGTGGATTTCAAAATGTCCCTCGCGGGGATCACCCAAGGCGGTGGCTCTGAACCGGACGAATCGCGGACCCCGAGGAGGTTCAGTTTCAGTTGCATTTATTAGGAATAGCCCTGTGAGCCATTCGGCTCTTGAATCGGGTGCAACCGCAACAAACAAAAAACTGAAGCATGACCAAGAAAACATCTTAATGTGACTAAGTGCAAACAGAAAATCCAGGAAATGACAGCAAAACATTCCACAAAAAGCACCGTACACCAACGCTGTGTGCCAAAATCCCAGTGGGATGCAAGTCAAACAACAACAACAACAACCACAAGGCAACTTAGATGAAGGCCATCAGTCTAACTCCGTACTACAACAAAGTGCGTGGTAACGTCCCAAGGGGGTAAGTCGAGGTGATTTAGAAATGCGTGGAATGATATCATACGTGAGAGCCATGGATGATTAATCGCGTTTGACTCTGGCAATGTCAAATGACTGCGGTATATATTGACTTAAAGCTTCCGTGACTGCAGGAATTCATTTCCTCCTGATGACGATCGCTTGTATTGTGATCGAAACGTCGTAGTTTTTTTGTTCATTAAATTTGTTTTAATTTGGACCTATCTTGATTTGAAGCTTTCGTGACTGCAGGAATCCATACTCTTTGGTTCTTTCGGTAAAGTCACGTAGGTAGAAAATAAATCACGACGTTTCGGGCGCAACACAAGCGTCCATCATCAGGTGAGACAGCTGATGACGGACGCTTGTGTTGCGCCCGAAACGTCGTGATTTAGTTTAATTTGAACCTATCTACGTGACTTTACCGAAAGTCCCAAAGAATGTAACTAGCAATATAATTAAAATCCCTAAGGTAACCTGGAATAGATTTAAAATACCTTTCTAAATTCACTGATCGTCAGAAATTTTGGTTTCCGAGAATAACCGGCGAGCGCAAACACGTGACGCATGCAGAGTGTCCGTGCGGTGTTTTTATTCGCTCGCAGTTACTCGCTAGTGAGGGTACCTCCCAACATTGACAATTGTTTAAGATTTCGATTTAAAGCTTTCGTGACTGCAGGGATTCATCTTCTTGGTTCTTTCGGTAAAGTCACGTAGAAGGAAAATAATAAAATAGTAAGAATCAAACATAATAAATGTTATTTTTTATTTTAGTATGTTTTCTTTATAATGTTTTTTTTTTAATTAGTTTATTATTTCCCTTCTACGTGACTTTACCGAAAGAACCAAGAAGATTAATTGTTTAAGATATATAGATGTGCCTTACTCGTACATTTATTTCTCAGAACCATGTTGGGTCAGGCAAAGGGGGTTTATTTGGTTGAAACAAAATTCAACAAGAAGTCGTGCAGTAGTAAAAAAACTAAAGATTGAGAACCACTGGCCTTTTTTTCTTCTAGATTTGAAGTTTTCGTGACTGCAATGATCCATACTCTTTGGTTCTGCCGGTAAAGTCACCGAAAGAACCAAATAGTATAACCACTGGGCTCACACATTCGGATGGATTCTTTGACGGGATAGACGATGTGGTGCTTTTTGCGAGGCCTGAACAGGGATAACTTCCTCTCGTAATTAGCAGCGTGCCGACAGCACGGATTTGAATAGAATCGGGAAAAGACCAATAATAAAGTAGGGGGTAAAAAAACAAAACCCACCCAGGTTGTAAGACAAGTTTCGAAACGCGTTTGGCGGAACAACACAAGTACGACGTGGTCCAGATGTCTTGTGACCCACCCACCCCCAGTTCATTCTCTAAAACTTTAAAGCGACGTTTATTTTAAAACTGAAATTGATATGCAAACGAAAAAAAAGTCGTTCAGGGTCAATTAATTTGGGGTCACAAGACATCTGGACAACCTTGTAGTTTCAACCAATCCAAGGAGGCAGTAGACGCTTTATGGATCGCAGCGACACCGCCAGGATATACATTGATGGCGCATTCGTTGGTGAAGTTCCAGGCACTAAATAATGTGATCCTATTAGAATGATCGACTCTTTGTTTTTTTCGGTAAAGTCACGTAGAAATGAAATAAAATACATAATAGAATACGACGTTTCGATTGCAACACAAGCAACCATCATCAGGTGTGAATTAATGCAAGCTCGGAGAGAGACACATACAGAGAGAGACAACACAGACACATACAGAGACACACACGCAGAGAGAGAGACACACACAGAGATAGACAAACACACACAGAGAGAGAGAGACACACACACACACACAGAAACTTTTGACTTTCAAACAACTTTTATTGCCGCCAGCAGCAACAGCACTGGAGGCGATTTCGATTCGAAATACACAAAGTCACCAGCAAACAAAAGAAAACAAACGCTACAAATCCACGCGCTGTTGTGCTACAAGCACCGCCACAACACGAAAGAAAAGTCACGTGGTGGTGGTGGTCATCGCGCACGCCACGGTGACGAGCGAGCGCTTCAGCAGGTGAACACGAGGGTGCCGTGCACGCTGGTACAGAGGACTTTTCCGGCTCCCGAGCGTTCGAAGAAGACGTGCACATCACCGACATGTGTGTGGTATGCGTGCTCCAGCCGGAGCCACACAGAGAGAGACACACATGGGGGGAGAGACACATAGAGAGACACACGCAGAGAGAGTCACACACTCTCTGTGTGTATGCGTCTCTCTCCGTGTGTGTGTTGTTTCTCTCTCTGTATCTGTCTCTCTCCGAACTTGCATTAATTCACACCTGATGACGGTTGCTTGTGTTGCAATCGAAACATCGTATTCTATTATTTATTTTATTTCTACGTGACTTTACCGAAAGAACCAAAGAGTAATTCCTGCAGTCACGAAAGCTTAAAATCAAGTTAGAATGATCGACTTTCTAAATTCTTTCTGCCAGCTTTTCTCCACGTAGCTTTGTGTGTTTGTTTCTTTGCGTCTGTCTTCATCTCTTAGCGTGTCTCTTTATCTCTTTGTGTGTGTCACACTGTTTCTTTATCACTGTGTCTCTGTCCTTCCAGGACGTCTGCCCAACGTGGCAGAGTAGGCCACAAATACCGTTTCGAGGGCCTCTCTGGAGCTGAGCTCCAGCTCTTCTGCCAGCAATGGCGTGAGCAAGGAATTGCAGGGTTGCACCTTTTGATCGGTGTAAAATTAGCTAGAAGAGGGGGGGGGGGAGTGAAAGCGACCATGCAGGGAGGTGATTGTGGTAGATTTCTGCGTGGTTTGAATAGACTCAGACATAATGTCATACACTTCTCATCCAATTCACTGCTCGTCTTCAAAATCACAATTACATTTTAATTTTAAATGCTGTGCCAATCTTTATTGGCGATATAGTTCAACTTTGACCATGATAGAACATTTAGATTGCATTTACCGTATTCTCAGGATTAGAAGACGCTCCGGAAGACAAGACGTGCCTCAGCACGTGTCTCCCGTGTCAATAAAGGAACACGAATCTGATAGGACCATTGCTTCCACATAGGGGCCGTCCATAAATGACGTCACGCTATTTTAGACGATTTTTGACCCCCCCCCTTTCGTCACACGACGTCACAAAAAGTCAGACCCCCCCCAAATAAAACTTGCTTTAAATCGCTTTAAACTATTGTCATTGCAGTGCGTATTTAATGTGGCGCTGCACTCTGATGTTGTAGGAGAAAACATTTATTAAAAAGTCTATTTAATTAAGTAGAACGTATTGTCTATATTTATTTAAAGTTGCGCATTTTGATGTGACGTCACATTTCTCAACCCCCCCCCCCCCCCCTTTGTCACACATCGTCACAAATGTCTGACCCCCCCCCCCAGGTGCGTGACGTCATTTATGGACGGCCCCATAGGCAAATAACGGGCGTCTTATAGCTCAGAAAATACGCTGTAAA
The DNA here is from genome assembly GCF_965212315.1 of Lampetra planeri. Classification (NCBI taxonomy): domain Eukaryota; kingdom Metazoa; phylum Chordata; class Hyperoartia; order Petromyzontiformes; family Petromyzontidae; genus Lampetra; species Lampetra planeri. The sequence continues at coordinate 33,827,510 of NC_136107.1, forward strand.
AAATGTTTACATTTGTAAGTAACATTTACAGTAATTACGATGTCACGAAAATGTGTTCCGCCTGAATAGATGGCATTGGGCTGCATGTGTCAAGACCAAATCACGGGGAAGTCCCCCCGATCTCGAGGTCTAAGCAGCAGGGCCGTGCCTCGGGGGGTGGGGGGGCGCCCCCCACCCCCGCCTTCAAACTAAACCGGAAGTATTACATCAGACACTGTGACGTCGAAGCGCGTGCCCCCCCCCCCCCCCAAAGCGCGGGGCCCAGGGCGATCGCCCCGATTCGCCGTACCCTAGGGACGGCTCTGCCTTAGCAGGATTGAGGCTGGATAGTGCCTTGATAGGTGACCACCACGCACGAACATGTTACCATGGGGGGGTGGGGGGGGTGACGTGGTGGGCAGCAGAGGGCAGTGCAGAAACATCAATTGGTGTGTACTTCTATGCCCTCGCATCTATGCGCACCGACTTCGCCAACCCGCACTGACCGACGTGGTGAACGAAGTATGGGCGCCACGGTGGCGAGATGTGAACTTCCTCGCCTGGTAAACACGAGGCCGTGAGTTCGATCCCGACCCTGACGCCTGCATATTTGGAGTTTTCATGTTCTCTTCGTGTTCCCTTCGTGTTCTCTTCATGTTCTTTCCGTGGTCGCGTGAAATTTTCTCCGGTTTTACCCTCCCGATTTAGAAACATGCATTTAGAGTATTTGGCAGATAATAGATTTCCACGTGACGAGCCACTTCGCTGAGTTATTATTTGCGGGCTTTACCTGGTAAAATAAAAAAAATAGTTTTAGTTTAAAATCCCCATGACGGCGCATGTCGTGGCTTGGAGGGCTTAAACGATGGGTGTATTGAGTCTCAAGACTCCTCCTCGGGAGGATTCTGACCACGTGGAGCCATCTGCTTTGTTTCGAGACTCCACTCAACGCGTTAGATGTGCTCCAACACGTCACTCGGCACTCTCAATCAAACATCGTCGTTTGATGCACACAGTGAACTTGGGACTGTGTCTGCACGTGTCCAGACGAAACGCCAGTTCGTGTCTTGTCACGGTGTATGCGAGCGTGTCTCAGTGGTGTGTTTGAATGTGTGGTGTGCGTGTATCTGTCGTGGGGTGTGTGTTGTTGTGTCGTGTGCTGTGTCTGCGTGTGAGCGCGGGGCACGAATTTTGGCGACCAGGGCTCGATTCCCGCCCACGGCCAACACCAGTGACAATTATATTAACCGGTCCTGGGCCTCCCCTTGGTCGACTCAACCTCAAATGAGTATCTGGTGCCATGTGTAAACATCGCCACCCCCTCGTGTGTCGTGTCAGCCTTCGTAGAAACTTGCTAACAGCACTTGCCCCAACAGTTTGTTAAGGCTATACGGGGGCTGTTTGTCTTTGTGTGTGTGCGGTTGTGGTGTGTTAGTGAGTGCGGGTCGTGGTGAGTGTGTTTCTAGGGGAGCAGTGGTGTAGCTGTGAGCGCGCTGCCCCACGAATCCAGTAAACCTACGTCGACTCAACCTCAAATATAGTGGCGTGTGTGTGCGCGGGTCGTGATGTCGTGATGTGGTGGCGTGTTGCTGGCCACCCACCCCCTCGTGTGCCGTGCCGGCCTTCACAGGTGCTCGCATAACAGCACTTGCCCCGACAGTCTGTTTTTGGTCTATACGGGTGGTCTTTGTCTTTGGTGTCGTGTGAACATGAAGAGGCGGCTTCTCGCCCAAGAGACACTCAGCCTCCTGTTTGATCTGCCCTCGCCTCGGTGACGTCATTCACCTCATCCCTGCGGCACTCAAATCCCCCTACAGACCCCGGTCGCCGCTTGATGATTGAATGCGGCTATGCACACGCGTGTCTGTGTGTGTACATGTGGGGAGCGGTAGTGCGCTGCGCTACGAACTTGGCCACCCAGGGACGATTATCTGAACCGGTCCGGGGCCTCCCCTAGGTCGACTCAGCCTCAAATGAGTACCTGGTGCGATGTGTAAACATCGCGACTGGGGAGACAAAGGCGACCGGGCGTGGTGTTGGCCACCCACCCCCTCGTGTGCCGTGCCGGCCTTTATAGGTGCTCGCTAACAGGACTTGCCCCTATAGTCTGTTAAGGCTACACGGGGGATCTCTTTGTACATGTGACCCCCAGTTCGATTCCGGCTCACGGACACCAGCCCTGGACCCCTCTCCTAGGTCCACTCGGCCTCACATGAGTACCTGGTGCAACGCGTAAACGACAGTCGGGAAACTAAGGGAAACAAAGGCGGCCGGGCGTGGTGCTGACCCACAGTCTGTTGAGGTTTAACGGGCGACCTTTGAGTGTGGGGATTGGTGGCGCAGTGGTTAGCACACTGCGCTACGAATTCGACAAACCTGCCGGGCGTGGTGCTGGCCACCCGCCCCCTCGTGTGCCGCGCCGGTTTTCATAGGTGCACTTGCCCCAAGATCTTTCGTAGAGCTACACGGGGAATCTTTGTCTTTGCGTATGCGTGAGTTGCGTGCGTGCGCCTTTGTGAACGTGTGCGTGTGTATTAACAGACGCGTGCGTTCTGGTGTGAGTTTGCTTTGCACATGAGCGGAGCCCACCAACCCAGCATCCACCCACACACCCACCCACCACCCATCCACCTCGCTCCGTCAACCAATCAGAAGAGTCGAAGGCGATTCTACAAATAGGGGCCGAGAACTGGACGATCCGAGCACTCACAATATCATCCGGCCGGTGACGCTACCGCACGTGCAGCGGGGTGCAGCTGTGTGCAGCAGGTTGCAGCAGCGTGCAGCAGGGTGGAGCTGAGTGCAGCAGGTTGCAGCTGTGTGCAGTGGCGTGAAGCAGCGTGCAGCAAGCGCAATTGAGCGCAGTGGGGTGCTGAAGTGTGCATTGGAGTTCAGCTGGGTGCGGTGGGGTGCAGCAGGGTGAAACAGGCTGCAGTCGGCGTGCAGTGGGGTGAAGCAGGGGGCAGGGGGCGACCCGAGGATTAGGAGAGGAAGCGTCTGTCCGTCGCACAGGTTTATTTTGCGGCTTCAGCACAGTCGAGTGGGGGGCGAGCGGACGAGAGGCAGCTGCGATCGACCTTCAGGTGAGTTCACTGGGCTCCTCCACCACGTATCGGCGCCCCGTGTTATTTTTTTTCGCGAGTCTCAAGACACTTTCAGGAACATCCTGATAGTATGTTTTTTCAGAAGGGGGTTGGGAGGGTGAATTTGCGAGAACTTTTCCCGAAAGTAGCAAATTTGAATTGTGACGCCTGCAACACATGGACCATAACTTCTGTGTTTAGAATATTATCACGGCATCTTTAACATCCAAATGTGAACTACACGGTGTGTATTGTCGATAACTCGTAGTCTTACGAAACCATCGTGTTTTGCGTTCACGTCTCGGCACGATCGCTGATTTTCTCTATCGTGCGTAAGTGTCAACTCTAACTGTTGTTCACTCTGACCTTCCATGGCTTTAAATGTTGACCCCTTTAAATATTGCTGCTGCTGCTGTTGTTGTTCTCCGTCTATTTTCGCTTTCCTCCCAGGAGTCAAACTCACAGTAAATGTTTATTTGGTGAGGCTCAGGTTTAAGGGGATCGTTATTAGGTTCGCGTGACCAAATCACCCGGAACGCGCCCCTATCTTGTCTGATCGTGGAAGCTAAGATGGGGTGAGCCCGGTTAGTGCTTCGATCGGCGACGAATCGTGCGTGAAGCTGGTGTTATCGGCTGTAGGGCTACGTGTTGGGGCAGCCGTGCAGGAATATACATTGTTGCACTCTGTTTCTATGCCGCGTTCACACTGTTCGTGATGAACACGACGATTTAAATTCGATTTCTGACCAGGATAATGTCAGCGGCGAGCGGCGACATCTGAAACAGGTTGTGGACAACACATTCACCAATCCGCGCTGAGCAGCATGGTGAAGTATGGTCAAATAACCCCTGCGGGCCGCACGGTGTGGGGAGGCATTCATCCAGCATGGATGTATGTTGAGCTTCTTTTGCACCGTACGTAGCCAACCGTGCTCATCGGATGTGCGGAGGAAGGACAACACACACAACACAAACAACAGTTCTAAATGAATTAGTTTTCAATCTAGATTTAAAAGTGCATAGCTCCAGTGGCTTCCTCATATTGGCACGAAGAGCGTTCCAGACGGCCGCACAAGCGCATCTGAAAATGTCTAATGCAGTGACCGTCTTTGTTATCACAAATTTGAATGCGGTTTTTGTGAAATGCACTACTTAATAGAAATAGCAAGACAGCTTTGCTTACACAACACATGATTTATGATCATTATTAAATACTCGACTGGGTTAAAGGTAGCTGAACTCACGTCGTGCACCACGGGGGGATGAATGACTAGGGTTACTGATGGTGCGGATCGTACGTTTAAGAGACTTAACGTGCCAGTTTATGTTGGCTCGGCTCTCTGAGTGAAACCAGTCAACCTCCAGGCTGTCATATTTGGGCCCCCAAATTAGAAAATGTATGGTTTCTCTCTCTCTCTCTCACATATTTTTAGTTATATACTCAGCTACGTTTGCTAAAAAAGAAACTCAAATTTCTCGCCATTCACTAGAAATGCTGTCACTCAGTCTCAATCTTCTGCAAGAGATGTCTATCACGTTGCCGGTCATCAGTGACTGATTAAAGTTTAAATAAATAGAAAATTTTAATTAGGCCAAAGCACCCATTTTTTTGTTTGAGCCTCCCAATTGGGGGTGTGGGGGTTTTATTGTTTTTAGGTCCTCTGAAATTTTTTATCGCGAGTTTTATAACGCTGCTGAAAAAGTCTGGAGGCGAAAATATAAATGTTCTCTTTTTTAAACCCGGGCACGCAAGAGCGAGCATCTGCAGGTTTTGAAGGATTCCGAATCCAACTATGACATTTTTGATAACTCGATTTTTAAGTTTAATTGTTGGGTAAAGTGTGACTCCAATTTCAATAGAAAGCGGACAAAATGATTCGTTAGTTACAAATAACCAAATTTCGATTTAAAGCTTTCGTGACTGCAGGGATTCATCTTCTTGGTTCTTTCGGTAAAGTCACGTAGAATGGAAATAATAAAATAATAAAAATAAAACATCATAAAATAATATAATAATATTAAATACAAATAACCCGATGGTTAAATTCATATTCACGATGGAGATGGAGTGGAAATTCCACTGACTGTGGAGATGGAGCGATGAAATTGGCTCCTGCACAGGAGCTGTATAGATCGCTACATCGCAGGACTTTGAGAGAAGCTGGCGGCTTGGGGAGTCGCGCGTTCAGCGGCGGATTGAGATCCATGGCTGTCGATGAATGTTTGAAACATCGGTGGTGACTGCGCGCAAATTACTTTTACATTCAACGCAATCGTTTCGCCGCGTAGTTTCAGTTGTTTGTGCCATGTGGTCCCGGTGAGGACCTGTAAACGTGTCATGTAATGTGTAATCGTATTTGTAATGTCAATGGTGATGTAATGTTTAATGTGGATTTCTGTCTGCTTCATTTGCAGTGCTTTATTTGACACGGTTTTGCTTCTGTCATTGTTGGTGACGTGGGTCACTCTTTCAAATGACACTCACCTGGTTCAACGAAATCAACTTGAACATTGTATTTGCAATCTCTTGTGTCATGTCATGTAATGTCCTTCTAATGTTACATGCAATTTATGATGCAACTTATTTGAAATGCAATGCGCAATGCCGTGCAATGTTCTACGTCATGCTCTGTAATGCGTTTTTGAAATGCGAAATGCATTTCAACTGTTTCCAAACATGCCAGCCGCTTCCTTAAAATATTGTACCTATCCTATATAACCTGCTTCTGCAATGCGGTGTTGTTCACCTTTGCTGTCAACACACGTCAATTAGGTTCAGCAGGAAGCATTGCCGATGGCTGGGGGGGTCGAAATTTACGATGGAGTGGAAGCCAAGGAAAGGAAATTCTGAACATTTGCCAAACTCTGTTTGGCATTTGCCAAACTCTGTTATTTGGCAAATGAGCTTTGTGGGTTCTCAAGTTTTTCTGGACGCCCATCACATCAACTGGATTGCAGTGATAGTGATGACAACACGCGGGGATTTCTCAGCATGTGTGTATATATGTATATGCGATGGTGTACCTAGCCTGGCACAAAGGCTGTGGTGATGTCACCGCCACGTTATGGTAAATGGCGCTTGATGTTGTTACGGTGGTTATTGTACTGCGCTACGAACCCGGACCACGCGAGTTTGATTCCTGGCCATGGCTTATCGTGGTTATCTGACCCGGCCAAGTACGTCTTCTAGGATGACTCGGCCTTAAATGAGTATCCTATTCCAGCGTGCAAACATTTATAGCACTGGGGAAACAAAAGCTGTTGAGCGTGGTGCTCTCTACACCACCCATCTCGGCGTGCTGTGATAACCTTCATAGATGCTTGCTAACAACACTTGCCCCAATCTGTTAAGGGCAACACGGGGGATCTTTGCCTCTTTGTATTATGTGTGTGTATGTAGTGATACAGGGGCTAGCGCATGGGGCTCTGCTCCTAGCCATCTCACTTTTGTCCCCAGCCATGGCTATCGTCAGTGACCAGTGGTATATGAGAGCTTTGTTTTGGGCACTTCTATTTCATCTAGAAACCTAGTGGCGGTGTGTAAACATCAGCTCTGGGGAGACAAAGGCGGTCGCGCGTGGTGCTGCCTACTCCACCCCCTCGTGCTCACATTTCCACACTGTGCCGGCCTAAATAGGCGTTCGCGAACAGCACTTGCCCCAACAGTCTGTTAAGGCTACACGGGGGATCTTTGTCTGTGTTCGTGTCTTTGGTTCGCAACAAAGGTGGCTGGGCGTGGTTGCTGGCCACCCACTCCCTCTCCGTGCCGTGTTGGCCTTCCTTCATCGGTGCTCGCTAAAAGCGCTTGCCCCAGCAGTCTGTAAGAGGCCACACGGGTGTTCTTTGTCTTTCAGTTCGCAATGGATGAGTGGGACGAGGAGCAGTTCCGGCGCGAGGTGGACAGCCTCAAGTACCAGCTGGCCGTCAAGCGCGAGTTGTCCTCCCAGACGATCCCCGAGTGAGTGAGCACACGCGCGCTCCCGATCAAATGTGCATCGTTCCCTTCCCTCCGCCTGGTCGCCTTCAATGGAGGGACGAGCAATTGAACGATTTGCGGTACATTATACAAAAATTTGCATTCAATAAAAAAGTATGCACAATACTTGAGGGCAAAAAGACCTCATGAATGTTATTGGCCAAATAATCTCAATGCAGGACCCTCTTTTTGCAAAGAAAGCTCCACAGCTCAGATGATGCTGGCTTGGGCCCAATAAAACTGTACGCATGTACGATGAACTTCTTTCGCAACGTACGTCGTCAACTGTGCTAATCGGAGGTGTGCGGGAAGGACACCAAACTAAAGACGGCTTGGAGACAGGCCCACTTATACCTCTCTTCCACCGTTCCACTGAGAGCCGTGGCCAAACCAGCCCGGCATGGTTCAGGAGGCGCCAGGTTGTTTTTCCACTGCCGAAGCCGAGCCGTGCCATTGCCGACACGTGCAAGGAACGAGTAGAGACGTGGCGTGCGATAGGTGACTAATGTCACAAACAAGGAACGAGACGTGGCGTGCGATAGGTGACTAATGTCACAAACAAGGAACGCAATGCATGTATACCAACCCCCGGCTCTGCTCGGCCTCAAGCCAGATTCAGATGTCTCATGAGAACAGTGTATCACCGTTCGGTTTTGCCTCGGCATGGCAAATAACCGGCGGGGAAAGAAAGCATGCACACCGTGAGGCACTGACGCTGGTTCAGCTCAGATGTGGCAGTGGAAAAGGGCTGATATTATTACTGGGTTTGCGAATCAGGCCAGCAGAGACTGCTTTTTTACGCCGATAAAATAACAGCGGCGACGCGTGGGCCCTGTCCGCAGGCTTGTCAAGTGGATCGAAGACGGGCGGCGCACGGACCCCTTCCTCAACCCCGAGCTCACCAAGAACAACCCCTGGGTGGAGAGGAGCAAGTGCACCATCCTGTAGCCACCCCCCGGGGGACGCGAGGAGGAGGAGGGGCAGGGAGGGGAGAGGGACAGGAGGCGAGGAGAGCAGGAGGAGTGGAGGCCTTGAGGTGAAGAGAAGAGGAGGAGTGGAGGTGAGGAGATGAAGATGGGAGGGAGGAGAAGGGCGGAGGAGATCAGTGGAGATGAGAAAAGGAGTGGAAGTGAGAAGATGATGAGGGAAATAAGAGGAGGAAAGAGTAAAAATGAGATGAGGAGTATAAGAGTAGGAGTAGTGGTGAGTTTGCGGAGGTTAGGAGGATAAGAAGGCTAAGGAAATGCGATGGTGAATGCCTCTCTTGCTGACAACCTGAGCAAAGGAAAAAGTGTGGGGGTCCGGTTGGGGGTGATTTATGGGGACCAATAACGGAACAGTCTGCGATAAGATTCTTCACCGGAGGAGGGAATGCACACGTGACTACACGATGCATCTGTGGCCACCTCCCAAACTGGGTGATCAGCTGAATCATTGAGATTCAGGGCCGCGATTTGAATCAAGTATCGATTCCCTTGATTCATTTTTTACCACCTCGTTTGTATTGTTCCGCGATCGTTTTCCGTCTCGTTCGTACAGTTTTGTTCGATCCATGGGCCTAAATGTGACGTTAGCATAGCCTGTGCAGTACGCATACAGCGCTTTTGTCAATCCACTGCTGGATGAAGCCCTCCCCCACATTGCGCAGAGGAAACAAGAAACGCACGCCATGCAAATTCACACGGTTCCCGGCATGCGTTTGTTTGTCCTCGGAAATGTTCACCGAGCAATGATTTTTTGCGTTTCAAGCGGCGCTCACGAGGCGGCGTTTTGACTTCGCGAGGCGAACGTCACCCGTGATGACGTCACTGGGCAGGACAGGAGAGGTCGGCACTGCCTTTTAGCGCTGGTTTCTTCCCCATCCAATAGTCCATGAGATGCTTCAAAATGAGACCGTTTTGCCGGAATCAAAGTATGAAAAATAAGAATAGATTTTCCCTTTTTTGGCAATAAAACGGGTGTTAAGATGTTCAAACACCAAACAGAAACCTTTGTCAATGAATCTTAAGACCTGTTTTATTGCCAGAAAGGATACAACCTATTCTTATTTCTTTATAGTCCATGAGATGTCTCCTTTGTCGACACCGCGTGAGGTGGCCTAATTTTAGCAGTTTCAATTTATCTACGTGGCTAGTGATAAACACTTGGAATGAGTGAGACTATCAAGTAATTTACTTTCATTTTCCATCTAAATAAATGGGTACGACTGAAGTTTTGCTACTTTAGGTGGTACCGAGTTCTGCTCTGGACCATGAGTGGGCCGATTGATCTTCGATCTCATGACAAGTTTTGTGCAACCGTTTAATCAATTTTGGCCAGTTTTCAACATTGTAAGGTCCCTAATAGCAACATCGTTGTTGTACTACAATTATGTTTATATTGGATCATATGTACAACAGGGCAGACATGCAGACAGATTTTATGCTTAATGCTCTCAACCCTCATTGGTTCATACGTTTAAACGAAAGACGAAATGTGAGTTTACTTGTAAATTAAATCACAGTCCCAAATCATGACGGCAGAATGGTTAGAGCGAGTTGTCGGGGGAGGGTGGTGGGTCGGGGGTTGAATTTCCATCATCAAAGCAGCACACGCCCCACCGTATGAACAACACTGAGTAATCACGCGAGCCAGACCTTGTATAGAAATGAGCATTGTTGTTGTAGCGTTAACCAAAACGATCCAGGATATATGTTTTATTTGGTCATGCCATTCATATTCAGATATTCATTTCGCTTGTGTTTTCGAGTGGGCCGATTGATCTTTGATCTCATGAAGATGCTAAATCGTAAATAGGTTTTGATCGAGTTGCTAAAAGGATACCATTTCTAAACAGATATTTTAAATTCAATGGAGTGCATGTTTTACAATTCACGCAGCTCAATAACGAAATAAATAATATCGCATGTTTTAATTATATAAAATATTTATATATATGTCAGAATTTATAAATTTGTGTCATTAATTAGGGTGATGAATTTTGCTTTGACCATCTCTTAAATAACCTCAGTTATAAATAGAGCTGGGATATCCTATTTCTAAAGTCGTCGATCACTCAAACAAATATATCGATTTAAAGCTTTCGTGACTGCAGGGATTCATCTTCTTGGTTCTTTCGGTAAAGTCACGTAGAAGGGAAATAATAAAATAATAAAAATTAAACATAATAACATAAAACTTATCACGATGTTGCGGCCATAACACAAGCAGTCGTCTTCAGGTGAATAAACAGAGCTGTCGGAAAAACAGCGTCCCAATGTTGCGTCCCAATAGCTCCGTTTCTTCACCTGAGGACGGCTGCTTGTGTTGTGGCCGAAACGTCGTGAGAATTTGTATTTTATTATGTTTAATTTTTATTATTTTATTATTTCCCTTCTACGTGACTTTACCGAAAGAACCAAGAAGACAAATATATCGGTTTCATTACTCGACTAATTGGATAACAATTCGTTTATTTTGTAAACTCGGACATTTGTCCGCATATGTGCCACTGGATGGGAGGTTATGGGCGTGGCATCATCAGTTGTATTATGATGGGCGTGGCTTGTAGGGGGTTTCCTGCCTTCGGGAAGCGTGATGCTGAAATGGTCGCTGTTTTTCAATTGACCACTTGTTCCTCTGGTCAAGGAACACAAACCTTCCCGCAAACTGCGGTCATCCTCGCAGTGGCTTTTGGCTAGCCATCGAACAAAGACGGCCACTGCATCGCGCGTTTTAATTGTTGGGTAAAGTGTGACTCCAATTTCAATAGAAAGCGGACAAAATGATTCGTTAGTTACAAATAACCAAATTTCGATTTAAAGCTTTCGTGACTGCAGGGATTCATCTTCTTGGTTCTTTCGGTAAAGTCACGTAGAATGGAAATAATAAAATAATAAAAATAAAACATCATAAAATAATATAATAATATTAAATACAAATAACCCGATGGTTAAATTCATATTCACGATGGAGATGGAGTGGAAATTCCACTGACTGTGGAGATGGAGCGATGAAATTGGCTCCTGCACAGGAGCTGTATAGATCGCTACATCGCAGGACTTTGAGAGAAGCTGGCGGCTTGGGGAGTCGCGCGTTCAGCGGCGGATTGAGATCCATGGCTGTCGATGAATGTTTGAAACATCGGTGGTGACTGCGCGCAAATTACTTTTACATTCAACGCAATCGTTTCGCCGCGTAGTTTCAGTTGTTTGTGCCATGTGGTCCCGGTGAGGACCTGTAAACGTGTCATGTAATGTGTAATCGTATTTGTAATGTCAATGGTGATGTAATGTTTAATGTGGATTTCTGTCTGCTTCATTTGCAGTGCTTTATTTGACACGGTTTTGCTTCTGTCATTGTTGGTGACGTGGGTCACTCTTTCAAATGACACTCACCTGGTTCAACGAAATCAACTTGAACATTGTATTTGCAATCTCTTGTGTCATGTCATGTAATGTCCTTCTAATGTTACATGCAATTTATGATGCAACTTATTTGAAATGCAATGCGCAATGCCGTGCAATGTTCTACGTCATGCTCTGTAATGCGTTTTTGAAATGCGAAATGCATTTCAACTGTTTCCAAACATGCCAGCCGCTTCCTTAAAATATTGTACCTATCCTATATAACCTGCTTCTGCAATGCGGTGTTGTTCACCTTTGCTGTCAACACACGTCAATTAGGTTCAGCAGGAAGCATTGCCGATGGCTGGGGGGGTCGAAATTTACGATGGAGTGGAAGCCAAGGAAAGGAAATTCTGAACATTTGCCAAACTCTGTTTGGCATTTGCCAAACTCTGTTATTTGGCAAATGAGCTTTGTGGGTTCTCAAGTTTTTCTGGACGCCCATCACATCAACTGGATTGCAGTGATAGTGATGACAACACGCGGGGATTTCTCAGCATGTGTGTATATATGTATATGCGATGGTGTACCTAGCCTGGCACAAAGGCTGTGGTGATGTCACCGCCACGTTATGGTAAATGGCGCTTGATGTTGTTACGGTGGTTATTGTACTGCGCTACGAACCCGGACCACGCGAGTTTGATTCCTGGCCATGGCTTATCGTGGTTATCTGACCCGGCCAAGTACGTCTTCTAGGATGACTCGGCCTTAAATGAGTATCCTATTCCAGCGTGCAAACATTTATAGCACTGGGGAAACAAAAGCTGTTGAGCGTGGTGCTCTCTACACCACCCATCTCGGCGTGCTGTGATAACCTTCATAGATGCTTGCTAACAACACTTGCCCCAATCTGTTAAGGGCAACACGGGGGATCTTTGCCTCTTTGTATTATGTGTGTGTATGTAGTGATACAGGGGCTAGCGCATGGGGCTCTGCTCCTAGCCATCTCACTTTTGTCCCCAGCCATGGCTATCGTCAGTGACCAGTGGTATATGAGAGCTTTGTTTTGGGCACTTCTATTTCATCTAGAAACCTAGTGGCGGTGTGTAAACATCAGCTCTGGGGAGACAAAGGCGGTCGCGCGTGGTGCTGCCTACTCCACCCCCTCGTGCTCACATTTCCACACTGTGCCGGCCTAAATAGGCGTTCGCGAACAGCACTTGCCCCAACAGTCTGTTAAGGCTACACGGGGGATCTTTGTCTGTGTTCGTGTCTTTGGTTCGCAACAAAGGTGGCTGGGCGTGGTTGCTGGCCACCCACTCCCTCTCCGTGCCGTGTTGGCCTTCCTTCATCGGTGCTCGCTAAAAGCGCTTGCCCCAGCAGTCTGTAAGAGGCCACACGGGTGTTCTTTGTCTTTCAGTTCGCAATGGATGAGTGGGACGAGGAGCAGTTCCGGCGCGAGGTGGACAGCCTCAAGTACCAGCTGGCCGTCAAGCGCGAGTTGTCCTCCCAGACGATCCCCGAGTGAGTGAGCACACGCGCGCTCCCGATCAAATGTGCATCGTTCCCTTCCCTCCGCCTGGTCGCCTTCAATGGAGGGACGAGCAATTGAACGATTTGCGGTACATTATACAAAAATTTGCATTCAATAAAAAAGTATGCACAATACTTGAGGGCAAAAAGACCTCATGAATGTTATTGGCCAAATAATCTCAATGCAGGACCCTCTTTTTGCAAAGAAAGCTCCACAGCTCAGATGATGCTGGCTTGGGCCCAATAAAACTGTACGCATGTACGATGAACTTCTTTCGCAACGTACGTCGTCAACTGTGCTAATCGGAGGTGTGCGGGAAGGACACCAAACTAAAGACGGCTTGGAGACAGGCCCACTTATACCTCTCTTCCACCGTTCCACTGAGAGCCGTGGCCAAACCAGCCCGGCATGGTTCAGGAGGCGCCAGGTTGTTTTTCCACTGCCGAAGCCGAGCCGTGCCATTGCCGACACGTGCAAGGAACGAGTAGAGACGTGGCGTGCGATAGGTGACTAATGTCACAAACAAGGAACGAGACGTGGCGTGCGATAGGTGACTAATGTCACAAACAAGGAACGCAATGCATGTATACCAACCCCCGGCTCTGCTCGGCCTCAAGCCAGATTCAGATGTCTCATGAGAACAGTGTATCACCGTTCGGTTTTGCCTCGGCATGGCAAATAACCGGCGGGGAAAGAAAGCATGCACACCGTGAGGCACTGACGCTGGTTCAGCTCAGATGTGGCAGTGGAAAAGGGCTGATATTATTACTGGGTTTGCGAATCAGGCCAGCAGAGACTGCTTTTTTACGCCGATAAAATAACAGCGGCGACGCGTGGGCCCTGTCCGCAGGCTTGTCAAGTGGATCGAAGACGGGCGGCGCACGGACCCCTTCCTCAACCCCGAGCTCACCAAGAACAACCCCTGGGTGGAGAGGAGCAAGTGCACCATCCTGTAGCCACCCCCCGGGGGACGCGAGGAGGAGGAGGGGCAGGGAGGGGAGAGGGACAGGAGGCGAGGAGAGCAGGAGGAGTGGAGGCCTTGAGGTGAAGAGAAGAGGAGGAGTGGAGGTGAGGAGATGAAGATGGGAGGGAGGAGAAGGGCGGAGGAGATCAGTGGAGATGAGAAAAGGAGTGGAAGTGAGAAGATGATGAGGGAAATAAGAGGAGGAAAGAGTAAAAATGAGATGAGGAGTATAAGAGTAGGAGTAGTGGTGAGTTTGCGGAGGTTAGGAGGATAAGAAGGCTAAGGAAATGCGATGGTGAATGCCTCTCTTGCTGACAACCTGAGCAAAGGAAAAAGTGTGGGGGTCCGGTTGGGGGTGATTTATGGGGACCAATAACGGAACAGTCTGCGATAAGATTCTTCACCGGAGGAGGGAATGCACACGTGACTACACGATGCATCTGTGGCCACCTCCCAAACTGGGTGATCAGCTGAATCATTGAGATTCAGGGCCGCGATTTGAATCAAGTATCGATTCCCTTGATTCATTTTTTACCACCTCGTTTGTATTGTTCCGCGATCGTTTTCCGTCTCGTTCGTACAGTTTTGTTCGATCCATGGGCCTAAATGTGACGTTAGCATAGCCTGTGCAGTACGCATACAGCGCTTTTGTCAATCCACTGCTGGATGAAGCCCTCCCCCACATTGCGCAGAGGAAACAAGAAACGCACGCCATGCAAATTCACACGGTTCCCGGCATGCGTTTGTTTGTCCTCGGAAATGTTCACCGAGCAATGATTTTTTGCGTTTCAAGCGGCGCTCACGAGGCGGCGTTTTGACTTCGCGAGGCGAACGTCACCCGTGATGACGTCACTGGGCAGGACAGGAGAGGTCGGCACTGCCTTTTAGCGCTGGTTTCTTCCCCATCCAATAGTCCATGAGATGCTTCAAAATGAGACCGTTTTGCCGGAATCAAAGTATGAAAAATAAGAATAGATTTTCCCTTTTTTGGCAATAAAACGGGTGTTAAGATGTTCAAACACCAAACAGAAACCTTTGTCAATGAATCTTAAGACCTGTTTTATTGCCAGAAAGGATACAACCTATTCTTATTTCTTTATAGTCCATGAGATGTCTCCTTTGTCGACACCGCGTGAGGTGGCCTAATTTTAGCAGTTTCAATTTATCTACGTGGCTAGTGATAAACACTTGGAATGAGTGAGACTATCAAGTAATTTACTTTCATTTTCCATCTAAATAAATGGGTACGACTGAAGTTTTGCTACTTTAGGTGGTACCGAGTTCTGCTCTGGACCATGAGTGGGCCGATTGATCTTCGATCTCATGACAAGTTTTGTGCAACCGTTTAATCAATTTTGGCCAGTTTTCAACATTGTAAGGTCCCTAATAGCAACATCGTTGTTGTACTACAATTATGTTTATATTGGATCATATGTACAACAGGGCAGACATGCAGACAGATTTTATGCTTAATGCTCTCAACCCTCATTGGTTCATACGTTTAAACGAAAGACGAAATGTGAGTTTACTTGTAAATTAAATCACAGTCCCAAATCATGACGGCAGAATGGTTAGAGCGAGTTGTCGGGGGAGGGTGGTGGGTCGGGGGTTGAATTTCCATCATCAAAGCAGCACACGCCCCACCGTATGAACAACACTGAGTAATCACGCGAGCCAGACCTTGTATAGAAATGAGCATTGTTGTTGTAGCGTTAACCAAAACGATCCAGGATATATGTTTTATTTGGTCATGCCATTCATATTCAGATATTCATTTCGCTTGTGTTTTCGAGTGGGCCGATTGATCTTTGATCTCATGAAGATGCTAAATCGTAAATAGGTTTTGATCGAGTTGCTAAAAGGATACCATTTCTAAACAGATATTTTAAATTCAATGGAGTGCATGTTTTACAATTCACGCAGCTCAATAACGAAATAAATAATATCGCATGTTTTAATTATATAAAATATTTATATATATGTCAGAATTTATAAATTTGTGTCATTAATTAGGGTGATGAATTTTGCTTTGACCATCTCTTAAATAACCTCAGTTATAAATAGAGCTGGGATATCCTATTTCTAAAGTCGTCGATCACTCAAACAAATATATCGATTTAAAGCTTTCGTGACTGCAGGGATTCATCTTCTTGGTTCTTTCGGTAAAGTCACGTAGAAGGGAAATAATAAAATAATAAAAATTAAACATAATAACATAAAACTTATCACGATGTTGCGGCCATAACACAAGCAGTCGTCTTCAGGTGAATAAACAGAGCTGTCGGAAAAACAGCGTCCCAATGTTGCGTCCCAATAGCTCCGTTTCTTCACCTGAGGACGGCTGCTTGTGTTGTGGCCGAAACGTCGTGAGAATTTGTATTTTATTATGTTTAATTTTTATTATTTTATTATTTCCCTTCTACGTGACTTTACCGAAAGAACCAAGAAGACAAATATATCGGTTTCATTACTCGACTAATTGGATAACAATTCGTTTATTTTGTAAACTCGGACATTTGTCCGCATATGTGCCACTGGATGGGAGGTTATGGGCGTGGCATCATCAGTTGTATTATGATGGGCGTGGCTTGTAGGGGGTTTCCTGCCTTCGGGAAGCGTGATGCTGAAATGGTCGCTGTTTTTCAATTGACCACTTGTTCCTCTGGTCAAGGAACACAAACCTTCCCGCAAACTGCGGTCATCCTCGCAGTGGCTTTTGGCTAGCCATCGAACAAAGACGGCCACTGCATCGCGCGCTTTCAGATGTGTTTCTGCAGCCGTCTGGAATACTCTTTCATCCGAGATTAGGAAGCCACTGGAGCTATGCACTTTAATATCTAGATTTAAAACTAATTTCTTTAGAACTATTTTTTGTGTTTAGTTTGTTGTCCTTCCCCCACACCTCTGATTAGCACGGTTGACTAGGTACAGTGTGAAAAAAGTTCAACAACATACATGCACACAAAAGTTATAAGTTTAGTCAATTCACATAATCGACTAATCATATCAGCTCTAGCTATACTGCACTCTTTGCAGGCGAGTAGCTAGGTAGGTGTGCAACTCTTGTGACTTGTGACATTGCCTACACAATTACCTCTGCGGTGGCGAATAGCGCGAGTGGTGTGCGTGTGTGTGGTGATTATACACGACGGCAATGGTGTAGCTTGTACAGAATAAGTTAACACGATTTTCAATTTAGACAGCATCTACATGCAGCCGAATCTCACGACGCTGTACCAAACCAGACGCGTGCACCTCACCGGTAACAATGAGGCGTGTTGTTATATGTCCTATATTTTAAGAGAGAGACGGTCATAGGCAGAGAAGAGGAGGACATGTATTTAGCTTGGACGTGGACAGATGGTTGAGGGAAGTAAGCTCCAGATCTTGGAGGCAGCAAGGAGGAGAAGGCGAAGCAAATGACGAATCGAGGGTTGACCTCTACACAAGGAGGTCAACTCGTTGGTCCGATCAGAAAGCTTCGGCTGCTGCAGCGCAGAGCGCATGAAGGCGGTGCCTGGTGGAAGAGGGGAGATTCGGCTTGCACGTTGGAACCGGCGATAATTGAATGCATTTTCAGAGATGTTCAATTCGACATTTCACCAATAGGCCTTATTCTGTACACAGTCTGTAGGAATTCACCGCCCATCGTTGTTCTGTAAATTATTTGAGAGCCACGAGTGCAGTGGAAGGGGGCGAGACTGATTCAATTAGCCTCAGAGGAACGCCGTAATCCTCATCCAGTCCGTGATCGGTCTCAGCCGTGGTCTATCCGCTGCTGGGTGAAGGGCATCCCTCTCTTGAAGTCGCTCACGGTACTGCAAGGGGCACGTTACACTTCACTCCTGCGCATGAAGCGATTCCGTAGCTCCATCTCTCTACACGTGTTGCACTCTCGGGCGCGTTCTGCACTCCTCCGGCTGCCATTCGGACTGGAGTAGTTACACTCCGACTTGGTGCATTGCACGGCCTTAAGAACAATGTTTAAACAATTTCGTGTGAATAAGTTGTTTTTGCTCTTGTCAGTATGCACATCTCCACCCTGCAATGTCCTCTACCTGCCGCCACTGGCGACGGTCTTGGGCTGTGGTCGTCCTTGCAACAGAGCTGCACTCGGCGGGCCTCACCAGTTGCAACACATTCTGAGATCGTCTTGGTTCTTTCGGTAAAGTCACGTAGAAGGGAAATAATAAAATAATAAAAATAAAACATAATAAAATAATTCTCACGACGTCTCGGCCACAACGCAAGCAGCCGTCCTCAGGTGAAGACCAGGTCTTCAGACGCTGTCTCCCCGACAGACCTGGTCTTCACCTGAGGACGGCTGCTTGCGTTGTGGCCGAAACGTCGTGAGAATGATTTTATTATGTTTTATTTTTATTATTTTATTATTTCCCTTCTATGTGACTTTACCGAAAGAACCAAGAAGATGAATCCCTGCAGTCACGAAAGCTTAAAATCGAAATTTTACACATTCTGAGACTCAGTCTGAACGTGGATGAAGCAGTGGTGCAGTGGTTAGAAGACTACGCCATGACCCGACCCCATCCACCTGAGTTTAATTCCCGGCAATTAGATAACATCAGTGGCCAATGATATAGGAACCTTACCCTGTTCTGTCCCACCCGACCTCACCACCACCTTACTCACCCTCCACTTGACGAGGGTGGTGAAGTATGGTCAAATAACCCCCCCCCCCCCGATGAACATTGCAGCATAGGGATGCTTTCATCCGGCAGTGAATAGACAAAGGAACAGTCAATTATTATTAATTTAATATAATTATTGTAAAATTGCCACTGTTGATCTGTCTGTGTAATGCATGATGAATGGGCTGCGTGCGTGAACTATACAATAGAGTATGCGCCGACCGATAGCAGGCCATTCAAGTGTACACTGATGACGCGACAGACAATCGAAATGCACTATTGTAGGCGCGTTTCATTGCTTAGAGTATGTATAATAAATTCAGACAAAACCACCGTGGTACGTTTGACAGCGCACTCTCTGTTTTCTGTTTCATCTTGAACCAATTGTATTCCGATTGTGCCATTGTCGCCATCACGTCGTGAGTTTGGAGATGGGCAAACGTCCACATGTAGGGCCACAGAGCTTGGGCAATCGTTGGCGCCAGCTCTTGGCTGCCTTCCTGCGTTGTCTGTGGTGTTCCATGCCTCTGAATCATCATTCTCTCCATTTCTCTAAGCGTGAAAGAACACTGTGCACCTTCCAAGTTCTACATTATGAGATGAATAACCCATTGGGGTCTTCCTCAGAACAGTGCATCCTATTGTGTCAAGGCATGGCTCGCAGAAGTCGATGCCACAGAGCTATCGCTGATATGCCTTCAAATAGGGAGCAGCAGTTTCCCAACCCGCTCTGCCATATGAGGGCATTTTTTGTTTTGTTGCATGCCTGTAAAAACCGTAATTTAATTCTCAAGAGCTGAAAACATTTTTTGTTTGCCAAATTAACTGCAGAGACAAATTGAATGCAACGTTTTATTGTGCAGTCATTGGTGACCGGGCTGAGACCATCAACTCGTTACGCTTGAGAATCCGGTTTAAATTACCAGGGCTGGATTCGAACCCAGATGTCTCGGCAATGGTAGCCCTCTGCCCTTCGTATCAGACCCCATGGTGTATACTGCGGTCTCCAACGATCATATATACACTATCTGACCTCTCTATATATTTGATGTGACGAAGGGCCATTGACCGAAACGTCGCCGGTCATACATTTGTCCTTTTTAAGCCAGCGTTTTCTGCCGAGTTTGTGTTTTTTTTGTTATTTGTGCATGGAGGCCTATCACCGAATACTTCGTGTGTTTGTACACTTCAAGGCACCACCGACCAGAACGGAGGCAGGCTCCCTTAGTGCACGGGGGTCTCGTCGGCTCGCTTGCTGCACAGCTGGGGATGAACCGCGCCTGTGCGCGTGACCGAGCAGCCGCGCGCGCGTGCATCAGCGGCGTGGGGGAGACGCCGCTAATTGGGAACACTGAGGGGGTGGGGGTAGGGGTGGGGGGAACGTCACACCCACCCCCCTCTGCTACTCGCCAGTAATTAACACCGAGCGGAATTGTCTCCCGCTAACGAGCTCCGCCGGGGGTAACACGTGGGGGGTTGGGGGGTGCGAATGCGGCTGTGGGAGGTGAGAGATTTATGGGAGAGTGGTGGTGGTGGTGGTCATGGTGGGGACGGTGCCAGTGTTTACGTGAATGTTGTCCGTGTGTGTGTTTTTCAGTCTCTCTGCCTGTATTTGTGTCTGTTAATCCACGTCTTTGTGTTTTTCCGTGTTTTGCTGTGTCTCTCTCGATGTCTTTCTCCGTGCCCATGTGCATTTCTGTACGTCTGTCTCTCGTTGTCTCTCTGTCTCGGCGTTACTAACAATTGGTATTTGTGTATGTACTATGTACGGATTACAGCACGGGACAGCGAATACTGACATCATCTTGAGATGAAATCGCATGTGTAGACGCTTCACAGTCGCCGGTAAACCGGACTCAACAAAACGTAACTCACATGAGCGTCATTTGAATTCCATCGTTTCTGCATGCTCCTACACAGCAGGCTAATGCGGCACGTCTAATTGAGTAATACATTTCATCGCCGTGCCCCATGTGCTTGTAACACGCCGTGACCAATCCACCGCTGGATCAAGGCCTGTCCACACGCTCTTGCGATGCTGCGAGCCATCTCGACGCTGCCCACGAGCCGATCTCATCGTTCGCTTCTCTCGCTTGGCTGCCACTCCTTCATTATCCTTGACCACTGGTCGTCGTCACCTCGAACGATGCGTCCTGCCCAAGCCAACTCACCTTCTTGCGGGAGAGGAAATGCGTGCAGCCAGCACGTCCCTTGGACCCGGCCGTTGCGCAGTGCTGGATTAAGCTCGTGCGGGCGTGTAGCATATGTTGTTATAAAGGGGCCATACATTAAAAAAGCATAACTATTAAAACACTAATTTTAAAATTGCATAGCAAAGTAAATGTATGTTTTCATTTGCTATACAGCCAGATCATACGACCAATCGCTAACCTTCAACACCCAGACGTTCATAAAAATTGAAGGCGGTATAGTACTATAGTAATCGAGCAAGTACAGAATCACTGAACCGGAATTTAAAGCTTGAAAGCATTTAGCGCGGGGCCCTTGAAAGTGCGGGGCCCGTAGCGTATGTGGCTACTTTTGCTACCAGGATAATCCGGCACTGCCGTTCCTCTCCTCCCTCCCTCCCTCCAGCCAGCCAATCTTTTGTTTAACTCGTATGAAGCACGAAAAGCACGCGTGGTGTGAAGACGTCGCTGCCTCACCACCAAGCCCCCAGCTCCCCACCCACGGGTAACAACACCCAGACCCCCCCCCCGCAACCCCCCCCCCCCCAGTCGCCCCTCCCCCCAGCCTCCACGACGCGCCCCCACCCGCGTGCCCCCTTCCCTCTGAACGCGCTGAGCAGCGCATGGCCCTTCAGCCAATCAGAATGCGTGCCGCGCGATGCGTAGCCAGCCAGCCAGGCCGCCGGCCAGCCAGGCAAACTTTTGGAAAACAACATATCCGCGTTTTTGGTTGTCTGTCTCGCAGTGCTCATTGGAATTTCGCTCTTCTCTATGCGTATTTGCACACACTTAGGCTTTGCTTACACCTTTACCAATGTCCACGTGTTTTTATCCACACGTCATAGTGGAGAACAGGCGACGATTTAAAACGACCCCCTTCAGGCACGAGTGCTACGTGAAGTTTATCCTCAAATTCGGTTTTCCCAAACCGCTCGAACCATCCTGGCTCTCGTTCCCCTCGCTCCTTTATTTGTTCACTGTGATCCAGATCCGGCTTCAATAATTGCACTCGGTATGCATATTCTTGTGTCTTCGCACCTCCGATTAGCACGGTTGGCTACGTACGGTGAGAAAGAAGTTCAACATACATACTTTAAACAGTTGAGTCCCTTCAACAATGATTTACCTGAATAGTGTATAGCATCCGAATGCGTTCATCGGTCAATGGAATACAATAGAGCCGGTTTTTTTTGGTGTGTTGGACCATTTTACTTCGGCAAACAGCAATACGATCGCGCGTTACATTTCACTGGTTCGCGTGAGTGACGCAACTGCGTCTTGAGTCCGCAAGGCTCAGCGGGCTCGAGGAGGACACGCGCGGCTCCAAGTGGACGGTGGCCCATGGACAGAGAGACTGGTGACGAAGGGACAGACATCGTGAAGACCACCACACCCACACGGCCGAGAGGGACACGATCGGGTCAGCTGGTGGCGGCCGCGGTGGAGATGGTGCATGGGCGACAGCGTGGGCAGGCGCATTCATTCAGCGGTGGATAGAACGCGACGATGTACGTACAGTCTGTGCGATAGGGAACTGCTGTGTGCAAGGGTATACGGAATACTTTAACAGTGCACTATGGTTATCACGTATTGTGTTGGAGGTCCGTCTTGCAGACAACAAAGACAAAGGTCCCCCCCTGGGTACTGTAACTTTAACAGGTTTTTGGGGCAAGTGCTGTTTAACGAACACCTATGAAGGTCGGCATGGCACGACGAGGGGGTGGGTGGCCAGCACCACGCACGGCCGCCTTTGTATCCTCAGTGGCGAGGTCTACACACCGCACCAGGTTACTCATTTGAGGCTGAGTGGAGCTTGCGGAAATTCACATGCGCGGCAGCAAAAAAAATGAACGCGTGATTAACCGCAACTGTTCGAGCAGTGTGACGCAGGACCCTCCTACAAACAAATGCTGAGACTCGGCGGTAGCTTTGGGACAAATTTGGTAAGCGGATTGTGGAGGGTTTCGGGTGGTTGGTCCCGTAGAATATTCCGAGGGGAAATGAAACCCTGCCTACAGTCTACATGAATGAGCACGTCAAGGATACAATTTTTTTTAAGAACTTACACTTCCCGTCAATCACGGTGCCCTCGGAGTGCATACATTCAGCAGCATTGATTCAATACAAGCAAACTCTGGGTCTGTTTCAAGAACGTTCACCACAGCGACGCCAACAATCACTTTGTTGAATGTAGGATTTTGTGTCGAATTGGGACACCCATTTCAAACCTTTTAAAACAGTCTGCCTCAGCAGCAGACTATGATTTCCCACCTGGTGACGGACGCTTGTGTTGCGCCCGAAACGTCGTGATTTATTTTATTTTATACCTACGTGACTTTACCGAAAGAACCAAAAAGTATGGATTCCTGCAGTCACGAAAGCTTCAAATCAAGATGGGACCCATATCTCTGAGAGAGAGAGAGAGAGAAGGGGCTCCTTGCTTATCAAATCCGGCAGTTCACTGGCTATTGGTTCAAGCAAGCCTGAGTTGATGACACGCTGTGGGTCAGAACGGGTCGAGACTCTGCTTGTATGGAACCACTTTCAGGTGGAACTATTCACTGTCACGAGGCCTCGTGACTAACAGGCAGCGCACAAAACACTGCAGGATACAGCACAGCACGTTCAAGAATGAAGCTGCCGTGTGTCGAGTGAATAGAACCAACACCTCGGTCGAGATCCAAACATCGCACCTCCTGGCTTTGACATTCATCGAAGACACCGCGTGGTGTAACCAGAAACTACATGGGAGGATCAACAGGTCGATGCGCGTCCATCTCCTTAATGAATCGGAAATTCAAGACACAAGCCACAGCGGTGCGATTGTTGGCCATGCAACCGAAGCTACGGATGATATAGTAGACCGCTGTGGTCTGCGTGCCTTCAATGGAGGATTAGCAAAACCAGACCTCTCGTGGCCAACAGGCCTCGGACATTGTCATTTAGTTCATTGCACGAAGTGGCATCATACGCAAGGACAGACTGAGAATAAAGAAGTCTCGTGCAGGCGAGACGGCTGACGCTAGGGGGCGATGCAGACAATGGGAAGGAAAAACTTCGCGCATCAATGAATGATATTTCGATTTAAAGCTTTCGTGACTGCAGGGATTCATCTTCTTGGTTATTTCGGTAAAGTCACGTAAAATGGAAATAATAAAATAATAAAAATAAAACATAATAAAATAATGCTTTATTTTTATTATTTTATTATTGCCATTATATGTGACTTTACCGAAAGAACCAAGAGGGCTCTCGATAGTTAAAGCATCTCTATTTTAACGAGTGGACATTGCTTAAATAATAACCCGAGTCGGGGAATAGAACCCATGCGCTCTATATGCGTGGTGAGAAATAGCGCTGCTCTGAAAGTATGCTACAACCCATGGGTATCTCTAATCCTAACCACAACACGTAGGCTTTCGCGACCAATATAATCCATAATATCGGTTTTTGGGTTAGATGAATATAAATGTGTCGTTAAACCCGCCACCACCCGACGCAGCTGTCGCCTGATAATGCTAGTTGTAATTACTGGCGAAACGTCGTACTCGAATTGTAAATGTTGTGGGTTTACTCTCTAACACACCGGTGTGCGGAACTAGTAACAAATTGCTATGTTTTGTTTACGTGACAGACCTTACTAATTGGCTGTGTCGGGTGGTGGAGGGTTTAACGACGCATTTATATTTACGCGATTTAACCCAAAAACCTTTATTATGGCCTAACCACAACGTGATGCGTCCCATGCTGAGAAGCAATGGGGAAAATGCTTGCTTGGAATTAGCAAGAGCAACGCACACATTAGAGACAGAGAGGAAATCCATACATTAGAGAACATTCGCAGTTTATATTCATCACTTCGACTGGAAAGACACTTTTTTTTACTAGGTAAGGTCCACTGAGCGATACAGTTCTTTTTCAGAAGCAACCTAGCCACAAATGATAGCTCAACGAAGTGGCTTATCATGTGGAAATGTAAAGCAGTCACGTACTCTAAATGCACGTTTCTAAATGTGAAGGGAAAATCCAGAGGACCCGGAGAAAAATCCACGCGACCACTGGGACAACACGCAAACTCCAAATATACAGCAGGCGTCAGGGTCGGGATCGCACCCACGACCTCCTGCATACCAGGCGAGGTAGTTAACATCTCGCCACCGTATGAGGACATCCACGGCGAACATGGAGGGACGGCATCAGCTCACGTGCGGGTGCTTGGTGTAAATAGTACATCACAAGATCGTAAGAGACGGTGGCGTCTCGAAGAGAGTGGCACCCTTCACCCAGCAGCGGATTGAGCATGGTTGACGATCGCCACGTCACGCGCAACAAAACTACCGTCGCCGCGTGTCACGTGCACCGAAACCGAGACCAACCCTGAGTGACAACGCCGATTATTGTTGTTGGGCGAGCAGGGTAGCCGTGACGAGACGACGTGGCATCCCTGCCAAACGTTTCATTGTCCAGACAGAATGAGAGGGGGCGGGGGGGGCTGTTGAGAGTAAGGTGGCTTTAGTGATTCAAGAAAGTGAACGGTCAAAGGGGCTTTTCAGGTCTGTCAACGAATCCAGGGTTGGATTATGTGAGATCTGTACCGCATGAACGAGCGGACACGGTCCGGGGTTTTGTGCACACAGGGACTCATCATTCTACATTCGCTGCTCCGGTTAAACATTTAATGACCAATACATCAACAGCTGTGCGATGATGGTGATGTTAAAAACTATTTTCTTTCAACAACTCAGTCGTCCAATGTTGATTATAATGATGAAGATGTTGATATGAATACATTTGTCGTAGTAAGACGACGTTGAATATGTGTAAAGCAAACATGTTTCAATTAGTAAATGGTATAATGGTGAAAACGCATTTCAGCAAATCAATAGAAGGATGATGGAGATGTACAAATTCATGAAATATTTCAATAAACGAGTAAGATAATGATTCAGAGGTCACTCAATATTGAGCGCGTTTGTCTGCTCCCAAGGTCAGGTCACGCACCTTCGAACACAATCGAAATTTGCATTTTGCAAAAGGGTTCTCTCCCCCCCTCCGCTTCCACTCTTCCATCACACTCGCCGCTATATCAACTAAATTACTCGTTTTGTCTTCATATCACTCATTTTTATTCTATATGTGGATATCGACTTATACTTGAAATGAAACATCATCTGGCCTGAAATCGTTCGTAATATGCTGAACCGTGATGGATGGGGAGGGCGTGTGGAGGCGTTAAACAAACAGTGGCTAGACAATGGCTGATGACGATGATAAATGGGAGTCATCACCTCCCAGTACATCCTCCCTACCTCAACTCTCCGCCTCACCAGAGCAGATAAATTCTCCACCACATCCAAACGCATTTAGCGCACGCTCACAGGAACACACACAGATTAGTAACATTTCCGAATGTGCACGGACACAGTTCAGAGCTGGCTCGGGAAAAGAAGGGACGAACCGCCCCCCCCCCCACGTGTATAGGGAGGCGATGGGAGGGATATCGGTGGGGGAAGTAACTACGGGAGGGGGGGGGTCGAGTTAACGCGATGACTTTAGCGGAGGGGGGGGGCTGCAGCCCAGGTCCTCGGATTTAGAGTGCCCCACGCCCCGCCCCGAAATAATTAATTAATTAAAATACACTGTGTACTGATTTCGAATTTTTGAGATTAAATACTGTTTCATTCTGACACATACTCTTGTTAATGCTACATTTCAGCCAGAGCATAACTATGTGGGCACGCAACATCAAATTCTTATGAAGGGTCAGTACATCTATATATATACGTTAACATATAGACCTGTTCGTAGGATTATGGTACTAGAGGATACAAGATTTATAATATAGTATGGATAATCGTGCATTGTACTCCAGTTATAGTGCCTTACACCGATGATCCGTATTCCAAGCCATCCTAGCAGCGTTACGGATAATATCGAGAGAGAAATAATGAAGCCCGATGCGTTACCAGCAAGTTGTGTTCTTAAATTAAAGGTTGTGTTCGTTTCAACTTGAATTTAGCATTACAAGTCGTACGTCGTATTTAAAATCCATGGGTCGTGGTGGAACGATTAATGAATACATTTACCAACAGGGCTCTCCTAAAACAACTACAGCAGCCCCTGTCCCCCCCCATCAAACTTAATCGAGCCCTGTTGCTGCCACTGTGTCTGATGCCACTGTGTGTGAAGCCGCTGCAATTGATTGATGATGCATTTGGTGATGATTGCTACTTCCACTAAGGATGGTGATTCCGTTTCATGGCGGCGGGGGGCTGGTAAACAGTCAACCAGGTAAGGGAATTATCTGAATATTATACAAAGAGCGCCCCCCCCCCCAAACTAAAAACTATAACAGGGCTGCCCAGGGATTCTGGGAGGCTCTGTGGGGGGCCCCTCAATTCACGAGCAACAAAAGTCACAGGCAGGGGTCCCCACACACAGCAGCGTGGCGCGCCCCCCAATTATCATCAAACTGAACCCGGGGAGCATCAGCCCGTGGCGGGGGTGCCGCTGGAGGAGTTGCGCGCGTGCTGGGCCGCGCGCGCGGGCGCGTACACCACGGCGTAGAGCAGCCACAGCAGCACAAGGGCCAGCACGAGTGGCAGGCCGCACAGCTGCACCGTGAGCGGCTCCTGGCAGCGCGGCTGCAGCATAACCGGCCCCGGCGCTCACCCACTCACCCAGACACTCACTCACCCAGACACCCACTCACCCAGACACCCACTCAACCACCCAGACACCCACTCACCCAGACACTCAGACACTCACCCAGACACCAACTCACCCAGACACTCACCCACTCACCCAGACACCCACTCACCCAGACACCCACTCACCCAGACACCCACTCACCCACCCACTTACCCAGACACCCACTCACCCAGACACCCACTCAACCACCCAGACACCCACTCACCCAGACACTCAGACACTCACCCAGACACCAACTCACCCAGACACTCACCCACTCACCCAGACACCCACTCACCCAGACACCCACTCACCCAGACACCCACTCACCCACCCACTTACCCAGACACCGACTCACCCAGACACCCACTCACCCACCCAGACACCCACTCACTCAGACACTCACCCAGACACCAACTCACCCAGACACTCACCCACTCATCTAGACACCCACTCACCCAGACACTCACCCACTCACCCAGACACCCACTCACCCAGACACCCACTCACCCAGACACCCACTCACCCACTCAACCACCCACTCACCCACTCACCCACTCAACCACTCACCCACGCACCCACCCACTCACCCAGACACCCACTCACCCAGACACCCACTCAACCACCCACTCAACCACCCACTCACCCAGACACCCACTCAACCACTCACTCACCCACCTACCCAGACACCCACTCACCTACTCACCCAGACACCCACTCACCCACTCACCCAGACACTCACCCAGACACCCACTCACCCACTCACCCAGACACTCACTCACTCACTCACCCAGACACCCACTCAACCACTCAGACACCCACTCACCCAGACACCCACTCAACCAGACACCCACTCAACCAGACACCCACTCAACCACTCACCCACCCACTCACCCAGACACTCACCCAGACACCCACCCAGACACTCACCCAGACACCCACTCAACCACTCACCCACCCACTCACCAAATCACTCACTCACCCACTCACTCGCTCACCTACCCACTCACTCACCTACCCTGTTGCTGATGAGGATTATGGTAGTGATGTTGATTGCGATCACACTTGTGTGGTGATGATGGCGAGGCGATGATGATGACACTTTTGTGCAGTGATTGTGGTGCTAGTTTTGATGATGGTAGTGGTGTGGTGATGGTAGAGTGGTGGTGATGTTAGGGTGATGATTGATGGTGGTGTAGTGCTGGTGGTGATGAGGTTGGGGTGGTGTAGTTCTGGTGGTGGAGATGACAATGATGGTGTGGTGCTGGTGGTGATACGGATGATAATACTGCTTTGCTGTCTTGCAGCCTTTCCTGCTGTTGATGTTAATGCTGATGATGGTTGTTGCTGCTTTTGCTGTTTCAGTCGTACCTTCTGCTGATGCTGATTGTGCTAATCATGATGCTCATGCTTCTGCTGCTCCCGATGTTGTTTTTGCTGCAGCATTCGTAACTAATGCTGCTGATGCTGCTTTAATTGCTACTGATGCTGCCAGTGGCAATATTGAGAATGATGGCAATGCTGCTACGCTTGCTGTCTCTCAGCTGTTGCTGACTATGCTGCTGGTGGGTTTGCTGCTGGAGCTGACACTGCTTAGTTGCTGCTGCTGTTGCTGCTGCTACTTTCCTGAAGGTGCGGTTTGTACTGTTGCAACTGCTCTTTCTGTTTCTCCTGATGTAGCTGATGTAGCTGCTGCTGTAGCTGCTGGTGTAGCTGCCGCTGCTGATGTAGCTACTGTAGCTGCTGCTGATGTAGCTGCTGCTGATGATGTAGCTGCTGTAGCTGCTGATGTAGCTGCTGCTGCAGTTGATGCTGATGATGTAGCTGCTGTAGCTGCTCCTGTAGATGCTGCTGCTGATGTAGCTGATGTAGCTGCTGCTGCTGTAGCGGCTGTTGTAGCTGCTGATGTAGCTGCTGGTGATGTAGCTGTTGGAGCTTCTGATGTAGCTGCTGCTGATGTAGCTGCTGTAGCTGCTGATGTAGCTGCTGCTTTGTATGTGCTGGCGATTCTCGATGTTTTTGCTGCTGATACTTTTACGTTTGCTGCTGCCGACGCCCCTTTTGCACTTGCTGCTGACGATGCGTTAACTGCTGCGGCTGCTGCTCATGCTACTTTTGTTGTTGCTCTTGCTGCTACTGCTGCTGCGGCTGCTGTTCGCCCTCCCGTTCTCGTTGGGCTCGCTCGCAGCTTCTGCCTATGTTTTGCCGTGGGATAACTGGCTGGCTGCTGCGCTACTGCTGCTGCTGTTCCGGCCTCTGTCTGCTGTCCCCCGTGCCTCGTGGTCGTGTTACTGCTGCTGCTGCTTCTTGTATTACTTGTCGTACTACGGTTACTGCACCTATTGCTGCTCCTGCTGTTGTTTTTTCTCCTTTCTGGTGTCGCTGCTGCTGCTGCTGCCGCTGTTCCAACTCCTCCTCCTGCTGCTTGATGATGATTAGGATGATTCTGCTGTCGCCGTTGCTATCGCTACCGGCTCTGCTGCAGCTGCTGATAATGCTGCTGTTATTGTTTCTTCCTATGAAGACGACGATGATGATGATGGTGATGCTGCTGCTGATGCCGTTGCGGGCGTTATTGTTGCAGCTGTCACTGGCTGCTGATGCGACTGTTGCTGCCGACACGCCCGTCGCCCCTGTTATTGCTGCTGCTGCTGATCCCGTTGTTGCTACTGCCGCTGTACCTGCTGCTGTTAATGATATTGTTACTTCTGTTACTGTTATTACTCCTGTTGCTGATAATGATATTGCTGCTGTTTATGTCCCTGATCCTGTTACTACTGCTGTTGGTACTGCTGCTGTTAATGCTGCTGCTGCTGCTGCTGATGATGATTGCGTGGGTGCTGCTGTTAATGCTGCTGTTGCTGCTGATTGCGTGGGTGCTGCTGTTGCTGATGTTGCTGATGTTGCTGCTGATTTCGTGGGTGCTGCTGTTAATGCTGCTGTTAATGGTGCTGTTGCTGCTGATTGCGTGGGTGCTGCTGTTGCTGCTGTTGCTGAAGTCCCCGATCCCACTACCGCTCAGCACCGGCAGGGCGCGCGCCAGGATCGCTCTCCGTTCCAGCCTCCTCGAGATGCGTCACGTTCACGTGAAGCATCGCCATGAGCACAGCAACCAACACGGACCAGAGACGTCAACAAAGATAACAATTTTAGAACCACAACAACGAAACAAAGACCCCCCCCCCGTATTGCCTTAACGGACTGTTAGGGCAAGTGCTGTTAGCAAGCACCTATGAAGGCCGGCACGGCACACGAGGGGGTGGGTGGCCAGCACCACGCCCGGCCGCCTTTGTCTCCCCAGTGACGTTTCAGATATTCGCAACTGGTATTGGTCCAGAGCGGTAATCGAACTCGGGTCGCCGGGTTTGTAGCGCAGCGCGCTAACCACTTGCGTTAACCACAACAATCAATCACAAATAACAACAATCAGCAACAACTACATCGATAACAATCAACAACAACGCTCACAACAACAGCGAGAAGCCACGGGTCGCTGAAGGCTGAAGACCGTGGAACTTACTTGGTGATGTTGTCAGCCCAGCTGGAGCAATGGGTCGATTATTCACTCCGAGAGACGGAACCACGGAATTCTGAAACGTGGTTAGGCAGGTGTCTTCGATTACAATACAATAACTAGGCTATTTCAGCTGCGTCTCGCTGCGAATTACTTCGATACAGATTCAGGAAACACTAGTAACGACTTAGCTTTCTAAATGTAGGTGGCAATACGCCATCTTTTAGTTAGCGGCGTTCTTCCTTTACGCGTTTATAATCGCGGGGTAAGATCTATAGCTTACCTACATTATACTCAACGATTCATATTACACAATTATATCCAATCCTGTAGACATATCAATACCATGATATAAATGTGCTCAGCCAAGCCAGACGTGAGCTTCCTCTCTATAGCACAGAGTAGAAGTCCGCTGATGATGCTCTACTCCAGACAAATGGGCAGATTTTTGAGTGAACTCCACCGGCGGAAATCTCGTTCTTTTATCCCACGGCTTCGGATTTAACTGAAGCACACGAAACCAATTTCCAATCACGGATTATCAGCACATGTTCCGAGCACACACAAAAATAACCTCGCCACCAACCATGTTAAATTGCCCGTAATTCCCCATCTTATGGAGTTGTGTAATATATATAACACATTTTGCGCACGATTTTCTACAGTGAGGGAAAAACGTATTTGACCCCCTGCTGATTTTGTACGTTTGCCCACTGACAAAGACATGATCAGTCTATAATTTTAATGGTAGGTTTATTTGAACAGTGAGAGACAGAATACCGACAAAATAATCCAGAAAAACGCATGTCAAAAATGTTATAAATTGATTTGCATTTTAATGAGGGAAATAAGTATTTGACCCCTCTGCAAAACATGACTTAGTACTTGGTGGCAAAACCCTTGTTGGCAATCATAGAGGTCAGACGTTTCTTGTAGATGGCCACCAGGTTTGCACACATCTCAGGAGGGATTTTGTCCCACTCCTCTTTGCAGATCTTCTCCAAGTCATTAAGGTTTCGAGGCTGACGTTTGGCAACTCGAACCTTCAGCCCCCTCCACAGATTTTCTATGGGATTAAGGTCTGGAGACTGGTTAGGCCACTCCAGGACCTTAATGTGCTTCTTCTTGAGCCACTCCTTTGTTGCCTTGGTCGTGTGTTTTGGGTCATTGTCATGCTGGAATACCCATCCACGACCCATTTTCAATGCCCTGGCTGAGGGAAGAGGTTCTCACTGAAGATTTGACGGTACATGGCCCCGTCCATCGTCCCTTTGATGCAGTGAAGTTGTCCTGTCCCCTTAGCAGAAAAACACCCTCAAAGCATAATGTTTCCACCTCCATGTTTGACGGTGGGGATGGTGTTCTTGGGGTCATAGGCAGCATTCCTCCTCCTCCAAACACGGCGAGTTGAGTTGATGCCAAAGAGCTCCATTTTGGTCTCATCTGACCACAACACTTTCACCCAGTTGTTTTCTGAATTATTCAGATGTTCATTGGCAAACTTCAGACGGGCATGTATATGTGCTTTCTTGAGCAGGTGGACCTTGCGGGTGCTGCAGGATTTCAGTCCTTCACGGCATAGTGTGTTACCAACTGTTTTCTTGGTGACTATGGTCCCAGCTGCCTTGAGATCATTGACAAGATCCTCCCGTGTAGTTCTGGGCTGATTCCTCACCGTTCTCATGATCATTGCAACTCCACGAGGTGAGATCTTGCATGGAGCCCCAGGCCGAGGGAGATTGACAGTTATTTTGTGTTTCTTCCATTTGCGAATAATCGCACCAACTGTTGTCACCTTCTCGCCAAGCTGCTTGGCGATGGTCTTGTAGCCCATTCCAGCCTTGTGTAAGTCTACAATCTTGTCCCTGACATCCTTGGAGAGCTCTTTGGTCTTGGCCATGGTGGAGAGTTTGGAATCTGATTGATTGATTGCTTCTGTGAACAGGTGTCTTTTATACAGGTAACAAGCTGAGATTAGGAGCACTCCCTTTAAGAGTGTGCTCCTGAGCTCAGCTCGTTACCTGTATAAAAGACACATGGGAGCCAGCAATTTTTCTGATTGAAAGGGGGTCAAATACTTATTTCCCTCATTAAAATGCAAATCAATTTGTAACATTTTTGACATGCGTTTTTCTGGATTGTTGTTGTTATTGTTGTTGTTGTTGTTGTTATTCTGTCTCTCACTGTTCAAATAAACCTATCATTAAAATTATAGACTGATCATTTATCTGTCAGTGGGCAAACGTACAAAATCAGCAGGGGATCAAATACTGTTTTCCCTTACTGTATATACATGTGTTGACGTGTACACCAGGAGTTTAGCGGTGGTGCAAGTTGGGTTTAGCGCTGTCAACCCGGGCGATCCTGAGTTCGGTGTCAAGCCACGCAGTGCTCGCCGGTGGATGGCTGGAATGTATTTACATTTGTGATGTGCAACCACAGCACTCATTGTCAGTCCACTGCTGGATGAGAGTTACTCCGCTCGGCATTGTCAGTCGTGGGGGTGATTTGGTTGGAGAACGGAGGAGCGGTGGAACAGCGGTTAGCGCGCTGCGCTCACGGCCACCACCAGTGATGGTTATCTGAACCGGTGCTGGGCCTCCCCTAGGTCGACTCAGCCTCAAATGTGTACCTGGTGCTGTGTATCATCGCCACCAGGAAGACAAAGGCGGCCCGGCGTGGTCCTAGCCACCCACTCACTCGTGTGCCGTTTCGGCCTTCAGAGGTGCTCGCTAACAGCACTTGCCCCGAAAGTCTTTGAAGGCTATACGGGGGATCTTTGTCGTTGCCTTGGTCGACGATGGGGCGATATGGCTGGTTCAGCACTCGCCTCGCCAATCACGTTAAGCCTAGAATCGTGTTTTAAGTGGCCGGGTTCGTAGCGTTGCAGTGTGTTAACGACCAGTGAGCATTGCGACTCACAGAACGAGACTGGATCACTGTGTTAGTGTTCACAAACCAGTGATGAACACATAGTAACGCCTGCACGCGTGAAGTGAAATAATTTCTCCGTTCATTTCCCTTCTGTTATTTTGTCCGCACGTATGTTTTCCAGCAGCAAAATCAAAAGAAGATAAACACCGAACTAGTTAAATTAAACTGGACTCATCGGCCGCCTATTCAAAACAACTACCGCTTGGGTTTGTAGGTGGTGCAGGCAAGACCACTTCCTCTTCACGCACGATGACTCATGCGCGGATTATTGGCTCTGTGGAATGTCAAGCGTACGCGTATTTGAAGTCAGTGGGCATATTTGTTGAGGGCAGGCATCGTATTTCTTTCCTTTAGAGGCAATGCTATTGCCGAGTGCGTGATGAGATTTTCTTAAATTGAGTTGGTGGTTTAGGCAATGCTGAGAGTTTGTACGTGCAATTCGATGGTAGTCAACGTGACATACACAACGCATCCTGTGCGATTTTCTCGATATACAATTTAAAATGTAAAACACATGGAACTGCGGAAGGTATAAAACAACAAAGAATGTGCCCTGTCCGTCAAGCGAATGGGGTTCTGTCGAGTTTGTATTCCTTTATTGATTTTCTAAGGATGGTGGCGCAGGGGTTAACCCACTCCTCGATCGACCAGCCGACCAGAGCCCTATTCCTGGGCACCGCTAACATCAGCGGCGAGTTCTACCTGAACTGGTCCTGATCCAAACCCCCCCCCACTCCCCCCCCCCCCCCGCTTCATCAGACCACACTAATCGGCGTGAAGTATGCGCCAAAAAACTCCGATGACCGACACAGAGATACGCCTGAGATGACGACCACCACGGTTGCTTTTTAGTTTGTTGTCCTTCCCCCGCACCTCCGATTGGCTACGTGCGGTGCGAAAGAAGTTCAACATACATAAACATAGATACCACTGGGACGGAGTGTATGCAGGTGCCAGATGGATTGTTACATCGGAAAAACCATGAGAGATGGGGAAGGGTAGGGGAGGTCATCATCCAGCAGTGGATTGTAATTTATTGTTAGGATTGGAATTGGTCAAATTTCCCAATCTAGGATCGGACCCTGCTCACAAGATTCTTAGGACTCGATGATACAAATCTGGCTGTCCGCCTGATGATGCTACTTGTAATTACTGGCGAAACGTCGTACTCAGATTGTAAATGTTATGGATTTGCTCTCCAACACACCGGTGATGCTGTACTAGTGACGAATTGGCATGTTCTGTTTACGTGACAACCCTTACTAGTTGGCTGTGTCGGGTGGTGGCGGGTTTAACGACACATCTATATGTAATCGATCTAACACAAAAAACCTGTATTATGTTTCATGGTTCAAACAAATGAATAGTCACGAGCATTATAAATTATTGCCGATTAATAAAAGTATATGGACGTGGGCAGGACTGCACGAGATGATGACCAATGAACGAGACTGGTGACGGAGTGGTAGTTGAAGGAGTGAACGCGAACGCGTGCAAGAGGACGACCACCGTGGAGATGGAGCGTGGAGGAGCCAGACGGATGGTAGCAGTACCGAACCGCGAAGAACGGCGATGGAGTGGGGAGGCCTTCATCCAGCAGTGGATAAACAACGACTGCCGACGAGCATTGCCAGCGTTATTAATCGGTTCGGGAAGATATAAGGGCGGAAACATGTCAGATCTGTCCTCGTCCACCACAGAATGCCTCTCGTTAACATTTATCATCAGTGATGCGCTCTCGATGCTGACGTCAGCATTTAAAGGATCCACGGGCAGAGGAGGGGGAGGAGGTATGAATCAGCGCTCACGCCGCCGCTCACCCTCGCCGCCGGCTCATCAGCATGTCATCGACAAACAGCACGAGAGACAGGGGAAACAGATAAGTCTTCCTCGGGGCACACGCAGGCTGCCTTGTTCCACCTCGCCCTGCTGCTCAAGTTGGCTGGGCTCGGTGACCAGATCCACCACTCCACCCGGCCACTCCCCCCCCCACTCGCGGAAGTTGATTGCGAAACGAAACAAATGTCTTCTTCTGCTTTTCGGGCTACGCGAGGAATGTCACTGGAATGAAAGAACCAGTGTGGCGGGGTCGGGCAGATGGTCTCGCAGATGGCATTGCAGGCAAAACACGGCAATAGATGTATGCGCACTGGTTCGACATGA
The DNA here is from genome assembly GCF_965212315.1 of Lampetra planeri. NCBI lineage: Eukaryota > Metazoa > Chordata > Hyperoartia > Petromyzontiformes > Petromyzontidae > Lampetra > Lampetra planeri. Next base: position 33,863,510 of record NC_136107.1, read on the forward strand.
ACTGATAAACACCTTAGGTGCTTCATAATTAGTTCCTTTTTGGTTCGATCCTGGAGCTGAAATGTAATTCCTCGCAGCTCCGATGAGCACGGTTGACTACGTACGGTGCGAACGAAGTTCTACATACATACATTTTTTTATCGTAATGTAATACCCGTAAGCCAACATATAGCATTAAGCAGAGGTGTGGACTCGAGTCATGTGACTTGGACTCGAGTCAGACTCGAGTCATGAATTTGATGACTTGCGACTCGACTTGGACTTGCATAACAATGACTTTGTCCCACCTATGAGATGTGGACTCGAGTCATGTGACTTGGACTCGAGTCAGACTCGAGTCATGAATTTGATGACTTGCGACTCGACTTGGACTTGCATAACAATGACTTTGTCCCACCTCTGGCATTAAGCCATCGACATGTTTCGTTATTGGCTTCTTATTGTAATAGTGCGTGACATAATGCACCAGTAGAGTAATCGAATCATATCGATGGGCATACATGGTGTGTGTTTAGAATTAATGCTTTTCCATTCCTATATATTTAATATTTTACACAACAGTTGCTGGACACAGGCCCAAATGCCCAATAAACCAATCGGCCAGCAACAAACAGCACTATCCAGCAGTGTGACGTCATGCGATGTGACCCACCCGCCAGCCACTAGCAGGCGCTATACTCACAATGTGAGAAAACCCCAAAAAAGATTTGAATACTGGAATTTGGAACAGAAAAAAACATCGCGACAATTCTTTTGTATGGCCGTGCGGGTGAATAGTTAACAAGGGTGCAGCCACTGAGGGCATCGTGGGTGTCTGGAAACTCCCAGCAGTGGCGAATACCCCTTGAAAACCAAAACGTTGGTATTTTGTCGATCTTTACCAAACAATAAACATCGAATTACTATAGGTTTCTCCCTTTTTTCTGGCAACAAAACAGGTGTTGAGATGTTAAAACACCAAACTGAAACCTTTTACAAGGACTCATATCTGCATTTTGGCGTCCTCTGGTCTAACACCGTTTTGAGACTCGGCTCAAAAGAAATCTCTCTCTGGTGTGGACCAATCAGAGTATGTTTTTAGTTGTTTTGTTTGCATTCTGACCACAAGTACTGTGGTTAATGCAGACATGATTCCTTGTAAAAGGTTTCAGTTTGGTGTTTTAACATCTTAACACCTTTACACTATGAGACCTCCTTTACCAGTGGCAAAATATAGTAGTAGGTTTTTACCCTTTTAAACTGGTACAAAAACTGACACCTTTATTCAAGGCATCATGTTTGCAATAACCACAACACAAGCAGTTAAAATGCAAACAAAAAGAAACAACTCTGATGATGATAATGATATGCACTGTCCTTGAAGTTTATTGGTTCACACCCGAGACAGCTTTTCTTAGAGCCTAGTCTCCATTGGTGTTGGCCCAGATGACGCCAAAAGGCGTACAACTCAAAGATAGCGCACTATCAGAGTATTCTGATAGTACAACTCAAAAACAGCGCACTATCAGAGTATTCTGATAGTGCGCTGTTTTTGAGTTGTACGCCTTTTGGCGTGATCTGGTCCAACACCAATGGAGACTAGGCTCTAAGAAAAGCTGTCTCGGGTGTGGACCAATCAACTTCAAGGACAGTGCATATCATTATCATTATCAGAGTTGTTTATTTTTGTTTGCATTTTGACTGCTTGTGTTGTGGTTATTGCAAACATGATGCCTTGTATAAAGGTGTCAGTTTTTGTATCAGTTGAAAGGTAAAAACCTATTACTATCTCAACACCTGTTTTGTTGCCAGAAAAAAGGGGAAAAACATATTCTCATATTTTGCTACTGGCAAAGGAGGTCCCATGAAATAAACATCGAATGTTTAGGGCCATACGTACGAAGCTTAACGCAGTAATAACCAGAAGCGGCCGCTGGATTCGAACCATGGAACCTCTGCAACAATCAGTGGCGAACGCGCTGCCACTAAGCCACGTCACCATCCATCCACGCTCGGACTCGTGACAATCTCGATCCCATTGCTTGCCATTGGTCACGACTGGCTCGCGCCATGCACACCGTGTTCACGCTTTTATTTAACTCACTCTGTCTGTTGATGTTGTATCTTCAGATCTTGTAACTCAATTTTAACCCACTTCCCAATGTGGTATCGACTGCGAACTTGGTACACTTATCCCATACTGATGACAATACTATATTCTATCATAAAAAATGTTTAAACGATCTTTTTACACGCTTTCTATTAACTCACTGTCTGTTGTTGTATCCTAAAATCTTGTAACGCAATTTTATCCCACTTCCCAATGTGGTAACGACTGCAAACTTGGTATACTTATGTCATACTGGTGACAATGCTAATTTATATCATTAAAATAAAAAAATATATATTTTTAAACAATCTTTTCATGTTATGTTTCGGCTTGGGTCTAATTGTCCACGCTCAACTGACGTTGGCTGTAAATCACCACGGCCCCCTTACGTTATGGCAAGCTTCGGGGCCACTTCCTGGAGTCGTGGAGTTCTGCCATCACGAGTACGGTACATTTCATTAAAGCGTGTTTAAAAAAAATATTTTTCAAATATTACTTCTATTTCACGGACTCGTTCCATCGCGCCCCAGCACCAATGACCAATATCGCCCGGTATGCGAGCCGATCTCGTCAAGATTTCTGCCAAGCACGCGACTTGTCACGATATAGACCCAACGTCATCAAGGTAGTACATGTAGATAATTTACCAAGCATAAAGCAGAGTCAATTTATACAGCACCTATAATAGCAAAACCCGGATTAATCGTCAGTTTAACACGCAGTAGGCTTTCGCGACCAATATCATCCATAAGAGGGTTTTTTTTATTATATTGCGTAAATATATGAATGTGTCGTTAAGGCCCGCCACCAGCCGACACAGCCAATTAGTAAGGGTTCTCACGTAAACAGGACGTGTTCTAGTTGGTTGTGTCGGGTGGTGGCGGGTTTTAACGAAACATTTATATATTTACGCGATATAACCCAAAAAACCCTCTTATGGATTAATTGTATTGGACATATTTTACTTAGTGTGTTTAGTGTAGTAAACTGATCATCATCATTAAACAAATTATTTGGTGATCCTTTGCTGGCAGTGGCTCACAAGTGCAAGTGACACAAACAAATCTCAACACATTCGTCAATAACATTGCATTATAAGTTAAATATATAACAGGTGACGTTTCGGGCAATGGCCCTTCTTGATGGCACATACACATCATTGAATGTGTTGTTGTTTTCATCATCGTCATCCGCCATGGTCAATCCACTGCTAGATGAAGGTCTCCCAAAAGCCGCCGCCACCCCTCGTGATGCTGCGATGTGACAGCTGTCCACGTGGCAACCAGCAGCACACGAGCTGATATCATAGCTCCCTCTCCTCGATGAAAGCGTTTCCCTTTTTTTTTCTCCGCTGCCACTCTCGACGTACACTGACACTGTCGTATCTTTGCAGTAAACCTCGACGGAATGTCTTGATGCATACCCGGAATCTGGTCACTGGACAACGCATGCCCGGTTGTCGGAGGTGGCTGCGATGATGAACGGCGGCGTTGGTGGTGGTTGGCCAAGGGAATGCAACGTGTTCCATTCGTGTGTTGTCACTCTGTGATCCCACCTATGTATGCACCAACCCGCACCGATCGGCGCTGGTGAAGTATGGTCTTCACGGCCCACACACAGCACGATGGAAGGCCCTCCTCATTCAGCGGTGGATTGACAAGAAGGCTGTATCTATACATTCGCTGGGTACCACGAAAAATTAAACACACTCGTCAATAATACTGTGGCATTAAAAGGGGGAAAACATTATTAGAGACACTTGTTGATAAAATTGTCTAAAAACTTTTCAGCGCAAGATCGTGTAAACTATGCTGATTCCGACTACCTTTACTTTTATAGCTTTTCGATGTCTTTTCAGATTGTACTATGTGGTGTTTTTCTGCATGGTTCAGTTGCTGGAGAAGCTCCCAAAACGTGGGAGAGGAACGTCGGACATGGTGCTGAACAACACGTGGTACAACCTGAAACTACATCCGAGAGCTAAACAACACAATACTTTATTGCTTGAGTCCAGATTCACTTATTGCGATAATTTAGCAGTTTAATATATATATCTCAACACAGTAGTTCTATTTGTTTATGCTTTATCACAATGCCTTGTCACATTGTGATATTAAACGAAACTATTGGATTTACCAGGTAAAGACCATTGGGCTAGGAGTTCTTTTTAAGAGGTGACCTGATCATACATGATAGCTGATGAAAGTGGCTTATATCATATGGTTCGAAATTATAGTCGCCAAATAAACTAAATGCACTTTTCTAAATGTGGAGGGGCAAAACCGGAGGACCCGGGGAAAAATCCATGCGACCATGGGGAGAGAGATCATGCGAACTAGAAATATATAAGCGTCAGGGTCAGGATCAAAACCATGCCCTCCTGCATAGCAGGCAAGCAAACAGGGGTAACATTTCGCCACCTAGGAATATTATTTCTGGTCATTGGTTTATACTGTTGTTTACTTGATTTGAAGCTTTCGTGACTGCAGGAATCCATACTCTTTGGTTCTTTCGGTAAAGTCACGTAGGTAGAAAAATAAAATAAATCACGACGTTTTCGGGAGCAACACAAGCGTCCGTCATCAGGTGGGAAAGATGATGGACGCTTGTGTTGCGCCCGAAACGTCGTGATTTATTTTATTTTATGCCTACGTGACCTTACCGAAAGAACCAAAGAGTATGTTGTTGACTCATCAGTATTTTTCAGCAACCTTGGTTATTCAATAGCTTAGCACTGACATTTTTTAAAATTGAAATTCTATTGTCAATCATGTGCGTTTTGCTGCTGGACCGTTTACATATTTTGTTAGATGGTGATTATTGTCGCTTCTGCATTGTCGTGTGGTGAGGCGAGTAGTGGACTAACAGGTTCAGCCGGTCCGACAATAAAAAAAACCGCATCATGCTTACTATCGGGTTCCTGTGGTCTCCTCTCCAAACATTCCAATGCAGGACCCTCCTGAAAAGGAGTCTTGAGACTCATTGCGGCTTTCTTGGGGACCAAAAGGGCATCCTTTCGATTGTAATTTTCTCCACGAATTCAAAATCCTGGTTGGTGGTCGACTCAGGCCAATCTTCTCGCTGCGGTCGATATTTTCGGCGCCTTCTCCTTTTGAGGAAGTGAGCAGTGGTCGTTTGATGATATACACACCCCGCCAATAACTACAGTACGTAGGATTTTCACCACTGGTTCGAGACCGTACACGGGAGATGATGACTGCCTCCAATACTCATTTGAGCTGATAAATAACAAGTGACTTTCTCTCCGGCCAAAACAACGAGCACCACGTGGGTGAAAGTAGACGGTGGTCGGCCTGTCCACGTGCAGCGACGGTGCAGCAGGCAAGGGGAGATGACATCGGGCCCCTTCATTGCCCAAACTAACAAAGCACAAGCAGCAATGTCCCTCTCTGACCTATTCATTTAAGTTTAACACGTACGCTTTCGCGACCAATATCATCCATAATAAAGTTTTTTTTTGGGTGAAATCGCGATTGATGTGGAATGAGTGAGGCCCTTTTCTCGAAAGTTCGCCTCCGATGTATAATGTTGTTGCTCCCTTTCATGGCCACAATGCAAACTGACGAATCAGATTGCGCGTGTTGCGATCGAAACGTCGTGATCTATTATGTTTTCTATCTACGTGACTTTACCGAAAGAACCAAAGAGAGTATGGTCTATTTGTTGTTGATTGTGCTTGTGCGCCTCTGCCAACGCAGCAGCAGCATCGGGAACTAATTTGTCACATTGAGAGCGCGTTGGTGTAATTGCTTCACTGCAGGGGTAATAGGTGCTGACCCCTTGAGCATGAGGCGCGTTGCTATCGCTCGTTCTCTCGGGGCTAACGAACGCTCACACTCTGCTGTGCTGCTCGCTTCCAGTCACGAGCAGCCGCCTTTGTGAAGACGGCAATGTCAGCTAGTTTTACACGAACTACAATTAGCAGTTTGCTAAGTTTAAAACGAGCAAGAAAATATGTTTTATTTTCCTCTATTGGGGGGCGAGGGTGGCAGGCTAAACCAGCACCTAAAAACCATCTGCTTATCCTGCAGGCAACCTGATCAGCACTATAGGAATGTGGACTCTACTTCTTTCATATATTGTGTTAAAATAGCAACAGGCTATAATTGTGTATATTTGATCTTATGAGGCATTCCAGGGGCATCGGGGTAGCTGAGTTCGGTCCGAGCGTGGAATGTGGAATTACCACCACATGACAAAAAGTGGGCAACGCCCAGGCACTTCGTTGAGGTGCTTAAGTCCTGTTGTCAGCACTTGCCTTTGTGAAACTGAACTTTATCAAGTGAAGCACCTTTCAATACATGGCTGATTTAGAAATCGGCAATATTATTTTAAGCAGGTGCAATTCGAACACGGAGAGTAAAATTATATTCGTAGCCATGGCTAACATCAGTACCTCCGATTAGCACGATTGACTACTTACGGTGTGAAAGTTCAACATACACATGTACATAGTAGCGAGTGATATCTGAATTGGTCCTAATCTCTCCCCTTCATCATCATCCCGCGGTTGACCAGCATGGTGAAGTATGGCCAAGCAATCCCAAAGACCGAACCAGTGTGGAGCAAGTGGGTTTTCAATCGGTTGTCAATGGCTTATTCAAATGACCTTGGATAATATGCGTTGAATATATATACATTTTTATTTTATTTAAAGCTTTCGTGACTGCAGGGATTCATATTCTTGGTTCTTTCGGTAAAGTCACGTAGAAGGGAAATAATAAAATAATAATAAAATAAAACAAAAAAATTCAAACGACGTTTCGACTGCAACACAAGCAATCATCATCAGGTGTGAAATCCACAGCAAGAAAATTTGAAAAAAGTGGCGGTTTCTTTAAAGAGTGATAATTAAAGAGTGATAATAAACTCATCCCATTCGCAAAAGACTGCAAAAAAGCACTTCAAATGTGTTTCTCCATATTAATTTGGCCACATTCGAGATCTGGCTTCATTCGTGCAACGATCATTACTCTTCGTGGCAGAGAGGAGGTGGAAATTGTGGACTCGTCATCACCTGTAGGGCTCTGAAAGGTAGCTTCATGATATCCACTTCCACGGACTGTTTTACACAACATGAAGGGTTGCATTGCTCTGCTCTGTGAGAGATCCGAATGCCCTCTTCGTGTCACGACACGATAATGCCGATAGCAGAATCGTGATAAAACTGTGCATCAATCACCAAAATGAAAATAACTAAGGAGGAACCTCATGAAAGTGACTTCTTCAGACTCAGTGTTGGTTTCATATGCTCAAATGTATCGCGAAATAGGCATTATCCTACTTGAGCATTTAATATCCGGCCTGTGGTTGAATTGAGGGGATTTAATCGCACCTTATCTACAAGCGATCCCCTGCGTATATTACAATCCCCTCTTATCTCTGCAATGATGTGTGCTTTCCAGACGAGCAGCTGGGGCTTACGTGAACACAAACGCCGTGGCTTGTGCTGCAGTGTGCAACCGTGCATTGTGTAATTGCGTGGTTTGCGGTAGAGGTCTATACATACAGCCCATCTGTCAAATCTACTGCTGTATTTTTGGGTCTCCACACCACAGCATGCACGTTACGTGGGTTATCTTACCGGTGTGGTTTGGTGAATGTGGAGAGAATACAGAGCAATGGATTTGGCTATCAACGATGCCGATTACCACTCGTTTATGGGCACGGTGGTCACCCATTATAGCACCATGCAGGCTCATACCCGCTTAGCTTCTTCGCGAATTGCTCTACTCAGCATAAAAGTACCTACTTGTTTTCGTGTATGAACACAAGCACTGATGACGAACGTGGCTGGGTGCGGGTGGCTGGCCAAACCAGTCAGCTCTTCTTCCCGTCCACTCTGCCCTGCGTACGGTTTTAATTCGTGCTTGCTGAAATCATGCAGCACTGGCCCCAAACATTGGGCGAGCCCTGGAATTTTATGTTTTGTTTCATGAAGCATCTGTATTATCGTAGCTGTCATAGGTTGTTGGCCACGGGCTTGTCTCTTACAACTCTATCACTAAATCGTGCGGTGAAAAAATGCAAACGGGCTGAGCTATGTGGCCATACAAGGAAATAACGTGGGTGTTTATGTTCACTGGCATTTAAAAAAGTGTTTGCATTACTTTAGTTTGTTTACCCAGATTTATTCTAATCGTGCTATCGGCGTCACTTCACGATACAGTGTCAATCCGGTACCCTTGCAAGGACGGTGTTACAGAATGGTCTACATAAGTGGATCGACCCCCTTAAAGTGACAATTGTATTCTTGCACACACCATGGTGCGCATATTTCCACACTCTCTGCTTGCGTGGCAGGTAATCCGATACTGTATTTTATAATCCTGAGAGCTGGATTCATATTGTGGTGGATTGAGACCAGCATTTCGCGAAACTTGAGAGCCCATCTTGTTTTTTGGCCGACTACCCACGATGCCAGCAGTGCTATCTCAAATGCTCTGACATGGTGGCCACTTGGCCACCAATGATTTCACTAGGACAGTCTCGAGGCACTTTTTCTAGTGTCCTATGAAATCAAGGGGGGAGGGGCTTCTACACAACCGACCAATGTGCTTGTCAGGAGAAGCAAACCATGGAGCATCTCCTGAGATCCCCTGTAGAACCGCAATGCCAACACCAGAGGCGGTGGCATGTGCAGAATATTGGGAAAAGACCATATAGTCGATGATGCAGGTTTTTTTGGGTTAGATCGCGTAGATATATAAATGTGTCGTTAAACCCCCTAGCACCCGACACAGCCAATTAGTAAGGGTTGTCACGTGAAAAGAGCATGCCAATTCGTTACTAGTGTAGTGTACTAAATCAGAAACACTAGTAGGAGGCGTTATCCCTCTCGTTTATTCCGGCTCTCACAGCCATAGGGGATAACTCCATACCGGGTCGGGAGAGCCAACATGCTTCCAGACCCACAGCTTGACGAGGCGAAGACCACGACGCCCCCAGCACGACGAGTCCCATTCCCGATGGCAGCAGGTCGACTGTGAGTCGGAGCTCGCCTTTTATTCTCTCCAGCGTGGCCAGACTCCGTCCTCGGCCACGCACCCCTCTGGATCCCCCAGAAGGCTTAGCCCACAGGTCCAACTGGTAGAGCGGGCTGCTATCCCTAATCCCATTGGCTATCAATCTCCCAGCGGCACGCGCTACAGTGACTCATTAAATGTCACTACACTAGTACAGCACTAACCGGTGTGTTGGACAGCCAAGTTACAACATTTACAATATTAGTACGACGTTTCTCCAGTAATTACAACTAGCTTCATCAGGCGACAGCCAGATTTTTTAAGAAGTCCTCCTGTTTTGTTCCTTAAATACAGGGTGCTTAAAAAAAAGTTAACACTTATATGGGACTATCGTTTTTAATGGAAAAATAACAGACAATACACCTTAACATGATAACAAATGTATCACAATAGCTTCAACAAGTCAAAGAGTCTCCACTTGTTCGCCATCATTGTCAACACATGCCTGAAATTTTTTTTAAGGTGGTCTCCAGAGCCCGGAGGCACATTTATTGTGGTATTGTTGCAAATTCTCTGAAGTGTTAACATATTTCTGAAACACCCTGTATATAGGTTGAACCATATAGGTTGGACAGGAGACATGACGAAAAAGAATATGTAACACATTATCCCATCAACATCATCACTGTTACGAAGATACAGTTGTATTTAGATGCTATGTAATTACAAATTGTGTTATATATCAAACTTGAGATATCTCGGCCTCGCTGTGCGCTGCGTTGCACCGCTAATCGAGTAGATAACCTTGCGTTCAATAAACCCTCGGAGCCAGGATGAACGTCCAACTCCAATCGTCATTTATTAATTGTAACAAGGTAAAACTGGTGAGAAAACACAGATACAGTATCTGTTATAATCCGGAAACATTAACACAATTAACACCACAGCATCAGAACATTGTCTTAGTTAACAACAGATCCTGGACAGACCTATAGATCCTGGACGGACCTATTGTTATCTAAGACAATGTTCTGATGCTGTGGTGTTAATTGTGTTGGTGTTTCCGGATTATAACAGATGCTGTATCTGTGTTTTCTCACCAGTTTTACCTTGTTACAATTAATAAATGACGATTGGAGTTGGACGTTCATCCTGGCTCCGAGGGTTTATTGAACGCAAGGTTATCTACTCGACTAGCGGTGCAACGCAGCGCACAGCGAGGCCGAGATAGTAAAAAGACAATGCTTATTAAGCTCCCACAATGGACAAGTGCGGCTGTGGTCTCACTGAGATGCGATGCGTGCCGCCATCTTGAATTATGAGTAAGATGGCCGATGCCCGCGTGGTTCACTGAAAATTTAACATCGTAACTTCCTGATCACGTGACAAAAATTAGCATAAAAAATCAGGAACTTCCTGTGTGCATATGCTCCACATCTGCCGTGAGGCAAGACATGAGACATATAATAAATCTCGCATATCTAAGTTGCGCTGAAATTCATAAACAAATCAGAACATACATTTTTTGGGCTTACAATAATAAGTAGCCAGAGAATATAGGGTAACTGAGAGCAGTGGACTTGCATTACATTTGTCACCGTTTCGATATTAAATCTTCTGGCATGTCAGTTGAAACGATGGTGAAGATTTTTCAAATGCTTTCGCCTTTGTCCACGCAGCAGTAGAAATGGGGACAACACAGTGGTTCGCACTGCAGGTCTCAATGCTGTAGGACAACGTGTGGTGGAGTATGCCCCCCCCCGCTTGCAACCTGTCTAGATAATGCGGGCTGGAGGCCTTTTCACCAGCAGAGGCGTGAGCAGGCAGTTGCCAGCCCATGAGTCGCAGTATTTGTTTCATTCTAAACTTCACTCGTGAAACATAGAAAGCCTTGAACTTTATACAGCTTAAACGTTGTAACAATTCATTAATGTGTTATTCATTCGAGTAATTTCGAGTAAGTTCAGTAATTAATTTGAGATCAATAAGTAAATGCTTTAGAATGTTTGCTCCATGGTCACTGACCTTCAATGGATGTAGATGACCTTCCACAGGTATAACATGTGTTCAACGTCAACACGGTAAAAATTAAGCTTTCATAATGGTATGCCATAGCGTGAGTTCATTTCTCAAGTATGAAAATTACCTCAACGATGGCCTGCATTTTTAAAAATCTATTATTGAAGCCCGGCATTCCGTTTGACCGTAAACTAAATAATAAGAGCCTTTTAGAAGGCCTGAATCAAAAAGTTACGTAAAGTGGCTTCCCCCCCCCCAGATGTGGGGGTAGAAAGTTTATCCAGCAGGTTTACAACAACTATCGACCCCCCAAAAAAAAATTATTGTGTAGGCATACATGCCTACACATCCTATATACCTTCGAGTCAGTAGTATCTACACATATGGAGGGGGGGGGGGGGATATCAGTGGAGCCGACGGGCAAGGCACAAACGCTAAGAATCTCTTCGCAGGAGTGAGAATAAGGCGGCCGTTAGACGCCGAAATTCTCGTAAAATAAATAGCAGCCAATGCATTACAACCAATTATCATTCATATGTTTCAGTAGGCAGTCCCGTTTCTCATGAAGCCGATTACCAGGTCAATACTACTGAGATTCTGGATTCAAATGCGGGTTTGAGCCACCTGTGATTAATATTGTTTTATACCGCTTGTTCACCCAGGAAAGCCGTCGCGAGTCTCGTTACTCTTTTCAGGAGGATCCTGCCAGGTTTTCGTAGTGGAGGGGGGGGGGTGTCGTTTGATATGTGTAATCCCAAATTAATAATTTTCGGGTATTTTTTTTTTACTTGGTAAATTTGGACCATGACGCCAGCACACAATGGCCTACCGTTGTGTATGAATTCATGGGCTTGTTAAGGTTTCACTGTGAAGCGGACGGATGCGTATATTTACTGTTTATACACCGGCAGTATTAATTACGGGGGCTGCCGTAAATTCGAACCGTGAACCCCTGCAACTGCAACAAGTTGCGAACTTGCAAATACTCGGCCATGAGGTGAAACCGGATTGACAAGTGTGTCGTGAGTTTATGATCTCAGCTGAGATGCCACTCTCTGTGCAACAATTCATTTTGTTTTGTCTATTTCATTCCAGCTCTGAAAAGTTTAAAATAGCTAAAATTTCGGAGGCCAACGGCCACCTTATTCTAACTCCTCAGATACTACTGGGTTGTACCTCAGAGTTCATTAGATGCAAAGATAAATGTAAACAACATTCTGTGAAGGTATATTACTCCCTAGTACTGATGCGCAGTACTCTTTAAAATGAGCAACACCTCTTTACCAGCAGCCCTGACCAAACCAAACCAACCAGACAGACAGACACTGAGACATGCCTAAATAGTGGAGGGGGGGGGGGCGTAGGCATATATGCCTACAAAATAAATTTGGACTCTATTGCCTGAATCAAAAAGTTATAGAAAGTGTGTCGGCATATCTACTTACAAAATAAATGTGGACTCTATTGCCTGAATCAAAAAGTTATAGAAAGTGTGTCGGTATATATGTCTACAGAATACATTTCTTTTTTTTGGGGGGGGGGGGGGAGGGGAGTTAACATTTTTTTGGGGATCGACAATTTCTGGAAACCTGTTGGATCAACTTTGTACCCCCACATCTGGGTGGAGCGGGGGGAGTCCACTTTCTATACCTTTTTGATTCAGGCCTTCTGAAGGCTCTTATAATTTACTTGACGGACTTTTATAATACATTGTTTGACTTCCTTTTGATGAATATTTCTCTGTCGAAGTGTATGGACGAAGGTGCACCCCTTCGTAATGTGGTTGGAAGAGGTAACTTGAGGGGATCTCAGAAAACGCTCTGCGATATCGGCTTCTGCCAGCTGTTCTCGAATCCAGGGCGATGCGCTATTCTGCGGGAGTGCTGCCAGCAATTAATTCTTGAATCTCTGTGTACTCATCCAGAGTCAGTGATATAATCTCCATCATTCCCGCGGCAGTTTTCTAATTTCCAGATCGCATAACCACTCTTGACTTCCTAGCAAGTGGTGGAGCTTCACCCGATCCTGCATACCGACGCCAACGCAAAGAGATTAGAGAGCGAGCACACCCTGAAAGGGAGTTTGTAAAGGGATTTTTGTGTCAATCACGTCTAATGGAGGGCGAGGGGGGGGTATAAATAGGCTGAGAGAACCATCCATTCTAAACCAGTCTTTCACCTTTGCACTGTATTAATTACACATAATACAACTTAATCTTCCAGTCCTTTGTTAGTTCCACTGCTGGATGATGAGTCAGTCTTGTAGGTTGCAGTGCGGGTTGGCGAAGGGCGTGGGGGCCGAGGAGTGGTGCGGATATCGCTCAACACCGATGTTTGCCATGGCCCAGAACGAAACTCACAGGTCGCCAGATTTAAAGTGCAGTGCGCTCACCACCAACACCACAACTCCACGCCCCTATCACGTAGAACAACGTTCCGTGAGAAAATCCAACAATTGATGATCGTATGGCATGTTGATAGATACGATGCATCGATTCACAACGCAGGCATATTCTTTCAATTCTGCTTCCATCTCACTACATCCCCCAGGAGCATTTAGTTCCATCGTCTCGTTCTTATTCGATTGATGGATAGTCATGCAATGAGCAATGCCTGCAGCAATCTCTTACATTTGATTTTAGTCATTTGGCTTCTGGCCAGTCGTGTGTGACCTTCAATTTGGATGACATTTGCACCTGATACGGGGTGCAGCCGTAGCACAGTCGGATGCACGCTGTATTATGAAAAGAGCTGCCGTGGATTTCCAAACACGTCCTATTTTTGAGGGAACTTGTCCTCGGAAATCTCTAAGGCACCCAGGGACATGGAAATCCCGGGTTTTGTCAGTTTAATAATAATATCCCGATTTAAAGCTTTCGTGACTGCAGGGATTCATCTTTTTGGTTCTTTCGGTAAAGTCACGTAGAAGGGAAATAATAGAATAATAATAATACATAATAAAATAATTCTCACGACGTTTCGGCCACAACGCAAGCAGCCGTCCTCAGGTGAAGAACAGGTCTGTCGGAAAGACAGCGTCTGAATTAGCACCACCAAGATTGGCAGCATATATTTAAGCTGGGTTAGAGGGGGAAGGGCGCCTTGACAAAGAAATTTGCATATCAAGAGGAATTTAGCATATTTGTGAAAAATGCAGATATGGGATTAGTCACTACTTTTGGAATGCGTAGGAGGTGGGGGGGGGTCTCAAAGTCATATTATGCCCGTGCATTATGTAGAGAGAGGTTCTCTGCAAGCCATCTGGCTACCATGAGAGATTCGTTCATGAGGCGCTCCACATATACAAACACAGAGACAATTTCAACTGAGAAGATGGATTCTGGCTCAGCAATCATTGGAAGGACGTAATAAACCATTTCGGATCTTAACTGATTGTGTTCACGTTTACGGTGACTTTCAGACCGCAGTCCACTCACTAGCATTGACTATATATCTTTTGTATTCTCCGCAGGGAATGGAGTCTTTTCTCCGCTGCAAGTCTCCTACCACCGCTCTTCCATTGACATATTTCGTTGCTTCCTCTTAGTACCTTTCACGCGACGGTCAATGGTATAGTGTATAGCAGATTGCATAATAATAAATAGTATAAAAGCGTAATGTTTAATATAATGTATAAGGTAATATATAGTATCGTAATTGTATAGTGAATATACAGCAGTGTGGTATACAGTAGGGTGGGTAGAATAATACATAGTGTAATATTACAATGTATAGTCTAAGGTGGTGTATAGTAATGCAGTATATAATTTAATGTTGGGTTTGTCTATGGCAGTATATAGTACGGGGTAGACCCGTGTGATGTAAGAAAAAAGTTTAGCTGGAGGCATATTATAATTTTTGCGACATAGAATTGTAATGTATGACTTACTGTTAGTAGCTCGGCTTATTGGAGAGTATATTTAGTAAATTGATGACACTGATGTAGTTTATATTTTAGTTTTTTACGTGGTGGTTTAGCTGCTGCAGCTCCTTACTATTAAAATTCCTTCCCTTTATTACTGCTAACCCTACTCCCTCCCTTTGATGCTGCTAATCCTACATAATGCACGGGCATAATATGACTTTGAGACCCCCCCCACCTCCTACTCATTCCACAAGTAGTGACTAATCCCATATCTGCATTTTCCATAAATATGCTAAATTCCTCTTGATATGCAAATTCCTTTATCAAGGCGCCCTTCCCCCCCTCCAACCCAGCTTAAATATACGCTGCCAAGCATGGTGGTGCTCATTCAGACGCTGTCTTTCCGACAGATCTGTTCTTCACCTGAGGACGGGTGCTTGCGTTGTAGCTGAAACGTCGTGAGAATTGTATTTTATTATGTTTAATTTTTATTATTTTATTATTTTCCTTCTACGTGACTTTACCGAAAGAACCAAGAAGAATAATATCCCGCTTAATATAATGATTTAACATGTAACTCTCTGCCTTCTTGCATTGTGAGTTATTCTTCTTCACATCATATGTCCCTGTGTTTTATACCGCAGACGTAGCAACCCTACCTTTGAAGTCTGCGACCTGAGTTTGATTCCTAGCCACGGCCAACATTAGTGGCAGGTGACGTCTGCACCTCCGATTAGCGTGGTTGGCTATGTACGGCGCTCAAAAAGTTCAACATACATAGTGTACATACATCTGAACTGGCCCTAACCCCCTCTAAACCTTAACCAATGCGTACTGACCGCCATAGTGAAGTGTCGTCAAACGGCCCCCACCACTGGCATGGCGTGGGGACGAATTCGTCCGGGAGTGGATTGAAAAATATTTGTAAAAAATATGAATATCTCTAGAGCTACTGTGTTTAAACAGTGGGCAATAGTTTTTGTTAACCTACCAACGGTTTAACTGGAGCACTGGTCGCAATAAGGTAATTGTATTTTAGCACTGTTAAGGCACTTCATTTAGAGTATTTGCGTATGGTATGTGACGATTACGATGCACGGCTCTAAATCCAATCACGCTGCTGCGTGGGTCGCGGTGGTCTTTGAGCGTCGTGTTGCATGGTGGGCGTGAGCCCCCACCGCCTCCCAGCGTTATTTCCAGAGTCAAGTACGGGATGAGCCAACCTTTAAGAAAGGTCACACTCGACTGGGATGGTGAAGTGTGATCGTACTTCAGCACACTGGTCACTGCAGTTTGGTGCAGGTGGGGAAGGCCCAGGACGGCCGTAGAAGTGCTTCTGAAAGCTCGCAATGCAGTGACTATCTTTGTTTGATGGCTAGCCGGAAGCCGCTGGAGTTTGCGAGATGGTTTATGCTCCTTGCCGATGTACCTTGCAACAGGTGAAAATACCTCCACTTTTTTCCACCACGCTGTCAGTGGTGTCATTGAGGTCTAATAGCAAATAATCGCATTTTTATTATAATTAATTCCTCCCTATTTCACTTCAATGACACCGCTGACAGCAAAGTAAAAACAAATCATCGATTGTACCTGATAAAATCACTGCGCAGGTTTTAGTTGTTGCTGCGGCGTAGCTCGCGTATGTCAACATATAAAACCAATTTGGATTCTCACAGGCATGACCTAAAACTCAGTAATTATATCAGGTACAATCAATGCAATTGGATTTGTTTTACTCGTCGATTTTACTTGTTAATGTTATGGCATTAGCGTATGCGCCGATGTGCCGTTTTGTGATCATAGTACCACAGATTTACCTCACTATATCTTTGGAATTTCTGGCCAGCTCAGGCTTCAGAGGTGAAGGACACATATTTATGTCAACGCGCCCTCATTGCAGTAGGTCATCTCTTAGGTAAAATCTCAATACTCACACAAGTGATGTAAAAATAGCATAGCAAGCAGGTGTTGAACAAACTCATCAAACCGTGATTTTCAGTCACGAGAACCAAAGCACACACACTGCATCTAATATCGTAAGATATTGCATTGTTAGCAGGGTTGAGACATGCATACCAGGATTTCGCAGTGGAGAAACGTAAACAGAAGCACACAATTTGCTGTACGTATATGTCCCCGTGTCTTTGCTGCCTATCTTCAATAATCAGCAGGAACTAGTGTGGTGCGCTATAAATAAATAACCACCATGACCTACACAGCGTGGAGATACCATCATTCAGCATTGCATCAATAACAGCGCTTTCCCTGTACTAATACACATTGAATATACTTGGTGGCTGTGGTCAACTTTTAATATAATCTAAGTTTAAAGCCTATTCTTTTCGCACAATGGCCAATATTCGTTTCCCCTGGCAGCTATGTAAAGGGGATATGCACAAGGATTTCGGTAATCTGCACTTTCAGGGCACGGCAGGTATTTAGCCGTGAATCTACACGATATTACATCAGCGGGAAGGGACAAGCCACACCTCAACATCTGCTCGTATCCGTGCATATTCCTATTCCGAGCACATAAATAGCAAGTCAGATGGGAGGCCCTTGACATACTGGGCAGGTGTGAACTGCAGGTAAGACGTCGCTGGACATGTCATGCTCATGATAGATTCACGTATTATTTTATTTGAGATAAGGGAAATGTGTAAGCATCTGTTTGCGTAATTGCAGGGCATTTCAAATGGTTTGTATTGATATGTTAGTTGCATATTTTGTCGATTTGACATGATCCATGACACCAGTATACTTTGTTTAACCATCATAATAAACAACTCCAGCAGTGTGCATTACACAGTTTCTCTTTGGCTGGGGCAACCTGGGTTACATTAACACATTTTTACATGCACAGAATATTTTACAACAGTTGAAAGTGAACTTATGTAGACAACATTGAATAACTATTTAAATCAAAAAGGCTAAGTAAGGAAAGTTAATTTCACGTGAAAAAAATACAAGAAAGATGATGAAATTTCTACAATTAAAAGTGCTTAGGCAGATGGAGGCAATTATGGGAAAACGCAACATGCGATGAAATGTCAACATTAGCTCTGTGTGGCTGGAAAGAATTCAAAAACGGGTCTAATAAAAAACCGATACAAAGAGTTATTGCCAAGTCTTTTCATGATTTTTTTAAAATTCAAACTTGGTCTATGGATTTCAAAAACAAAAAGGAAAAATACATTATATTTTCAAATAAAGAATAAACAATATGCTTTTAAAACATGCATTACAACAACAATGCATTTTTTAGTATTTCAAATAATATTTCGTATTAAAAAGCACGGGTACTAATTAAATATGTAACGACGCATCAATTCACTAATTAAAATAAACGTTTTCTGCTCTCGAAACATGCATCGAGTTATTCGTGCAAGGATCCATGATTTACGAGCGATGGGGATTCAATGCAATCGTTATACTAAATGTCAGAGGTGGGACAAAGTCATTGTTATGCAAGTCCAAGTCGAGTCGCAAGTCATCAAATTCATGACTCGAGTCTGACTCGAGTCCAAGTCACATGACTCGAGTCCACATCTCAGAGGTGGGACAAAGTCATTGTTATGCAAGTCCAAGTCGAGTCGCAAGTCATCAAATTCATGACTCGAGTCTGACTCGAGTCCAAGTCACATGACTCGAGTCCACACCTCTGCTAAATGTACGTGTACGCTAATTGAGGGGTATGAAAGTGGATGGACAAGTTAGAGCAGGAACAATGCCAGCAAGACGGGGAAAACCGAGACCTGAAAGTAATCGATATTTTTTAATCGAATTGGGATAACTTGTTTTTATCATCATACATGCTCTAGCCACTGCTGGAAAAAGCTCCCTTGAAGTTGTCACCGTCCCTCACGGTCTCGTGATGACACGGTCCATCTCACTCCTCCGCACGACCTGATCCCATCGCTGCATCTCTCCGTTGGTCGTACTTTCAAACGTGCCTCTCCTTCTTTGGCTGCACCCTGTCGCCAGTTTTGACCAACGGCCGTCATCTCTTCTGGAAATGTGTCCTGTGCAAGCTCTACTTACTTTCATCAAGAGGCAACATCACGCTATTTGAGCTTTCTCTGAAATTCTGAGCTTGCACCTCCCCTGCAGTTACTGCCCTATCCGTAACTACAGATTTTGCTCCTGCTGCAGAAACACTCAAAAAGAAATGTCACTCAAGTATAATCAGCCGTCTATTTATTCAAACCATAACTTGCCTTTTATTTGGAAGCAGGAGACACGTCTCGGTTCAATGTGTTTAGTTTATTGTCCTTCCCCTGCACCTCCGATTAGCACGGTTGGCTACATACGGTGCGAAAGAAGTTCAACTTACTAACATAAAACTCAAGGTTTTACAACATGGAATTATTTCTCTTTCTTGGCCACCACTTGCATTGTGTAATGTGGTTTACGTGTTTTATTTTTTACAATGGCTTCCCAATCATAATTATTATTGAAGGGAATTAATCTTGTGCAGCGTATTTCAACTTTAAATACTATTAACTACATCATAAACAAATTTCTTCGACAAAATATGATGGATCTTTACACGTGTTATCTTGTTTGCGAGTTGGATTTTTTTGGGAGGTCGTATACATTTTTACGAGTCATATTTAATTCTACAAAAAAACCCCATTAATCGAATAAACAAAAACAAAACTCAATAGCTCTGATGTTGTAATGTCATCTCAAAAACAAACGGTACCACCTGAAAACACACCAGCGAGCTATATAGGATAAGCATTAAAACTGATACAGTAGTTACAATAATTAAACAAGTTCATTGGAAACCTGGTATTTGTTAAACACTGGCACCAGGTCTCAAGTGCTGCACCTACTGGAGTTCCACATTTTTATACGTCATCACTAATATCATGCCTTCCATGCAATAATTCAGATAAGTATTCAGTTAGAAATCGATTGCAGACGAATTGTTCAGACACGATACATGATAGACAACATACACAACAAACCCGAAGAAACAAAATTTCACTGCTAAATTCTAGTTTGAGATGACTCTAGTTTGAAAACTTAATTTGAGTCATTCATCCCCTCTTTAGTTATCTGAATATAATATTTAATTCAGTTTTAAATTGATAAAATGTCAGTGCATTCATCATCATCATGGGTACACTTGTCCGCGACTTTGCTGCCAAATAACAAAGTTACGAAGAAAAACCCACTAAAGATGGTTGCAAAAAAGAAATGTTTCAAACATAAATGCAGTGGTGAACAGGAAGTTATGTGACCCTCTTGCTGGTCTGATTGAAGAGTACAAAATATGTCCCATGTACACGATTTAATTTTTTCTTCAGTGCTCAAAAGATTTGGCTATTATTACATTTAAAATGTCATGTTCTTTCTCACATTGTCACGAGGGCGTTCATACTCAAACATATTAGAGCTGTCTCGCATGGACTGCTGAATGTTTATGGGAAGATTTGGGCCCCTTCTGTCCACCCGTCGCTAGCTTCCGAAACTCTCTGCTCCTTCCTTCTTTTAAATTTCTAATCTCCTTAAAATGTTTCATTCCATTGTCTCTGCGTATCTTGCTTATCATAATCGCAACGAGGTTCCCCGTTGAAAGTCACTCGAGCCTTTGTTATCTTGGTTCTGTTTTTTTTAAATCTGTGCTGTAAAAAATATTTAAAAAATGAGAGAAAAAAAGAACGATTTTCAGTATCTATCTATATCTCTTTCTATCTCATGGGCCACGCAGGTATGGAGCGAAACGGCGCTTGGATGATCGCTCGGCTTCTGGTCGCCCTCTTGCTGCTGCAAGGTAAAGCTGACTCGGAAAAACAACAACAATTACAACAATGATAATAGTTACGAAATGAACAATTCCTGAATGGAATTGCTTATGGCTTGCGCGCGTACTAATTGTGAACCGTGTTACGCTTTGTTTTTTTTGCTTCAACAGGTCCCACTGGCATCACTGGGCAGGTATTCCACACTCTTAAGAATTTTGCAAAGTTCTTTTTAACGATCTGTCTTTTGAGTTGGGATGTCAACGCATGTTCTGATGCGTTAAAATGAAACGTATTACTTAATAAACAGTTGTATGTAATATAAATAGTTGCAAAAGACTACGGGAGGCATATGTTTAGCACCCCCCCCCGCCCCATTTCTTGCAAGATATGGTGAAATTGAGATGCAAAAACAAAGGGAGATGCACAGACAAACGTTTAAGTACAACAGTAGAATTGCCTCTAAGGGTCGAACTTGCAGTGTTTCCTACATATTAATTTATTCAATTGTGGTTATAGTATGAGAATACATTTGAGGTATGCTGTGCAATGTTTAGTGGTATGTTTTATGGTTTATCATGTCTGTCATGGCAATCACTAAACTACAGCACATACAATAATACAAACACGATCAGCAATAACACACCGCAATAACACATTGCTCAGCATTCCTCAGATATAATATAAGGACTATCTTAGCGTGTTGTGTAATATCCTTTAATTGAGCTCACAGTTAACCCCCTTCCCATCAAACTTTACTGTTAAATATCGCAAATTTTCGCACGTATCCCTCTAATGTATTACCGTGTGTGCATCTATGTGACCATTGTGTGTCTTGACCCTCTCACTCACCACCCTTGTGTTGACTATGTCTGGCTCTGAACATTTCTGTGTTTTCTGTGATGCTCGTGTATGGTCACGTCTCAGCGAGTGGGTGCGGAATCGTGTGGCTCAGTTTTTAAGACGTTGCATCGAGTGCCCTGTGGCATCGTTGGTTTACAGCAGTGGTGCTTAACCTTTGCTGCAGCTTGCAACCCCTTTGGTTGTCAGAAAGGGCATCTCGCACTCCCAGGGAGTGCGTGCGCCCCAAGTAAAAAAAAAACTGGTTGAGAGAATCGCAAGCTGCAGAGCGCAAATTTGTTTATGTATATTTTAGAATGTAAACCGCACCCTCTTGTGATGATGGGTTGTCCCCTTTTTTTCTGGCAACAAAACAGGTGTTAAGATGTTAAAACACCAAAATGAAACCTTTAACAAGGAATCATGTCTCCATTAACCACAATACTTGCGGCCAGAATGCATTGTCTTTGAAACCGATTGGTCCACACCAGAGATAGCTTTCTTTCGAGCCTAGTCTCAAACGGTGTACGCCTTTTGGCGTCCTCTGGGCTGAGTGCCATTTTTTCGAATTTGGTAAAAAAAAGCAACCTCAATATTTTACAAGCCGCAATTCTACGTGAATACGAGACGATGGTCCTGAATTAATAATGTGACGAAGCAGCAGTCCTTAAAGAGCTGCATGCGGCTCTGCAGCTGCAGATTTCCTACCCCTGAATTAGAACGCGTGCAGTGACTTGCTTTGCATTCCATGCAGTGTAGTGTTTTATAATCGCACAAACACACCTGATAGATTTTTTTTCTTATTGTTCACAGACTCCTGCCACTGGTAAGAGAACACATGTTGCAGTCGCATGTTTTTACGATGGATATTAAACAAACAAAAAACACTCGATTTAAAACTTTCGTGACTGCAGGGATTCATCTTCTTGGTTCTTTCGGTAAAGTCACGTAGAAGGGAAGTAATACAATTATAAAAATAAAACATAATTATTTTATTATGTTTTATTATTATTATTATTTTATTACTTCCCTTCTACGTGGTTATTTCGGTAAAGTCACGTAGAAGGGAAGTAATAAAATAATAAAAATAAAACATAATTATTTTATTATGTTTTATTTATTAAAACATTATTATTTTATTATGTTTTATTTTTATTATTTTATTACTTCCCTTCTACGTGACTTTACCGAAAGAACCAAGAAGAAAAAACACTGTGTCATTGCATGGCATTTTAGAGACCGCGTATTAACACTGGGATGTTTCTTGCGTCGTTTAATTTGTTTTGCCACGCTCAAAAGAAAAAGTCGACTGCAACCTCCCTGAGAACAACCCGTGAGTAAACCCTAAAGTGCCTCGTTCCAGGACACGCGTCAGCAAAAGCTACTTTGGGCAGTGCACGTTGTTTTGGGGATGCTGTCGTAGTGTAAATCGTTAGCACACTGGACCAGTTGAAACAACGAGCTTCTTTTAAATGGGTACACGCGTGGAGATGAGTCGAATGGCAGGCAGGTCGGGTGTGGTTGGGCATCGTGTGGTTTCGGCCGCCTCTTCCAAGACGTCTGGCCAGCGTGATGAAGTCTGCCAAACACCCTTCAGAGGGGGGCCTCTTATGAGCCATGATGCGTGTGACTACCCTTGGTGCAAAGGGAGTGCTCTCACCAATAACATCAGGTAAAACCAGCAGTACTCATTTACTGCTTCCGACTGTTCATGAGCTCCCAAATGGGTGAAACTGGAATTGAGCTGGTTTTTGTTTTGAAATCAAATTTGCGGTTAACATACGTTTGGAAGGCCAAATGAGCTGATGCGACTTAAATATATTGAAATATATTACGTGACATTACAGGTCAGAAG
The DNA here is from genome assembly GCF_965212315.1 of Lampetra planeri. Classification (NCBI taxonomy): domain Eukaryota; kingdom Metazoa; phylum Chordata; class Hyperoartia; order Petromyzontiformes; family Petromyzontidae; genus Lampetra; species Lampetra planeri. The sequence goes on from NC_136107.1 coordinate 33,886,913, forward strand.
TACATTTATTTCATTATTTCACCATCAGTTTGAAGAAAGTAGTTATTATGCTTGTATAATTAAATTAGTGTACATTACAAAACTAAATCACAGAAATTAAAAAAAAAACATACATAGGTGGCAGGGTAGCTCAGTGGCTAGAGTGCTGAGCTGGCACTTTTGAAAACCTGGGTTGGAATCCAGGCAGCCATTTGTAGTTAAAACCGTCTTCTCAACTGATGGTCTCAGCCCAGTCACCAATGACTTAATGTGGATACATTCCAACCCTGAGAATGATTAAAAAGCAAACAAGCATGTATCTATCAGGGACATAAACATTATTGCTTTCATATGTACAGACTGTGGCACAGTGCTTCCTTCCCTCTGTGTGGATCAGATGTCACTTGAAGGGATCTCTGAACTAGCTCTGTGATAGCTACTTCCGTTCACCAATCTCTCACGTTAGGGGTTGCACTGCTGTGCGAGAGATCCAAAATTGATTCATGGTCTGACTCAGTGGCAAAATATGAATACATTTGGGGGGAAAAAACCCCCTCAAAAAATGTCTGTATGTTTACTGTAGGTTGGTCTATGCACATGGGAGACACTGGTCAAGTAATGTGCTGACACGTATGACTTTTTCCTCAAGGGCCCCTCTGGATACTGTCATCAATGGAGGCTCCATCACGGCAAATGTTCTGATGACATACACCCCAGGCCAGTTCGCCTGCCTGAATGTAAGAAAGCTATATTTTATTTTTTCTTGCAATTCTCCAAAGGTGCCTGATCGCATCAGGCATCAGAAGCAAAGCGGAGTTGAATTTGGCGGGTACTGTTTTGATTGGTTTGCTACAAGCATAGACTCAACTCTATATTTATTTGCCAATTTTCAATTTCATCGCTCTCATGAAACATCGTTTAAATGCACACAAATCACTCGCTTTTAGCTCTATTTACCAGGCATGTGTAGTGACAGTCTCAGAGACACTAAGAGTAGGAGGCGCTCTGTTTATTAACACGGCCTGCCAGTTAACATTTAGTAACTACGGTTCCCAGTCAGGACAGCTGGTAGACTGCCTGACTGGCGACGCCGAGATGGTGAAGACTCCAGCAGCACGACGGGGACCCCACTCCACACGACAGCCCCGAGCTCCCCTCCCGGGGCCCCTCCTATACTGCCAGCGTGGCCTGGCTCCGCCCCTGGCCACGCCCCCCTTCTGGAACCTACTAGCGGGTTCTTGGTGTGCCCCTTCCGTAACCTTTCCCCTAGATCCCTCTCGGGTCTATCACGTGACCTGCTGTCAGTCAGGGCTGCTGTAAGCTGCAGATCCCCTTCCCTGCCAGCAGCCAGCGCTATGCTACTTAGTGACCAATTCTTTGTCACTACACTTGTATGGATATATGCTATTGGTAAAGTGTTCGTTGCAACGTTTGGCTTATGAGAAGATTCGTTATATGTCTCATCTCCAATGGAGGACCCTTCTTGAGATGGCGTTATGGGATACATTGAGGCTTTTTTATATAAATACAGCAGTATAATCGTGTTACTATATATCTGGCACAACCTATAGGTCAATCGCAAGGGAAACTATAGAATTATTTTATTTGTGTTGTTTCCCTTCCGCCAATAGGCTCGACAAAAAATAAGGACAGGCAGTTTTGTTGAGAAGCCAGGCATGCCTGGATATCGTTTTGAAGGGATAATAGTAAAATAACAAGTGCATTAGCTTGCAAGTTGAAATCCGGAAAAAAATAGAACCCCCGTCACTGAAAGGCGTGAGGAGGCTTTCACCGAGCCTTGTATTTATGAAGAACTGTACATTAAATTACAACCAATTTGGTCATAGAGGGAGGGGGGTTACCATACTTCACCATGCTGGTCAGTGTGGATTGGTGTAATGAGGAACCAGAACCCATTCAGGTATCAGGAATCAAACTCAGGTAGCCGGGTTAATTGTGCTGTGCACTCACCACTGTACCAGCACTCTGCTCCAGGAAATGTGAGGCGAACAACGTTTATCATTGATCATACTGGCATTTTTCAATTCATAGACACCTGAATGGGAACAATGTGTTTACCCATTATTTGCTCAATCTTGTTATTATTGTGGCAAAAAAACTATTGTTCTGCCAGGATATAACATTAGGGAGGGGCCCAAAAAGAGAACGTTTAAAAAAAGAGACTTAAAAAAAAAGAAACACTTAAATGTATACCTACATCCTCATATTTAAGCCGTGTGAGTTGTTTAAATTGCAGTCTTTGTTTGACATCGCATGCAATGGGCTGTCATTAGACGCCCACACATGTCCCCCTCCTGGGCCCCCAGGCATATTTAGAAGCTGTGAGGCTGGTGTGGTTTTGGTTCCAGCTCGTCAAGGCGAATCGCCAGTGGAAAACCACTTGCTGTTTGTACTCTGCCAAACAACTGTGAACACATGTTACACTCTCTAAAGAAAATACCTAATTTGCACAAATGCTAGTTTTCTAATATCGACAAAAGTGCTTTCGTTATGCTTGAGTTGGCCTATTTGATGAAGTGATGAATTAATCACCAGAGGTGTGGACTCGAGTCATGTGACTTGGACTCGAGTCAGACTCGAGTCATGAATTTGATGACTTGCGACTCGACTTGGACTTGCATAACAATGACTTTGTCCCACCTATGAGATGTGGACTCGAGTCATGTGACTTGGACTCGAGTCAGACTCGAGTCATGAATTTGATGACTTGCGACTCGACTTGGACTTGCATAACAATGACTTTGTCCCACCTCTGTTAATCACTATACCAATTAGCGGGTTGACTACGCAACTAATTGGATAAGACACACAAAAAAATCTGTTTGCATGTGTGCCGCTGGGCGAGAGGCAGGGGAGTACGTGGAGGTGAGTGGCGTGAGATGAGTGGGGTAGGTAGGGGAGTCCGTGGAGGGGAGTAGAGTGAGATGAGAGGGGAGGTGTAGGGGAGTGCTTGGAAGGGAGTAGAGTGAGACGAGTGGGGGAGGTAGGGGAGTCCGTGGAGGAGAGTGAGATGAGAGGGACAAGGTAGGAGACCATGTTTGTTGGGAGGAGAGTGAGATGGGAGGGGAGAGGTAGGAGAGTGCGTGAAGACGAGGAGCGTGAGGCGCGATGAGAGGGGAGAGATAGGGGAATGCATTTGTGGTGAGAAGTGTGAGATGGTAGTGGAGAGACAGGCGAGAGTGGTGAGGCCATGGACGATCTTGAAGTAAAACCACCCTTGTTGTGATGTTTCTTTTCACAGGCAGCCACGCTGAACAAGATTAGTGCTGGCGAGCTAGCCATACTGTTTGATAGCAAATTCTGGAACAATGCATCGGTCGCAAAGGAAGTGACGCTCAAAGTGACTGATCTCCAAAAACTTGGGGATCTGTTGGCTGCGATCAAAGCGGTACGGATTCCCTTTCCACACCACAGCACAAGGAACATTACAGTCCGCGCCACCACCACTGTTAACATTCCATGACTTTTGATTTAAAGCTTTCGTGACTGCAGGGATTCATATTCTTGGTTCTTTCGGTAAAGTCACGTAGAAGGGAAAGAATAAAATAATACAAATGTATTATTTTTATTGTTGTTTCCCTTCTACGTGACTTTACCGAAAGAACCAAGAATATGAATCCCTGCAGTCACGAAAGTCACGTAGAAGGGAAATAATAAAATAATACAAATGTATTATTTTTATTGTTGTTTCCCTTCTACGTGACTTTATGAATTCCATGACTTGCTACAATTTCTAGTTGTGGTTCAAGAGTATATCTGCCTCTAGTGGCTGGAGAAGCAACTTGAAATATGAAAAAAGCATTGCATGCGGTTCGATGTTGCAACTGCATATTTTCTATAGATGTCACATATGCACCTAAACTTCAGTCTCCCACAGTTTGCTATGCTACGTTATACCGTATTAATCTATGTATCATTAAACCCTCATGCAGTCCATATTCATGAATTTTTTCCCGAAAATATCCAGTCAGTTGCACCCAAACACATCATATCTGCTTCGTAACTATTGCGCATGCCAATGAGTGAATTCCTGCAAACTCTGGGATCAGCTTGTTCTCCAGATTACAAGACATTCTGGAAAGTAAGAGACAAATAAAGCCAAAGATCCGCCCCCCCCCCTATAGCCTTGAACAGACTTGTGGGCTAAGTGCTCTTAACGAGCACCTATGAAGGTCGGTATGGCACACGAGGGGCTAACAGCTCCACGCCCGACCGCCTTTGTCTCCCGAGTGACGATGTGTGACATCACACCACGTGCTCATGTGAGGCTTGTCAACCCAGGGTCCTGTTCAGCAAATCGTCACCGATTTTGACCGTTGGCCAACTTGTATCTATGATATTTCATCTAGCCCACGTGAGAACCCAAGAGACCAGGATGAAGTCTAACTTGTTTTATTCCGTGTGTGTATGTTTAATTATCTGTGTTTGTACGTTTTATTCTGTGTGTGTACTTTTATTCCGTGTGTGTATGTTTTATTCTGTGTGTGTACTTTTATTCTGTGTGTGTTTTATTATGTGTGTATGTTTTATTCTGTGTATGTTTAATTATCTGTGTTTGTATGTTTTATTCTGTGTGTGTGTACTTTTATTCTGTGTGTTTTATTCCGTGTATTTTTTTATTCTGTCTGTGCATGTTTCATTCTCTGTGTCTGTATGTTTTATTCTGTGTGTTTTTATTCTGTGTGTATGTTTTTTTTCTGTGCGTGTATTTTTTATTCAGTGTGTATGTTTGTTTTATTCTGTGTGTATGTGTTATTCTCTGTGTGTTTTTATTCTGTGTGTATCATTCTGTGTGTATTTTTTTATACTGTATGTTTTTTTCTGTGTGTGTATATTTTATTCTCTGCTTGTATGTTTTATTCTGTGTGTATGTGTTATTCTGTGTGTTTTTTATTATGTGGACATGTTTCATTCTTATTATGTTTTATTTTTATTATTTTATTCTTCCCCTTCTACGTGACTTTACCAAAAGAACCAAGGAGATGAATCCCTGCAGTCACGAAAGCTTTAAATCGAAATGTTTCATTCTGTGTGTGTATGTTTTATTCCGTGTGTGTATTTTTATTCTCTCTGTGTGTGTTATTCTATGTTTGTGTGTATGTTTTATTCGGTGTGTGTGTCATTCTCTCTGTGTGTGTTATTCTGTGTGTGTCCGTTTGCACGCAGCCGTCGTTGGATGCGAACGTGACGGCGGCCATGATGGCTGTGGTGTGGCCCGTCTTGAACGCGTCCCTCGCGACGATGCCCGAGGCCAACGTGACTGACTGGTTCAAATTGCGACTCAGGCTTCTGCTGCCAGCCGTGACCGTCGCGCAGATTGCGGACATCCCCATCAACGTGTCCTGCGTTAACTTCACAGTCATGTGCGCGTTCACAAACACCCCCCGCGCCCACACCACTGCTGCCATTCGCCACGGCATTCTCGGTGAATGTGTTAACCCTAGAACAACAACGGCCTTTTTTAATTGTTAGAGTTGTTATTTCTTTATCAGTTCTTTTCTTGGATAATGAACATTGCTTTAAAAAAAGACATTGCCCCTCTGCTGTAAATAGTTCAAAGATCGGAAGCTTTGAACGTTTATGTTTCGAATGAAAACTTCGATGTGGATGTTTTCGTGAGAAATGTCGAGTGTTCGAGATACTGTTAGTCTCGACACTTTTAATTCCACGTCCAATCCCCAAGTGCTCCTCCCACCGCTGGGATTGTCACCTGTCCTGGTTTCCCCAGGATCATCCTCTTTATGAGGCAGCTTGTGGCTGTACATGAAACGTCCCATAATACATCGCTCAAGCCAATGCATGTGCGTGTATTTCTCCGCTCGATGTGGTGGCGTCACACGATACCATCACATCTATCCCTCTATTTAAGGAACGGAACAGGATGATTTCTCCTAGAATCTGGCTATCGCCTGATGATGCTAGTTGTAATTACTGGCGAAACGTGCTGTACTAGTAAGGAATTGGCATGTTCTGTTCACGTGACACACCTTACTAATAGGCTGTGTCGGGTGGTGGCGGGTTTAATGACATTCATATTGACGCGAACTAAGCCAAAAACGTGTATTATGGATGATATTGGTCGCGAAAGCCTGCATGTTAAACTCAAATTATCCATTTTATATTAGTCACATTGTTAAATCACGTAGTGGGCAGAAGAGGGCAGTGTAGCAAAATGTATTATTGTACTGTATGTATATGCTCTCGGCTGTCACCATTGACTAGTGTGGTGAAATCTGGTCACATAACCTCTGTGACCCACATGGCATGTTGAGGCCCTCCCCTAGCAGTGAATTGAGGCCCTCACCTAGCAGTGGATTGACACTCATGTACATGATTGCCTCGATAATCCACGCATAATCATTTACAAGTTAATATTCTTCTGAGGGGGAATTTAAGTAGGTGTTTTATTCCATACCATCATGTTGCAGGATGTGCATTTAATCTAAATGAATTTTTTCCTTTACGAATTTACTGGAATTTTTGTGTATGTCTAGATTTGGGTCTTTGAGCGCAGTCTACGACAATGTGTCCGACACTGTGAGACGAGCTGTGGTTGACAAGGTCAAAGTCTTCGTGAAGCAAGGTAAAATTAGTCGCTCGCATATTTTTTTGAAATGTATTCCGATACAGCAGAAACGGGACCATCCCACACTTCCCCCCGTGTAAGAAGTGTCTCACAGCGATATTCATGCGAAGAGCCATACGAAGCCATACGAGGCCTACCACACTTCGAATTATATTTATCCAACACTGCAGGCACCGTAATGATACCAACCACATAGTGTAAGATTATTTAAGAGAGAGACAACAAAAAATCCAGTGGGGACATAACGTAGTGTTAAACAAACATTAAACAAGCATTGAACGCTACACATACTGTAATGCATAGCAATTTGATCTGATTTTGTCTCCCATACATTCTGCTCTAGCGTTCACTTCCTATGTAAATATTGGACCAACGTGTTAAAAAAAAGTGATGACGTATGACCAAATAACCCCAATGGTTCTACACAGCATCAGAAGGCCCTCAATTGGAATGGCTCAGCCTACACCAGTCCACCCTCGATGCTACAGAGCTGAGCGACATTCGAGGGGAATATATATACTGTATACGACCGGGCAATACTCGGTTTATTATTTTATCATGCTCAGTCATTCCTGTCACTGCAAGGTCTTCTTGCAATGAGTCCATGTAAATGTGCTGCACGGGAGGCATGCTATTTATAATTGTATTTCATTTTGTTGAAATATTTGACCCGGATAATCCCGTATGTACCCACACGTGCTAATCGAAGGTACTCTGTATGATAAAATGTGGTCCGCCAAAGGTATTTGAAAGTCATATTCAGCTCCCAGTAAGAAATGTTTCCCTCCCCTGCAGTGAATAATGCATATAATCATGTACAATTATATCTGCGATGCCGATGCAATTATAACAATGTGGGGTTGTTTTTTACTTCTGTTTCAGATTCTTGTTGCAATGCTCCCTCCGACAGCAGAACTTTGCTTTCGTCCTACTTTGGGAATTACAGAAAAGATGCCACATATGCAGAGTTCCTTGAGGTGTTTTTACAGTTTAATGGTGTAAGTAATTTGTCCCATATTCTATCAATAAACACATTCACACAATATCTTTTTTTCATGTAATGAACCTCTAAGCCAAACACAACCGAGAATATAGCATACAGTTCGTTCGTTTCTCAATCCGCTTGTCCTGGTCGCGGCGACAGCATGTTGAGTAGAGAGGTCCAGACCTCCCTTTCCCTGGTGACGGACTCCAGCTCTTCCTGGGAAATTGCCAGGTCTTCCCAGGCCAGCTGAGCGACATAGTTCCACCAGCGTGTCCTGGACCGGCTCTGGGGTCGTCGCCCAGTGGGACGGGCTGCCCAATAGAGTTCCAGGGCGAGTCTATCGGAGGGCATCCTTACCTTGTGCCCGAACCGACTCAACTGGCTCCTCTCGGTCTGGAGGAGCAGCTGCACGACTCTGAGGCTCTCTTGGGTTACTAAGCTCCTCACCCGATTATGGAGATTGAGCCCGGAAACCCTGTGGAGAAACCTTATTTCGGCCCCTTGTACCCGTGATCTCATCCTCTTGGTCATTACTAAAAGCTCATGACCATAGGTGAGGGTGGGAATGTAGATCGACCTGTAAACCGAGAGCTTTGTTTGAGAACTCAGCTCCAACTTCACTACCACGGAACAGTACAGTACCCGCAAGACTGCGAATGCCGCACCGATCTGCCGGCCGATCTCCCACTCCCACTTACCATCAGGGCAACTGTTCCCCCCTCACCTGGAGAGAACAATCCACCATCTCCCGCGAGTGAACCATGACCTCAGATTCGGAGGTGCTGATCCTCATCCCAGCCGCTTCACACCTGGCATCAAACTGTCCAAGTGCCCGCTGGAGATGACAGACTGACGAGGCAAAGACAACATCATCTGCAAAAAGCAGCGACGTTACCTCCATGCCCCCGTGTTGAATACTCTCCATAGCTCGGCTGCACTTTGATATCTTGTCCATTAAAATCACAAACAGGAGTGGAGACAAGACGCACCCTTGGCGGAGTCCAACACAGCTCTTACTCGGGGAGTAGAAGGACCGGATAGCGCACAAAAGTGGCACCGGTACACCATACTCCCACAGCACCTCCCACAGGACATTGTGGGGTAATATGCTTTCTCCAAGTCTACAAAACAGAGCTAGACCAGAGAGACATACTCCCATGACCGCTCAAATATCTGTGAGAGGGAAAAGAGGTGGTCCATTGTTCCACGACCATGAGGGAATCCGCATTGTTCCTCCTGAATCTTAGACTCGACCACCAGGTGGAGCCTCCTCTCCAGCGCTCTGGCATAGGTTGAACCTGGGACGCTGAGGAGTGTGATTCCTCTATAGTTGGAACACACCCTCTGGTCCCCTTTTAGAAAATGGGAACCATGACCCCAGTTTGCCAGTCTAGAGGTAATGTACCCAGCTTCCATGCAACATTGAAGAGGCGTGTTAACCACGACACTCCTACACTGTCCAGCGCTTTCAACAACTCTGGGTGAATCTCGTCCATCCCAGCAGCTTTGCCACTACGAAGGCCCTTGACCACCGCAGTGACTTAATCAGCCGTAATCAATCAAGGGCTGCCTCCTGAAAGGAGGTCGTGTCCACCGAGTTGAGGAGCTCCTCTATAATGTTCCTTCCACCTCTAGACTATCTCCCAAGTTGAGGTCAATGTTACGCCACCCTTACTGAAAACTGCCTGGGCCACGTCCCGTCAACCCCTCCTAAGGCGTCTGATGGTTTGCCAGAACATCTTTGAGGCTGCCCAGTAGTCCCTCTCCATGGCCTCTCCAAACTCCTCCCACGCCCTGGCTTTCGCTTCAGCAACTGCTGCAGCTGCCGCCCTCTTGGCAAGTCGGTACCTCTCAATCGAGTTGAGATAACTTTTTCCGAGCTTAGCTCGGAAAGCCTCCTTCTCCAACTTGACAGCTTCTCTCACCATTGGTGTCCACCAGTGAGTCCTAGGGTTGCCGCTATGACAGGCACCAACTGTCTTCAGGCCACAGCTTTTCGCAGCTGCATCCACAATCGAGGTCCTGAACATCGTCCACTTGGACTCAATGTCCACGACCTCCCCTGGAGTGCAGGAGATTTTCCCCGGAGGTGGAAGGTGAAATCTTTATGCACTGGGTTTTCCACCAGCCGTTCCCAGACAACCCGCACTATTCGTTTGGGCCTTCCAAGTCTATCTGATCGTGCCTCACGCGTCAGATCCAACATACCATCAGGTAATGATCAGTTGACAGGTCTGCCTCTCTCTTCACCCGAGTTTTCAGAACATATGGCCTTAGGTCTGATGATACAACTATAAAGTCAATCATTAACCTTCGGGCCAAGGTGCTCTGGTATCAAGTACACTTATACGAGCATTCTTGTGTTCGAACATGGTGTTTGTTATTGACATTCCGTGACTAGCACAGAATTCCAATCAGATTTCACCATTTGGGTTCAGATCAGGGCGGCCATTTTTCCAAATCACGCCTCTCCAGGAATCTTCATCGGTTCCCACATGAGCATTGATGTCGCCCAGTAAGACTATGGAGTTGGTCGGCTGCACTCTGTTGAACACTGCATCCACCATCTACAAGAAGGCCGAATACTCGGAACTGCTGTTTGGTGCATAAGTACAGACAACAGTGAGAGTTTTCCTTTAAGAGACCAAGTCTCATTGAGGTGACCCTCTCCTCCACTGGGACAAACTACAGCTGAACAGCACCCAGCTGAGTATCCCCACACCCACCCAGGGTCTCTCACCAGGGGTTACTCCGGAAAAGGAGAGAAACCACCCCTGATCGAGAAGTTTGAGTCCAGTGCCAATGCTGTGTGTGCAGGTGAGACCAACTATATGTAGTTGGTACCTTTCCACCTCCTCCACCAGCCCTGGCTCCTTCCCCCCCATTGACGTGACATTCCACGTCCGAATAGCTAGTGTCCATCGCCAAGGTTCAGTCCATCTGAGATCATCCCTCTCCTTGTCATACTGGCATCGCAACCGCCCCTCACTCTTCGTCCTACAGATGGACCGTTATTTGTCTGGAACCTCCCCCCAGACCTGGTCGCCATTGGAGACCCTACTAGGAGTACAATGCTCCAGGCGACATAGCTCTGAGGGTCATTGGAACACACAAACCCCACCACTACGATAATGTTACAATCCTTTGGTGAGGTATAGCATACCGTTTTTTCTATAATAGCATTTTTTTAATTGAGTAGGATTTCACAGTTGTGCTGTTATGCTGTATATATCTCAGTGCTGGCATTGTGCCGAGTGTAGTCCGGCATGAGGTTCGACGTTTCGCTCCACATACTGAGAGTTTCCTCAAGAACGGAATGTTGAAGATGCATTTTGGAAGCATCTTAAGGCATTGATGAAGCTCCCAGAACATGTAGCGAAACAAGGACATCATGTTGAACATCACCTTGTACAAGTGCGACATACATTAGAGCGAACTTATTTTTACAACAATATTCTGAGGTGTCTCTGATATTGTCCATGGTGCGTGTAACGCTTTTCAGTTTGGTGTGGAGGATTTACTTACGACTGTACAAAATGCTGACTTTGCTGCCACGGACAAAGCTATACAATCCTTTGAAAGACTGAATATCGTCTTAACAAACATCACAGACCTCGAGATATTTGTGGATGAATTCAACATTAAGGTGAGCAGGGTACCTCTACAGTATTTTCAGAGTGAAACTAAACTATTTTTTTTATGTTACCAGGTAAGGCTCACTGAGCTATATAGCTCTTCTTCAGAAGTGACCTGGCCACAAATGATAGCTAAACTTAGTGGCTTATTATCTGGAAATGTATTGCAGTCAAATACTGTAAACGCATGTTTCTAAATGTGGAGTGAAAAAAATCCACGCGGCCACGGGGTGAACATGCAAACTTCATATATAGGAATTAGGGTCAAGATTGAACCCAAGACCTCCTGTATATCAGGCGAACTAGTTAACATCTCGCCACCATGTTGGAGGGAAGTTAGTTCAAATTCCTATAATGCAAATCTGTAAGCAACTTAAACAACAAAGTCCTTCTCAACAGTCAACTGCATAATTAATGCACATTTAAGATGACAGGCTTCCTACAGTCAGGGCAGGCTTAATGCCGGGGCTTTTGGGGCCTCAGCCTTGGAATTGAAGGAACCCCGCCCCCAATTATATGTTATATATGTGTGCTGCTTTCATATTGTAACACTATTATACGTTCTAATTTTGGATTCAAAGTCATAGCATGCATTTCTAACAAAGTTTGGGCCGAAATTATATCTGTACATTGAGTTAGATTTGCAATTCGGACATCAGATAAAAAAAACCAGCACTGAGTATCCATGGCACATAACAAGGTGGTATTTGCATCGGTTAATGGTGAAGTATTGGAAATGACGGCAGGAAACTCCTTTGACGGGAACACACTTCTTTTATTAAATCTTGACTTGAACGATACAACGCGTGGCCTCTCTTCTTCACAGTACGGTCACCATACAACGGTACAACTCGTGACCTCTTCTCTCCGCTCCACACTTCTCTCAACTCCCGTAGACTCTGTGCTGCTGGCTCTCTGTGCCTCGTGTAGACTCCGCGCCTCGGCTACACTCTTCTCTCGTCTCGTGTAGACTCTGCGCCTCGGCTACACTCTTTACTCGTCTCGTGTAGACTTTACACATCTGGCTACACACTCTTCAGTACCCGTCTCGTGTAGACCTTACATCTCCGGCTACACACTCTTCAGTACCTATCTCGTGTAGACCTTATACTCTCTCTGGCTACACCGTATGCATTACTCGGCTCGTGTAGACCTTACACTCTCTCTGGCTACACCATATGCATTACTCGGCTCGTGTAGACCTTACACTCTCTCTGGCTACACACTGTACATTACTCGGCTCGTGTAGACCTTTCTCTCTCTCTGGCTACACCTTGTACATTACTCTCCATTAATCTACATTACTCTCCCTTACTCTCCTCTCCGGGCTCTATCTCTGCACCTTCGTCTTCATTCCTAGATGGTTCCACTTCCTCCCTCTACTCCTCTGTGCATCACCTTATATATCCCTTCCTCCCGGGAGACGGAGCGGATGCGGACCTCAACGTCGGCACCGCTCCTCAGTTACCCAATCACCATGCGCTATCTCTACGATCCGTTTCTGCCCAGCGCGTGTTTCCACTCCTCGACCAATCACACCGCGCTGCCACCCGATCACTCCCTCTCAGCGCGTCACCGGCACACAGCCAATCAGCAGCACTACCCCCACCCGCGCTGACGCCTGCTCCTCCCCGTCAGCGCGCGTCACCACACACACACCCGTACATACGCGCTGGCACACGACGTATACCCCCAGCGCGTATCACCACTACAATGGTGGTGGTAAAACAGTCAGGCGAAGGATTTGAATAAATACAGAGGGTCCCCCACAAAAAAAAAACTATAACAGACCCAGGCCTCCATCAAACTGGATCTGTCTCAAAAGTAAGAGCTGAGGCAGAGCATGCTCTGACTATCTTATCCAGATATCCAAAAAGGGCGAGGCGACTTTATGACATCTAATGAGGTGGGGGTAGTGATATTTCCCTCGGTGGCATTAAAGAAAAAAACACCTTGTCTTTGTAACCTCCTGCAATCAGTAACTTTGTAACAAACAATCAGAGGCTACAGAGTAGAATGTAAGGGAGCCAGACGTAGGGTTGGCAGAACCCATTGTGTGATATTGATTTAGAAGCTTGGAACAGCTAAGGCTGTGAGATAACATATGCATTAATGAGGTGCAGAGGACAAGCCTCCCGTACAGAAACAGAGGGACTTTGGGAGTACTCAGGTTAACTGTCCTGGTCTCTTTAAGCAAATTAAACTTGAATTCTTCTTGGTTCTTTCGGTAAAGTCACGTAGAAGGGAAGTAATAAAATAATAAAAATAAAACACAATAAAATAATTCTCACGACGTTTCGGCCACAACGCAAGCAGCCGTCCTCAGGTGAAGAACAGAGTCTAACGACTCTGTCTTATCGACAGACATGTTCTTCACCTGAGGACGGCTGCTTGCGTTGTGGCCGAAACGTCGTGAGAATTATTTAATTGTGTTTTATTTGTATTATTTTATTACTTCCCTTCTACGTGACTTTACCGAAAGAACCAATAAGATGAATCCCTGCAGTCACGAAAGCTTTAAATCGAAATGTAAACTTGAATTATTCAGGGATGGGAACAATCAAAGAGGATTAGAAATCAATATGGCGTACATGGAATACGATGGTTTATTACAACTACACTCGACCGTCTCATGATGAAATAGCACAACTCGGATGTCTGTTTCTCTCATGCAATTGATGATTATTTGTATCACAGGCAGCGGGAAAGACGGTGCCTCAGGCTTATCAACAGTTTCTGATGAACTTAGCTTGTTCGAAGCTGTATACAAACCTGGACACGATGACCGATGCGAATGTGAGCAAGTGGTTCGTAAACAAGCTACCGCCACTATTTTTACCGGGCGTCACGACCAGGTGCCTGAGCCTCATTCGTAGCGTTGCGATCAAAATTCCATGCACGACTATGTCTACCATGTAAGTATCGCAGCACGAGCGGTGGTATTCCCACTAGCTTCCACATGCTCTGCTCTCAGTGTTGGACGAAGTGGGTTTACTAAGGTGTTTAATCTTATTATCATCATCAGCCACGACCAATTCACTGCTCAATGAAGGTCTCCCCAAAGCATTTCCTTAGCTCAAGGTCAGGCGATGTAACAAACCAACTAGCTTCTGTATGCAAGCTGATTTAACCGCTCCATCTCCTCGGAGAGTGTGCTCTCAGACGTGTTCCCTCCTTTTGCTGCCGATCCATTGTTAGTCTCGGCCATCATCACATCACGCGGTCTCCTGCCCAAGGCCACTTGCTTTTTGTTGCAGTCAATCATCTGTGCATTATCTGTAACCCATGTGTTCCACTTCATGCAATAGTAAGCATGCTTCTTTGCATAATCTTCAATGATTGTAAAATAAATATTCTAGTCAGATAAAAACTATTTACACGAATGCTGCTACGTTGTCAGAACAGCAGGGTGGATAAAAATACTCTTGTACTGCACTGTGTTCCAACGTTTAGGCTTCCTTAAAATGGTTTTGTAAATGTCATACTTAGTGTGTGTAAATATTATGTGTGCGTAATAGATGTGAATTGGAACTCAGATTTTTTAAAAAAGCTTATATTTCTACTGTTTGTGTAATTTGCATTTAGGTCAAAATTTATTATAAATAATATTAAATTCTGCATTTTATGTCTTTTAAATGTTTTGATTATTAAATGTTTAACACCTGGCCAGGTGGCTCAGCAGCAGAGCACGTGGCTCGCAATGAGAAGATGTGCGAGTTCAACTCCTGATTGGGGGTTGACTCAGCCCATCGTTTTCCCGGAGTATATAACAGTGGTTCTCTATAGGTAGAGCGGTCCCCACCATGGTAATGTGGATTTTCCACCACTTATTTAGAACTATGAACAGGGGACGAGCACTGCCTACATTTCCATTATGAGCACTAAATCACTGACTTTTAAATGTTTTACCAAGGTTAGTTTGATGTAAAAAAGTATGGATTTATTGTTTAATTACGTGACGTAGGCAACGTTGATTGAAATATGTATCTATAAATTATTGAGTGTTTTCTACTGTCAATGCAGGTCTATTAATGTTTGTGAATTTTCTGACAAACTAATGAAGTTGAATTGAACAGTTTATTTTATTTTATTCCAGATTGGGGAGTTTGAGCAAGTTATACAATAAATTAGATACAACCTTAAAGTCAGATATAACCACAGGCATCAAAGACTTTCTTCGTGCGAATTCAACTTGCTCGACTGCCATGACCAGCATCACCCTCTTTACCGATTACTTTGGAAACTTCAGTGAAAATATTATATATACAGAATTCTGTATCATATTTCCACCATTTAACGCTGTAAGTAATATATCTAACACCACACGTAAAACAAACAATTTCCATCATTGGAACCTCCTTTGCCAGTAGCAAAATATGATAATTGTTTTTTACCCTTTAATCTGGCAACAAAACTGACACTTTATTTTTACAAGGAGTCATGTTTGCATTGACCACAATACCTGAGGTCGGAATGCAAAGAAAAAACACAACTGATAATGTATGCACTGTCCTTGAAATTGATTGGTGTTTGCATTCCGACCGCAGGTATTGTGGTCAATGCAAACATGACTCCTTGTAAAAAAGGTGTCAGTTTTGTTGCCAGATAAAAGGGTAAAAAAAAATTATCAAACAATTATCATGCATAAGTATTTGCACATGAGTGCATTTGATGCCATAGTATAATACATTAGTGAAATGTATTTTTTCTATGTTGTAAAATGAGTAAAATAACAAATTCCAGACATTCTCAGTCCACCAATGGATTGAAGGCTTCCCCATGCCAAGTCGTTCATCAGAGTGCTTTTTTTTTACCATGATTCACCAGCAGTGCGAATTGGTGAAATGGGGGTTAATGGGGGGGATAAGGCTGGTCCTGATATTACTTGCAACTGATGATGTTAATAGCCATGGCCTGGAATCAAACTCGAGTCGCTGAGTGTCAGATTACCATTAACAAGACCACTGTCTTTAGCCCATCAAAAGCATCGGTGGCATCAAATAATATATTATCTTAAATCAGTACCATTCAATGGCAAAATAACTTGGAGATAAATTTAAACCATTTGTTTCTGTTCCAAAAAATTAGTTGCTTACTTCTGCAATACACTAAATGAGAGAAGTCTGTACCAACTATGGAATATGTAAAAAAAAAACACTTTTAATTATTTGTATAATACTATATATTGTTGAATTATTCCACGGTATGAATTTGTGATGTATTCTCAATTTTCAGATTATCCAAAAAATCTGAAATTTAGGCCTAGATAAGAAGTTTCGGATGGTACGAAAACATGCTAGCACAGGAAGTGATATCCTTACACTGACATCACTTCGTTGATTTTCCCACCAAGAGTGATGTCACGTGGCATCGTTTGATGACACTTGTGAGCACGAAGACATTTTTTATTCGTACAAAATGTAAACGATCTGAAAATCATAAAAAGACAGAATTTTTTAAAATTCTAAATTATATTTTTTTTTACCGAAACTCATTGCTTGCATGTGCGCGTGTGTAGGAAACGGTTCTGCCAAGGCTCACTCCTCTTCAGCTTGCCGGCTATAGTGCTACAAACAAAGTACTAAATAATGTGACTAAGTTGACGCCAATCTTTGCCAATCACCTCAACGACATCAACGCCATCAAGACGTTTATGATTGAGTTCAACAAGAAGGTGAGCACTACTATCAATCATTTAAGAGTGCACTGATCCAGCAATGCTTAAATGATAATTTATAATACATGTTTTAGCTGCCTGTGATTAAATTTGTTTCTCGGCTGTAGAGAGTTGGTAGTCTCAGGCCAGTCACGAATGACTGTGCAAATAAAAAAAAATACACTGAAATTAGCTTCTGCACATAATTCCAACTCTGATAATTAAAATATCGTGCTGACTATCACACATATATACCAATAGTGATCCCTGCAAGGACGGATATCTGTTCGTGGCTAAGAACATTTTTTGAGTAGAACTTGAAGTTTGAAGACCTTTTGTTATTTTAAATGTTAGCATGATTGTGCCATCAGCATCATGGCATGATAATGATCATCCATTCAGATCTCTCACAATGCAGTGCAATCGTTTGTGTTGGAGAATGGTCCACAGAAGTGGATATCACAGAGATACCCTGTGATCCCTGGTCCACAAAATAGAGGGCAGCACTTTCCCGGCCGTTCTGCACGTGAAAGTATTTATTCATCGCATGACAGTCAAACTGTTGTATTAATTATCTGAGCATGAATCTCTCAGAATTCAGGTCAAAACCAATTATGTTTTTGTTTTTTCGGTAAAGTCACGTAGATATTTTTTTTTTAAATAAATTCAATCACGACGTTTTGGAGGCAACACAAGCTTGTGTTGCCTCCAAAACGTCGTGATTTAGTTGTGTTGCCTCCTAAACGTCGTGATTTAATTTATTTTAATTTTATTTTTTACCCACGTGACTTTACCGACAATATCAAAGAGTATGGACCCGTGCAGTCAGGAAAACTTCAAATCTAGAATGTTTTTGTTGTTGTTGCGAAGTCATTGGTGACCGAGCTGAGACGATCAGCTTACTACACTTCAGAACCCAGTTTAATCACGGGCGGCTGCCTGGATTCGAAACCAGGACATCAGCAGTGGCAGCCCAGAGCTCTGACCACTCAGTCACTTGGTGAAGAAGTTCTAACCCACGCAGAGCCTCAAATTATCCATTTTAAACATGATTTCAAACATATCTGCAAATGCGTGTAAAGTAATTTACTTGGCATGTGTTTCACAGACAGCGGATAAGGAATTGCCTGAGGCATCTCGAGCTGTCCTGCTTCAAGGAGTCTGGGACAAGTTAATCCTTAATCTGCCAACAATGGCTGATTTAGAAGTGTCAGGGTGGTTTGGGAATCTGTCTTCAAGCATCTTGCCGGGCATCACAGCTGCAGATGTCGCCTCCATTCCTGTATCAATAAGCTGCCCGGCTTTCTCGAGAATGTGAGCAATATAACAGTGACATTCACACAATGTACTCATAATAATGGTAACAAAGGTCGGCGCACCTCGACTCGTGGAACTGAGGAAAAAATAATTACAATGAATCACTCTAAAATAAAAAAAAGTTACGTCTCTGGACATAACAAATCCAAGTATTTCTTAAACATCCATAAATCGTACATACAGTGTGTTGAACTTCTTTCGCACCGTACATAGCCATAAGCAGAGTCATTGCTCGCTTGAATCAATGCCGGTGAGCTGCCCATCTTACAGGCAAGGATCCTCGCTTTACGACATGGGTCCTCGTTTGACGCACAGGATATTTTTGAGATCGTGCTCGTCCATCTGCTGTTTATAGCCTGAGCCAGCGGTCGAAACTTCGCATTCACATGACGGGGGTGAGTCCATAGGACAACCGCTGTGTGGGGGGGGCTTCACCCCAAAGTAGTTCTTATTTTATCGACCGTGGAGAGAAAATAGGCTGAGTCACCCTCCAACTAGGATTTGAACTCGAAACCTTCCGACTGCAAGCTGCTCGCTCGACTGCGGAGCCACGTGACCGGGTTTGTGTAAATGTCTCAACGAAAATAGACAGGTGGACGTATTTCACAGTCATTGCATTGAGAAGGATGTAACTACGTATGAAGTTAAACGTGTATTGCATCGTGTGTGTGTGACTAATGGTGTTTTAAATTTGATGCGAGTTGCATGCAAGTTAAAGCTCACATTTAACCAGTTCTATTTTGTAAGTCAAGAATATTTATATGTTTATCTATGAACTGGTGACAAGCCTTGTCTGCTTTATCTCAGATTTAGCATCACACTCTTTCGAAAACTACAGGAGTATGGGGTTGTTTCAAATGTATTTGTATTCAATGTCAAGATATAACTTGCAGAATCCCAGCATACGATGTCAGAATCCCAGCATACGATGTCAGAATCCCACACTATGATGTTGAAATCCCAGAATATGACATCAGAATCCCAGGATAGGATGTCAGAAACCCAAGATACACATTATATAGGCACATATTATTTGGGTCTTTCAGTAAAGTCACGTTGATAGGATAAAAGAAAATAACCTATTTACGTGTCTTTACCGAAAGACCCCAAAAAAATCTGAATTCCTGCAGTCACGAATGCTTTAAGTCAAGATGTATAGGCACACGTTGCAAAATGAAACAGTTCACAATTATATCCCATAAAAATTGGGGATTCAAAAATAAAAAAATGTTGGCTTTTGCATTTTAAAGCCACATATATTCGAGTCTGCGTCCTTGGAGACCAGCAAAGGTGACATTTTTACCGCTCCTAATTGTGGGGGGTAAGGGCAGGTGTGGTATGAATTGACCATTTTGCTTTTTAATATGCAATCTAGAAATATGCAATATTGCTATATGATTTGAAGCTTTCGTGACCGCAGGAATTACTCTTTGGTTCTTTCGGCAAAGTCACGTAGAAATAAAATACATTCAATAATAAAATACGACGTTTCGATTGCAACACAAGCAATCGTCATCAGGTAGAAAACAAACCTAGTGAACTTAGAAATACAATGCAATCATCCAACACAGAGAGTCGGCTAACACAACAGTCAGCACCTTACCTGGTTGATTACGTTCACCCAAAGATTGCTAAATTTGAGAGGCAAAACATAGACACGGAGACACACAGACAGACACACAAGCAAAGAGAGACAACACAGAGACGCAACGCCTCTGTGTCGAGGCCTTAAATAGAACGTAATCACTATGAGACCTCCTTTACCAGTAACAAAATATAGTAATAGGTTTTTACCCTTTTATCTGGTACAAAAATGTACACCTTTATACAAGGGATCATGTTTGCAATAGCCACAACACAAGCAGTCAAAATGCAAACAAAAAGAAACAACTCTGATAATGATAATGACATGCATTGTCCTTGAAGTTGATTGGTCCACACCCGAGAAAGTGCTGGCTGTTGTGTTCACCGACTCTCTGTGTTGTATTGCATTGTATTTCTAAGTTCACTAGGTTTGCTTTCTACCTGGTGACGATTGCTTGTGTTGCAATGGAAACGTCGTATTCTATTATTTAATTTCTTTTATTTCTACGTGACTTTACCGAAAGAACCAAAGAATATTCCGACACTTTGCACTCCTATCGTTTTTTTTAATTGTTTGTTTGTGAAACTTTCTGACCGACCCCTACTGGATATATGTGAAAAAGAGCTTCATAGCTCATCAGATTCCTCCAGTATATATAACTAAAAATACAGATTCTGATTCTTATGGAAATTTTCATATGCTGATGGAAAAACATCCATTTCTCTCAAATGAATTTCATTTGCCCAAAATCTATATCCCTTCCAGAAGGTAATTAATCAGTTACTGAGTCATTTGTCAACGTGCTGTATATAGTTCAGTAAATACCAGGCTGAGCTTTAATTTAGTAACCAAGTATTTGTTTATTGATATGATATTGTGTCTACAGTCATTGCTAATGATTTGATGTTTTAATTTATTGATTGAATTTTGAAATAACGTTTTGTTCTTCCCTTTCTCAGAATCTCTGGTTTAAACGCAGTCTATGCCAAACTTAATGACACCATCAAAACAGCGGTGGTGACCAAAATCAAGGAATTTGTGAAATCATGTAAGGAAGTCACGTTTGAATTTTCACCACAAACTGTGCATGTGCGATAAGTAACTGCAAGGAACCATACTCTTTGTTTTTTTCGGTAAAGTCACGTAGGTGAAAAAAGGAAAACAAATAAATTTAAACACGACGTTTCGGAGGCAACACAAGCCTCCGTCTTCAGGTGGAACCGTCACAGCAAAAATTACTGTAACAGATTCTAGATTTGAAGCTTTCGTGACTGCAAGGAATCATATTCTTAGGTTTTTTCGGTAAAGTCACGTAGGTAAAACATCAAAATTAATGAAAATAAAATAAAATAAAAAACAAAAATCACGACGTTTCGGAGGCAACACAAGTCTCCGTCATCAGGTGGGACCGTCACAGCCGAATTAGCTGCATCTTGATGTTTTACCTACGTGACTTTACCGAAAAAACCTAAGAATATTACTGTAACAGGAGAAGGGAGCTCCAAGAGGCACGACCTTAAATACTGGTTAAGGGCAAGGGAGGAGGAGCCAGAATGGGCTGTGGGGAGGGGGGGTCCGAAACATTCCGCCTATTACAGTAATACGACGCTGTCACGTCGTTTAGCAAATACGTCGTCACTTTATGAATACCACTACCCGATGCTGGTCGCCTAAACACCACGCTAACGTCGCTGACGGCTTCGTCCGTCCTGTCTCGTTGTTCGTCACCTCTGGGCCTTCGCCTCCACCTACTTACCTGTAAATCGCTTCGATTGATGTCGTTTCGATATTGGTCGCCGCAACTTTCATGAATGCACGCCCGCCCCCCCCCCTGATGTAAACCGGTGGATTACTGAACTTATTTTCCACTGTTCACGTGAGCTGTGCTGGGGCTATGATGTATTGATAGGTTGGTAATTTGTACACATTCTTAACTTTTCCCAGTATTCTTGGGAACCATTGGCTAAAGTATGATCTTCAACTTGTAGTCAGCCAATCTCTCTGCCCTCATCCCTATGAAGAAAGGCCATTTATGAAAAGGCATTATCCGGTTGTATATTTTTGTATTATAAGGCAATGTTAATCATGTATGCCCTTAACATGTGTTTTATTTTTGCTTTAACAGCTGCTAGTTGCCCAATTGATAGCACCCAACTGATAACAGGGTACTTTATGGCATTCACGAAAAATATCACTTATGCCGAAATCGTTGATGTTTTACCATCATTTGACGCCGTAAGTATTGTAATCCCCACATTGAATCAGCATAAGAATCTGCTCAACATGACCATTTACATTTTTTAGCCAACCGTGCTAATCGGAGGTGTCTCATAAGCAGTCGGGCTCACTTGAATCAATGCTGGTGAACTGCCGATAATGTGAATAATGTGATGTCAGAGTTTTTCAGCAACATCATGGAACAAACAAAACAGGTGCCAACAAAACAAAGGGCAAAATAGAACGACAATTTTTTTTATAACATAATAAAATACATTGCGATCGAACACGTTACGTTCACACGTCCTCCACGAAAATGTTATCAGGTAGTACTGGGCGTTGTTGGGCATGATTTCCAACGATTTGCTCTACATTCTGGAAGCTTCCTCAAGAAATGAGCTTCCCTATGAAGCTTCCAGAATGTGGAGAAAAACGTCGGACACCGTGCCGAACAAACACGCGGTACAACCCGAAAACACGACGGGACGCGATACGACACAATCGTCAACTCCTATGCAGGTTTTGTACGTGATTTTGACAATGATTTATGTGCATTTGTTGTTGTGTGTGTGTGTGTTACGTTTTTTTAGGGACAAGTTTCCAGTTATCTCACTGTCGTGCAATTGGCCGATTACGCTGCCACAGACAATGTGCTGAATAACACAGCCATCCTGAATCGTGTCTTGTCCACAATTAACTACGATACACTTGGGCCATTTTTGGACGAGTTCAACGTGAAGGTATAAATGCGATGGCACCGCTGCATTGTACAAAGATGGGAAGCATGCACATTGTTCGGGGGTTAGGAAAGGAAAGAGTGTTTTTTTTTACTGGAGGAAAGATGAGGTATTTTTTTCTGTGAGAAAATGTGAATTTAAATATATAAAGTTTACAGCCCTGTGTCAATCCACTGCTGGATGAAGGCTTCTAGAAGCCTTGTAGGTCATGGCAGTTGATTGATCAGACATCACCACGATGGGCAGTTTGGGTTAGTGAAGGCATGGGGTGGTCCAGGATTGGTTTGATGTCATCCGCCTCCGTTGTTAGCCAACCGATTCATAGCGCAGTGCGCTAACCACTGCTCCAATGCTTCACCATGTTTGGGGTCAGAAGGGAGGAAAATAAACTTGCAACAACAGATGATGAAGAAACCTCTCTGGATAATGATGAAACTCAATAGGTGGAGGAGATTTGGAAGGTCTTGATTGAAACCTGGACTTGGTTAGGAGAAGAAAGCTCGCAGTGTGAAGACCGGAGGGAAGGGAGTTCCAGATATTTCGGAAAATTGCCCCTGAATTACCGTTTTGTCCCACGAGGCCATGGATATTCTTGGTTCTTTCGGTAAAGTCACGTAGAAAGGAAATAATAAAATAATATAAATAAAACATAATAAAATACAATTCTCACGACGTTTCGGCCACAACGCAAGCAGCCGTCCTCAGGTGAGCAACAGCGCTGTCGGAAAGACAGCGTCCTAAGTTCATTAGTTCATTAGGACGCTGTCTTTCCGACATCGCTGTTCTTCACCTGAGGACGGATGCTTGCGCTGTGACCGAAACGTCGTGAGAATTGTACCTTCTTATGTTAATTTTTTTAAATTTTATTTTATTATTTCCCTTCTACGTGACTTTACCGAAAGAACCAAGAATATGAATCCATGCAGTCACGAAAGCTTTAAATAGAGGCCATGGACATTACCAAAAATGACCACAAATAATGCAACCTGTGCCCATTTGTATCACAGGCAAATGGAAAGACGGTGCCCAAGGCTTCCCAAGATGTTCTGATGCAATATGCCTGGCTCATGTTGGGACCCACCCTGCCCACACTGTCCGACGAGGACGTGAGGAGGTGGTTTGTGGCCAGGCTCTCTCCACACGTCCTCCCAGGCACCAGCAACGTAGACGTGGACACAATCCCCGTGTCACTTTCCTGCCCGGCTTTCACTACCATGTGAGCATCACACGAGTGTTACATGAGCGTCACGTAAGCGTCACAGTGCAAATTATGGCATTCACACTGACAGCCAAGTCACGAGCTAAGGGCAGGACTTAGACATTTTTTTTTTTCAATATTAAACTTGTAAATGTACAGCACACTATAAGGTCACAATTAGGAGGAAGTTGCAAACACAATCATTTACATTAAGACAAATTGTGTTATCAGTGTAAATGCAAGTCGTTACACACTGCACCAACCTCCTGATTATTGAATTAATCTTCTTGGTTCTTTCGGTAAAGTCACGTAGAAGGGAAATAATAAAATAATAAAAATAAAACATAATAAAATAATTCTCAAGACGTTTCGGCCACAACGCAAGCAGCCGTCCTCAGGTGAAGATCAGGTCTGTCGGAAAGACAGCGTCTGCTTGCGTTGTGGCCGAAACGTCGTGATAATTATTTAATTATGTTTTATTTGTATTATTTTATTATTTCCCTTCTACGTGACTTTACCGAAAGAACCAAGAAGATGAATCCCTGCAGTCACGAAAGCTTTACATTGATATTCAATTAATCTCATGTTACATAGGGGGCGCTGAATATTCTATTCAATTACCCTTACCTAAATAACTAATCCTTTATTTACATGCCAGCAAAAGGCTTTCCTTGGTTTGAGCAGGGCCAATCTTAACTTACACCAGTCATAGACCAGTTATTAAGGATGGAATGTATTCGTATCACTAATTATTTTGTTAAGGGACAAATAGTTAACTCCTGCAGATATGTGAGTTAATGTTCTATTCTCAACTTGATGAGAGCTTTGAACTTCAGACCATATATCATAGTCCTTCCAGTGCGGTATGGGACATTGGGCAACACAGCTTCTCCGCAGATTTCAATCATCAAAATTAAAATGACCCTCCCACTCAAAAGATAAATGCTAACCAATGGACATGCGACGTACGACCGCGGGGATCCTCATGTCATTTCCGGTAGATGCCTGCATTTGTGCTTGGCGTGGGTTTGAAAGAACACATTCCCAGGTCAATCGGGACCACCCCAACTTGGCCGACAAGCAATAGCGCACAAAAAAAAATGCGATTCGTAATTTTTTTAACGAGACTTTTGTTTTACCCTTGCAGAGTTGGGAGCTTGAGTGCCGTCTATTCTCAACTCAACGAGACCGTTAAACCACAAATGGTTAGAAAGATCAAGAACTTTGTGAAGCCAGGTGGAGAACTCTGCGAACACACACGAATTCTTTTTGCGAAGAGCGGTTGTGTTTTCTGACTGATTTGTTTAATAAATCAATCATTCATTTATTCAACAGCTGTCGCCAGTTCCAAGTGCACACCTGCCATAACGAGCAGCAATCTGCTCACTGATTATTTTGGGAAATTCAGAGACAATGCCACGGATGCTGATTTCAAGGAAGTCTTCCCTTCATATGCTGCGGTAAAAATTCCTAACTTCAGGCATTGTAGTTTCAAACAACGGATATGCTCAGCCTTTGTATAATCTACCATTGTTAACAGTTCGTTACATGTTTTAAAAATTTCGATTTAAAGCTTTCGTGACTGCAGGGTTTTGTTTTCTTGGTTCTTTTGGTAAAGTCACGTAGAAGGGAAATAATAAAATAATAAAAATAAAACATAATAAAATCCCTCCCTGTAGAGGAGGGTTTACCGAAAGAACCAAGAAAATGAATCCCTGCAGTCACGAAAGCTTCAAATCGAAATTTAACCGCCTCTACGGGGAGGGATTTTATTATGTTTTATTTTTATTATTTCCCTTCTACGTGACTTTACCGAAAGAACCAAGAAAATGTTTTTAAAATGTTGCTTATTGCACAAGTACAATTGTAGCTTATAATATGATTTTCAGCTGCACGGAAATGGTCAAATATGAAAAAAAAACAACTGAAAAGTGTGCAACGAAGCATGTGGAATTAAATCGAGAGACAGAGGAAAATTAAAGTAGAAAACATACGCAGATGAATGATATCACCCAAACTATTCTTAAAAGCAAGTGGGCTTAATTATGTGGAGGCCGCGTGGGGAGACTTAGATAGGGCATGTTGCAAGAAGAGATGATGGACGATGGTCTAGGAATAATAACTTTCATTTGCAGTTTAAAGTATTGCTTTACCTGTGCATGTGCTTTTCCTCTGATGTTGATAACTATGCAAAATGCTAATACTGTATTCATGATAGTCATATCCACACATTTCAATGCACCCTTTAAAATGATAACTGACTGGGTAGCCCACCAGTATGGTTAAATCACCCATTCCAAATCCCAGTTGGGACTGGACTTATCCATCCATTGTCATCTCTATAAGTTGAATTTATTCAGAACCAATTCTAGATTTGAAGCTTTCGTGACTGCAAGGATTCATATTCTTAGGTTTTTTCGGTAAAGTCACGTAGGTAAAAAAATAAAAAATAATAAAAGTAAAATTAAATTAAAATCACGACGTTCATTTACGTGATACAGCTGTCGTGGCTGTGACGGTTCCACCTGAAGACGGAAGCTTGTGTTGCCTCCGAAACGTCGTGATTTTTATTTTATTTTACTTTTATTAATTTACATTTTTTTACCTACGTGACTTTACCGAAAAAAACCTAAAAATATTATTCAGAACCACTTGATCTGAATTTAGAGATATTTTAGGTTTTGATTCACGCGATGCCCATTCTTATGTTGTTGTCCACCACCCAACGCCCGAGTCAGATCGCTAATCCGAAGGAGCTGGGAGACTACGCTGCGACGGACACCGTGCTGAACGACGCCCCCAGCCTGGCGGCAATCTTCCCCAAACTCACTGACCTCAACGCTCTCGGACAGTTTCTGGACGAGTTCAACCTTAAGGTGAATTATCTCCACCAGTCAAACATTCAGAAGGAATGTCTTGGTTAAATGAGCACTGAGGCAGCACGCATCACCTGCTTACAGCCCTCAGAAGTGGATTCCACATGCCCATGGCGGGCGTGAGTCTATACATAGGACAACCACAGCTGACTTACACATATTCTTTGGGTTTTTCGGTGAAGTCACGTGGATAGGTTCAAAGAAAATAACAAAAAACTACGACGATCACAACACATGTGATCGTCGTATTTTTTTGTTATTTTCTTTGAACCTATCTACGTGACTTTACCGAAAGACACAAAGAATATAGTACCTATTTTATTTACTCCAGATGAAATAGGATAATGGGCTGAGTCAACCCATCCACTTCGAACCTGGATTTGAACTCAGAACCTTCCAATTGTGAGCCGCTCACTCTTACACCGATCCACCTGGCCAGTGGCAGCTCGAGATTAGGATCTGGTAAGGCCGGGCTCCACTTGTGAATGAAAAAAACAAACAAACCCTGAATAAATTTCGATTTAAAGCTTTCGTGACTGCAGGGATTTATCTTCTTGGTTCTTTCGGTAAAGTCACGTAGAAGGCAAATAATAAAATCATACAAATAAAACATAATAAAATAATTATCACGATGTTTTGGCCACAACGCAAGCAGCCGTCCTCAGTTGTGGCCGAAACGTCGTGAGAATTATTTTATTATGTTTTATTTTTATTATTTTATTATTTCCCTTCTACGTGACTTTACCGAAAGAACCAAGAAGATGAAACCCTGAATAACCTTTCCTGTTCATTATAAATATTAGAAACTACACATACATCGCTCGGACCCTCTCCCCCTTTACCTCCCCCACTCCCCCATTCCCCTACCCCCCGAGGGGTTCGGTACCCCACCATTGTATGATGTCCAACGTTTCGCTTCGCGTAGTGGAAGCCTTGTTCGGTTCCTGAAGCCGATCATTTTGATCACAGGCGGCAGGAAAGACGGTGCCCAAGGCCTCTCAAGCCACCCTCATGCAAGGGGCCTGGAACAACATGAACAGGAGCTCCGCCGTGAAATCCTTCATCGATGCGGACGTGAAGACGTGGTTTGTGGACCGGCTGTCTCCACTCATCCTGCCGGGAATCACGGCCGCCAACGTGGCTGATCTTCCGCTCGCGATGAGCTGCGATAACTTTAATTTTCTGTGAGTAACTTAAAGAACATGAATATGCACGCTAACATATGTGGAACTGGTGTCTGATGCATGCTGCGTTTCTACGCTTTTGTTTGGCGTTGCTGTAAGATGTTTGCTGCTCCTGTTGCTCCTGCTGATGATGAAATAATATTGTTACTTGTGATTCTTGACCAAGTGATTGCCATTGATGATGATACTGCAGCTGCTGATGGTGGGCGAAGTGATCATCATTGGTGATGAAGAAGACGGTGATGATGATAATGCTGCTGCTGCCACTGCTAGTTATGTTGATGGTGTGGTTGCTGTTGATGCTGCTGCTGTTGCTGCTCATGATAACGGCAACACATCTTATTTTCAGTGTTGGAAAACTGGATGCTGGGTTGAGCAGTAACGATACCAAACAGGCGACTTACCAGTGGATAATACGTTATCTAACTAAAGGTATGGATTTTTGAACGTTAATAATTCTCACTCGATTGCACATTCACCAATGCATGATCTACACTACTACTTACTATAATTACTGGCAAATCTTCTACCACCACCAAAGACCACCCCATATAGAGTGTTGGGGAAGTGTAGCCAGCATCACACCTGGCCACGTTTCTCTCCAGTGCTGATATTGACACATCTGCAGTGGTGGCACGGTGGTTACATGTTCATGCATTAATATGATGTTTGCACATCTGCACCGAGTTCTCCTTTAAAGCTGAGTCGACTTATGGAAGGCCCAGGGCGAGTTCCGATATCACTCACAACTAAAATGATCCATGGCCGGGAATCGAATTCAGGTCATATAATAATGCACAAACCACCGTGCCACCACTCCACTGAAAGTTCAGACTTGGCGAAATTATTTATGCTGTTGACATTTTCCAATACATTCAATTGTAATACTAACTAAGCCATACTTAAGCCGTATTGCATTCACAGGATGGAGTTTTTTTTATATATTACATGAACTGCTTCGGGAGAGTAAAGAGGTCAACTTTAATTGAATGACATAAGCGTTGGAGGCAAGAGAAATCTCTGCATTGATGGACCCTAAAAAAGCGGCTAGATTTCGATTTAAAGCTTTCGTGACTGCAGGGATTCATCTTCTTGGTTCTTTCGGTAAAGTCACGTAGAAGGGAAGTAATAAAATAATAAAAATAAAACATAATAAAATTTCGATTTAAAGCTTTCGTGACTGCAGGGATTCATCTTCTTGGTTCTTTCGGTAAAGTCACGTAGAAGGGAAGTAATAAAATAATAAAAATAAAACATAATAAAATTTCGATTTAAAGCTTTCGTGACTGCAGGGATTCATCTTCTTGGTTCTTTCGGTAAAGTCACGTAGAAGGGAAGTAATACAATAATAAAAATAAAACATAATAAAATTTCGATTTAAAGCTTTCGTGACTGCAGGGATTCATCTTCTTGGTTCTTTCGGTAAAGTCACGTAGAAGGGAAATGATAAAATAATATAAATAAAACAATAAAATTTCGATTTAAAGCTTTCGTGACTGCAGGGATTCATCTTCTTGGTTCTTTCGGTAAAGTCACGTAGAAGGGAAATAATAAAATAATAAAAATAAAACATAACAAAATAATTCTCACGACGTTTCGGCCACAACGCAAGCAGCCGTCCTCAGGTGAAGAACAAGTCTGTCGGAAAGACAGCGTCTGAATGAAACACCACCAGGCTTGGAGCGTATATTTAAGCTGGGTTGGAGGGGGAAGAGCGCCTTGACAAAATAATTTACATATCAAGAGGAATTTAGCATATTTATGGGAAATGCAGATATGGGATTAGTCATTACTTGTGGAATGCGTAGGAGGTGGGCGGGGGGTTTCAAAGTCATAATATGCCCGTGCATTATGCAGGATTAGCAGCATCAAAGAGAGGGAGTAGAGGGAGTAGGATAGAGAGGGAAAGCGGCTTGAAAATAAACTCAACATTGTTGATGTTCGGTGCATGTGGAGGATGCAAACATTTTATCGGAAAGATAGATTGGGTAACTTTAAATTTGAGAAAGATTTAGTTGCACACTTTACATGTTTCTATATCTGAGGCTGCCAAACAGTTTGATGCTTTAGATTAATGGATCAGTGTGGCTCCCCTTGCCAAGTGCTCCACTGAATACGATGTCACGTGCTTAATTTCAGCCAAAACTGTCCCGCAATGTTGTTGCTTGAATTGCATTGGCAATCAAATAAAATAAAAGAGTTTGTATTTGCTTTTAAATATGTTTTGTTTGCTTGCATGTTCATGCATTAATATGACACGTATTGTTTTAATATGATTCTAGGAATACAGAATTATATAAATAGTTATGATTGTTATGGATCGGCGCTCCTTTTACTGTTATAGAAGCAAACACTTTACTCAGATAATCTCTACTCCAGGCCAGCCTGTCACCGGATAATATGGAGCGAGAAATGAAACCATGATTCCATCTCAAATGATACGTAACTTGTGATTCCACAGCCAAAACAGGAACGCAGCCACCATGCTTTGCAAATAAGAACAGCTGGATTGTTGACAACATGGGGCAGTCTTTCCTGCTCTCGAAGCTATCTGACTTAAACGGGTTTGTCCAAGACACCACACAGGTAACTTTCCACCATCAGTCAATGGATCTTTTTCACAACAATTGAAGGCTTCTCAGAGAACTTTACATGGATAAAGTGAAGTGAATGCCCAACACATAGCCTCGTGTAAATATAGAAAACATTTAGTTGAATATATAAACAAAGCGATGTACCCGAAGCAATATAATGTAATAATAATAACAATACAAATGTATATAGTATTGCAATTAAAACCACGTAAAAGCAGATACACAGCTCGCCTCATCTTGTTGCATAATATTACAGATATTTTAGTTTCACATCTAGTGTTGTCATTCATGCAAATTGCATCTCACAACTGCCGAGGAACAACAGCATAGCTGGAGGGTAGCAAGATGGTGAGCCGGCACGCACAGTTATCCAACTTCTGCAGTGCTCTATATATATGAATATGTTTTAGCCAATTGGTGAGCGTTTATACATGTGGGCGAAACAGGAGCACCTGGAGAAAACCCAGCACACGTGCGGAGGGGAACCGCGACATTCCGTACAGATCGCACACGTGACATGAGGAGATGCAATGGAATAGTGTTTGCCCATTTGCTAATTTACTGCTGGATGAGGAATTCCCCATGACCATACTTAACCTCATTAGTCAATGCAAGTCAGTTAGGGGGGGGGAAACCCAGGACTGGTCGAGATATAATTTACCACTGATGATAACTGTGGCCAGGAATCGAACTTGGCTTTGCCGTAGTATACTGCACTCAATAACTATGACACCGCACTATCTCTGCAGTAAATATAATAATAAAAACCCAGCAAAGTTTCAGTTGCGTACTGGCTTAATTGCATCACTGCTGGCATCGTGGCCTGCACTAAAGGGAGGTCGAGAGAGACCCTACAGAGGGTATTTAACCTACCCCATGCTGCTCAGGCGTCGTGGAAGAGGTGGGCATACCCACACATTAGGTGACCGCGTACGACCTGCCGTTCCACCAAAGATGTTGAACTTCTTTCACACCGTACGTAGCCAAGTGTGCTAATTGAAGGTGCTGGGTGGACGGAAGGCAGATACGGCAAATGCCCTCATTGTTTCAATCGTCGCAACCAGGAGATCAAATCGAACTCCTGTAGTCATCTGTGAATTGCAAGTCAGATGCGCTCACCGTCACACTTGGCGCCCATTCCTGCACACAGCAAACTAACATGGAATGGATTTTGCGCAGCGGAAAACGTTTGTTGTCGACGCCAGCACGCTGAAGCTGCTCGAGACACCGAACAACATGGACATGGAGTTGAGGCGCTACTTGGTGCAGATGATGAACGAGAGCAGTTTGCCACTTTCCAGGTGAGACACCTCACAACGTTTCCTCTGTATGTACGAATGTTGAATTTATATCGCAGCGTACATAGCCAACCGTGCGAATCGGAGGTGCTTTTGCCGCAAGGCTGTGTGTGGCAACTGTGGCGATGACTTAAGTCACACTTCCGTGTAAATACCTTCAGCGGTAAAGAAATGGATGATTTTTCGATTTAAAGCTTTCGTGACTGCAGGGATTCATCTTCTTGGTTCTTTCGGTAAAGTCACGTAGAAGGGAAGTAACAAAATAATAAAAATAAAACATGATAAAATAATTATCACGACGTTTCGGCCACAACGCAAGCAGCCGTCCTCAGGTGAAGAAACAGGTCTGTCGAGAAGACAGCGTCAGACTTGTTTCTTCACCTGAGGACGGCTGCTTGCGTTGTGGCCGAAACGTCGTGAGAATTATTTTATTATGTTTTATTTTTATTATTTCGTTACTTCCCTTCTACGTGACTTTACCGAAAGAACCAAGAAAATGGATGATTGTAGAATGTGCGTGTGAATTAAATGTTAAATAGTTTAGCCAAAGGCCAACAGTGTCAGTTCATGGCAAATCACCATGAGCGTTTATTTATAACCCATATTAAGGGTTTTTTGGGATTATTTGCTGACAATAATGTTCATCACAGATGCACTGCTTGTTATTGCATTGAATATGCATCTTCATGCACGCGTGCATGTGTGTGTGTGTGTGTCTGCCGGATCAGCGTGCCGAAGCCACTTCTGTGCACATACGTTGGAGAATATGGCAGCAGCCTCCCAGTTGCTTCGTTTGTAGGTTTGGAGAGTTATCTCAGCAACTGTTTGAATTCCATCACACTTCCCAGAGATAAAGAAAAGGTACTTTTCACCTGCATATAAGTGTAGTGCATACTACACAAGTATGACATTCAGTTAATTTGTTGCTACCATGGCTTTCCCTCGGCTGCCTCTTGGGATTGTTGTCGTCTTGATTTGAAGCTTTCGTAACCGCAGGAATGAATACTCTTTGGTTCTTTCGGTAAAGTCACGTAGATAGAAAAATAGCGAATGGATCACGACGTTTCGATAGCAACCCAAGCCATCATCTTCAGGTCAAACAATACAGCAGGCGGACTGCTGAGGCAGGAGGAAATGTAGCGAGCGAGCTACTACAACCAGAGGTTATATAGGTTTGTGGTGGGTACAACCCTCTCTGAGTTGCATTACATTTCTAAGTTTGTTATCTTTTTTTCTTTTTACTCTCAATCACCTTGTTCCCTCTGTCAAATTAATTAGTTGACGTCTACTAGCCTTACGTTTGCTAGCCTTACATTGACTTGCAAATTCCATCTCTAGCCCCGCCCACTTACCCTTGGGTTGTACTCACCACAAAAAGTCTGTGTATGTGGTCAGAAGATTCAATGAAACGTCTATAACCTCTGGGTGCAGGAGCTCTCTCGCTACATTTCCTCCTGCCACAGCAGTCCGCCTGCTGTAATGTTTCACCTGAAGACGATGGCTTGCGTTGCTATCGAAACGTCGTGATCCGTTGGCTATTTTGCTATCTACGTGGCTTTACCGAAAGAACCAAAGAGTATTGTTGTTGGCGTCATCGTTGTTGACGATGATGGACTCGCTGGACTGTGGTTGCATAGTCCCCTGGGCAGTGCTATG
Source organism: Lampetra planeri (assembly GCF_965212315.1). Lineage (NCBI taxonomy): Eukaryota > Metazoa > Chordata > Hyperoartia > Petromyzontiformes > Petromyzontidae > Lampetra > Lampetra planeri. The sequence continues at coordinate 33,920,437 of NC_136107.1, forward strand.
CAGTTACTGCCTCCTTTATCTCGCTTCTGCTCACATGCTTCCTGGCCCTGACCCCCTTCGTCACCACCCCTCCCCACAACGCGACCTTCATGTATTCCCTTTGTAAAGCATACTGATCTGCGAGTGCATTGAGATTGCATTTAGGGGGTCGTGGTGGCAAGATGTTAACGACCTCACCTGGTATACACGAGGTCGTGGGTTCGATCTGGATCCTCACGCGTGTATATTTGGAGTTTGCAGTTCTCCCTGTGGTCGCGTGGATTTTTCTCCGGGTCCTCCGGGTTTTCTCTCTACATTTAGAAACATGAGTTTAGAGTATTTGGCTGCTATAAATTTCCACTTGAAAAGCCACTTCGTTGAGCTATCAATTGTGGCCAGGTTTCTTCTGAAAAAGAGCTACATAGCTCAGTGGGCCTTACCTGGTAAAATAAAAATAGTTTAGATAAACTCAAATTGTCATTGTTGCTGCTTTATTTGTCTGTGAAACTAGCTATAATTTAAATGTTGATGAGAAAAATTGTATGTTTTTCAAAATCACTTATTCAAATTACATGGAATCACTGTTTTTTTAATCACAGCTTTTTTGGCATTGCATCAGTGCAATTAACATGTCGCGGTCATCAAATCGATTTAAAATTTAAAAGCTAAAGTAAAAAAAAGTAGGAACTACGTGTCATTGCAAAATGCATGCTAAAAATAAATATATGCACTTAATATGTTCACGGTATTTTTATTTGTTTCATGTACATGTACAGTAGAACCCTCTTAATGACCACCCCTATTAAGGACGAATCACTTAACGATCGGCCTCCATAGAGCCCAATGTGTTCGGTTACCGATCATTCCCCTGTTAACAACGGGCTGACGACGAGCACGCGACCGCCAATTTCGGCCAATCAGAGAGCTCCAAAGTGTCTGACCAGGCCACGACCAATCAGCGACGTCCATTCATGAGCGTTAGGGCATTGTTTCCATTTGATGCTATCGGAACCAATTACGCCTGTAACGTGTATTTCCTATACTCGCTTAACAACCAAATCACTTCACGACCGGTTTCGTTGAACCAATTACCGTCGTTAAGAGGGGTTATACTGTATAGCCCCGTTTTCAAGTCACTGATGGATGAGATTCTCCCTGACATTGCGTTGGTCATGGGGGTTATTTGACCATACTTCACTGCGCTAGTCAGTGTGAGTTGGTGAAGGTGCAGAACGTAGACAAGGGGAGCTTAGAGTATAGTACAACTATCTTGCATCACTGCCCTCTGTTGCCCACCACATAGTTTTACCGCAGCCTATAACAATCTGTTTGTGATGGTAGGCACCCATCCAAAGCGCTATCCAGGTTCAAACCAGCTTAGCTTCGAAATAGATTAAATTGGGTGAATATCGGACAATTTGATTTGAAGCATATTTTGCATATGGTGTGATATATTTGATTGCTTTTTGTATTTGTTGGTATTTATTTTCTTATGACCCAGGTCTCTCTTGAATAACATACTTTTATTTTTCGATTTAAAGCTTTCGTGACTGCAGGGATTCATCTTCTTGGTTCTTTCGGTAAAGTCACGTAGAATGGAAATAATACAATAATAAAAATAATACATAATAAAATAATTATTTTATTATGTTTTATTTGTATTGTTTTAAAATTTCCAAAATAATTATTTTATTATGTGTTATTTTTATTATTTTATTATTTCCATTCTACGTGACTTTACCGAAAGAACCAAGAATATGAACATACTTTTAGTTTCAAATGGGCTCTCGCGTGGTTTTAAATAATGGCCTCTATACTTCTGATGTCACGTTCTCCGCAGATTAATTTCAGCTGGAGCTTGTTGGGGCTGAGCTCTGGAAAATATGTATGCAGTGGGTGGAGGGGGGGAGTTGGGAAAATATTCCATGAGAAATGAAACCCTGACTCTTACCAACTGTTTTTTCTCAATCCTTTCAGGTTTCATTGAATCTTCTGACCAAATACACAGACTTGCAACCAGCCTCGATACAAAATCTGGGATCAGCAGTCGTTTACGCTCCTTTAAATGCCATCGACAAGAATCTGAGCAGCACCAACGCTCTGCTGGTGCTGGGCACTCTCAGCAACCAAACAGGATGGAACCCGGGACAGGCACAAAACATCGTGCGGAAACTGAAGGCTGCGAACTTCAACGTGAGTTGGAAATTTGTTGCGTGTGAGAATCCCGCCAGCACAACTCTCTCCGGTATGCTTTTTGTTCAAGGCAGTGAATGAGGTCGCTTTAGCTAGCGGGTGTCTTTGAGAGACAATGAAGTCGCCCTTTGGAATTTTAGGGGGTAAAAACTCACCAGTGGTTCCCAGTGGGTATCGGTTAGATGACAGACAGGATCTGTTAAGTTCGACCACCACTTCAACACTCGGGTTGCTACCAGAGGGACACAAAAAAAACTGAGACATTGCATGGGAAGCTGAATATGTAAAAAAAATGGACTACATTTTAATGCGTTGTCTTTAGAGTCGGGATGTGTGCTGCATCTGATACAAATCCGGGATTTTTTATTGTTCTTGGAAGACTGAAAGATTACTAAGTAGAGTTACTTCGAAAACAGGATGTCCTGGGAAAACCAGGACAGCAAATATGTTGCTGGCATGAAACAGGGCCAGATTGAAGCAAAATACCCATTGTTGATCAGGATAAAAATGTGGAAGGTAAAGGTGCAGGGCTGCAATTTCTTGCTCACGGAACTGCTGGCAGAAGAGCCTCCATTACAGGGGGTACTGAAGAGGCCCCTCTAGAGGGTGTTTAGGCCTACTCTTCCATGCTGACCAGACATCTGGGAATGGGTGGGGGGGTGGGGGGGAGTCCCCGCGCCACCTGCCGATCAACTGGAAGTTTACAGTACCCGTTTATACTGCTGGGTGGGCAGAGGCCGTGAGGATTTTAGAAACTTTCCAAAATGTCACAACTGCCACTCTGGGAGAGAGAGAGAGAATCGAACTGGCGAACTCAAGAACCCTGGTGCAGAGCGAAGCGTGGCGACGTGAAGCAGGGGCAGTGGGATCAGATGGAGTTATCTTTGGCGACAGGCCGGCCCGCACTACGTGACGAGCACCACTAATATCCGAGAGACGGTCTGACTTTGCCTTGTGCTTGTCTCCACGCGACGTGTGTCCCAAGCTGAACAATGCAGATGCCCTGACCAAGCTGGGGGGACTGGTGTCTGGAGTACCAAGCAGCACCTTCACCAATCTGGACTCGAATCAGCTCCTAGCCTTTGCGACAAAAAGCAACCCCGATAACGTTGCGACCATTCCTGATGGTGTCCAGTCGGTTATCGTCAACAAGGTGGGTCCAACTGTATTAAAGGTCAAGTCTCATGAAAAGATTATTGGGCCAAGTTCTCTTTTTCTTATTTAGTCCTCTGCCATATGGCAGGTCTTTGACTCTCTCAACCTCCTGTCCGACGTTTCGCTCCACGTGTTGAAGAAGCTCCCAGCACGTGGAGCCAAAGGTCAGTCATCATGCTGAACACCACGCGGTTACAGCCTGGTGACGCATTGGAGAGTTATTGTTTTTATATATTTTTTCATACCAACATTTATTATTATTTCTCTTTGCAGCTGTTGAACAAACCTATGACGCAACTGATTAATAGTCTTCCGCCATCGTTGCTGGCCCACATTCCCGCAGATAGACTGCAGGTTGTGAATAATTCGATGCCCAAGGACCTTGCGAAAGGGCAGTGGTCAGAAGGACAGGTAAGGATGAGCCATGCCTCTGTGAACCCAGACTCCTGCAGCACATCTTTGAGCCGAAATAATCCCACAATCTTTTGGCTGGTGAATCTGACCGTGCGGTGCTACCATTGTAATACAGTAAAGATAAAGAGAGGTCAAGGTGCAGACCTACAATATCTTGGCAACACTATCGCTGGCGGAAGGGCCTCGACTAGCGGAGCCTACAGAGAGCCAGCCAGCCCCACTAGAGGGTATTTTACGCCTGCCAGATGTACGGAAAAAGGTGGGAATGTCCACTCTTTACCCCACTACACGTAACGCGACCTGCCGATTGTGTTCCTATTTACGCTGCTGGATGGACAAGTGTCGATGGGGATTTAAGAAGCTTGCATTGTTGTTTCGACTGCCACGCTTGGAGAATGAACTGGCGACCCCTGGACTGCAAGTCGCGTTTGCTCACCATTTCACCATGGCAGGATTGTATTTATTTATTTGGCTAAGTATCATGCAAGGTGCAACTTGCAGGCACCAATGTTGAGAGCATTTAACGCCGTCTCATATCTCACTCAGTCAATGAATCATCAAACAAAGAATAATCCAATCAATTTAAACAATCCACTTGGGGGAATAAAAGCCCTGACTTGCACGGTGGCCTCAGATTCCGCTAGACATCGCTGTTACCTGTAGTTTGCTTTTGAAGTGTGTGTTTTTTGCAGCTGTGTTTGTAAACACAATTGCTCTTATTCAAAATGACACATGTATACCCTCATTATCTCTGCAGGCTCTGGTTTTGGTCGGCAACATGGTGAAGACTCAGCCCGCAAACTGGACCGAAATAATTCGGCAAGTACATTATTGAATGTTTTTTTTTCTTTGCACGAGGCCATTGGTATGATAGTTTTAAGTTGTCAATCGCGCAACTCATGTGTGCCTTCCACATTTAAAAATACAAGAACAGTTGTAAATAGCGGTCTGGCAGCGAGAGGAATAATGAAAAATCCGAGATGATATGATTGCAGCTTCATACATTTTCATGGGACGAGCCACGTCATGTCAGAGGTACAGAGATGAAGATGTCACAAAGCATCCGTACATGTGACAACTGATGTGTACCTCTTGCATTCATGTCTCTCATCTCTCTCTTATTTATGTTCCATCTCACAAAAGTGCGTCTGCGGTCTTCATCTCTCAACCCTTATTCTTGGTTCTTTCAGTAAAGTCACGTAGAAGGGAAATAATACAATTATAATAATATAACATAATAAGATAAAATTCTCACGACGTTTCGGCCACAACGCAAGCAGCCGTCCTCAGGTGAAGACTATACAACCCTTGTTTATGTGACTTTCAAATCACTAAAACTTGTAACTCTTGCCAACAACTCTCCCATCCCTATCATCTCAAAAAAATCTGTACCTCTTTTTGTCTCCGATGGCCACATCTCCTGGCGAGCCGCAGCCCAGCAGGCCACTACATCTTACTCTCGGATCATCACTTAGCGAACTCTGGCAGAGTGTATCTAAGCCTTCATTCAGCAGCTCCCATTCCTTTCTGGGGTGTGGGGGGTAAACCACGCCGGTGACTTTACTAACAGAGGGCTTCATTAGCCTGCAGGAGGGTACTATGTGGTACAATTGTATATTTGTTTCTTTATGTCACGATGGTGGTGATTAAGGGATGTCTAATTTAGAGGGTTAAGCAAAGTAAGTGGACTCGAAGAGCGAACGTGGCCAGAGAGTATGACAGCCAGTTGTCGAGACTAACTGGGTTTTGAAGCCAGAGGGGACACACCCGTTATGATATCCACATCAGTGTGTTCGATATGTCCCAGCAACTCGTGTACACCAATAAGAGCCATGAGTGTGGCTAAGCGACGGCGCATAGGGATCACTATTGATCCATATCAGTATTATTGATTGGGGGGTGGGGAAGGGGGCGTGTTGGGGGCTCCGTACCGGAAAGTTTGAGAACTACAATCTGAACCCCACAAGGTGTTGCGTGAGGTGGCATGTGTGAGGTGGCATGTGTAAGGTGGTGTGTGAGGTGACGCCAGGTGGCATGTGAGGTGGTGTGTGAGGTGGCATGTGACGACAATGCTCTGCATTTTACATTCCAGAACCGCCCCGAACCTGCTGCCTGGATTTCAGTGCAGTGACCTCACGGGTGAAGAAACTGCGAAATCCTTCGTGACCCTAATTTCTGCAAACGGCGGCTCGCTCTCTCCAACTCAGGTGGCGTCTAAAGATATGATGATCCCACAGCAGTTTGACATTCGTCACCGTTCTTCTGTCAATGGCAACGCAAATGAAATATTTGTGCGGCTGCTACTTGGGATTAATGATAATAATAATACTTATATTTTTCTAGCGACGTTGATGATAATTGCATCCCATAACGCTGTACATTAATTATATATTATATGACGAAAACCTATGTACAGCAAATGAAAACCCTACAGCCTAGCAAAATAAAAAATGAATGAACAAATAAAGAAATGGCACCAAAACAAAAGGCACAAACAACAATAAAGTTATCGCAAAAAAGAAATGTCCATTACACTACAAATAGTTTTCTTTTTTAACGATAAAATTAACAAACAAAAACAAAACGCGTGTTGCAGCTGCCACACGAGCTTTTAGCTTTACTGCAAATTCATATTTTATTGTAATATTGCAAATCCTCATTATGGGTTTACTCAGTCTATAATCTCATTGGGGTGGATAATGTGGGAAATAAGCATACGGACTTAAAAACCAGGTGGACTTAAATCAAGTGGAAGCCCACTGAGGTGGCAATGTCGGCTTTTCATCGCAAACTTAGGACCACCAGAGGCCCAGTGATACATTTGAGCATGAAAATATTGAATGATGGTTATTCTGCCTCTGTTCTCTCAAATCATCTCGCTGGAAATGTTGACTTTTGAGCAGGCGGTCTAAAACAATGCTGTGTCCAGGATACACAAAATGTGTTGGTGTTACATGGCATGAAACGCATGATGAGAGGCCTGATCCTGTGTTCACAATCACGTCGCTTTTGTGTGATTCATTAATATTACTCTTCATTGGTTCAAGCCCGCACGCACTTTTTTGCCCAATGGATTTTTCCTCATTTACAGAAAGTTCTATAATTGTGTTTTTTTCTGGTGCCTCTCATAAATGATTGTGATTGCTGTGGTTTGTTCACAATGCAGGCGAGCTGTTTGGCAAGTGGCCTCTCATCCGTGGATCTGGATCAAGATGTCCCCAGTTCAGTGCTCATATATGTGGAGTAAGTACCGAGTGGCTCAGCGGTAGAGCAAGCAGCCCACAATAGGAAGGTTGTTGAAAAATAGGACTTATATAATGCATTTATTTATTAATATTTAGTGACCTGCTTGCCTTTTACTAGAAATCTGTAAAAAAAGAGCTTCACAGCTCATCGGATTCCTGAAGTCTAAAAACAGATTCTGATGCCTACAGGGTTGATAAATAGCTAAAACTATCTTTATTAAACAATTAGGATATGTCCACTTTTTATCGAGAGCATCTTGATGTACGGTAACATTTAGACAGTGCACAAACCGCCGTGCTAAATTGTGCCATCTCGCACATATCGATATTATTCTTGTAAAAAAAACCTGCACCATTCGAAAAAGTATTTTTTTATAGAAACTCTTGTCGTTTTCACTATCCACGAAGGACACTGCTGCTGTATTTTTGTCTCCTTGATTTGCAGCGCCAAAAAGTTTACCATTGAGCAACCGGCGTGCATCCCATTGTTCACGAGCCTGGGCAAGGCCGACATCAACAAGCTGCCCAAAGACAAGTCGAGGACCAGTCTGCTGACCAGGGCCCTGTCGTGCCTGGTAGGTGGCCGTGCGTCGTGTCGTGGCGTTTTACGAGTGTGCGGCAAAGGTGCAGCCCTGAAATTGCATGCTCACGCTAATTCTGGCAGATAGGCCTCCACGGAAGGGGCCCATAGAGAGCCCCTCTCAGAGTATATTTGGCCTATTCTTGGTTCTTTCGGTAAAGTCACGTAGAAGGAAAATAATAAAATAATGAAAGTAAAACATAATAATTTTTTTTTTTTATGTTGAATTTTTATTTTTTATTATTTTATTATTTTCCTTCTACGTGACTTTACCGAAAGAACCAAGAAGATGAATCCCTGCAGTCACGAAAGCTTTAAATCGATATTTATATTTGGCCGATTCTTACACACTGGCCAGGCGCCATGGGGAAAGGTGCCGAAAGGTTGACTTTTGTGTTCCCATTTGCTGTATATATATCACAAATTTAAATCTAATGATGGCTTTTATATCCTGTCGTTCATGTTAATTGCATCTCACAATCACTAAGGAAGCACAGACAAGCTGGAAGGCTGCTAGGTGATGAGCCGGCGCCAACAGTTGCTCTGCAGTTCTCGATATGTTAAGATGAACTCTTTGGTTCTTTCGGTAAAGTCACGTAGGTATAAAACTAAATAAATTAAATTTCGACGTTTCGATAGTAACACAAGCAGTCATCATCAGGTGGGAAAACCACAGCAAGAATGTTTTTGCTGAAGTGGGAGAGAGATACCGTGGTAAGAGGTTATATAGGTAAGAGAGGGGGAGGGGGGGCAAGGGAAGGGGGGGGGCGTTGCGTGGATGCGAGGAGAGGGAGACACGGGGCTAGGACGGGGGGAAGTGGGGGGGGCTGGAAGTGGGAGGCTGAGAGAGCTGGGGATGCGTGGGGGGGGAACTACAACAAAGAAGCTGCAGTAGCAATAAAGCAACAACACCAATGCAGCAGCAATGCCAAACGCTGTGGTTTTCCCACCTGATGATGATTGCTTGTGTTGCGATCGACACGTCGTGATTTAATTTATTTTGTTTTATACCTAGATGACTTTACCGAAAGAACCAAAGAGTATGGATCCCTGCAGTCACGAAAACTTCAAATCTAGTTTGAATGTTAAGATGTGTTTAGATATTTATACGTGTTTGAACGTGTGGGAGGAAACTGGAGCACCCAGAGAAAACCCACTCATGCGAGGGGGAAACGCAATATCCCATACACAAGGGACAGATGATATGAGTCGACACCTTGCTCTACTGCATTCTGCTGACAAACCAGGGGTATTGCACTTCGGTGCCCACGGGGAGGGAGGCAGATTCGACACACCTAGTCAGCCACATAAATACACCACCAGTTCATATATAATGTATACTAGATGTCACAGTTGCAAATGCTGTGCAAATGTGTTTTCATTTAAAATTAGGTGCACTTTAAGCCACATGAAGTGTCGAAGGCTCGTTGACAGGTCACGTACAGACCCCAGTGCGTGGGTTTACTAAGATGACTCGCAGATGCACCACCTGTGCTCCCCACTGTGCTTGCTGGAAAGAAGTCATGGGACAGACCTAGGTGTTATGGGTTAACTAAGATGACTGGTATGTATGTTGAACTTATTTCGCACTGTACGTAATCAACCGTGCTAATCGGAGGTGCGGTAAATGCACCACCTGTGCTCCCTGATCTGCCGTATATATGCACACATTATTCCGTGTTTAAGGTTGCACCGTGCTCTCTCTCTCTCTCCTCCTTTTCACAGAATAAACCGACAGGGTTGAGTCTGACGGCGAGTGATGTCGCAGTCCTGGGGAATCTGTCGTGCGAGCTGAGCGGTGAACAGATCCAGAGCGCCGACATCGGCATCCTGGACAATCTCAAGCAGTGCAAGGTCTACACGGCTGCGCAAGCCACCAGCATCGAGGCTAAGCTCATCTCAAAATATGGGTGTGTATCATCTACAGTTGTGGTGTGCAGTAATGTCATTTTTAGCACACTGGACTTGCAATGCAGAGGTTGCTGGTTTGATTCGATTGTCCTGGTAGAGCAGTTGATACAATTGACAAATTTTTTAAATCCTCCAAGTCTGCCCAAACGGTAGCATAAATGGGTATACCGCAGTTAAATGGAATGCCATGTGATTTAAGACATCTTGGGCCCAAAAGAACCCTGTGGATGGGGCTATCTCGGACTCCTTCCAGTGTAGGCCCCTTTGTCAGCAGTAGTGTTAGCCAGCAAATGCAGAACTGGACTTTTAGATTTTACTCGCGACAGCATTCATTCAGTTGTCTCGTAAGCAGCCCACCCGCTGGATGATTGAGAAATATGTCCCCCATCCATGCATTCATTCGGTTTATCAGCCAATGTACGCAGTCAATGCGCGTCCATGCATCGTGCAACCAATCATCCAACTGAATGTCGGTCAATGAGTTATTTACTCTGCATATCCTCTAATTGTGCACCAACCTGCATTGACAAGAATGGTGGAGTATGGTCACACAACTGACATGACCAACGTGGCATGGTAGGCCTTCTTCCAGCAATGGATTGACAATGGGGTGAAAAGGAAATACTAAATAAAAATAAATATTGATAATGATAATGGTGAATGAGTTCGAATATATATTCCACAGAAACATATAATTAGATGTTTACATCTTCTTGGTTCTTTCGATAAAGTCACGTAGAAGGGAAGTAATAAAATAATAAAAATAAAACACAATAAAATAATTCTCACGACGTTTCGGCCACAACGCAAGCAGCCATCCTCAGGTGAAAACCAGGTCCGTCGAGGCGACAGAGTCTGAATGAAACAGCACACGAGCTTGGAGCAGTTTCATTCAGACTCTGTCGCCTCGACGGACGTGGTTTTCACCTGAGGACGGCTGCTTGCATTGTGGCCGAAACGTCGTGAGAATTATTTTATTGTGTTTTATTTTTATTATTTTATTACTTCCCTTCTACGTGACTTTACCGAAAGAACCAAGAAGATGAATCCCTGCAGTCACGAAAGCTTTAAATCGAAATAGATGTTTACAATATAGCTTTTTTTTTTGTTGAACAAGGCCCATAGTTGAGATGGAGTGCTTTTGCCAATAACATCTGGCACCCCAGCAGCGTTTGTATATCAACCATAGTTCTGCTGATGAGACCCAGAAGGCTGAAACTGTTGCCGGGGTTTTTCTTTGCTTAAACAAATGCCACTGAATAATATCGGTCTGGAAAGCCGATGGGCCGATGAAGAATTTTTTTTATTTAAATGTCGAGACGCAATATACGAATGTTTGCGCCGTCTTTCTCTTCACAGTGCATCATCCACGTGGACGTATCAGAACCTCCGGGACATGGGCGACATGGTCACCACTCTCTCCAGCAACACGCTCACTGGCATAACATCAGTAAGCATGGACCAAGAAATATACCCGTGTCTCTTTGTTCTGAGTTTCAGGTTTAAAAATTTCAGTTGTTTCAAATTGTATGGGCAGCTCATATTTTTGGATCATTTACGTTGCTCGATTATATAACTTACCGAACTGCTCACTAAAAAGCAAAGTCACCCTGTGCCAGGTACGTGTGGAAGAATGTTCAGCCTCTTTTGCATTGTGTGTAGCCAACCTTGCTAATTTGAGGTGGGGGGGGGCAAACAAAAAGCAAAAAGCAAATCTAAAGAAGTTAGTTTTTAATCTAGATTTTAAAAAGGGCATAGCTCCATCATCATCATGAGGCCTCCTTTGCCAGTACCAAAATATAATAATACGGTTTTTCCCCTTTTTTCTGGCGACAAAACTGAAACCTTTTGCAAGGAATCATGTTTACATTAACCACAGTACTTGCAGTCTGAATGCAAACAAAAAACACACTGATAATTTATGCATTGTCCTTGAAAATGATTGGTCCACACCAGAGACAGCTTTCCTTAGAGCCTACTCTCCAGTGGCTTCCTAATATCGGTAGGAAGAGCCTTCCAGATGGCCGCAGAAGCGCATCTGAAAGCGAGTGATGCAATGACCGTCTTTGTTCGATGGTTAGCCAAAGTCGCTGTTGTAAATTGGAATCAGTTCCCTGGTGTGTACCGTTTTCGGTACTCATCACGGAAAGGGTATCCTATTCATCTGCCATGAAGGGGTATCAAAGAAGATTTTTTATTTGCCGCAAAGTATTCTTCACCTCCTATAAATTGTGATTGCTCTTCTTGGTTCTTTCGGTAAAGTCACGTAGAATGGAAATAATAAAGTAATAAAAAGTAAACATAATAAAATAATTATATTATGTTTGATTTTTATTATTCTATTATTTTATTATGTTTTATTTTTATAATTTTATTATTTCCATTCTACATGACTTTACCGAAAGAACCAAGAAGATGGAATCCCTGCACTCACAAAAGCTTTAAATCGAAATTTAATTGTGATTGCTGTTAAATGTTCGGCCAAATCCACTGCCGCAGGAACCTTCGCTTCAATTCCTGGAGATGCCGGTGGTACATTGTGGTGAAAGCTTGACAGATGAAATGCTCAACACACAGCTCAACCCAGAAAACTACATTTGTTTTATCATGTGTGGTTGTGAGAAGCTACGTGCTAAAGTTTGAACTGCGTTGAAATACTGTGGTCACATCTGTGGTAGAATTTTTAATCCTAAGTGACTTAACTTTTTAGAAACGAACATAAAGTATTTGCCTGCTATACATTTCAACGTGATAAACCACTCGAACAAAGATGGTCACTGCTCTCTTTCAGATGTGCTTCTGTGGCCATCTGGAAGGCTCTTCCTACCTATATTAAATGCGTTAATTGTTACATGCTTAATTAGCAGATTCAACTGCTGCCCAGGATTTGAACTCGTGTACTTTCAATTTTAAGCTCTAACCCCCCCTCCCCCCCGACCTCCCAAACTCCCCGTGCCCCTCTAGACCACGGCGCTGGGAGCTCTTATTGAATACGTGACCGCACAGACACAGGTGATGGACGTGACGCCAGAGCGACTCCGCTTCTCTCCCGACCTGACAAATATCCAAGTGAGGTTGAAATCGCAGTCCGGCACCAGCGGCAGACGGAAGAAGCGCGCCAGTAAGTCGTCCAGCTTTGTGTGTGTGTTGCGTCACACCAGCGAAAATGAGGTCAAACGCGTAAAGCAGGTCGGGAGTCGGGAGTTCAAAAGTCAACATGCTGAAGTGGGGCTACTCTAACGACACTGGCACATGCGGTTGTGGTCAAACATGGACCATGGGACATCTGTGGGTCTGTTTGCCTCCTGGAGAATGCGTGTACATAAAGGACCTCGCTGGAGCTTCAGACCAGGCCCAATGCTGGATAAACATTTGACTGTGGTGGCAGGACACAACAAGAAGAAGGGCAAAACTACCACGTGTCCCGGCTAGTGCGTGAATCGAGCCCTTTGTCTTCTTTAAGTTCAATTATGAATCTCGTATAAATTAATCTGACAATTTTAAGTACCCACGCTTACAGCACCCAAACTTGAAGCGTAATCTTTTACAAAGGGAGGCAGACAATATTCAGATGGACTAGGCACAGTCAGTGTGAAACAAACTTTGAACAAATGTTAAAATCTAAACAGAATGAGTAAGGGTAGGATCTGGTTTTGTCTCTTTGTGATTTCTTCTCTAACTCTCACCTCCTATGTACATAAGAAAAGGCTGCCATGGCCATGATTTAATTGTACCAATGTCTGTGCGTTTGCCCAGTGCCCTTCAACTAATGCAGACGGCTTCACACATTGAGTGAAGCTTGCAAATTAAATTAACCATATCACAGCAGATCATTCGCTGTCTGTTAGAGCAGTAATCACGGCGTGTACTTACAATGTGTCATTACCCCCACTGCAATGTCTGGGCTTGATGCCATTGAACTGGTGTTAAATATAGTAAAGTCACGTAGAATGGAAATAATAAAATAATAAAAATAAAACATAATGAAATATCTTCTTGGTTCTTTCGGTAAAGTCACGTAGAAGGGAAGTAATAAAATAATAAAAATAAAACATAATTTATTATGTTTACCGAAAGAACCAAGAAGATGAATCCCTGCAGTCACGAAAGCTTTAAATCGAAACATAATGAAATAATTCTCACGACGTTTCGGCCACAACGCAAGCAGCCGTCCTCAGGTGAAGAACAGGTCTGTCAGAAAGACAGCGTCTGAATGAACACCACCATGCTTGGCAGTGTATATTTAAGCTGGGTTGGAGGGGGAAGAGCGCCTTGACAAAGGCATTTGCATATCAAGAGGAATTTAGCATATTTATGGGAAATGAAGGTATGTGATTAGTACTACTTATGCCCGTGCATTATGCAGGATTAGCAGCATCAAAGGGAGGGGATATGGGAAATGCAGGTATGTGATTAGTACTACCAAGAAGATGAATCCCTGCAGTCACGAAAGCTTTAAATCGAAATTTAAATATAGTACATTGAGAATTAAGGGGGTGGGGGTAGGGGAGTTTGGGGGGGGGGTGCTGGTTAGCCCCTACAGCCCTCGGGACACTCAAGTGCTGACACTACTGAACCCATTCCGCAGCTTGTTCCGGTGCCCAGCTGACCCGGCAGGACATCCTCACACGAGGCCAGGCGCTGGCACAGATGAGCGCAGCAGACTTGGGTGGCTGTATCTCGGACGCCGTGTTTATCGAGAGCGTGGATGACCTCGGCAAGCTCAGTTTCTCCTCCGATCAGCTGACTGTATTCAAGGCGAAGATCAAGTCGGTAAGGAGATGGAGGATCCCAAATTCCAAATGCCAGACTCCTTGCCTCTATTCGTTTCACTCAACTCCCTTCAACACATTCCCCCATCTCTCCCTTCTAATCTCACTCATTCCCATCCCTGTGATCTCTTTTCTAGCAACTAGGGCGTTCAATCTTTGCTCAGTGAGATGTTGTTTGTTCTTCTCTTTGGCCCTCAATGTTTGCAGTTGGTTTGAAGTGGAATGTAGTCAGACAAGATCAGATATGAAGAGGCAGTGCATTGCAAATTATTTTTGACAAGCTGACAATTGCCTTACTTAAACTTGTACCACATCATAGATGGTCTTTGTTTGTAACTAGATAAGAGTCCAATGATTGTATAAGAAGATAGCTGTTGTTATTAAGATCACAATGAGACCAAAGAACAATATATTTTTCAAGGGAAACTTGGTTGTTAATAGATTCATTAAAAAAACAGGTAATCCTAGTGTGCAAGCAAAACAATGCAAACATGGGCTTGTGAAGTTTTACAAAGAGTAGCGTCCCGGTTTGGTTGAGAGAGTACTGGTGATTTTAAAATGACTGTCCCAGTGACCCGAAGATTTTGTTAAACTTTGGATGTTTTTTTCCGCTTAAAATAAAATACATGGCTTTATGTTCGACTCCTAATATGGGCAAAGGTGGCGGTTGATATGCGAGTGGTTGGGACCGAAAAGTAACAGGTGGAGCCAACATAAACAAAACTAAAACAAAACGTTTTATTTTACCAGATAAGGCCCACTGAGCTATATATATAGCTCGTTTTCAGAAGCGACCTGGCCACAAATGATAGCTCACTGAAGTGGCAATTTATAGTAGCAAATTACTCAAAAACGCATGTTTCCAAATGTGGAGGGAAAAACCTGAGGACCCGGAGAAAAATCCACGTGACCACGGGGAGAACATGCAAACTCCAAATACGTGTACAGGCATCAGGGTCGGGATCGAAGCCACGACCTCCTGCATACCAGGCGAGGTAGTTAACATCTCGCCACCACAGTTCCCCATTAGAAAGAGGTGCCTTGCTGTGTGGGCTGGGATAGTAGCATAATGGGCGTGGCCATGTAAAACGGGGCGGGGCTAGAAAGGGTGCAGAAGTACGATTTATTATTATTATTATTATTAAAAACGGTACAATTAACTTAAATGAACCGGTATTTCTTCTAGTGATTTTATTACGCTTTAAATCATTTACGTTCAGAATTTGCAAATAATGGCCCTGGCAGCACATCAATGCCTGTGTTCGAAGGAACTGATGCTGAAATGAGAGGCATAATATAAAGCAATACCAAATATACTACTACATTTAGACAGTGACATACAATTGGATATGATTTTATTAAGTCCTTCCCAACGTGTCATCATCGTACATGTTTACACTTTTCTGGGGTGGTGGGGGGAACATTGTCCCACCTTGCCTGTGAGCCAAATCACCCTGAATGCGGCCAATCCCGTCAGAATTCTGAAAGCGGATTCGTGTTCAGCCTGGATAGCGCTTGGAAGCACGGCGACTACCATGATAAACACCAGTGCCGGATTAAGCTAGTGCGGGGCCTGTAGCATATGTTATAAAGGGGCCATAAATAATAATAAAAACACGTAAATATTAAAACACAAATGTTTTACTTGCATAGTGAATTGTATTCATACTCTTAGTTCTTTCGGTAAAGTCACGTGGGTAAAAAATGCAAATCTGGCTGTGACGGTCCCACCTGATGACGGAGACTTGTGTTGCCTCCGAAACGTCGTGATTTTATTATTTTATTTTTATTTATTTTTATTTCATTTTTTACCTACGTGACTTTACCGAAAGAACTAAGAGTATGAATCCTTGCAGCCACGAAAGCTTCAAATCTAGAATGAATTGTATTTTTTCATTTTCTATACAGTCAAATAATACGGCAAATCGCAAACCTTAAACACCCAGTCGTTCATAAAATTTGAAGGCGGTATAGTACTATAGTAAGAGCGAGTGCAGAATCACTGAACCGGAATTGATAGCTTGAAAGTATTAAGCGCGGGGCCCTTGAAAATGCGTGTCCCGTATCATAAGTAGCTACTTTTGCTACGAGGATAATCCGGCACTGGTTATCACCCAATGCACAATACAGGTTATCATTGGCTGTTGCTGCTGCCCCTGCATGACTACATTGTGTGCAGCAGAGAGCAGTGCAGCAACAAGAACAATGTGCTTGTGTAGTGTTATCATTTGCAGGCACACTGTTCGGAGGCAACGACTTGTATTCACACAGAGCTACACCATTACACACGGGACGATATCACCTAGCTCACTTCGGACGGGGCTAGTTACACCTATCCTCTCCGCGCAGGGTAACGATATCTCTGGTCAGAACAGCCCTCGTTCTGTTAAGGGGCCGTCCATAAATGACGTCACGCGCCTAGGGGGGGGTCAGACATTTGTGACGATAGACAACACTTCTAGATTTGAAGCTTTCGTGACTGCAAGGATTCATATTCTTAGGTTTTTTCGGTAAAGTCACGTAGGTAAAAAATTAAATAAAAATTAATAAAAGTAAAATAAAAATTCACGACGTTTCGGAGGCAACACAAGCTTCCGTCTTCAGGTGGAACCGTCACAGCACGATTGCTGTATCAAGTAAAGATACTAAGTAAAGATACTTGATATAGCAATCGTGCTGTGACGGTTCCACCTGAAGACGGAAGCTTGTGTTGCCTCCGAAACGTCGTGAATTTTTATTTTACTTTTATTAATTAAACTTTATTTTTTACCTACGTGACTTTACCGAAAAAACCTAAGAGATAGACAACACGTTTTACTTAATTAAATCGACTTTTTAATAAATGTTTTCTCCTACAACATCAGAGTGCAGCGCCACATTAAATACGCACTACAATGACAATAGTTTAAAGCGATTTGAAGAATGTTTTATTTTCAAAATGGAAATATGGTTTGGGGGGGGGGGGGCAGAGCTTTGTGACATCATATTTGAGGGGGGGTCTTGTCCAAAATCGCGTGACGTCATTTATGGATGGCCCCTAACCCGACTTGTCCTCACGTGCCCCTATACCTCACCCCTGCCCGTCACGTGCATGGTACTGTACCCTGCTAGTTATCTCCACAACACACACAGCGCAAAGCGCCGTAGTGATCCGTATAACGTCACTACACATGCACAAATTTGCATACATAATGTTCGTTGATTACCATATGAATAACCCAATCGGTAATGCTTACCCATTGTAATTTATGTGCATTCATTAACCCCCCCCCCCCACTTCGCACAAGATGGGCTCACAATTGACGTCATCCCATCTATCACTCTAAGGAACGAAACAGGAGGATTTATTGGCTGCCGCCTGATGATGTCGGTTGTAATTACTGGCGAAACGTCATACTCAGATTGTAAATGTTGTGTATTTGCTCTCCAACACACCGGTGTGCTGTACTTACTCGGAACGAATTGGCATGTTTTATATACGTGACAAACCTTACCAATTGGCTGTGTCGGGTGGTGGCGAGTTTAACGACACATTTATATTTACGCAATCTAACCCAACAAAAACCCTGTACAGCATTACGGAAAAATCCATTGTACTATTGCTCCACAACTCGCTACTGATGGGCGTTTCGAAGAGCGGCCAGATGACCCCCACGACCCTCACGGATCATACGTGCGCACGAAGAGGCCCGCGACCTTCTCGCTTTTTCTTCCAACAGGTGTTCAAGTGGCCGACATCCACGGACACGTTGGCCAACATCGGCAACTTGGCATTGGCGTTCACTCCTGCCGAGATCCAGGAGCTTGACCTCAGCAGCATCGACTTGGTGGGGAAACTTTCCAAGACGCAGGGTTGGAGCGCAGACCAGGTACCGTGATCGCAGTGCTGCCAGCGATAGTGGCATAAGCTGCCGATGTTGTTAATGGTCGTGCTTGCGATTGGTGGTAGCTGTGAATTGTTTGCTGCTTCTGCTATTGATGGTAATGCTGTTATGGTGGTGGTGGTGCTACTGCTGCTTCTGCTATTGATGGTATTGGTACTGCTGTTGGTGGTGCTGTTGTCCTGCACTTGTGGATTGTTGCTGCTCATGGATGGCGATGGTGTTGGTGCTGCTGTTTGTAGTTATGGTCAAGACGATTGCGTTGCTACTATTGGTGGTGGTTGCAGTGGTGCTACTGCTGTTGGTGGTGGTGATCGTAACGATGTTGCTGCTAATGTTGTTGATGATGGTTGTGTTTATGTTGCTGCTGTTGGCGGTGGTAGTGGTGGTAGTTGCGGTAGTGCTGCTGCTAATGGTTTTAGTGGTGGTATTTCTGTTGATTGTGATGATGGCATTGGCGCTGCTAGTGGTGATGCTGCTCTTGTTGATCGGGTTTGTTTTTGTTCATTAACCCATTTCTTTATGTGTAATTGTCATTTTGTATTAATGTTTACATATCTGAACATTTCACATATCCGTCTATACCTCATATCGCAGGGAGTCAGATTTGTAACATTGTGCTGCATATTCAAATATATAACGTATACGTAGATGTACATAATTACATATCACGCCATATAATCGTTATAACACGACCTGTTTTGTATCTTGAATCTAACCTGCCTTAAATAAGGCGCATTACATCGTTATGCACGTTTTGAAAGCAGAGCGATCTGTTGGCTGTTCTTTTTCTCCTCGCAGATCCAGGCCGTAACGAAAAATTTCATGAATGGGAAAACCATATCTGGATTGACAGCAACCGACCTTAGGTCTCTCGGCGTTTTCGTGACCGGTCTCTCCGACCTTTCAATTTTGGATCCTGCAGCCTTCAAGTGAATCCCTGCACTTAACAACATCCGCACACTTTTTACATGTATAATTGTGTTTTTTTATATACTCTAAATCATAGCACAAGTAGACAAAAATGGCGGTTACAGTGAGAGTGGTGAATGAGGATCCTGATGATGATGATGGTGGCTGGCGTGATGGTGGTGGTGAAAGTGTTGATGACAATGATGGCAGTATTGAAAGCAATCGTGATGATGATGTGTTATTATCATGTGGGGTACCCGTCATGTAGGGACGCAGCAGAGGCACTTGGAAGTGTTGACAAGTACAGCCTTCCTCAGCTCCGGACACTCTGGAAAAAAGCGAATGACTCATTCCAAAGGACCCCTTCACAATGGGCAACTGGGACCATCTCACAGTTGGGAACGATTGTCGGTGCGTTTCA
Organism: Lampetra planeri; assembly: GCF_965212315.1. Lineage (NCBI taxonomy): Eukaryota > Metazoa > Chordata > Hyperoartia > Petromyzontiformes > Petromyzontidae > Lampetra > Lampetra planeri. The sequence goes on from NC_136107.1 coordinate 33,939,900, forward strand.
ATTCCAGAGATGCTCTCCAGAGCTCCCTCTAGTCTAGCGGAGGCCTTTCCGCCGACAGTGAGAGTGACCGAGATATTACGTGTTTGCGCTTTCACATTGCCACACACCAGGTTAGAAAACGACCTCGTCTTCAATATTTGAAAGATTGTGAGATGATTACCGCTCCGGTTCGTACGCACAACAGGTTTTAGAAATTGCATTCTGTTCCGACAAAGGATAATGGATGCTGCTGTGGGTTGATGGTCATCAACCGTGACTTGCAATCCAGAGGCCGCAGGTTCGTTTCGATTTCCTTGTGCGGCAGTTGAAACGCTGGGTGGTATAAATGGGCACGCCACAGTTAGCTGATTGACAGGTTGCGTGTGGTGGGGTAAATGTCTGGTCAGGGTGGAAGAGTAGGCCAAAATTCCTCGCGAGGGCTCCATAGAGCTCCCTCTCTTGGAGGCCCTTCCAACAGCAGTGACGTGGGCAATTCATTGCAGGGCTGCAGCATAAAGTTTTAATAACATACTAACTCATAAAAACTGATCAGTTTTTTAACTACATCGTCTCTAAAGAGTGGCCTGAGATAGAGCACAGGGATTGGCACCTTAAAAGAAACCCGATCAATTTCGATCCTGGTCAGACAGCGCCATTCCATCGTATCTTTGTCAGAGGCAGTGATTTGCCAGGCTGCACTCCAGGGGCAGTGTTTAAAGGATTTCTGTTTCTCTAGCTCAGCAATCACGCTGCACGATGCACGACACCTGTAGCACTAATCTGACTCAGCACTTCAATTTCCAGTAAGCTTGCGAATAGTGTACTGATTTTTTAAGAATCGTTTCAATCAGTTATCTACGTTGACGACTCAGGTCATAATGCTGAGCTGTCACTGTTGATATCGAATGGTTGAATATGGTTAGCCACCCAGGGTTAAACTGGGTTCTCGAGAAGAATACTTTAAAGACTCCACGAAAATAACATGTGACCAACAAATTTGTTTTTGCACTTAACGTGGCTAAAACCTACTCTGAGATTTCAATATTACACTTTGAATGTCGTCTAATGTGTGCTCCCGAATGTGTTACAATTCGATTTAAAGCTTTCGTGACTGCAGGGATTCATCTTCTTGGTTCTTTCGGTAAAGTCACGTAGAATGTAAATAATAAAATGATAAAAATAAAACTTTTTAAAATAATTCTCAAGACGTTTCGGCCACAACGCAAACAGCCCTCCTCAGGTGACATACCTGTTCTTCACCTGAGGACGGCTGCTTGCGTTGTGGCCGAAACGTCGTGAGAATTATTTTATTATGTATTATTTTATTATTATTGTATTATTTCCATTCTACGTGACTTTACCGAAAGAACCAAGAAGAAGGCGTTATAATTCATTTAAATTGCATTCAAATGTTACTCCTGTGCCTTTGCTTGTTATTAGAAATTGTAAACATCCATTGTTGCAGGCTAGATTTGATGTGTGTATTTTGAGCATAACAATAACAATCGTCATTTTGCTAAATTGTTACACATTTTAGGTTGTGTTGTTCCTCAACCTCCCCGCCTACCCACTCACATTTTCTCCGTTCATTCACAGCTGGAGCAAGCGCTGACGACATCAACAACTTGACGTTGGCACAGAAAGCTGAGATTAAACCAGCGGCCATCCCTCTCATCCCGCTAGAAGTGTTTTCGGTAACGCATGCATCCGCTTAAAACATTACATCAGCATATGGGCAAGAGCATAATCCGAAAATAATGAATACCCTCCTAAACTCTGAATAAAATGAAATAAAAGTATAACTCCATTCTCTCTCCACCTATAAATAATAAAAAAACGAATCCACAATTCTATATCGGCTTTCTCGACTAATATTATCAAGTGGCATGAGTTTAAGCAAGCGAATTCTCAGACGAGCTACTGGGTTTCATCAGAAGGCCTGTCAAGCAAATGCTGCTCGATTGCCAGATGTTATTGGCAAGAGTACTCCATATAAAAATGTGTGCCACCTTTTCAAACCACTTTTAACACCTGGCTACTCCACCTCATTCTTCACACGGTAAATCATTCGCCATGCGCCTCGATCCTCCCCGCATCCTCTGCCTGGTGCAGGCTTTCAGCCCGGAGACAATTAGAGCACTTGGATTCTCGAGTTTGATGTCCATCACCACCCAGCAGTACAACTCCCTGAGCCCGACTTCTCAGGACATCCTGAGCACCCGCTTCCCGAACACATTCCTCGCGTACATCATCCCACCCTCGGCCGGCCCTGGACTCGTCAACGTGCCACCCTCTGCGGTCGCAGGTCAGTACCGCTGACCGTCGATGTTTAAGGTGTTAATAATCCTTTCTAGATTTGAAGCTTTCGTGACTGCAAGGATTCATACTCTTAGTTCTTTCGGTAAAGTCACGTAGGTAAAAAATGAAATAAAAATTAATAAAAATAAAACAATAAAAATCACGACGTTTCGGAGGCAACACAAGCTTCCGTCTTCACCTGAATGATATAAAATTAATAAAAATAAAACAATAAAAATCACGACGTTTCTTCAGGTGAAGACGGAAGCTGGTGTTGCCTCCGAAACGTCGTGATTTCACCTGAAGACGGAAGCTTGTGTTGCCTCCGAAACGTCGTGATTTTTATTGTTTTATTTTTATTAATTTTAATTTCATTTTTTACCTACGTTACTTTACCAAAAGAACTAAGAGTATGTTAATAATCCATTTGCTCTGTCTGCCCATCTCTCTTATTTGTCAGTAGAAGGGTGGGGTGGGGGGGGAGCCATAACTCTCGTGAAGTTGATCCAATGTAAACTAAATCTTAATGTCAATTCTAGATTTGAAGCTTTCGTGACTGCAAGGATTCATATTCTTAGGTTTTTTCGGTAAAGTTACGTAGGTAAAAAAATTAAAATTAATAAAAGTAAAATAAAAATAAAATAAAAATCACGACGTTTCGGGGGCAACACAAGCTTTTTACTTTTATTAATTTAATTTTTTTACCTATTTGTCTTTACCGAAAAAACCTAAGAATATCTTAATGTAAACTTGTATTTGAAACAAAACGACAATGTCAAACGCCATGCTCTCGCCTCCCTTTCTGATGATGTCACGTGCGATGTCACAAGATAAGGCCGCACGTCATGCACTGATTAAATATTTCCAAGGACAAATGCATGTCGGAAAGCGGTAAAGAAAGCACGCGTTTGCATGATGTATCTTGTTTGTACGTACGGATAAGACGAGGCGGAAAGATTTGGTCAAGCGGTAGCGCAGTCTTGATTTGAAGCTTTCGTGACTGCAGGAATCCATACTCTTTGGTTCTTTCGGTAAAGTCACGTGGTTAGAAATAAAATAAAACAAATCACGACGTTTCGATCGCAACACAAGCGATCATCACCTTTGCCTGATGTTGCGATCGAAACGTCGTGATGTTTTATTTTATTTTATTTCTAACTGCAGTACGTGACTTTACCGAAAGAACCAAAGAGTATGGTAGAGCAGTGTTTAGCGCACCGTGCTGTCTATGAACCCATCCGTCTGACTTCGATTCCCAGCCGCAATTCCTGGCTATGGCTAACATCAGTGGCAATCTTTGGGGAACCTCACTTCACCAAATGACACTAATGGTGAAGTACGTTCAAACAAACCCCGTCATCCAGCAATGAATTGACAAAGCCCCGAAAGTTAATACGACTGCATTATTTTCCCTTCTCACTTTACAGACTCTGTACAGCATCCCTCTAAACATTTAGGGGTCTGCCAGGCCTTGGTTGAAAAATATTCGTCCGTTCTTGCTAGTGTTGACATTCATGGTTAGAATATACTAAGTTTGACTGTGGTTGTGTAAATGAGGGGTGTATGCTACTTTTGATTCGGTATAAGAACCCAGACCCCTGTATGCGAATAAAAAAACACATTCGTTAATAACACTGTAGCCTTCAAAGGAAAAAGTATATAAGAGGTCGACGTTTCAGGCAATGGGCCCTTTTGCACAGCATGTAGCGAAGAACAAAGGGGCGTTGCCCAAAACATTGCCTGAAATACTTATTTTTAAGGCAGTGTTATTCACGAATGTTTGAGTTTTTTGTGTTAAATCTTCTTATGCACCACTGCCGTTGCAGAATGTCCTATAATATTGATCCGTGCCCTGCTGTTTTTTTATGTGCCGTTTTGTACAGCTGCCCAAGGTCTGCATATGGCCGTAAAAACGCTGGTGGCTGCGATGCTGTTGCCATCTCTGTGTCTGCTGTTGGCATAAAAGAGCCTTGCAACAACAAAAAAACCCGCATGTGAATCAAAATACACCGCAACACACACGAACTCCGACACTCTTAATCACCTGGATCTGAACTAACACACACTCTTTGCACATCAATCTCAATACGTGAACCTTAAAGCTACACACAACCCTTTTGAAATACAATGATACTGAAGTCTTCTAACAAAATTACTAAATTCGTAGCTGTACTGTACTTCTATCTTCCCCCACCTTCACCAACCTGCATTGAGCAGTGTGCTGACGTCTGGTGAAACGGCTCCTATGACCAGCACGGCATTGGAAGGGCCTCTTTCAGAAGTGAATTGTCGAAAGGGCTGTAAGTACACATCGGTGGAACCTGCTGATTAAACCTGACCCCTGCTCTACGTTATGGTTTTGCAGAAACACCAACCCCTGGTTATGGAAATCACACCTTCCCATTTCATAACCCACGCTTCCCCAAACACCCAAACATCGTTCCGTTATATCCCCAGGAAGCTCAGCCACCCTCACACATTTTCTCTCGTTTTTTTTACGTTAAAGGTTTTTGGTCGTAAAAATATACTGATTTAATCATACTCGGGATTATAAATGAATCTGTATTTGGGTAAACTACAATAGGGGATATTCATTACCTCCGAATAGCACGGTTGGCTACGTACGGTGCGAAATAAGTTCTACAACACGTTGCAAAAGTCTGTGCTCGGCGCAGTAGCGGCTCGTGACGTTTCCACGAGGTGGGGCTGTTGTGAGTGGCCTCTGATAATATGGTGGTCTAATTAACAAAAACCTCGTCATCTTAATGACCTTCCCGTGAAAGTGATGTAACTGTCTTATCTACCAACGGTAGGCATTTATAAACAATACGAAACAAAACAACAAAGCACTCAAATGCTGTTCCCATGCCTCTCAAGTTCACACTCCACAACCCCTTTCACACTGCCTCCTAGAGCGTGTAGGCCGTGACCCGCTTTACTTGCACAGCGCAACCTCGCGTTGTGACATCGTCTCATTACAGCCAAGGGCGCCTTTTGCAACGGCCCTGAATGGGTCTCGAACGGCGTGGCTACAATGCCAGAAGCTAATCGCAATGAATGAAGGGATATCTCTCACTCGGCCACCCCGAGACCTCCACGAGGCACAAATCAGACTGTGGTGTCGCAGCGGTTTCTGATACACGACAAAAACTTTATCCAAAAGTTTATTTTTTATTAGAAAAATAATTTCTCATCTCCAGCTGCTTGGTGGGGCGACGCCCCCACGCCCCGAGTGGACGAACCGCCACTGTGTGCGTGTCTAAAATGATCACGAACCTCATCGTCTGCATGCCTCGTGCTTCCGAACCAGAAGGATATAATTCGGAGCAGGTCTTTCATCTGAGCTGTCAAAAACACGGCGGTCAAAACTTACACAGCTCCTACATTGACAGCTTCCTGTAAAACGCCAAGGGATGGTATCGACCGTATCGAGTTACGTTGAAAAGTGTACAAAGTAATAAATAACTTTACCCTCATCGATAGCTCTCTGATGTGTTTCCGGCTGGTAACCGCGTATAGTTCGGCACGATACCTGATGTTTCACTACACGCATTGCGAGCTTCTTCCAGGAACTTCACAAATACCTCACTTCACGTGGAGTGAAGCGTCAAGGCATCTCTGCCAAACGACACGCGTTATAACCTTGAAAAAAAACACATCAGAGAGCCGGACGGCGCAATAAGGAACAACCTACGTGGTCGTATCGCCTTCATTTGCCTTCTGCTCAGCACGCCGTTACCTATGAAATCAGCCACTAACGTTGGTGCTTTTAAAAGCTGTCACTCAGACCCCTTCTCGATAAATAGCCAGTGGAACAAAAACCACCCGTACCTTGAGGATTTGGCACTGCCTCGGCTCGGATGTGCCAGTGGGAAAGGGGATATGCTCGTTCAATCGCTATTGCCAGTTTCGTTCTCGCAGGCAACCTCACCTCGCCTTGACCCTTCAGCATCTGCAATACCGCTGTTGGCCTTCACAACCAAACCGCGTGCTGTTTACCCTGCTGTCCATTCGCTACTTCGATGCTTAATGGCCGTAACGGAACGGTTGTTGATCAGTGTGTTTTTCTCGGTTAAAAACTGGAAACACCTGGCAACGCATTCATGCCAACGCTTGAATACACTGCCCGCTTCCAAGTTTGATGCACTCGTGCCAGAGAGCTATTGTCATTGGGAGTCAAACTAATGTGCTTTTGTCAGATCATTAGTCATGTCGAAAAAAGAATCCCCCCAACGTGTGTTCCATTGTATACCCACACTCTAAACTACATTTATATATGTGCTGTATGTGTATAGGTGATGATTTTACGTGATGCACATAATGAAGTAGAGCAAATCTGATGTGTGTATAATGAAATATCTTGCATGAATTGGTGATTATGTTCAATGAATTTATGAATAAATTTCGTATGCTACCCCCACAATTCAATGATCTATTTTGTTTCATGTGCAACTGATTCTCGGGATTATTTGGGTTCACTCAGAGAGCTGACTTATCTTAAACAAGTTAACCTAGAACGCCGCTTCTCAAACTTTCTGGACCCACGGACCTCTATAAATCCTCACGCATTTTTAGCAGACCACCGTGCAAACAAATAATGCACTTTTCTGAATGAAATCTACTCGAAATCGTAGCGTCGTCTCAAACAGTTCCACGGACCACTCCCCATAGCCTTGTGGACCACCGGTTCTCCAAGGACCACACAGCTCTGGAACCGTTGACATAAAAAATAGTGTACTTTTAAATAGGTTACGATTTCGATACGGGTGATGTTCTCAGACTGCACGCTGCTTTTAGAAAAGATGACGTTAGAACTTAGCATAATGTGCAGGCTCACTGCACATCATGGACAAAAAAAAACATGTGAACGTGACTATGAGCGAATGCATTGGCTAAGAATATGTTAAAACGTGTGTTATTATCGCAGCGATGATGTGTAGAGTACTTTTCATGATGTGGAGATGTCATGCAAGGTTCCAGTAATGTAGACACGTAAAGAGTAGTCATCGAAAGTACGTGTTATAATCCATAAATCACCTGTAATATTAATATATGCACGTGATGCTAACGTATCAGCATTATCAATGAGAGGTGAAAACCCGGTATTCACACCTGAAAAGACGGATATTTGCCATCACACATGAAACAACACTTTATCACACTTTATGCTGCTAGTATTCTAGGACTTCCATTAAGGTACACACTCATTCATGAAAGCACATACATGTGCTACGAAGAAGGGCAATTGGCTTTAATTATGAACTCTTTAAATGTGTTGTAAAGTAGGGCAATTGCTCAAAATGTTTCCTGGTATATTTGTTTTATTTTAAAGCCGCAGCGTTATTAATGGATGCGAGTTCTGTAGAATACAGAACGCTAATGTGCACATTTCGCACCCAAGACAATGTCCAGGGGCATTGGCCTTGTGTGAATCTTGCAGGTGAGCTCTCCATTGTGGTTTTGGGTTGTACACCATCTTGTTTGGCATGATGTCCGACGTTTTGTGCCACACGCTCGGAGCGTCTTCAGGAACTGAATTCGTGCGGGCTGTTACCTCTTCTCATAGTCCACCCTTCAGCACAGTGTGGACCCACTGCACCTGGCACACAATGCTCCATGCTGGGGGACGCAGCGTTTCTTCTCTGTTGCAACATGACATCAAGACAACAACTGTGAGTCAAATGCCAGCACACACACAAGCTTGCCTTTGTGCCAAAAAAAACTTAAGTTTGGATATCTGATGTTGCAAGAATTGTTCCGCTGTGACTAGGATTGCCACGTGATATATTGTACGATTGTACGCTCCAATATAATTCTATTGGCCGATTTGCTAAATATTGTTACGTCTTGATGATTCTCGGTTACTCTTCTACACAGTCCCAGGAATTGGTTTGGATGTCACTTGCCACTGATGTCGGCCGTGACTAGGACCGTGTTCACAGAGGCACCCTGCCACCACTGTACCCCCATGTCCATGATAGCTCGGATTAAAGTGATGGAATATCTGATAACATAAAATCATAGCTGTCAACCCATACAGTTTTTCCGTATTCTTGTACAGGGAAATTGAGTTTTCAGGTCGAGACGGTGTACAGCCGTTTCAATACGGACATATTTTTTTTTCATAATCACCGTTTTTGGGTTTAGATCGCGTTATTTATAAATGTGTCGTAACCCTCCATTTGTTTGTGTTTCTCATCCCTTGTGATGGGACTTTGTAGGTTGAACGCTGAGATGTATAAGGGGCACGGGTCGACCAATACGTTCTGAATTGGTCTGTAACAAGATAGGCACTGATACTGGGTTGACAGATATGTAAAATGTCTTGTGAAAAAGTTACAGCAACCACATTTCAGCAGTGTATTCATGCATTAACCTTCTCGAGTTGTAAATCCACTGATGGATTTCCCACCTCAACTTGTTTTTACCTTACCAGAGAACACGCGCACACAAAGCTTTAGACTGACTCCTCAAACATTTTCGGTCAGCGATTGAGGATATCGATGATAATTATGACAACGATTATAATGATGCACTCAGTTGTCAAATGGAATTGTTATTGGGCCATTAAAAAAAAAGTTAAGTACCTCATTAAGTCAGCTAAAAATAACAACCTGATGCTGAAAATTCTCGACATACCTATAGAAGCCTCTTTGTCAAACCACTGCTGTATGAGTCCCCCCCCCTCGCAATGACCATACTTCACCAGCGCGCAATGCAGAACATAGAATGTAGGACAACAATTGTTTTTTTATGCAGGGCGCTGTGCTGCCCGCAATGCCTATTACACACGTGACCTGTGAGCATTTGGTGATGCCCGACCCATCCCAGCAATCTCCGGGCCCATTTCCAAACTCGTCTTCCGAGAGGAGGCGAATTCCCGCTGATTTGACCATAAACCCACTGCTAAGAGTGCTCAAATCCACGCGCACGTTGGACCAAAAAGCCGCTTCGCCCGTTGTGTGTCCCTGTGACAAAGAGAATAACCCACAAAAAAGGCGGTTGCCTGGAAATGCCAGAGATGGTGTTACCGGACAAGGGGAGGTGGGCGGTCGACAAAACTCGAAAGTTCGCATTGACGACGCATGACGCCTCCAATGTGGAGAGAGCCACAAGGTGCGGCTCAGACAGGTTCGGTTGCATTTCTCAAAGCACCTCTTTCGTGAGTGAGGTGCACATCAACGTGGCTTATTACTTACACCTGCCACGCGGGTTTTAACCCCCAGCACGCTGTTGCGGCTCCAAAATAACGACTGCTGTGTTGTGGCATGGGAGTAAAATAACGATATTCTTAGGTTTTTTTCATTAAAGTCACGTAGGTAAAAAATGTAAATTAATAAAAGTAAAATTAAATAAAAATCACGACGTTTCGGAGGCGGAAGCGCGTGTTGCCTCGGAAACGTCGTGATTTTTATTTTTATTTTATTTTACTTTTATTAATTTTAATTTTTACCTACGTGACTTTACCGGAAAAAAAACCTAAGAATATGAATCATTGCAGTCACGAAAGCTTCAAATCTAAAATAACGATGTCAAATCCCTTGTTCTACTGTGCTCTCTATGCTCCCTTGTGGATGCTTCCCACCTTCATCGACACACACACTGAGAAGCTTGTTGAAGAATGGTCAAATAGGCTGTGTAGGCTTTCGCGGGTTGGCTCTTTCGCTCTCCGAAATGTGTTTGGGTTGTCTGACGTTTTGCTCTCGAGTCTGATACCTCCTCTGGTTGCTGCTCCATCACGAGTCTTGGCCACCAGCCATGATCCATTCCAGTGGCGTGTACTGCCCAATCACACTTGCTTTTCGACGCAGCCAACGGGAACCTTTACGATTTTGCGTTTCTTTTTTGTTGCCTATAAAAGAACACGTTTATAGCCAGCATGTATTAACATTACGCGATGTGACAAATTGAGCAGAAACGTGGACGTTGACCAAAGGAAATGGAACGCTTGAAAGGCAGTGGCGACGAGGGAAGACGACTTTTGGTGAAGGATAAAAGGGCTTGTACTTGGTAGTTGCTCGCCACGTGGCCTGACGGTACGCGTGGGATGCCAGAGTACGAGGAGAAAACCCACTCGGCAAGCAGCGATGACATTCCAATCCTTTGCCGACAGGTCAGGCACTCACCAGGCTACTCCTGGCTCGCTCGCCTTGACGTGACGTTACCATTGCTGCCATACAAATGGAGGCAAAGCAAAGCTCTTTGCGGTGCTCCCCTGAGTGACATGCACCACCACGCCCTCATAGCCCTGGAGGTTTAGAGTTTCACGAGTGATCATTCCGGGGTGATTCACCAAGCCGGTTTTCCACAGTGCTGAACTTCAAATGTGACCCACCACGCCACAGACATATCCCTTCTAGGACCGCCTGTGCGTGCGCACGCGAAGTCCCTTTTCTCAATCCGCTGGTGGACGAGGGCCTCTCCTGAGGTGCGCGGGCCGTGGCGGTTATTTGATGATACTTCACCACGCCAGCCAGTTCGGCTTCGTGGAGGCGGGGGAGCGTTTCACGTTGAAATGTTTTTGCAAAGCTCTCCGCCCCTGCAGCTGCCTATGACAACCCGGCCACGCACGATGGTCGTCCCGTCTAAGCGCTATCCAGAGTCGTGCCTGCTTCGCTTCCGAATTTTTGCGAATTCTTGTTTTATCGGAGAGTCACATGCGCCAATTTGAACGCTGTCGTGAGCAACATTTCTCCGCGATATTGTTTCTGACCTGCGCCTGGCGTGGTACATCTGAGGCCGCCGGCCTACAATGTCTTAAACTCGCTAATTTAAAGAAAATAAAATTGCCACGCTCCTCTGTGCCCCTTGCGAACTAAGCTTCACACCACACCACGTCACCACACAGAATAATGTGGGAAAACAGGAACGGAGAAGCTGTTACTCCCCCACACACCTAACCGGGTAGCCTAAGAAGCATACCCCTCGAAAACTGTTGAAAAACAAAATAAAATCACAAAGCTTTCCAAATTCAAAGGCACAGCTGACATTTACGGCCCTTTGTCAATCCACTGCTGAATGAAGGACCCCTCCCCACGTCATGTCAGTCACAGGAGTAGTTTGAGTATTTTCAGCCGCGCTGGTCAACTCGAGTTTTGAGTTGGCGACGGGGGTCGGTAGCCAGGACAAGGTTCAGACTTCACTCACATCTGGCGGTCACCACGGCTGGGAATCGAACTCGGCTTGCTAAGTCCGTGGCACGGTGTGCGAACCACTGCCGTGTTTGTCGGTTTGGAGGAACGGCTGTTATATTAAAGGTGCGCAAAGAGGGCACTTTACCAGTGATGATGAGCCTAAAGGAGGGCGAAACTGGTCCCCAGAGTTTGTGTTCAATCAAAGGTTGGTTAACAGAAGTCTGAAATAACTGCGGCCTGGCGATTGAGTCATTGCGGTTGTGCCCATTTACATTGTTGGAAGGACAGAGGCAAGGGGGGATTTAATAAACTTACCCCTTTGTTTCAAATGCCATTCATAGATACCACACCACTAAAATAATATGGCTTTTATTATAGAAAATGCAACATTTTCTAAAGGCTGTACGCGTCACCCACCGACCTCGATGTACGCATTCAATCTTTTAACACTCCTCTGACGCACTTTGTGAAACGCAGCTGTCTGAGCTGGACAAAGTGTTTAGAAAGAAGTCAGAGGTTAGTCGACATCATTGGAGTTTCTATAAATGGATCACCCTGTACTTTATTTTTGCTGCCGGAGGGCAAGCAACGTATAAGTATACATATTACGAGTGTTTAATATGTTGCACACTGGAAATATAACAAATACGTATAAAAATGCGCAAACATTCCTTCACGCATTTTAAGCCCCATCTGATTAAAATGTGCGGAATGTGCATTCCGACAAAACCAGAGGCCTTGAGCCTTTTAGGAGCATACGGAAGGGAACTTGAATCCATCGTGTTCATTTTCGGAATAATTAGGCAGGTAAGAATCATTGAAAAATAAAATATTAATTATTATGTTCATAATTAATCTTCTTCCGCGGGTCACTTCCTTGATGTGGCAAAGAAGCTTGTGAGCCTTTACACCTCAGTGGCTGTACTGGGTAGGAGAACTGGTGCCAGTCAGGTACTAGTCATCGAGAGGAGGACCAACATGCTCTGCCTTCACTAACTCACACTCATTAGCGTGGTGAATTATCGTCGGCGACCGATATATCTAAGCCACGGCTCCCATTCCCCACCAGCCATGTGTCCGTAAGCCTGCGGTGTCGGCTGAGTCGGTGAAGGAGCTGGGAGCTTTTATAAACGTACTGGGCCTATATAGGGCCCTTACTTTGATTTGTTTAACGTTTTTTTTGTTTGGTTTACGTTTCATTCATAGCAGACAGCAGAAGGATCAATGCCTAAAATGCCACATGATACCCATTTATGTTTCTGTTGTTGTGTTGTGCACCACTGCCAATACAGTATCACTGCTTTATTTTTTATTTCACGAATAAATTGTGTGTGGCGTGTGTTTCGAAATAAGCGTGCATGCGGCCGCGTAGAGGGTTGCACAAACCATGGGATAGGTGAAGCCTTGGGACGCGGTACCACTCGTACTCTGGGTTGACTGAATTATTTGGGTATCACGTCCTCACTTTTGGAAAATGTCAATCTTAAATGTTGCATTGAAATAGCAGACAGCTACTTCTGAGTGTACTAATGTGTTACACAACACATTCAGTACGTTGGAAATAAATGCCATGTTCTTTTCAACATTTACAGAAATAGTTCTGGGAGTTTTATAACTTTTTAATTAATACGTGTTGAGGCTGTGTCCATTGTGTGTGTGTGTGGGTAGTCAAAACACAAACCTTGTTAAATATTGCAGCAATAAAGATAGTAATGATACACAGCCCAACACAATGGTGGATGAAAGGCACAGCTAAGTTTTTACGTTTCATAGGTTGTTTGACCATACTTCACCAGTGTGGGTGGGTGATCAGCGACCGCCCACGACAGGCTGAGATATCACTGGCCGCTGATGGGTTCAGATAGCACTGGCCATGAATCGATCTCTGGTCTCCAGATTCAGAGTGCAGTGCGTGACCCACTGCACCGCTACTGTCGTGATGGTGTTTGAACGCTGTCTGTGGTAGTGCACCGATGATGGCTGTATGCGGTATGATAAAGGTAGCGCCACAGTTATTATGGAATGAACACAATACTCGATGGACGCAGACAATTTTGTCAATCCACTTCTGTGGTAGGGCCTCCCCATGCCGTGCGGGTATTGGGCGGTTGTTTGACCAAACTTCACCACGCTGGTGACCAGTGCAGGTTGGTGAAAGTGGAGAACAATCTAGATTTGAAGTTTTCGTGACTGCAGGGATCCATACTCTTTGGTTCTTTCGGTAAAGTCACGTAGGTATGAAATAAAAAGTGGAGAACATCGAAGCGTAATATAACATTGGATTTGCGTTGCGATGCACAGATGTAGCGCAGGCCTGTGGCTTCCTACAACAACGTGGTTGTCACGCTAATCCAAGTATTGTCCACAAAATAATAATTTGGGTAATTGTGGAGAATATAACTAACAAGATTGATATGCAGATAACATGTCACATTCGTGAAAGGTTTCTGTGGGTTAGATCGCGAAAGAACCAAGAAGATGAATCCCTGCAGTCACGAAAGCTTTAAATCGAAATTTATAAATGTGTCGTTAAACCCGTAGAGAAAACCCACAACATCTACATGGGTTTACTCTCCACAACATTTACATGGGCTTACTCTCCAACACACCGATGTGCTGAATTAGTAACGAATTTGCATGCTTTGTTATTGTGAGAAGCTTAACAAATTGGCTGTGTCGGGTGGTGGCGGGTTTAATGACACATTCATATTTACGCAATATAATCCTAAAGAAACCTCTCTTATGGATAATTTTGGTCGCGAAAGCCTTTGTGTTAAAATGTCTCCTTCGAATATCTGCCTCCCCACAAAATGTACATATATATAGAAAAGTATTTCTTACATTACTCATTGGCCCGCGGCTTTCTAAAAGTGCATAATTTTTGCAGCACTTAACCAGGACTAACCATGCAAACTTTGGACCGGTTTTGACATACAGCGTCTCAGCGTCATGTTTTCTAGAATCTACACCGGTGCACTGCCAGACGTTATTGGCAAATACCACACCTTTAAGATATGGGTTTAATCAAATTTAGTGACGAAAGGGGGGGGGGGGGGGGGTTGAGAAATGTGACGTCACATCAAAATGCGCAACTTTAAATACATATAGACAACACGTTCTATTTAATTAAATATACTTTTTAATAAATGTTTTCTCCTACAACATCAGTGCAGCGCCAGATTAAATACGCACTACAATGACAATAGTTAAAAGTGATTTGAAGCATGTTTTTTTTTTTGGGGGGGGCAGAGCTTTGTGACGTCATATTTTAGGGGGGGGGGTTTGACTTTTTGTGGCGCCGTGACGACGTGGGGGGGGGGGTCAGAAGTCGTCCAAAATCGCGTGACGTCATTTATGGACGGCCCCTAAGTCCAACAGAAACGTGCCATTAAGTCCGATACAATGTACCTTTACTTCAACCCAAAACATGTACGATCATAGCTGTCTTTAGATTAAAATAATAAATCCGTGTAAAATATTACCCTCCAGCGATGTGCATGCAGTATGCAAATCCATTGCCACCCTGATTAATGTTGGAAGGTTTTTTTAACGTTTTGGATGAAACTTGTTTTTCCTGTCCACGAGCCTTGCCTAAACACTTGTTCAGACGGGGCTCCTCCCCCATGCTTGACGACCTCATCACCCACCCACCTTTATTTGTACCTTCAAGATCACCCATCGTCTCATTCAACGCCTGAACATACACGCCAAAGGTGTTTAAGTTCTCGGATCGCGCATTTCCAGACCTTCAACTCTTGCTCGGCGACAGGTAAGAATTCAATTTGTGTTGTGCCCCTTTGCGAGAGATTTATGTTGTTTGTATCTTGCTTTGGTGGGTTCGTATCGCGTTTCGGTGCGGAGTGGTGGCACGGCAGTTCAGCGCGTGCTGCCCTGTGAGCCCGGTACCCACCCACGGCTCACATCAGTGGCGAGTGATGTCAAGAACCAGGACTATTCCTGGGCCCCCCCAACTCCACCAAGCCGTACTTGAAAAGCGTTTTGAAGCATGGTAACAAAAAAACCCCTTTCATCCAGCAGTGGATGGAAAAGAGCCGTAAAATATTATTGTATTATTATTTTTAGTGTACTAAGCAGCGTAACAGGGATTTCCTTGAGCACGTCAAATTCGAAATGCAGCATTTTAGTTCATCAGCCGATGAGACCTTTTGGAACCAGCGTTTTCTGCCAGACGTGATGGGTTCAAGCACTATCTAGGGTCAATCTTCGCTTTTGAGACATGAAGAGATCCGGGCACATTAAGGGTGATTTAGTTATATGCATATATCTGTATACGTTTCACTGGATCCATCATAAACTTACCCTTAAGTCAGATACAACGTACCCTTCAATAAAAAAACGCGTACGATCATAGATGTATTGAAATTAAAATAAGAAATCCATGTAAGATCTAAATAACATATTGGACAATTATGTCTTACCCTCCAGCGATGTAAATGCAGTGCGAAAATCCAGCGTCATCCAGATTCATGTCTGAAGGGTTTGAACGTTTTGGATCCGACTTGTTTTTTCCTGTACCACGAGCTGTGACTAAACACTTATTCAGACGCTTCTGACTTGAAGCACCGCTGAACAGGAGAGAGACGTGGTCCAAGTAGCTGTGATGTAGCGGTGAGCGAACTGCCCTGTATTGAGCCTGGCGAGCTGAGTTCGATTTTCAGCCACGGCTAACACCAGCCATAAGATATATCCCGCACCTCTGATTAGGACGATTGGTTACGTACGGTGCGAAAGAAGTTCAACACACAGACATATCGATATTTGAGCCGGTCCTGGGTCACACACCTACTTCACCAACCCGCGCTAACCAGTGCGGTGAAGTATGGTCGAACTTTCTTCATCACAGCAGGGTCCTAAAGTAATATTGGCCAACTAGCGCGCGAGGTTTTTAACGATCGTGAACGAAACACACGCGAGTCAAAACCAGTGCAAGTGTAAGATGAGAACATAATAGTCTCTATTTCTGTCTAACAAAGGCAAAGACCCCCCAGTATAGTCGTAACAGGCTGTTGAGGGAAGGGAAGTGCTGTTTGCGGGCACCTTTGAAGGCCCGGAACTGCACACGAGGGGGTGGATGGCCGGCATAACGCCAGGCCGCCTTTTTCTCCCGAGTAACGATGATTACACATCGCAACATGTACTTATTTGAGGCTGAGTCGAACTAAAGGAGGCCCAGAGCCGACTCAGATAATCGTCACTGGTGATAGCCGAGAGCGGGAATCGCTGCACCACCACTCCCCGCTTCAGGCTCACGGTCACATATACAAACGCAAATCGAAGCTTTGGTGATGTATTTGCTATAGCCTTGTTCACACGTGTCGATTGCAGCAAATGATCTTGCTATTTAAAATTCAAGCACGTAGAGATTATGTATGAACATGTGTATTCATGTATTACGCTTGTTAACTCAGGAAATCCTTACGGAGTCTCTTGACTCATTTTTAAAATCCTTTATATTAAGTTCACTTGCTTGCTTGCTTGTGCGCTTACGACCGTGCAAATCTTTCGGTCGTTTTTTAACCCACTTCTCGTGATCCAATCGAGCTGACATTTTGCACACAGACTCATTGTACGTGACAATTTATTTTCGTGAAATTTTTTTTCCAAAATTTTACACTTTTTAGGATTTTTTTTTTATATTTAATTACCAATTTCTTAATGGTGGCAGGCAATCATCTGACCCATAGGTGGCAGCCATCTCAAGCCAGAGGACGAGAGGACTCTAGCCGCCACGCATATAAAGGATTTATAGTGAAAAACTTTGTTTTTACGGGTTATTTTTTTGCAGGGTCCCGCCACGTTTTTTTTTACAGTCGGAGCAATGATTACCGTGTCGATTTCAACTCGAATAATATTTCAGGTGATATTTGTCAAATGTGGACAGATTTTGATCGTGCCACTGGCACACAATGGCTAACTCTCGCGAACGACATCACTGGATCTTTAACTGCCACCCTGAAGCAGATGGCACGTTGTCTTGCTTTTACGATTATTCCACCTGCAGTATGGTCGAAGGTAAACCCCATGACCGACACAGTCTCAGGGAAGTCTTTCGTTCAGCAGTGGATTGACAAAATTGTCTCTCTACAGATACAAATGGTAGATCATCTTTAGGTTGCCCATTTAACTTCACTCTTGAACATTTTAGTGCACATGTTGTTATAATGGCCCAATAAAAAAAAATCCGACAAATTAGAGGTGACTTGGTGTGTCGAAATCACCATCGTCATGATCATCAGCCCTTCCCGAAAGTTACTTTACGATGTTCCTGTAACGCGTCGTGCGAGTAGCTGTCCAATGACAAAAGGTCGAGGAGCTACAGCCCTGGTTGAGAAACTCAACGAATCGTTGTGCGCGAGCAGTTCGTGTGGACCTATTTGCGTCTAAACGGCACAGCAGTTGATGTGGCCAGAGCCACACCCTGCATCCTTTGTCCCCCACAGCGCAAACGAAAGAAGCACTACCGCATTTGAGGCTAAGTCGACCCATGATAGTTGTCGTCCGCCATGATTGTCCCACCGTAATAAGCACAGATGTTAGCACACGAGGCTATGAACCTGACAATCTGAGTTAAATTCCCGGCCATGGACAACGTCAGTGGGGAGCTTTTTCTTTTAATCCAGTCGAACCTGTCCTGCCATGTTCCTCCCCCCCCCTTCACCAACCTGCATTGACCAGCGCGGTGAAGTATGGTCAGACAACCGACATGACCGACGTACCGGGGGGGGGGGGGAGGGGCTTCGTCCAGCAGTGGATTGACTTCGGGTTGTCAATTTGAGTTGTAATTATCAGAACGAATAGAACCCAAGTCGTAGCTGGGCTCAGGAAATCTGGGCTCAGGAAATCTGGGCTTTCCAAAGCACTGCGCCACTTTTGCAAAGGGATAAGGGGTTAGGGGGACGTTGGAACTGACTCGAGAATGAAACACATACTTGGTGCTGCTGCTGCTGCGTCCGCAGTGATGCACAAGCACAATCGACGAATAAAACTCAACACATTTGCCAATAACACTGTTGCCTTAACAGTAAACATATATAACATATATATGGTAACATTTCGGGCGAAGGGGCTTTCTTCATGGGCCATTTTCCGAAACATACCCTATTTTTTTTCCCTTTTTGAGGCCAAGGTGGTATATAGACCGATGTATTGAGTCGTTTTCCCCATCGATAGTGGAGTGAATTGTGTGTGATCGCATTGAACTCACACCTTCGCACGTACCTGTAGCGTGACCTCGTTCAGAACACAGCAGGGTGGGGCACACTACACGGTTAACATAAAGGCAGGGGAGTTGTCAACGTTCGTGCCTTTTGTGACATCTACCCCAGGGTTTAGCCCCCGTGAATGTGAGAAAAAGCTGCGGTCACCGTGTGAGTGAACAATCATTATTACTTTGTTAACTGTTGTGAGGGGGGGGGGGCTGAGCCTTCAATAGGAGCGCTGTGGTACAATCAAAGTGGACTGCGAAGGAATCACCGATCTTGCTGATATTAGCCAATCAAATGAAGGGGACACGTGTCGCATCATTACTGGATCCATGGATTGATTGGCAATGAATCGACGCGGCGATTAACTCGTAAATAACGATTAACAGCGTCGCAGTGGCGAGATGTTATCTACCTCGCGTGGTGTGCAGGAAGTCGTAGGTTCGATCCCGAACCCTGATCCCTGTATATTTGAAAATCACATGCTCTCCTCTCCCCGTGGCCGCGTGGATTTTTCTCCAGGTCCTCCGGTTTTCCCCTCCACGTTTAGGAACATGCATTTCGAGCGATTTGGTTGCTATCAATTTTCACACGATACGCCGCTCCCTTGAGCTATCATTTGTGGTCAGGTCGCTTTTGAAAAAGCTATATAGCTCAGGGGGCCTCAACTAGTTTTAGTTTAGGAGGGTGGAAGGGGCAGTGTTCAGCACCCCTCCAGCCCCCCCCCCCCTTCAACGCCCTCCCCCCCACCAATACAACTAGACTAAGATAATGGGAAAATGAAGTGAATAATGAGTGGTGGGAGCTAAATCATACACAGGGTGATGCCAAAAAACAAAAGGTGCAGCCCTACTATGTCTCGCTCGCATCACTGCTGGCGGAAAGGCCTCTGCTAAAGGGAGCTCTTGAGAACCCCTTACAAGGGGCTGTTTAGCCTTCTCATCCATGTTGTCTTGCCGTCTTGGAAGAGATCAACCCTATTGAATTCAAACCAACCCGTGCATGCAGTGCCAGATTATCCTAGTAGCAAAAGTAGCATATGTTACGGGCCGCGCACTTTCAAGAGCCCCGCGCTAAATGCTTTCAAGCTATCAATTCCGGTGCAGTGATTCTGCACTTTCTCTATTACTATAGTACGATACTGCCTTCAACTTTTATGAACGACTGGGTGTTTTAGGTTAGCGATTTGTCGTATTATCTGGCTGTATAGCAAATGAAAAAAATACAGATACTTTACTATGCAAGTAAAAAATGTATGTGTTTCAATATTTACGTGTTTTTATTTTATTTAGGGCCCCTTTATAACATATGCTAGAGGCCCCGTACAATCCTCATCCGGCACTGCGTGTATGGGGTTAAATAAAGAGACTCTGCAATGAATAGCTGATGGTGTGAAGTCCAAATTTGCACCAATGTCTAAATCGTCGCCGATTATAAACATTTATTGCCGTTTTAAGCCAGTGTTATGAACGAATGTGGTGAGTTTTTGAATAGCTGATGGTGTGAACCAGTGGCGGCTGGTGATATTTATTTTTGGGGGGGCGCATTTTTTTTATTTTATTGAGGGGGGCAAATAAATATAAATCAGTACCAAAAACCATTTTGACTACTTGAATATAAATTTTGATGATCTTTATTTACATTTCAGACCAAAAGAAGTACCAAAAAGCATGTTTCCTACTTGAACATAAATGTTTCTCTTTTATATACATTTCAGACCAAAGTACCAAAAAGCATGTTTCCTACTTGAACATAAATGTTTCTCTTTTATATACATTTCAGACCAAAGTACCAAAAAGCATGTTTCCTACTTGAACATAAAAACGTTAGTTTCATGCTATTATCAATATGGCTGCGGCTACTTTCATGACGTTTGCATTTGTCAGAGAGATGTTTGAGGTCTCTTACCCCCGTCGTTGTCCACACAACTTCAGTGCCGACACTACGCTCTGGCCCAGAGCGTAAATTTGAATGACAGGTGACGAGAACCAATCAGATTGGATAAAATAACATGTATCCAATTCTGATTGGCCAGGGACGCAACGACTTGCGCCCCGAGGAGAATCTTTAAGAAACCAATTAGAGACCAGCTTCAGGTCACATGCTGTCCGAAATTTTAAAGTCTCACATAGACATCCATTTGTCCGGCGCCCCGCATGAAACACATTGAAAAACATAGAAAATAGTTGACCGATTAAAGCCAGTTTTTATTAAATGCTGATGCTTTTCTTACTACCAGCCGGCACATCGTATGAAAAAAATATTTTATTTATGTATTTTTATATAATTTTTGTATATGTATATTCTTGAATCGTGATGGGGGCGGCGCCCCTGCGCCCTCTATTGACGAGCCGCCACTGGTGTGAACTCTTCTTCTTCATAGGAAACCCGTGCAGCTGTAGCGATGGGTGGAACCTGTCGAGTGGCGCTGCTGGCGGCGCTGGGATTTGCTCTGGCATTCATTCAAGGTGGGTGAAGTCACCTCGCAACCCTGTCAACCGTCACTAACGTTTCGCCTTTGGCTCCAATGAAGCCCCGACAGCATCACGGGCCCAAGGCAATCGCACTGGCTGCTTAAAGACGTTTATAATATCCTCGTTGTTGATACCTCGGGACATAGCAATCTGTTTGTTGTCTTCTTTGAAAAGCACCGTATTTAAAATCGGTGGGTGGTGGCACAAATACTCGTGCTGAAACTGACATGGCTTCTGAGATCTGGCGTTGAGCCATTGGTGCTCATCTCCTGTTTACAACCCCCAAACCAGTAGTGGGAATTCCACAGTTTTTTGGCCGGGGCAGGGGGGGGGTCTGTACAGACAACTACTGTTGACTTGTCCACAAAGTGGTACTTAATTTATCGACCCCGGATAGATGCTGGGCTGGCAGAGTAACCCCACCACCAACCAAAATTTGAACTCTCAACCTTCCACTCGCTCTATCTACCACCCAGCCACTTGGCTGCATCGAGGGTCATGTGGTTCTACAACGCACTGTGTGTTTGAAGCCATGAAGTGTCACAAGTCGTCCTCGTTAGACCTGAAAGATTGAAGTCAATAAGTGGATTAAAGGAGCATAGTTTTCCATTGGAGCTTTAAAAATCTACTTCCTTAATTTATTGAAGGGGTGAGACCCCAGATGCTAGTAACTCAAGCATGGCTTTTGTCTGTCGTCAGAATGACGGTAAAGATAAAGGTGCAGACCTGAAACTGCAATGCTCACACCACTGCTGGCGTAAGAGCTCTAAAAAGCCCCTCTTGTGGGAGCTTTGGTCTATTCTTCCATTCTGGCTAGATGCCAATGGACTAACTGCGGTGTCCCCTTTCATCCTCCTGGGCGGACAGAGGCGGAGGGGAGTTTCAGAATCCTGTGCCATTGTTTCAGCTGCCACTCCGGGATATCGAGTCGAACTGGCGACCTCAATTCCAGCGTTCTAACCATACCACCACTGTGACAGCATCTTCAGAATACGTCACCACAAACACCCTTGGCTGCTCCAGATGATGAAGTAAAGCATTAACCATTTTTTTTTCTTTGCATTTCTAGGTTCACAGCATGCGGCTGGTCAGGTAAATATTTGCTTTATTTTATGCATGCTTCAAATTCATGGACACTCGCATTTTTACAATTCATTTTTTTTCATTTAAAAACCATTGGCAAAAAAAGTGACTGTCATGCCAAAGACAATCTTGTCAAAAATCTTGACAATAGTTTGAATTCGGTACCTGTTCCTAGGAATGTACTGGCTGTCCAAACACACATCACACCTTATTCATAGATTCTAGGCATCGGTTTTCACTGCGTGGTTGAAAAGTATGCAGCAAATTTCTTTGTAAACTTACGTTTTTTTTTTACTGAAGGGCTTTAGTGATCTTTGACATCGCGCAGCCGAAGCAGTCATAACTATCGCAGGCGACATGCCAGTCATCTGCGTCTTTCAAATGGCGTTAGGAAAAAGCAGCAGCGCAACAATTGCATTGCTTATGTTGAGAAAATAAGAATAGGCTTTCTGGCAAATAAGAATAGGTTTCGTCTATGTTCAAACACCAAATATATACCCTTTGCAAGGCATCAAGTCCGCATGAACCACACACACTTGTGGCAAAACATACAAAAGAACATGCTCTGATAACATATGCATTGTATTTGAAACTGATTAGCTTACACCAGAGACAGCATTTGTCATGGCATTGTCTCACCAGTGTTAGACCGGAGAACGCCTAAAGGCGAACAGTGCAAAGTCAATGCAAGTAGCAGTTATTTTCTCATCATTCTGATGCTGCCAAAAATGCCCAATAGATATTGCTAACGTGAGCCATTCCACAGCATCCGGGGTAGAGGCTGAGTTGAATCGACTTGCTCCGCCAGCACAACGCTTGTTGTCTTCTTGGTTCTTTCGGTAAAGTCACGTAGAAGGGAAATAATAAAATAATAAAAATATAAAACATAATAAAATACAATTCTCACGACGTTTCGGCCACAACGCAAGCAG
Source organism: Lampetra planeri (assembly GCF_965212315.1). Lineage (NCBI taxonomy): Eukaryota > Metazoa > Chordata > Hyperoartia > Petromyzontiformes > Petromyzontidae > Lampetra > Lampetra planeri. The sequence continues at coordinate 33,963,023 of NC_136107.1, forward strand.
CCGTCCTCAGGTGAAGAACAGGTCTGTCGGAAAGACAGCGTCTGAATGAGTCATTCAGACGCGTTAAATTTTTTATGTACGTGGGGAGTGGTAGTGTAGCGGTCAGCACGCTGCACTACGAACCCTGTGGCACAAGTTCGATTCCCGCTTACGGCCAATACCAGTGACGATTATTTTAACCGGTCCTGGGCCTCCCCTAGGTTGACTCTTGTCTAGAAATAGTACCTGGTGCGATGTGTAAACATCGCCAATAGAGAGACAAAGGCGGCTGGGCATGGTTGCTGGCCACCCACCCCATCGGGTGTCGTTCTGGCCTTCATAGGTGCTCGCTAAGAGGACTTTTCCTAACAGTTTGTAAAGACTATATGGGGGCGTTTTCTCTTTTTGTACTTGTATGTGATTTTATCACCCTAACCCAAGCTCTATTCTTGTTTTTTGTTGATGGATGATACAATGTTTAAAGGACACCCTGGGGTATTTTTTAAGCACCTAACTATTTGCTGGTGAACTTGATAACATTTCACAAATGTGCGTACTTACGCCCACGGTATTTGCATTGCACGGTGTTCGAGTGACAGTTTTTCAAAGATTTGGCAAATTGTATTCAAAGATTTACATTAACACCGAGATACAACAGCGCACACGACAAAAAATGCAATAACAAAAAACATCACCTTTGCCGAGCACATTCAAAGCAGTCGGTGACAAACATCACCATCATAGCTGCAATTGATACGAGTTTAACGCGTTTTATTAACGTGGAAAAGTATTTTTTTCAATAAAATCTTGTGAATATTCGATGATGGGAGGGAATTGGTTCTTTCGGTAAAGTCACGTCGGTAAAAAGAAATACAAATAAAAAATACAAATAACAGATACAAAAATAAATACATTTAAATCACGACGTTTCGGGTGCTAAACAAACGTCCGTCATCAGGTGAATGGAAGAGTGAGGTCACCCGCATTGTACGCATGTCGGACTTTCTCACCGTACGTTGCCAGTTGTGCTAATCTGAGGTGCGGGCGGAGGAGAAGAAACTTAAACGCAAAACAAAAAGCACGTTTCACAGAAATGGTGCCTTGCTCCAGTGTGGTGGTTGAACGCGGTGTGGGGGGGTCAGATGATAGAGTCGATGGCCATCGGACTGAGTCTGCGTGGGCGGTGGAGTCCACGAGGATGGACAGGATGGCCAGGTCGTCATGCTTCTGGTCGTGGTTGCAGCGATCGAAGCGTGGATATGAATTGGTGATTGAATCGGCTGCGCCAGTGCTGACGTTTCATTTCATTTGTGATGGGACGGATAGTTATGACAAAAAGTGTGACTTTTGAATGTTTCTTTTACATTGTTGTTATTATTGACATCTAATTTTGCATTGTCTTTGTTCGTATTGCAGAGTTTGGAAGGTATGTGATTTGCTTTTTTTATGTGATAAAACGCAGTCCACACATATCGATATGCATGTCCTAAACACGTTTAAACGAAATGGCTAGTCAAATTTCGATTTAAAGCTTTCGTGACTGCAGGGATTCATCTTATTGGTTCTTTCGGTAAAGTCACGTAGAAGGGAAATAATTAAATAATAAAAATCTAACATAATTAAATATTATGTTTTATAATAAAATAATAAAAATCAAACATTATAAAAGAGAATGTTTTATTTTTATTATTTAATTATTTCCCTTCTACGTGACTTTACCGAAAGAACCAAGAAGATGAAATGGCTAGTCATTTGGGTCAGCATCTGGACATTTTAAATCTCAGCCAATCTCTATCGACACATCTCTCGGTGCCGTTCTATGTTTCTCTGCGGTAACCTCTTCTTCCATCGACCAATTATTTGTACTCCACACACATTTGCCTACTAATTTCTCATGTTGGGCCAACAACGTTGATCCAACAACGTTGATCCAATGGCTTCAATGACATGCTAATGTTTGCCCAACTTTACATGTTGACTGGGAAGGTTGGTTCTGGCCTCCCTAGTACATCGTTGTGTAATCCTCCTGCGTGGGATGTCGTGATTGTGCCGTTCAGCCCCCCCCCCCTCCAATGGGCGTTCCGCTTGTGCCACCTCTTGTTTGGCACGATGTCGTTGTGTTTTTTTATTTGTTACACGGATGATCCCGTTCAGCCAGTTTCCCCGGCTATTTGACACGGGAGATCTGCGTTGCGAGTCACAAATAAGATGATAATGCGAGCAAGAGGCGACATGAAGTGAGGTGCACGTACGCTCTATAGTTTAGTCTATCAGTGACACAAACATGTGCGATGTTCTCCTCCACATGCTGGGAGCTTGATTCACATAGTCAAGTTCAACAACAACAACAACAAAAATCTCCCAGAACGTGGAGCGAAACTGATTTAATCGTAGGCACTGAGAGCCTCTGATGTTGGCTTGCCAATGCTGTTGAAGTTTCTTTGTCGTGGTGTTTTTAGTTTTGTTGCGTTCAGACATTTTGAAAAATTTAATAGTTACCCTACAAAGTGTCCTTCATGTAATGTGTTCCATCATAGAGTTTTTTGGGTTCAATAGCGTAAATATAAATGCGTCGTTAACCTGACACCACCCTACACAGACATTTAGTAAGGTTTGTCACGTGAACAAACATGCCAATTTGTTACAAGTTCAGCACTAACCGCTTGTGTGTTGGAAAATAAACCCACGACATTTACAATTCGAGTACGACGTTTCGCCAGTAATTACAACGAGCATCATCAGGCCACAGCTGTGTCGGGTGGTGGCGGGTTTAACGACACATTGATATATTCACGCAATCTAACCCAAAGACCTATATTATGGATAACATTGCTCGCGAAAGCTCACTGCGTGTTAAAGTGACGTGTTAAAGTGACGTGTTGCCCTTGCCTTTTCCTATTCTCTCAAACAGTTGTCAACTGTACAGGCAGAAATGTGTAAGTGCTTTTTTTTTACCATTCAAGACATGCATGAACACACGTTTTTTTGTTATATTTACAAATACGACGTGCTAATTGCGATGCCGATGCCAGCGACGGTAATCGGTTTCAATGTTAACATTTGTTGTTGTCGCCGTGTGTGTCTATATGTGTTTATAAAGGACTGTGCTGGGCAATGCGTTGTTGGCCGTAAATATCACCGCCGCACAGCTGGAAAATTTCACAGCAGAAGAGTTCGCCTGCTTGAACGTAAGTCCCCGGTGTTGTATTCGGAGAAGGTAAAAGGTGCAGCCACCGTAGTTGCTTATACTCGGCGGCAACTGCTGGCAGAAGGGCCTCCACGAGAGGGAGCTCGAGAGAAGCCCCTCTTCATGAGAGGGCTTTAGGCCTACTCTTCCACGATGGCCAGACACCTCGGGAGAGGTGGGAGTAAATTTCAATTTAAAGCTTTCGTGACTGCAGGGATTCATCTTCTTGGTTCTTTCGGTAAAGTCACGTAGAAGGGAGCTTGTTGAAGGATCTCAAAGTTAACTTTGAGAAAGTCACGTAGAAGGGAGCTTGTTGAAGGATCTCAAAGTTAACCGAAATAACCAAGAAGAGGTGGGAGTAAACTGCACCTTACCCTACCTAACCCCCACCACACGCAAACTGTCAATCGACTAGGCTGGGGCGTACACATATATACTGCTGCGTGTACACAATTTAATGATATTCTACTTGTACGTCCATCTACGATGTATGCAAACAAAAACTTGATATTGTTTTTAAACTCGAATTCCAGTGGTGTACAAAACACACGCAAAACAATGCCATCACATTCTTCAATAGCATTGCCCTAAAGAAGAACATTATAACATTTAAAAAAATGGTGTCATTGTCCTTGATATGATTTTCACTTTCGAGAGAAGAGTTATTGATGAAAATAAGTTTTCGTTATTCGTAACGAACCGTGCTAATTGCACACACAGCATGTGGTCAAGTAATCCCCGTGGCCTGCATGGCATGGGGAATCCCTCTTCAAGAAGTGGATTGACAGAAGGGCTGTACTTTAACAGTTCTACATCACATTGTTACCCAATATATAACCCACAATCCACCAAGATGCCACAGGTATTTAATATATATATATATTCCAGCCTTGCATCTGTATTCATTTTGCATTATCTGGTAGATCGCAGTTACTGAACACTTTCAAAGTGGCCCTTCTCAGTTTGTCATCCAAATGTTAACCAATTTCATAGCGGAACAAATACAAATGAGTGCTCACTTACACACGTGGCCTCACAAGCAGAGGTCGCAAACGGGTTTTGATTCCTTACCCGTACCCGTACCCGGCCGCACCAGGGTCGCAAACGGGTACCCGTACCCGTACCCGGCCGGGTAAGGGTAGGGTACGGGTATCGGGTACCCGATTGCGACCTCTGGGATGAAGCCACGTTGCAGGCGCGGGTGGGTTGATTCTAGGAACTTGAATTGTGAGAAGAGACAAGACGTTGGGAAATGAGTGACAAACAGTTACTCACCAGTGACTCATTGCCTACCCATACCTGGCCGCACCAGGGTCGCAAACGGGTACCCGTACCCGGCTAGGTACGGGTAGCCGGGTATCGGGTAGGGTACGGGTATCGGGTACCCGGTTGCGACCTCTGCTCATAAGACATAACATCTGGCTCGGGGCCAAGCAGGGCCAAGGGGCGGGACTAATTATGCAGTTAATGCGTGTGACTTCAGTACAGTGTGAGGTCACGGCGTTATATCCACTCGTCTCGACTTGTCTATTGCTTGTGACACTCGTGTCTCGGAGCGGCTACTGCAGTGGAAAATAATACAACCTGCTAGGCTGGCCTGGCATGGCTTGCCAGGGTTCGGTTTTGGGTTGGGCGTGGGATTAAGAGATGTTTGACCGCACGTCGGTTGTGTTTGGTGTGCAGGATTCTACACTGTCCCTTATCCCGGCCGACCAGCTCGCTCAGCTCTACATGTCAAAGTTTCTTAACAGCACAATTGTCAGTCGATCGGTGACGCTCAACTTGAAGAACCTCACCGTGCTGGGCAACGTTCTGGATGGAATCAACATGGTGTGTGGCCTCCACTCTGGACCCCAATCTCCCCATGTCCCCCTGCTTGATGTGCATACACTGTTAGTTCGCTTGCTCGGTCCCATGATGGTGTCTACCTCTCCTCTCGCATCACACTCTACTCCCTTCCACACACTCCCCTAATGCTCCACTCACATTCACTCTACTCCCCTGCATGCAATATCCTACACTTCCCCTCTCATCTCACTCCACTCCCCTTCACACACTCTCCTGCCTCACCCTCTCATCTCAACCTAAAACGGGTGGGAAAGTGCTGCACCCTACGATCACGTGGACCAGAGATCACTGAAGGCGTATAAGAGTTAGGTCTGTGATGTCCACTTTTGTGGGACATTCTCTAACGGGCAGTGTCTGCCTGTCTCTGTGAGGAATCTGAATGCATACTTTTATCTCATGACATGATACCGAGCGGGCAATTGAGATTACATTGTGAGAAAATTCAGATGTAAAAATGTAAATACTTCTGTAGGAAATGGATATTCCACTGTGAATGCATTTTTTTTAGAAAATTAATATCTGTATGTGTGTATGGGTTTTGAGGAGTGAGAATCAGCGATGCAGCGGTCCAGACAATACCACCTGTCAATGTGCTCTGCCGGCTCGAATAAGTGCTTGCTATACAGCGCTTGCCTTTGTATTTGTGCATATGTGTGCATGTGCATGCATATGCATGTGGGGAGTGGTAGTATCGTGGTTGGTGCACTACGCTCTGAACCTGACATCTTGAGTTCAATGCCCCACCACAGCTAACATCTAAGCTTGTCCTGGTCCTCCCTGAGTTGTCTCAGCCCAAAACGAGTACCTGGTGCGGTGCGCAACCATCAGCAATGCAACCCACTCGTATGCTGTACTGGCCTTCGTATACATTGCTCGCTAACAGCACTTGCCCCAACAGCCTGTGTAGGTTACACGGGTGATCTTTGTCCGTTGTGTATGCGTGTGTTTGCGCACAGACGATTTCAGCTGACGTGAGGACGGCCATGATGACTGCCATCTGGGACACCCTGAAGCCGTCTCTTGCGACTTTGTCGGATGCCGAGGGAACACAGTGGTTTCAAACGCGACTCGTCCTTTTTCTCCCGTCCATCACCGCGGTGGAGATAGCAGACGTCCCCATCAACGTGTCCTGCGTCAACTTCGTCACGATGTGCGTGCTCACAAATAACCCCCACGTCCGTTAGTGGCAACATCCTTGGTGTGTTGCGCACCAGATTCACAGCAACGTGCCCATCGTTACTGGCACGCGGCACGTGTCGCTCAATGTCGTTTAGAGGCAAGGAAAGAGTGGAGAAAATTAACATTCGTGACATTTAGTTGTCAATACACTGCTGGATGAAGACTTCTTCACGCTGTGTCAGCCATGGGGTTGTTTAGTGATCAGAACAAATTGGTGATGTGTGTGTGGGGGGGTTGGATAAGATATCACTGGCCACTGATGTTAGCCATGACCGAGAGCATTGAACTCGGGTTACCAAGTTCATAGTGTGGTACGCAAACCAGTGTGCCACAGCCACCCCACCCCTTACCAAACTCCCCCCCCCCCCCCCACAAGGCATAAACGTTATCATTAAAATCAGATCGACGCGATGAAAATATTGGATCTGGAGAATCTTGGATTGGATACTTTTGGAATTGGATTTAGATCACGGTCAGCTTGTGGTGATGGGCTCCCACTAAACCCAATCCATGCACCCGTAAGCATTACATTAATGCTCCTTTAATATCTGCTAGAATTGTCTACAATTAATACTGTAAATTTCCCCGGTCGCTGCATCGTGCGCTTTCAGATACGCTTCTGTGGCCGTCTGGAACACTCTTCCTTCCGATATGAGGAAGCCACTGGAGCTATGCACTTTTAAATCTAGATTGAAAACGAATTCCTTTAGAACGATTGTGTTGTCACCAGACGAAGAATACATTCAGATCTCTCACAGTTGCAATGCAACCTTTCGTGTTGCAGAACGACCCACGGAAGCACTTATCACAGAGCTACCTCTGAGATCCCTTCAAAGGACCTCTAGTTCACACAGTAGAGGGCACCATTTCCCACCTGCTCTGCCAATGATAATGATATTCAAACGACCGTCAAGCTGATACTTATTTCTCACGAGCTGGAATTAGACAACTTTCGTTCAGAAACAAATATATTGATATCAGTTTTGTTTTGTACAGTGACTGGGCCGAGGCCTTAATCTCATTGCACTTGATAATCCAGTTTAATTACTAGCGACTGGCTGGATTTAATTCCCAGGATGTCAGCGATGTCGACTAAATCCTATCACATCTGAGTTACGTGGTCACCTCGTGAAAATGAACTTCGTTTCATATTGACTATATTTTTTTCAAAGAGTGGAATATTTTTGTAAAAACACATAAACACAGTGTAAACGTGTGCAACAAAGTATCGGTGTGTCGTTGTTCTTGTTGCACAGGTCGCAGAGTCTGAGTGGAGTTTATGGAACTCTCAGTGAAAATATCCAACTTGCTGCACTGAATAAAATCAACAATTTCCTTGTCGCAGGTGGGTCAATTGCTTAATTTACATCTTTTAAAAATGAGCTGAAACATCCACGACTTTTTGTACTTCATTTTCATGAAATTACAGCAATGAACCCGATACCATCTTGTCAATTCCCACAGATGTGACAATGATGAACAAGAACTGCACACAGAACATCAACAGCTCCACGCTGCTCAACACCTATTTTGGAAAATTCAGTGCCCTTGCCAATTATTCTGACTTTGAAGTTTTCCCAGCTTTTAAAGGCGTAAGTAATGTCACACACCACATGCGTAAACTGTCCACGTGTTCCAACAAAACCGATTTCATTCAATGTTAGCGTTAAGGAAAGGAACTATTTGCATTATGGTTTTTGACTTTGGAAATGTGAATTATTTATGTTTTCAAACACAGCCCTTTCTGTACATCGTAAGAATGCCTATCAAAATAGGAAAATACCTTCAGACTTGTAACAAAGAAAAATAACATAATGCAAAGGTGTTTTCATGAACACATCTTTTTTTAGTTGGTGGTCTAGACAAGGTTGAGAGCATTTAACATCAAACCTAGTGATCACATGATTTGCACTCGAGGTGGATACACCTTTACACGTTTTTTTTGTTAATTGATCGCTAGTTAATCACTCCGCATGGAATGAACCCTCCCCCAACGCAACCGTCTCTATTCTGGGATTTGATGAATTTTCATCATTTTGGGAACATTTACAATTCTTTAATACTCTTTGGTTCTTTCGGTAAAGTCACGTAGGTATAAACTAAAATAAATCACGACGCAACACAAGCGTCGGTCATCAGGTGTTGCGCCCGAAACGTCGTGATTTATTTTATTTTATACCCACGTGATTTTAGCGAAAGAACCAAAGAATATGGATTCCTGCAGTCACGACAGCTTCAAATAAATTCTTTAATACTTTTTTTCTCGTGGCATTTTGCTCCGTTGAAACTCGTAAAGTGTGAATTCTTGGACGTGTGACTTAAGCACGTAGTGCGAGTGTGCAACTGATCTCATGACGGTTTCTCCCGATGGCTCTAGGCTGAAGTCCTCAACCTTCTTTCCCCTGCACAACTGGCGGACTACGCTGCCAAGCCCAACGTGCAGAATAACGCTACCCTGCTGTCAGAGATCTTCCCCAACATCAACAACATCAGTAACATGGCAACATTTGTGGATCGCTTTAACGTTGTGGTAAGTGCGTCAGGACGCGCGTTCGAACTATAATGTGGTACTGTAGAAGCTGGACACACTGGCATTGTTGACTAGAGATCACCAGTTTGACCCCTTGCGGAAACACAATTAAATGTTGGTAATTTATTCGCTCATCTTGTAGTCCTGTGATGGATTTCTCCTGTATATTAGGCCGAAGCATTTCATGTCATCGTCAGACTCGCCACTGATGAGCAAAATAACTCCCACATTGTTTTTTATTTCTGCTTTTCCACAGTTGTACCTTTGCAGTAGTGGCCTCCGAAATGTTATGAGGCAGCGATGATGAGGAATGTGACGAGTTGTTTTTACGTGAATTAAAGCGAGGCGTTGATCTTGTCATCCACAGGCAAACAAGTCGCTTGATGCCCGTGCCCGGGAAGCGGTGATGGCCGGCGTGTGGACAAAGCTGCTGCCTTCGCTGGACGCTATGTCTGACGCGGATGTGTCCACGTGGTTCAATCAAAGGCTGTCCCCTCTCATCCTGCCGGGCATCACCGCTGGCATGGTGGGCAACATTTCCACTGGACTCAACTGCACTGCGTTTGCAAGCATGTGAGTGTCCTATGCGCTATGCATTCACTTGTGTGGCAAGGTGGCATATTCATGGATCATTGTGTTCGCTCTGTGATGTGAATTTGGATTGGACCGCATGTTGTTTGGAATGATGTCGGATGTTTCAACACCACGTGCTGGCTCCTCTTTCAGGAACTTCATGGAACATCTCATATTGTCTTTAAAACATTTATCGCAGTAATTAAAAGATCCTTCATAACAGATTGAGGGTGGTATTTCCGAGATGTTAGGCAGTTCTAATGTCTCACGCGTTTTCATGTAATGCTCTCTACATTTTGCATAACTTGAATATATTTTGTGTCAGTGTGCACATTCGCTGTGAAATTGTATTATAGCGTAAATTAATGCATCAGTACTCTATGAAACAGCATTCATAGAACAAATTGGCATCTGTACCATTACATTGTGCCCATTAAACAGAGCCTAACAGCTTATTGGGCACTTCCTGCTGAGATAAATAAAATACATTTTGATTTCTTACTTAAAAAGAACATACAGTAGGTTATTGTATTTTCATTAAAATATAAGAGATCAATTTAAATGTAGATTACATTTTGCTCATTTCCATCTCTGTAACGTCTACATTAATACACAACGTAAAATTTTCTTTCATATTTGATTTAATTACTTGACTATTTTATAATAAAATATTCTTGTTTGTTCTTGTTGCACAGCTCACAGAGTCTGAGTGGAGTTTATGGAAATATCGGTCAAGCTATCCAACTTGCTGCACTCAATAAAATCAACAAATTCCTTGTCGCAGGTGGGTCAATTGCTTAATTTACATCTTTTAAAAATGAGCTTAAACCACCACGACTTTTTGTACTGCATTTTCATGAAATGACAATACTGAACCTGATGCCATCTTGTCAATTCCCACAGATGTGACAATGATGAACAAGAACTGCACACAGAACATCAACAGCTCCACGCTGCTCAACACCTATTATGGAAAATTCAGTGCCCTTGCCAATTATTCTGACTTTGAAGTTTTCCCAGCTTTTAAAGGCGTAAGTAATGTCACACACCACATGCGCAAACTGTCCACGTGTTCAAACAAAACCGATTTCATTCAATGTTAGCGTTAAGGAAAGGAACTATTTGCATAATGGTTTTTGACTTTGAAAATGTGAATTATTTATGTTTTCAAACACAGCCCTTTCTGTACATCGTAAGAATGCATATGAAAATAGAAAAATACCTTCAGACTTGTGACAAAGAAAAATAACATAATGCAAAGGTGTTTTCATGAACACATCTTTTTTAGTTGGTGGTCTAGACAAGGTTGAGAGCATTTAACATCAAACCTAGTGATCACATGATTTGCACTCGAGGTGGATACACCTTTACACGTTTTTTTTGTTAATTGATCGCTAGTTAATCACTCCGTATGGAATGAACCCTCCTCCAACGCAACCGTCTCAATTCTGGGATTTGATGAATTTGCATCATTTTGGGAACAGTTACAATTCTTTAATACTCTTTGGTTCTTTCGGTAAAGTCACGTAGGTATAAACTAAAATAAATCACGACGCAACACAAGCGTCGGTCATCAGTTGTTGTGCCCGAAACGTCGTGATTTATTTTATTTTATACCTACGTGATTTTACCGAAAGAACCAAAGAATATGGATTCCTGCAGTCACGAAAGCTTCAAATAAATTCTTTAATACTTTTTATCTTGTGGCATTTTGCTCCGTTGAAACTCGTAAAGTGTGAATTCTTGGACGTGTGACTTAAGCACGTAGTGCGAGCGTGCAACTGATCTCATGACGGTTTCTCCCGATGGCTCTAGGCTGAAGTCCTGAACCTTCTTTCCCCTGCACAACTGGCGGACTACGCTGCCAAGCCCAACGTGCAGAGTAACGCTACCCTGCTGTCAGATATCTTCCCCAACATCAACAACATCAGTAACATGGCAACATTCGTGGATCGCTTTAACGTTGTGGTAAGTGCATCAGGACGCGCGTTAGAATTATAGTGTGGTACTGTAGAAGCTGGACACACTGGCATTGTTGACTAGAGATCACCAGTTTGACCCCTTGTGGAAGCAAAATTAAAGGTTGGTAATTTATTCGCTTATCTTGTAGTCCTGTGATGGATTTCTCCTGTATATTAGGCCGAAGCATTTCAGCGGTGATGAGGAATCTGACGAGTTGTTTTTACGTGAATTCAAGCGAGGCGTTGATCTTGTCATCCACAGGCAAACAAGTCGCTTGATGCCCCTGCCCGGGAAGCGGTGATGGCCGGCGTGTGGACAAAGCTGCTGCCTTCGCTGGCCACTATGCCTGACGCGGATGTGTCCACGTGGTTCAATCAAAGGCTGTCCCCTCTCATCCTGCCGGGCATCACCGCTGGCATGGTGGGCAACATTTCCACGGGACTCAACTGCACTGCGTTTGCAAGCATGTGAGTGTCCTATGCGCTATGCAGTCACTTGTGTGGCAAGGTGGCATATTCATGGATCATTGTTTGCTCACCGATGTGAATCTGGGTTGGACTGCATGTTGTTTGCAATGATGTCCGACGTTTCAACACCACGTGCTGGCAGCTTCATCAGGAACTGAATGGAGCATCTCATATTCTCTTAAAAATTATCACAGTAATTCATTTATTATTATTATTGACAGACCAAGGATGATGTTCCAAGATGGTAGTGAGTGTCAATGTTCTGTGAAACGGTATTATTGCATATAATAATGCATCAGTACTTTCTGAAAGAGCATTCGCAGTACAAGGTAGCATCTGTACCATCACAGGGTGCCCATTAAACAGAGTCTAACAGCTTATTGGGCATTTTTTGCTGAAATAAATAAATGCATCTTGATTGCTCACCCAAAAAGAACATACAGTACGTTTTCATTTTGCCATTAAAATATAAAAAAGCGATATGAATGTAGATTACATTTCGCTCATCTCCATCTGTGTCACACCTTTACATAAATATACGACGTAAAATGTTGTTTAAATTGCCTCTGTTTTATAATCTCAAACAAAATATTCTTGCTTGTTGTTCTTGTTGTACAGCTCGCAGAGTCTGAGTGGAGTTTATGGAACTCTCAGTGAAGATATCCAACTTGCAGAACTGAATAAAATCAAAAATTTTCTTGGCGCAGGTGGGTCAAATGCTTAATTTACATATTTTAAAAATGAGCTGAAGCATCTAATGACTATTTATACCTCATTTTCATGAAATTACAGCAATGAACCCGATGCCATCTTGTCAATTCCCACAGATGTGACAATGATGAACAAGAACTGCACACAGAACATCAACAGCTCCACGCTGCTCAACACCTATTTTGGAAAATTCAGTGCCCTTGCCAATTATTCTGACTTTGAAGTTTTCCCAGCTTTTAAAGGCGTAAGTAATGTCACACACCACGTGTGTAAACTGTCCACATGTTCAAACAAAACCGATTTCATTCAATGTCAGCGTTAAGGAAAGGAACTATTTGCATGATGGTTTTTGACATTGGGAATATGATGCATTTATTTTTTAAAATACAGCCCTTTCTCTACATCGTGATAACAAATATCAAAATAGGAAAATACCTGCAGACTGGTAACAGAGAAAAAACATCATGCAAAGGTGTTCTCACAAACAGCTCTATTTTTAGTTGGTGGTCTAGACAAGGCTGAGAGCATTTTACATCAAAACTGGTGATCACATGATTTGCACTCGAGGTGTATACACCTTTACACGTAATTTTTTGTGTTCGTTAATTGATCGCAAATTAATCACTCCACATGTAATGATCCCTCCCCCACTGCAACCTCCTCAATTCTGGGATTTGATTAATTTTCATCATTTTGGGAACAAGTTACAATTCTTTAATACAATTTTTGTTTTCTCATGGCATTTCGCTCCGTCGGTCATTTGGATTGTTTTAATTTGAAGTCGAATTTTCCTCAAGCGCTTCATTTGCATAAAAGCAACATTTCCGCACACATTTCATACAATTGGTGAAACTCGTAAAGTGTGAATTCTTGGACGTGTTACTTAAGCACGTAGTGCGAGTGTGCAACTGATCTCATGACGGTTTCTCCCGATGGCTCTAGGCTGAAGTCCTGAACCTTCTTTCCCCTGCACAACTGGCGGACTACGCTGCCAAGCCCAACGTGCAGAATAACGCTACCCTGCTGTCAGAGATCTTCCCCAACATCAACAACATCAGTAACATGGCAACATTTGTGGATCGCTTTAACGTTGTGGTAAGTGCGTCGGGACGCGCGTTAGAGCTATAGTGTGGTACTGTAGAAGCTGGACACACTGGCATTGTTGACCAGAGGTCACCAGTTTGACCCCCTGTTGAAACAAAATTAAAGGTTGGTTATTTATTAGCTTATCTTGTAGTCCTGTGATGGATTTCTCCTGTTTATTAGGCCGAAGCATTTCATGTCATCGTCAAAGACTCCCCACTGATGAGCAAAATAACTCACAGATTTTTTTTAATTTCTGCTTTTCCACAGCTGTACCTGTCCAGTAGTGGCCTCCTAAATCTGTATAAGGCAGCGAGCGATGATGAGGAATGTGACGAGTTGTTTTTACGTGAATTCAAGCGAGGCGTTGATCTTGTCATCCACAGGCAAACAAGTCGCTTGATGCCACTGCCCGGGAAGCGGTGATGGCCGGCGTGTGGACAAAGCTGGGGCCTTCGCTGGCCGCTATTCCTGACGCAGATGTTTCCACGTGGTTCAATCAAAGGCTGCCCCCTCTCCTCCTGCCGAGCATTACTGCCTTGATGGTGGCCAATATTACTACGGGACTCAACTGCACTGCGTTTGCAAGCATGTGAGCGGCATATACGTTACGCAGTCACTTGTGTGGCAAGGTGGCATATTCGTGGATCATTGTGTTAGCTCACGATGTGAATTTGGGTGGGACCGCATGTTGTTCGGAATGATGTCCGATGCTTCAACACCACGTGCTGGCTCCTCTTTCAGGAACTTCATGGAACATCTCATATTGTCTTTAAAAAATTATCACAGTAATTTAAAAATTCTTCATAACAGATTGAGAGTGGTATTCTAAGATATTAGGCAGTTCTAATGGCTCACGCGTTTTCATGTAATTTTTTTACATTTTGCATAACTTGAATCTTTTTAGTATCAGTGTGCACATTCGCTGTGAAACTGTATTATAGCGTAAATTAATGCATTAGTACTATATGAAATAGCATTCACAGAACAAAGTGGCATCTGTACCATCACATTGTGCCCATTAAACAGAGCCTAACAGCTTATTGGGCACTTCCTGCTGAGATAAATAAAATACATTTTGATTTTTTACCTATGAAGAACATACAGTACGTCATTGTATTTTCATTAAAATACAAGAAATCAATATAAATGTAGATTACATTTCGCTCATCTCCATCTCTGTAACGTCTACATAAATACACAACGTAACATTTTCTTTCATATTTGATTCAATTACTTGACTATTTTATAATGAAATATTCTCGCTTGTTCTTGTTGCACAGCTCACAGAGTCTGAGTGGAGTTTATGGAAATATCAGTAAAGATATCCAACTTGCAGCACTGAATAAAATCAACAATTTCCTTGTGGCAGGTGGGTCAAATGCTTAATTTACATTTTTTTTAAATAAGCTGATACATCGATGACTATTACACATTTTCTTTTAACTCTGTCTGTAGTTGTTGTTGTATCCTCAAAGCTTGTAACTCAATTTTAACCCACTACCCAATGTGGTATCGACTGCAAACTTGGTATATTTATGTCATACTGATGACAATACTATATTCTATCAAAAAAATTGATATTTTTAAACATAATTTTTCATGTTATGTTTCGGCTTGGGTCTAATTGTTCACGGTCAACTGACGTTGGTTTTAATTCACCACGGCCCCTTAAGTTATGCCAAGATTCGGGGCCACTTCCTGGAGTCGTGGAGTTCTGCCATTACTAGTACGGTACATTTCATGAAAGCGTTTTTTAAAAAATATTACGTATTTATACCTCATTTCCATGAAATTACAACAATGAACCTAATGCTATCTTGTCAATTCCCACAGATGTGACAACGATGAACAAGACCTGCACACAAAACATCAACAGCTCCACGCTGCTCAACACCTATTTTGGAAAATTCAGTGCCCTTGCCAATTATTCTGACTTTGAAGTTTCCCCAGCTTTTAAAGGCGTAAGTAACGTCACACACCACATGCGTAAACTGTCCACGTGTTCAAACAAAACCGATTTCATTCAATGTTAGCGTTAAGGAAATTAACTATTTGCATTATGGTTTTTGGGAATGTGATGCGTTAAATTTTTCAAATGCAGATCTTTTGTGTACATCGTGAGAACAAATGTCAAAAAAGAAAAACACATCATGGAAATGTGTTCTCACAAACACCTCTATTTTTAGTTGGTGGTCTAGACAAGGCTGAGAGCATTTTACATTAAAACTAGTGATCACATGAATTTGCACTCTAGGTGGATACCTTTACACTTTATTTTTTTTGTTAGTTGATCGCAAATTAATCACTCCGCATTGAATTATCCCTCCTCCCCCGCAACCTCCTCAATTCTAGCATTTGATGAATTTTCATCATTTTGGGAACAATTCTTTAAGAATTTTTTAGTATTCTCGTGGCATTTCGCTTCGTCATTCATTTGGATTGTTTAAATTTAAAGTCTAGTTTTCCTAAATTGCTTCATTGGCATAAAAACAACATTGGCGCATACATTCCATACAATTGTTGAAACTCGTAAAGTAGGAATTCTTGGACGTGTGACTTAATCACGTAGTGCGAGTGTGCAACTGATCTCATGACGGTTTCTCCCGATGGCTCTAGGCTGAAGTCCTGAACCTTCTTTCCCCTGTACAACTGGCGGACTACGCTGCCAAGCCCAACGTGCAGAATAACGCTGCCCTGCTGTCAGCGATCTTCCCCTACATCAACGGCACCGACAACATGGCAACATTCGTGGATCGCTTTAACGTTGTGGTAAGTGCGTCGGGACGCGAGTTAGAACTATAGTGTGGTACTGTTGAAGCTGGACACACTGGCATTGTTGACCAGAGATCACCAGTTTGACTCCCTCTTGAAACACATTTAACCCATTGGTTATTCACGAGCTTACCTTGCAACAAAACGGACACCTTTTTTACAAGGAGTCATGTTTGCATAAACCACAATACCTGCAGTCATAATGCAAACAAAAAATATAACTCTGATAATGTATGCACTGTCCTTGAAGTTGATTGGTCCACATCCGAGATAGCGTCATCTGGTCCAACCCATGTGAGACTAGGCTCTAAGGAAATCTGTCTTGGGTGTGGACCAATCAACTTCAAGGACAGTGCACATTATCAGAGTTGTGTTTTTTGTTTGCATTATGACTGCAGGTATATAGGTCTATGCAAACATGACTCCTTGTAAAAAAGGTGTCAGTTTTGTTGCCAGATAGAAGGGTAAAAAACCAATGATCATATTTGTTTTTACTGGCAAATGAGGTTCCAATGGAGCTTACCTTGATTGAATATGAATCAAAATTATAGTCCTCTCATTGATTTATTCTGTACATTAGGCTGAAGCATTTCATGTCCTCGTCATTGACTCCCCACTGATGTGCAAAATTACTCCTGGATTGTCTTCCTTTCCTGCCTTTCCATAGTTGTTCCTGTCCTGTAGTGGCCTCCGAACTCATTATAAGGCAGCAAGAATGAGGAATGTGGAGAGTCGTTTTTATGTGAATCAAGCGAGGCGTTGTTCTTGTCATCCACAGGCAAACAAGTCGTTTGATGCCCCTGCCCGGGCCGTGATGATGACCGGCGTGTGGACAAAGCTGGGGCCTTCGCTGGCCGCTATGCCTGACGCGGATGTGTCCACGTGGTTCAATCAGAGGCTGTCCCCTCTCATCCTGCCGGGCATCACTCCTGAGATTTTGGCCACCTTTCCCACGCAATTCAACTGCACCGTGTTCTCGAGCATGTGAGCTTCCAACGAGTTAGAGTGACTTCTCTTCCTAGTCCTGTGCACTGGTTCACAAATACAAGCAGCGGTATACTCGTGGACTATTGGTTTGAATTAATTTGGAGTAGATTAAAATAACACAAAACTTGAAAAGGTATTTTTAATGACCATGTTAGACGAGGATTTTATTACCAGATGTTATGCCAAGATTTTCAACAAGCTTTCACCACAAGGTGATTTGAATGCTTTTAATGTGCTGATGCCCCCGTGCTGTTGTGGTTAGCACCCTGGACTTGCAATCCAGAGTTCGCAGGTTCGATTTCCTGCCACGGCAGTTGATCAGTGTAAAATATTGGGAGTGGGGTATTGGTGAAGCGGTGAGCACACTGCTGTAGACATCCGACGAACGGCATTAAATTTCCCGCAAACTTAAAACATCTGTGTCTAATAACCTTCGTGATTGACACTGCTTGGGAGGGCCTTCATACAGCAGTAGATTGTCAAAAGGGCTATACATTATTATATAATAATGATGTGATATTGTTACTAATAATGCTGTGGCCGAAAGTGAATTAAAAACTGTTCATAATGTTTTGATTTAAGCTTTCGTGACGGAAGGGATTCATGTTCTTGATTCCTTCGGTAAAGTCACGTAGAAGGGAAACAATAAAATAACAAAAATATAAAATCATAAAATTGTCACGACGTTTCGACTGATGATTGCTTGTGTTGCAGTCGAAACGACGTGATAATTTTATTGTTTTATATTTTTGTTATTTTATTTTTTCCCTTCTACGTGACTTTACCGAAAGAACCAAGAATATGTTCATAATTTGTTGTGTGATACACTCTTGCGAGAGACTGTCCATTTAAGCAACGCATCTGTGTGTGTGTGTTCTCTTTTCCGAATCAGTGTTGGAAGTCTGGATGGTGTCTCGATCTCCAACGAGTCAAAGGTCTCAACGTACAAATGGATAATCAAATATTTGTCATCGCATGGTAAATCCTCAGCGCAAAGACATTAATTCCACTTACACCACTGGGAAGCGAGCAGTGTGTGTGTCAGTGAAATCTCCGAGAGGCCAGGTGTTATTGATCATGCCGGGAGGCTGAAGAGCAGCCAAACCATGTTTACGAAGCAAACATGTTTGAGCGTCTCACAGAGTTTTCTATTCTTTTTGTTCTTAACTCACAATATATCCCTTGAGATGGAACATGTGGGTTTTAATTTAATTGTACATTTAATAACCGATGGTTGTCCATAACATATACCTTGTAGGTAATGGGTTAAATTTTGATTTAAAGCTTTCGTGACTGCAGGGATTCATATTCTTGGTTCTTTCGGTAAAGTCACGTAGAAGGAAAATAATAAAATAATAAAATATATTTTTTTATTGTTTTATATCTTTTTTTGTTTTATTGTTTTATATTTTATTATTATTTTGTTATTTCCCTTCTACGTGACCTTACCGAAAAAAACAAGGTAATGGGTTACTTTGACCCCTGCTGCCATTAGAGAGGGCTCACTTCCACCTATAACTGCCTGCCTTTCTTCATAAAATAAATGTCCACTGCTTCTGTACAGCATCTTGAGATGACATCGCATTTGGACGGTATATAAATGCACATTGCAATGTCTTCTGGATGTGCTTGTATTTGATACACTTTCTAACTTTTGTTATTAATTCCTATTATCACTGTTATTGTGTACCTAATGGTTTTTGCAGGCTCCAGCCCCAGGTGTTTCATCCCTGGGAACACGACCACCCAGTGGCTGGATTCCTCCCTGCGTGGCTTCAAGAGCAACCTCATTCTGCCCGACTTACTGTCCATCCTGAACAACAACGCAAGCATCGTGCGTGACAATTCTTGCCGTTTGGCATGAACATTGCAATTCATGCGCAATCAACTCGCAATCCATGTGAAATGCCTGCACAATCCATGCCCAATTCATGCAGAGTCCCATGCATATTGCCAGTGCAATTTTACGTGTGATTCATATGCAATCCATGCACAACACACGTGCAATTCATGTGCAATTCCTGCACAATCCATGCAATCAATGCACAATTAATTCGCCATTCGTTGATTATGTTGCTAGGGGAGGTGCCATTTGAAATCACATTCATTAAGATTGGTACATTGCCATAGACGTGTGTGCACTCGCACACAAGTAAACATGCTGAACATATGCACCCAAACACGTACATGGTGATTAATACTCTGTCTGATGCATTTCCTGTTAGTACCGAATGTTGTTTGGGCGTGCTTTGTGACGCTTCACCCCCACGTACCGGAGTTTTTTCGGGAACTGCATGAATTCAGTGCTTGGATGGCGTTAGCAAGCACAATTTAACCCCTACTCGGAAAAGGCAAGTCTCCTCTTTCAAGGGCGATGAAAACGCACCGGGGAGAGCGACACGCGACACAACAGCGGAAACTCTACCGTGCAGTAAATGACGATCATTTTGCTTTGCTCCGCATCTCAGGTACCTGCCAATGAGCTGCTAGCGCTGCTCAACGTGACGACGTTTTCCAACTACTCGGGCGCGATGACGCAGCTGTTTGACAACTACTCTCCAATCGACGTGCTGCTCGAGTCTTACAACAAAAACTTCTCGACCGTGAGTGGGAGCTCACGATGGCCACTTTCTGACAGAGGACAGGCTCATGGATGGAACGGAAAATGAACCAGAATGCACCCCGATCACACGCTATTATCTCGGAAGATTAACCGGGGTTGCCTGGGAATGAATACCACAAGTTGGAAAACTTTAATATAACCCATTGGGACAAAGTAAATTTTGTTAAGGTGACTCGGGTCAATGATTGACTAGAATTTCTGAAAAGAAATGCAGTTTTTGCGAATAATGTTCAATCATCGACCTGTGCTGCATCAACCAATGATGATGTTCAAAATATCACAGCAGTGTTGAAAGCATATATAATAAAATGCTGACATCTAATGCTCATCAAATGCTTCTAGTCTTAAGTAAAGATTCTGAAAATGATGACCTTTAAAATACACTGAAATTGATAACGACTTGTGCACAGAGGTCACTCAGCAGTGGTGAGGGATGGGGGGGGGTGGCAACGCACAAAAGAGAGCCCCTTAACCAGACCTCTTTTCTTTTTGTCGCTAATCGATAATGAGGTCCCAACATAGCATTCTGCCCTGGGCCTCCAGGAACCTCTGGGCGGTTCCGCTTGCGGAGGCTTTCATGCAGCAGTGGATTGATCATGGCCGATGATGATAATAACCATGTTACACGTGCTCGGCCTGTCCTCCTCGTGGTTGTCAACAGTCGTACAATTCACTCGACGGCGCGGTGAAGAGCGCGGTGGTGACCTCGGCGTTCGGCAGGTTTGGGAAAGAGCTCAAAAGCAGCCCCAACGACGTGACGTCCACAAAGTGGTTCTCGACGTACATGCCCATGTTCCTGCCGGACGTGAACAAAGGCGCGCTGGATTTGGTCTCCCTAAGCGACTGCAAAATCTACGCCTCTGCGTGAGTGAATTTGCACCAGGGGCACAGAAGCACAGTGGAAAGTTTGGGGTGTCCTACGCGCGAACGGTTTCCGTTGTGTTGCAGTATTTGGTTATGTAATAGATGCCCAGTCTGTGATGTATCCCATGCTAATCCTGAGAAGATTATAAGAGAGTGAATGAGGGCGCTGTAGCTAACCATTTTCTATGAGATTTAATGAGGTCACTTTAGTTCACAGATCTCTATGAGAGTGAATGGAGGTCACTTTAGCTCACAAATCTCTACGCAGTGGGGGCATATTACCAAATTACCCAGAATTCACCTGACCTCATAAGTGTGACTTCCACAGTGTGCATGAAACAGGTGAAGTAGGCTTTGTAGGCTGGAGAGTGCAGTGTAGCAAAATTTATTTCCGTTCTGCACACTTCCCCCCACCTTCACCAAGCCGCACTGACCAGCATAGTGAAGTATGGTTAAACATCGCCCATGGTCAACAAAGGCATGGGGAGCCCCTCATCCAGCAGTGGATTGACAAAATAGATGGACAATGTAATGACAGTGAGAGGCTGGAGGGTGTTTGTTTGATATATTTCACTGTTGCGTTTTGGATATTGTTGCACCCAACCCAATTAATTATTAAATAATGTGCAATGTTGCTTTCTCATCAATTGTCTGGCAGATTTGCACCGATGATGCAATTTTCCCATGTGTTTTTTTGCCTTTCAGTGTGGATCCATTTAAAAACATCTACACCAAATTGACGGTTGACAATAGGATAGCTGTGCATGATTGGCTGGTTGCCAATCTCAACCGTACGAGCGGTGAGTGAGATTTCTCAGTCTTAATCGTGTCAATTAGATTGTGTTACAAATGTGTAATAAAGGACTCGACCACTGTGTCTGTCTTCGTTGTCCTTTATTGGGGTTCTTTACACTTGCCCCACACGGCTCTCTCTCCGAGACTCCCCCGCTTGGCAGCCCGATGCTGCCGTCGCTCCCGTAGCCTCTCACTCCACTCTGATGCAGCTCTGCTGCTGATCTCCTCGTGCAGGCCTCCGGCTGCCCTCACTGCAGCCTCAACCGGCTCCCCGTTCCTCCGTGCTCGGTCACCGCTGGCCGACGGTGCCGAGACTTATCCTGGGTGTGTGGCGATCTCGCCACCCTCCAACCTCCGCCCTGCGTGGCCTCACTCTATATTTCTCTCCAACAACTCCTCCTGCTCTTCCGGTTTCTCCCCCTTAAGACTTGATCCCTCTCTCCCACGTGACCTAACTCCTCCCCCCGTGACGTCACATCCGCGAGGCCGTTTACGCCCGCATTACAAATGCATGAAAAACACATGACGACAAAACACATGCTTTTTTGACAGCCATTTATAAATCCACGAATGCATAGAGGCTTCTTCATACCACGTTTGAGGATGTTAAGATGTATTTTCCTCCAAAGACGAAGTACTGTTGTCAATGCCAATGATGATGTTACTTCAATTAATCCTTTTTTTTTCTCTCTCAACTTTGTCGAATAGCATCCAGACCGCCGTGCTACGTGGACAAGAAGAGCTATCTCACGGACAACTTGCAGCAGTACTTCCTGTTGACGAACAAAGCTGAGCTGGAGATGCTGGTCACCAATAATAGTCAGGTAACGCTCCGTCCGATGAACACGACATCCAGCAGGTGAACGTCTGCGTGTTTATAATGTAGCGCAGGAGGAGACATTAATGCGAACGGAGTGACAAAAGCACACGTGGGGCTTAAAGGTAAAGTAAGTCTCATCGTGATATGTTTCCTCCTGAAACGATTTCATCAATGCATCTGCCAGAGGTCGCAAACGGGTCTTGATTTCTTACCCGTACCCGTACCCAGCCGCACCAGGGTCGCAAACGGGTACCCGTACCCGTACCCGGCCGGGTACGGGTAGCCGGGTATCGGGTAGGGTACGGGTATCGGGTACCCGGTTGCGACCTCTGGCATCTGCTGAGAAACGTAAAACGGTGAAGGTGCAACCCTGGAGTTATTTGCTCACGCCACTGCGAGCAGGAGGGGCTCTCGCGGAGGGAGCTCCAGAGAGCTGCACTCCGCGGTGCTGTGGTCTGCACCGTCGGCTTAGTTATGGTGGGAGTATCCACACTTTCTGTTTACGCCATCTCAACCCCCCCCCAAACCCCACCCCCCCCCCCCTTAATTACAGATAATATTGGTCGCGAAAGCCTACGTGTTTGAAACTCTTAGGTTTTTTCGGTAAAGTCACGTAGGTAAAACATAAAATTAAAAATTTATAAAAGTAGTAATGGAAATAATGATTTATTATTTTATTTTATTTCCATTATTACTTTTATTAACTTTTCATTTTATTTTTTACGTACGTGACTTTACCGAAAAAACCTAAGAGTATGAATCCTTGCAGTCACGAGAGCTTCAAATCTAGAATTACGTGTTTGAAACCAACACTTTACTCTTCCATTATTTGACTGTTATTCATCCATTTTTGCTGCTGGGTGGACAGAGTTGGGGGGTGTTTGAATAGACTTGCACCACTGTCTTGATTAGCGTGCCAGGTGAATCAACTGGTGATGTCTGCATTGCAACTCCAGGGTGCTGCCCATTACTCCACGGGAGCATTCCCCCGTATCGTCTTGTTACGTGAATCTGAAATGGTACAAAGGTTATTGGACCAAAAAAAATGCATCATGTGTTTGCTTTTCATGTGGTGCATACATTTAGTAGAACTTTCAGATATGCTCGGCGGGTCATGCACTAACAAAGACACACCTATAAGACAACAAAGAGCATGCCTGTCGACTGAGTATAAAGATGCTTCTTGCAGTAAAACAAGTTACTGAGCGTGGTAAAATTAGAAACACGGTGTTGCCAGACATTTGCAGTGACGTACAAATATTATTTGCGAGCAGTTTCAAAGCTGTAGTCCTCGTGTCGCCGTGGGTTGTATGCTCCCCCCACCCTTCCAATACATACTTGAAAATGGAAACGTAACTCGTTCCATCTGAGAATAGGTTTTCCCCTTTTTTCTGGCAACAAAACTGGTGTTAAGATGTTAAAACACCAAACTGAAACCTTTTACAAGGAATCATGTCTGCATTAACCACAATACTTTTGGTCAGAATGCAAACAAAAAAAAGGGGAAAACCTATTCTGGTTCAATCTGTTTGTCTGTCGATAGTGGAAGGTCACGATAATGCTTCTAAAGATGATCCAATGTAGATGAAACTTAAGTAAAGCATTGTTTTGCTATGACAGACTTTACCACAGATCGGCCAAATTGATCAAAAGGGTCGTTATTGTCGATAGCATGGTTGTTTTTTTGTATTTAATGCATTACAGAATCCATGCACGTTCCTGATTGTCTTCCTTGTTTCTGTGCAGCTAGTGGAGTTCTTAATCCATCAGAGCACCCTGGACCAACTCGCAAATGCAAACAACCTGACCACTGACATGAACAATTACCTGGTGCAGCAAATGCATGTGGGAAAGATAAATTTGACGAGGTGAGTTTTATCTATAAGCCATGCTACCCTCATGTCTTCCTGTGATCAAGTCAACCTGAATATAATACATCTCCCCAGGTCTCAGTAGAGACTGCTTGGGACTAATGTGTGTAGCAGGTCAATCCTACAAGCTTTTTCAGAAACTGTTGTCAGGACAGCATTTCATTCTTGAATTAACCTATATGCTGCTTTCCAGTTTCATCCCCTGATATGTGTCGGTTTTCTCCCGTTACTCTGGTTTCCTCCCGAATGCAAAACACACTCATTTATGGAATTGGACAAATATCCCAATGCAGGAACCTCCTGTGACCTCAGTCTTAAGACTCAGTGGAGTTCTCCTGCAATTAAATACAATCCATTAACATGTAACAGGTTGACCACAGCCAAATGCCTTTGAAGCAAACGTATCAAAATTGTGACCCTGAATTGTGACTATTCATGAAATTGCAGTGTGTGGGGGAAGGGGGGGGGTTAAAGCGGAATAAAAATCACGCATATGTATGGATTCTGTAACGATTACGACACGTGCTTGTCCCCCGGAATTATTTATTTACCAATAAAAACGCAACCTCCTGAGCCGAGCGGGAGGAGTTCACACGGCTCGTGATGCACGGCCGTCATGAGCGGAAATAATAATCGACGTAGCGCTGTTTTCTTTTTTAATCTCCATGTCTTTGGCAAAACCCTCGGAAAAATGAATCCAGTTTTCTGTAGAATGAGTTCCTAGCAACAACACAACATTATCCTCGTGCTCAAGTCATATTGCATCATATCTATAAGAGTAATTACCGTCACCTGCCCCCCAGCCCCCCTGTCCCACTACAAACAGACAGACAGAGCTAAAGCACAAATGCTTTCAACCTTAGATGAAAAGCGTAAAAAATTATTGATATTTGAGACAAATCACGAACCTGAATCCTAGGAAAAAATGTAATTGCCGTCGGGTTGAGTTAATGCAATCCTAGCTAACAGCATTTTCTTTGGTCACTGCTAACGTGGGATGTTTGTGTGCTCGTGTGCGTTGCCAGTGTGCCGAATCCGCTTCTGTGCTTGTACGTGATAGCATACAGCTCTGAACTCACCGCGGACAATTTAAATGTGTTGCTGGCAAATCTCACAACATGCGAAGCATCCTTGACAAACACCAAGGATAAGGACAAGGTAAAACAAATCTGTCACATACTCTTTGGTTCTTTCGGTAAAGTCACGTACGTATGAAAATAAAATAAAAATAATATATCACGACGTTTCGATCGCAACGCAAGCGGTCGTGCTCAAGCGGAAAAAATAATCCAGCAGTGGAACTGCTGAACCAGGAAGAACACAGCGGGAGAGCTGTTACAACAAGAGGTTATATATGTTGGCGAAGGGCATATTACACAGCACTAGCATTTTGGGAAAATGTTACAAACCCACAAATACGTCTAAAAATATATAATTCCCGGAGGTGGCCATGAGGCTCAGAGGTCAGAGCACTCCGGCTGGCATTGCTAACATCATGGAGTTCAAATCCAGGATCTTGGTAGTCGTGATAAACCGGTGTGCTCACGTGTCGTGAGTTGATGGTCTCAGCCGGTCACTATTCACTCTTTTTTCCCTATTTTTCTACGCAGAATTTGGCTAAATTCCAGTTCTCATAATCGATCGCCAGTCTTAGTGTCATGTGATGGACATTACTCTCGCATGCAAAGAGGGTGAGCGTATGTTGATCCATCGACTGTGTGAACCAGAGGTCAGTTGAAGGGATCTCACGGGTAGCTCCGTGACATCTGCTTTCTTGAGGCATTCTCGAACACAAAGGGATGCATTTCATAATGTAGGATACATTTATGATTTCATGAAGTTACATTTTTTTCATATATTCCTTTTTTGTTTTCCAAAAACCAAAACGTCACTCCCCGGGTCATGTCCTGTCTGTGTCTCCCTGGCTGCCGTGCGTGCGTGTGCAGCTGAACGCGATCATTTTGAGCCACTTAACGAACTACACGCCGGAGGTGATCAAGAGCCTGAGGGGCGCCGTCGTTGCAGTTCCGTTCTCCGACATCGACAAGAAATTCACATCCGAATTGGTCCTGAACACTTTGCCGCAACTCGGACGTCAGTCGGGCTGGAGTCTGGGACAGACACGCCAACTCCTAAAGAAGCTGGGCGACCAATATCCAGTGAGTACTTAAAAGGGATTAGACCAAAGCTTTAACACCGACGGCATGTCAATACGCATCCTTTTGTGAACCAGGAGATAAAACAATGCATTACTACAATGAGAGACATAAAGAGGAACACGTGGATGAAACAACATACGGAGGTTAATGGCATGTATGTATGTTGAACTTCTTTTGCACTGAGCTTTCAAACTAAATTTAAAAGTGCATAGCTTCAGTGGCTTACTAATATCAGAAGGAAGAGCATTCCAGACGGCTGCAGAAGCACGTTTGAAAGCATCTTTGTTTGCTGGTTATCCAAAAAGCCGCTACGAGGATGACTAGAGTTCGTGTGATGGTTTATGTTCCTTGACGAAATCAGCAAGGCATTGTGGTTAATTTGTGTGTAATGAGTGCAACCTTATCATCCAACCTGTTAAGGAAAATCATTGGGTTTGGGTAGGGCATGTCATGGCTGGAAGGAGGGCTGCCTCGATGGTCAATAATTATAGCGGAGTGGCAAACGAGGAATGGAACACACCCGTAAGGACATCCACCGAGGAGATGGAGTGATGAACTCGGTTCGTGAGCTGGATCAATTGTTCCATCGTAAGATCATGAGGGGTGGTGGTGGCTTGTGGGGGGGCTTTATCGAGAAGTGGAGTCAATCAAGCGATAATGTAGTGGTTAGCACGCTGCACTAAGAACCCAGCTACCCAAGTCCATTTCCTGCTCACGGCCAACGCCAGTGATGATTATCTGAACCGGTCATGGGCCTCGCCTAGATTGATTCCACCTTAAATGAGTATCTGGTGCGGTGTGTAAAAACATCGGCACTAGGTAAATAAACGCCACTGTATGTGGTGTTGACCACCGACGCTCTCGTGTGCTGTGCCGGCCTTCGTAGGTGCTCACGAACAGCACTTCCCCCAAAAGTCAGTTCAAGACTACACGAGGGGATATGTGTCTTTGTGTGTGCATCCACACGTGTGGGGAGCAGTGGTGAAAGGGTGAATGCCCTACACTACAAAACAAGGAACCTGCATTGAATTCTCCGCCACCGCTACCATCCGTAACCAGAGATATCAATTCTAGACCTGCCCCTAGTTCGATTCAACCTTGAAAGCAACGCCTAGTGCCGTGTTTAACTTGCGGCACTGGGTAAACAAAGGGAGCTGGGCATAGCGGTGGTCGCGCCAAAAGCCTTCCGTGTGCTGTGCTGGCCTTGTTAGCCTCTTGGTGGCAGCACTCGCCCCAGCACTTTCTGTCGTGCATAAGGTGAGGCGCCTTTACTTTTGTGTCTGTGTGTCCCGTGCAGGTGAACAGCTCCACAAGCTTGGAAGGCCTGGGGACCCTGGTGTCTGGAGTTTCCAGCGACACCTTCAAAAACATGAACGGTGACCAGCTGAAAGACTACATGATCAATTCCAACATGAGTGTCAACATCCAGACCTTGCCACCTGGCATTCAGTCGGTCATTGTCAACAAGGTCAGTACGGCAAATCTCACCCGCGGTTTCACCACCACCACCACCACACGACAAAAACAGGTCCTGAGCAAACCTAATAAGAATAGGTTTTGCCTATGTTCAAACACCAAATATATACCTTTTGCAAGGCATCAAGTCTGCATAATGAACACATACTTGTGGCAAAGCATGCACACAAGCATGCTCAGATAATGTACGCATTGTGTTTGAAACGGATTGGCCTACACCAGAGACGGCGGCCTTCTTCATGGCCTTGTTTCACCAGTGTTCGACCAGACAACCCTAAAAGGCAAACAGTACAAAGACAACGCAATTATTAGAGCATTTATAGCATGGATAGGGCAGTCATATCTACGAGACTTTTTTGCCGGTATCAAAAATAAGAATGGGGTTTTCCCTTTTCTGGAAACAAAACAGGCATTAACATGTCCCATACATACCTGAGCAAACCGTGACAGCACAGGGTTAAATATCACGAACAGAAAATACCGTGAACAGCAACAACTGTTCGATAGTGCTAAGGGTGAGATTGCGGGTTTAAGCAAAATCACACCGCACCTCGAAATGGAATGCACACAGTCTTGCTTTGGGCTGACAACTCAAGAGAGTCAAACTTATTTTAAACAGCAGAAGCAGCAGCGCAATCGTATTCCAGTTTCACCCTTGTTCGGAGTCATCAGTGGAGTGTAGCCATCATTTCCTCCTGCTACCTTGTTCCTTGGGGGCTTTGTGTCCTCAATCAATCACTGTCTCACACGTGTCGTTCCTTTGTAACAAAAGCTCGTGATGGATGACTATAACACAATTAGCATGCGTCTATCATAAATTAATAACGGGTGCAGTTTTTTTGTGGTTAATATTATAAGACAATGAAACGTATTCACTTATTAATTCAGATATTGAACCTGTAAAAATCACCTCGGGATGGAACGTTTCGTTTGGGAGGTTGTCCATGCAGGGCGTCCAGCGCCACGTGTGCAAAAAAAACACGTGTACACGGACATTTTGAAATCTACAACGTGTTGAGTCGACGTTTGTTCAATGTCGGATACAATTACAATCGGGAGCAGAGAAACAAGACCACCAAGGCCCCCGCACATGAGCATCACAGCGCAGTCACACACGTGAATACGTGGTGCAACACCGCCGGCTCGTACAGACATTGTTCTTCATCTGAAACAGTCGCACATGCATGTGCAAGTGTGTTTATATGAAAGGTTTAATCGGTTGAGACTGGCGGCACTTGTTTTTTTTGTTGTTGTTGCAGTTGCTTGGTGAGAACAAAATTTCCATCGTGGAGTGTATCAATCGACTGCCTCCGTCTACTGTGACACAAATTCCACCCGAACGTCTGAGGTCTTTGGGCGGTAATAATATCTTCTCAAAGGGACAGTGGACTGACGGCCAGGTGAGATGAATCGCACACAACCTGCAATGCAACCTTCACCTTACCACTTCAGCAATTGGGCCCGTGCAAGTGTCCCCTTGGATCAAATTGGCTCTTGATTCCACTCACGTTTATCAGCAGCTCTTAGCCAGTGGTGGAAATTACACATTTCCGTGGTGAGAGTGAGTGTATTAGCATAAAAAACCCACTGCGAACTCCCTGCAAAAGGTGGTACATATTGCATTCACCTCAGAGGGATCTGCAATTTCCCCCGAAAACAAATTCACCCAGAATGCACCTGATTTCATTGTATTCCAAAAGCTAGGCAGGGTTGAGCGTGGTTCTGAACTAGCATG
This sequence comes from Lampetra planeri, assembly GCF_965212315.1. Lineage (NCBI taxonomy): Eukaryota > Metazoa > Chordata > Hyperoartia > Petromyzontiformes > Petromyzontidae > Lampetra > Lampetra planeri. Next base: position 33,992,647 of record NC_136107.1, read on the forward strand.
GGAGAATGTCGGATAATATCCGGTGGCATAGGGTATGGTAGTGCAGCAGTAGATGCTTTCATCTATCTGTGCAAAGATTTTAATAGTATCTCGTCATCTGTGGGTATTCTCTGGTACTCCTTTCACAAGTTGAAAGTCACATAACAGCATGAATGAACGCTCTGCAAAGTAACATTTAAACATTGATTTAAATAATATGGACACGTGCACAAATATCATATTTGTTTGTTTCGTTTTTCTCTTTCAGGCTGTGATTTTGTTGGACGCATTGAAAAATAATAATAATAATGACATTGGATCTATCATTACGTAAGTGTGTTTGTCCCATGTCTGTTGACGTCACGTGGGCTTAATTGGGCAGATTCAGCAAATATTTAGTCCATCATCATCAATGGCTATGGCAAATCCACTCCAGGATGAAGGAGCTCCCTAAGCCACTGCCAATCACTCACGGTCCTTTGACGGAACAATTTTTGCTCAGAGCATCGCCAATTAGACGAACTTACATTACAATGCTGTTGTACAAAGAGGAAGTAGTGGTCAGGTGGGGGGAGAACTGCACCGTGAGCCTGGCGACGCGAGTTTGATTTGAATGCCCATCCAATGCCCATCCAATGCCCATCCAATGCCCACCCCCTTCGGCAAATCTGCACTAACCAACAGGGTGAAGTATGGTCATACAAACCCCATGATTGACATGGCATGAGGAGTTATTTATCCAGCAGTTGATTTAATGTGATTTCCCCTGCCCACCAACCCCCTCTGTCGTGAAGAAAGAGACTTTGCCCAATATCACCCATATCAGTGGCGAATATCTCATTCAACTCCCCCACACCTTTCCCCGGTCCTCTCAGCCTTAATTGAGTACCAGGTGCCGTATGTGCACATCCGCAATAGGGAGATGAAGACGGCCGGGCATGGTGCCGGCCACACCACCCCCTCGTACGCTGCACCATTGGCACTCGCTAACGGCACTTGCCCCGTACAGAGTTACGGTCATTTGCGTCTGTTAAATATTGTGCGCGTTACAGATTGCATCATCGTTAATATTAGTATTATGAGCCGTTTGCCCATCCAAGGACGGGTGTATTGCATGAAATCTGAAACTTGCAAGCGAAAAGCAGACCGCGACGTGATATTCATTGCATCCATTCGTGTGCAATTTGTAAGGGCACGGTGACACAGACCTATTTCATTTGAAGGTTATAATCCCTTGTTCATCATGATGTCCTGTTTACTTTGATGTCTCAATAGCGTTATGGAGATCGCGTGACGTGGGGGTTCTGCCTTTGTAGTGAGGGTTGTAAGTTGACGCCGAGGAGGGGGGAGAAGGCACCTCGGCCCCCCATGTGGAGTGACGTCAGCCGCTAATTATTACTAATGGAGCGGGGGGTGTCCATTTGGAGGATGTAACCTGTTCATGATTATTAAAAAGGGGGGCTGGTCGGCGTGGAGTGACGTCACGAGCATTGCACACATATTCTTGGCTCATTATAGTAGGTAATAATAATGGGGGGGGGGGGGGGGGTGTCCATTAGCAGGACGTCACCTGTTCATGAATATTATTAAGGGGGGATGGTCGTTGTGGAGTGACGTCACGAGCATTAAGGACAGACATTCCTGGGTGATTATAGTAGGTATTGTCGTTAAAGAGCCTGTGTGTTTGGTCATTATTGTGGTTTGTCATTGTGGTTTGCCATAATTGTGGTGTTACGCCATGTTTTTTTCAACTGACAGCGGAGCACCCAACCTGTTGCCAGGGTTTTCGTGTGGACAACTCAAACCATCTGATGACGTGAAGAACTTCCTGACTACAGTTACCACCGTCAAAGGCCAACTGACCGCATCCCAGGTGTTTATGATTATTCATGAGAAAAACACATGGGCACAGTCACCGACCTCCATCTCACGTGGACCTCATCTGTAATTATGATTGAATAATGTCGCAGCGTTTCCGATCACGCTGGCGGAGAAGCATCAGGGAAACGTGGACGTTGCCCGCTGTTGGATTAGAGATCATGTTGACAGAATAATGAAGTAATAATATTATTACTTCTATTAATTTTTATTTTATTTTTTACCTATGTAACTTTACCGAAAAAAACCTAAGAGTATGAATCCTTGCAGTCACGAAAGCTTCAAATCTAGAATTAATGACTTCCATGACGTGTTGTGGCTCATCGGTAGAATTGCCACCTCCCTGAGGCATAATAAAACTAGCACATATCATGGGAAGAAGCAGAATAATGTTTCACAATATCGGAGAGAGGGGAGACCTACAGTTGTGTTGTCTTGAGTCGCGGATTATCACTACTTGTCTGATAAAAAAAATGGAACTTTTAATGTCCTGGGAAGATTGACAGATTTCCCAGTGCAGGTGGTAACCCTACATATTTTAATTTAATAAACAAGTAATGTCAACAGCGGCGAGGAGATTTCTAGTCGTCGTGTGGAATTTCCCTCCAACGTACCAATCGATTCAAGTAGGCACCAAACCGATCTAAAGGGAGCGGAATGACCGTTTGAACTTGGACCGTGCACTGCACTGTAATCTCTCTCACTCACAGAGAGAGAGAGACATTCGGAGGCACGAGGAGCCACAGCCAAGTGGGAAGGCAGCCAGCCGGTGAACCGGCGCCAACAATTGCCCAATCTCTGCCGTCCTCTCTTTATATTCAGCTGCTTTCTGCCTCCTAAAGTACAGATATGGAGTAGGCAGCTAAATATACTCCTCCATTTCAATACAATGCTGTCCTCTGAGTCTCTGGTGATCAGGCTGTGATGCACCGGGCTACGTTGAATTGGGCTTTGATGTGTCACCTCAAATGCCTTGCCTGATAAACCTTTCTTTATTCTTGCAGGAGAGTTGCTTGGCCGAAAGACTGGCATCTACTGCGGATGAATCTGTACCTTCGACTGTCCTCATGTTGCTGCCGTAAGTGAGGGAGGCTTAACATCTTTTGTAATAATAATGATGATTGGGAATCTATAATACACACTATTTCCGTTCACTTTCAGAGAGAGCAAGAGAGTGATTCAGAGATGTGGGAAACCACATACAAGTGGGCAGGCAGCCATAACCAATGCAAACAATTGTCCAAGCTCTGTGATCCTATGTTGGGATGTTTTGGGCAACTCTCATGTTTAGAAATGTAGGAGGAAACTGGAGCACATTGAGAAAACCCCTATATCTGAGGGGATAGGTAACACTCCACCCCCGTACAGATGGAGATTAACCCACTTGCTGTACTGCCATCATACCCTGGTTGTAAGCCAGGAAACGGTGACCTCGAAACCCACGGGTAGGGAGGGAGTTTCACGAGTTTGTGTGCGATCCACCCAGCCTCGTCCCTCAAGTGCTGGGTTACATACATGCATAGACACCACCAGTACCCATAATAGGATGATACATTTATGGATTTTTTGGAGTCCGAGTCCGTGATTTACATCCAAACATGAGCGTTATTAACAGAGAGACGTGTGATGATCCCTTGCTTTTACAGAGCGTCGCGTCAGGACTTTGGTGTGAATTGCAAAAAGATGTTCAGCAAAATGGGCGAGGGCAACATCAACAAGTTGCCCATGGACAAGACCAGGAGCAATCTGCTGACCAAAGCCCTGTCGTGCCTGGTGGGTGGCCGCGTGGCGGGGGGGGAAGGGCGCGTCGCGTTGTGGTGCTCGGCGAGTAAAAGGCCAAGGCGCGGAACACGTGCCACCCGTTTTAGGCCTAATGGGGAAACAGAACATTTGAATGCCTCGAGTGTAAAGACAAATGGTCCCCCGTTTGCTCGGAGCTTACCGTAAGGTGCATGTGTGGTGGGGTCAGGGGGGAGGAGACGAGTGCTTGGGGTTGTTACTTCTCCCCCTTTTAGGGGATACACGGGAGTTGGTCACTGCCCCGCGGGACATTTTCTGATAATAAGTTCATTGCGGTATTCCCGAACAGGCTCCCCCCCCCACCCCCGCCTTTGTCCCTCCTTCCCTTGGTTTCCCCCCTCCCCATAATAAACCGAAACCGCTGCTTGTGCCCCCCCCCCCCCCCCCACGTGTGCGGGGCAGTGAGCCCAGATTATCTCCCATCTCTGGACCCAGGAGTGCTGAGTTGGGTCTTTAGTCCACGGAGTTTTTGTACCCAGCAGGTCCTCCCCCCCTTCGTTGCGGTTTATCCCTGCCACCGGGCTCTAGTTCTGTGGCAAACAAAACAATATAGAAAGTTTCAACCATGCAAGTGCTTGCTTACACTACAGCTGACGGAATGTCAACTCCTCCACGCTCGCCATACCGTCTTGGGGGAGCTGGGAGTCCCCACACTTTACCCCCCCCCCCCCCCCCCCATCATATGCCACCGATTGTGCCATACCCAATTATAGTGCTGGATAGGCAGGGGCTGTAGGGGGCGGTTCAAGAGACTTGCATCATTACGTCAACTGCCGCGGCTGCACACCAAAGCAAACGAGGGAACGCACGCGCAGCTGCAGTGACGGTTGGAGGAGAGGTGCGCTGTGCCCAGGTGGACACACGGCCGAACGATCATGCCCCGATTTAACGCTGCGCACTCGTCAACAGGGAGCTGCCATCGTGTAATGGTTTAATACACGGTCACGTTTTGGCTTAGAGTGCGCAGTAGTGGAAATGGGCCGGAACGCCATGACGGGAGTAGAAATTGTAAACCGACTGCGTTCCGGAAGGAATCAAGGATTCATCTTTATTGATGTTTTCATATGAATCTCAGATAGGACCCCTAAAGTAACGGAGACCCACAGACACTCACTGAGGGGGTGGGTGGCACGGCACACAAGAGGGTGGGTGACCAGCATCACGCCCGGCCCCCTTTGTGTCCCAATTGATGAATTTACACACGGCACCATGTAATCATTTGAAGCTGTGTCGACCTAGGGGAGGCCCAGGCCCGGGTCAGACACTCCTCACTGGTGTTTGCCATGAGCGGGAATCAAACTCTGGTCGCTAGGTTCCCCTGACTGGTCTTACACGGACACAAGCGTAAGTCGCTAACAACAGGGACAGTAAGTCTTGAATTTGGAGCTTTCGTGACTGCAGGAATTACTCTTTGGTTCTTTCGGTGAAGTCACGTATAAAGATAAAATAATAAATTAAATAATAACATACGACGTTTCGATTGCAACACAAGCAATCATCATCAGGTATAAATGAAATAGCAACAAAAAATCTAACCAGAAAACTATCGACAGACATATAAGCAGACAGATATCACCAAGATACATAGAGAGAGAGAGTAACACAGGCACAGAGAGGGAGATTGTCTCTGTGGCGAGGCCTTAAATAGACAGAGGGGGCGGAGGCAGAGAGAGTTGAAGGGGTTAGAGAAAAAATGTACATGTCAATGAATACGGAGAACGCCTGGTAAGTACGCAAGCTTGAACATTAGGTTAGATTTTTTGTTGCTATTTCATTTATACCTGATGATGATTGCTTGTGTTGCAATCGAAACGTCGCATGTTATTATTTAATTTATTATTTTATCTTTATACGTGACTTTACCGAAAGAACCAAAGAGTAGTGACAGTAAGATCCGACTGCACGGTTCATGGCCCGTCGATTTCGATAACGAACACGAGGCCCAGGACCGATTCAAATAATCGTCACTGATGTTGGGTGCGCTAAAACCGCTCCCCACTCGTGGACTTGCGCACACACACCCACTTTTGATCATCATCATTGGTAAGTACAGTATTTAGTCAGTAATTATACTCTATTTATTGTCTAGGAATTATTTTTGTTAATGTGATTTTACCGCGTGTATTTCAATGATGTATTTTGAGGTTATTTGGCACACAGTACGGTGCTTATTTAAATGATGCCGTGTCTTTTTGGTTGCCATGTACCTCACCCCATTATTTAGGCAAGGCTTAAGTATTTAATGTTTTGGCTTTTGCGGTACTTTCGAAGAGTGTAACCCCCACGATTTTCCAGGACCTCCTGTGTACGTCACTGTGGTTTTTCAAAGCTCATCCTCTGCCATGCTGTCGCCTTCACAGAAATTTACAGGGGGGAATCTGGCTCCAGATTCAATCGCTGTCCTCGGGAATCTGTCATGCACGCTGAGCGCCGACCAGATCAAGAACGCTGACCAGAGCATCCTGATGCATCTCAGTCAGTGCAGGGTCTACACAGATGCTCAGGCCACCAGCATCCAGGAAAAGCTCATCGTATATTATAAGTGTGTACAGCGATCTACCCACACATCCACCCATCTCCCTATCTACTCGCTCATCTACCATCGATATATATCTATCCATTTATCTGTCTGTCCACCGATCTATCTATCAATATATCCATCCACCCACCTATCTATCTATCTACGCACCTCGCTACACATCCATTCATCCATCCATCCACCCACCCACCCACCTACTGTATATATACACCCATACATTAATTCACCCATCCATTTGCATGTGTGTGTATATATACCAAACCATGCATTCATCCCCATACATCATTAAACCCATCCATCAATCCATCCATCCAATGATTCATTCATCCATCCACCCATTTATATACCCCACCATCTACTCCTTCATCCATCTATCCATCCATTCATCCATTAACCAACCCTCCTACCAATACAATTTAACCCACCGGTTAACAAAAAATGTTGAAATTGAGGTGAGCGAGAGAATGATGAAGTGCTTTCAGAACATTGAATTCAATAATGAAAAGCAACGTACCAATCTGCCTCAGGAAGGAAGTTTTCAATCAGTGCGTATTTCCAAACATGACATTTGACAAATACAAAGGAAATGGAGCATGGGACAAAAACTACAAATCACTCAGCCGTGGAATAGATCAGGGCACAATATTAAAATCTGCACATTAAGCATTTCAAGTGCGTTTTGTCTGTCTCCCTTGCAGGAATTCTTCCACGTGGACATCTCAGAATCTCCTAGAAATGGGCGACATGGTCACCACCCTCAGCTCCACCACGCTCTATGCCATCAATGAAGTAAATGTCATCTACAACCACACCACTTCCCGGCGCATTTGTTGTTTAGCACCATGTCCGACATTTCTCTCCACCCTTGCTGGGAGCTTCTTCAGGAAGCTGAACAAAAAAAACGCGGCACAACCCGGAAATGCATCGGAGACCTATAGAGCACAACCACACAAAAAAACAACGCCGAGGCATCTATGATCACACGTTTGCCATATTTGCCGGGCAGGTGGGTTAGATTTGAACCTCAGGAGTCTGTCGCTTGCCTGTTGAATCTTCTTGCTGGCTGCGGGCTTCGCTCTGCCCTCAGTTCGGCGTTCACCATGGCACCGAACGGGCAATCGACACGCAGCAGCCATGATCCCTTTGTACTCTGCCGAGTTTACCCGGTTCTATTTCAGGAGCTCCGAAAATAAAAATGGTGAAAAAAATGTACCACCCTGGAGCAACTATTCACTTGCTTCAACAGATTACGGGTCATATAGATACACGTGGTCAATTTACATGCCGGATTGAAATTATCTTGATGTAATCGAGAAATGAGAGGTTCATTTAGTATTGTGGAGAAATGGCTCCGGGAGCTAGGAGGGTGTAAAGGAGGATACAAAGTGAAAGGCCTCCCCGCCAATGACAAACATGAACGTGTGATCGAATTTTCACATCCTCATGGCAGTGTGTTGGGGGGGGGGGGCTGTATTCACGTGACGATTCATTCAATATAACGGGTTCCATGGCTCACGAAATACTGACTTGTGCATCACCATTGATTCATGTACGGTGCCATGAGACGGTGATGACTTCGGTCGGTGAGCTGTTGACCACAACTGCCTCCCCATCCCCCCCCCCCCCCCCCCCACTTCGACTTCTCGCGCAGTCCCAGCTGGCGCCTCTCAAGGATTACGTGACTGCCGTGTCACAGGTCACGTACACGGGTCCTGCTCGACTTAACTTCTCTCCCAACGTGACGTTGATCAACCTCAGATTGGAAGCGTTGATCAACATCAACGGCGGCGGCGGAGCACGGAGGAGGCGCGCCGCCACCGACAGTAAGTCGCCCCACCTCGTGTCGCGTCACACCGGCCGCCCGCTTGCACCGACGATCTCTCGCAGCCGAACGGAAAGGTCATCCCGTGTGGGTGGGTGGGGTTGGGACCTTCCGACTTTGGGCGGGTCATCTCACGTTGGACTTGGAAGAATCGTTTCGCTCGGGATTTTGATGGGAATGTTTTGGGTTGCGTTAACAAAATGAACAAATCTCGTGAAAAATTTCAATCGCAAATCCCAGGTGTCCTGGGACACCTTTAATGAAGGTGTCAAGTTTGGTGGGGGGCATTGCCCCCCCAACCCCCACAAACTCTGCCCATGCCCAGCTGTGTAGTGACAAACAGGTTGTTTTTGTATGCAATGAAAATACAAAGACATAGCGAAAGGGGTAATGGCACACGTACAGACAATTTTAAAATCTGCAGCATGTAAAGCACGGTGTACGTGTACGCGATGGCAAACACATGTATCCATTTGTACAGTTCATCTCGTGTGTGTGCGTCATTCCACGTGGATGACTCGGCTTTACAGTATGGACATTATACAACCTTCCGCAGCTTTCCTAACAACAACAATACACCTCACATTCTACCTGTGTAGCATGCCCAGGTGGTAACCTCACACGACTCAGCATCGTCGCTCAGGGACAATTGCTGGCTCTGATGACGGTGGCCAATCTGAATGCCTGCCTGCCACTCGACGTGTTCAGTCAGAGCATCGAGGATCTGGGAAAGGTCAAGTTCCTTCCCGATCAGCTGACTGTCTTGAAGGAAAAGCTCAAGTTGGTAAGAGTTTTGGCCTTCGTTAATGTCATGGTACACAGTGTGGTTATACGAATATATACACAATAGTATATATACAAATAATAAAGATTATATTAATAATAGGGGTTTTCCCCTTTTTTCCGGCAACAAAACTGAAACCTTTTAACAAGGATTCATGTCTGCATTAACCACAATACTTGCAGTCAAAATGCAAACAAAAAACACACTATGATAATGTATGCATTGTCCTTGAAACTCGTTGGTCCACACCAAGGGACGGCTTTTTTTTGAGCCTCGACCCAATTGGTGCTCGACCATGGGACGCCAATAGGCGTACAGCTCAAAGACAATGCAATATCATAGTAATGAGGGCTCGGGGCGAGCATCTACATCATTAGACCTCCTTTGCCAGTACAAAAATATAATAATAGGGTTTTTCCCCTTTTTTTGTTGGCAGAAAAAAGGGGAAAACCCCTATTATTATATGTTTGTACTGGCAAAGGAGGTCTAATGATAATACAGGTTTTTTTTTGGGTTAGATCGTGTAAGTATAAATGCGTCGAAACTCTCCACCACCCGACACGGCCAATCAGTAAGGGATTTGTCATGTAAACAAAACGCCAAATATGCTACTACTTCAGCCCACCGGTGTGTTGAAGAGTGAATCCACAACGTTTACAATCTGAGTAGTACGACGTCCCGCTGGTGATTACATCCAGCATCATCGGGCGATTTGCCAGAATAGACAAATCCCTTACTGATTGGCCGTGTCGGGTGGTGGAGGGTTTCGACACATTTATTCTTACGCGATCTAACCCAAAAACCTTTATTATGAATAATATTGGTCGCGAAAGCCTCCCGTGTTAAACTGAGTATATATATATACACAACAGCATACATCCTTGAAGATATCACGTTTTTTAGCTATGGCTAGATCATCCCGAACTATTGAAACAGCCCTCGTTGATTGAACGTCTCCGTTTCTCTGTTGCCAGGTGTTTCCGTCGCCAGTCCCTCAGGACGTGTTATTAAGTTTGGGCACCTTGGCTCTGGGGTTCACTCCTGAAGAACTCAAGCTGCTCAACCTCTCCAGCATCGACACCGTTGCAAAGCTGGCCCAGACGCCAGGATGGAGCCCGGACCAGGTACAGCGACCACAGTGCTGCTGGTGACAGTGTCGGCGCTGCTGCTGCTGCTGCCCCTGCTATTGCTTGCTGCTGCTGCTGCTGCCCCTGCTGCTGCTGCTGTTGCTGCCGCCCCTCCTGCTGCTGTTGCTGTCGCTGCGGCTCCTGACACTGCTACTTCTACATGAAGTTAAAGCGTAATGTAGAGCTGAGTAAAAAAAAAAAACCCGTTTCATCTTCCGTTATCTTTATTGTCTTTTGTTGAAAATCGTAACGGCGTCCTGACTTACGTTTTGCAGATCAAGGCTGTGGCAGCGAACTACGAAACCGTGAAAGCTGTGCCCCAACTCACGTCTTCTGACCTCAAGTCCCTGGGAGTGTTTGTGTCCGGGCTCTCAGATGTGGGGCAGATTAACAACGACGCATACAAGTAAGATACCAGCCATGCTGTGCAAGCCAGCAGTAATAAAAAAATATATATATAGATATAATTTCAACAACGTAGGCGTAGGAATACAGAATTCTAGATTTGAAGCTTTCGTGACTGCAAGGATTCATACTCTTAGTTCTTTCGGTAAAGTCACGTAGGTAAAAAATTGAATTAAAATTAAATTTTTTCTTTAACCTACATGACTTTACCGAAAGAACTAAGAGTAGGAATACAGAACCATGACACACGAGGGATCGACACGACCTTTACAAGCGAGCGGCTTTCGAGGAGGAACCCCGTTGTGTTTCGAACCCTGCGACTGCCCCTGGTTAAGACTGCGAGCAGGTTGGTGAAGGTGATGAAGCAATCACCTTCACTGCCCTGCTTCCGTTCCTCAATGTAAAACAACCAACCATCCCTTCTCCCTAGCCCGTCCTACTGCTACTGCCTGTCCCAGCCACCTGGCTATGACCAGTTCTACTCCCACTCCTATCACTTACCCCTACCCCTCGTCAACTACTTCCACCTGTCCTCATGTCACCATACCTACACCGCCACTTTTAATAACCCCCACATGAAATAAGAATGATAACTATCACTCAGAGTTCACGTTTGTAACTGTCTGCATATACAAATACATACACATATGCACGTGATTTCATTTGAAGACGAAGATCCCCCGTGTAGCCTGCACAAGCTGTTGGCTAAAGTGCTGTTCACAAGCATCCATGAAGGTCGAAACAGAGCAGGAGGTGGGCGGGGGGGGGTTTGGCCAACACCACGCCCGGCCACCTTTGTCTCCCCAGTGGTGATGTTTACACACCGCACCAGGTACTCGTTTCAGGCTGCTGAGTCGACTTAGAGGAGGCCTATCACCAGTTCAAATAATCTTCACTGGTGTTGGCCGTGAGCGGGAATCGAACTCTGGTCGCCGGGTTCGTGGTGCAGAGTGCTAACCGCTACACTACCGCTCCCCGTACACACACACACATTCACACATCCTTAACACTATGCTTTATATATATACACATAACGACACAGCAAATCCAAACGGTCAATTAAACTATTTTCTCGAGGTATACCGTGCCTGATGAGAAGCCGAGATCCATTTGTAGTATTTATTTTCTGTGCGTGTAACACAGGGACGCGGCAGAGTCCATCGGAAACGTGGCAGCATACAGTCCAGACCAGCTCACAAAGCTCTGGATAAAAGCGAATTCATCTTTTAGTGGATTTCCAAACGGTACCATCACACAGATCGGATCTGTTGTCGGTAAGTTATGGGGACATTGCTGGGCAGCACAAACTTAATCAACGTCACTGATTCCAGTTTAATGTGAACGTGTCGAGCTTGTAAACCTGAAGACTGCCGTATTATTATTATTTCTACAAAACTTTGGTATCGCGAATGGCACTTTATAATTGTGTTATGTACACCGTGGTGATTGTTGTTTATCGAGTTGTCATGTCGGTGTGCGATTGTTCAAATGTTTATATGGAGCTGTTGGGGTTTGGGTTAGGGGTGGAAATATTTAGTCCATCACAGGCAGAGGATAAGAGAGAGATATTCATATTCTTAGGTTTTTTCGGTAAAGTCACGTAGGTAAAAAAAATAAAATTAAAGTTAATAAAAGTAAAATAAAAATAAAATAAAAATAAAAATCACGACGTTTTGGAGGCAACACAAGCTTCCGTCTTCATATACTAGTATATAATCAAGGACTGTTTTCTTGGAATTTCTCTTACTTGATACAGCAATCGTGCTGTGACGGTTCCACCTAAAGACGGAAGCTTGTGTTGCCTCCGAAACGTCGTGATTTTTATTTAATTTTTTATTTTACTTTTATTAATCAAAAAAATTATGTACGTGACTTTACCGAAAAAACCCAAGAAAATGAATCCTTGCAGTCACTAAAGCTTCAAATCTAGAAAGATAAGAGAGATATTTTGTTCCAAGGGACTTTGGTGTCTGGGGGACGGGAGTTCTAGACAAAGGGGACAGCAGAGGAGAAAAAGCGACCACCAAATGAGTGAGGATTGACGAGGGTGGTTTGGAAGAAGGCCTTGGTTGCTGGAGTGTGGAGGGTGTGAAATGAGAGTAGAGCCAGATGAGAGGTTGGCAAGCACGTGGAGTGGAGCTGAGTGAAATGAGAGGGCTGAGAGGTCGACAGGAGTGATCTAACCCAAAAAAAACCCTCTTATGGATGATATTGGTCGCGAAAGCCCACGTGTTAAACTGACAGGAGTGCGTTTGTGGATGCTCTTGAAGATGGTGAGCGTGATGTTGAATTGACTGGTGATTGGATGTCTCGGTTGCTAGTTTGGGTCAGCAATCTGGCAGTAGAATTTTTTGATCATCTGAGATGTTGGCGACGAGTTCTATTAGGAGGCCATAGCGTAGAGAAATACAGTGGACGACTCGTTGTGAGGATGGCATGGTGTTGAGGGTCTTGGTGGCAGTTGTGGTAAGGAAGTGGCAAAACATGTCAACCTAACGCTGGTTTTGTCGGAAATTGTTCTTACATTTTACAGCTGGAGCCTCAGCCGCTGAAATTAATAATTTGGGTGCATCACAGATTGGTGAGATTAAGCCGTTGGCAATTCCTCTCATCCCCCTGAACGTGTTCAAGGTGAGTCCATTTCTCACACATTCTTTCGTGCTGGCAAGGCGGTGAGTGAATATAAGTGCTCACCGCTGACTTGACTTGCCAATGCCTAATAGTGCGATGATCACATTAATAATGTTTGCGTTTCACGTGTTTTTTTTTATTGTCGCATTTCGTGCGGATATTCTACAAACAGCCCATGATTCCCCTAACTTGATTGCATGATGAACGTTGTTAGGTCAATCACTTAGCCAATACATTTTACAGAAAAATGTTAGTGTATTCAACAGAGGTGTGGACTCGAGTCATGTGACTTGGACTCGAGTCAGACTCGAGTCATGAATTTGATGACTTGCGACTCGACTTGGACTTGCATAACAATGACTTTGTCCCACCTATGAGATGTGGACTCGAGTCATGTGACTTGGACTCGAGTCAGACTCGAGTCATGAATTTGATGACTTGCGACTCGACTTGGACTTGCATAACAATGACTTTGTCCCACCTATGAGATGTGGACTCGAGTCATGTGACTTGGACTCGAGTCAGACTCGAGTCATGAATTTGATGACTTGCGACTCGACTTGGACTTGCATAATAATGACTTTGTCCCACCTATGAGATGTGGACTCGAGTCATGTGACTTGGACTCGAGTCAGACTCGAGTCATGAATTTGATGACTTGCGACTCGACTTGGACTTGCATAACAATGACTTTGTCCCACCTATGAGATGTGGACTCGAGTCATGTGACTTGGACTCGAGTCAGACTCGAGTCATGAATTTGATGACTTGCGACTCGACTTGGACTTGCATAACAATGACTTTGTCCCACCTATGAGATGTGGACTCGAGTCATGTGACTTGGACTCGAGTCAGACTCGAGTCATGAATTTGATGACTTGCGACTCGACTTGGACTTGCATAACAATGACTTTGTCCCACCTATGAGATGTGGACTCGAGTCATGTGACTTGGACTCGAGTCAGACTCGAGTCAGACTCGAGTCATGAATTTGATGACTTGCGACTCGACTTGGACTTGCATAACAATGACTTTGTCCCACCTATGAGATGTGGACTCGAGTCATGTGACTTGGACTCGAGTCAGACTCGAGTCATGAATTTGATGACTTGCGACTCGACTTGGACTTGCATAACAATGACTTTGTCCCACCTATGAGATGTGGACTCGAGTCATGTGACTTGGACTCGAGTCAGACTCGAGTCATGAATTTGATGACTTGCGACTCGACTTGGACTTGCATAACAATGACTTTGTCCCACCTATGAGATGTGGACTCGAGTCATGTGACTTGGACTCGAGTCAGACTCGAGTCATGAATTTGATGACTTGCGACTCGACTTGGACTTGCATAACAATGACTTTGTCCCACCTCTGGTATTCAATATGGACGTATACACAGTATTCATGCTGATTTAAAGCTTTCGTGACTGCAGGGATTCATATTCTTGGTTCTTTCGGTAAAGTCACAGTAATATAGTATTCATGCTGCTGCAGTGTAATGGTTAGCAACACTGGACTTGCAATCCAGAGATTGCTGGTTTGATTCCATCTCCAATTAAACCAATGGGGAAGTTTCTCCAATCACTCGACCTCTGTCCACCCAGCTACACCACAGTTAGTCGATCGACAGGTCGTGTGTGGTGGAGTAAAATGTGGGTATGCCGAACCTCTTCCAAGACTGAAGCATTGCATTTCGATATTTGCGTGGTTTCGTGGGCGAGGCGGCCAAAATACCCTCCAGAAATTCTCCAGAACGACCTTTAGTCAATTTCCTTCCGTCAGCAGTAGCTTGACTAATTAATCGCAAGGCTGCACATTAAACTTGTATCTATAAGTGGATCATCCTCTATATTGTATTTGCATATATATAATATTGTATCCTCTCTCTCTCTCTCCCTCACATCTCTCCTGCGACGACTCAGGGTTTGAATGTGAATACGGTGACTTCTCTTTCACGAGATTCCGCATTGAGCATAAGCAACAGTCAGTACAACCAGCTCCCCATCGCTGCACAGACAGCTCTAGCGCAGAGGCTCGCATCCTTTGTCGCATACACGGCGCCAAACCCACCTGGGCCTGGGTACGTGGAGGTACCTTCCCCCCCGGCAGGTGAGAAACCTTCAAGGTGTAGTCCAACAAAAGTAAACTTGGCTCTTCGTGGGCACATGACGGTTCACCACTGCTCCGCTCACCTCTGAGATTTGGAAAAATCGTAAAGATTTCGGGCTAACAATTCAAGAATTGTATTTTGGTTTGTGTGCTTCTGTGTAAGACTGTTCCGCAAAATATGCAAACTGTTAGTTCAAAGTTGCCCCTACACTGTTGTACATTTCAGTGGAATTCTGAATGTAACGATCTCGGTAGTCTGAGCAAATTTGGATGCTTCATGGGATAATCCAGTGTATTTTTTTCCGTCGCGTACACAAAACAGAGTGCATCACCACCATCCATAATGATGCCGTGTGTTTGGAGGGTGAAGGCTGGCCGGGTGGCGGTGCAGTGGTAATGCTCATTCCTCCGGGACGCTTTTTCTGTGTGGAGTTACTATGTTTGCCGCCCTTCTGCATGGCTTTCTCCGAGTTCTCCCGGTTCCCTCCCACAGCAAAACAAATATATTTAACTTGTTTTGGCCTAACATCCCGATGTTGAAACATTACTTGCGGATAACTCAATTGGGATTGCGCCGGTGATGATTATCTGAAACAGTCCTGGGCCTCCCCCTAGGTCGACTCCGCCTCAAATGAGTACCTGGTGCAGTGTGTAAACATCACCACGAGGGAGACAAAGGTGGCCGGCCATGTTTCTGGCCACCAACCCCCTTGTGTGTCTTGCCGGCCTTATTAGGTGCTCGCCAACAGCACTTGCCCCAACAGACTGTTAAGACTATACGGGGGATCTTTGTCTTTTTCTTTGTTGCCGTGTGCAGGTGGAGCCCAGGGTTTGTCTGCGACTGTGCTGACGATGGTGGCTGTGCTGCTGTTGCCGTCCCTCGGTCTGCTGTTGGCTTAAAGAACCTCGCCAGTGAACGTGCAACGTCGGCCCAACGTTGGCTCGTGGTTGGAACCTTGGGTCCAACGTTGGGCCAACCGTGGGTTAATGTTGGCCCAATAGTGCCACTTTTACTGGGTCACTATTCCGTGCCCCCCCCCCCCATGCACACCAACCCCAATATTTTTCGATTTAAAGCTTTCGTGACTGCAGGGATTCATCTTCTTGGTTCTTTCGGTAAAGTCACGTAGAAGGGAAATAATAAAATAATAAAAAATAAAAAACATAATCAAATAATTTTATTATGTTTTTTATTTTATTTAATTTCATTATGTTATTTTATAATGTTTTATTATTTTATTATTTCCCTTCTACGTGACTTTACCGAAAGAACCAAGAAGATGAACCCCAATATTATCAAAGCACCAAAACCCTCAGGAATATCCATCCATGTTTTTGTTGTCTTACTCTGTGCCTGTTTCTGCTGTGATACACATACCCATGAGTACGTATGAGCCAGTGCATGGCCTAAACAATCGCAATCTATATTGCATCCCACTGTATCGCATTAATACGTGCGCCTTGTATAAAAACTCTCCTTGCACTGCGGTGGGGGATCATAGCTCAAGAATAGTGAAAGGGCATGAAGTGTGTTTCCACAGCGGTAAATTAAGTAATTTCGACTTCATGGGTTGTTCACGGTTGTGCTGCTCCACAGCTCACCAACGTGTTTCTGGGTTGCACCGCGCACCTTGTTCGGCGCGATGTACCGACGTTTCGCTCTCAAAGCACAACAGATTTGATTTGTGCACAATCCCGAAAACGCACGGAAGAGCTCCAATGTTGCGCGCATCTCCTCGCGTGCGGCAGTGCAACAGGCCTGCAGGTGTGCACCCTCGATGTGGAAGCCAGACCAGCGTCTGCCTTCAATTAAACAAATTCTCAACAAACAAAGCAAAGAAACTCGGTGCCCGAGACCAATAATCAGGTGGACATTTCATTTTGCTTGGAGAGATGTACTTCCTGTCCGGTCATTATTTGTGCTTCTAGAGTGCAACCTGCATACATAAGCGCCCTAATGGTTATAAAATAGTAATAATGGAAATATTCATCTTCAAAATATTAAATCATAGCTGATTAAAAAAACAACAAGATTGATTAGATTTTGGGGAACTCATGCAATTTATCAAATGTAAATATAGGTATGGTACATGTATTTTTTCGTAATTTTAAACTGTTATGACATTAAGTTCACGTGTTTGCAAAGAATTAATTATCACTAATCGCTATTCCACCTAAATTGTGTATTTTGATGTGAGCTTAAGTGTGGGTGATCATGTAAACACACGTGTGTGTCAGTGTGCATCTGCCCGTCATCTCGGGCAGTTAACTCATAACACCTGAGTCTATCCCGTAACCTCCTGCTGAGTAGTGAGCCTTAGACACTTCACGTAGCCACAAAGTGCACCTAGTCTGGCACAAGAGCCGTGGTGACATCACCTGGTAAAATACAACCTTTTTTTCTGTTTACTTGGTAGTGAATGGAGGTTGTTATTGTTGCTGGGCAGAAATTATTAATGGAACTGCATTACGAATCCAGCGATGCCGGGTTCAACTCCCAGTTGTACACATCTTTTTTACCATCTTTTTTTAGCAACTTGTATGTGAACCTGGCCTGAACCTCTCTTCGGTTGACTTTGCCCAAGACACTCCCAATTTCAGCCGATATGAGTTGGATGTTATCATGGGCTGTGTGCAGACTGTACGCACGAAAGGCCACGATCTCAAGTTGAAAAGCAAAGCATGCTGGTTATGTTTTCGTGCTGTGTAAACAGCTTATTGTTTTTAGTCTGTGAAAAAAAAAATGTTCTGGCTAATCTGTGTCATCATTGGCTCAGAATTGCTGAAGTGCGTTTGTTGATGCAAACACTGGGGAGACAAAGGGAGATTGGCAGCACGCTGGCTAGAAACAACATTTAGTGTGCTATTCCATCCTTATTTGGTGCTTACTACCAGCGCTTGCCCATGGACAAATGCCCATTGGGGGAGGGGATGTATGTACATGCGTGTGTTTTGGGTCTTAAATATGCGTTAAGCTGTTTATACCAAATTGGATATTTGATAGGCGCGGTGGTTTGAGCAGCCGAATAAATTCGCAGTTACGTCCTACGAAATGAAATCGTGTGGCGAGTGAGACGTTCTCCCATCTCCGGGTGTTATGTTAATGACCTTACCGAGAATTATGACGGCTGCCCTACATGAAACACTTTGCCTGTATCCGGCAGCATAGCGATTGATGCATCGGTACACCCGCAATAATAAACACTGCAATAATGTGCGATCAGGTTTTGTGTCCAAATCCCCGATAAGATGCATGAATGTTTGAACTTCTTTCGTACCGTCCGTAGCCACCCGTGCTCATCGGAGGTGCGGTGGAAGGACAACAAACTAAAAGCAATAAGCAGTTCTAAAGAAATTAGTTTTCAATCTAGATAAAAAAAAGTGTATAGCTCCAGTGGCTTCCTAATATCGGAAGGAAGAGCGTTCCAGACGGCCGCAGAAGCGCGCATCTGAAAGTGCAACGAATACTAGTTTTTCTTGGTTGTGAGCAAATAGTTTTTTAATCTTAAACACTTTGTGTGCAACGTTTTCCGTATTCTCCAGATTATACGTTTAATCTCGTCCCCCCCCCTTTTCCTCTTTCAACTGGGGCGCAATATGTGTGGGGCGCATGTTACTTTCCGGATGATTTTTTAACCTGGAGAACACGGTCGACGACATGGATTTCACATGTGGCGAATTTAGTGTTACGAATTACAAGTACGGTGGACGATTTAGATCCCAGCAACGTTGAATGTTGAGATCTTGATTCGTTCGCTGTGAACTCGTCTTGGTGTAAGGCCACCGTGGGTGGTGTTTGAGCAGTTGGAGTGTTTTGCGGAGGTCCAAAAAATGGCGATATTATTCGGTGTTTCTTTGCTTATTAAATGAATAAACCTGATCTTGTCCTCTTACATAAGTATTTAAAATTATTGATGACATATAAATTAAGTAGTTATTCCCGTGTGGTTCCCTTACCAAAGCAATAAACATTACTACAGGATCAATATCTGCGTTTGTTTTGTTCCCCCCCCCCCCCGCTGTGGAGTGCATCTGTGTAGTATACTATTTGAATTAATACATTATCATTTAACAACTGCCTTTTGTTAATCGACTGTTGTATGAAGGCATCTTACACCACGTAAGCCATTGAGGTAACGTGACCACACTTCACCATTAATTCTGGTAGTAACCTGGTTACACCAGCCCACAGGGGATTATTGTGCGTCCGTCTGTCGTGCATCCAAAAATGGGAGGGGTGGGGCTAGGTGGAGAGCGGAGGGAGGGGAGGGGCTGGGTGGGGAGGGAGGGGCTGGGTGGGGGGTGGGAGGGGTGGGGCTGGGTGGGGAGGGGCTGCTCACCCCGTGGTGCCCTTATAAAACTCAACGTTTAACCTACTCACGCCGGCTTGTGCCCGCCCTCAGTCGGGCATATTTGCGGAATATACACCACGCCGCCGTTGACCCTGGCCATTGACCGAGCAACCCAACGTTCCTACCAGATCCCTCCGCAGGAATGTGTTTGTCAGTGCGGGTTGTGAGGGCCAATGGATTGTTCTGCTATCGCCCGCCACTGATGTTGGGAGTCGAACTCGGGTCGCAGGTTTCCGAGTGCAGTGTGCGAACAGCTGCTACGACTACTTCCCTGAACTGTCAGGTTGCTATCAATCCACCCGTGACTTAAGGCCTCCACGATACTTTAAGTAATTGCAGGAGGTTATTTGACCATACTTCGCCACACTGGTCGGTGCAGGTGCCTGAAGGAAAACGGCGTGTGTCCAGGGCCGATTCGGATAACACCGGCCACTGATGTTAGCCATGGCCGGGAATCGAACTTAAGCGACCAGGTTCATAGTACTGTACTATTGTAAACCTAGCAAGCAGCCTGCGTTGCTAATTGTATGGCATTCAAGTCGCACCTCCCATTTGCAGCACAACTGCAAGGGGCCTCTTTACACTCGGGTCCGCATGCAAGCTTTATAATGTGCTGAGGTATCGAGTAACGCAAAGGTGTGTGTTCGCGCCTTCGGGTGTGACCCAAATAGAGGCGTGCCCAGCGAGAATTCAGCCGTCAGTTCTAGATTTGAAGCTTTCGTGACTGCAAGGATTCCTACTCTTCGTTTTTTTTCGGTAAAGTCACGTAGGTAAAAATAAAAAATAAAACTTATATAAATAATAATGGAAATAAAATAATAAATCACGACATTTTGGTGGCAACACCAGTCTCCGTCATCAGGTGGGACCGCCACAGCTAAATTTACTGTATCAAGTGAGTTACTTTAAGTAATTACAGGAGGTAATTACTGTACCTCACTTGATACAGCGAATCTAGCTGTGACGGTCCCACCTGATGACGGAGACTTGTGTTGCCTCCGAAACGTCGTGCTTTATTATTTTATTTCTATTATTTTTATTATTTATTTTTACCTACGTGACTTTACCGAAAAAAACCTAAGAGTATCAGCCATCAGTGTTATGGGGAGCGGTGGCGCAGTGGTTAGCACACTGCGCAATGAAACCAGTCACCCAAGTTCAATTTCCCGCTCACGGCCAACACCAGTGATGATTATGTGAAGCGGTCCTGGGCCTCCCCTAAGTCGACTGAGCCTCAGACGAGGACCTGGCGCGATGTATAACATCGCCACTTGGGAGACAAAGGCGGCTGGAAGTGGTGCTGATTACTCACCCCCTCGTGCGCCTTGCCGGCCTTCATAGGTGCTCGCAAACCGCACTTCCCCCCAACAGTCGTTGAGGATATGCAGGTGATCTTTGTGTGGGCCACCAAAGGTATTTACAGGTCCTCTGACCCTCGGTAAAGGTTATCGTCTCTCCACCCGTGCCTCAAAGAGCCTCACGCAACAGATCAGAATTTGGTTTTCGAGAGAAGAGGATGGACTTTGGCTCACGGTGATCCAGTGTCGCCCGCAACGCGTTCATGAACACGCACACACCGCGCCCTTGCTGAATGCCCATCGCAGTGTCATTTTATTAAGCGGACAATATATCTGATATGAGCAGCTTCATTGCAAAAGAGGAAAGCACCCAGGAAAAGGGAATTCAAACAATTTTTTTAAAGGTGTTGCGTGGAATAAAAAATCGGAGAGCATATCATGTTCAGGCTATGACGAGGCCTTCCATCATGTTCTCCATCGTCTGAAAAACAATAAGAGGTGAACATTATCAGTAGAAAATCTGGCACGAAGATTGCTACATTTATTTTAAAAGAACACATGGGGTCGCACAGCGTGGTTCCCACCAGTAAACTGGGTCATCACGATAAGAAGAATGGTATCCCACATTACACGTAGGCTTGAGTGGCCTGCTATTATTTTTGTTTTATTCTTATACAACTGACAAAACAGAAACTTTTCATGTCCTGGGAACTCCTACAGGTTTCTCAGAATAGCAGTTTTCTTCACGAGAAACGTATTACAAGTGGCCACCCTACATTTACTGAATGTAAAGACCACATCATTTCTATCTCATTTGAACTCCTTTACTATAAACTAAACTAAATTTCGATTTAAAGCTTTCGTGACTGCATTTATTCATCTTCTTGTTTCTTTCGGTAAAGTCACGTAGAATGGAAATAATAAAATAATAAAAATTAAACATAATAAAATAATTCTCACGACGTTTCGGCCACAATGCAAGCAGCCGTCCTCAGGTGAAGAACAGGTCGGTCGGAAAGACGCTGTCTTTCTGGCCAAAACGTCGTGAGAATTATTTAATTATGTTTAATTTTTATTATTTTATTATTTCCCTTCTACGTGACTTTACCGAAAGAACCAAGAAGATATAAACTAAACTATTTGGTATTTTACCAGGTAAGGCCCGCTGACCTATATAGCTCTTTCAGAAGGGACCTGACCACTAATAATAGCTCAACAAAGTGGCATTATGATGTGGAAATGCATAGCAGTACTCTAAACGCATGATTCTAAATGTGGAGATAAAAACCAGAGGACCCGGAGAAAAATCCACACGATCACGGGAAGAACACGCAAACTCCAAATATACGGGCGTCAGGGTCGAGACCGAACCCACGACCTCCTGCATACCAGTCGAGGTAGTTAACATGTCGCCACCGCCCTATGCACAGTGGTACAATGCGCAAGGCGACGCGGGCCCAGACCAGGAAATTGGCTTCAAAGCTGAGCCGTAGCCTCGTGGGTTGGGGATAATATTTTAATCACCAACTTGGGGATAATTTGTCATTTTTAAAACATTATTATTCCTTTAACTTGATCCCAAAGCAAGAGGTGGTGTGACCATAATCTAATTTAAACATAAAATGGGAAAATGTAGTTATGGGGAATGTGCTGAATAAAGTAAACTGTAGCTGATATTTTATGCTAGACTTTAAACGCAATCACTTTCAACACTGAAATAAGGACAAACTGGTTCAACCAGAATGAGATGGAGAAGGGGCATTGATTGCTCTCTTCGTGCTGCTTAAAGTTGCGGAGAACTTTGGGAGTTTTTTGTAAAAGAAGGGAAATTAAAGGTGAATAAGCATGCTTCTCCACAGAGAAGGAACGATGTGCGCATGTATTTTTGTTATTATTACACGCTTTTATTTAACTTGCTCTCTCTGTTGTCGTATCCTCAAAAACCTTGTAACTAAATGTTTACCCACTTCCCAATGTGCTATCGACTGCAAACGTGGTGTTCTAATGTCATACTGATGACACGACTATATTCTATCATAAAAAATCTAAAACATATTTTAAAACATTCTCTTACACGCTTTTGATAAACTCTGTCTGTTGTCGTATCCTCAAATCTTGTAACGCAATTTTAACACACTTCCCAATGTCGTATCGACTGCAAACTTGGTATACTTATGTCATACTGGTGACAATACTATATTCTATCATAAAAAATAAAAAAGTAACATTTTTAAACTATCTTTTTTATATGTTATGTTTCGGCTTGGGTCTAATTGTTCACGCTCAACTGACGTTGGCTGTAAATCACCACGGCCCCCTTACGTTATGGCAAGCTTCGGGGCCATTTCCTGGAGTCGTGGATTTCTGCCATTACTAGTACGGTACATTTCATGAAAGCGTGTTTACATTTTTTTAAATTAAATATTACGTATTATTTGTATTGGCTTGAGTAAGCGTGCCTCGTCAATTGAGAGACAAATGACGCAAGTAACACCTTGATTACATCTGATTAAGGCCACTCCCAAGGTCTAGGTCTGTACGCGTGTGTTGATGTTATTTGGGGAGCGGTGGCGTCGCCGTTCGATTTGCGCTCACGGTCGACACCAGTGACGATTATCTGAACCGGACCTGCGACCTCCCCTAGGTCTACTCAGCTTCAAATGAGTACCTGGTGCGATATGTAAACATCGCCACTGGGGAGACAAAGGCGGTCGGGCGTGGGTGTTGGTCACCCACGCTGTCGCGTGCCGTGCCGGCCTTCATCGGTGCTCGGTAACAGCACTTGCCCCAACACAATGTGAAGGCTATACGTGCAATATCTGTTTTTGTCTTTGGCGATGTTATATAAGCAGCATGAGAGGCAGCTGTAATCAGCAGCAGAGAGAGGAGAGAACAAGTTCAAGTCCAACACCTTCTGTCAATAATGTGAAAGCCAAACACCTGGCACAACAGGCCAAATGCAGACAAGCTGGAAAATAAAGAGAAGCGACAGAGAGAGACAGGGAGTGGTGTTATCACAAGCAGCGAGAAATGCAGCTTTGTGAGTCCAGGTGTTGAGGCACGGAAGTTTCAAGACACACAGGTGAGGCGAAGGGTTTTTGTTTTTGGTCTGTGCACCGTTGCCAATGCGGTCACTTGAAAAATGTTGAGTGACTACTTGGGCCAAGAATCCGAGCTATTCTCGCTCTGCGCAGCTTTGCATCGCCTTGTTTTGAAAGAGTAAAGAGGGCTTGGCTCCAAACCTGTCTGCTCGCATTTCATACGGACACGTATTGGGTTCCGTCTCACACGAGTGTGCTAATAAAGGCCCGATTGTGTGTGCGCGCACGAAATACCCTCTGGTATGAGGTGTGTGTGTAATACACAACAACATATTGTGGCATACTGTTAGTAGTGTACAGCCCCATGCACAGAGTGGTCCAGTTGTTTTGTGAGCCCGATTTAATTCTCTAAAACTTCACATGTGTTCCAGTAAGGTTCATTTAAAAGAGAAGTGAATACGCAAAGGACAACAATGTTAGGGGTCAATTAATTGAAGGGGGGGGGGGTCACAAGATTATCTGGGCCACGCTGTGGAAGCCCTTGTGGGAGTTGACTGAGGTGTCGCCTGCCATCCCAAGGTGGTTTTTCTTTTTTGCTGTTGCCGCCACGAATGGAGTTCAAATTTGCCGAGTACGTGGCGTCGTGCGTTAACCGCGCTTTTATTTCTGGCAAAAGCCGCACATTTTCTTTTTGTTACTTTGTGTTGGGTTGAGGGCCCACTGAGGGGGTATACTTTCCAAGGGAAATCGGGATCATACTTAAACATTTTTAATTTTTTTTACCAGATAAGGCCCACTGAGTGCCGAGAAAACGTGTGTGAACCCCAATGATAATGATGGATATTCCATAGTTTTACCATGATAGCCTTCTGGAATCAAAGCCGGCATTTTCTTAAATATCCAATAGGATTTATACTTACCAATTCCATGTATTTTTGAACGAAATGATGCATGGATTAAATAAAGGATTAGGAATTAAGGTGCAGGGTATGTGAACAAGTGAATCTCTGGTTTCATTAGCTCATTATGGAATAATTAGAATCGGGTGTTTAAATAATTAGGTAGATCTTCATGGGTGAGTTTGAGAGGCGCAACCCTATATAAAGATAAGACACTTTGTGAGTTTGGTCTTCACCATAAAGCTGTGTGGAAACAAGCCATGCCCCGATCAAAATATATCTCTGAGGACCTCGGAAAAAGAGTTATTGATGCTCATCAGTATGGAAAGGATGACAAAACCACTTATAAGGATCTGGGGCTCCACCAATCCACTGTCACACAGATCGTCTACAAATGCAGAAAGTTCAAAACCACAGTCACTCTACCCAGGAGCAGTCGTCTTATCAAAATCTCTCCAAGAACAAACTGGAAAATCATCAATGAGGTTACAAAGAACCCCAGAGAAACATCGAAAGATCTGCAGGCCACTGACCTTGGCTAATGTGAGTATCCATGACTCAACTATCAGAGAAGGACTGAACAAGAGTGGTGTTCATGGAAGGATATCAAGGTGAAAACAACTTCTCTCCAAAAAGAACATTGCTGCCTGTCTGAAATTCGTCAAAGAGCACATCGATGATCCACACGAATTCTGGAACAATGATCTCTGGACAGACAAGTCAAAGGTAGAACTTTTTTGGCCACGATGATGAATGTTATGTTTGGCGAAACCAAACACTGCTTTCGAACAGAAGAACCTCATCCCTACAGTCGAGCCTGATGGTGTGAATGTGATAGTTTAGGGCTGTCTCAGGACCTGTGCGTATTTGCCATCATTGACACAACCATGAATTCTGCATTGTATCAGAAGATGCTAGAGGAGAATGTCAGGCCATCCGTCCGTGAGCTGAAGCTGAACCGAAGGTGGGTCTTGCAGCAAGGCAATCATCCTAAACATACAAGCAGATCGACAAAAGAATGGCTGCAGAAGAAGAAATTCCACGTTTTACAATGGCCGAGTGAGCTGTCCCATGCAAGGCAACCCTCAAATGTCACCCAATTGAAGGAATTTTGTCATGAGGAATGGGCCAAGAATGCTCAAATCCGATATGAGAGACTGACCAATGGTTACTAGTTACTGAATCTAAAGGTTCACATATTTC
Source organism: Lampetra planeri (assembly GCF_965212315.1). Lineage (NCBI taxonomy): Eukaryota > Metazoa > Chordata > Hyperoartia > Petromyzontiformes > Petromyzontidae > Lampetra > Lampetra planeri. Next base: position 34,018,517 of record NC_136107.1, read on the forward strand.
GTCACACGTGGTTATTGAATGTAGAATCATTTGAGGATGAATAAATATTGAAAGAGTATCATGTTTTCGTGTAATTTTTTTTAATCCGGTTATCTTTATCTATTATTATGACTCCGCTTAAGATCTAATAACATTTGAGGTTTGAAATATGGATATCATGTGAAAATCCTAAGGGGGTTCACAAACTTTTTTTCTCGGCACTGCAGTTCTTTTTCAAAAGCGACCTGGCCGAAAATAATAGCTCAACGAAGCGGCTTGTTACGTGAACGTTTATAGCTTCTTTCTTGTCAACTGTACGCGAAAACAACAAATGATGTGGTGATGCTGCCACTTTGGCGGTGAATGCACAAATAGCAAAACAAACTTTAACACACTTGCCAACAACACTGTAGCCTTCAAATAAAAAAATAATGGCTCCTATTCACAGCACAAAGCAAACAAATGAAAATGTGAGGTTTTTCTACCAATGTGTGTAGGCTGCTATTTTCTTTTCAAAATTTTTTGTAATGCTTAAAAAAAAAAAACCCTCTTTCCGCATACCTGACGCTGAAATGTGGCTTCAAAAGAAGTTATGTAACATTCTCTAACTGCAAGAGGTTTGCAATGCAAATTTCTTTCCGTCGTGACACGAGCAGCATATTCATAACGTTTAGGAGGAAAGAGAAAAAAACCCTCCCTGCAATGCGAGCAGCGTGGGAGGAGAGGGCACTTTGGCAGTTGATGCTGCCCGTGATTTTTGGCACAAGGTCATCACCTCCAGGTTCCAGATGACAAAGGAGCCGTCCATGCCTGAGCTGCACAGGACCCTGCATTTTGCCTTGTCTCCCTCCAACACGGACAGCTGCCTGTAGGGAGAAGACACACCGAGACACACACAGATCTCCCATTGTGTAGCTGTTGGGGGCAAGTGCTGTTAGCGAGCACATATGAAGGCCGGCACGGCACATGAAGGCGTGGGTGGAACAGCACCACGCCCGGCCGCCTTTGTCTCCCCAATGGCGACGTTTACGCATCACACCAGGTCCAGTACCCATTTTAAGGCAGGTGAAACTCGGGGAGGCCGAGAAGGGGTTCATATATTTGTCACCGATGTTGGCTGCGAGAGTGAATCGCGGGGTTAGTAGCGCAGTGCCCTAACCACAACGCTGCCACTCCCCACAGAAGACGCAGGGATGACACACACACACACAAGCATGCATTATTCACTGAATTGTTTTTTTATTGGGGGAGCGGTCGCTCGCAGATCTGTAAATGACATTCCCGTCTTCCAGGCTGACTGTCGTGTCATCCGTACGGTGTTTGACCACCACGCTGCAGGTCAAAAACACGACTCTTTGCTGAGTCTTCCCGCACACTGCTCAAGTTTGGAATTCCATCTCATCGTCTCATCCCCCTTTCCCCCCGACGTTCTTTGTAACCTTGCTTAATTCAAGAACTGTAGTAACTCTTAGTAACTCATATCTAGTGCTACTTGTTGCTCTTTGCTTAGCCTTTTGGGCTTGTGCTTGGCAACCCATCGTAAATAAAAGAGACGGGGCTAGTCGGCTGGGATGTGCTACGTGACTAGCAACGCACGGTCATAGCCGGAATAATTCTGGATCCACTCTCGATCAACGACCATATTCCCTTGCACTTGCTCAACCATTGAATTTCCCTCCCCATCATCAATTTTCCCCAACTTACATTGCGCCCTCGTTACTCAATTCCAGAAACCCATTACATCTGCTCCACTGCACCTTCAACCGTTCCGAGTGTCGTTGGACACTTGGCAATTTGGGGGCTTTTGGGGCCTGTGCTGTGCAAACGTGACAAATATTATTACAACACTAAATGAGGCCAGGAGGTGACACCTCGCTGGTAGCCACAGCAATAGTAACAAGCATACTGGATGTGGTGGTGTGCCTGGCATGGGAATCATTTCTGTCTCGCGAGCCTGAAAAGAACCTGCTGGAACTAAGCCCTGGGTACACAGACAAATATCCCCCGTATAGGCTTTACCAGACTGTTGGGGCAAGTGCTGTTAGCGAGTAGCATCTATCAAGGTCCACACGAGGAACGAGGGGGTGGGTGGCTGGCACCACGCCCGGCCGCCTTCGTCTCCCTATAGTAGCGACGTTTACACACCGCACGAGGGAGTGGGTGGCCAGCCACACTCACTCACGGACGTGGGTAACCAACACGACACGCAGATTTACAATTGTGGCACACGCGAAGGGGTGTTCATGTTTTTTTCCGTGGCAACTGCTAGGTCTTGCACATCAAGGCGTATTCATTGTGACGAATGGCATTTCCAGCAGTGACATCAGAGAACATGTCATTCATTTAGAGCGTATTTGGTAAATATATTTGTTCGGCGAACAGCAGCTATACAGCAGCTATATATAGGTATGTGGTGTCAAGTATACAAGTGACTGTGTGTTAGACCTGTAAAGACTTGCCTCCCCCCACAGGACAACCAAAGGCATCATTGTTTAGGAAGGGCGATTCAAGATATCACATACAGTCATAACTTAACACATGTCTTGTGCAAGAAGTGCCTCTACGTGGCAGCAGTGATCTCACGCACTTTATTCGCTCGTACCGATGTAAATCAATTCATCTATGCATCGGTAGACACGCATATACCAGTGTACAAAAAAATACCTAGCTCAGTTCATCATACTGCTGATAATAGATTGCGCGCGAAAAGACCCGAACCAATATTGGAGAGCAAGTCGCGAAAGTGCTGGAAATCGAATTATGATAACGATGAAAATTACGTTACGTTGGGGCTTTTGTTGAGAAACGTGGAGAGGTTGGCTGCGGTTCAGCCATCGCCTGCCACGTGTAGCACACCCTCCACACCCTGGTATTTTTTTCCCGTTGTTTGTCTTTCCCACTTTCCCAGTTTAAGCTCTCTTCAACAAACAGGTGGACTTCTCCACAAATCTGGCGGTCGCCTGATGAAGCTAGTTGTAATTACTGGCGAAACGTCGTACTCAGATTGTAAATGTTGTGGCTTGGCTCTCCAACACACCGGTGTGCTGTACTAAACTGACGAATTGGCTGTGTCGGGTGGTGGTGGGGTTTAACGACACATATTTATGCGATCTAACCCTCTCATGGATGATATTGGTCGCTAAAGCCGACGTGTTAAACTTCTTCAAGAAAGTTTGCATTGAAAGAAGGGCAACCAAAGCCACCCATGACACCAACCCCTCCCCCGACGTGTCACTTCAATTCCAGAGACAGGGTGCATTCTTTACAGCATAGAAACAAAAGAATTCCCAACCAATGTTTTGTTGTAAAAAAAAAACCCTGCCGAGTGTAACACCGGCAATAAAACTCCTTTCAGTGAACAGAGGCATTTTGGGTCGTGGTTTGGCTTATTTCTTTATATCGTTGGGGTTGTTTCTTGTCGTTTTCATCTCAGAAATCTGGTTGAGAGAACCGACCCCAGGCCCCGGTCACTGCCTCTTCCATTCTTTTGTTCGCCCCGGGTCATGCGCTGCTGCTGCTGGGAAGCACGTGACGCGTCACTGACTCGTCACAGGGCCGTGCCCACGGGTGGATTGACAGCGCACCGTGCGTGGATGGATGCGACGCCGATTTTGATATAGGCCCGATGATTTTGACCGCAGGTGATGAGGATGATGAATTAGCGGAGCTAGCAAGGATATAGTCGTTTTGGGTCGATTAATTGATGAAAAAAAATGTTTTTTTATTGTTGACAATTACTTTGCCCCCCCCCCGCCCCCCTTAAAAAAAAAACAATTTACGGCCGAACCCACATTGTGCCTCGTTGAAGGTGGGGAAAACCCCCGACCAAGCCAGAATACACAAGACAGCGTGAGGCTTGGGTGCCGCGGTGGCAAGATGTTAACTACCTCGCCTGGTATACAGGAGGTCATGGGTTCGATCCCGACTCGGACGCCTGCTGCTGTATATTTGGAGTTTGCGTGTCTCTCTCCCTGTGGTCGCGTGGCATTTTCTCCGGGTCCTCCGGTTTTTCTCGACACATTTAGAAACGTTCGTTTAGAGTACTTTGGCTGTTATCAATTCCCACATGATAAGCCACTTCGTTGGGCTATCATTTGTGGCCAGGTAGCGTCTAAAAAAGTGCCATATAGCCGAGTGGGCTTTACCTGGTGAAATAGCTTTTAGTTTACCTCCCACAAAATGGCACTTTTTTGCAAGTATCAAAGTATGAAAAAATAAAAATAGGTTTTAATCCTTCTGGCAATAAAACAGGTGTTAAGATGTTTGAACGTGCATTGTTTTTTTAAACTGATTGGTCTACACCATCTTTCGGGGCAAAATGCGTTTTGGCAGCCTCTGGTGTAGCCCAATCAGTTTCAAGCAATGCATCTGTAATTATCAGATAATCTTTGTATGCACGTTCAACACAAGTACGTGTGGTTAATGCAGGCTTGAATCCTTGCAAAATGATTATATTTGCTGTTTCAACATCTTAACACAACAGTTTTATTGCCAGAAAGGGTAAAACCTATTCTTATTTTTTCATAGTTTAACCTCCCGTCCAGCAGTACGCATGGGAAGAGGTGGGATTTACCTCCCCACTATCCTCGTGTTATCGGGTTCGTTAATTAATTTATCTCATAACAATTAGAGTGACTGATTACTGTTGTAGTACTGCATATTAGCTTGATAATTATTGCAATTACTTCCAGAACTGAAGGTAAAACCTCTAATATGGTAACTGATCTTTGGATTCAGCCAACATTACCCATAACGCCATTGGGGATTTCTCTAATAAATAATGATTTCAGCTAACAGCATGCATGTTAACTTTGCTTTGCACCATAGTACATGTTTCATTAACATAGCATTCTTGTTGTAAAGCGATGGTTTTTATTCATGAAACGTCTCCAACTATCGACATGTAAAAGCTTTTGAAGTGCCCATAGTGTAAACGTACAGGCTTCTGGGTCATATAGGGATAGTGGAAGCATCCCAACTCATACTTACCTGACAGGGGAGGCACCATGATCACTTAGGTGGTCCTCCCAGGGCGAGGCTCATCCATTGCACTGCGGGTGGGTTGACCCCTGCGATTTCCCCAAATGCGGGAAACTCGACTGTATAATTTGTGGTACTGGGGGACTGCGTTCGCGCTATCCCCCGAAATGTAACCAAAAAAAGGTGTTATTCTCAAGAGTCGTGGAGCGTTTCTTATGAGTTTTAGTGTGCATAAATAAGCAACTAATTAGACAGGTTCTTTTCGGTTAGACCACGTAAATATCGATTTAAAGCTTTCGTGACTGCAGGGATTCATCATCTTATTCATCTTCTTGGTTCTTTCGGTAAAGTCATGTAAATATCGTTATTGTGAATGATATGGGTCGCGACAGCCTACGACGTGTTAAACGGAGTTGGGAAAAGTGGAACAGAAGTGTGCGAATTGTGGCGCAGGTTAAAATTGATCTGGGACCGAGGCATTTTGTATCTGTCGTTGCAGAGGAGGAGGCGTGGGCATTGAAGGTCTAGGTCTCTAGGAGAAGAGAATTGCAATCGTCGAGCTGAGCGAACACGAGGGAGGTGAACCGGGAGTTTAGCGGCAGAAAGAGAGAGATGAGAGGGACGGATTTTGAGAATGTTGAATCGGTGAAAGCGGCGTGTGGGTAGTGTCAGAGATGTGGTTGAAGGAGGAGTTGAAGATGACCCCGAAGTTGCGAGCAGAGGACACAGCAGAAGCGAGGGAGAAAGCAGGGAACGAGATGGTTGGTAGAACAGGGTGGAGGGGGGCACAGAGATTCATAACAATCTCTATTCTTCAAGTATCTTTCATGTTGAAGTATTGCAAAGCGCTGTACATAAACATAAAACTACGATATTCCCTCCTTATTCGCGAGGGAGACGTTCCGGAGATGCTCGTGAATTGTCTAGATTGAAAACTCATTTCTTTAGAACTGCTTTTTGTGTTCAGTTTGTTATCATTCCCTCGCACCTCCGATTAGCACGGTTGGCTGTGTACGGTGCGAAAGAAGTCCAACATACATATACGAATAGCAAATTTCGCGGAGAGTGATATTGACCTATGAATAGGTCTTATTCAGAAGCGATCTGGCAATAAATGATAGCTCAACAAAGTGGAAATATCACGTGGAAATTTATATCAGCCAAATACTCTTAATGCATGTTCTTAAATTATGATTATTTTAAATAAAAAATTACGATTATTACCCAAGATGATGATGGTTACCGCTGATTAAGATTATGACAAATTATTACTTCAATTTGTCGGTGGCCTGGCCGACCCAATGGTATTGTGCTTGCTGCTTGCTACAAAGTTCGTGGTTTGAGCCCAGTGGCTGCACTGATTCATACTGCGGGTGTTTTAACCGTAACTAAAAGTGCAGTCTGCTTCACGGTGGACATGAATGATCCCGCGATGTTATTCGGAGCAGAGTAGCCCATTGTGTGCTGGCATTATGGTCCAAATTTCAAGAATAAAAAAAGGACCGCATTGCAAGATAAGAATGGCATGAATACCAAAACGTATTAATGCTGTGATTTGATGACACGATCTCGGATGATCATATGAGTCATGGATGATGGTTATGATGGCAATCATGATGTGTTTGCGGCCTTATCATCTCACGCGACAGACTATCCATCACGGTTGTGACACTCAGCGGCATGAGCATGTAAATGTAACCCGCGCTAAACAACGGTGCTCTTCACTGCAACTTCAGAAAAAAAACACGTTCAGTGTCTTTACATACGATCCGATGTAGAGTTCAAGACAGGAGGAACCTCATAATTGATTGATCAAACGAGGCACGTAACCCATCTGCCCGCGGCAAGTCATTGTGAAATATAAATGTCAAGGAGAAGTAATGCAAATTCTCTGAACGATATAATCCCAAAAGCTCAAAGAACCAAACCCTGACCCATGACGCGAGAGGGCAAACCATGGGCGCGTGCACGATGAGTCAAATGTGAAACAAAATTATCGCCAATGATGTGCGTCATGTTGCCGAGGCTATCGAAATGTCACGGAGTAAATTAACTGTGACTTTACGTGAATCGCTTGGGCGGTGGTGGCGCACATTGTAAAATGCAAGCAAGGAGGTCATACGTACCCTCCCCTGACACTTATTATACGTGAAATAAACACGTGTTTTCGCCGTGAGTTTAAAAAGATACAGCAAGCATCGAACAAGGAAAGAGGACTGTTTGGACGCGGTATATATTCTCAACAGAATAGATGATGTTCGGGCCAGGTTTATGCAATGTAACTCAAGTCTACCGAGACGGGGTTTGTAGTTGTCAGCATCGCATGTGTTGTTACTCCCATCACTTCTGGTTACATTCATAACTACATTTATCTACAACATTCCTCCGAATCGGAATCTGCATTCATCCTGGAGTAATCGCACGAGCTGTGGATACATTTTTGTCCACAGATGCCCGGCAGGGGCAGGTCAGAAATTTTGAGCAACAGGATGGTTCCTGCATAGGGACATTCTGCCCAATTCCATTTGAATAATAATAATGCCATTTATTCATCGAGGAAAGCTTTCCCGAGGCTCAAGGTTGTACGTGATTATTTGAAAACAAACGAACGCAAAGTCGGACACATTGACGAAAAACGCGTATCTCCCGTATAGTCATAGACACTCTGTCGGGGCCAAGTGGTGTTAGAGCACACACCTCTTATTAACAGGCACGGCGCACGAATACCCGGCCGCCTTTGTCTCCTCAGTACTGATGCTACACACTGAACCCAGATACAGTATCCATTTAAGGCTGAGTCGCTACTGACGTTGACCAGGACTGGGAATCAAACTGGAGATGCCGGGCTTGTAGCACACTACGCTAACCACTGCGCCACCACTCCCCCCCTACCGCAACTGACACATGCATACAGACACAAACACGCCCTAGGCATTGACACACAACAGGCAACAAATATAATAACTTTATACTGGCGGCACACGAATGGGTGAGTGGCCAATACCACCCCCGGCCGCCTTTGTCTCCCTAGTGCCGAAGTTAACACACCGCAACTCGGTATTCATTTGAGGCTAAGTCAACCTAGGGGAGACCCCGGACCGGTTCAGATAATCGTCACCGGTGTTGGCCGCGAGCGGGAATCGAACTCGGGTCGCCGGGTTCGTAGCGCAGCGTAGTGCTAACCGCTGCACCACCGCCCCCGAGTGTGCACCAGATTAGGTGCACACTAACGTGCGCACACACACACACGCAGCACACACACGCCGCACACACACGCCGCACACACACACGCCGCACACACACACGCCGCACACACACACGCCGCACACACACACGCCGCACACACACACGCCGCACACACACACGCCGCACACACACACGCCGCACACACACACACACACGTCGCACACACACACACACACACGCCGCACACACACACACACACACGTCGCACACACACACACACACACGCCGCACACGCACACACACACGCCGCACACACACGCCGCACACACACACGCCGCACACACACACACGCCGCACACACACACACACGTCGCACACACACACGCCGCACACACACACACCGCACACACACGCCGCACACACACGCCGCACACACACACACACACGCCGCAAACACACACACACGTCACACACACGCCGCACACACACACGCCGCACACACACACGCCGCACACACACACACGCCGCACACACACACGCCGCACACACACACACGCCGTACACACACACACACGTACGTGATGCTGTTCTGGTGCAGGGAGTCCAAAGCGCTGTCGCCCTCCTCTGCGCTCGCCTTCTTGTCCATGTTACGGAACTTGTCTCTGGCAGATAGATTCTTCATCGCCCCCTGGCGGCCGCGGTCCAGCTTGCCAGCCACGCGCAGAGCGCCGCTCGCCTCGCTCGTGAGCAGCACCGGGTAGCAGTCGTGACCCTTCGGGAGGCAGGGGTCAAGTCGTGCCCAAAAGGGAGAAAAGTCACGCACCACGCGTGGATCGCGTAACGCTTCGAGTGGTGCACCACTGCGAACGGCCTGTGCCTGAGTCTACTCGATCCTTGAGCGTGGCGAAATTATGGTCAGGGGCTCAACGCCGAGGTCTGTCAGCCGCGGCGAGAGGGCTTCAAGAGAGCTCGCGTATTTCAGCTGTTCCTCCTGCGTCGATGGAGCGCAGATGACAACGAATATTCCAGCTAAGATATTGACTTTTACAGTACTACGCGCTGTAGAAAAAAAAAACTTTGCAATAAAATCGAGATGTAATTCAACGCGGTCCGTTTTCTTCGTGGTAAGTCGCAGATAGCACCACGACGTTCTACTGAAGTTTCGTTCATATTGGATCACCTTTACTCGGGTGATCGTGACCCCGTGTTTACAGACCGATGGACGGAGGTGATGCATAGACGCTGTCAATCTTAGTTGGGGGGCAAAGATCAAAAATATTTGACTCGAGCAGTCTGGGAATTGACATCTGTGTTCGGATGGCAGGAATTCATTTGTGCCGACATCTGCTGATATTGTGTTGAACTCTATGGCAGCAATAACTGCACAGTTTTGATATTAGACCGAGTAATGTCTGAGAAATGTGTCTGGCGTTGGCCTGTGACTCACCGCAGCCACCAGACTGTTGTCCGAGATGAAAGTGATGGCGAGGAGTGGAAGGAAGTCCGTCTTCAGCACGCCCACCCTGCCAAGACATGAAAGCTCTTATGTTAGCGAGCACCTATTCCAGTCACCATGGCACGTGACAGAGTGGCATGGACAACGCCATGTCCGGTTTCATCTGTGCGCTTTGTGCTGAAGACGCATTTCACTGGATACAAAGTTAAGGATAAATTGACCTAGGTGAGATCCAGGACAGGTTCATATATCAATTGCAGTTGATCGTGTCGCACCAGGAATGCGTCAGATTCTCGGAAGCAAAGCTGGGTTGAGCCTGGATGGTGCTTGAATATAAAGCAGGTGTTGTAGGCTGCGCGCTAAAGTGGTGGGCAGCAGAGGGCAGTCAAATAGCACCAATGGTTCTATGAGTCAGCCCCCCCCCCCCCCCCCCGTGTCCTCACGGCGCTTCCTTGTCGAGGCGCGGGTCCGCCAGGCACACAGTGCTGTCGTGGGAAACCCAGGCGAGACGGTTGCCGTCCTGGGAGAAGCACAGGCCGTGGACCCAGCCCCCCGCCGAGTGCGAGCCCGTGAGCTCTGCCATGAGCTCCCCGAACGGCATTCGGGACCCCCACGGAGTGGGCGCGGGCTTTTCGTCCACCTCTTTCATGTACGCCGAGAACACCCTGTGAGCGCGCGCGCACGGCACAGCGTCGAGTGGGAGCTCAGTTGAAGGAGGACCACACACGCACAGAGAGAGAGAGAGAGCCACCGTTGTTTTTAGACCAGCGGTGCCCGATACGTGAATTGCAACCCACGGGTGGGTAGCAAAAGATGTTGGTCGTGCATCTCAGGACAAAGCAGAACAAACGCCGGCGACATTAGCACGTAACGACAGTTTGGTTACGGCCTATGGTAAATCTTCTTCTCTCGTATGGCCGATGCAGACGCAGGGCAACGAGTCGAATTTCTCTTTGGTTCTTTCGGTAAAGTCACGTAGAAAGAAAAATAAATTAAATAATAGCATACGACGTTTCATCATCAGGTACAAATGAAAGAGAAAATAATCTAGTAAACTTAGAAATATAATGCAATGCAACAAAGAGAGTCGGCTGACATAACAGTGAACACCCTACCTGGTTAATTACGTTCTTCCAAAGATTGCTAAATTTGAGAGAGAGACAAAACACAGACACGGAGACACGTAGTCAGACACACAAGCAGAGAGAGACAACACAGAGACACACAGAGAGAGACACACACATAGGCACACAGAGAAACAACGCTTCTGTGTCGAGGCCTTAAATAGAGAGAGAGGGGGGCCGAGAGAGAGAGGGGGGGGGGGTAGATAAATTAACAAGTAAATTTCACAATGAGGTGGTCGGAACCACAATCGCACACTGGAGAGTTTTTAACTTTCCATTTGTGTATCCGTGCATGTTGTGGTTTGTGCCGATGCGTTTTAGGGTGGACCATGAGCTTACAATCCTCGTCTAAGAATGTTATTAATGAAAGTAATAACTTCTAGCAATAGATGGCGCTAGCACTTCATGGTCGCAGAATATTAGCGGGTTAAATCCGGATAATCGTGGCGGTGGATCGCGGAGCCCCTTTGAGGCTATCGGAATGCGTCGCGGTGTCCGGCGGATTGGCCAGACGCTGCTTCGGGGTGACAACAACACAACACGGCACAACCGCCAATAGCACTGCCCGCAAAGGAAACGTGTAGTTTAGACTTAAAACTTTCGCGACTGCAGGAATTCATATTCTTTGGGTTCTTTCGGTAAAGTCACGTTGAAAGAAAATAAATTTAAAATAGTATAAATAAAAAATTAAATTAAATAGAATAATTTAAAATTAAAATATTTTTTTTTATAAAAATAAAGTCAAAAAATAAAAAATGTAAACTAAAAACTCACGACGTTTCGATCGCAACACAAGCGGCCGCCTGATGACGACTGCTTGTGTTGCGATCGAAACGTCGTGAGTTAAAAAAAAAACTTTATTATTATTTTCATTTTTTATCTACATGACTTTACCGAAAGAACCAAAGAATATAAAAAAACGTGTAGTTATAGCTGAGCGTCCGCGTCGAGAAAGTGGGGTTCTTCTACATTCAGCATCGTTAAGATCAGGTGGGGGAGGGGGGGCGTCAATAACCTGCAGCTCTGGAGCCGCGTGCGCCGCTCTCTAAGGATCCACTTAGTGACGTCTTTACAAAGCACGACCGTCTCGTGTCCAGCACGTGCATTGCGGGCTCTGGAAATACTCAGTTGATTACGTGATTCGGAAGAAAAAAAATCTGCTCGTTTCATTTAGTTTTAGATGGAGTTCTTTTGCCAATATCATATGGCAATCCGGCAGCATTTGCTCTTCATTTAATTACGCCTGACTTCTGTTGAGAACCGGAGAGTAGAATCTCGTCCAGAATTAGTTTTCTTAGGCAAATGCTGCTGCTAATGCTGGTCTGGAATGCCAATTGGCCCATGGACTACGGTACAAGTGATATAATTTTTATATGTAGAGACACTGACCTTTGGGTTGTATTTGCTTTTACCCATATTGCTTCACGGCAACGCATAATCAACTTCTTTATTGATTGCGTAATGTGTTCCAATATTCCCTTGTCTTCGGAGAGTACGAAATTAGCAGTGTGCATTGTGGGTCGTGGGTGGACTATTTGACCATGCTTCACCGCGCTGGTCACTGCGGGTTGGTCAAACGAGGAGCATAGAATCATTGCCCTCTGCTGCCCACCACGTGGTCCAGCAGTAGCCCACACTAACCTGTTACACACACGGTGGAGGCCCATCCCAGCACGATGCAGGATTAAACCTGCTTAGCTTCCAACATCTCATGAGATCGGGTGATATCCAGGTCATCTGGTGTCTCGGCTTTTGGCTAATGTGGCAGAGCGCATGGTCTCATGTCAGAGTGCAAAGCGCATAGCTCAGTGGCTTCATGTCGTTAGCATGGGCCCCGTACAAGAAGAGGCATATCCAATATCGCTGCTCAGCATAGGCCTGGAACTGGGCCTGTCTGGTCCGTTGACCACGGTGCAGTTAAAACAAAAACAAAGATCCCCCGTATAGCCTTAACAAACTGTAGGGGCAAGTGCTGTTAGCGATCACCTATAACGGACGGCACGGCACACGAGGGGGTGGGTGGCCAACACCACGCTCGGCCACCTTTGTCTCCCTAGTGGCGATGTTTACACATCGCACCAGGTACTCATTTGAGGCCGAATCGACCTAGAGGAGGCCCAGGACCGGTTCAGATAATCGTCACTGGTGATGGCCGTGAGCGGGAATCGAACCCGGGTCGCCAGGTTCGTAGCGCAGCGCGCTAACCAACCACACACACACACACCACTTGGTAGCTACTCCAGTGCCTGTGCCCAACAGTGATGACACTTTGAGTAATGTGTCCTGGAAAGGCAATGATCTACCAGACTGACTGTTTTATCTAATCTACATTTGCACACTGTGTTCAACTAACCACACTCAAGGTCACAACAACAACAACAACACACTCACCATCTGTTCTTCCCTCGCACTGCTCAACGTTCGAATTCCCTCCCATCGTTTTAATTTCCCAAGCTGTCATAACCCATATTAACTCTGTCTGTTTACATTTAAATAGTGTTGTAAGTTGACGGGCGCTTAGCATGTTTTTTGGGTCTGCATTCCAGCAACTGTGATTAATAATATTCTAGCAGGCTGGGACGTGGCACGTGACGAATAGCGGGAAGTATCTTCTTGGTTCTTTCGGTAAAGTCACGTAGAAGGGAAGTAATAAAATAATACAAATAAAACATAATAAAATAATTCTCACGACGTTTCGGCCACAACGCAAGCAGCCGTCCTCAGGTGAAGACCAGGTCTGTCAGGTCGAGAGAGAGTCGAGAGAGAGAGAGAGAGAATCGCCGCTGCTGGGCTGCTGTCACACTCGGCCCACCTGCACTTGAAGTCACAGGATCCGGCGGCAAGGAGGACGTTGTTGGGATGCCAGTCCAGGCTCAGCACGGTGGAGCTGATGGGCTTCTTGATGTGCTTGCTTACCCACCTAGGACAACAACAACAACCGCCATTCGCTACTAAGTGGCACTAGTGCCAGGCTAGGTGCACGTTGAGGCCACGTGAAGTGTCGAATGCCCGTTGGCAGGGTCGAATGACTGAGATGACTGGCCGATGCACCACCTGTGCCCTCTACTGTGCCAACTTGTTGTTTCAGCCACCAGGTGCTCCGCTCGTTGTGTGAGTGGGACACACACACACACGCGTGCACAGACATATATCGCCCACATAGCCTCCATAGACTGTTAGGGAAAGTGGTGTTAACGAGCACTTATGAATGCGTGCAAAGTGATGAACTAGAAATGAGACGAACGTGGAAAAACCAGGAGTGAAAATCGAGAGGTAGGGCCGAGAGAGCGGTGGTTCACGTGGTGAACCGGGATGTGAAGGACTCTGAAGTGGACGTGGAGACGGTGGCTGCGGATAAGAGCGAGCGGAGGAACATGAGAACAGGAGGCCTGACTCCACGCGAGTGGGGTAAATGCCAGGAAGACGAATCATAATAATAAGATCACGTTGCATGCGCGTCGCTGTCCGGTGTTGGTCGTGTCTCGAGCGAGATGCGGATCGGTGCCGCTGGAACTCGCGTGGAGCAGAGGCGTCGTGAGCCGAACACGGAGAGGCGGAGACGGAGAGGCGGACACGCGGTGCGTGCCGACCTCGTGCCCGTCTCTCGCACTCGGCAGACGCTTTACCAGCGGACACGAAAACGAATACTTGGCGGTTACGATTGTTTGTGTGAATGCACGTGCCACGTACCAGCGTGTACACGCACGTGTACTATCTACTGCTGGATGGGGGGGGCCTCGCCGCGCGGCGCGTGGGGGCTATTTGACCATACTTCACTACGCTGGTAAATGCGAAGGCACGGGACATTGGACGTGAGAGCATAGTATAGCACAACAATGGAATTTGCTGTATCGCCCTCTGCACCTCAGATTCAACATACTAAATGCGGACAATGTGACCTCACTGTGGTCTGCAACGCCTGTGGATTGTTCATTGTGGTCGTCTTTCCAAACACTATCCAGGCTCTGCCTGCTTAGCTTCCGAGATCTGATGAAATTGGGTACATCCCAGGTGGTTTAGTCCAAGGCTTACTTCGTGATAGCTACATGCTCTTCATGCACAACATTACCAAGTTCAGGGTTCTTCAATTAAACCAGGGAAGCGCCTCACTGCATTGCATGGAATTTCAATCTTGATTCGAAGCTTTCGTGACTGGAGGAATCCATACTCTTTGGTTCTTTCGGTAAAGTCACGTAGGTAAAATAAAATAAATCACGATTTATTTTATTTTATACCTACGTGACTTTACCGAAAGAACAAAAGAGTATGGAATTTCAGTGAGAGAGACAGAGAGGAAAACACGGATTAGAGGACACACGTAGGTTACTGAGATCATCAGTGAGTGTGTTTGCGTAGGACACACCTGTAGATGTAAGGGATGATGGAGCGTAGGCCAAGGAATTGAACGCGTCCGAGAGGGACGTATACCGAGGAGATGGAGCGATGAAATCAGTTCGTGTGTGGGTGCTTGGGTGGATTGTAGCATCGCAGGATCATAACAGGTGGCGGTGACTTAGGGAGGCCTTCATCCAACAGTGGATTGACCATGGCTGCTGTTGATTAATAATGTTGCTTGTTTACCCAGGGAAGCCTCAGTGAGTCTCAACTCTGTTACAATAATGCACTGCCAAGTTTTACCCAAAAGGGGGCGATGCTGCGATGTGTAATCCTAAATGAGTAATTTGCAGATAATTTTTCAGCAATGCGATGTTTGTCCAATGCCAGTCAAATCATCTTTTTTCCGTTATCGATAGGAAGGAACCGATAAAGCCAATGAAGAACAGGGTGAGAACAAACAATGCAGACTCCACACAGGAAGGCATCCGATACTGGGCTTGAATCCAGAAGTTCATGTCCGATGATATTGGCAGGGGTGGGGGGGTAAAGCACAAG
The DNA here is from genome assembly GCF_965212315.1 of Lampetra planeri. Lineage (NCBI taxonomy): Eukaryota > Metazoa > Chordata > Hyperoartia > Petromyzontiformes > Petromyzontidae > Lampetra > Lampetra planeri. Next base: position 34,034,135 of record NC_136107.1, read on the forward strand.
AGAAGACGGGGGGAAGGAGATTGAATCCGCACCAATTGTTTTCCTTCTCGAAGTAGCACACGGACACGAGCCGAGCTCCGCTTCCCACGGCAAACTTGTCCTCTCGGGGTGACCAACGCACGCACGTCGCGGCGCGGTTAAAACGCAGCAGCACGAGTGTGGGTCCCCAGCCGCTGGTGACCCCTGCTGCGGACGCAGAGCCCTGCTGCTGCTGCGCCCCGCGCCTCGTCCACACGTACGCGTTGCGGTCGGAGCCGCAGGTCACAATGCGGTCCGTGCCCGGTGCCCAGTCGATCCCTGCGGACGAATCCGTCGTGGGAACTCTTGTTAGTGACGCGGGCTCCACAAAAGGGGAGTTCCTCCACTAAAGAGAGCCCCTCATCATTAAATAAAAATAAAATTGCCAACTAATTCACGCTGGCCAGACGTCTTGGGAAGAATTAGGGGTAACCCCACACTTTATCTCACCGCATGCAACCTGCCCCGTCGACTGTGGTTGTGCCCATTTATACTGCTGCGTGGACAGGTGCAGAGACACTTAAGAAACTTGCGCCTCTTGTTTCAACTGCTGCGACCCGAGATTGAACCGGTGACTTCTGGGATTGCGAGTCACGTGTGCTGACCATTATCATCACAACAGCAGCAGCATCTTGAAAAGTGCGCAATCGGTAATAACCGCAGGACGCGTCACGACCGTGGGGCCATCGGAGAGCGGCACCGCCAGGGGGGGCGCGCCTCGTCCGGCAGGGTCAGGACGCCTCGTTGACCCCCTTTTGGCGCAGGTGGGCGTGTCGTTCTTTTAGCACTGGTGGGTGTGTCGTTCTTTTAGCACTGGTGGGTGTGTCGTTCTTTTAGCACTGGTGGGTGTGTCGTTCTTTTAGCACTGGTGGGCGTGTCGTTCTTTTAGCACTGGTGGGCGTGTCGTTCTTTTAGCACTGGTGGGCGTGTCGTTCTTTTAGCACTGGTGGGCGTGTCGTTCTTTTAGCACTGGTGGGCGTGTCGTTCTTTTAGCACTGGTGGGCGTGTCGTTCTTTTAGCACTGGTGGGCGTGTCGTTCTTTTAGCACTGGTGGGCGTGTCGTTCTTTTAGCACTGGTGGGCGTGTCGTTCTTTTAGCACAGGTTGGTGCGTCCAAGCTTTTGCGTGACTCTCTGAGGAATCCTGCTGGTGTTGTATGTGGCAAGACTTTAAATTAATGGCAATCTTTCGTTCACGTTCGATCATCTTTATGGGCAATCGCCATTGCGCCCCCCCCCCCCCCGTTTTGAGACCGACGAAGGAACGGACGAGGCAGAGTTGATTGCAATTCGCGTTGTTAAGCTGGGTCCCGAAGCGTTAACAACTGAATTGGCCTCATCTGAACGATGTGGAATGCAGAAGGGTTCACTTGCTCGACGCGGTCGCTCAGCTACTACTGCACGTTTCCTTTGCGGGCAGTGCTATTGGCGTTTTTGCCGTGTTGTGTTGTCATTCCGAAGCAGCGTCAGGCCAATACGACGCATTCCGATAGCCTCAAAGGGGCTAAGCGATCCACCGCAGCGATTAGCCGGAGTTAACCCGCTAATATTCTGTGACCATGAAATGCTAGCGCCATCTATTGCAAGAAGTCATTACTTTATACTCTTTGGTTCTTTCGGTAAAGTCACGTAGCTAGAAATAAAATCAAAACAAATCACGACGTTTCGATCGCAACACAAGCGATCTTCATCAGGTGGGACAACCACAGCAAGAAAATGCCGAAGTCGTCGAGAAAGCTGCCGTGGCAAGAGATTTTTAGAGAGAGGGAGAGTTATTACTTTAAATTTCGATTTAAAGCTTTCGTGACTGCAGGGATTCATCTTCTTGGTTCTTTCGGTAAAGTCACGTAGAAGGGAAGTAATAAAATAATAAAAATAAAACATAATAAAACAATTCTCACTATTGTGAGAATTGTTTTATTATGTTAATAAAAATAAAACATAATAAAACAATTCTCACTATTGTGAGAATTGTTTTATTATGTTTATTTTTATTATTTTATTACTTCCCTTCTACGTGACTTTACCGAAAGAACCAAGAAGAAGTTATTACTTTAACTAATTAATTATTAGACGAAGATTGGTCAGAGCCGAATTGTTGAGCCTCAGCGAAGCTGCCCCCCCCCCTCCCGCGGGGTGCATCATGCGAGCGGTACCCGTGACGCGGCCGCTGTGCTCTGTGAGCTCGTCCACCTTGATCCAGCCCGTGCCGCCGCTGCGCTGGTAGATGTGCACACTCTCGCTGTTGGGACTCAACGCCACCTCTGTGTGAGGGGGGCCGGGTGGGGGGCAGTTGGGGGGACAGGTGGGTGGGTCGGGGGGTTAACCGGGGACGGCAGCAATGATGACAACAGCCGCAGTGCAATGATGATGGATTTGGAGGCCTTTCGCCAGTATCAAGATGTACGATGATGATGATGATGATGTGAGAAGAAACGATGATGATGATGGAGGTGGTAGTGGTGGTTGTCCTTTCTTAGGTGCTCGCCAACAGCACTTGCCCCAACAGTCTGGTCATACTATAGGGGCCGTCCATAAATGACGTCACGCGATTTTGGACGAATTTTGACCCCCCCCCCCCTAGTCACACGGCGTCACAAAAAGTCAGATCCCCCCTCAAATATGACGTCACAAAGCTCTGCCCCCCCCCCCCCAAAAAAAAACATGCCTAAAATGTCAAATCGCTTTAAACTATTATAGTGCGTATTTAATGTGGCGCTGCACTCTGATGTTGTAGGAGAAAACATTTATTAAAAAGTCGATTGAATTAAGTAGAACGTGTTGTCTATATTTATCTAAAGTTGCGCATTTCGATGTGACGTCACATTTCTCACCCCCCCCCCCCCCCCCCCGTCGTAACACATCGTCACAAATGTCTGACACCCCCCCCCCTAGGTGCGTGACGTCATTTAGGGACGGTCCCATAGGTGAATATTTGTCTTGCGAGAGTAGTTCGTGTCGTCGTTGGCGCGCTGCGTTATGAACGTGGTGACGGGAGTTTGAGTGGCGTTCACGGTCAATATCAGCAACGGACATTTGAACAGGTCGTGGGCCTCCCATAAGGCTGCTCGCAAGCAATCGCCACCTGACGTCTCAACACTCTGCATGGCTCGATGTTTGTAGAGCAGTGGCGCAGTGGTTCGTGCACTGCGCTACGCATCCGGCGAACCGAGTTCGACCACTCCGCTCACAGTTAAAGTGGCGAAAATTTGAATCGCTCCTCGGCCTCCCCTAGATCGACTCAACCTGAACACGCGTGTCTGGTGCGATGGGTGAAACACAAGAACGAGAGAGACACAGGTGGTTGTGACCAACCCACCTCCTCGTGTGCCGTGTTGGCCTTCATCGGTGCTCGCTGACAGCACTTGCCCCAACATTGTGATGTTATCTTCCTTGCCTGGTATGCAGGAGGTCGGGAGTTCGATCCCAACCCTGACGCCTGCTGTATATTTGGGATTTGTGTGTCTCTCTGGTCCTCGTCCTCAGGGTTTTCCCTCCACATTTAGAAACGTGCGTTTAGATTATTTTACTGCTTTACATTTGTACGTGATAAGCCACTTCGCTGGGCTACAGTTTGTGGCCAGGTTGCTTCTGAAAAAGAAGCTAATAGCTCAGTGGGCTTTACCTGGTAAGATAAAACAACATTGTTTAGTTTGATTTCTATATATTTTGTAAAGTTATTTGTCTACCTTTCTTATACTTTCCACTCATATCGTGTGTTTGTATTGTTTGTTGTTGTATCGTTCTGACCCGCCGCTACTGGACGTCTGTGAAAAAGAGCTTTATAATCTAGATTTGAAGTTTTCGTGACCGCAGGGATCCATACTCTTTGGTTCTTTCGGTAAAGTCACGTAGGTGAAAAATAAAATAAATTAAATCACGACGTTTCGATTGCAACACAAGCAACCACAGCAAGAACATTTTTTTTGCTGAAAAACCATGGCAACATTTTTTCTTGCTCTGGTTTTCCCACCTGATGATGATTGCTTGTGTTGTAATCGAAACGTCGTGATTTAATTTATTGTATTTTATACCTATGTGACTTTACCGAAAGAACCAAAGAGTAAAGAGCTTTATAGCTCATCGGATTCTTCCAGTATGAATAAATATTATGATTCTACACGGGGGACCTTTGTCTGTGTGTGTGTACGTACGTGAGCGGTCTCCGTTCCATGCATAGCACGTGATGGGCTCCAGTTGCAGGCTGTAGAGCGACATTCCTCTTCTGGAAACTGCTCACCCCTGGAGGCAAAATAAAACAACAAGCGACGCGACCCAACGAAATACGTTCACCCCCCCCGCCGCTCTCCGCAACGTTTCCACTCTCGGCGCGCGAGTTGAACGGAAATCGTGAGGCCCGCTCGCAAGTGCGTCCAACGCAAACACCAGGGGAGGAGGCTAGAAAGAGAAAACAAACAGACTCGGTGGATATCACGCGCGCTCACGCAGATGTTCGGAGCGCAGTCTGTTCCTCCTTGCGACCGCGTTCTTTTTCCCAGACTTTCTTGGCCGTGTGGCGGTGGGAGCGATGACTTTCCTTGTGGCTCTCCTGGGTGTGTGGGGAGGAGGGTGTGTGGGGAGGAGGGTGGGTAGGGAGGAGAGTGTGGGATAGGCGAGAGGAGAGAGTATGTCTGTCTGTGTGTCAACTCCACCCCAACACAAAACGTGCACAGACCTGTCCGATGGAATCTGTGGATTGTGTCCCTGTACAGCCCCTACGTACCCCCAGGGATGGCCACTTGGGTCAGCTCCGATTAAATCTCCACCAATCTGCCCCACCGCGTTGGAGCTTGGCAAGTAAAGAAAGTTGAGCCTGGTTATCACTTTTATTTGATGCTGCTGTTGCGTTGACAGTGGTGTACAAGCAGAACTAACACAAAACTAAACTCGACACATACATGAATAACACTGTGGCCTTAAAATAAACAAATATAATAGGCGACATATTCTTAGGTTTTTTCGGTAAAGTCACGTAGGTAAAACATAAAAATTAATCAAAGTAAAATAAAATAAAAATCACGACGTTTCGGAGGCAACACAAGCTTCCGTCTTCAGGTGGAACCGTCACAGCCACGACAGCTGTATCAAGTAAGCTGTCGTGGCTGTGACGGTTCCACCTGAAGACGGAAGCTTGTGTTGCCTCCGAAACGTCGTGATTTTTATTTTATTTTACTTTGATTAATTTTAATGTTTTACCTACGTGAATTTACCGAAAAAACCTAAGAATATGAATCCTTGCAGTCACGAAAGCTTCAAATCTAGAAATAATAGGCGACGTTTCTGGCAATGACCCTCCTTCATAGGACATGCGCATTATATATATGACATTTGATATTAAAGCAGTGTTCTTGACGAATGTTTTGAGTTTGCTGTTGATATCATTTGGGTGGGTGACCACGAGGGCTTGCAAGGTGTTGCAGCTCACAGTATGGGGGCTGTTCTTTGGAATAATAACGATGCATTATGAAATGCCTATGCATTATTCTAAAGGGCAGCCTGTGTTCTATGGGAGGCGGAGCTTTTCGCAGCCTGGCTCCGCGTTTATGGACATTCTCGTTCTCGGTCCATTGTGGAGTTTGAGTCTGTAACGCTTTTTTAAATCTCGTCTTATAACTCAGCTGCTTTTACAACAGACGTTCTCCGTAACTTAGGATTTTGGTAAAAAAAAAACCTGAGATATTCTTGGGCGAATTTCGTGATTTAAAACCGGATTCATTATTGTTATTATCTAACTCGGCGACCTGCACTGGACGCCTAACCACAGCTTACAGCAGCGTCGAGCCGTGTCACAAACCCACCCTGATCGCCACGATGCACTCTGGTCAAACAACCGCAATGACTTACAGAGGTGGGGAATGGATCTTCACCCGGCAATGGATCTAAACAAAACACTCATGATCAATAACAGACTAAACCAATTTTATTCACTAGGTAAGGCCAACTGAGCCATATAGCTCTTTTTTTCCAGAAGCGACCTGGCCACAAATGATAGCTTAACGAAGTTGCTTATCATGTGGACATTTATCGGAGCTAAATACTCTTAAAACATGTTTATAATTGCGGAGGGAAAACCCAGAGAAAAATCCACGCGACCACGGGTAGACAGACACGCAAACTCCAAATATACTGGTGTCAGGGTCAGAATCGAACCCACGACCTCCTGTATACCAGGCGAGGTAGTTAACATCTCGCCACCGTGCTCCCATCTTGACACTCCTGACGAAATCATCTGGCTCAATCCCCTCAATGTAATACGATAGTTGTTGCTATACAAGCAACATCGGACACACGAAGAAGAATAGAGTATTATAATTTGTTGCATTCATCACTTTCCCCGATGTCGCTTCCCTGCCGAATTAGACGCTACGTGGAATAAGAAACCAATCTGTAATTGACGCGCCAGGCGGCAATTTCAATCGCACATGAGCCTGATGAACTATTGTGCTTAATTTCTCACCGCATGGAATTATCTGCACAGCTGCAGGTTTCAAATGCGCGTGTGCGCGCGTAATTGCCTCGCAGATCCCGTACGGGTTGAGGGGCGCTCCATTGAGCAAATTGATGGATTGTCTTTCATTGCGTGTATGCAGCTGCAGCTCACAATTAACATCTAGGCCGGATTAGGTTTAATGGGGGGCCCGAGGCTATTATAGAGTTTTGGGTGAGGGGGGGGGGCTCCTTTGTACTCCTTCCCTGGACTGAATTACGAACATCCACGCCCGATGCCAAACACTCCATCGCTATTTGCTTTCGAGATTGCAGTTCTGTTTTTGAACGTGATACACGAACTTGGAAATCCGATTCAAAGGTGAAATAAACAAAACGAGTGTTGTCGGCACCCAACTGATTGTGTTGCACATAGTGGAGGCATGGATTTAATTACCAAATTACATATAGGATGTGTCATAGTGCTACTGTTGTATATTTTAAACTGATATGAAACAGTACCTTTTTGGGGGTGGGCGGGGGGGCGCGGGGGGGGGGGCGCAGCCCCTCAAAATATGAAGCCTCCAAAGCCGAAAGCCCTGGCGTGGCGTCATGCGTGGCGTCATGCGTGGCGTGCCATCTTCACTATCCCCGTCTTCGCCTAGTCCAACCACGTGACGTGGCGTGCTCTATGGAAATTCTCCCAAACGTCCATTCGCGATTCGCAAATGGCAGTGAGGCGGTGGTCACCAAGCTTGTTGTTGTGCCCGCACTGCGGGGTCAGGTGCGGGCCTCTCGCCAATACAAATTCGCATTCGAATGGAGTTGGAGGGGGGAAGTTGTTTTTGTAGCTTTGTGTTTGGAGGCATTGCTCACCCTTGTGCTGCTTTGAATTATCTGGCGATACGCGGTGGAGTGACGCACAACCCAACACAAGTTACTGAACGACTCGAGGAGGTCCGATGAGATTGCATGCCAAGAGCAGCATTCGCTGGGACATGCGTGTCATTTTTTGAACATTTGATACCCGGTCAAATATGAATTCCTGCAGTCCCGGAAGCTTTATGTCAATATATTTTTGTTTGCTCACAAGCCCCACGGGAAGCGATGGGAATTAAGCTTGGACAAGACAAGGATGCACCCAGGCCAACGATCCCGCAACCTTCTCTCAGTTCCCTTATCCCAGACCCCCACTTGCACGCAAAAATACATCTGCGTAATTCTACCCCAACGCAAATACACTTGAAATGAAAACAGCAACACTACGCCATGTTGCTTTAGCAACTGTAAGCACGCGTATTTTTTGGTAAGTTTAACATTACTCTTCTGTGGGAAATGTATCAGGATCTTCCTGTCGAATGGACTCACTGCCTCTTGCCACGTGAATGTGAAATTTCCACCACTGGAACAAAGCCGTCATCGGAGGTGGGACATCGTTTTAACGCTCGTTCGCGCAGGAAGAGAGTTTGACTTTAACATGCAAAATATAAAAGTACAGCCCTCCAATTGCTGCCTCGTGCCACTGCTGGCGAAAAGGGCCTCCTCTACAGGGAGTTCTAGAGCCACTCAAGAGGCGGGGTATTTATTTGGCCTACTCTTCCACACTCGCCACTCGTCTTGAAAGAGGTGGTTGCAACACAACTTGACCTCACCACGCGTGACCTACCGATCGGCTAACTGGCATGTACCCATTTATTCTTGCGATGGGTGGACATAGGCAGAGGAATTTAAACAAAAACAAAACCTGCCCACTGATTCAGCTGTCGCGCAGTGTGATGTCCTTAGTGCTGACCATGGCACCACGGCGACTTTTTGTGTGCATCTTCAACTTAGTTCGCACCGTGAGTAGCCAACGCCACCTGCGATTCGCACGGTTGGCTACGTACGGAGAGAAAAATAGTCCAACATAATCGGAGGTGCGGGGGAAGGACAACAAACTAAACACAGAAACACTGTTCTAAAGACATGCGTTTTCAATAGCCTCTTGTGTTGTTGATAAAAAACACACATTAACTTTGATGCAACTTGTCTTGCCGTTGCTAAAACTGTATTTTGTAATCAATGTCAACGCGAATACATGATTCGGTAAAGTCGTTTCAGGAGGGTCCTGCTTCATGAAGATGTTTGACCTGTAACTGTAAAATGAATGAGAGCTTGGCTTAGTTTGGGACGAAAAACCCAGAACCAGAGGAAAAAACCCCCACAGATCCAGCACAACACGAGCAGGAGGGGTTACCACTCAGCACCACCATCTCCTCGCCACACCTCTCACCAGGCACTCCTGCAACATCTGGCAAGCCTCGGCGTTGGTCACCCACACGAGTACAATTCGCATGCAATCTTGAGTTACAGGTCGTGCAAATGCGAAAGCTTCTCAAGACGCTGCAGACGAAAACAAATTGCGGCGCGACCCTGCCAAGCCGTGTTCTCGATTCGGAGAACAGCTGGCAGATGCCTCCGCATCTAAAACGTACCCATTCAGGGAGCCTGCAGAAATGTAACACTGACAACTAACATCCTCTTTGGTTTTTTCGGTAAAGTCACGTAGGTGAAAATAAAATAAAAATGAAAAACAACTAAATTAAATCACGACGTTTCGGAGGCAACTTCCGTCTTCAGGTGGAACTGTTACGACCAAAATCACTGTAGCAAGTGAAGAGAGCTAATAGAGATACGCGATTATATAGGGTAAGAGGGGGGGGAGGAGCCAAGGTAGGGGGGGTAGGGGCGCCGTGTGGAGTCGGGGTTAAGCTGAGTTAAGCCGGCGTGTGAAACTTCAAATCTAGAAGTAACATCCTGAAGAGAGAGAGAGAACATCCTTCAAAAAGTATACTGCATCACGAATAATTGTACCTTTTTATTAAAGCAATGCATGCTGAATAAATACATCCTTAGAAAAAAACACTGCCCCCAACAATCCGGCAAAATCGCTCCTTGATCGGGCACATTCACGGCCATTTGGTTGCAGTCGCGGCTTCTGATCGACCATCGCCTCCAGTGCGCTGATGTCGCTGCTTGCTGTCATCCTCGGAACTCTTCAATCGGAGTGTGTATTCAGCAGAGGTGGGACAAAGTCATTGTTATGCAAGTCCAAGTCGAGTCGCAAGTCATCAAATTCATGACTCGAGTCTGACTCGAGTCCAAGTCACATGACTCGAGTCCACACCTCTGGTATTCAGAACACGTGAAGAACCCTGAGCGAGGAGGTCTATTTTTGCTTCAAAGGGTGGCCTTGCTTTGCCGTTAAAGCCTATAGTTTCGGTTGCCATGGATGTTTTGCGGTGAAGCGGGTTTTTGTCTCTCTCTTTTCGTTTAATCGCAAATGTAACCATTTAGAAACGCGCGTTTAGATGATTTAGATGCTTCGGCTGCTATAAATTTCCACATGGCAAGCCACGTTTCTTTCTTTTGTCGATTTTTTTTTGTTGCCGCTGGAATAATTTTAGTTTAAGATGTGTTTTTGTTTGAATGCAGAGGAAATTCGCGCTGACAGGAGTTAATTTTTCCAAATGAGGGTTGAGGCTTGGACGTATTTCTTCCCTTCCTTGAACTATTGACCTAAAAAATAATATCGGTAGCACCCCGGGTGAATACTATTAAGATTGTTTCTTGGAGCATTTAATTCTCGACTTCAAATATGTATGATAGCGATATCAGGGTGGTATATATTTACTGTATACTATGTTTAACAGAGAATATAACTGTATAATTACGAGACAACCACAGTCCATAAATATGAAGTGTGTCTATAAAGCAGACGTTATGTACGCGAAGGTTTCTGCTAATGGTGCATTCTGGTAAAAAAAATCCCACCCCATGTGGGGCTGATTGATTGGGTTTCCTGCTTTGCTCACATGATCGTGTTTTCATTGATACATTTTTTACGTGTGATATTGATAGGTTTGCGCCGATCCTGGGAGATCATGCTCATGAAACCTGTGGAAATAAATCAACAAAAAACCACAGGGTGTGCGGCCGGGACCTTTCTTTATTCATAATAAGGGTTTTTGGGTTAGATCGCGTTATTTATAAATGTTTCGCAACCCTCCACCACCCAATACGGCCAATCAATACTCGCAGTCAAAATGCAATTTGTTTGCATTTTGACTGCAAGTATTGTGGTTAATGCAGACATGGATCTTCGTAAAAAGGTTTCAGTTTTGTTGCCAGAAAAAAATGGGAAAACTCCTTTTATTAATACCCAATGTGTAGGCGGTGCAGGTACACTCGCAAACGTACACCTGTGCATGTACAGCCCTTTCGTCATCCCACATCCGGGTAAGATTAACACGATTCATCCGCAGGAAATGGCAGTGGTGGCCTTTTTTTGGACGTCGGTGAAAGGTCATAGAGCGGGAAATCGTCGCTCAATCGGGCCATCAGTCTGGCTTGAGGATTGTGTGCCATGAAGGTCCACTGCGTAACATATCTGCAAGCTCGCTGCTTGCAGATATGTGCGACGGGAGTAAATGGTTAATGCGGCAAATGACCCTGCAGCGTATGGAGTTCATGTGGAATAAAATTCACGTTCGCATCCTTGACCATGTACTGTTGTAGTAGTAGTAGTGGCTGTTGAGATGATGAATGTAATTGGGCAATTACCCTTCCACGGGGTAATGGCTCTCTTCACTGCTTTCTCTCTCACATCACGATCCGAACTCTCCACCCCACCTCCTTTCCCTTAGATCCCATCCCTGCTTCTCTTTTGCCTCCACTCATCCCTCTTATCATTCCCTACCCCTAGTCTCTCTGCAGTGGTGATGGTCCTCATTAGTATCACCATAATTAATTGTGATCGTCATCACCGCCACCACCATCATCAAAATATCAATATTACGACCCCCACCACTCCATATCATCGTAAATTCCGCCAACACATGCCACCGTCATCTTTGCTACCACTATCTCACCACCACCATCAATCATCATGACTTTGCAAACTGAGATAATTTCTTCCATCATCATCATTATCATTACAGATCACCACAATCATCGTAATTATATCATCACCACCGCATCACCACCATCATAATTATCGTCGTTATGATTATCTCCATCACAATCACCATCGCTATCATTGTTATCATACCACTAAATGCTAACCACTTCTACCATCAGCATCATGATTACCACCGGGACCACCACCACTATCAACAGCAGCTTTCCACAATACAAATATAGTGACATAAATGGGGTCACTATGGCGTTTAGCGCCAGCGACCGTCACAAGAGTGGAGCTGTGCGTCTTGGGCCTCTCTCGGGCACCAGAGTGGGCATGCCATGGAAGCGGGCCCTAGGGGGCTTAGTCCTGGTGACAGTGAGAGAGAGAGTTGAGGACAGGACAGTCTGGGTGACCCCTAGAGGGCACGTGACCAGATGAGGTGGCAAGAGGGGCCAAAAATGGGGAGAGCGGGACACGTGACGTAGGGGCCAGAGTCTTCGGGAAGGATCTGGAAGGGGGCGTGGCCAAGGGCAGAGCCTGGCCACGCTGCGGCCGAATAAGGCCGAGTCCCGATCGGGGATGTTCTCTGGAATAAACCCTCGGCGCTACATCTATCCCATATTCGGTCTCCGCTCGGCATCGTGGGTCAGTCAGGAGGTTACTGACTGACCCGGTTATGTAGTTACCCTGTTGGGGTCTAGTTAGCGTGTGTGGGGTCGTCCATAAATGACGTCACGCGATTTTGGACCCCCCCCCTCGTCACACGGAGTCACAAAAAGTCAGACCCCCCCGTCAAATATGACGTCACATAGCTCTGTCCCCCCCCTCCCCAAACAAATTAAACATGCTTCAAATTTCAAATCGCTTTCAACTATTGTAGTGCGTATTTAATGCGGCGCTGCACTCTGATGTTGTAGGAGAAAACATTTATTAAAAAGTCTATTCAATTAAGTAGAACGTGTTGTCTATATTTATTTAAAGTTGCGCATTTTTTCGTGACGTCACATTTCTCAACCCCCCCCCCCTCGTCACACATCGTCACAAATGTCTGACCCCCCCCCCCCCTAGGTGCGTGACGTCATTTATGGACGGCCCCTGTACGTTTATGTAGTTAGCCCTGTTGGGGCTGTGTAATAAAAGTGTGTTGCCTCCGTGAAGAACACCACCCAAATAATCCATCACGAGTCAATCAATCCATCAAAACTTGATTTATGTATGGGCACCTTTATAAAAACCAAGGCCCCTATGCGTAAATTCTGATTGAGTGCAGACTGAAGGGAAAACGTATCGGTCTCACCGAGTAGCAGACTGGCCGTCGGTGCTGCTATCCTAGCGAGCATGGCTATTCACGTTGCCTGCAGACTTCTCGCTTGCCTTGGCCACGTCGAGACCGTGATGCAGCGGAGAGTCTCGCTGTGCACGCAGTGCATCGTTCGCACGTGCGCTGGACTTCTTTCACACCGCACGTAGCCGACCGTGCTCGTCGTGGGAAAGACAACCCCGAGATGCGATGTCCATTTGTAGCCGTGACGGTGCCAGTCTTTATTTAAGCATCGTGTTTATTTTCTTGGTTCTTTCGGTAAAGTCACGTAGAAGGGAAATAATAAAAATAATAAAATAATTCTCACGACGTTTCGGCCACAACGCAAGCAGCCGTCCTCAGGTGAAGAACAGGTCTGTCAGAAAGACCTGGTCTTCACCTGAGGACGGCTGCTTGCCTTGTGGCCGAAACGTCGTGAGAATTATTTTATTATGTTCTATTTTTATTATTTTATTATTTTCCTTCTACGTGACTTTACCGAAAGAACCAAGAAGATGAATCCCTGCAGTCACGAAAGCTTTAAATCGAAATCGTGTTTATTTTCCATCACACGCACTCCTTCACTCCTACTACTCCCAAAAAACAACAACATCGTCGTCATCTTTCGATTTAAAGCTTTCGTGACTGCAAGGATTCATCTTCTTGGTTCTTTCGGTAAAGTCACGTAGAAGGGAAGTAATAAAATAATAAAAATAAACATAATAAAATAATTCTCACGACGTTTCCGCCACAACGCAAGCAGCCGTCATCAGGTGAAGACCAGGTCTGTCGGGGAGACAGCGTCATTTAGCGTCATTCAGACGCTGTCTCCCCGACAGACCTGGTCTTCACCTGAGGACGGCTGCTTGCGTTGTGGCCGAAACGTCGTGAGAATTATTTTATTATGTTTTATTTTCATTATTTTATTACTTTCCTTCTACGTGACTTTACTGAAAGAACCAAGAAGATCGTCGTCATCGTCGTCAGTCGTTATCTGTCTACTGATGAAGGCCTCCCCACGCCATTACCACATGTCGCGGTCATGTAACGCCACTGGCACTCCATCTCGCTTCTGTTGCATGAATTGGTTTAATCGCTCCGTCACCAGGATGTGTTCCCTCTATCGGCTTCCATTGACTCGTCTTGTCCATTGTCCGTCATCCACTCTCGCGACGAGGTGTTCTTCCCAAGCCCACTTACTTTGTTTAACCAATGGATGTGATTCTAGAGTTGAAGCTTTCGTGACTGCAACGATTCATACTCTTTGGTTTTTTCGGTAAAGTCACGTAGGTAAAAAAGAAAAGAAAAAAAATGAAAACAACTAAATTAAAGCACGACGTTTCGGGCGCAATACAAGCGTCCTTCTTCAGGTGGGGACAACGTAGCGAAAGCACAACCGCTTGAGTGTGACACACTTACACACTTAAGCGGTTGTGCTTTCGCTATGTTGTCCCCACCTGAAGAAGGACGCTTGTGTTGCGCCCGAAATGTCGTGATTTAATTTAGTTTTCATTCATTTTATTTGATTGTTTACCTACGTGACTTTACCGACAAAACCAAAGAGAATAAATGTGATGTCTCATATTTCCACTCTGTCGCCGAATCACGTGCTCCTCTTCCTGTCTCTCGGTGCAATTTTTGAGCGGGCATCTCTCTACCCTCCTTTGATCACTTTTCGGCTTTTGTTAAAAATAAATAAAAAATACCAACACATGGAGAAGGCCACCCAAAAAGGCAAAGACACATCAATGCATTTAGGATACTCTGTATCGCAATAGCCAGTGGTCGATATTAACGATGGAATGGCAACCAGGAGAGGTGGCATGCCCGAGAGGATGTCCACTGTGGAGATGGAGCAATGAAATCTGCTCTGGTGTAGCTAGAGGGATGTTTTGCATCACGAGACGGTAACAGCTTGCGGAGGCCTCCATCCAGCAGTGGATAGATTCTGAAGGTGGTGGTGATGACACGGCATCATGCTTGAACATCTGTAACTTAAAATGCATCCGTTGGATCCAATGGCAAAGAGACAAAGGCGTAGAAGGGCAGACCCACCCATGACAATGAGGCACTTGATTGCATAAGAAAGGCAGTGGATGAAGGTCACGGTTACTCTGAAAATGCACGGTGACAACACACCTGCTCAGAAATCCATTCTGGAGCTCAGCCACCGCACACTCAGCCCAAATGACATCTCAATTCCATTCGACTTCATTCAGCCGGGCGATGACTTCAGTTGCGCCCAGTGTGTGACGATGCAGCTCCAGCGCCATTGTACTGGGCAAATGAGCGCGCAAATGACCATGCAGATGGCTGGCCAGACGACCGGCTAATTGACCGAGCAAATGAGCAGTTACGTGAACGCCGAAGTCAGATCCTGGTGAGAGAGTTATGGGAATCCCTAACGAACCTTTCAAACCTTCCGTAAAAAATAAATAAATCGTAGTAATAATGTAGCAATGCTAAATAAATGAACACCTTCAAAACCCCCGGCATGAAAATAAATTAAAATTAATACATCTTGTCATGAAGCTTGGGAGGCACCCAAATTCAAGCCGCTGCTCACATCACCTCCCGTCCGGCGGCACACACGTGGGAACATCGGTGAGAGGTTTATTCCCAACCATTTCCGTTCGTATTATCCATTTAGCCGAGCAATCGAACACGTTTATGATCGATAGAGTGATCAATTACCGAAGTAATCGGACACGACCCCTGCAGTCACGTCAACGCATGTGCACATGTATGAGCGGTCCACCAAACCCGCATCGGAAACACCGAAAACGCGGGCGTGGAACACAATCGCTGCTGTGACGTCAGTTAGCCAAATCCGTCGATGCTTTCGTCTGTATCTTGACAACCTCGGGTCATCTCTATGGATCTTACCCTGAAGCCACTGGAGCGCGGCAAATCAAAGATTCGATATCCACGCAGAGACCACTTTCTTCCCATCGCCCTCCTGGGCCGGGCAGATAAGTGGTTAACAAAGCGACACGGGCTGACATAAATTGTAATGCCGCTCCGTCACCGGGCACCTTGGATTACAAGCGTCTGTGTCTGTGCGTGTGAGAAGCTATGGTATGCAGCGGCTATAATGCCATCTCGCAGACATGCACGCACATTGAACGTGATGCACGAAGACAAAATCCCCCGTAAAGCCTTTAACGGACTGTCGGGGCAAGTGCTCTGAGCGATGTAGCACCTATGAATGCCGGCACGGCACACGCGAGGGTGGGTTGCCAACATCTGTACTGTACGATTGCCAAATGTCTATGCCACCCACTTTCTCCAACTCGCACTGACCAGCGCGGTGAAGTATGGTTAAATAGCCCCCCGCCCCCCGCAGCGAGGTTTTCCATCCAGCAGTAGATAGTATACGTGCGTGTACACGCTGATACGTGGCACGTGCATTCACACAAACAATCGTAACCGCCAAGTATTGTTTTTCGCGTCCGCTGGTAAAGCGTCTGCCGAGTGCGAGAGACGGGGACACGAGGTCGGCACGCACCGCGTGTCCGCCTCTCCGTCTCCGCCTCTGCGTGTCCGGCTCACGACGCCTCTGCTCCACGCGAGCTCCAGCGGCACCGATCCGCGTCTCGCTCGAGACACGACCAACACCGGACAGCGACGCGCATGCAACGTGATCTCATTATTATGATTCGTCTTCCTGGCATTTACCCCCCTCGCGTGGGGTCAGGCCTCCTGTTCTCATGTTTCTCCCCTCGTTCCCGTCCGGGGCCATCACCTCCACGTCCACTCCACATTCCTTCACTTGCTGGCTCACCACGTGGAACCAGCGCTCCATAGGCTCTGCCTCTTGGTCTTCACCAATGGCGCTTCCATGTTCATCACCTTCGTCTTCCGATGTGGGGGTCCCTCTCTTCTTCCGATTCGTCCTCCACGCCCACCTGAGCGGAATTTGTGTTCCGCTTGGCTGTGAAGGGTATAGCCCCGAAGCATGGCGTGGGGGGAGGGGCGGCTGTAGCACCTCCCTCACCCACTCCCAAGCCCCTTTCTAAATGATTAGCAAGTCATGGACTGTGCCAAGTCTTTGAAAGCCCTCCCCGTGAGATGAGGTCCCACGGCTGATACCGTTACCGTTTTGTGAGCCCAGAGGCCCGTCTCGCTTATGGCAACGTGATGCGTTCGCCTTAATCATTTTTCCAAAACCGCACGTCCGAAAAAGGGAGCTAACGATTAAAAGCCGACTGTCGTAATGGCTGTAAGTGGCTCGGCTATTGTTAGGACGATCGATGGAGCTATTCTTATTTGCGGGCTGTTAACAACACACACACACCCCTGTGTTGGCCAGCTGTACAAGAAGATCCTCACGCGACGTCCCGATTATATCTGACCCCGTATGCAACTGTTAGGTCACAGGATCGTGATTGATGGCAGCGGCTAGGGGAGGCATTCGTCCAGCAGTGGATTGACCATGGCTGATGATGATGATGTTGTTGTTGTTGTGAGTAATTGGAGTGAAGGAGTGGGTGTGATGGAAAATAAACACGGTGTTTTAAACAAAACAACTGGCACAGTCACGGGGTAAAAATGGACGTGGAATCTTAGTTGGTTGTCCTTCCCAAGCACCAGCGATTAACACGGTTGGCTCGGTACGGTGTGAAAGAAGCCCAACATACGATGCACTGCGTGACTACGATGATAAAGGCACGCTTGCTTGATCGCGGCAGAAGTCCGTGGAATGAGAAATTGAGCAACTGGGCGACAACACACGCATATATGTATTTATTTATTTTCGTTGAGGTGGGAATCGACAAAGGCTGGATTCGCATTTCGATTAAATGGCTGAAACTCATCCCACGTTGGAGACGCGACCGAGCGGATGCGTGTTGGTCACTTGTGGCAGAGGTTCGCCGTTCGAATCCGGCAGGCCGCTCTGGTTAACACCGCGGATGTGTTAACCACCTCCGACGAGCATGGTTGGCTACGTACGGTGTGGAAGAAGTTCAAAATGCGTACGTACAACCATCAAATACGCAACCCGCTCTGCTTCACAGCGGATGCCAAAGATTTCGTGACGCCATTGAAAAAAGAATAGGCCATTACGTGTCGCCGTCAGTGTCCACATTTGTGTGAAATTAGACGAACGCCTCTGCAAATTACTCAATCGGCAAACCGCACAGCAATCGTCGTTTTGTCCCGTACCCCCCCGCTGCGAAAGTTTAGCAGGACGATCGTGACAATGTCGAGAGACGTGTGGCGAGGTTTTCCTGGGCAAACAAGCGGCGTAAACCACACACACTACACATTGCCTTGGCTATCCGCAGTGCTGCACCTGATTGTTGACGATGACGGCATCGGCAGGTTTCAAGAAAATTGCGCGAGAACGTGAACATTGACCGAGACGCGCAAATTGGACCCCACGATTTAAATTCTAGTCACGTCGTGCGTTGATTAACACACATCAATGTCATATTTTACAGAGACGGTCATTACGTTCTCAGTGCCGTTTGTATAAAATGTCTCATTAAACGGTGTCTATAGTCAGCCTTGAATGTATTTATTCGGGGAAAACCTCACCGAGTCTCAATGCCCTATGTCAAGCAGAGTGTTCCAGTGGCATGTTTCAGCAATTCGTGTTTAAGCGACTTTTACTCATGCAGATGACAACGCGAGTACCGATAGAAAACTCGCCAGGCATACGTAGGGATGACACTATTAGGGCCATACAGACGGGTTCACCAAGCCTGTCCGGGCCAGGTCAGCGACTTTGGGATTTTCACAAATTTCCACATGAACCTCCAATGCTTGCCACCACACCCAAATCAAATGAAATGTGATGTGGGCGAGAAGCACATTGCATCAACTGGATATCCATCTAGATGTCCATCTACCGGACATCTGTGACAAAGAACTTTATAGCTAATCGGATTTATTTAGTAGAAATACATATTTTGGTTCTGATTAAGAGCATAACGAAATTGGTACATAGGTTTTCGCAGACAATTTTAGGATTACTTTTTTTTGGTAACGCGATCACGTACTAAACTGGCCGAATTATTGTAGTGAAACCTTCCACGACTCTGCATAGCCAAATATTACATTGCCCATGCTTCCGATCCGAAGAAACTTTGTTGCAGTTTCAAGTGCAACGTCGTATCTGTTTACTCAATATGGTCGTGGGAATTATGATTCGATTTACCGGCGAGCTGAAATAACAGCACGTTAAGTGCTTTGTGCGAAGTGACAATCAAGTTTGTTTTGCTCCGTCAGGTGGTGGAAATATTCACAGTGGACATTTGGCCACGTCGATACGGGACCCTTAACCCCCCCCCCCAAAAAAACTATCACGAATAATACATCATGTTAATTCTACTTGGAGTAGTTTCTGAGATGATACGAGATCGGACGCAGCTGCAAGGAATGTAATACTTCGCTTTGATGCAACATTGATCAAATGTTTTTGAAATATTTTAGATTCCTCGCGTGATACTCTTGTTTGGAATTGTTTTCGTTCCGATTACCTTACTTGATTGCTGCACTTCGTTGTATTTATTTAGCTTTTGTCATTTTGATGCAAAACATTATAATGTAGACGTTATGAGGTGCAATCAATTCGTGGATCTCAGAGCGCCATGCGTGTAAAGGGGGGAGCGATAAACGAGAGAAGTTACCGGGGAGAGAGAGGCAGATATGGAACGAGAGAGAGAGAGATCTTTCGCGATGCTTGTGGGCTACGGCCACAAACCACGTCCGCGTAAAACATGGCAGCAGCAGATGCGGATACGTGATTATGGTGAATATGATGCACAAATGGAACATTTAAAATTCAACTGTGGTCACCACCCAGAACAAAACCATGGGAGGTCGATTCACAAATACGAAGGAGGAGGTGTCATCGTAGCGATGATGCACCATCCCCTACCGCTCCTAACGCAATCGTCTGGCTGGGCAAACCACCTCGATGTCTAGATTTGAAGCTTTCGTGACTGCAAGGATTCACACTCTTAGTTCTTTCGGTAAAGTCACGTAGGTAAAAAATGAAATTAAAATTAAAAAAAATTAAAACAATAAAATCACGACGTTTCGGAGGCAACACAAGCTTCCGTCTTCAGGTGAAACTGTCACAGCAAAACAATCTGTATCAAGTGGAGAGAAGTCCCGAAAAAACCTCGATGTCACATTATAGCCGCTGCTCTCCATCAACATCAGCCCGCAGCACGGACGAGAAGACTCTCGCCAATGAGACTCATCCCGGTTTAACAACAAAAAATGAATTTGATGCCGCCAGCGCACGCGACGCGCGTTCTATTGATTTGGTGGCGCGAGGCTTTTTCTGAGCCGCACCAGAGAGACCGCGCGACGGGCGCGCAGTCGATGCCGCGTGATGGATACGTGACGGCTCGCGCGCCTCCTCCGTGAACTCCCTGCTCCAAAATCGCTGGAGCGCGCCGCCCATTCATAACCTCGCTCGCGCATAATCGAAACTCTCACAGTATTTACGAGGACATTTATTCGCGGTTGAGTACACACGTACACGAGGGAGGGAGGGAGGGGAGGGGAGAAATTACAAGCAGGTAGGCAGGTAGGCAGGGAGGAAGGGAGGCGAGAAATTACAAGCAGCAGTGCTCAGAAGATTGAAGCGGGCTGCTGTTAAGCTCTCCGATGAGCTTTTTGCGGTTGAACCGCGCGAGCTGTTCGGCACGACGCCACGCGGCCTGGTGGGTCACGCGTTTGCCGCTTGTCGCAGAAGATCACGGTTTGAATCCAAGCGGCCGCCCTGATCAATACTTGCGGGTGTATTAACCGCAAACACTACTACGCGCTGTCTGCTTCACGGTGGACGCGAAAGAGCACGTGGCGTCGTTTGCAAAGCGTACATCCATTTTTCGATTGAACGCTTTCGTGACTGCAGGGATTCATATTCTTGGTTCTTTCGGCAAAGTCACGTAGAAGGGAAATAATAAAATAATGAAAAGAAAACAATAAATTCTCACGAAGTTTTGATTGCAACACAAGCAATCATCATCAGGTGTGAAAACCACGGCAATAAAATTAGAAAAACCGCCATATAATTTTCTTGCTGTGGGTTTCACACCTGATGATTGCTTGTGTTGCAATCGAAACGTCGTGAGAATTGTATTGTTTTATATTTGTATTATTTTATTATTTCCCTTCTACGTGACTTTACCGAAAGAACCAAGAATAGTAAATCCATTGTGCGCCGACGTCGCAGTCAGAATATTCCGCACTTTGAAAAAATACCTGCAAGTTACTCCGTTGCAAACATAGATGGGCAATCGTCGCAGCCTCCTGCAATAGCTTCCTGTATAAAAAGAGTCGTGAGACTGAGGGAGGCTTTCCTGGGTAAACAAACAGCGTAGTGGTAGTAATAATGTTCGACGTTTTGCTCCACGTGCAGAATCAGAATCAGAAGTTGATTTCCCAAGTAAGAGCCCATTGAGCTATAAAGCTCCTTGTCAAGGGCGACTCGGCTGGCAAACAACATCAACGCATGTCACAATTACAGATTTGACAAAAACAAACATCATAATAGCAATTATGCTGTTGATTGCATTCACACTGGGATCATAAGAGGGCGAAACTACACGACCGCAACATGCCCAGTGTCGTTGTACGTGCAACGTTAAGCAACTCCATTTACCAGTAAATTGTTCTATTCACAGAACATCATGAACTTTAATTAACTTGTGGAATTCCTCTAGAATTATGGGCAAAGATCTCCGCGGTGAGGTCCTAAAGACAAACAGAGACATCATGGAGAGAGGCAGACACCAAAAAGAGAGACAAAGAGAAAGAGAGAGCCGTAGAAGCATACACACACATCCAGGGCCATTGATAAAGACAAAGAAACACATATAGAGAGACACAGAGAGAGACATGCATGGAGAGAGAGACATGCATGGAGAGAGTAATTGAGGAAATGCAGGGCTATCAATAAATATAGACAGACAGACCCAGAGAAAGAGACACGGAAACATGTTCACCGAAGTAGAGAGACATAATGAGAGAGACGGAGAAACACATGTGTAAATACACATAGACCTACACAGAGAGAGAGAGACACACACACACAGAACGACAAACGGAAAGCCGATGTGAGAGACGCACACAGTGTGCAAGAGAAAGAGAGACACACACACGGCCCCACAAAATAAACAACTCACCCCGTCTTCCTCGCTGCCATCCCTCGAGTAATAATTCTGGCCGCTCACACGACCCCTGACTTCACACCCTGTGAACACGGCTGATGACTCAGACCGAGCTGTTGTCTGAGAATTGAAGGCGCGCTTCACATGAGCCACAGTGCGTGGAGTTCCCAATGTCTGGGAGGGTGGGGAGGAGGAGCAGGGGGGTGGGGGGGTGCGCCGTGCTCTATCAACGGAGTCGTTTCGTGGAAGGAATTCGCAATTTGCAGCTCCCGTAGGTTGTGCGGACAATTTAATTGGGTAGTGCCGTTGCAGCCTACTGCCTACCCGTGATAAGACCGGGTCAGATAAGGGCTGCCCTTCCCAGTGCGGTTGTTCCACTAACGTATGCCCCACTGAGCGTGGAGGGTCTCCACATTTTTGCGCAGACTAAACCCGGGACATATTTTTCAGTCAGCCTAAATCTATCCGAATGCTGCAGTATCGTGTAATGAAATTCAACGCATCGCCGGTACCAGACCTCGGTACAAATCAATTCCTGCCACCCCAAAAACAGATACCAAGTCCTGGACTGTCCTGGTAAAACACGATTAGGTGGCATCCCTATGTGTGTGCATGGGGGAGCTGTGGCCCAGCAGTTAGCGCATTGTGCTACGAACCCGACCACGTGAGTTCGAGTCCCGTCCACGACCAACACCAGTGACGGTTATCTGAACCGGTCCTGGCCTTCCCTTAGGTCGACTCAGCCTCAATTGAGTACCCTGGTGTGGTGTGAAAATATCGCTACGAGGGAGAGAGAGATAAAGGCGGCCCGGCGTGGTGCTGGCCACCCATTCTCTCGTGTGCTGTGCCGGCCTGGATAGGTGCTCGCTTTACAGCACTTATCACAAAAGTCTGTTAAGCTTACCCGGGGAATCTTTGTCTTTGTGTGCGTGCGTGTGTGTGGGGGTTTTTGAGGATGGGGGAGAAAAGTGGTGCAGCGGTTTCCGCATTGCGATGTGAACCCAGTGACACGAGATTGATTCTCAAACGTAGTTTTGGAGACCCGGGACACAAATACTAGACGAGGCTCTTCGAGGCCTCCTCTGATCCGAGACCTCGGAGCCAAAAGGCCTCCCACCCCACCCGCCCTTAACCCCTCCCCCTTCTCTCTGCCGTCCTGAATATTGTACCTGGTGCAGAGTGAGAATACCACCTATGGTGGAAACAAAGGTGGTCAGGCGTTATGGTGGTCACATGCGCCTCCTATTGTCATTTGCGGTTCTCCGTTGGTGCTCACCTGATAGCGATGTAAGCTTGCTAGGGGGGTCTTGTCTCTGTGTTGGGGCAAAGTTGGCAGGGAGTTGGGTGTGATGGTCCACTGCTGAATGAAGGCCTCGCCACGCTATGCAGGTTGTGTGGGGTCAATTCACCAGACAATCGCACTGTCAGTGCACGCTGGTGAAGGTTGGGAGCGTATAAGTGAGTTCATGGAAGTCCAATACAACTGATTGTTTGAAAAAAAGTCTCGTGTTGTAGCTTAGTTTGCTGCGCCACCATCTAGCAACGTGCCACAGCTGCCCACGGCAACTTGGCGTTCAAGATGGTCATCAATCCAAGCACACGAGCCAGGCTCAAAGCACGCTTAGCTTCTCAGATCTACCCGCACCTCCAATGAGCACGGTTGGCTGCGTACCGTAGTTCACCATACATACGTGCAGATCACCTTTATTGAAACCGTGTCTTAGAACCTCCGCTGGAGGGTCCGGTGGTGGGGAGGGCGGGATGAGGAGGGCAGAGGTCAGATCTCATTGAGGCCGTGTGTGCACCGATCCACAGGCATTCGTACTTCCAGCGGAACCCTAAGCAATGGTCCCGGTGTATGCGAACCCTCGAGGACATCACGGCGATGGTTTTGCGTTGTTCCGACACGAGATGTGCACCGGGAGCGCACTGGTCGTCAATCATTGCGGCTCATTTCTCGCGCCAAGGACGGTAATACAGCCGGTCTGCACCGACAATGAAGTGGCACACGTTCAGATCGTTCCGCATTTATTTACTTTATTCATTTGATTGTTCGGGGCAAGCATTACTCTAAGGGTTCTTCATCATACCCTTGTCATTTGAAGGTATTTTTTGTTATACGTTTCATACATTTCATGGGGGTGGAGTTGCGGGAAAGTGGTTTAGCGCAATGCCACCGATCTACGCATTGATTGAGATTCAAACCGAGGTCGCCAAGGTTCGTGGCGCAGTGCGTTAATCACTGTCCCACCTCTCCGCCGCAAAGAACGAACGAGCAGTTAAACTCCACGGGCAAATACTGACGGCCTGAGACGACAACGATCCATTGCATGACTACACACAATTAGGCCTGGTGCCAAGGGGGTTGGGGCAGTTCCACTCGGAATGGCAAATGCTACCATTATCCAACATGGGCAGAGAACACTTGGCATATGTACCGCATGTTGCATAAACACTCAATATGCATTATAACATTCCGTAGCTGTTTCATTTCACAGGTGTGTTTTTTTCTTTCTGAAATGGTGAAACGTACTACAGTGCTCTTCTTGAGTTACCTTTTTCTCACAGAAAGCAGCCATCACAGAGACGGTTGTTATGTAACTTGTTTTGATCGAAAGAAAAAATGCTCCAAATATATAATTAGCATTTTTCACCCTGGAGTAAGAGAGATAAGTTTCGAAAAGGTCGTTTGAGGGGGATTTCAGATATTTTAAAGGACAATTTGGAATATTTTTCAGGTTTCTGAATCGCTTTACACGACTCACTCATGCAAATAGGATCCCGTGCTAACAACCGTGACGTGAACCGATGCCACGTGACTCCACTTTTGGTGGGAAAAGGCACGGATGCGACATCATAGTGAGCTTTCGCGACAAATATTATGATTCATAATTGACTTTTAGATCAGATCGCATGAGTAAAATGTGTGTCAAAACACCCTCCTCCACCCGACACAGCCAACTAATGAAGTTGTCCCGTGAACAAGCGTGCCTCAGCACACAGGTGTGTCGGAGACTAATCCACGCACATTTAACGGGTACGGACGTTCACTGATAGTTGCAACCAGCATCAATTGGACAGTTGTCAAAGCATATGACAATGTCCTCCAGTCTTTGGCTTTAAATAGGTGGCTGTGTCGGGTGGAGCATGTATACGACACACTTTACTTGCGCAAGCTCACCTCGAAACATTGAGTCGTAATCAGTGACGTCACATCCGGTTTTAGAATCTATTCGAAACGTGGACAACAAAAACATTCGGATCGTCTAAAAAGTCATAACCAGGTCAGATGTTTTAGTTGTTTTTAGGGCATTTCCGAAGCGCATCCCAACTGAGCGCTCACCAATTAAGCCATATCTGGGCCAATGGCTTAGAGGGCTAATAAACACTTCACCAAACCACGATAGCTTCATCAATTCACACATTCGCATCATCCCCACACGCTGTGCGTTTCATAGTGCAACGATTCCCACCGATGGTGAATAGATATGTGCAATTTCACGAACGGTTTAATTATAAACGGGCCTTCCTGTCAGCAGTGGCGTGAACACGTTATTGCAGGGCTGCACCTTTACCGTGTGTAATTTATACTTATTAATTGTGCATGTAATTATACACAAATCGAGCGCGTATTAATCTATGGTTTTTATGGGGATGCCTAAATATCGATGTTTTTTATTCCAACGCATCGTGAGCCCTGCAGCCACTAGAGGCCGCTACATTAATCATGATGGTAAAACATATATAATCGATTATCGAGTCCAATCGTTATCCCGCGAATCTCGTTAAATTATATTGCTGTGTTTCTTTGTGTGGGAGGAATCTTTACTTCCCTTATATTTATATGTTGACAGCCATGCCTTTCAACATAAAAAAAATTGTCATTTGTTGATAACGTGTGTAATGTAATAGATTATAGGAATTGAGTGTGGTGCATGTGTAACGCTGTACTGCAGCTGAAAGTGTGCCTTGCATATGTAAAGTATTATGATTACAATGTGATATTAATAACGAGATTTAATAAATAGCAAACATTTAAGTAAAGTTAACCCCCCCCTCCAAGACAGTAAACCATTTTCTTAAGTATATATATAATATCGTTTGAGTATGATATTTATATCTGTACAATACTGATACGCATATTTTTGACATGCAAATCTGAATAAGGATTCCTTCCCGCATTTCATATTCCAATGCAGCTAGGATATCTGTAGAAAATAGAGCAAACAAGAATTTAAATTGTTCAACTCACTGCATGTGAAGTGTACTAATTCAGAAACACTAGTAGGAGGCGTTATCCCTCTTGTTAATTCCGGCTCTCACAGCCATAGGGGATAACTCCATACCGGGTCGGGACAGCCAACATGCTGCCAGACCCACAGCTTGAAGTGGCGAAGACCACGACGACAGCAGCATGACAAGTTCCATTGCCAGCAGCACCGACTGTGAGTCGGACCTCGCCTTTTATTCTCCCCAGTGTGGCCAGGCACCGCCCTCGGCCACGCCCCCTTCTGGATCCCCCAGAATGCTCGGTGCTTGGCCCACGGGTCCAACTGGTAGAACGGGCTGCTACCCCCAATCCCATTGGCTACCAATCTCCCAGCGCCACGCGCTCCAGTGACTCATTCAATGTCACTACACTTGTACTGAAACAGTGGTGGATCCGGCGAGGTGGGTGAAGAGGTGGGAGGGGGGTACGTGGGTACGTGTAATGTTTTATTGTTATTATTATGGATTCACAATTGACTTTTAGGTCAGATCGCTAAGTGAGTGCAACGCCAATGTTGTGCCGTACACCCTCCTCCACCTGACGATGCAACTAAATCAGTTAATTCTCGGAGCGGTTTCAGATATTCGTTACCGATGTTGGCGCTAACCACTACACCACCGCTTAACTCCTCACTCCCACTTCAAATCAACGCCCCTCAAATGTAACTGACCCTGCAACCCCATCACTCCCCAGGGGTAGAGCTAAAACAAAACTCCAAGTGAGGGGAAGGTGGCATCTTACGTTAACAAAAAACATATGCATCGTATTCATTTTCTCTGACGAACGTACATTTAAGCATTCATTTTAGGGGTCTCAAGGGGGGCAGTTTCCCACCCCTCTCCCCACACTTGTCACTGCACGCCACTCTCTTTGAGATCCCAGTCTCGTTAAACATCAACCGTCCATCACTCACGTGCAGACCGGGCATCAAGCGCAACACCCGTTTAATTGGACCTACGGGAAATCGGGCACAGGTTTCACACACTATAATATAAATATGTATGTACACACACACACGCGGGTATTTACTGCCCGCTTTCCAGTGTGCGCGCATAAAAGCGGCGCTGCGAATGGCAGGCAGTTTCATTAAAGTGAGGGCCATGCTTCGTTAATTAAATACGCCGGCGAGTTTAGTGCGAGAGGCGTTCTACGCCCACACTCGATCCCATCTCACGCAAACAGCACACACAGACACGCTGCCCCTAATTAGGCAGGGCACACAGAGGTAAAGGAAACATTCCATCATCATCATCATCGTCACAATCTAAAATCATCATCGTCACGCCATGTGCCCGACGGTCTGTGACCTCGCGCAGTAATGTTTTGAAGACGCTCTTATTAGGAGGAGGGTCGGTCAGGGGAATCGTAGGTTAGGACATCGCGGGTGCACCGCTGAGATGTTCTGGTTTGTGTCTAGGTTTCAGCTGCCAGCAATTAAACCGCGTTCTCAAGTTGCAGTGAGCTGACGGGCTCAGTTCGGTCTCTGGTGACTGAACAAAAAACAGCAGCATATTATTTGGCGTGCGACTGATATTGGCTAAATTCCTGCTGTGGGAATTACACAAGAGAGCATTGGGTTGACTGCCATGCGACGAACAATTCTCTCCACTTTTAAGGGATCTCAGAAGTATCTCTGTGATGTTCCCTTCCGCGAGCCATTCCCACACACATTGGGCCATGACCTGCGAGGATTCAAAATGGTTATTGACACGACACTAAGAGAGCAGAGTTTGAATACAAATTATGAAATGACAACAACACGTAAAAACAAGTTTACCGCGTGACATCACCCATGCAGCGGCGACCATTGTGCATTTTAGTTTGTAGGCTGTAGGACAAATTGCTATCGCCTGAAAAATAAGAATAGTTTTTATCCTTTATGGAAATAATGCAGGTGTGAAGGTGTTCAAACACCAAAAAGATACCTTTTGCAAGGAATACGTCTCCATTAATCACACGTATTTGTCGCGAACATGCAAACAAACACTCTGATAAGTCGACTCACCTGCATCAACTGTGTATCTTGTGTTCTCCACAGGGAAGGCATTATTTGCTCCGCTGCGGATCTCCTGCCACCGTTTTCCCATTCACATGTGTCATTGCTTCTACATACTATTAACATGCCCTCCCTTTGTTAATGCTACCCCCCCCCCCTCCCTTTGGTGCTGCTGATCCTGCATAATGCATGGGCATAATATGACTTTGAAACCCCCCCGCCCACCTCCTACGCATTTCCCATGAATATGCTAAATTCCTCTTGATATGCACATTCTTTTGTTAAGGCTCTCTTCTTCTTCCACCTCCAACTCAGCTTATATATAAGCTCCTAGCTTGGCAGTGTCTCATTCTTCACCTGAAGACGGCTGCTTGCGTTGTAGCCGAAACGTCGTGAGAATTATTTGATTTTATTATGTTTCATTTTTATTATTTTATTACTTCCCTTCTACGTGACTTTACCGAAAGAACCAAGAAGACTCTGATAATATATGCATTGTCTTTGAAAGTGTACAAATAAGTGTGGTTAATGCAGACTGAATTCCTTGCAAAATGTATCTATTTGGCGTTAGAACATCTAAACACCTGTTTTATTGCCAGAAGGGGTAAGAGCTATTTTATTTTTCATACTTTGACACTGGCATAAAGGTGCCATGATTTGCTACCAACTGATATGTCAACATTTCAGTGGTTTCTAATTATTGATATTTCTAATAAAAATATACGTTATTTAAATCACGTTTTTGTTTTTCTAAAGAAGACTAGCAATACATTGGAATTTGGATTTACACAGCCAGTGGTCGAGCATGGTTGGCACGTGGGCCCGGGTCCAAGGAATCAATTGGGGGTCCACCCCCCCCCCCCGGTCAAATTCCCTCCTCTTAACAGCGCGGTGCATGGGTCCATGTGGCCCGTGCCCTGGTGTAGTTGCACCGCTTGCACACGCGTATAAACGCAACGCTATGTGTATATATCATCTGAAGCTAAATGCGAACGCATCTCACGTTGCGTTGTTTTTTGCGTTGAGATTTAAACAAACAAACAAACAAAAATAACGAGCCTTGATGTTGCAGTTGGTACTGGCGAGTGAGACATTCGGCGTGGGGCGGGGGGGGGGGGAGCCGCCCCATTTGTGTAGAACGTTGCGTGATGTTAACTCATCTGTCGAACTTTCCTACCTCCCGCTTCTCCTGTGCCCTATTCGTGCCTTCTCGCACTCGATGACTAATTCACCCGCGTGTCAGTGGAGCTGCGATTTATGAAGTCGAATTGGAGATTTTCTTTTTGGTAAATAAAATAAATAAATCATCTTCCAGCGAATGTCAAGCACGTCCAGCCGTGCTTCAAATGTGTATGGATCCCAAGGGCAATAGTTTGTATTTCGCGTTGGGTGCTTTTTTTTTAGTCATACATTTTCCACAACTATTTTATTTATTTTGCTTTTGAGTTGCGTTTCGCAAGCGTTGAACTCGCACCTCTGCGCGCGCCTGCGATTTCCGAACTGGAGTCGGCGCGACCCGCCCTGGTGCTGTCACTCCGAGGTCACAACAAAGATGCCTCCTTTCAAACTCACAGCGGTGCTTTTGGAAAGCTGAACTTGATCGTCGACAAAAGTAACAATTCCCATGCGCCTTGACAAAAGTGTCCAATAAAACTATAAGGCATGTCATGCTGCCTGCTGAGACGTGGTTCAGAAGGAGCATGCTCGCTAAACAAGCAATACAAATGGAACAAAAAACCTGAAGAATTGCGCAGAGAAGTGTGGCTTTAAAGTCAACTCGGATGAGCAAAGGGGAACACGCAGATCAGAGAACGTACGCAGAAGAGTGACGATTCAGACTCGTGGGCAGGACACGGTCAAGGCGAGAAGGGACGATGGCTGATTGGTCAAGGATAATGACGGAACGGCAGCCAGGGAATGGAACGCGTCCGAGATGACATCCACCGATAAAGGTGGAGTGATGAAATCAGCTCGCGTATCGGGGATTGTTATATCACGGAATCGTGAGAGAATCGTGACAGCACGGGGGAGGCTTTCATCCAGCAGTGGATTCAATGTGGCTGATGATGAAATTCAAATGAGGTCCGTACACACGCTTGGTGTTTGCTGACCACCCGGCGTGACGTCGGGAGCAATGATTTAACCCGAGACCGCTGGCACGCGTAGACAGACAGAGATCCCCCTTATAACCTTGAACAAGCTGTTGGGGCAAGTGCTGTTAGCGAGCACCTATTAAGGTCGGAACAGCGCACGAGGGGGTGTTGTAGCCAGAACTATGCGTTGACACCTTTGTATCCCCAATGCTGATGTTTTCACACCGCACCAGTTACTAATTTACGGTTGAGTCGACCTAGGGGAGGCCCAGAACCAGTTCAGATAATCACCAATGGTGTTGGTGGCCGTAAGCGGGAATCGAACTCGAGTAGCGCAGCACGCTACCTGCTACACTACCGTCTATACACACACACAAACGATCTCTATCCTTAATGTTAATCAGCACCCTGTGTATTACTTGGAGTTATTGTTCACCAATCATCGGGTGCATATAGCATGTAAATCATGTTTATTTAGTATTTGGAGACAGACGATTGGTACAGCGTTGAAAGGCGAACGATGGAGGATCGTGAGAAATTGTGTTTGGAAAACCTTGGGTTAGAGTTTGAGCAATTGCCCTTCTGTCGAGCCGAGAGAGAGAGAGCAGACCGATTGATTGGCACGAGTGAGCCAATGTCTGCACACTCTCTCCGCTCTGAATAACGGTCACTGCCAACAATATCACCCCATCGTTATGCATCTCTCTGTTATAAGGCAGTGCTGATGACAAATGTGCAGTTTTTTTTTTAAATCATCTCCGCCTGTGCATCACTGCCAAGCCAGTCCATTATATTTATTTTACATAATACAACAACAATTACAACATCAAGGGCAGTGCTTCCATTCCTCCGGTCCTGGTGACGACTTACAGTGAATAATAATAACAACAATTATAATATAAATCGTGCAATAAATTTTTTTATGCAAATGAGTCTCGTTGAATATCGATGCTCATTTGCTGCCGGAGGGTACTGCATATGGGGATGCCGGCGTAGTTGCGATGGTGAGCGAACTGGACTTGGATTCTCTCTCGCTGCGCGGCAGTTGAAGCGAGTTTCTTGAAACCCCCCCACCCCCCACCGACTCTGTCTGATTCGCAGTACAAATGGGCACAACGCGGTAAGTCGATTGGCAGGTCGCGTGCGGTGGGGTAAAGTGTGGGTACACCTACCTTCTTCCGAGATGTCCCTCCAGTGTGGAAGAGTAGGCCAAGCACCCTCGAAAGGGGCTCCATGGAATTACCTCCCGTCGAGGCGTATACTTCGCCAGCAGTGGCGTGACGAAGCAATTGCAGTGGCTGCACCTTTACCTCTTGCTGCATTGGGAAGTATGGGCAATTCATTATTTACTTGTTTGTTTTACATTTTGGAGCGTTTTATACACGCCTTTGGGGAAATCAGGGCACCTGGAGATTATTCCATAACACATACGAGGGTTTATCGCACAAACTAAGCTATATAAAACTAAATTTTATTTTTTATTTTACCAGGTCAGGCCCACCGAGCTATATATATATTTTTCAGAAGCGACCTGGTCACAAATGAAATCTCAACCAAGTGGCTTGTCACGTGGACATTTATAGCAGCAGCCAAATACTCCAAACGCGTGTTTACAAATGTGGAGGGAAACCCAGATGACCCCGGTGAAAAATCCACACGACCACGGGGAAAACATCCAAAATCAAGATATATAGGCGTCAGGGTCGAACCTACGACCTCCTGCATATCAGGAAAGGTAGTTAACATCCCGTCACCGTGGCTGACTCATGGCTGAGAGTCAAACGGGTTCACGAACGCACTTGCCGTACTGCCAATGCCTGGCCACTGAATAACAGGCGTGCGCCGCCACAAAGATCCCCCGTATAGCCTTAATAGACTGTAGGGGCAAGTGCTGTTCGCGAGGACCTATGAAGGCCGGAACGGTACAAGAGGGGGTGGGTGGCCAGCACCACGCCCGGCAGCCTTTCTCTCCCTAGTGGCGATGTTAACACACCGCACAAGGTACTCATTTGAGGCTGAGTCGACCTAGGGGAGGCCCAGGACCGGTTCAGATAATTGTCACTGGTGTTGGCCGTGAGTGGGAATCGAACCCGGGTCGCCTGGTTCATAGCGCAACGCGCTAACCGCTACACTCCCGCTCCCCACACACACACGCACAGGCACACACACCCACGCACACACACACAGACACACACACACAGGCACACACACACACAGGCACACACACACACGCACACACACAGGCACACACACACAGGCACACACACACACACAGGCACACACACACACAGGCGCACACAGGCACACACACAGGCACACACACACAGACACACACACACAGACACACACAGACACACACACACAGGCACACACACACAGGCACACACACACAGGCACACACACACAAACCATCGTCATCACCATATTCGATGCGATGGCGTAACCCCTCCAAACCACCATTATTGACAGCGACGGAAAGTTTTAATTATTTGGGGATTATAAACTCATATCAGCCTTGCACGTGTTCGTCGCATAGATAAGACGTCGGATTTAAGTGACAAGCAATGGTTATTGATATTGACTGTGATCAATTCAGCCACAATCAACACGAACTCGTCGGCTGTCGACCAGGTTAAGCAGAGGTTAGTGAGCCTGGTAATAGTTCTCGCATGAGTTGAACCACCAGGGCTTGCCAGCTGTTTCTAGATGTGAAGCTTTCGTGACTGCAAGGATTCATATTCTTAGGTTTTTTCGGTAAAGTCACGTAGGTAAAAATTTAAATTAATGAAAGTAAAATAAAATAAAAATCACGACGTTTCGGAGGCAACACAAGCCTCCGTCTTCAGGTGGAACCGTCACAGCAGGCTGACACGCACCTTTACATCAGCCTCACATTAATAACTTTTTTCAATCAGTCTACACAACAAAGGCTCATTCCTAGCAGCGTGCTTCAGCCGCACCGAACCTCAATAATAATATCCAGGGCCTACCTTGGCTCCTCCCACCCTCAACCAGTATATATACAACGACTGTTTTCTTGGAATTTTTCTTACTTGATACAGCTATCGTGCTGTGACGGTTCCACCTGAAGACGGAGGCTTGTGTTGCCTCCGAAACGTCGTGATTTTTATTTTATTTTTATTTTACTTTTATTAGTTACAAATTTTTACCCACGTGACTTTGCCGAAAAAAACCTAAGAATATGTCCAGCTGTTGTAGGCGTTAGCCTGGGAGGTGGACAGGCGATAGTTGGTGCTTCGTGTCACCCGTGGTCTTTATGCGCAGTGGGGTTTCTCCCCGTGCTCCAGTTTCCTCCCACACGATGCCACGCTCTCGTTACTAATGGAATGGGCCAAACAGCCCAATGCATCAGCGACACTCTTGCAAGAAGAAAAAAGGGTGTTTAGCCTGATTGATGCTCTCCTGCGTAGAATATTGCCGTTATTATTGTTTGCGGGAAAGAATAAGGATGTAGTCATGCATTGATGAAACCATATTCTTACGCTGAATATAAATCCATCAAATTCCACACGTGCAAATTGATTACAGTAGAGTATTTTATATTCGTATATGTTTGTATGCAGTTAGTCCGCAACCACTAGAGGCGTTACTACAATCCACCACAATGTTGTGTTGTTAAACAACACACTTATTGATTCTCAAGTCGAATCACCGCCCGAATCATGACAATTCATTGAATTGTTACATCCCTGGTTACAGCAGTGCCTGATGAACACGACTGACTGCTGATGAAACCCAACATGTCGAAACCGTCCGTTTACTTATACAAATGCTGCCATATAAATAAGCACTGGTCGGAAAATCTACGAGACCAATGGACTAAACGTTGACGTTATTCATATGTGCGGACACAAACAGGAGTTGTGCTCATGCTGTATAAAGATCGTAATATAGGAACGATGCATTGACGAGGTGGTGGTGGTAGGTAATCGGTGATGACTGTGTATAGGGATTTCTGAATCGCCATATAGGCCGAGCACAACATCCCACATAGTAAGATAATGCATGACATTACGCGCGTGCGAATCAATGAATTAATGAATAAATTAACAAATTCAATCCGCGAGATAATTGTTTTTCATACGCTTCACGCGATTGTGTCGGCGTGTCTTTTGAGTACATTATCAAATTGCCACTCTAATGAACTCGTAAATTAGGTAACAGCCGAAACAAGAATAATAGCTGGCGTCTAATACTGTCACTCGGCATTAATGAAGATCTCGGCGTTTTGGCCGACTGGGCTCCTTCAGGAAAGAAATGCCAGCATTAGAAGCCCTCTTTATTTTGAATCGACCAGTTCACTTTCGTCTCTCGAGGACAGCCCAACAGCAGTAGCTTGTAGCAGCAGCAGCATCTGTCAAGCCCGGATAGACGCCGCTCATCGCTGTCATTGCCGCAGATGATAATGACGCTTCGATTGCAAGCGGCGCATCTGAGCGCAGCTGACATTGGCCATCTCCTCTCGAGGGACGCTCATCCTTTATCGACATCCATGGCACCGATTCGCAACGGGATCGCGATGACGGAGGGTGCTCCCAGGGTCTCCGATGGAGCTACGAGACATTGCTGGAGTTTCAGCTGCTGATGCTGCTGCTGGTGACCCAGCTGGTCTTGCCCCGCCTGCACAGTGTACAGTTGCCGCTCCGAGCGGGAGATGTGCCCGACGAGGTGTCCCCCACCACCTCTTCCTCCTCCTCCTGCGCCCATCCTCCTCCTCTTAGACGAGCACGTGTCCACGAGCAGCTTCTTCCTCTCGCGCAGCTTGTGCCGGAAGGTCTCCCCGAGGAAGCCGTACACCACGGGGTTGAGACAGCTGTTGGAGAAGGCCATGAGGTTGACGGCGTGCCGCAGCAGCGGGTAGTAGCGCGCGTACCGCGGGTCGCGACCCGTGGCCGTCACTCCCGTCTCGTCCAGGAGTGACACGAACACCACGGCGTTCTCGGGCAGCCAGCACACGAAGAAGACCACCACGACGGCGACGATCATGCGCAGCGCCTTGCGGTGCCTCCTGCGCGGCAGCGAGGGGCGCCCGCCCTGCAGGATCGGGTCGCGTGCGCCGCGCAGGGCGCGAGCGATGAGCGCGTAGCACGCGGCCATGATCGCGAAGGGCACCGCGAAGCCGAGGGTCACCTCGAGCCAGCGCGACGCGGAACTCTCGGCGAAGCAGAACCTCGGCTCGCTGCTGCTGCTGCCGCTGGCGGCGCTGTCGTTGCCGCCACCGCCGCCGCCGCCGTCGTTGGCGTCGCTGTCCTGACGCCATCGCAGCTGCGACGCGGCGAGCGGCAGGAAGGTGGCGAGCACCGACGCGACCCAGATGAGCGCGCACGCCACGCGCGCCGTCTGCGAGCGGCGCATCGGGGCGCGTCCCGCGCGGCCCCCGCACGCCGAGAGCGCCACGCACCTGTCGACGCTCATCCAGGTGAGGAAGAAGACGCTGCTGTAGAGGCTCACCTGCAGGCACAGCGCGACGCCGGCGCACAGCAGCGGCGCGTCGTAGTAGCCCGTGTGCACGTTGAACACCTCGATGGGCGAGCCGAGCACCAGGATGAGGTCGGCGGCGGCCAGGTTCACGAAGTAGAGGTCGGGCACGCTGAGCTTGCGGCGCAGGCGGCCGCGCTCGCGTGCGCGCACGTTCACGGCCATGATGAGCGAGTTGCCCAGGACGCCCACCGGGAATAGAAACACCGCGTAGAGGCACGAGAGGGCCAGGCTGGCGGCGTGGAGGGGGTCGTGGCGGTGACCGGCGGCGGCGGCCGAGTCGTCGTCGTCGTCACCGACACCCACGACGCCCGCGGCTGGGTTCCCGCACGAGGCCGGGCGGTCACCCCGCCCGGCGACGCAGCGCTCGCCCGAGCCGCCGTGGGCTCCGCCGGCGGACGTCGCGACGCCGAAGCCGACCGCGGCCGAGCCGAGGTCGCGGCCGCTCGAGTTGCACGGCGTGAGGTTGAAGGCGAAGGAGAGGAGCGCTGCGTCCACGGGGCCCCTCTCGACGAGCGCCGAGGCCATCGCGGCTGCTGCCTGCAGGGATTGGGAAGGGGTTAAAGGAGTCCGACGATAACGATGCTGATGATGATGATGATGATAATAATCATCATCATCATTACCATATTCTTGGTTCTTTCGGTAAAGTCACGTAGAAGGGAAATAATAAAATAATAAAAACATAAAACAATATAAATTCTCACGACGTTTCGACTGCAACACAAGCAATCATCATCAGGTGTGAAATCCACAGCAAGAACATTTAATTTTATTTATTTTCTTGCTGTGGATTTCACACCTGGTGATGATTGCTTGTGTTGCAGTCGAAACGTCGTGAGAATTTATATTGTTTTATATAAATATTATTTTATTATTTACCTTCTACGTGACTTTACCCAAAGAACCAAGAATATTAATCCCTGCAGTCACGAAAGCCTTAAATCATCATCATTACCATTCATATCACCGTACTATTGCTTCGTGTCAGTTTCACACAGTTATGTACACGTACGCAAACGCGCACGCGTTCTTGTATCGACAAAGATCCGCGGCAAGCGCTGTCAGCGAGCACCTGCGAAGGTCAACACGGAACACGGCAGGGTTCGCGTTAGGCGCCCCGATTCTCTGCACGAACGAAACCATCACACGCACGGCACGCGCACAGTAACCGTGGACGCACCCAATCGGGTGAATTGGGCTAAACCCACAAGGGCGCGAGAGATAAGGTCGTGCAAACAGGCTTTCCCTCTCGGAATATTGACACACGCACGAACACGCACAAAGACGCAGGTCCCGCCTATAGCCCCAACAGACTTACGGGGTAAGTGATGTTGGCGAGTAGGGGCCGTCCATAAATGACGTCACGCGATTTTGGACGATTTTTGACCCCCCCCCCTCGTTACTCGGAGTCACAAAAAGTCAGACCCCCCCCTCAAATTAGACGTCAAAATAAAACATGCTTCAAATCGCTTTAAGCAATTGTCATTGTAGTGCGTATTTAATGTGCCGCTGCACTATGATGATGTCGGAGAAAACATTTATTAAAAAGCATATTTAATTAAGTAGAACGTGTTGTCTATATTTATTTAAAGTTGCGCATTTTGACGTGACGTCACATTTCTCAACCCAGCCCCCCTCGTCACACATTGTCACAAATATCTGAACCCCCCCCCCCCCCCCCTAGGTGCGTGACGTCACTTATGGACGTCCCCGTAGCACTGACGTTGAGTGGACGCGGCACACGAGCGGGTGGGTTGACCAGCACCGAAGCCGGCATGCCAAACAAGCAACGCACGGACACGCGCGCGCGCACGATACCGAAGTCGTGAGATCAACATTTGTCTCCCGCCTGTGATCTGTATTTACGGAGCGGAAACAATACTGTACAGCGCACCGCTGTGTATTTCTCGGCGCTGATTCCCTCCCCCACCCCCCTCCCCCTTTGTTCGTGTTCTCTCTCTCTTTCACTAATGCGTCGTGACGCTGTATGCGTGTTCCGTCATGGGATGAAGAATCCGGCCAGATCTTTCGCAAGCGGCGAAGCAACAACAACAACAACCAACTGCTTGTTAGAAAACGGCCCACGGGAAGCGGGTATCACAGGGCTGACCTCTGATTCAGTAAACATGCAAAAGTTGATGAACGACTTCTAACGTTGGCCCCACTCTGCGTGTTTACTCGCGAGACCCATTTAGCGGACCTGCACGGCAAGTGGCGTAGAAGCACGTTTGCATCTGATCTGCCACCAAAAGCAATGTTTATTCTCCTAAGCGGAATTAAGTCAAACTAATATCACCACCTAATTGTCTGCGTTGTTTTGTGCGTGTTGTGTGTGTGTGTGCAGTCATTGTTGATCGGGGCTGATACCATAAACTTACGAGAAAATAAAAAAAAATTACTTGACTCAGTAATTTTGCTGTGACGGTTCCACCTGAAGACGGAAGCTTGTGTTGCCTCCGAAACGTCGTGATTTAATTTATTTAAATTTTTACCTCCGGTTTAGTCACAGGCGGCTGCCTGGATTCGAACCTATGTTTCCACAAGGTACAGGCTATTTTCTGTGACCTCTGTGCCACCGGGCCACCTCCCTACCGATTTATTGAACGGGTGGACCTCCGTCGTTCCGCCTAGAACTCCAGAACCGAACGTGGGAACATGAATGAGTGATGCAACATCAGTCCGCAACAAAGAGACGCTCCCCACTCCAAATGCGTTCGAATGCAGCCCGTTTTGAGAGGTTGTCACTTGACCTGAAACACCGACGAAACTGCGTAATGCCTCTCAGCCATCTGCAAATCCCCGAGTGATGGAATATGAGCGAATACCACAGATTGGGAAACAGGTCGTGTTTGGACAAGGGGAAAAGAGAGAGAGAGAGGGGATTGCACATCACATCAGCCACCCATTGTGGGAAACGTTGAAAAAACTGTAACAACGCTCATTGGCTCGTAATATATATTCACATCTTCTGATGTATCAGGGTCAAGGTCAAGAGGTGAGCACAGTCAATGCCACACACACGGTCATCTCTTCCTGACCACTTCTACTCGATGCCGTTGTTGAGAAGGGGACACGTGACCCTCCGCGCTCCGCTCTTAGAATTGCGATGTTCCTCCTCGATTCTAAGTCGCCGTGATGCTCGCGATGCAGAAACGATTCACGTGTCGAGATGCTCACCAGATATTTCCTCGGTCACAGTTTGGCAGTGCATTTACCTGAAACGCAATCGTCATTGATTCTATTTGGCAGCTGTGAGCCTGTAGGTCGAACAGAATGCCTCCCCAATTGCTCTCAACCACTGCCTGTCATGGCTCTCGGTCGGTAAGTGACCTCGGAACTCTTTAGTCTCAACCTTTTCCACGGTCTTCCTTTGATGCAATATTGACCATCAGCTTAACGACCGTGACGGTGGTGGCTCTGCAGGTGGTCTGTAATCCAGCACTGTGGAGGCAGCGATGGTTGGCGGACCGCACACAGATGGGGTGCATCTCCATTCCCGCGTGCGTCGAGGAGGAGCCGGGCTCCCTGGCTCGTCCGGTGACGGCGGTACAGCAAAAATGCGGGCTCCACCTGCTCGGTCCGTATGGGATAGAATGTTTCCCCCTCGCACGCGTGGGTGTTCTCTGCGCGCTCCAATTTTTGGCCGATGACACCCGAATACATAGAGGACCGCAGAGATCGGGAAATTGTGGGTAGCGCCGGCTTATCGCGTGGCTGCTGCTGCCTCCCCGCTGCCACTCGTCTGCGGTTCCTCCCCCCCCCCCCGCGCCTCTGAGTCGTCCTCTCTCTGTCTCTCTCTACGAGAGCCAGAAGCGAACAGTGCGGAGGGGCGTTACGAATCGATGTCGTTTATATTATTATATTATTGGGTCTTTAATACAATTATTTTGTTATAATTTTAATCTAGATTTGAAGCTTTCGTGACTGCAGGAATCCATATTCTTTGGTTCTTTCGGTAAAATCACGTAGGTAGAAAATACAATTTAATTTGTATTATTTTCTTTGAACCTATCTTACTTGACTTTACCGAAAGACCCAATAATATGAATCCCTGCAGTCACGAAAGCTTTAAGTCAAGATATAATTATTATTCACGTCATCATCAAG
The DNA here is from genome assembly GCF_965212315.1 of Lampetra planeri. NCBI lineage: Eukaryota > Metazoa > Chordata > Hyperoartia > Petromyzontiformes > Petromyzontidae > Lampetra > Lampetra planeri. The sequence continues at coordinate 34,073,921 of NC_136107.1, forward strand.
CGCCAGGCTCCAGTTCGCTGCCTAAGGCACGTAATGGCGTACAGCCCGACATGGAGAGTTTGTTTGAGGCCATACTTCATCACGCCGATCAGTGCGAGTTGGCGAAGCGGTGTGTATTTTTCCGTCGTAGATTTCTTCTAAAACCCTCTGCGTTTATAGTCCAGATGCGAGGACGTCCACGGTCAACATTGGCTGCAGAGTCCTGCTGCTCCGAACCGTTGGGTCAACAAGACCAGGGAACGGAGCCTTGGGGAGTCTTCTGCCCGAGTAGGAAATTCCAACACGAGCCCCAGAGCTGCCCGGGTGTTTGTATCTTACATGACGGTTGCTGTGAAGCGCATGCCCAAAGGGCAGATATGGCAAGCGGCGAGCAAGAAACAGGGTGTTTACATTTCGATTTAAAGCTTTCGTGACTGCAGGAATTCATCTTCTTGGTTCTTTCGGTAAAGTCACGTAGAAGGGAAGTAATAAAATAATAAAAATAAAACATAATAAAATCAAATAATTCTCAAGACGTTTCGGCTACAACGCAAGCAGCCGTCTTCAGGTGAAGAATGAGACACTGCCAAGCTAGGAGCTTATATATAAGCTGAGTTGGAGGTGGAAGAAGAAGAGAGCCTTAACAAAAGAATGTGCATATCAAGAGGAATTTAGCATATTCATGGGAAATGCGTAGGAGGTGGGCGGGGGGGGGGGTTTCAAAGTCATATTATGCCCATGCATTATGCAGGATCAGCAGCACCAAAGGGAGGGGGTAGCATTAACAAAGGGAGGGCATGTTAATAGTATGTAGAAGCAATGAAACATGTGAATGGGAAAACGGTGGCAGGGGATCCGCAGCGGAGCAAATAAAGCATTCCATGTGGAGAACACAAGATACACAGTTAATGCCAGTGAGTGGACTGCGGTCTGAAAGTCACCATAAACGTGAACAACAATCAGTTAAGATCCGAAGTGGTTTATTACGTCCTTCCAATGATTGCTGAGCCTGAATCCATCTTCTCGGTTGAAATTGTCTCTGTGTTTGTATATGTGGATCGCCTCATGAACGAATCTCTCATGGTAGCCAGATGGCTTGCAGAGAACCTCTGTCTTGGAGAAGTCAATGTCATGTGAGCCCACTGAATTGTAACAGTGATCTGCCACGGCTGAGGTGTTTGTCCTACCGTGTTTCAGGTCTGCTTTATGCTCACGGATGCGGTCCGAGACATGTCGTTTGGTTTCTCCAATGCAACTGCTACCACAGAGGCAACTTAGTTTGTAGACGCCAGGGTACTGTATGTCTGGAACCACGTCTTTTACAGACGGAACCAGATAACGGATTTTATGTACCGTGTTGAATCGTACCTGTATCTTGTGTTTAATCAGGATTTTGGAGATCTTTTTTGTGACCCCAGCAATGTAGGGTAAGGTGATGGTTTTGAAAGGCTCCTCAGCAGGGTCCTTCTTGACGGTTGGAGTGATGGCCTTGCGGATTGTGTAGTCGGAGTAACCATTAGCCTTAAGAGCTTGGCGTACGTGTTTGAGTTCACTGGCAATGTGTTCCTGGTCGGAGATGCATTGGGCTCTATAGTATAGAGTCTTGATGAGGGAGTTCTTCTGGGATGGATGGTGGTGGGAATCCGGTTTTAGGTAGGCATCCGTATGGGTGGCTTTCCTGTAGACAGAATGGCTCATTGAACCATCAGGTCTCCTTTTAATTAGGACATCCAAAAAGGGTAGCTTGCAATCTTTTTCGACTTCCATGGTGAATCTGATGGCTGGGTGTATGGAGTTCATGTGGTCGAGAAATTGGTCTAGAGCAGGCCGGCCATGTGGCCAGATGACAAAGTGTCATCTACGTACCTCTTCCATAAGGTCGGGTGTAGAGTGGCAGTCTGGATGGCGTCAGTCTCAAATTTCTCCATGAAAATGTTGGCTACAACCGGAGATAGGTGGGAGCCCATTGGGGTGCCCTCAGTTTGCTTGTAGAAGGTTCCATTCCAGGTGAAGTATGTATTGGTTAAGCAGTGTCTCACCAGGGGGGGGTACCCCAGTATTCAGTCCTTGATGAACCAAGTCTTCAATGATTGCGATGGTGTCAGGCACAGGAACCTTGGTGAACAAGGAAACCACATCAAAACTGACAAGCAGGTCGTCTGGGGACAGGGAAATCCCCTTGATTGTCAATACCAGGTCAGTAGAGTTTTGTACCGCAGAGGTGGTTTTTCCAGTGAAAGGCCGTAGGATTTCAGACAAAAAACGAGCCAGTTTGTAAGTGGGGGAGTTGATAGTAGAGACAATGGGACGAAAAGGTGTATCTTCTTTATGTATATTTGGCAAGCCGTACAATATTGGTGGCCTGGCTGCAGAAGGTTTCAACGAGAACTGTTTGGTCTGATCAATTAATGCGGTTGAAGCAGAAATGATTTTGTTGGTTTTGGTGACGAGGCTGTTGGTGGGGTCTCTTTTTATTTTTGTATAGCTGCCATCGTTGAGTAGTTCTTGGATTTTGGTGTTGTATTCTGTTTTGTCCATGATGACAGTGGCATTGCCTTTGTTGGCTGAGAGGATGACAATGTCATCCCTCTTTTTTAATTGACCTTATGGAAGAGGTACGTAGATGACACTTTTGTCATCTGGCCACATGGCCGGCCTGCTCTAGACCAATTTCTCGACCACATCAACTCCATACACCCAGCCATCAGATTCACCATGGAAGTCGAAAAAGATGGCAAGCTACCCTTTTTGGATGTCCTAATTAAAAGGAGACCTGATGGTTCAATGAGCCATTCTGTCTACAGGAAAGCCACCCATACGGATGCCTACCTAAAACCGGATTCCCACCACCATCCATCCCAGAAGAACTCCTTCATCAAGACTCTATACCATAGAGCCCAATGCATCTTCGACCAGGAACACATTGCCAGTGAACTCAAACACGTACGCCAAGCTCATAAGGCTAATGGTTACTCCGACTACACAATCCGCAAGGCCATCACTCCAACCGTCAAGAAGGACCCTGCTGAGGAGCCTTTCAAAACCATCCCCTTACCCTACATTGCTGGGGTCACAAAAAATATCTCCAAAATCCTGATTAAACACAAGATTCAGGTACGATTCAACACAGTACATAAAATCCGTGATCTGGTTCCGTCTGTAAAAGACGTGGTTCCATACATACAGTACCCTGGGGTCTACAAACTAAGTTGCCTCTGTGGTAGCAGTTACATTGGAGAAACCAAACGACATGTCTCGGACCGCATCCGTGAGCATAAAGCTGACCTGAAACACGATAGGACAAACACCTCAGCCGTGGCAGATCACTGTTACAATTCAGTGGGCTCACATGACATTGCCTTCTCCAAGACAGAGGTTCTCTGCAAGCCATCTGGCTACCATGAGGGATTCGTTCATGAGGCGATCCACATATACAAACACAGAGACAATTTCAACCGAGAAGATGGATTCTGGCTCAGCAATCATTGGAAGGACGTAATAAACCACTTCGGATCTTAACTGATTGTTGTTCACGTTTATGGTGACTTTCAGACCGCAGTCCACTCACTGGCATTAACTGTGTATCTTGTGTTCTCCACAGGGAAGGCATTATTTGCTCCGCTGCGGATCCCCTGCCACCGTTTTCCCATTCACATGTTTCATTGCTTCTACATACTATTAACATGCCCTCCCTTTGTTAATGCTACCCCCCCTCCCTTTGGTGCTGCTGATCCTGCATAATGCATGGGCATAATATGACTTTGAAACCCCCTCGCCCACCTCCTACGCATTTCCCATGAATATGCTAAATTCCTCTTGATATGCACATTCTTTTGTTAAGGCTCTCTTCTTCTTCCACCTCCAACTCAGCTTATATATAAGCTCCTAGCTTGGCAGTGTCTCATTCTTCACCTGAAGACGGCTGCTTGCGTTGTAGCCGAAACGTCGTGAGAATTATTTGATTTTATTATGTTTTATTTTTATTATTGTATTACTTCCCTTCTACGTGACTTTACCGAAAGAACCAAGAAGAGGGTGTTTACATGTTGGCATATATAAGGGTTAATTGGGTTGTTGAATTTCGCAAGGTTCGAGCTTGGGGAGTGGGGGGGTGAGACAACGTGTCGGAGTTCCAACGTGGGAGCGATGCGAGAGGAGACGCAGAATGAGACGTGAGATGACTCGCAGTGGGATGAGTGCGTGTGGTGAGTGTGGTGAGTGAGTGGGTGAATTGTTGTGAGCTGCAGTGTGGTGAGTGAGTGTGGTGAGTGAGTGGGTGAATTTTTGTGAGCTGCACTGTGGTGAGTGAGTGTGGTGAGTGAGTGGATGAATTGTTGTGAGCTGCAGTGTGGTGAGTGAGTGTGGTGAGTGAGTGGGTGAATTGTTGTGAGCTGCAGTGTGGTGAGTGAGTGTGGTGAGTGAGTGGGTGAATTGTTGTGAGCTGCAGTGTGGTGAGTGAGTGTGGTGAGTGAGTGTGGTGAGTGAGTGGGTGAATTGTTGTGAGCTGCAGTGTGGTGAGTGAGTGTGGTGAGTGAGTGTGGTGAGTGAGTGGGTGAATTGTTGTGAGCTGCAGTGTGGTGAGTGAGTGTGGTGAGTGAGTGGGTGAATTGTTGTGAGCTGCAGTGTGGTGAGTGAGTGTGGTGAGTGAGTGGGTGAATTGTTGTGAGCTGCAGTGTGGTGAGTGCGTGTGGTGAGTGAGTGGGTGAATTGTTGTGAGCTGCAGTGTGGTGAGTGAGTGTGGTGAGTGAGTGGGTGAATTGTTGTGAGCTGCAGTGTGGTGAGTGAGTGGGTGAACTGAGGTGATCTGTGTTATGGTGAATGAGTGTGGTGTGTGAGTGGGTGAATTGTTGTGAGCTGCAGTGTGGTGAGTGAGTGTGGTGAGTGAGTGGGTGAATTGTTGTGAGCTGCAGTGTGGTGAGTGAGTGTGGTGAGTGAGTGGGTGAATTGTTGTGAGCTGCAGTGTGGTGAGTGCGTGTGGTGAGTGAGTGGGTGAATTGTTGTGAGCTGCAGTGTGGTGAGTGAGTGTGGTGAGTGAGTGGGTGAATTGTTGTGAGCTGCAGTGTGGTGAGTGAGTGTGGTGAGTGAGTGGGTGAATTGTTGTGAGCTGCAGTGTGGTGAGTGAGTGTGGTGAGTGAGTGGGTGAATTGTTGTGAGCTGCAATGTGGTGAGTGAGTGTGGTGAGTGAGTGGGTGAATTGTTGTGAGCTGCAGTGTGGTGAGTGAGTGTGGTGAGTGAGTGGGTGAATTGTTGTGAGCTGCAGTGTGGTGAGTGAGTGTGGTGAGTGAGTGGGTGAATTGTTGTGAGCTGCAGTGTGGTGAGTGCGTGTGGTGAGTGAGTGGGTGAATTGTTGTGAGCTGCAGTGTGGTGAGTGAGTGTGGTGAGTGAGTGGGTGAATTGTTGTGAGCTGCAGTGTGGTGAGTGAGTGTGGTGAGTGAGTGGGTGAATTGTTGTGAGCTGCAGTGTGGTGAGTGCGTGTGGTGAGTTTGTGGGTGAATTGTTGTGAGCTGCAGTGTGGTGAGTGAGTTTGGTGAGTGAGTGGGTGAATTGTTGTGAGCTGCAGTGTGGTGAGTGAGTGGGTGAACTGAGGTGATCTGTGTTATGGTGATTGAGTGTGGTGAGTTTGTGGGTGAATTGTTGTGAGCTGCAGTGTGGTGAGTGAGTGGGTGAACTGAGGTGATCTGTGTTATGGTGATTGAGTGTGGTGAGTGAGTGGGTGAATTGTTGTGAGCTGCACTGTGGTGAGTGAGTTTGGTGAGTGAGTGGGTGGACTGAGGTGATCTGCGTTATGGTGAATGAGTGTGGTGAGTGAGTGGATGAATTGTCGTGACCTACAGTGGGGTGAGTGATTGTGGGCAGTGAATGCGTGAGTGGGTGGGTGAATGTTGTGACCTGCAGTGTGGTGAGTGAGTGGGTGAGTGCGTGAGTGGGTGGGTGAATTGTCGTGACCTGCAGTGTGGTGAGTGAGTGGGTGAGTGCGTGAGTGGGTGGGTGAATGTCGTGACCTACAGTGGGATGAGTGAATGGGGTGAGTGCGTGAGTGGGTGGGTGAATGTTGTGAGCTGCAGTGGGATGAGTGAGTGGGTGAGTGAGTGGGTGAATTGTTGTGAGCTGCAGTGTGGTGATTTAGTGTGGTGAGTGCGTGGGTGAACTTAGGTGATCAGCGATATTGTGAGTGAGTGTGGTGAGTGAGTGGGTGAGTGGGTGGGTGAATTGTCGTGACCTGCAGTGGGGTGAGTGAGTGGGGTGAGTGCGTGGGTGGGTGGGTGAATGTTGTGAGCTGCAGTGGGATGAGTGAGTGGGTGAGTGAGTGGGTGAATTGTTGTGAGCTGCAGTGTGGTGATTTAGTGTGGTGAGTGCGTGGGTGAACTTAGGTGATCAGCGATATTGTGAGTGAGTGTGGTGAGTGAGTGGGTGAGTGGGTGGGTGAATTGTCGTGACCTGCAGTGGGGTGAGTGAGTGGGGTGAGTGCGTGGGTGGGTGGGTGGGTGAATTGTTGTGAGCTACCGTCTGGCAGACCGAATCCTCACCACGGGTGGAGGCATCCGCGAGTGAAAGTTCGCGAGAACAGTAACCATGCTCCAAGTGCGTGCATCTTCGGTTAGCACGGTTGGCTACGTACGGCACCAAAGAAGTTCAACACACATGCACACATACTGTACAACCCTGTGGTTGATCCACTGCTGGATGGGAGACCTCCCCATTTTGTAAGAAATCGCAATGCTGGGCTGCCTGCGATTCATCTTTATTGTATTTATTTTGCCTGTACTCTCGTTTGTGTAAATCTACCAGGTCTGTGTGTCGCACCACGAAGTCCTGACGGGTCAGACGTGAAGACGTCCCCGTGTGCGAGCGAGTGAGGGAGGGGAGCCACGTGCTCCGTCTCATTACTGGACTCCCTCGACCCCACGCGTTCAATGTAAAATGTCCCAACGAAGGTGGTGGGGAAGAGCGGTGCGTGAGGTGTGTTGTGGGGAGAGGAAGAGAGAGACAGACGGTGTGGAGTGAGCAGGTTGGAAGAAGAGCTGAGGAGAGAGGAGAGAGAGAGCAGCGAACGGGGAGATAGATGGGCGAGGTGTCGGGGAGGAGCAGCTGAACTGTGAGCGTTGTTGTGAAAAATAATCTGGGATCGGTGAGTTGTGACGGAGGGAGATTGACGTGGAAGGGGAGCTGGGGAAGCAGAGTTCGTGGGGAGCGAGATGTGGACGAGTGCTTGCGAGGGGAGATGAGGGGGCGGAGAGTACACGGGAAGGGAGATGCGAGCGCGAATGTGCAACTGGGAGATGACAATGCAGTGCGGAGCTGAAGATGAGCGGAGTTCGAAACACGATCGAGCGTAAGGAGTGGTGACGCAATTATCCACGGACTTTCGCTCGGAATCAAACGAGTCGAGTTTTCATTCGCGGCCACGACTATCAGTAGCGGCGAGTGATATCCATGACCCGGTTGTTGGACTTCGCTGAGAATGCTCAGCCTTTACAATAGCTGATGCGGTGTGTGAGCATCGGCACTTGGGGAGACAAAGGTGGCCGGGCGTAATGCGGTGCTGACGAAATCTCCCTTTCAAGCGCTGTTTCGATCATCAGACATAGACGCTCGCAAACATCACTTGCTCCAAACAGCCGACAAGATTACGCGGACGAATCTTCGCATTTTGTGTGCATACGTGTGCGTGGGTGTTGACTCAGCCACAGCCTTCAAGGAGTATCCGGTTCAGCGTGTAATACGCAGCATTGGGGAAACAAAGGTGGCCGGGTGTGGTGCTATGTACCCCACCTCCCTCGTGTACAGTGCGGGCCTTCATAGGTGGTGCTCGCTAACATCACTTGCCCCAACAGTCTGTAAAGGCTATACGGCTGGATCTTTGTCTTTCGAGATTTAGCTGGAGAGTCGTATTAAAGGGTGAGCAGTGTGTGTACGGCTGTGAAGGAGGGTGGTGGTGAAGGCGAGTGTGTGCGTAATTGGCCATGGAAACGCTCACCACTCATCACGCACACACATCATACGTGTATCTATACGTAGGTCCATGGGTCTTTGTGTAAATACATGGGTCTCTGTGTAATTCCATGGGTCTCTGTGGAAGTCCTTGGGTCTCTGTCCAAATCCATGGGTTCCTGTCTAATTCCATGGGTCTCTGTGTAAGTCCATGGGTCTCTTTTCAAATCCATGGGTTCCTGTGTAAGTCCTTGGGTCTCTGTGCAACTCTATGGGTCTCTGTGTAATTCCATGGGTCTTTGTTTGAGTGCAATAGCGTGGTGTGCTTGACACGGGCCCTGATACAAGTATTTACATATGGGGTCACCTGTCCAATTACATCCCCCACTCGCCCCCTTCTCTTTGTGGACCGACGCCTATGGGCATTGGCGCAGTTGCACCACCTGCACACTCGATAGCCACTTCTACGCAAATGGTTTCATTTAAAAGACGGGTGTGGGTTGGTGTGGGCGGGGGGGGGTTGTACATAAAGTAAATGATATGTTTTTGGCCGAGGGCGACTGCGAGCGTGGGTACACTGGCATTGCATTCAAAATCCGCATAGCATTGTTAAGGAACTGCCCTCTGCCTTGAAATAATTGATCAATCATTGCCGCCCTCTGGCAGGCGAGAGAGACCCATTGAGATTCATTATCGCTTTCCGAAAATGAGATTTGCAATATGCCGCGTAGGTTATACGCAAGGCGAGGTGGGAGGGAAACTCTTTGTTCAATCCAACGATTTATTAATCCGGTAAGTAGTTCAACAACGCGAGTGAATTATGCAGCGGGGGATGATGGGTGGTTGTCGCGGTGTAGTGGTCACCTCACTGGACTCACAACCCGGCGCGACAGCTTAAACAATGCACGCGTTGATCCTTGTGCGTTAGCAATGGTGCTCAGCACACAAATAACAAAACAGAATAAACTCCAAATACTCGTGCTGGGCAGGGCCATAGCTCCAAAACGTCACCTATTATATGTATTCTTCTTTTTAAGGCATTGCCATTGGGGATTGTGCGTTTGAACAACGGGTAACGCTGCATTTCCCAGTTGTTCTTCTGTATTTTTCGTTCACGGCCCTGTGATGACGCTCAACCACGTGGCACGGCAGCAGGTCGGGCGCACGCGTTAATGAGCACAAATTGTTCTTCGGGATCATTGGCTCGTCACCCGCCACACGGCATCGCGATTATGAAATGGTAACCAGGGCGAAGAGTATTGGAATGCCCCTTCATTGTATTGCCTCGGCTGAACCGTCGCCTGCTCTGAGTGACGAATCAATTGCATTTGCTCGCTCGCCTGCGCAGCGGCGGTGACCTTCGCGCGTGAAGTTGCATTCGACCTCTATAGATGAACTGTTAATTGAAAGCCAGTCTGTATCAGCGTTACGGACCAGACCCATTCATCGCTGGTTAAGTCACACGGGGCCGTCCTTCACGTCACGGCGGATTCAATAACACGGCAGACACACAAAGACGAAGGCGCAACCCCCCCCCCCCCCCCCCCGGCTTTGTCTACCCAGCGCTAATGTAGACACACACACTCACTTTCTCTCTAACATACACAAGACAAATAACCCTCCCCCCCACACACACACACACACTCCCGCATAGCCTACACAGGGCTGTTGGGGCAGATACTATTAGCAAAGCACCAATGAAAGTCGGCACGGGGCACGAGAGATTGGCGGTGGAGATAGCACCACGCCCGGCTACCTTTGTTTTCCCAACAATTGCTTTTCACACGCAGCATCGGGTCCTCTTTTCAAGGCTGAGATGAGTCAACGCTCACGCACACGCCAATATTCCCGCCGTGTGATCAAACGTACTATTTGGTGATGTGAGCAAGCATCTTTTAATGACTCTGATGCTGATGTTCGCACACCGCATCGGAATCATGATTTAGGGCTAAGTGGCGCTAGAGGAGGGCCAGAACCGGTCCATCGTATCGCTCGCCTACGGATATTATCGCTGTAGCCGAGATGGAGCTGAGACGGCTGGATTTGGAGCGCAGCGCGCAAACCAATGCACCACCACTCCCTATACTCATCTGCTCTAAACACTGCTTGTATAATTAATGTGAATCATCATCACGTACACAACATCACTATTGACAGCACAATGTACAACATCAAACTACACGCCGCGATCTATACGACATAGATTTACACTCGAAACCAAAACGCTCGATGGTGTACTGAGTGGTTGGGCGAGAAATGCCTATACCCTTTTAACATTGCGAGCGGCGAACACTTCTAACATAGACCGGTATAGGGACTTCTCGCCCATCCTGTTTTGCTCGTATACGTAGCACGCATATCAGACCCATTCGATACCATTTAACAAAACAAATCATCACACGTGCTGGACAGGACTGGGCTGACACTTTTACGAATGCACATACATTGCGTGAAACGCAATTATAGAAATGTAACACGGGCAATACACGCGCGCGCGTGTGTGTGTGTACGCAGATAAAATCTTACCTCGAACCAAACACCCGCTGTCCTAACGGGGACTCGAAGCTGTTTAAAGGATCATGTTGATTCACAGTTGAATCGCGCAACTCCCCGTGTGTGTGTTTGTGTGCCGGTGTCTGTACAGGGGGCTATGCGCACGCAATATGGTCAGCGATTACTGCTGCTGCTGCTGCCACTGCCACTGCTGCTGCTGCCACTGCTGCTACTGCGCATGAAGAGACAGGGAATCCGTGAGAGAAGGGCTACACGGGAGCGCGGGGTTGGGTGGAGGAGTGCGAGGTGGGGGTTCGATGGGGAGGGGGGGGGTTAAAGGTTTTTTTTTTATCTCCGATGCTTCCGTGGTGTAATGGGTAATGGTGAGCGCAATGAATTCAGAGGTCGCAGGGGCAATTCTGTCACCCGACGCGGCAGTGTTTGATATTCACGATATCGATGCTTACTTGGGCACATTCTCTGGCGATGAGGCTGCTGCTGCTGATCCGTTTCCAGTGGTTCGCAAGCCCAATTAACACAACGAAAGCAACACATTCGTCAATAACACTGAGGCCTTAAAAGAAAGACGCATATGAGAAGCGACGTTTTGAGAAGTGGCCCGTTGGCTATGAAGAAGGTACATCGCCCGAAACGTCGCCTACTATAAACGTTTCCTTTTAAGGCAGCGGTTATTGACGAATGCGATGAATTGTTTTTCCTTTCTTTTTCTTGTACGAGTTACAGATTTCAAATGTCTGTATGCGCGTGTCATTACGTGTTTGCTACGCACGGACATCTGTGAACAAGAGATATCTTAAGAGCTCATCGGATTCCTCCAGCATGAATACATATTCTGATTCTGAGACCATTGACACCAAAGAACCTATTGCAAACGAGATGCTGCATCTCAAGGGGATTTTGTTTTCCGGGTGAAATATTTTCACAAGCAAAGGGCAAGTTTCTTAACCCCCGCCCCTCCCTCTCCCCCTGTCACCTCCCCCGTCTCTCTCTCTCTCTATGCAGTGGTATAAATAATGGGTACATACATTTGTGCTTAATTTGAGTCTGAACAGTCCAGCACGCTGTGTTCGGGTATGATTGCGGAACGTCACACCCAGCTCGCCCTGTACAGTATGTATCCATCCCTCCTGAGTACGGCGATTCCCAGATTCACGTCTCCCCCATTTCACGTCGTTTCGCAATTACGTTGTCACTGTATTATTAACACCGCTAGCCGATTTGCGTCGCCTCTACGCCCGTACTTACGTCGCTGACAGAATCAACCGTCCTTCCCTGTATCCAGCCGTGGCCTCCACCTACTGCCCAGTACATTGCTTTGATTAACGTCGTTTCGATATTCGTTGTCGCACATTTCAGGAACGTACCACCACTGACGTAAATCGGGGTACGGCTGCACACACGTACATGGATTCATACGGTTAAAGGAATGTCGTGCTGTTTACGACATTATAGGGGCTGGCAATCTGAAGGCTGCAAGTTCAGAACCATCTTGGTGGGGTAGACTCAGCCCATCATCCATCCAGGGTCGATAAATTAGGTACCGAGTTGAAGTGGTTGTCCTCCGCACGATATGAACGTGGAATTTCCACCACAAGCTCCGGGCTGTAAACGGCACAACGCTCATTTGAGAAGGAAATCACTCTGATTTAAAAAAAAAGTATTCTGGATAGGTGTGCCGTGTATTGTACAATATTAGTGGAAGTGCCTTCCGCTATAAATTCGATACTCCAAATGAGTCTAGCGGCATTCTTGAACTATATCGAGTAAGACATTGAGCCGTGGGTACCCCACGAGTAGTCGATCGGGAAGTCACTTGCCGGGTAGTAGGGTAGAGTGTGACACGCCTGTCCAGCGTGGAAGAGTAGGCCAAGTACCCGCGAGAGTGACGCGACTAAGACATTGCAGGGCTGCGCCTTGTCCTGCGTTGGCTGCGGCAGGCTTCCAGTGCCATCGTTGTACTCTACTTCTGTGCGCCCAATATCTCTGCTCTTATGACTTCGCCAACCCGCACTCACCTGCGCGTCTCAATAATGGTCAAATCAACCTCGCACTCACCGCACGGCGCGCGGAGAAGAAGCCAACGACCGTCCAGCAGTGGATTGGCAATCTGCATTCGAGACGGCGCTTCCCAGCGTCGATCAATCACTGCGGGGTGGTGACGTGGGTAGGGCCGGGATTGTCCGTGACCGCTTCGGACGGACATCCTTGGCCACTGACGTTTGGACGTGGCCCCGAATCAAAGCGCAGTGCGCAACGCACCGCGTCCTCATTCCTCGCAGTACATGCACGTAGCAAAGACAAAGATCCCCCGTGTAGCCTTTGACAGACTGTTGGGGCAAAGTGCTGTTAGCGAGCATGAAGGCCGGGACGGCACACGCAGGGGTGGGTGGCCAACACCACGCCCGGCCGCCTTTGTCTCCCCAGAGCTGATTTTTTACACATTTACACCGGGTACTCATTTAAGGCTGAGTCGACCTAGAAGAGGCTCAGGACCGGTGCAGATAATCGTTACTTGTGTTGGTCGAGAGCGAGAATCAAACTCGAGTCGCCGGGATTCGCAGTACAGTGCAGTGCGCTGACCACTGCACTACCGCTCCCCCTGTCAGTGCATACACGTCCACATCTGCGTCCGTCTGTCTCTCCCTCTCTCTTTGATGCGGTCCCCTTTGTTCCGCATAGCCGAGGCAGAACATTGACTACTACTGCGGGCAAATTTGTCCGAAGCGCCCAGCGAACGAACACAGCGGCACGGTGAATAAGGAATACAGATCATGCACACTGGTGGATTACGTAACGCTTTCTCCTTGAAACCGCGTTAGCCTCGGCATCAATTTGGTCGCAGTCTAAAACGAATGCTTCTGGGTAACTAGATGTTATTGGCAAGAACGCTCCGTATAAAACTATGGGGGCATTGTGCTTTGAACATTGGCCCTGAAATTGATGCGGAGTGGCCCTTCCAAACCCGTTTGGTAATCCCGGAACATTTGTTTAGACAATCTTGCTCTGCTGATGAGACCCATAAGATCGAAACCTCTTAGAATAAATGCTGTTGGGTTAAATTGGTCTGGAAAGCCGATAGACTAAACACGCATTTTAAAAATAAAAAAAATATTTCGTCGAGAAAACATCACTGATTGATTGTTTTCTCTTTGCGTTATCACACGGTGAGGTTGTTTGACCACAATTGAGTGATGTGTTTTGTTCAGTGTGTACGTTCGCTTCACCGCTGCCGAACGCGATGCCCTAATAATGTTCGGATTCACCGCACCGTGTCTAAGTGGGCTAATGCCTTTCACGAGAGGCGGGTTGTCGTGACTTGATTGAATATAAATTGCGATCGTTATCCACGCATCAGCTATGACCCCAATGCGGGTGTTAACTGTGGTAAGGAATGAATTTAACTCGGGTAACCGGGTTTGTAATGCAATCCGCTAATCGCTGCGTAACCCCTCCTTCCTGAGTTCCTTTCGATAAACATGTACATGCAATGACAACGGTGGAATCAGTCTGGCCACCAATGACATCAATCAGAACCCTCCACGCATCACGTTACATTTGGTTTGTGCGCTTAATTTGGATACAATTTCAGCTCTCGGGATTAAAATGTCAGTTTGATTTTAATTAATTGATGATGGCTCTCACAAATAGGGCGATGAAGAGCATACGAGAGTGATATTACTCAGATAATACTCAAATCGGAAAGTTCTAACTCACGACAATGTGAACCAGAGGTCACGTGAAGGGAACTTAAAGGTAGCTCTTTGATATCCACTTCCGTGGGACATTCTGATTAGTATTGTGCTTGTTTACCCCGGAAGACCTCGCCGAGTTTCACGTTCCTATTTTTGGAGGTTTCTGCCCATGTTTCCTAAGCAGGGCGTCGATTCTTACTTATAATGCCATTTGACCTATTTGCGGATACTTTTTTTCCATGGCAAATTCGGACAATGACGCCGTGCACACAATGGACTACCCTTGCGAATGACAGCACGGGATTTTACTTTTACGGCCCCTTCTGAAGCAGATGGGGCGTAGCATTGTTTTTTTACAGTTGAATACACCCACCGTATTAACCAGGGCGGACCGCTGGGTTCAAACCGTGAGCCTCGGCAACAAGAGGCGAACGCACTACCCCCGCATGGGCCACGTCACCGCGACGGGGTGTGGGGGGTAGGGGGAGGCGGAGTGAGGGCGGGATGTTGCCATCATTACTCTACGAGAGATGGCACGGCGCTGATAGCACGATCGGGATTAAAAACGGGGAACACATTACGCGCACAAAAATAATCAGAGCGGTAGAAAAGTAAATGGGAAAGAGCAAAGCCCGCCGATGCAAACGAATGCTGTACAGTCTTGGTTAAGCTCAGGAAATAAAGATGACAAGATCGGGATAAATGTTGCTCCTTAGAGTCGGCATCAAGAGCGGACGCGCGCGCGTGTGTGTACATGTGTGTGTGCGTGTGTTTGTGTGCTTGCGTGTGTTTGCGTGCGTGTGTGTGCGTGCGTTTCCGTGCGTGTGTTTGTGTGCGTGTGTGTGAGTGTGTTTGCGTGCGCGTGTTTGCGTGCGAATATGTCGAGAGGAAATCCTCGTGGCACGATGTTATCTCTCCCGTCCTTGTCAATTCAGCCAAATTGAATGGATTCACCGCCCTCCGCGTGTGCGTTCGTGTGTGCGCGGGGTTTGGCACCACGGGGCCTTCTGTGTTCGTGGGAAGCGGTGGCGCAGTGGTTAGCGCCTTGCGCTACGAACCAGGCCACCCGAGTTCGATTGCCCTCTCGCGACCTACACCAGTGACGAATTCCTGAACCGGTGCTGAGCCTCCCATATCGACTCAGCCTTTCAATGAGCACATGGTGCTGTGCGTAAATATCGCCACGAGGAAGACAAACGTGGCGCCGACGCACTAACTCCCCTTCGAGTGCCGTGTCGGCCTTCGCAATTGCTCGCTAACGCCCCTTGCCCCAAAAACCCGTTACAGGCTATGCGGGGGTTCTTTGTCTTTTGTGTGCTCGCCAGAGCCGAACCCCGGCGTGCCTTCAGGCACGGCCGTGCTTTCGCTCGCCTTCTAATTTGTTCACACAAAATCACACAGCGATTGCCTTTTCACTTTCCCCATGCAGTGCGTGATCGGTATTTTACGCCCGGCATACAATGGTCACATATACTGTAGTCTTCGACACTTGAACCGCATTGCTTATTTCTGACTCTTTCCGAGGCTGGAGGATGTTTAATTATTTTCCGTGTGTGTTTGTTCATTTGCCTCCGGTGTGTCTGCGTGCATTGCATGCTCGGCGCGTCGTTTGCGATGGGCTTGTGCGTTGGCATAATTCGCGAGGACACAAAAAGCTCCGATTACAAAGCCCGTGTCCGATTTGATCATCGGCCCCAGCTGGAGGGAAGTCTCCTTTATTGCTTCACGTGGACGTACTTTGCATTCGCACATCCGTTTAGCACTGTTGGCTATGCATGGTGCAATAGAAGTTCGCCCGAATGCTTTGGGCAATTGCATTGCAGCGTTTGCACAACGCTGGATGTACAATCTTAAATGCCTTTATAAAAAAAAAATGAAAAATACATACATACAGTATGAGAATGTTGCACCGATGTACTGGTTACCCTACTGGTATTGCAATGCAGAGGTCGCCGGCAATGTCGAACTCCCGGTGCGGCAGTCGAACGCGTCTCTTGAACCTTGAACCCCCTCCCACGAGCCTCTCCCCCCCCCACCTCAAGTAAAGCAATAATCGAGCTGATCGGCGTATGGCGGGTCACAGTGTGGGTGCTCCCGTGTTTTCCGAGACGTGTCTGGCCACCGCGAGATCAAATGCCCTTTCGAGCAGTTCTCTGGGTCAGTGGTTCTTAAACCTTTACTGCAGCCTTGCACCCATTGGGTATCTCAATCGTATAAACAAGCAACGTATAAAGTTTTATGAAACAAAGTAGTTGTACTTACGTGCCTGTGCTTAATTTGTGTTTCGATGATTTAGCTTCTAAAAAAAATATGGGCAAGTCTCGCACACCCACTAAGGGTATCTCGCTCCCCCAGGGGATGGGTGCGCCCCAGGTTAAGAACCACTGCTCTAGGGGTGGAGGTCAATTCGCCGGCAAGTGGCATGAGAAAGAAAATCTGCAAATCAGTTGCATTCATTACTAACATGCCATTGATTACATTTGGAATCGGTAATGGAATCGTTTACCGCTTTGCCGATTCTCGTCAAACGTCTCGATTTATGTTCTCCGCAACGAGGCTCATGATTATTTTGAGTGATGTATCGATGGTGTGCAACCAGCATTGATTTAAGCACGCCTGACTGCTGATGAGACGTTGTTTGTCGAAACCGGTCCATGGTTTGCTTGTCTTGAATCAATGCGGATGAAATTATGATTTTGTCCTAGATGGCCGCGCAGCTGAAGCGTTGCGTCGGAAATACTTAAATTTGTGTGACGTCGAGACACGGACACAAAAGCTCTCGTCTGTTCATCTGTTTTGTGATTTATATTCTCCACAACTACGCTACTTATTATTTAGAGTTTTTATTATTTGTATCCAGTACGCTCGTGTTTATTTATGCATTGGTCCGAATGCCCTAGGCAATTACATGCATCATTTACTGCACGCCGACTCGAATGTTTCAATTCATTTTTAGTTATGATGGAAATGAGTGGGGATGATGATGATGACGATGATGATAGTGTGGAGACATAAATGAGAGTGTTGTCGATGATGGTGGCCGTGGACGTTATCATGAAAATAGATGATACTCGTGGAATGACAGCGGCGGAAGTGACAATAGTGGTGGTGATGGTAATGGTGATGTTGATTGTGGTGGCGGTAATGATGGAGACGGTGGTTGCTGACCGTCATGATGATGATGGTTATTGTGGCAGTGGTGATGATGCTGATGTTGGTCGTGGCGTTGGTCACGATGACGATTATATTGGCAGTTCCGACGATGATGATTATTGTGGTAATTGTGACGATGTGGGTCGTGTGCGGGAGCGGTGGCATAGTGGTTAGTTCGACTCATCCTTCTTGAATAAACATTTGCTGGGTCTGAGCTTGAGCGAGCAACCGCACACGAGGGAGTTTTTGGCGGACGCCCCGCGCTCCTCAACTCGGATTGGCTGTGCCCTCGTGTCACATCAGCGACTTCACGTGCACGCCTCTGGATAAAGGTGCAGCCCCCGCAATTACCTACAAAAGCCACTTGCTTGAGAAGTCGTTAGGGTCTTACGTAAAGCGCGAGGTGGCAGCGTGCATCGCCTGTTCCCAATTGGCACGGTTGGCTTAGTATGAAGGAAGTTCGATATGCACACATGCCTGATGCGGTGTGTATTCATCAGCATTTGGGGATTCGAAGGCGGCCGGGCGTGTGCCTAGCCACCCAACTTCTCGTCGCGTGCCGTGTTGGTCTTCATAGGTTCGCGATAACAGCACTTGCGCCAACCGGCTGTAGGGTTATATGGAGGATTTTTTTTAATTTTGACGCTGATTGTGTTGGTGGCGGTGGTAACGATGAAGATAATCAGCAAGATACCTTGCTGATCTCGTCAAGGAACAAAAACCATCACGCGAACTCCGGCCATCCTTGCAGGGGCTTTTGGCAAGACATCGAAAAAAGACGGTCAGTGCATCGCGCACTTTTGGATGCGCCATTTGGAACGCTCTTGCCTCCGATATTAGGAAGCCACTGGAGAAATTCACTTTTAAATGAAGATTTAAAACTAATTTCTTTACAACTGCTTTATGTTTCATCTTCTTGGTTCTTTCGGTAAAGTCACGTAGAAGGGAAATAATAAAATAATACAAATAAAACATAATAAAATACAATTATCACGACGTTTCGGCCACAACGCAAGCAGCCGTCCTCAGGTGAAGAACAGGTCTGTCGGAAAGACAGTTTTATGTTTATCATGGTTGGCTACGAACGGTGCGAAAGAAGTTCAACATACGTGCATAATTATTACGATGCTGATCGAGTCATTGACACCACCAAAGCACACACTCAACAAGCACTCAACACACACACACACCACCTTTTTTTTTAAAAAGCGCCACTCCATCGCAGCTGATTAAGGCAAAGTGACACCTGCGATTGTCTGCCTAAGTCATTCGTCGGGTGTTCATTACGCCGAGATGGACGAAAGATGGACGTGTTCATCTTGTTTGCGTAACCGACTCCTCTCCGATGCCCACCTCTCCGTGTCTCCTCTCCCTTTGGTACACACGCAAAGCAAACTGTCTCCGTTGCAACAGAGAGACATTGTTCCTCGTGTCAACACAGACAGCGTGCCAAAAAAATCGACTGCGTGTAAACAGAACATGACCTATTGTGCCTATTCCTATGCAAGGGCCCACGTGGGATCTGGTGTTCCAGTGCAAAGTGGCCTCTCGCAAGGCACTTTTCTGAAACGGTCCTTTGGAGATGCATCAAAGGACCATCATTGGAGCGTCCGATCCCTGTCTGTGCTGTCCGCGGTATTATTATTATTATCCGTGGAAGCTGCCGTGGTGTATAATGGCGGGCACAATGGAATTTCAATCGAAAGGTCACCTGTTCAATATCGTGGCTCGATAGTCGTAATAGTGGACGAGCGTCTTAATCCCTCCTGCCCCCCCCCCCACTCCCTGTGCCTCTGTCAATCCAGGAGTATAAATTGACATTCCACAATCTTAATTTTAGAACTTTCGTGACTGCAGGAATTATTATTTGGTTCTTTCGGTTAAGTCACGTCTGTTACCTGTGTTACTCTCGCTATGTATCTTGGTAATATCTGTCTGCTAATATGTCTGTCTATAGTTTTCTGGTTAGATTTTATGTCGCTATTTCATTATACCTGATGATGATTGCTTGTGTTGCAATCGAAACGTCGTATTCTATTATTTAATTTAATTTATTATTTTATCTTTAGACGTGACTTAACCGAAAGAACCAAATAATGACATTCCACAGTTGACACCATCGGCAGGTCGTCGCCGGTGGTGGGGTAAAGTGTGGGCACTCCCCGCCGCTTTCCAAGACGTCTGAGCAGCGTGGAAGAGTAGGCCAAAAATAACTTGCAGGGGATTTCTCTCTCGGCGATCCCTGCAGCGGAGGCCATTCCTGTAGCGGTGGCGTGAGTAAGGAATTGAAGAGCTGCACCTTTATCTCGTTCACGTTGGTGACGGACGAACCCCACCTGTAGCCTCGTGAGGGGGTCGAGGAGCGGTGGCGCAGCGGTTAGCGCACCGCACTATGAACCTGGTCATACGAGTCCAATTCCCAGCCAGGGCTAGGACAAATGACGAGGAATTATCTGAACCGGTCCTGAGCAGCTCCTACATTTATTAAACGGCATTGACCAGGTATGGTGATGTTTTGCTCGGACCTCCACGATCGACACGGTGTGGGGAGGCCT
The DNA here is from genome assembly GCF_965212315.1 of Lampetra planeri. Classification (NCBI taxonomy): domain Eukaryota; kingdom Metazoa; phylum Chordata; class Hyperoartia; order Petromyzontiformes; family Petromyzontidae; genus Lampetra; species Lampetra planeri. The sequence goes on from NC_136107.1 coordinate 34,093,746, forward strand.
TCATCCAGTAGTGGATTGGCATAGAAGTGTACGTGGTTATGATAATCGGGAGGGAGCTCAGAAATATCACAAGCAGTCATGCATAGGTCCCATACGTTATTTAAAATGGGATTTCCAATGCCATGTCGAATGCTATTGAAATTGCATTCCATGCCATATCCAGGGGAAATCTTGCCTGTGACTCCGATTAATTATCTGAGAATTTGTCGCGATAAGAAGAGTTGGTGCGACAAAGTCATCCTATTGTCCGATGGATTATCTGCACACGTTTACCCCGCAGACAATGTGAGTATAATCGCGGGTAACCCCGCGGACAATAGGATCAGAGATATCCTTCCCCCACGTATAATTTCATATTTATATTTATCACCGCGTGTCAGGGAAGTTCTCGAATTCAGCCAGATGAGAGCCCATTTCTACGTGTTTAAATAGTGCAGCCACTTTGGCAATCGTCTGCAGGGCTGAAGGCTTCCCCGCTCCGCGCGTCATCGCCCTAGTTGGCGCAGGGGGTGGGCGTGCATTGACGTGGACAACTACAGTACAACAGTGAATTGTGTTGCACCGCCCTCTGCAAAACCACAACGTAGTCCCGCAGTAGATAAGAACAACCCGTGTCATTGCACGGTGGTCACCCATCCAAGATCTATCCAGGGCTCAACCCTTTTTGCTAAGGATCCGAGATTCTGACGCGTTCCGATTGCTTTGGAGCTATATAATCACTTTGAAGTGGATGCCCAGGAAACCACAGTTGCCTAGTAACAGTTGTTGCAGCAGCTTTAGCAAGAACATTCGTATGAGGGTAATTTTCAAGTTGATGGCGTTGGCTTTGTGCCCGGAGGCTTGATGATTAAGAATTGTGCAGTGGCGAGACGCTATTATATATTCCATGAAATGAATTATTTCATGAACATTGGTCCCACATAATTGCTCTTCTCGACACAGTGGTTTCCACTTGCACATACTCACATTAGTAACTTACTCCGATCTATTCCACCTTCAAAGAGTGCTGTTGGTTGCTGGCCGCTCAGAATTTTTTTTCTAAGCGAGCTTCAAAAAAACTCGCCACGTTCATCACGTTAAATATACATGACACTAAGACAAACATCATCCGCATAGCTTTTAACAGACTGTGGGGGCAAGTGCTGCTGGCGAGCACCTATACAGATCGGCACAGAACGCGAGTGGGTGGGTGGCCAGCACCACGCGCGGTTGCCTTTGTCTCCCCACTGGCGATGTTTAGAGACCGCACCAGATACTAATTTGAGGCTGAGTCGACCTAGGAGAGCCCCAGGACCCGTTCAGATAATCGCCACTGGTGTTGGCTGTCAGCCGGAATTGAACTCGTGTCGCCGGGTTTGCAGCGCAGCGCGCTAACTGCTCCACTGCCGCTCCCCACGTGACACTTACCACGCACGTACGGCAGTGTTCCTCACTCATTTTCAGGAGGGGGGGCCCACTTTCGCCGATGATACATCAGTCAGCGTGAGGGCCGCCACGCCACTTGAAACCATTTGGGTTTGACAGCAGCACGATGATGGGATGTGTTTTTACTCTCCGTGTATAGTCGGGGGGGGGGGGGGGGGGTGCGCACTAAAGCCCACCAGGGACCTTCAGTGGCCCGCGGGCCTTGCGATGAAGAACACTGACACAGAGCACAACATTATGACGTCACGTACGCGCACGTGCAGAGTTGTGCACGCACCTCGAATTAGCAACGGTTGGTACCCTGCGAAAGAAGTTGGACACACACACACACGTGCATACGTGGGGCCATTTCGTCAAATCGACTGCTGGATGAGGGCTTGCGTCGTACCGGTCGTGGGGTGTTATTTGACCATACTTGACCGCGCTGGTTGCAGCGTGACGATGGGGAGAGCACGTGTGACATTGAAGTACGGTAAAGCAATGGATATTGGTGCACCAGAGGTCGCAACCGGGTACCCGATACCCGTACCCTACCCGATACCCGGCTACCCGTACCCGGCCAGGTACGGGTACGGGTACCCTTTTGCGACCCTGGTGCGGCCGGGTACGGGTACGGGTAGGCGTGAGTCACTGGTGAGTCACCGTTTGTCACTCATTTCGGGTAGGGTACGGGTAGGGACCCTGGTGCGGCCGGGTACGGGTACGGGTAGGCCGTGAGTCACTGGTGAGTCACCGTTTGTCACTCATTTCGGGTAGGGTACGGGTAGGGAACGGCTACCCTTACCCGGCCGGGTACGGGTACCCGTTTGCGACCCTGGTGCGGCCGGTTACGGGTAAGGAATCAAAACCCGTTTGCGACCTCTGTGGTGCACTGCCCTCTGCTGACCCCCCCCGCCCCCCCCCCTTCTACGTGTGCAGAAGAGGCCAAATGCTGACCGTAGCTATCGTCGGTGGCGAGTGATGTGACAGCCGGTCCAAGTGAGCACCGCGGCGCGATGCGTGACCACCACCAGTGGGCAGACGAAGCCGGTCGCGCGTGGTGCTGGCCACACCTCTCCCCTCGTCGCCTTAATAAGGCGCAGCACCACAAACACTTTAGCACTTGTCCCAGCAACCTGTAGGACTTTACGGGGGGATCTATGTCTGTTGCAGTATGTGCGTGTGATTTAACACTATGTTTGAATATACGGAGGGGGGGGGGGGTCTTTGTTACTTTGTACTGTGTCAACCTGATATGCATGGTTATACGGGGTGTCTTTGCCGTGTGTGTGTGTCTGCGTTTCCAATTGCCCTTCGTAATTTACCAGACGCACTTAATTTGATATTGGAGGACATCAGGCGCTTGAGACCAAACGACGTCACGAGGCATCTGCGCAATCTCTTTTTGTTTTCTTCCCGGCCAGGTAATGACACAAAAACACGCGGCGGAGCTGGGACACCGAATTATGCTGTGTTCGAAAAAAAAGTTTGGCTGGCTGGCTGGCTTCCTGGCTGGGCTGCCTGGCTGGCGCGCGAACGGGCAAGTGCGTGGTGGTGACGTCTCCGCGCACATGTGCGTGATGACGTCACTTGCATCCGGCAACGTTGAGTCGGGCCTGTGCGTGATGACGTATTCGCCCCCCCCCCCACCGCACTCACAACAAACCCTCCCACACGGCCGAGTATTTCGCGGAAATCCGCGGGCGGTGTTAGTCACGGAAAATAAAGTGATGGACAATAGTTGCTCAAAGTAGCGTTGCAGCCCTTCGTCAGTCCTCTGCTAGACGAAGGCATCTTCCATGGCGTGTCAGTCAAGGGGTAGTTTGACCATACTTCACCACGCTGGTCAGTGGAGGTTAATGAACGTGGGCTACCCATGACTGGTTCACATGTCAATCACTAATCCACGTTAGCCGTCGGATTATAACGCAATGCGCCAACCACAGCGCCGCCGCTCCCCCCCCCCCCTAATTAGTGGGCAATTCACCGTCAATGCTAAGCAGTGCGAGCCTGGATAGCTGTCAAACCAGACGGTGTGTCTCGTATTCTTGTGCGGGGTAATTGAGTAGTCGGGCAAACATGTTTGTGTCTATTTGTTTGTGTTTCTCCCTTTTGTGATGGGACTTTGTAAGGTGAAAGTTGAGATTTATAAGTGCACGGGGTGACCAAAAAGGTCTGAATTGGTTCTGAGATAAGCTCGCCAACTGATAAGTGGTTGACAGGTACGAGTCACGTGGCTTGCAGGTTTACGTGGTAGGCAGCAGAGGGCAGTGGCAGCACAATGCACATAGTTGTACAGTACTCCAATAATTTTAGATTTAAAGCTTTCGTGACTGCAAGGATTCATACTCTTTGCTTTTTCGGAAAATTCACGTAGGTAAACATTTAAATAAACGAAAACAACTAAATTAAATCACGACGTTTCGGAGGCAACACAAGCTTTCGTCTTCAGGTGGAACCGTTAGTTTACCACAGTGGTTTTGGCTGTAACGGAAGCTTGTGTTGCCTTCGAAACGTCGTGATTTAATTTAGTTGTTTTCATTTATTTTATTTTTTTACCTACGCGACTTTACCGAATAAACCAAAGAGTAGTACTCCAATACTCCCTCAGTCATGCTCGCCGCCTCCACCATCCCGCATTGACCAGCGTGGTGAAGTATGGTAAAATAACACCCCCCGCCCCCACAACCGGCACAGAGTTGGGAGGCCCTCATCCTGACAAAGGGAGCCGTATGCGTGACACATCACTGCATTCACGCCAACACGCAATGGCCTACTTTTTTTGCGCGTGCCGAACAGACAGCCCGCTTTGGCGTTTCGCAGAGATAATCACTTGGAATGTTCTGACCCAACGCGAGACTCCCCCCATGGGTATCAATGTGGGCCAGTAGCGGCTCCCTATCCATTTGCTCTTTCGCCCAATTATGTTGCCCCAATTACATGTTGTGTACAATTACATTGGTTGTCATGGGAACCTTCTTGTGATCCTATGTTACAAGTGTGCCTGTACCTGTGAGCAAGGGAGGGCCCTGTTCAGTGTCTGACTCCCGTGCGCGCTTCGGGGCTTGCTTTGTCGCTGTGTTCGGGCGCGATATCGAGTCGTGAATGATGTTGACGATGATGATCCAATTGTACTCTCGGCGTCATGTTATCATGAAAGAGACGAAGCCAGTTCCATATGGAACCCTCGCATCAGAAGATGGATAACATCACACCAGATGACCTGGAAAATACAAGTCCAACTTCCGTTCTGTGTCTCCGCATCAAAATGTATTTTGCTGCAGTTTTTTGCTGTGCTGTTTATTTGTATCCATCTGCCTATTGGCTTCCCAGACGAGTAACTGCATTGTTAAGCAGCACATGCTTTAGCAAGCAAACTCTTGACCCGTTATGACATCCTGGGTCCCATCAGCAGGGTCTGGCTTGCTAGACAAATTCCGTCGGATTGCCAGAGTTTGCGCGATACGTTTCTTTCTGGGGGCTTTTGTCGGGAACTGAGTCGTCCGACGTTTCGTTTCCAGCTGAAATTCATTCCTTGGAGAAGCTCGCAAGACACCGTGCCGGACAGTACGCACAGCACAGCCCGAAATCACACACGGGAAAGCCGAGCAGCGAAACCGCTTAAAACATACGCAGCGGTCGAACAGAGGATGCCAGTTCAACATAGGATGTCAAACATTGTATGGCAGTTCAATATAGGATGTCGAACATAGCAAGGCCGTAGCCATGCAGTCAACATTGGGGGGGACCAAATCTTCCAGGGTGTCTGGGGGTCCCAACCCAGAAAAATATCTAAATTTGAAAACTGATTTCCTGCCTAAAATATAATAAAAATTTCACTAGCACATGGCATGGACTTTTTATTTATTTTTTGCAATAATGTCCTATAGTGTTACATTGTATTACACTGCTCTGTTATTACTTTTTTTTGCCATTTCTTGTTTCATTGTATGTAATGGCAGAGATTAGGTATTAATAAAGTACAACCATAACCACAATCATGTGAACATAAATCTATGCATTTATTTGTTTGATATTGTGGCGAAGGTTAAGAAAATTGTTATTTTTATTTACATAGCATAGCAATTATTTTTTATAGCAATATATTGGGGGGAACATTTTGAGCATATCCCCCCCAATATATATTATAATTACGGCCTTGGAACATAGGATGCCAGTTCAACATAGGATGTAGAACATGGGATGTCAGCGGCGCCGACTTATAGTGTCTCTTGACTAATGATCTCACCCCTCCACCCCAGGGCGATGCGCTTCGAGTTTTGGCAGCTCTTGCCTTGCGGCCGCAAAACCCGAGCGGGATTGACTCGTCATACAGCCCCGGGTAATCCCTGCGTCCACCCAGGGCTCGCGTCAAATCAACGTCCTCGCTGACAGAGCCTGGCGTCGGATCTGACAGATGTTGAGCGTGACGCAGGCATGACCCAAGCGACGAACAGGGGGACTCATTCCCTGTGCACGAGGATTAACGTGCAGACATCTCAGGCCAGCTCCGACCCAGTGCGATTTGTGCGAAAACGCACCGATAGCCACAATTTGCTGTCCGGGGGGGGCGGGGGGGGGCGGGGGGGGGGGCAGGGGGAGGGTAGGGAGGGGGGGGAATTGCAGAGACGAGACGATGTGATCCCGCTGTTTCGTGAAAATGTGAATCTGTTATCTGGTTTGTATGGCTGTCTGTGTGAGTGTATGGGTGGAGCGGTTAGCACGCTCCTCTACGATTATAACGCCCCTTTCTCAATTTGTATTTTAAAGCGAAAGTTAGGGGTGCATCTTATAACCGTTAGGTGTGTGTGGGGAGCGGTAGTGTAGTGGTTAGTGCGCTACGCTACCGAACTCGGCGGTCCGAGTTTGATTCCCGCTCACGGCCAACACCGGTGACCATTATCTGAACCGGTCCTGGGCCTCGCCTGAGTCGACTCTGCTTCGAATGAGGACCTGGTGCGGTGTGTAAAATCATCGTCACTCGGGAGACAAAGGCGGCCGGGCGTGGTGCTGGCCATCCACCCCCTCGTGTGCCGTGCCGTTATTCATAGTTGCTCGCTAACAGCACTTGCCACAAAGGTCTGCGAAGGCTATACGGGGGATCTTTGTATTTGCAGTCGTGTGTATAGACCTGCGTGTGTGTGTCAACTCAAAACCACGAAAGCAAATTTAGAGAAATTAGTGGCACACAGAGATCCTGTCTGCCCAGGCGGAGTGCGTCACTGTGGTCGTTGTGGATATACAGCTTTCACATTCTCAGAGATCCCCCGAAATAGCTTCAACAGACTGTTGGCCTACGTGCTGTAAGCTAGCACCTGTGTAGGCCGACAACAAGGGCACGAGAGAGTGGGGGTGGTGTGACCAGAACCACGTCCGTCTTTGTCTTCCCAGTGCTGAGATTGACACACACGGCGCAAGGAACATAGTTAAGGCTGAGTCGTCCTTGGGGATGGCGCAGCACCGCCGGCTTCCTAGCTACCGCTGCCCACAGAATCAGATTATAGATTTGTAGTGGAGGAATCCGATGAGCTATGAAGCTCTTTTTTCCACAGATGTCCAGTACTTGAATACAAACGCACACGCACACAGACACTCATACACACGAGTGAACACAATACACTGGTACGAATCGGTGCTCGCGAACAGCGCTTTTCCCAGACAGTGCGTCTAGGCTACACGGGGTTATTCCTTGTTCCGTCTCGGCGTGGAATTGCTGGAATGTAGCTGCCGATAGCCGCTCCACCCTCTCATCCGCAATGCAGCGGATGAGCGGGTGTAACGGCGCCTCATGCGTCGATGCGTTTCCTTAATAAATGAGGATACGTCGCTCAGACGATTCAGGTCAAACTTTATTTTGTTGTTTTCGTTTGGTTAGCTTACCGTTCTTACCCCCCGCCCCCCCCCCCCCCAAAAGGGCATCGTTTCACTGTAGCAGCCACGAGTGGTGCCGTGTACGAGGGTTTGACGCGCTGTTGTTAGTTTTTTTTTACAGTCGTAGCCGGGCGCAGCGATTCTCAACCCCCACAGCCTTTCACGAAGGCGCAGGCTGCAGCGTGGAGACCGTGCAGGAGTAGTTTAAAACGCGTTGCGGGGAACGTCAGGTGCCGCGTTACGGCGACAAAGCACACCGATACACAACATGGGACACAGGCATTGCTCACACAACGTGATCCGGGGAGGCATCCAAACCAGATCAGTTGAGAACCACTGGCAAAGGCAGATCGCGCGCGGATCGCTCACGAGAAGTTGTATCTTCAGTTATGCATGAAGCAGCACCGACCAGTCTACACAATGCAGACTAGTGTTAATTGAGGTTACATTTTTTGTTCAACATACAGTATTGCTGATCAAACACGAGCTGTTATGAAGACAACGTTCCGTCGAAATCCGTATACTTACGCACAACCACAGTATTGCGTGTTCCAATCTAACTGAACAACCTGACAGTATACGAAGGTTCAAGTGAGTTACGGGAGTTTTTGGTGGGAATACAACGCGATTATGATGATGATGTTGATGATGATTGTGTCGATAGTGGTGGTGGTTGTGGATGAGTGTTGTTCTCTTGATTAATGGCGATTTTTATGATGTTTCGTTGTGATGATGATTGCGGTTGTCTTGATTGATATATAGCCAGGATGGATAATGATGATGATTTCCATTTCGGTGTTGATAGCGGTGATTGATCGGATGATTGATGATGATTTATGATTATTTAACCACACAAGGATGGCGGCGGGTGTGGTTGTGATCAACGGTGACACTGCTGCTGCTGCTGTGGTGAAGATGACTACGACAACGATTACGACGCTTTAGATTCTTCATAACGATGACCACGATGATGACGATGGGGATTTTGATTGTAGGTGCCGATCATGACCGCAGCTTTCACCGTAACAACATCACTCGTGGGGCCACAGAGCCTCGACGTGATCCCTCGCGACACCAGAGTCACACGGTGAGCGTTCGATGCCCGAACGCGGGCGTCCGCGGCTGCGAATGATCATCCCCTCCGACCCGAACCTCGACGGACGGATAGGCGTCCCATCGGATCGCAGCGCGGGCAACGTCCATCCTCGGGGTGGCGCTCGACTCGATGGCCCCGATGGTCGAGTGCAGTGAGCAGCTGTCGCCCCTCGCCTCGGCCACCTCCACGATGGGCTGCATCACCTTGTTGTGCGCCTGGCTCGTGGAGATGCCTCGGCAGGGGCCCGTCGCCCACCTCGCGAACACCAGCACGCTCTCCCGGTAGCACTCGCGCAGCGCGGCGCTCATCAGCGGCGAAGCGCAGCCGCAGCAGAGGATGGCGAGGAGGGCGAAGTCGGAGAAGGCCGCGCCGGTCTGGTCGAGACGCGGCACGGCGGCGCGCAGCAGGAGCGACGCGCCGTACAGGAGTCTGGTCGCTGCCCACGCGACGGCGATGCCGAACGGGGCACGGTACGGCCGCCTCCTCTCGGCTCTGCGTCTCGCGGCCTCCCCTCCCTGCCGTGGCGGCGGAGACCCCTCCAGGAGGACCTCGCGCAGGGCGCGCGCCGCGAACGGCGACATGGCGCACGCGGGCGCGACCAAGCCGAGGAAGAACTTGAAGAGGTCTCCTCCGGGGGGGCCGTGGCATGGGTCGGGCCGGCACGAGAGGCATTCCTCGGCGCGGCCGTCGTCACCGCCACCAACGCCGCCGCGGCCGTGGCCGCGACCGCCGGTGTTCGCGATCAACGTCGTGAAGATTGACAGCGCCACGCTCAACAAGGTCGCGAACAGCGCGGCCGCCAGGGGATTCGCCCGCAGGCGCCGGGCGAAGGAGCCGTGCGGAGGTCCCAGGACCTCGAAGGAACACTGGCACACGACGAGCAGCAGCAAGTAGGCGCTCGCGTAGTGAGCCGCGTTGAACAGCGTCGCCGTGACCAGGCAGCCCGGCCCGCTGCGAGGCGCCGCGTCCGCGTGGAGTGCGGAGGAGACCCACGCCGGCGAGACGGCGACCGACACGAGGTCGGCGGCGGCCAGGGCCATTAGCAGGGCGTCCAACGACTCCTGGAGCTGGCGCTTGACTCGCGTGCGCCAGTAGGTGTAGAGGACCAATGAGTTGCCTAGGAGGCCCACGGGGAAGAGGAGTCCCAGGTAGAGGTACCAGGCGGTCGCGCTGAAGCCCAGGCACTCGCGCGCGACGTGAGCCGGCCAAGTCGCGTTGCTGACGGAGGCGTTGGTCGTGGGGTCGACGTCGGGGAGGGATGTCGAGGATGATGTCAGGGTCGATGTGTCGTAGAAGCTGGTAGACATCTTGGAGGCGATGGTTCGCTTGGGAACATCTGGAACACACGGGCACTTTAGAAATATATAAAACAGAGCTCCGTGCTGTCGTCACAAATGTATACACAACTTTGTTTAGTTCATTTAGTGCCATAGCCAGCTCGTCAGGAGAAGGCAGTACTGCGAATGGACTAATCGTTATCTGTTTACATCTGTACGGGGATAGAGTGTTGCCCCCTCGCACACGTGACTTTCCTCGTGGTGCTCTGGTTTCCTCCCACGTGTATAAACAATGCGTCATTCATTGGCTGAAAAAAAACCCATCTGTAAATGAAAGACGACTGTAGCGGCAGGACCCTTTATGCAAAACGAGTCCTACGACTCAGCACGGCTTCCTTGGATAAGCACGCGATAGTATACACATCGTTGTTCCCTGGACTCTCTTGGATGTCGGGAGCTTTTGCCGCCCATTTTTTAAATGTTGGTCAATTAGGAAGCCACTCCAACGATGCGGTTTGAATCATCTGGATTGAAAACTAATTTCCCTAAGAACTGCTTTTTGTGTTGCGTTTGCCGTCCTTCCACCGCACCTCCGATTAGCACGGCTTGCGATGTACGGTGCGAAGGAAGTTCTACATACATACACGTGGCCAATGCTCTGGTCGGGTTTTGTTCATCTGATGTTCTTGTACTTGTTTTTTTACAATGAACATTTTTCGGGGGAATTTTGACAATATTTGTGGAGCGCGTCAAAATGTTTTAGCAACTTTTATTTTGATGTAATTTGCAGAAACGATGCTGTATGAAACAAAGTATTATTACCGCTATTCATACATGGAGGAAACATTCAAGCGTTCCGCAAGGATAGATTCAATCCACCGGAGTGCGCAGCGTTGTGTGATGCAGTCGTGTAAGCGATGCTACTATACACATTGAACAAATATATGATTTCAATTTAAAGCTTTCGTGACTGCAGGGATTCATCTTCTTGGTTCTTTCGGTAAAGTCACGTAGAATGGAAATACTATTATTATATTATTATAAATTGTTATATTATAATATTATTTTATGATGTTTTATTTTTATTATTTTATTATTTCCATTCTACTTGACTTTACCGAAAGAACCAAGAAAATATTTGATTATTCTGGTTACTCACATCAGTTGGAGCACGTTTGAAGTCGCCCGTGCAGTGGTGATCGTCACTTCACATGAACATTCCTCTCTTTGTCTCTGCGTCTGTGTCAGGTGACAGGGGTTTACAACATGAATCACACGCTTGCCTCGACGCACGCAAAAGTCACCAGTGAATTTGTCACACGTAACAATAGCCAAACCTTTAGATAATCTAAATCAGTAAATGTATATTAGAAAAAACTATCGATCCACATCTCTCCGATTAATACAACTATTGACTGAGTTTATTCACTACGACTTCCAGCCAAATCATCCTGAAATCGCACGATCTTGACCGACTTTCGATAGCTGAGCAGGGTTGAGCGTGGGTGACCTCCCGGAGCGTAACACGTTCTATAGGAGCTTAACACGTGTTATAGACGTGGGGCGACAAGATCTGCTTCGTGTCAAGAGATTGCAGCACAGCAAAACGATTTGGGCCATTAGCTGGAACGAGTGGCAAAAATTCAATTTCAAAGGTTGTATTGTGTTTAACCAAGGTGAGAACTAAAGAGACCAGGATGGGTCTCATTTGCAAGAGTAAGCCGGCGTATCAGTCTGGCAGTTGTGGGGGAGGTTGATGATTGCCGCGATGTGTGTAATCCCAACTGAGTTATTTGCGGCATCATTTTCAACTATGGCAAATTTGGACCCTGACGCCGGCAAACAATGGTCTGCTCCTGCGAATGACGCCACGCGATCTTTACCGTCCACTGTGACGCAGACTGCGCGTGGTATCATTGTAGTTATTTCACCCGCAGTAGTGGCCAGGGTTGCTGCTGGATTCGAACCATGATGCTCTGAAACGACCGGTGAACTTGCTACCGCTGGTCCGTGTCACTGCCCACCATTCATGCGTGGGGGGTTTTCTCCGGTTTTTGTCTGGGTTTTTCTCCGGGTTTTTCTCTGTGTTTCTTTCCGGGATTTTCTCCGGTTTTTCTCTGGGTTTTTCTCCGGGTTTTTCTCTGGGATTTTCTCCGGGATTTTCTCTGGGATTTTCTCTGAAATTTTCTCTGCTATTTTCTCTGGGTTTTTTTCTGTCGTTTTCTATGGGGTTTCTCCAGGGTTTTCTCCGGGGTTTTTCTCTGGGGTTTTCTCCGAGGTTTCGCCGGATAATCTACCCACACGAGGCCAAACACAACACATATTGAATTGGCCAAACATCGCAATCGCAGGATTCATCTGAAAGAGGATGTTGAGTCTCAGCGAGGATATCCTCGCTAAGCTATTCGGTTCAGGTGGTTGTGCTTCCGCTAGTGACTGTTCTACGTAGAGTGGTTGCGATTAAAAATATATCTAAGTGTTGAATTTATAGCTAAGTAACAATTCACACATACTCCCGCGCAATGCTATTTGATTCATTGTCACAATTTGATTCCATCGATTTTTTTTTGTCTTGTTTGTTCTGTCTGCCTTGTTTCTACTGCATTGTTCGCTATCTCACTTGAGTCATTAGCCCAACGGTTACATTTACACCCTGTCATCATTAGAATTGGCAAATACATTCACATTTTAAAAATAAGATTTCATAAATACACTCAAGCGTTGTAAAAAAAGAAAAATCTAATTTGCCAGGTATACTGATATATTATTACGCTTACAAAAATATACATGCTCATTTATGTTCTTAGATTTTATATGCAATACAGTTCACTGCATACGTAAAGACGGCTCAGCCCTGCAATTGCTCGCTCACGGCACTGCTGGCGGAAGGGCCTCCACTAGCGGGAGATCCAGAGAGGCCCTGTCGGGAGGTATTGTGGCCTACGTCTTGGAACAGGTGCGGAGGGAGGGTAACCACAGTTTACCCCACCACACAGAGAGGGTAACCACAGTTTACCCACCACACAGGGAGGGTAACCACAGTTTACCCCACCACACAGGGTACCACAGTTTACCCCACCACACAGGGAGGGTAACCACAGTTTACCACACCACACAGGGAGTGTAACCACAGTTTACCCCACCACACAGGGAGGGTAACCACAGTTGACCCCACCACACAAGGAGGGTACCCACAAGTTACCCCACCACATGGGGAGGGTAACCACAGTTTACTCCACCACACAGGGAGGGTAACCACAGATTACCCCACCAGACGGGGAGGGTAACCACAGTTTACTCCACCACACAGGGAGGGTAACCACAGTTTACTCCACCACACAGGGAGGGTAACCACAGTTTACCCCACCACAGAGGGAGGGGAACCACAGTTTACCCACCACACAGGGAGGGTAACCACAGTTTACCCCACCACAAAGGGAGGGTAACCACAGTTGACCCCACCACACAGGGAGGGTAAACACAGTTTACCCCACCACACAGGGAGGGTAACCACAGTTTACCCACCACACAGGGAGGGTAACCACAGTTGGCCCCACCACACAGGGAGGGTAACCACAGTTTACCCCACCACACAGGGAGGGTAACCACAGTTTACCCCACCACACAGGGAGGGTAACCACAGTTTACCCCACCACACAAGGAGGGTAACCACAGTTTACCCACCACACAGGGAGGGTAACCACAGTTTACCCCACCACAAAGGGAGGGTAACCACAGTTGACCCCACCACACAGGGAGGGTAAACACAGTTTACCCCACCACACAGGGAGGGTAACCACAGTTTACCCACCACACAGGGAGGGTAACCACAGTTGACCCCACCACACAGGGAGGGTAACCACAGTTTACCCCACCACACAGGGAGGGTAACCACAGTTTACCCCACCACACAAGGAGGGTAACCACAGTTTACCCCACCACACGGGGAGGGTAACCACAGTTTACCCCACCACACAGGGACGGTAACCACAGTTTACCTCACCAAACAGGGAGGGTAACCACAGTTTACCTCACCACACAGGGAGGGTAACCACAGTTTACCCCACCATACGGGGAGGGTAACCACAGTTTACCCCACCACACAGGGACGGTAACCACAGTTTACCCACCACACAGGGAGGGTAACCACAGTTTACCCACCACACAGGGAGGGTAACCACAGTTTACCCCACCACACAGGGAGGGTAACCACAGTTTACCCCACCACCCAGGGAGGGTAACCACAGTTTACCCACCACACAGGGATGGTAACCACAGTTTACCCCACCCCACAGGGAGGGTAACCACAGTTTACCCACCACACAGGGAGGGTAACTACAGTTTACCCCACCCCACAGGGAGGGTAACCACAGTTTACCCACCACACAGGGAGGGTAACCACAGTTTACCCACCACACAGGGAGGGTAACCACAGTTTACCCCACCCCACAGGGAGGGTAACCACAGTTTACCCACCACACAGGGAGGGTAACTACAGTTTACCCCACCCCACACGGAGGGTAACCACAGTTTACCCACCACACAGGGAGGGTAACCACAGTTTACCCACCACACAGGGAGGGTAACCACAGTTTACCCACCACACAGGGAGGGTAACCACAGTTTACCCCACCACCCAGGGAGGGTAACCACAGTTTACCCCACCCCACAGGGAGGGTAACCACAGTTTACCCACCACACAGGGAGGGTAACCACAGTTTACCCACCACACAGGGAGGGTAACCACAGTTTACCCCACCACACACGACATGCCGATCGACTAACCTGTGCTTCCCTGTGTACTGCTGGGTGGGACAGATATTTATCGAATCGAACCGGCGACTTCCAGTACGATACCCGTTACAGTCGGGCATCACAATTCCATTCACTAACAAGCAGGGTTAAAATAAAGGGACACTCACTCCCATCGGCCTATGTGTATATGGGTGCTTCTGGATCATTGTTGTACACGTGATGTTCCCAGGCACGTCAGCATTGACTGCACCAACCCCGGTCACCCCCAAGTACACACCGGTTTCAACCTCACGTGCCTCATCAGCAGCGCGTGGCACCGCTGATGAGAGCGTGGCATTCTCAGCAGCCAGGGCGTATCGATGATTCGATCCCATCAACAAGTGACCTTGCCTGGCTTACGCGAGGCGTCAATTATGACAGCGATACGTAGAACACACCGGGTATATTATTATCACGGTACAAGGTACGAGTTAACTAATGACTACAGTAATTCAATTACGCACACAAAGATCCCCCGTATAGCTTTCAACAGACGAGGAGACAAGCAAATGCTGCTGGTGTGGCCAGAACCACGCCCGTCCGCCTTTGTCGCCCCAGTGCTGATATTTAAACATAGCACCAGGTACTCATTTAAGGCCGAGTCGACCTAGGGTAGGCCCAGAACCGCCACTGTTATTGGCCGTGAGCGGAAATCGTACGAGGGTCGCCGGGTTCGTAGCGCGGCGCGTGAACCGCTACACTACCGCTCCCCCACATACCGCTTAAATACACACACACACGCACATATACACACGGACACAAATAGTGAATTAGACATCGCACCTATGTAGCTGTCAAGAGGGAGTCTTCGGGTGACAACTATCACGTAGAGAGGTCCCGAGACTCACGCGTTATGGGTGTCCACACTCGCATCGGCGTTATGAGTCTTTACAGTGTGTGCGTCTCCCCGTGAGTGAATGTGTGTACGCGTCTACGTGTGTGTGTGTGTGTTCCTGTGTGCGTCTGTGCGTATTCATGCATGCATGTGTAGGCTGTGTGGCTGTGTGTGTGTTCGCGTGTGTGTGCAGGCTATAACGCAGCATGTGAGTGGGGAACGGTGGTGTCGTGGTTAGCCACTCTGCGTTATGAACGCGGCCACCCAAGTTCAATTTTCGCTCACGGCCAACACCGTCAACATCAGAATTGGGGAGACAAAGGTGGCCGGGCGTGGTGTTATCCACGCCATCAAATCGTGTGCCGTTACGCCTTTCTTTTGCTGCTCGCTAACAGCACTTGCTCCGACAGCCGATGTGTGGCCTATTCGGGGGAACTTTGTCTTTGTTACGTGTGTGTGTGTGCGTAGGCTGCACGGCTGACTTTATCTCGCGCCCCACGCGAGCCCGTGGTCTCCCTCGTGGTTTCCTCGCCGCGGGGAGACGGAAGCACGCGCGATCGACTTCGCGCGAGACTCGACCATGTCAACGCGACAGCTTTGCGCGCACGCGTGCCCATACGGACCCCGCATGTAATGTTTGTTTCGCTGAACTTATTTCGCACGGTAATGTAGGCAACCGTGCTAATCGGAGGCGCGGGGGGGGGCGACAATAAACTAGACGGAAAAAAAACTGTTCTAATGAAATGAGTTTTAAATCGTCAACTCACTCACCGCCGGTGTAACCATTTGCAGTGTGTCCTCGAAATAAGGAGATGAACCAGGATGCTCCGGGATATGTATGCGCAATTTTTGTTACATTATTTCAATTGTACAAAAAATGGCCATTTACAGATCGTATTGTTGCGTGGTAATTGTTTTGTTATGTTATGAAATATATATTTATTTAAATGCGATATAAAAAATATGGAAAAACACCGTTCAAATCACAGAAACGTACAAGGAAATTCCAGAACGAGCAATGCGGTTCACGGTGGTGAGATGTTAACTACCTCGCCTGATATACAGGAGGCCGTGGGTTCGATGCCGACCCTGCCGCCTGTTGTATATTTGGAGTTTGAATGTTCTCCCCGTGCGTGGTCACATGCGCTGAGAGTATTTGGGTGCTATACATTCCCACGTGATGAGCCAATTCGTTGGGCTATCACTTGTGGCCAGATCGCTTCTGAAAAAGAGCTGTGTAGCTTAGTGGGCCTTACCTGGTAAAATAAAAAAAATGTTATAGCTTAGTTTAACTTAAATAGTTAAATGCGCAGTTACTGTAGAGTACAGGACTAAACCGGCAATACCTGGGCCTCTCACATCTCTGTGCAGCGTGGAGACACAGCTCAATTAATTAGCGTTTTATGTGATACATTTAAATTGCGTTTTCAATGTTTTTCAGCGATGTCGCTATCCCCCAAAGCCCCGTTATATCCGGGACAAGATATATTACGCCGTCCAAAATCCGACGGTTGAATTGTACCAGTGGCTGGTAGCGGACGTCATCCGTTTTTCTTTGCGATAGCGTCACCCTCCACGGGAGGCGATTTACTCTCTTGAGCGATGACAGAGACCGTCGTGTGTTTTGTTTTGTGTTCAGCGAGAGAATTAGAAGCAAACGCAGAGCTATATGCTGACCCTGGCTGCCCTACGACTGAACCCAATCAGCCTCCCGGTGGTAATTACTGTGGATACGGAATCGATTATTTTGTTCATCGGATTGTTCAGGTTGTAAGGAAAATATGCATTCGACTGTGGGCCACATTTCAGCTTCCCAGCCCGACTGGAACAACAACACTACCTTAAAATACAACAACAACATATACAATAGGCGACGTTTTGGGCAATGACCCATTTTTTTTAATTGCACATTAAATTCTAGCACTTCATATGTGCACCCAAATTGGTTATGTTGTGCTCTGAAGAAGGACCATTTCCCAAAACATCACCTATTATATTTTTTTTCTTTTTAAGGCAATAATTATTTACTAATGCGTTCAGTTTTTTAATAATTGTGCTTGTGCACCACTGTCAACGCACAATCAGCAAATGTCAAACATTCGAATTGGCACGAGCCACTCAGTATCGATGGTATTGACATCAGTGCTGTATAAATATTAGCTTATCTCTATCCACTGTTCGATGCAGGCCACTCCAAGCCGTTGCCCCCCCCCCGCCCCAGGGTGTCGCGATGCTGCAATCCATCTCGCTGGTGAACGCGAGCTCATTGTTTCAACGCTCCATCTCAGCAGGGAACATCCTCGCTCACGCGTCGTTCGCGCCCTGATGCTCTTTCACGCACGTCCGATGGGCACGGTTGGCTACGTACGGTGCGAACGAAGTTCAACATCCACACACAGCCATGCGGTGTTCTGCCCGAACCCGCTTGCTTTCCTCGACAGTCAAACTGATATGGGCCTGTTCTCTAATTCGCATGTTCCTCTTCCCGTCTCTCAGTGTAATTCCCAGCTGCACCTCCCTCTGTTTCCTGGATTGTGCGGATCAGATGTCGGAGTGCATGGCGCTCACGCCTGCACGTAATTCTACATCTGCATGCAATTCCACGTTATTATGACGGGAGCCAGTGGAGACCTATTCACAAGGCACCTACTGATGAATCGTGGGTGCTAGACGGAGCAGGCTCCTCTATCTGGGCGTGGACGCAAGGATTGGTGGATCACGAAAAGATTTGTTAAATTATCAATCTTCTGGGTAGCACAGAGGCCAGAACGTAGCAGTACAGGACAGCAACGAATTACTGAATCCATGTGTGCAGAACCTTTAGTGTTTTCCCTTAACATGCGTGGCAGGATTTATCCGGCTACTGTACCTTCCTGCGACACATAATTAAAATAAAAGCTCTCATTAAAGGAATTGGTCTAACATCCCAATGTGGCAAGACCCTCTTGAATAAAAACATTATCTTGAGCCTCAGTGAGGCTTTCTTGAGTAAGCGACGTTGTTATTTGCCAGACGGCGCTCATGTTACCGATGTTGGAGGAATGGTGATGATGGTTGAGGGCGATGATGATGATGTCACTGAGTCGATTGTGGCAAGGACGTGAACTCAGGCCTCACGACTGAGGGCCTTGCTGCTCTACCGAACGGGGCACCGTCATCCTGCCCACCGCGGAGATGGAGCGATGAAATCAGCTCGTGTGTCGTCAGTGCTGGGTGGATTATTCCATCCTGGGACCGTGAGACATGGCAGCGTCTTGGGGGGGGGGGGGGGGGGCTCTCATCTAGCAGTGGATAGCTGTTCCTTTTAACACGTAGGCTTTCGCGACCAATATTATTCATAATCAACGTTTTTGGGTTTAGATCGCGTTATTTGTTTACTGATTTGCCGTGTCGGGTGGTGGAGGGTTATGACACATTTATAAATAACGCAATCTAAACCCAAAAACGTTGATTATGAATAGCTGTTCCTGGCAGCTCACAATGATGAAGACGATTGCGTGTGTTTACAGCCATTTTCAATCCACTGCTAGGCTGATAAAACATTTGCAACGGTGAATGCACGAATCGGCTTTGTGTAAGTACAGCATGTGTGACGATGAATGTGGGCGCGAGTTGACGGGCCCACGCGGAACACGTGTTGAGCGGAGATATGGCGCTGACAGTGCGATTGTGTTGACGATATGATGGTGGCGATGGTGGTGACGACGATGATGATGATGATGATGGTGACGCTATTGAATTACATTTATTTTGTTGTTGTTACGCATCGAATTGGCGAGGCACAGACCAAAAATTCCGCGATGAAAATTCGTCCGACAAACTATGTGTGCACGGGCGATAGGGAGCAGCGGATAAGGGCCAGCTGCGTCATTGCGTTGAGCGAGGTCATAGCGACGTTGGTGAAAAATAAAGTCGAGCAGTGCACAGAAAGTGAGAGCAATGCAATTATTTAAAATTCGGATTCACGTGGCGTCCGAATACGACTGCATCTCGCAAAGCTGTAGGGAAAGGAGAGCGCGTATTTATGCACGAGTCAGAAAGAGGCAGTCTCAGGCACATGCAGGGCGAACGCGAGGAGGGTGTTTTGCAGGATGAACTTGAACAAGGGTATTGCATCGATAGCACAGATTGCAGAGGGACGGAAGTTCCTGGTTATGGGGGATATCAGGGGAGAATGAGTGACTTCCCTCTGAGCAACGGTTGACGGAGACCCCGATAGAAAGCGGTCGTTGCTGGCGTGCTGCATTGGAGAGTGCGTGGAGGGGAGTAGAGCGAGATGAGAGGTAGGAGAGTGTGCGGAGGAGAGTAGAGTGAGATGAGAGGTAGGAGAGTGCGTGGAGGGGAGTAGAGTGAGATGAGAGGTAGGAGAGTGTGCGGAGGAGAGTAGAGTGAGATGAGAGGTAGGAGAGTGCGTGGAGGGGAGTAGAGTGAGATGAGAGGTAGGAGAGTGTGCGGAGGAGAGTAGAGTGAGATGAGAGGTAGGAGAGTGCGTGGAGGGGAGTAGAGTGAGATGAGAGGTAGGAGAGTGCGTGGAGGGGAGTAGAGTGAGATGAGAGGTAGGAGAGTGTGCGGAGGAGAGTAGAGTGAGATGAGAGGTAGGAGAGTGCGTGGAGGGGAGTAGAGTGAGATGAGAGGTAGGAGAGTGTGCGGAGGAGAGTAGAGTGAGATGAGAGGTAGGAGAGTGCGTGGAGGGGAGTAGAGTGAGATGAGAGGTAGGAGAGTGCGTGGAGGGGAGTAGAGTGAGATGAGAGGTAGGAGAGTGTGCGGAGGAGAGTAGAGTGAGATGAGAGGTAGGAGAGTGCGTGGAGGGGAGTAGAGTGAGATGAGAGGTAGGAGAGTGTGCGGAGGAGAGTAGAGTGAGATGAGAGGTAGGAGAGTGCGTGGAGGGGAGTAGAGTGAGATGAGAGGTAGGAGAGTGTGCGGAGGGGAGTAGAGTGAGATGAGAGGTAGGAGAATGCGTGGAGGGGAGTAGAGTGAGATGAGAGGGAGAGGTAGGAGAGTGCGTGGAGGGGAGTAGAGTGAGATGAGAGGTAGGAGAGTGCTTGGAGGGGAGTAGAGTGAGATGAGAGGTAGGAGAGTGCGTGGAGGGGAGTAGAGCGAGATGAGAGGTAGGAGAGTGCGTGGAGGGGAGTAGAGTGAGATGAGAGGTAGGAGAGTGCGTGGAGGGGAGTAGAGTGAGATGAGAGGTAGGAGAGTGCGTGGAGGGGAGTAGAGTGAGATGAGAGGTAGGAGAGTGCGTGGAGGGGAGTAGAGTGAGATGAGAGGTAGGAGAGTGCGTGGAGGGGAGTAGAGTGAGATGAGAGGTAGGAGAGTGCGTGGAGGGGAGTAGAGTGAGATGAGAGGTAGGAGAGTGCGTGGAGGGGAGTAGAGTGAGATGAGAGGGGAGAGGCAGGAGAGTGCGTGGAGGGGAGTAGAGTGAGATGAGAGGTAGGAGAGTGTGCGGAGGAGAGTAGAGTGAGATGAGAGGTAGGAGAGTGTGCGGTGGAGAGTAGAGTGAGATGAGAGGGGAGAGGCAGGAGAGTGCGTGGAGGGGAGTAGAGTGAGATGAGAGAGAGGAGAGTGCGTGGAGGGGAGTAGAGTGAGATGAGAGGTAGGAGAGTGCGTGGAGGGGGATAGAGTGAGATGAGAGAGGAGAGGTAGGAGACTGCGTAGAGGGGGGTAGAGCGAGATAAGAGGTAGGAGAGTGTGCGGAGGAGAGTAGAGTGAGATGAGAGGTAGGAGAGTGCGTGGAGGGGAGTAGAGTGAGATGAGAGGTAGGAGAGTGTGCGGAGGAGAGTAGAGTGAGATGAGAGGTAGGAGAGTGCGTGGAGGGGAGTAGAGTGAGATGAGAGGTAGGAGAGTGCACGGATGGGAGTAGAGCGAGATGAGAGGTAGGAGAGTGCGTGGAGGGGGGTAGAGTGAGATGAGAGGGGAAAGGTAGGAGAGTGCGTGGAGGAGGGTAGAGTGAGATGAGAGGGGAGAGGTAGGGGAGTGCGTGGAGGGGAGTAATTATATAATAACAGAGTCCAACCCTTTCTGGCAATAAAACAGGTGTTAAGATGTTAAAGCACCAAACTGAAACCTTTAACAAGGAATCATGTCCGCATTAACAACAGATACTTGTGGTGAACATGAAAACAAAACATGCTCCGATATTATATGCATTGTCTTTGAAACTGATTGGTCCACACCAGAGACAGTTTTCTCAAGAGCCTCGTCTCAAACAGTGTTAGACCAGAGGACGCCAAAAGGCGAACAGCATAAAGCCAATGCATTATCAGGACATCGAGAGCTCGGGGTGCCAGAAAGGGTAAAACCTAATTGTATATTTTGACATACTGGCAATAGAGGTGCAAGGAAGTAATGATGATGGTCGATGGATGAAACCGGCGACCGAATGGCAGGGGAGATAATGCATCCTCGAGGACGACTGCTGATGAGATGGAGCAATACAAACAGCTTTTACGCTGGAGAGAGAGAGAAAAAAAAAAGTGCACTGCGGCATCGCACTGCGGCATCGCAGGGCAGGGGGGTGAAGGTGGCGTCGGGTCGACCTTCATCCAGCAGTGGATGAAGATCGACTTGGCTGATGACAATGATGATTGTGATGAAGTTGTTTATTCGCTTGAGAATCGATGTCTTTTGATGAATCGATGCGTTGTTGCTCCCACAATGCTCTAAGGGTCGCCACGATATGGCGACACCTCGACACATCTGTCGTGTGATATCGTATCGTCTGTCGCTTAGTCCGCGGATTCCAAAAATATACTTATACCGCGATTACAGTTGGTAATGTGTTTTTCTTTATTTCAGATTTTATTTAATTTTCTGACAAAATGCAATAACAAAGTCGATATCTTTAAAGTTGTGGATGGAATATTTCGCTGTTGTCAACGAAATTGACTGCTTCGTAAAACGCAGCATTTGACGGCATGGGATTTATGACGTCACAACGATCATCGGACATGCATTCATTTTATTGCATTATAAAGATTGTTCAGACTCCGTTGAGCGAACCGCAGTATACAATTCCTCCTGCGTGCATATGTCCCTCCCTGCCTATTACATCGTGCAGTTGGCCAACGTTGGTTCAAAGCGAGCCTGAATCTACTGATGAGACAATGATTGTCGAAACCGGTGCAAGAATGTTGCTTGTACTCAATCAATGCAGCTGAAAGTATTCACTCGCGGAAGGCCATGTGGTTGATGGGAAGTGAATACAATAATTTTATTTTGGAATGTGGAGGAACAGATATATATATGAAGATCTTCTTGGTTCTTTCGGTAAAGTCGCGTAGAAGGGAAATAATAAAACAATAAAAATAAAACATAATAAAATACAATTCTCACGACGTTTCTGCCACGTCGTGAGAATTGTATTTTATTATGTTTTATTACTATTATTTCATTATTTCCCTTCTTCGTGACTTTACCGAAAGAACCAAGAAGATGAATCCCTGCAGTCACGAAAGCTTTAAATCTAGATATATGAAGATATTCCGCTTATCTGCTTCACGACTTATATTCTCCCCGCGTGATGATAATGGTAATTTCGTACTAGGAAAATAGATAAACTGATCTCGCGATAATCATCATATCGTGAAATTTGACATCGTACTTTGAACGATGATGTCGCAGCACGCGCAAACAGTCCATGAGCCGAGACCCAGGGGCTGGCAAGCCTGCGGAGCCGCATGCGGCTCTATCAGGGCTACTTCTGGCGTTATTCGCGTGCATTGCGGCTCTTGAAATACTGAGGTTTTTTTTAAATACAGAATTTGTGAAAAAAAATTGGCTCGCTATGTTATTTTGGTTACCGATCCGTGCCGTAGACGGTACCATGTTCGAATATCTCGTTGTGGCCAATACCAGTGTATAATGTGATCATCATTTCAAACGAGTGGGTGGTAATCAAGTCCAGTAACTCGCTCTCATATACATCGAGACATCGGTGCTCCTAAAGCGGTATCAAGTATATACCCGCGCCTCCGATTAGCACGGTTGGCTACGTACGGTGAGAAAGAAATTACACATCCATACATAAGGGTCCGTCCATAAATGACGTCACGCGATTTTTGACGATTTTTTACCCCCCCTCCCCTCGTCACACGGCGTCACAAAAAGTCAGACCCCCCCTCAAATATGACATCACAAAGCTCTGCCCCCCCCCAAAAAAAAAATCTTCAAATCGTTTTAAAATATTGTCATTGTAGTGCGTATTTAATGTGCCGCTGCACTCTGATGTTGTAGGAGAAAACATTTACTAAAAAGTATATTTAATTAAGTAGAACGTGTTGTCTATATTTCTTTAAAGTTGCGAGTTTTGATGTGACGTCACATTTCTCAACCCCCCCCCCTCGTCACACATCGTCACAAATGTCTGACACCTCCCCCCTCTAGGTGCGTGACGTCATTTATGGACGGCCCCTAAATACATAAATACTCTGGGCCCATGGACTTTTATTACGCTTAGCATTGCGACCGAGGCTAAACATCGCCCTCTGTTGGCCGAATCTCTGCACCGATCACGCTGGTCAACTCAGGAAAGCCTCACTGAGGCTCCTGCTAAGATTTCGCAGGAGGGGGCGATGGTTGGTTGCTATATCTCCCATTGGGTACTACCAACTGAAGTGTTAAATGTTGTACCCCAGTTGTAACATGTGTGTGGATTGCTCTCCAACGCCCGACGCGGTAATACATTGGCGCGTTTGTTGACAATGTTATCAACTGGCTGTGCCGGGTGGAGGAGGGTTTGCGACACACATTTTTATTTACGTGATCTGACAAAAAAATAATTATTAATTGTATTGGTCGCGAAATCTGACACGTGCTAAATGAGTGATGTGAATAGTTGGTGCAGTCCATTTGGTAACCACATGAGCGAATGCAATCGGTGTGAAGCCGGGTTAACGCCTGAGCCATCCGTTGCGCAACCGAGTCGTGAATCGCTCGCAATGCGCGGACCGCCTCTGAAAACCGGTTGCCAGCAATTGCGCAACCGGCTGCGCTTGCAGTCGAGATACAGACTCGACTTTCACGCGATGCTGCCCTCTTGTCAATCCACTGCTGCGCCGTGCGCATCGTGGGGAAATTCTGACCATAATTCAACCACAGCAAAATTCACAGCACTGTGGATTTTGCTGTGGATGAAGTGTGGATTTTGCTGCAACTGTGAATGTTGCCGCTCTGCCTCCTGCTGCCCACATCGTAGCCTGCAACGTCCCACTGCTGGCAAAGTTGATCCCTGTGTCGTAGCGGCTTCGTCTCGCCGTGCGATCCGGGCGACACGATGGTGGCGCAGTGTTGGCACTTGCAGCCTCACATCAAGGATAACCCCTCGTTCGATTACCGATTGAGGCATTGCTTGCTTGTGGAGTTCGTGTGTTCTCCTGTTGTTCTCAATGGGGTTTCCTCCGGCTTCTCCAGGAGGACCCGGTGTGTTGTTGTTGTGTGTGATGCGTTGTTAGCCTTGTAACGTGTGCCACGTTGATGCACGACCTTATTTAACCGGGCACATAGTTTTTTTTTGTTTTGTTTTGCACAGAATGTATACGTTTTTTTCGCACCGTACGTAGCCAACCGTGCTTATCGGAGTAATCAGGTCCCAATCGAAAATGGGGATTTATTGCCCAACTGGTTTCACCTGTGCCAAAATAAAACCAAATAAACCTAATACAATCAGTTTAACACGTAGGCTTTCGCCAGCAATATTATTCATAATAGTGGTGTTTGGGTTACATCGCGTGAATATAAATGTGTCGTTAAACCCGACGACACCCCACACAGCCAATTAGTAAGGTTTTTTACGTAAACTAGTACAGCACACAAACACACCGGTGTGCTGTACTAGTAACGAATTGGCACGTTCTGTTTACGTGACAAACCTTACTAATTGGCTGTGTCGGGTGGTGGCGGGTTTAACGACACATTTATATTTAACCC
The DNA here is from genome assembly GCF_965212315.1 of Lampetra planeri. Taxonomy (NCBI): domain Eukaryota; kingdom Metazoa; phylum Chordata; class Hyperoartia; order Petromyzontiformes; family Petromyzontidae; genus Lampetra; species Lampetra planeri. The sequence goes on from NC_136107.1 coordinate 34,118,944, forward strand.
AAAAACCTCTGTTATGGCTAACACGACCAACAAGGTTGGCTTTTCTTCCCCAGGGTAAGAAAGTAAAAGTAATAATAATAGCTTATTTTAGTTCTCTCGAGATCAACTCTGGACTAGGTTTTGTTGTCCATCGTAGGCCAGCGGTTCTTACGTGGTGTCCACTTATCTGGTCTAAAGCGAAAAATTAAATAAATAGTATGAATCATTAATGCAGAAGCAAAAGCTGCTGTAATTAAATTAGTAGTCGTCATTATTGTTACTTCACTTGATCAACAAACCGTTCCGAGACCGAATGGGAATTCTTCTCATTGCCAACACTAGCAGCAATTCCGCTCGAAATCAAAAGACGCGGAGGAATCAGACGGATGCCTCCCTGTGGGGTTTTCAGCAATTGTTTAATAAAGATCACAGAAGCAGAACTAATTCAATAACTTAACGACGTACATTGTCAAACCTCTGAAATTTGCATTGCGTTACAGCGCAGCGACGGGAATGTTCGTGGTTGTATCCAGACGTAACAATCGCACCGTGGCCGGGAAGAAAAATAAAGTCACAAGCATCATTTTGTTTCCCACTGCGCCACAGTCGGACCCTGCGCACGCGTACAGAGATGCGCACACCTCTACAACAACTATTGACAGCCGCTAAACGACGGTGACATCACCACAGCGCTTGTGTCCAAGCTAAGTGCACTTTGCAGCTACGTCAAGTGTCCAAGGCTCACTGGTGGGAGGTCACGAGGCAATCTCAGGATGTATCATCAGCCGTGGTCAATCCATTGATGAAGACCTCCATGACTCACCGCTGCCTCCCACGATCATGCGAAGCAGCGATCCACCTGTAGCGGCCGCACAAAAAGACAAAGAACCCCCACGGCGGCCTTCGCAGATTATTGTGCCAAGTGCTATTGTAGACACCTTATGCAGGCGATCACGGCGCACCAGGGGATGGTGTTACCACAGCCACGCCCGATTGTTAATCGTTCATGGCTGGGTCAACCTAGGGATGGTCCCCACCCTTTTTTGTGATAACACACGCCACTATCAGACGTGGCCTGGAATCGAACTCGCGTAACAGGGATCTAAGCACAGTGCGGTCGCCACAACGCTACACACACCGGTACAAGCGTAGACACACACATAACAATAACAGCCGCTAGTTGCCACCATGTGGCGGTGACATCACCAGCCTAGGTGCACTTTGAGGCCACGTGCAGTGGGCAAGGCTTCCTGCTAAGCAGGTGGTCACGAGACAGACCCAGGTGCCATGGGTCGACTGACTGAGATGACCAGCCTTGTGCCAACTCGCTGCATTTTAGCTGCCCAGCGCTTCGCTCGCTCACAGAACACACACACGCGTACTTACAAACACACACAGCAACAACAATCGCCATTCGCCACTAAGTGGCGGGTGACGTCACCACGGCGCTTGTGCCAGGCTATGTGCACGTTGAGGCCACGAAAAGTGTCGAATGCCCGTTGGCAGGTCACGGGGCAGACCCAGGTGCCGAATACACACACGTACATACAAACACACAAACACACGCACGCACGCGCCCGCACCTACACGGCTTCTGTCAGGGGCAGCGACGAGTGCCGGCTGTAGCGTCGCCTCCCGCACCGCGACCCGAGCGCGGCCCCCACGAGCCTCGCACGCTCCGCCACTCCACGGCACATGCGCGCGTACACGCACGGCGCCACGCACGGGGGCGCGTATGCGAGCATCTGTGCCAGCGCCTTGACCAGGCGGAACGAGGGCCTCCTCCTCACGGCGGCGAACACGCCGGCCCCGACGGTCGCGTAGAACGGGGCCCACAGCGAGAAGTGGACGGGCACCGCCACGAGCGCCATGCGCAGCGCACCTCTCTGCGCTTCCCGCTCGGCGGCGTCGTCGTCGTCAACGCCACCGCCGCCGCGTGACAGCAGACGCGCGGCGCACCACGCGCTCACGCACGAGCCCGCGACCGGCACGACGAAGCCCGTGACGACGAGCGAGACGTCGGCGAGCTCGCGCACGCCGAGCGCCACGCAGTCGAGGTGCCCGCGCCGCGAGCAGCCGATCTGCAGCGCGGCGGGGAACGCGGCCAGGCACGAGCCGCCCCACAGGAAGGCGCACACGTGCGGGGCGCTGCGCGCGTCCACGAGCGGCGGGCGCGAGCCCGCGGGTAGCGCCGCCTCCAGGTACGCGTCGAAGGCGAGCAGGGTCACCGAGTAGGCGCTCGCCAGCGCCGACACGTGGAAGAGGACGTAGGCCGCGGCGCAGCCGTACGCGCCGCGCGGGTCGCGCTCGGCGGCCCCGTCCGTCGCGTCCGTCGCGTCGTGCGTCAGCCCCGTGAGGTGCGCCAGAGCCACGCTCAGCTGCAGGGCGTTGGCCAGCGCGGCGCTCGTCACGTACACGTCCACCGCGGACGGTTGGCGAGCCGCGGCGCTCCGAGGATGAGGAGGTGGAGGAGGAGAGGCGCCTCCGATGGCGGCGAGAGCGCGGTATCCACCGCACAGGTTCACGGCGGCCACGCCGAGATTGAGGAGCAGCGCGGGAGGCACCAGCGTGACCAGGAAGATGGAGCAGATGGTGGCGAGGACGACCTCGCCCTGACGATGGTCCCAGCCGCACGACGTCTCGCGGAGGAGTCGCCCGCTGCGCATCAGAGTGAAGTCGCGTGTGGCCAGAGTGCACGCGTTGCCCAGGGCCTCCTCGTGCCACGGGTCAGGGACGCAGTCCCACATCTTTCCCCCTGCACATAAATGGGGGGGGGGGTGGGGGGGTAGACGGCGCTAGTTCGCAGAGAGATGGGCCGCTGTGTATGTATGTGTACTGCTTGCATGTTAACAGCATGGTTACTTCTTCTTGGTTTTTTCGGTAAAGTCACGTAGAAGGGAAATAATAAAATAAGAAAATTTAAACATAGTAAAATAAAATTATAATGTTTTATTTGTATTATTTTATTATTTCCCTTCTACGCGACTTTACCGAAAAAACCAAGAAGATGAATCCCTGCAGTCACGAAAGCTTTCAATCGAAAGCATGGTTACTGTTGTCATGAACTCCACCCGTGTTGAGGACTCGGTTTACCAGTCTGACTGTTTCGTCTCAGCCACACCGTTTCCAATCACGACCACACTGCAGGTCACAATAACACGCTCACTCACTCATCCACTCACCACACCGCAGGCCACAATTCAAGGAACGTATTAACTCTCATCTATCACATGTTCAGTTGTGCTGGTTGTTGCTGGCCGCTTTGCGTTTTGGCTTGTGGCCAGCAACCGTGATTTTAATAAAGGTGTGGGTTGTCAACTTACAAGTCTACAAGCAGGTGTCGGCCGTGCTGATGATGGGAATAATCTCTCTGTCACTTAAACAACAATACTCCTTGATGAAACTACGTTGTACGAGTCACCTAACGGGGTTTTAGGCTTCGTCCTCCGGCACCCTGTCATTGTGGACTCACCAAGTTTATGCAATGAATGAACGCTCCATTGATTACGAGTGACCCGAGTAAGAGATTACCTATAACCGCCACATAGTGACTGTTTACATCTAGTGGTTATACAATAGCATCGTCTATTTTTGATTAGTCTGAGTGTTTTTTTTTCTATTTACAACGGGACAAATGTAGATCATACTACCCGCTAAAAAAGACTTAATACATTCGTTAATAACACTGCCTTAAGAGGAACAAAAATATACATGTAAGTATTCACGTTTCGGGCAATTGCCCTTGTTCATTGTTTTGCTATGAATAAGAGACATTGCCTGCTGCGACGTTAGTTCGAATCCGGGTTTCAGCCACTCGTGATTAAATCAGCTTCTCCAATTTAGATAACTGATGAGTCTCAGCCCAGTCGCCATCAATGACTGCACACCAATCCATCTCATGAAATTATTTGTTTTTACTTAATTCAGCATAGGACGGATTGAATGCCACGTGACGAACACCTGTATAGCATAGCTTGCGGGAATGTGCACCGCCCCCTCGTGTGCATGATATGTAATTGCAGGCACCACAGTAATAGTTCTGTGATGTCATCTTCCGCGGGCCTTTCTCGGACACGAGGTGATGTTACTCAGCTTGTGTGGAGAGGTCCACAGGCCTAGGGGAAGTCCTTCCGCTCATATCCGCGAGATTCTGGCGATTCGATCTCCCGGCTCGACAGTTCAATGATCAGTTTCTTAAATCTCCCTTCCCCCTCTTCCATCCACCCACCAGTTGAATAAACGGGTAGATCACAGTGAATTGATGGGCATGTCGCGTGTGGTGAGGTCAAGCGTGGTTACTCCCAACTCTTCCAAAACATCTGGCCAGCGTGGAAGAGTAGGCCAAATACAATATAGGTCTCTGGAGTGTGCTCAAGTGGAGGCCCTAAGCAAGAAATTGCAGGGCTGAAGGTTTACCGACTGGTGCATAAAACAATGACGCTTTGACGACGTCCACTTCTCGGATTCGAACTCAGCTGTAGGGGGTGTGAAGCAGTGTTTCCTGACCAACACCACCGCTAAGCACACACACGTGTACACGTATAGCTTAAACAGCATAACGTTATCATCGCTGCATCACGCTTCAGCGCTTTGTCAACCCACTGCTGGATAAAGGTCTTCCCAGCTCACGTTGCGTGGATTATTGGACCATACTTCACCACGCTGGTCAGTGCGTATGGGTAATGGTGGGGGGGGGGGCAAGATCGATTCAAGATATCGATAGCCACTGATGTTAGCCATGACCGCGAATCAAACTCAGGCCATTGGGTTCGTGTTGCAGTGCGCTCAAGACTGCGCCACTCCTCGTTTATTATGTGACAACTATTAAATAATACTCAGTTTTATTAGAATATACAGCCCATGGTCAATCCACTGCTGAATGAAGGTCTCCACAATACCATGTCGGTCCTAGGGCTTGTTTGGCCAGACCTCACCACGCTGGTCAGTATATATATACTGTTCGTGTGTGTATATAGCCAGACAAAAAACGTGTTATTCTTACCTTGCTGCTGAGCGAATTCCGCAAGCATAAGAAATGAAACGATCGGATCGATTGCCTTCCCGTAGTAGTCGTGCTGGTGGGGTGTGGGTTAGTTACAGCGTGCGGAATCCGTGCGCACAGCTTCTCAGCTGTGAAAGTCCCTCACTACAGCTGGTGTGTGTGCGCGTACGTATGACCGTGTTGTATGAGTACGTGAGTAGATCATCTTTGTCTTTGGGGAGCGGCTATGCAGCGGTTATCGCGCTGCGCCAGGAACCCGGCGACCCGAGTTCGATTCTCGCTCACGGCCAACGCCAGTGACGATTATCCGAACCGGTGCCGGGCCTCCCCTAGGTCAACTCAGCCTAAAATAAGTAACCTGGTGCAGTAGACAAAGGCGGTCTGGCGCGGTGCTGGCCACCCACCCCCTTGTTTACCTGTGCTGGCTAACAACACTTGTCCCAAGCGTCTGTTGAGGCTATAAGGGGGCTCGTTGTCTTTGTTGTTTGTGTGACTATGTGAGAGCGCGTGGCCATTCTCGATAATTCGTCTGAAGTTCATTATCTTTCGCTTTATCACCGAAGTCCGTCCGCACCCGTCGCCTGCAAAAGTGTCCCGCCCTGCACGCCTGTGTGTGTGAGGGGGCTAAACGGGCGCGGCACGGGCTGGAGAAGAGATGGAGTGATGTGGTACAAGAGGATGTGGAGCTGAGTGGACTTGCCGATAACTGGTACCAGCGGTGTCGAGATCGGCCTCTGTGGAGGAGGCTCGTGATGGACGCTACTGTGCACTTGGAGGCAGTCGCTCTCCGACAATAACCGAGGGCAGATGAGCGACGTTCACAACATCGAGCGGAGCGCCGGATGGCTAAAGCACAGCAAGTTGGCACAGTAGGGGGCACAGGTGGTGCATCAGCCAGTCATCTCGGTCATCTCGGTCAGTCGACCCGTGGCACCTGGGTCTGCCCCGTGACCTCCTGCCAGCGGGCGTTCGACACTTCACGTGGCCTCAACGTGCACATGGCCCGGCACAAGCGCCGTGGTGACGTTACCGCTACTTAGTGTTGTTGTCGTGTGTGTACGTTTAGTTGTGTGTGTCTGTTCACGCGTGTGTACGTGTGTGTCTTTGTTCGTGAGCGGTAGGGTAGGGGCTAACGCACCACGCTGCAAACCCGAAACAACCCTCGTTCAATTCCCGCTCACGACTACATAACAGTGGCAAATATTTTAACAGGCTGTGGGACTCCCCCTAGGTCAACTCAACCTTAATTGAGTATCCTGTGCGACGTTTAAACATCAGAACTGGGAAGACAAAGGCGGCCGGGCGTGGTTCCGGTCACCCACCCCCGCGTGTGCCGTGCTGGCCGAAATAGGTGCTCGCTAACAGCAATTGCCCGATAACAGTACATTAATATCTATACGACGGGGGTCTTTATTCTGTGTGCACTTGTGTGTGTACGTATGTGTGTAAGTATGTACGTTTGTGAAAGCGGAATGATCGGGGCCGATGATTTGTGGTTGTGGCGGCACGCCACGAGTGAATAACAATTATACACAAACATTGTTCGTGGTTCACGTTCCTGCTGCTACCGCTGCTGCGCTGGCAGTGTTGCACAAAAAAATAATGAATCAGGACACAAAACCCCTCCACAACGCAATCGTCTACAGCACCACTGCTCTAAATTGCAACAAAAACAGAAAATAGGCGACGTTTCGGGCAATGACCCTTCTTCATAGCGGAGAGAGAAAGAGTGCCCAGAGTAATCGAGTGAGAACTCGTAGGAGACTTGCACTTTCGACCTTTGAGGGGGTGGGGGTGGCAGTTTCCTTGCCAGTGGCCACGTGGCCGTAGCGCGCTCGGTGTGGTGATGGTGGTCACGCGTCGTCTAGACGCCGCCGCCGACGACGCTGGCCTCTCAGTCCGCCTGTGTTGTCGACGTGGATAAGACCCCAAGCGTCTTTAAACGTCGCAGAATTGGCAATTACGGGGCGAGCTATCAAAGGCAAACACTTGGCCAAAACTTGACCAACCAGTCACCAGTACCAGCCCTTCCAATGACCCACACACTAACTAGTTCACCACTAACTAGTACCAGCCCTCTCACTGACCTCCTAACTAGTCCACCAATAACTAGTACTAGCCCTTCCAATGACCCACAGACTAACTAGTCCACCAATAACTAGTACCAGCCCTTCCAATGACCCACAGACTAACTAGTCCACCACGAACTAGTACCAGCCCTTCCAATGACCCACAGACTAACTAGTCCACCACTATCTAGTACCAGCCCTTCCAATGACCCACAGACTAACTAGTCCACCACTAACTAGTACCAGCCCTTCCAATGACCCACAGACTAACTAGTCTACCACTAACTAGTACCAGCCCTTCCAATGACCCACATCCTAACTAGTCCACCACTAACTAGTACTAGCCCTACCAATGACCCACAGACTAACTAGTTCACCACTAACTAGTACTAGCCCTACCAATGACCCACATCCTAACTAGTCCACCACTAACTAGTACCAGCCCTACCAATGACCCACATCCTAACTAGTCCACCACTAACTAGTACCAGCCCTACCAATGACCCACATCCTAACTAGTCCACCACTAACTAGTACTAACCCTTCCAATGACCCACAGACTAACTAGTCCACCACTAACTAGTACCAGCCCTTCCAATGACCCACATCCTAACTAGTCCATCACTAACTAGTACTAGCCCTTCCAATGACCCACATCCTAACTAGTCCACCACTAACTAGTACCAGCCCTTCCAATGACCGTGGCCCTCTCGCTGACCATAACCTTAACTCGTCATCCAGCCACTGATGTTAGCCCTTCACTGACCCTATCCCATGCACGTACGATCACTCATGATGACCGTAACCATGAGCGACTATCCGACGGTCACTCGCGCTGTGACTCTACTCAACAAGACGTGTGCTTAGAATCGTTCTCCACGCACCACTTTACCCTCTTGACCTTGAGCTTCCTCGAAGTCCTTCCTACAGCAGTGTCGTGAGCGAATAATTGCAGGGCTGCGCTTTTGGCCACTGCGCAAATTAAATTCCAAGTACAGTACGCTCTATATCAGGGGTGTGGAACCTTTTTTCTGCCAAGGGCCATTTGGATATTTATAACATCATTATGCGGGCCATACAAAATATATCAACTGAAAAATTAGCCTGTTATATTTGGTCAACGTTTAATTAACTCACCCCTAATGTGATGGCTGGAACTGCTTTTCTTTGATGAGGCGTGTGATGTTAGCTGACTATTGATGATGTTGCTACTGGCAACTGCTTTTCCAGGTTTGCTCCTAGATTTTTTTTAATTTCGAGTCCCGCCTGCGGTTGCCTTGGCAGGGCCAGAGACCAAATGATTTCGCGGGCCTCATACGGCCCACGGACCAAACGCCCCCCACTACTGCAGTCTATATGCTCAGGCAGTGGTTCTCAACATGTTCAGGCAGTGGTTCTCAGCATTGTTTGGCTACTGTACACCACCCCTTGTTGAAGTTAGTCTCAAACGAGCACTCCCTTGCTCGACCCAACATGGTTTCTGAGACATGAACGCACGAATCGTGAACATCTATGGTTTAACCAATTGTACATTTTGTGAGGTATCCTAATTAGCGAGTGGCTGCAAGCGAATTACCAAAAATAATAATCAATAACGGACTCTGCATGCGTGCCGTGATTGGTTGGTGCACGCTGGTTGCTCTTGGAAAACCCAACATCGTTGACGATCAATGAGTTTATAGAAAGTAATTTTACATCTTTCCAGGTTACCACAAGGATTACAAAATTTATCGTAGTTATTTCATATTGGCAGATTCATACGCGATTATTCACCAATGGCACCCATTGTATATTATATATTTGACGCATTTATACATCGCCTCACGTACCACCTGGGACATTGCCCCCGGTTGAGAACCACTGTTCCATCAGACCCGTCCCATGCCTTGGCTGGCACACCGCCCAATCCAGTAAGTAATCGATGCAAAACAACAACAACAACAACAGGACAACAACAGGGTTAGCGAGCGCCTATCAAGGCCGGCAGGGCACACAATGGGATGGGTGTTGCCAGCACCACGCCAGGCCGCCTTTGTCTCCCCAACGCTGATGTCTACTAAACCGTAACCAGGATCGCACACTTACTCATTTAAGGCCGAGTCGACCTAGGGGAGGCCCAGTACCGGTTCGAAATATTGATTGGTCGTGATTGTGCGCGCACGCAAGACACTCACGCTTACTCGACGACCCGCTCGTTAGCCCTTCGGAGATGGATGGTGGTGGGTGGTGGTGGTGGTTGTTCTTTGTGTGAGTGGGAGGTGGTCAGTGAGTGGCTTCTGTATCAGGAAGGGGCCAAGATACGCTTCACGGAAACGATTTGGCAATTTGGCCTGTCGTGTTGGGACATCGCCCTTGGGCCGGCATGCGACTTAGTCTAAGTTGACTCAGCCTCAAATACGTACATCTGCAAGTACCCCGGGGATTGGGGGATGTGGCCGCGAACGTCGACATGTCGATTAATAGAAATATCGATTAATAGAAATGTCGATGATTTGAGCTCACGAACGCAAGCAGCGTGCGAAAAGAATACGGACAACTTGAAACTTGGAGGACGGTAAAACCCATTGAAATCGTGATACATTATAAAGTGTTAATACAAGCGGTGTTCAGGTTCGGCGCAGATAACTCACCGGTTCAATTCCGATCTCCCAGCGATAACAATTAAACAACGACGCAACTTTCTTACACCGCCACGCAGCATTGCACTGTAAATGGGTCCACGGTGTTTGCGTGTAGTGGGGTAAAGTGTGGGGACTCCCATGCACGTGTTTATCAGAAGATTGGACCAAACACTGCAGCTGCCTCGAGTGCCAGTCCCTTCCACCAGCGCTTGGGAAAGAGCAACATCTGTTCTTTTTAAAACAAAACTAAGTTAGTGTGTTTTTTATATATATTACCAAGTAAGGCCCACTGAACGGTATAGTTCTTTTTGAGAAGCGACCCGGCCAAAACTGAAAGTTCAACGAAGTGGCTCATCGTGTGGAAATTTATAGCAGTCAAATGCTCTCTAAACACGTGTTGTTGATTCTAAATGTGGAGGGATAAAACTGGAGGACCCCGTAAACAATCTACGCCACCACTGGGAGAGAGACACGAAAACTCCAAATATCCAGGTGTCAGGGCCGAGATCAAACCCACGACAGCCTGGACACCAGGCGAGGTAGTTAACATCCCCCTATCAAGTGGGCTTAGGCAGGAGACAGCGCTGGAAGGGTTGGCTGGCCGATGGGTCAGACCGGTGACGACGGCCTGTCAGCCAAAGGAGGGAACGCATAGCGAGACACAACTCCCACGATGAGTTAAATTCACGTGCAGAAGTGAGATTAGATAGCTTAAGTGTGGCATCGCGGGGCCGAGAGGGGCATGCCTTCATCGAGCATTGGATAGAGCGTGACTCACGATGGTGAAATCGTTGCAAGTTGCTGACGTGTTAAGTTTTGCAAGCGCGAGTCGAGCGGCTGTGTAGCCTCGTCGAAACGCGATGCTGAGAAAAAATTGGGAATTCACCAAACATTTGTTTCCATGAATAAATAACGGGCCACGATTCGCCGTACTGGACTGGCTAATGGGCAGATTAATGTTCTTCTCATATCGAGATAAAATTACGGGACAGGAGTTGTATTGTAAGGCCCTTCGTGCCAGTGCAGTGTACACTGCAATATATATTCTTGGGTTTTTTCGGTAAAGTCATGTGACTTTACCGAAAAAAAACAAGAATATGAATCCTTGAAGTCACGAAAGCTTCAAATCTAGAACTGCGATATAAATTTCACCATGTTCCGTTTCGTCGTCAGCCACGATCATTCCACTGCTGGATGAAGGGTTCCTCAAGTTGCCACCACAATCATCCATCCGGCACCTGCACGTGAGCTGATTTAATAATCGCTCCGTCTCCTCGGTGGGTGCCCCCTGACAGGGCGAATCCAAGAGGCTGTGTCGACATGCGTACGGTGGGGAAGAAGTTCAACACACGGTGGTACATATATATTTAGATAGGCGAGACGTAATGTTTTCCCTTCATTAACCCGCACTGACCGGGCCTGGTGAAGAAGTATGGTCAACGCCCCCACGTGACCTGCACACCTACAGTATAAGACGCATAATGGATGCTCTGTGCATCGTGCCTATTTGTGAGAGCCGAAGTTAAACGCTACATTTGTACGTAGCCCACACCATGGCAGGATAATGTTGGGGGGGGGGGGGGGTGAGGGAGGTTGTGAATTAATTCAGACATTGATTCAGTGTTCTTCACTCATTTTCAGAGGGGGGGGGGGGGTGGGTGGGCACTTTCGCCGATAAGACATCGTCGGTGTTTGAGGGCCGCCACGCCATTTGAAACCATTGCGCGTTTGACTGCAACGATGATGATGATGGGGGTGTTGTCACTATTTTAACCTTATAGCGGTACCCCGGGGTACCATAGTACCCCGGCTCTCGCATAAATTATGTCCGTGATGCAGTCACTTTTAGTCTGTTGATGGTCGGCGATGCGGCAATTGACTCATCTGGACGAGCTGTACACGATGCACCACTACGGTGCGTACCGCGAGCGTTCAGGGTTTCAGCTCAATCGTCCTCGCTGCGTTTCGACATCGCGGAATAGCACTGATTTCTAATTTATTGGTACCCCAGTCACGGAGTGAAGTACACCCCTGCAAAAAAAAGTGTCCCAGAAACAAAATATGTAATTGCCTCGGCCATTTTGTATTATTTGGTACCCCGGGGTACCGCCATGCGGATCATTTGTGCATTATCAGGGGGGGGGGGGGCGCACGTCAGGGGCCGCACTAAAGGCCACCAGGGGACAGCCAGTGGCCCCGCGGGGCCTTGCAATGAAGAACACCGCGTTCATTGGACTCTCGCGCACGACTCACATCAGTGGCGCGCGATTCCCGAAGCATTCCCCGGGTCCACCTTCCACCTTGACCAACGTCCACTCTGGGCCGGTGTTGGTGAAGTTTGGCCAAACTGCCCAGCGGGACTTGACACTGCGGCGTGGGGGAGGCGCTCATCCAGCAGTGGATTCCTCCAGTATGAATAAATATTCCTCCAGTATAAATGCTTATTCTGAATCATAAAGTGATGTGCGCGTACATTATACGAGTGTTGATATTAAGCGTTATTCAAAACTGTGGCCTTAAAAGTAAAATTGTCTAACGTTTCGGGCAGTGGCCTTTCTTAGTAACGCACAGAGAGTCCAAGAGTCCAGAGGGATAGAGTTCACAAGGATTGGACACTGCCCTTGTGTTGAGTTAGAGGTTTTTTTTTATTGAGATTCAGGCACATTCACAGTCTTTACGCTAAATAGTGCATTGAGTCCTGTGTTATGAAACGCTGCCATCTGTTTGATGTTTTGAGTTTTATCTGCTTGTGAGAAGCCAGAGGCTGTGTGGGTGAGGCGACGGGTGCGGCTCAGAGATAAGAATTTCCAAATACTGCAGCTTCCAAAAACAAGTCCTGTACGGCACTGTACAATCCTCCAACCCATGGAACAGTCCCCTGTGCAATTAAGGGTAATTGCTTGAAACGTCGCCTATCATATCTATATTTTTACCTCTAATGCCACGGTGTTATTGACGACCGTGTCGAGTTTTTTTGTTATTGTTGTACATCGCTTGTGCAACACCACTGCCAACGCAGCTTCACCAAATAATTCGTTTAGTCCTGGAGCAAGCCACTAGGTGGTGGTGTGCATTCACCAATTCTTGCTACTGCCTCATCAAGACAGGCTCTCACGACATCGGTGGAACGGCGAATATCGGTGTTGTCCAATGCGTGTGGGTTGCTGTTAAACGCAACGGCAAAGTTCCCCGCTGTTGCGATCGATTACGTAATCATGCGCCTGCTGATGTACGTGGACATTTCTGGTTTTTAGAGAGACCCCCACACGAGTGGGGAGCCGCCTGAAAGGCTACGTTTTTGGCACGGTCGTTTTAAACAAAATTCCCGGTTCATGTGCGCGGTAAAAAAGCAGTAATCATTCGCAGGTAATCGCGGTTTTTGCTCTGTGCTAGGCTCCTACTGAAATAGAATACAAACGTATAGAAATATTCGCGTAAAAGTCCGCGAATAATTCGGTGGAGGCAATGCCCCCATCTACCGATATGGGTTTCCAACAGGTTACTTGCGACGCTCTTGAAAGGAAATAGAGGATGCGCCCAAGTGACTGCATTTCCACAGCTCTTTCCAAAATGTGCACCGACTTCGTTGAACTTACTCTTAGGTTTTTTCGGTAAAGTCACGTAGGTAAAAATAATAATAATAAAATTTTAATAATAAGAAATGAAAATAAATCAATTAAATCACGACGTTTCGGAGGCAATACAAACCTCCTTCATCAGGTGTAAAACATGCATACCTGATGAAGGAGGCTTGTGCTACCTCCGAAACGTCGTGATTTAATTTATTTATTTTCATTTATTATTATTTTTACCTACGTGACTTTACCGAAAGAACCAAGAAGATGAATCCCTGCAGTCACGAAAGCTTTAAATCGAAAAATAACCACTAATAAGAGGGATGGAGCCGTGTCGCAGTAGTTAGGGCACTGGCCTATACACCTACCGATCCGAGTTCGATTCCGCACCACGGCGAACCAGAAGCGGTGCGTTGCATCTGAACCGATACTGGGCTCCCTCCCTTCATCAACCCACACCGACCAGCGTGGTGAAGTACGGTCGCACCAGTCTCACGCACGACTGACCCAGTGGCGACGTGGGGAATGAGAAAGTGATTGGCCGAAAGGAGCCCGACCACAATTAACATCAGCGGCGATTCGTATCAGACCGAGTTCTGCGTCGATTCTTCAACCCACATTGATCAGTGAAGTATGGTGAAGTAACCTCCCACGGGGGAGGTCTTCCTGCGCCGCGGGATTGACGATGCGTTGTATATGACGGTAGTAATAATTTAACACATTTCAGAATCACAGTCACGCTAAGTTGGGAATCCCACAGCTTATCAAGAACTTTCGTTTCGAAACTTCAATGCAACCCCGGTGCGATGTTGTAATCCGATTGTACAATGTGAGCGATAATTCCCCCAAAGTTAGAATTCACTTTTGGAACATGGTTCAAACATTTCCGAGTCATTGTGAACAGTGAATTAAAAAAACAACCACTGCTCTCATAAGCTCATGCCAAGCCTCGACACGTTCACTTTTGCCAGACTTCCCTGTGTACACGTGTCATTTGCGTGCAAACACAGGGGGAGGCCGCGTGATACTTCTGTGATTGAGGGGTGTGCGGGAGTAACCCCCCCCAAAACCCCAACATCTACTTAAAAACACATAACGGTTCGTTCATACGCATCTATCAAAGGTGCTGGCGGGTGCCCTAACACAATCGCAAGTGATTTAATGTAACTCGGCCATCGTCTTCTTGCTGACTTATTCCTCCTGCGGGGTGCGATAGTTGTGAGGCCGTGAGAGATGGGAAATTCGTGAGTCGGAACACGTCGGTCCCGGGTGTGCCTTTGACCTTGGCTGGGTGCTGCGAAGATTGCAAAATCGCTTGCACTTCTTCACTCCGGGGACCGAAGTCCCTCAAACTGCTAGTCCGTTGTGTGTCCACGTGACCAGGCGGCTCAGAGGGCTAACACTGCGTCAGGAAAAGAACAAAAAACACTCCCGTCGTCCTCGCAGCAGCGGCTTTTGGCTGGCCACGGAACAAAGACGGTCACTGCAACGCGCTTTCAGATGAGTCTGCGGCCGTCTGGAACGCTCTTCCGACATTAGGAAGCCACTGAAGCTATACACGTTTAAATCTAGATTTTAAAACACATTTCTTTAGAATTGCTTTTTGTGTTTAGGTTGGTGTCTTTCCCCCGCATCTCCGATTAGCACGGTCGGCTACGAAGTTTAACGTACACACGACGGGGTCGCATTAACCCCAAAGCTTCAGGGGCTGCAGCCACAGGCAGATCTAGAAACCTCCCAGGTGGGGGGGCGGAGATATTTATATCTTTTTAAAAAGGGACCTCACGTGAATAACTACGTCAAAATGTGAATCACATTGCATCGTGTGTTTTCCCATTGTAAATATTAATGAAATACCAATTTTCGACATCTCAAGGGAGGATGTCTGGCAATCACCCCCATTGCCAACCACCCCCCCCCACCCTGAGACCCCAAAATATATCTGTACCCAGGACCTCTGATTGTAAGTGGCCCTCCAGTAAACATACACGTATGCATAATTGCATGTCAATAATGGTCCAAATGATGATGCATAGACAATGCGGTGTGTGAATTACTACTAGTTACGCAACAACATTTAAATAGTTTTGTTCGCTTTAATTTTGATTGAGCTTTGTAATTCGTATATCACATTTAATACCTTAGCATTGAAATAGAGGAGAAATACAGTCGTGGAATGTTTGCTATCAGGCCTTGGTGTTGTTATGAAACAGTCAAAGGAAGGAACTGAATGTACAAAGAGCAGCCCCCCAAAACGGTACAGGCCTGGGCCCCCCTCAAACTTAATCTGGCCCCGCATGTCAAAAGCACTGAGCTGGTACTGCTGAGATCCTGTGTTAGAATCAATCACGGGCTTGATCGGCAACACTGACGATTCCAGGGAAATATTTCCGATGTGAAAATGTTAAACTCACGATAAATCCATTCCATCGCCTGAGCCTTCCATGTGTTCTGCCCTCCTCCACTACCCAACCTCCTCTGCAAACCCCCCTGCCAACCCCCCTACCCAGCCCACCTACTCACCCCTCTGCAGCCAGATTCACAATAATAATAATATGTATACTATTTGGTTCTTTCGGTAATGTCACGTAGGTAGAAAAAACAATTGATCACGACGTTTCGATCGCAACATCGTGATAAATGTTTTCTTCTTTTTTTTCTCCTTCTTCCTACATGACTTTACCGAAAGAACCAAAGAGTATGGATTCCTGCTGTCACGAAAGCTTCAAATAATAATATGGTTGTGTATCACAATGCTATACCGGTCAAGTGGCTCGGCAGTAGAGCGAGCAAAGCATGCAATTGGAAGCCTGCAAGTTCAAATCTTGGTTGGAGTTGACTCAGACCATAATCCCTCCACGTGTTATGATACAGGTACCACTTTATAGGCGAGTTAATGGCAGTTGTCATTTGGAAATAACTCGCCCGCCCAACATAGGGATGTGGAATTCTTACCACTGGGTCAGGGCTGCAAACAGGAAATATGCACCAATGGTTTAATGCTCATCTGAGCAACAAATCACTTAACTTTTGACCAAGTTTCACACGAGCTATGTTTTAGTGACGGGCATAGTTGTTCAGTCGTGTTTGCCCCCATTAAGTAACTTGGTCAATTTCTGCAAATTTGACACTGGCAATGCCACAGCATCTTTAAACATTAACAGCGAAGCGAACGACGTACCTCATTTTTTTGGGGGGGGGGGTTCATACCCCGCAGTATTAACCGGGGCATCCTCGGGGTTCCAACCACAAAAACCACTGCGACAAGCGACAAGGCTGCTACCGCCCGAGAAACCTGCCACCAGGTCACCGCCCAAATTAGCCGTTGCGGTGACATCTTCCACCCAGGCTGTGTTGCACCACTTCCAGCACGAGTTTCCCACTTGGCCTTCTCGGCAATTTAACCGCCCGGGTGGCATACCGGCAGGGCATCGCCACTCCCGCAGCAGCCTGGCAAAATGACTCGCTCACGCTGCTGCTGGCGGATGGGCCTCCACTCAAAGGGTAGTTTGGCCCCACGCTGGTCAAACTTGTTTGGAAGAGATCGCAGTACCCACGCTTTATCCCCACCGCGATGTAGTAAATGCCTCCGCCATCCGCCTGCCCAGAATTATAAATGGTTAGACCACATTAAATTTCGATTTAAAGCTTTCGTGACTGCAGGGATTCATCTTCTTGGTTCTTTCAGACTCTGTCTACTTGACGGACCTGTTCTCCACCTGAGGACGGCTGCTTGCGCTGTGGCCGAAACGTCGTGAGAATTATTTTATTATGTTTTATTTTTATTATTTTATTACTTCCCTTCTACGTGACTTTACCGAAAGAACCAAGAAGAGGTTAGACCACAGTCAATCGTCAGGTCCCGTGTAGTGGGGTAAAGTGTGGGTAACCCCACCTCTTCGAAGACGTTTGACCAGTGTGGAACCGGAGACCAAATAGGTTCTCTCTCTAGTCTTCCCTCGAGTGGAAGTCCTTCATCCAGCAGTGGCTATCACAAACACGCTCTATTTCATCAAATTAAAATGCATCGTTAAAGACCATGAACGGCATTCATCATTACAGCGCATCCCTGCCGTATACACTACAAATTTAACACGTCCTAACAGCACACATCCATAACGGCTCATGGATTCTCGTGGGCTCAAAAGTAAAGACGCATAAACATCGTGAACCATTAAACGTGCCATCAATCGGGTTAAAATTACAACCAATTAAGACGCTCGTATAACTTGTTGACTGTTGCCATGGTATCGAAAGGGTAAACGAAACAATTCCAGTGGTACACCACTTACAGTTATTGTAACTTGGCCAATTTAAAAAGAAAACAATTTTATTACGTTTTCTCACCACTGAGTGTCCGGAACATTCGGATTTAAGGCATTCTCACGAAGCCCAAAGGCGATATGACGGTGACTAATTGTGACAGCTTTCGCAATCTTCATGCGGGAATAATAATAGCAATCCTGACAGAACGCATTAAGTGGTAGCCACTGAGTTTGTATATTTTTTTACGAACGGGGTATCATTGGCTCTGACAAACGGCATATGTTCGAAGGACCGTGCGTTGCAAACTTTGTCACCGTGAGCCATGGTCAATCCACTGCTGGATGAAGACCTCCTCGAGTCGACGCCACCTTTAGTGTGTTGTCCTTCCCCCGCACCTGCGATTAGCGCGTCTGGCTACGTACGGTGCGAAAGAAGTTCAACATACTAACATGACCTGAAGACGAGCTGATTTCATCGCTCCATCGCTCTTAGGTGGACGGTCTCTATCTGCGCCTTCTGTTCCTTCACTATCCTTGATCATCGACCGTCAGCCATTCTAGCCAGGAGTTGTCCTGCCCAAGCCCACTTATCCTGCTTAACAGGGGAAGTTGTGCATTTGATCTGCATATATTCTCTCATCGGCAATTATAATACGGAGCACTCTTAACATCCAATCAGGACAAACAGATTGACTCGTAGCCACCGTCAAATGACGACAACTGCAATCCTTTGGGCACATCAATAGGACCAGCAGACTATCCACCACCATCCTACGACACATCCAGGGGACTAAAACAGTGGGCGACTAAAGATGACTCGGATTCAGAACATTGCAAATTGCTCCTTAAAACTTGCAATGACGTGTCGTGCCCCTGGCACCACGCCGCGGGAAGTGGAGCCGAGTCAGTTGAGCAAAAGGGCAGCAGACAGAGGGGCAAGCAGAGCGGTGAAGTGGATGGATGCCGGGACAGGAGTTCCCCAAGACCAGGGGTCGGCAACCAAAATAACAAGAAGAGCCATTTCTTTCCAATTCGGTACAAAATTCAGTATTTCAAGAGCCGCAATGCATCTATGTACATATACTGTACATACGTACACATCGTCAAGAAGCAGCCCGTAAAGAGCCGCATGCGGCTCCGGAGCCGTAGGTTGCCGACCCCTGCCCAAGACGGGCAATAGGGGAGGGCACGGCTCAAGATGAGCAGCGGAAAGAGAGAGAATGATGAGCACCAGGCAGGAAGGGGAGCAGGGGCGGGAGGGAAGGAATGACCGGGCCAGGATGTCGGGATGAGAGGGTGATTAGGGAGGGAGAAGGAAGCAAGGAGCATGAAGGGGAATTCAGATGTCGGGTCGCCACACGTAAGTCACGTGAGTTACGGAAAGCTTGAGCTGATTTAGATGTATTGATTGGGTATTTGACCTGCGCGTGTTCTTTAATCCACGTGTTCTCTGCTTGGATCGATTACATTGAGAGGCATGAGTTGTGTGTAAAGCGTGCCTCAGCTCTTCCCCATTGCCCATTCTGTTCCTCTTACCTCCTCTCGCCCCTCCACCCATTCCCCCCTCCCCCTACCCCTGTGTGATCTCTAAGCACCCTCTATCTAGAGCGGTCACTCATTCCACAGCACTTGCACGCCCCCGCCATCTAGAATCATTCTACTCTGTCAACGTCTGTAAAACTATTTTAAGAACCTTGAGTTAAGGCGCTCTACAGATATAACATGAGATAAGATACGTCTTAAATGTTTTGTAATGTCTGATTGTGAACCGCGTGAGTTAGTTTCAATATTGGATCTCGAGATGCCCGGTCACATGCTGTGTGGTGTTGAACTGCCGTGTGCTTCGGCCCTGATAAGCATCATCTCTTGAGATTGTCTCAGGGTTATTGTTATTGATCAAGAGACCTCCCTCACCTTCCCAATCCATTGAATTCGCTGTGCGAAACAGACTCAGAGTCGAGCTGCGAAACATGTGCACCGAACCAAGACACGGGGAGCCAACGGGTTTCTGGAATGTAAATAGCGTAATGAATTAACTTGATCTTAATGTTAATTGATTTCGCAGAGCGATGCTCGGTACCATGCTAATCCTACTTGTACCAAAGCCATTTTGTCAATCTACTGCTGGGTTAAAGGCCTTCTGGATTGACAGATGGCTGGACATTGTAATGAAGAATTAAAATGTTATGCGGAATTAAATGAAGAATTATACCGCATTCTCCATATTATGATGCTCCTTTTTCCATTTGTATTTGAAAGCGGAAGTTAGGGATGCAGCTTAAGACCCTTAGGTGTGCGTGCCTCTGTGTGTGTGTGGGGAGCGGTAGTGTAGCAGTTGGCGTGCTGCACTACGAACCCGGCGGCCCGAGCTCGATTCCCGCTCACGGCAAATACCAGTGATGGTTATCTGAACCGGTCCTGGGCCTCCCCTAGGTCGACTCAGCCTCAAATGAGTACCTGGTGCAGTGTGTAAACATCGCCATTAGGGAGACAAAGGCGGTCGGGTATGATGCTGGCTACCCAAAATCCCCGTGTACTGTACCGGATTTCATAGGTGCTCGCTAACAGCACTTGCCCCCAAAGTCTGTTAAACCTTTACGGAGTGTCTTTGTCGTTGTGAGTGGCAGTGTAGATGGTTCGGGCATCACCAGTGACGATTATAATCTGAGCCTCGCTAACAGCACTTGCCCCAACAGCTATATAGGGTTCCAGCACAAGCACGAGCTTAAATTGGGTGTTTCCATCGTGGTATTTGGTTAAATTAGTGCCAGGTGGAGGGGTTAGCAGCCCCATCGCACACAGTGGGGAGCACAGGTGGTGAACTTGTCAGTAATCTCAATCAGTCAACCCGTCAACGCCTGGATCTGTCTCGAGCCTTAGACACGTCACGTGGCCTCAAAATGCACCTCGCCTGGCACAAGCGCTGTGGGGACAACGGCAGTTGTTGTTGTTGTTGTGTGACCAGATTTGTATAACTTTATTGACACCGGGCAAGATGCTTGGGGTGCGTCTTATTTTCGGAGTGATGTATGCGGCGTTTGTTTGTTGTGTAATGAATTCTTGGAATAACTTTTAAAATGTATATTTATAGTAATAACGATAATAGCTTACAGCCATTTGTCAAATAACTGCTCGATAAAGGCCTGCCCATGCTGTGTCAGTCGCAGGGGTTGTTTGACCATACTTCACTATACGCTGGTTGACGAAGGACTGACCCGGAATCGGAGAATACTGTGTCAGAGTGACGACACGTTCTTTTACGAGCTGATAATATAATATCTTCTATATAACTTTAGTAGTGGTGGAGATTTGTAAAATCCCCATTCGTCATTCCCATAATTCTACAGGCATTTGGCTTTATATTTGTGGTGGATTTCTGCGCGAAATGCCCCGTGATGTGTGTATGTATGTTGAACTTCTTTCGCACCGTATGTAGCCAACCGTGTTAATCTGAGGTGGGGGGGGGGATGAAGACGACAAACTGAACATACAAAGCAGTTCTCAAGACATTCGTTTTCAATTTGGGTTAATACATTTTTTATTCACACTTTGTTTACATCTGTGGTAAAATCTTTCTTTGTGGTTGTTTGTTTAACTCAAAAAAATTTAGTTGCCAGATCTTCTTCAAGAACAACTGGAAAATATTACTGTCCCCCTTGGTCAATCCACTGCTGTTGTCTACATTTTATATATAAAAACCCGGCTTGGGATGTACTTTTTATATATTTTTCCGAAATTCAATAAAGCTGTCTGTGCGGTCGTCACTCGATGGACCACGCCATGCGCGGGTCATTGCGGCGCTTTAAAAATAAATTCCTCTTTGTAAAACTACATGAAGGTAAAGGGGCAGCCCTGCAATTTCTTGAAGCATAGCGCACACAAACAATCTATACAGATGCGAAATACAATAACAAAGTTACAGAAAAAGTGATATCGCGATAATCTTCTTGGTTCTATCGGGAAAGTCACGTAGAATGGAAATAATAAAATAATAAAAATAAAACATAATAAAATAATTCTCACGACGTTTCGGCCACAACGCAAGCAGCCGTCCTCAGGTGAAGGACAGGTCTTTCGAGAAGACAGAGTCTGAAATTCTACGTGACTTTACCGAAAGAACCAAGAAGATGAATCCCTGCTGTCACGAAAGCTTTAAATCGAAAATCGCGATAATCGTCAAATCGTGACTTTTTATATCATATTGTATCGTGACATTTGCATCGCGGCCAGCCCACTGCTGGTTATTACGGAGAAGTCCGGCTACTGCGCTCGCTTCCCCGGCGCACATGCCCTGCTCATAAAACGTGGTCGGTTTGAGCATTCCTCAATAATGAGCCGGGGTTTGATGTCTGATTTAAAACAGATACAGAAGTTTGGCTTCACGGGTTCTATGTAAGTCTGCGAATTTATTGTGCTGATACGGATCGTATGTTAGTCCTGTGTATTGGGTCTCTGCGTTCGTATTTAGGTTCTGTGTAAGTCTACACATCCTATGTAAGTGTATGGGTCTCTTTGTGTGTGTATGTAGGTCTCCATGTAAGTCTCTGGGTTCTGTTTCATTGCTTTTATGGCTTTATTTTGGTGATTTTCGAAAAGTTTTTTGGTTTGGCCATGTTTGTTTGTTGTAGAGTTAGACTGATGGCCTTAATCTAAGTTGTCTTGTGGTTGTTGTTGTTTGACTTGCATCCCACTGGGATATTTGCACAGGGTTGGTGTACGGTGATTTTTTCTGCAATATTTTGCTGTCTTTTCTTGGATTTTCTGTTTGCACTTAGTCACTTTAAGATGTTTTCTTGTTCATGTTTCTGTTTTTTGTTTGTTGCGGTTGCACCCGATTCAAGAGCCGAATGGCTCACAGGGCTATACCTAATAAATGAACTTTGAACTTTGAACTGTGTAAGTGTAAGCTCAATGTAAGTCGCCGGATTCGATGTAAGATTGTGCCTTTATATAAGGCTATGTAAAAGTCTACGTGTCTCCATCACAGTCTGTAACTTCAATATACGTTTATGGATGCCCCCCTCCCCCTGCCGATCTCCGCTGATAATTCGGTACATTGTCATGGGTGTAGCAGCCTAGAGTGCAGTCGTTCTTAACCTGGGGTGCACGCACCCCCTGGGGGTGCGAGATGTCCTTTCTGAGAACCAAAGGGGTGCAGGCTGCAGGAAAAGGTTAAGAACCACTGCTCTAGTGGCTGCAGGTATTACAGTCATTTACATGCAGCACGTGACTTGATAAAACTGTCTTCTTACACGTGTCGATCCGATGGTACAGATTGTGAGCGTTAAAAATCAATGCTCATCGATAAATGTACACATCTCGGCACCACTCAGACTACAGGTTAATTCTTTCGTGGCTATAGGCACAGGCTATCATGCCCGAGGTTATAATGGAAGATGGCTATATACACTCGGGTAAAAATTTGGCAAAACATCAGTTCTCAGTGCCAGCTAAACAAAAGGAATTTAACTTCACAAAGCAGAAATACTGATAATATTTTACAGACCCTAGTAAATACATTTCTGCACGAAGCCCTCCTCATGCTATGATGGTCACGTGGGTAGTTTGACCATACATCACAACGCTGATCAATGGATATTGGTGAAACGGGTGTATTATACGCTGGGCCGGTTCGGATATCACTTGCCGCTAACACTTTCCACGGGCAGGAATCTAACTCGTATGCACCACTCTTGTTCATCGGCCATCACCCCTTCTAGCCATGATGTGTCCTACCAAAGGCCGCTTACTTTACGAAACGATTTGCATGGTGTTCCTCTGCCTGTCTCTCAGTGTCCTTCCAACCGTGCAAGGGGCCAGACAACAGAGCGGCGCTGTGCAGTGCCTAGCACTTTTCACGATTCACATGGCGACCCGATTTAAATTTCTGGCCACGGCTAGCACCAGAGTTAAATGATATCAGTCCTGATCTCTCGCCCTCCCCCACCTCTTCAGCAACCCACACTGACCAGCTGGATGAAATATGGTGAATAAAAACCCTCGATGGCTGATATGGCAATTGGGGGTGGCTGGGGGGGGTCTCCATCCAGCAGTGGATTGAGAGTGGCTGAAATGTCTTGAGTTATAGATCGTGGCTGACAATGATGTGCTGACAGTTGACATCATTCCTTGGGGGGGGGGGTCTATAACACTGGTACCTCTCTGTGGGGAAGTAAACTTTGGTTGCCTTAAGGATGGCCTCGCCCCCGTCATGGGAATGTGGACATTGCATCACTCGCCCAGGGCTGTACACAGGAGATGAGCAGAGCCTCGATGCTCATCTAAGCAAGGACGCTGTGGTGACGTCGTTGACTTGATGATGATGATGATGATGGTGGATGACAACGTTGTTGAGATGTGTATTTCACTGCTGTGACTGGTGGCACGTGATCTGCACGATCTCCGCCGTGCCCCCCCCTCCCCCGTAGCTCTGCGTGTTTTGTTTAGAAATCCATTGCGATGTCGTCACGCGGTGACCCGGGTGAGCATCGCGAGAGAGACCCATGGGCCACATCGGTTCTCACTCCGCGTGAGTCTGCCGATTATGTTACTGACGTGAAAGTCGAGCAAACTTGATGTAACAAAAAAAGAACATCTAGACCAGCGTTTTTCGCTAATTTTCAGAGAAGGGTGAGGCACTTTCGCCGACAAGACATCATCCGTCTGAGGGGCTGCCACGCATTTGAAACCATTGGGTTTGACAGCATCATGGGTGGGCTGTTTTGTCGGGGGCCGCACGTTAAGGGCCGCATTAGAGGCCACCAGGGACCGCCAGTGTTCCGCGGGCCTTGCAATGAAGAACACTGACCCAGACCCTACATAATTCTCTCCCCACCCACCCCCTCACCAATCCGTCAATAACCCGTGGTGGTGAAGTATGGTCAAAACTATCTCCCTGGCCAACACGGCGTGGGGAGTTCTTAATACAGCGGTGGATTGAAAATGGACTGTAATTTATAATCGTATCATCATCATGCAGCTGAAGCTGAAAACCAAAGCAATTGTAGAGGGGCCTCACTCAACCGCAGTACGTACGATCAACTAAGACAGAGATATAGCCTCTACAGACTGTTGGGCCAAGTGCTGTTAACGAGTAGCACCTATGAAGGCCTCGGTACACGAGGGGGTGGGTGGCCAGCACAACGCCCTACCGCCTGTGTTTCCCCAGTGGCGATATTTACACATCGCAGCAGGTATTAATTTGAGGAGGCCCAGGGCCGGTTCAGATAATTGTCGTTGGTTTTGGCTGTGAGCGGGAATCGAACTCGGGTTGCCGAGTTCGTAGCCGCAGCGCGCTACAACTAACCCACATAGCACAAACACACACAGACACATTGCGTGGGGGTGGGTAGGTACAGGCTCTCATCCAGCAGTGGATCGACAAAGCTGGGTTGTGCACATTCCAAGCAGCCAGCCACGTGGACATGACGTGCGGACTTATATAAACTTCTGTCTGCCCTCTCCCCCCAACCGCAACATTCACGGCCAGAAATTCCCCCTCCTTCTCTTCCCCCACAACTGTACCAGAAGTAAAAAAAATCCTCAGCATTCCTTCTGTGCTCCAGATGGGCCGATGTGAATTTCAGCCAAAGGGGGGGGGGGGAGGAAAACGAGAAGAGGAAGAGAGCTGGGAGTGTTTTTTGTCGGTTGCTTTTGTTTAGAGAAAGTCTCGAGAAAGTCACAACATTTTAAAAGCCGAGTTTCGAATTCCGGGTGGTACGGATTTGCCCTGCCAACGTGCAAAACTCTTGAACTCTCATCCCAACGGCTTTCGGAGCTGGGCCTCCTGTTGCAGCCGCGGGCGAACCAGTGAGGTCGGGTCGACTTGCTGCTCGAGCTTTGGCGAGACACGACGCGGGAGGAGGAACGAGAGATGTTTTGGATGAGGAGAGAGAGTGGGGTAGGAGTGAATTAGTAGCAAAGCCAGCCGAACGGTATTCATTTTTTCTCTCCATATCTACAATCGGCCAGCTAGAAAGTGCTTATTTTAAATAGTGTCCCGATAATTGTGTTTTTTTTTTTGGTAATTGGTAGAAATCGGATGGAATCCATTTAAGCGCGCTCAGCGGGTAAGACATTTACGTGTATTATAAGTACGTGTGTGTGTGTGTGCTCCTAAACACATTTGGAGCGAATTGTAGAAATGTTATCCGTGGTTGTTTTGCGAGTGGGCTAATTTACATAATCAACTTTAAATGAATTGTCGCGGGTAATTGTGGCAAATTGGCAAAAAAAATTAGCCACCAAGGCGTTAAGTATTAGTGGCGTAATTACCCGCTTCTCGGAATTGTATTTATGTTATAACTATGACAATAACCTACATCTCGTGTGTATGTATTGTGTGTCTGTATGTGTAAAATGTGTTTGCTTGCCACCTTACGGAAAACATCAGTGACGAGTATCTAAACCAGTTCTGAGCCTCTCATAGGTCAACTTAGCCTGAATATGTGTAGCAGCGCTGGGGATACAAAGGCGACTGGACGTTGTGCAGGCTTCACCACCACCACCTCGTGCGCAGTTACGGCCGTCACAGGTGCTCGCTCTCGGCACTTGCCGTTACTGCCTGTGTAGACTTTACAGGTGATCTTTGCACGTTTGTAAATGTGTCCGTAATGCTGAAAGCGTCAGTGAAGGCGAATTTTAAGCTGGTGATTTACAAGTGAAATGTTGTTTATCCAGGGGAAGCTCATTTACCAGAGGGTCCTGCTCCATTGGAATATTTGACGAAATTTCATCAATGACTTATTGGTATTTCCGTATTTTCCGGATTATAAGACGCATTTGTCTTTCCTGTGTTCGAAAGCAAACGTTAGGGGCGCGTCTTATAATAAGTAATTGTATGTGTGTGTGCTTGTGACCAGATTAGTGTCACTTTCTTGACACTTGGCACAACTTCGACGATGCGTCTTACATTCCGAGGCGTTTTATAATTCAGAGAACACGGTATCAAAGAGCATTTCAGCGCCTGTCGTTCGAACGTTGTATTAGGCGTGTAACGATTAGCAAACGAGCGATATTCTATACTCTTTGTTTTTTTTCGGTAAAATCACGTAGGTATAAAACGAAACAAATCACGACGTTTCGGGCGCAACACAAGCGTCCATCATCAGGTGGGAAAGCTTGTGTTGCGCCCGAAACGTCGTGATTTATTTTCTACCTACGTGACTTTACCGAAAAAACCAAAAAGCATGGATTCCTGCAGTCACGAAAGCTTCAAATCTATATTGAGCGATATTTTGTCGATTCGCATCTTGCGTCAAGGGTAACACGTGACCCATGCGGCCACTAGAGGCGCCACCATTCATTGCGGAATAGACAAGCAGGGGAGAGGGGGCAGGGGGCGGGGTGCGACAGAGGAAGGTTCATTCAAAAGAGAGACTTTGACTTTTAAACAACTTTTAATGCCGCCAGCAGCAAAAACACTGGAGGCGATTTGGATATGAAACACACAGTCACCAGCAAACAAATGAAAATAAACGCTACAAATCGACGCGCTGTAGCGCTAAAAGCACCGCGCACAATACAAAAGAAAAGTCACGTGGTGGTGGTGTCATCGCGCACGCCACGGTGACGAGCGAGCGCTTCAGAAGGTGAACACGAGGGTGCCGTCTACGCTGGTGGGCTTTTCCGGCTCCCCAGCGTTCGAAGAAGACGTGCACATCAAAAGAGAGAGAGAGACAGAAGCAAAATGCGATGGCTGGACATCGAACAAATCCAGCCACCGCATCGTGCGCTTTTAGATGCCCTCCTACAGCCGTTTGGAACGCTCCTTCTTCCGATATTAGGAAGCCACTATAGCTATGCGCTTCGATTAACAACTAATAACTTTAGAACTGATATTGTGTTTAGTTTGTTGTTCTCGCCCCACACCTCCGATTAGCACTGTTGGCTACGTACGGTGCGAAAGACGTTCAACATACAGACGTATGAGAGAGAGAACTTGGAAGCTAAGCCTGTTTTAGCCTGGATAGAGTTTCTGTGGGTGACCATACTAACTGCAAAACCCGAAGTAATATTAAAATGAGGCAGACTAGGTCAATCGTAATGGCCAATCACACCAGAGCGTGGCAGGAAAAGTGGCCGAAAGCCCTATGAGAGCGAGTAGCGCTTATAAAGTATGCGTTGGCTGAATGTGTTATCTAAAATTGCACTGCCCACTGAATGGAGCATTATATTGATACATGCTTAGAGTGTGTAATCTCCCGTATCGGGAAGTCAATTAGAGGCGTCGGATTATTAACAATTCCAAAAAAACAAACTCATGCAATGAAATTCAATTAACATTCCATTATTTTGAGCAGAATATTTTTGAAAAGTAGGACATTGCTTTTGAACGAATTATTTGTTAATTTAGAAAACCCATTTTCTCTATCAGGGTTTGAATAAAACGGCCACGGCAACCTTGGGGTTAAATAGCCAAGCCATCTCGTGAGCAAAGATAATACGCGAGGATTGATGCTGTTACGAGAAACAATGAGCTGAAGAAGCAAGAGACCTCGCATGCAGCTCGTGGTGTCCTTTTTTAACATTTTAACGCCGAGGATATGCGGGAAGCTCTCGGCAACCTCGGAAAATGATTTATTTGCCTTCAGATTTTACTTTGCTTGACTCATTCTCTAGAATACACAGTGCCATCCGGCTCCTGGTACGTCAAGTTCTCCAAACAACTGGCAGGGACAGCGAACATAGGGTCCAAGGCCAGCAACAGAAGTCGCCATTCCATCGCTAGTCTTGCCCCATTTGCCATTCATTCATCCCCACCGATGTTTATTTTTCAGTGGAACGGTCTGGAACGATGCTCCTGATCTTTTTTTATGTTTCACGCCACATCCCTCTCATCTTGTTTTGACCTCGTGGTCATCATTTTGGTCCACAAAATTATAGGAATAGAGGGCACAGAGATATAGGGTCAATATGAATAGGTGTCACTTGGACTCTCGTGGTAGTGCCTTCGGCCGGATAAGCCCCTCCTGAAAACCAGACGACCATCGTTCCAAAAGATATCGGGAGAGAAATTCAGCTCCGCTTCCAACCATGACTCTTGCCCAAAAGAGTCAAGTCATATATAATGAGCGACGTTTTGGGCCATGGCCCTTCCTCACTTCTTGACAAATGCACAGAGTCTTCCTTGTTCGTGCCTGCGCACCGCCACCCATGCAGAATCGCCGTTTTTTTTTTTGCCCAGGTCCAAGTCCACTCGTTTCCTTAACAGTCACGAACGCATCTGGCTTGCATTCATTTCCCTGACCCACGTGTCGATATCTCCGTCTCGCGGTGTTATTCCACGTGAACGCCTCCGTACGCTTCGCCACACGCATTGCGAGATGTAGTTCAATTATCTTTGCCACTAAACATCAACTTTTTTTTCCATACATCACAGCAGGTAGGGACTCAAAACTTTCTCTTTCGGGGAACATTTGGTTTGTTGCTCTTCGTTGCCAAGTTTTCCGACAGCACGCTGTACTTTAAATCATATTCACTCCGGTACTATTTCAATATTTGCCAGAGGTAACGATATTCATGCTCTGCTGTATTTTCCACTTCTCTCCCCAATGAGTTCCCTTTACTCTTTGGTTCTTTCCGTAAAGTCACGTAAAATTAATAATAGCTCACCAAGCTCGGAGAGAGACACGTATACAGAGAGACAAACACAGACACGGAAAGAGACACATACACAGAGAGACACAGAGAGAGAGAGAGAAACAGACAACTCCGTGTTGTTTGTCTATCTCTCTCTGTGGATGTGTCTCTCTCCGAGCTTGGTGAACTATTATTTATTTTATTTTTTCTTTCTACGTGACTTTACCGAAAGAACCAAAGAGTAATTCCTGCGGTCACGAAAGCTTCAAATCAAGATTAGTTCCCTTTGTTGAGAGCACTTCTTGTCCACTAATTTGGCTTGGTTTATATGTATCTCGAGCTCCATGGTACAGCCCTCCCTTCATATCCTGTTGCTCATTATCATTGCTTGGTTTCATTATAACTGTGTCCACACTGAATCTTGGATGGCTATAACGGTATCTGATCCAGAACTTCATGCTCATGTCTTTATATCTCCAAACCAGTTTTCAGAAAGTGTCTTTCGATATCGCTGTACGTGTTCGGAATCTCCCCGGGGATGGTGGTGATACAATGAACAAGCAATGTTGTCAGTAGCCTAACCAGGGGTGAATTTAGACCATCACCTATCTGGGGGAGTGGGGGTACTAAAATTAGTACCACATTGTGGGAAGCCTGTTGTTGTCCCACGAGTAGAGTTCTCTCTTTTTTGTTTCGTCTCGTTCACAGTGTATTTAGATTTATTTTCTCCACGACCTCAGCTGTTAAATCAGGTACGGAAGCTACCGAGTGAGTGTGCAGGCGGTGCAATTGCGTCGGGGTCCACTTTTGTCAGAGGGGCCCAAGGCCCTTGGCTACAAAGTGGTGGGGAAAATTTTGGGAGTTGAACTTCATTCCTCGCACGAGGTCACATTGCCAACCACCCCACCTACGTCGCTGTTGTAGATGTGTAATGTAGTAACTCCACGGGAGACGACTTCACGGGTAACACACTCTTTATTTTCTCAAACTTGGTTACAGGTGACTAACACCTACTTTGTATCTCGGGTGACAAACACCCACTTCGCTACTTGGCGACTAACGCCCACTGAGTTACTCGGATGACCAACATCCACTTAGTACTCGGGTGACAAACACCCACTTAGCTACTTGGCGACTAACGCCCACTGAGTTACTCGGATGACCAACATCCACTTAGCTACTCGGCGACTAACGCCACTGAGCTACTCGGATGACCAACATCCACTTAGCTACTCGGCGACTAACGCCACTGAGCTACTCGGATGACCAACATCCACTTAGCTACTCGGCGACTAACGCCACTGAGCTACTCGGCTTCACTAGGTCTTCAGCTCCGTCTTCGGGTCTTCAACTGGGTAACTCTCCCCGAGTGCTCTCGCGCGTCCCCCTTTATACCCCACCTGCGGACGTCGCTGCGAGCACCCACTTATTCGACCAATCGCCGGGTGCTGGCTACGATCCTCTTTTCCCACATCTCATCGTGCCTCACCACTCACTCCGCGCCGCCTCGTCATCTGTCACTCCCGGCGCGCGCGTCCACACCACGCCCACAACGCGTGCCCAACCCCGCACCCCGCGCCGCCCCGTGATCCATCACTGTCACAGTCGGCGCACGTCAATACCACCACTACATCACCCCCTACCACATAGCTCGCAGCCGCCCCGGCTGCTACAAAAATTACAAACCCTCCCTGTGTGCCCCGTAACACAACACAACAACAAGAACAACAACTAAGCTAACAACACAACACGACGCGAACACCACCATCCGCAATCCTCAACCAATGCCACCGCGACAACAGAACAATATATACAAACCGGCGAGTGACAATAGCAATGTGTATACAAAAAAAATAAATGGAAATTTTTTTTTTTTTCTTTCGACTCGTGCAGTGTCCCCTTTTCTTCCGAGCGTCCCTACAACGGGACATTACCCTGGCAGAGGGGAACACCGGGCGAGCTCGGTGTAGAGCAAAAAACGTCTTCATGAAAATTGTTGAGACCTAGCCCGAGTCCGCCTTGCCGGTCCGTCGTACGGCACCAGACGCGGTTGAACGTCCGGTGGTGCCGGCGGTTCAGAAAGACATCGGCCAGGCACCGAGGACCCGTGCGTGCCGCGGGGTTCAGGCTCCCGACGGTCAGCAGCCGTCAAGCCCGAGGCACCTGGGGGTGGGTCAGGTGGAAACACGTGAGGAGCAGCCTGCGACACCTCCCTCCCCGAGTCGACGGTCACATCACACGCCCGGTCGTTACGGCACAGAACGGGGTCACACGGTGCCGCATAGGGCTTCAGTCGGGAGGGGTGCACATACCAACGGCGTTTCCCCCATTTTATCTGTATACTCTGGGGTCGTGCAACCCGCACAATTTCCACCGGTCCCCTCCAAGGTCTCAACAACTTGGGGGACGTAGCCAACGGTGCATGTGGACAATGCAGCCAGGCCTTATCTCCTGGTTTCCAATCATGCGTATGCACCCTCCGCTCATGCAATCTCTCGTTCGCAATTTGCCGCGACCGCGAATTCAACCTCGCCGCCTCCCGTGCTTCAGTCAATTTTGCGATATTAAATTTGATGTGGTCTGCCAATTTAGATTTTGCACGTGGCTGGGAAATCCCTAGTTGGACGTCCATGGCCGGATCGGCCTCCCGCCCATACATAAGAAAAAATGGGGAAAACCCCGTCGCCGCATGAGGGGCCATTCGATAGGCCGCGAGTACCCCCGGCACCTGTAAGTCCCAATCAACCTGATCGTCGCAGACCTGTTGGCACAACATAGACGTAATCGTCCTGTTCAGACGCTCAACCATCCCGTCAGTCTGCGGGTGGTAGGGGGAAGTACGCACTTTCATTGTACCCAACAGGCCGCACACCTCGCGCAACAAACCGCTCGAAAAATTATTTCCTTGATCCGTCAGCAAGCGTTCGGGGGCGCCCTTGTCCAAAACATAACCCTGGACGAAGGCGTCCGCCACCGCTGCAGCCGACTGGTTGGCGAGTGGCCATGCCATGGCCCATCGGGTGAAGTATTCTACGCCAACCAGCAGGAACCTATTTCCCCTCGGTGTAGCAGGAAAGGGCCCAAAGATGTCCAACGCAACCAATTCGTTTGTGCGCGAAACTTGAATGGATTTCAGCAGTGGATTAGCTGCCAATGGTGGCGGTTTTCTTTCGGCGCACCCTACGCATCCCTTAAGAATGTTCGCCACGTCGTTACCCATCCCCGGCCAATAATAGTCTCGCTGGATTAGGGCGAGCGTTTTTTGAAAACCCAGATGCATGAGCCGTTCATGAGCTGCCAGAACGACCTTACCCCGCATAGAAACAGGCACAACGAGCACGTGACCCCGGGACATGTTGTCCCACTTCATCAAAAGGCCCTGTCTGCACACCCAGGAACCGACCCGCGCATCCCCTACCTCGGGAGCGCCAACTTTTCGACGTAGCGTAAGTAGGGAGCTGTCGGACATTTGGAGACGGCCCCACTCAATGAGGGGCAATGACAACAGCGAATCCCTCCCCGTGGGAGCGTCGACTCCCAATTGCACTTTGGACAAGTTAGCAGAACCGGCACACAACGAGTCCAACCACTCTGTCCCCTCATCACTTGGAGGATGCGACTCGACAGTGAAATCCGCTTGAGACACGAGCCGTTCCTCAACCGGTAGCGGCGCGGCGTGAGCCAGCACCGTTCCCTGCACAATTTCGGCCGGCCGCGACCCCGTATTCAGGACCCTTACGAACGGCTCACTGTCCCCTCTCACCATGGTTTTAGCAACCGCTAAGTCGAGGCCCCTTCTGGCCCTGTTAGACGGCCCCAACGGCCCCCCCTGTGCCACCGCGCCCACCTCGAGTGGCTTCCTCAACCGACGGGGTACCAACATTTTCGATCCCGGGGGCACCCTTACAGTCTGAGTTGCCAGCGCCTGCACCGTCGCACAAACCGTGCGTATTTTGGTAGGGCTCGTCAAGAACGCAAGCCGCCGACCTGACGGAAGCTCAATGCAGGCCTGATCTATGAGAATTTTGATGGGCATTCTGGACAAAAAGTCCGTACCTAGCAAACAGGGAACGGCCAGCGATGATGATACAAAAATAGGGCCCGCTAATTTAATGTCACCAATACAAATAGTCGCCCGAATCTGGCCGATGATCCCCAGGGATCCCCCATTCGCCGCATTAAATGGCACATCTACTGGCAGAAGGGGTCTACTTTGAACGGGAAGAATGTTATAAATAAGGTCCGAGATGATGGTGGCCGACGCACCCGTGTCAACAAGCACCCGGACCTCAACCCCGTCAATGAACCCCGTTACCACGGACGACCCGGCCGACGCAGCCACGATCCTGTGGGCCAATTCGGACCACTCGACTGCTTGCGGGCCGCGTACGGACCCCCCAAGCCGAATTGAACCCCCGGCACCCAGCCGCGAACCCCCCACCGCGAAGCGGCGACCCGAATGTGCCGTGTTTGTGGACCGAACGTGTGAGGTGCCGCGACTTGCCGGGTTTTGTTGGGATGACTTGTGGCCCTGGTCGTCGTCCCGACGTGGTCCTGTGGCGCGCTGACGCGGGGCCCGGCACCCGGCTGCGACGTGACCCCGAAGGCCGCAGTTGTAGCAGACGACGGACGTCGTAGGTTTCGGTTGCTCCAGCTTGCGGGGCGAACGTGTGGGCGAACGACCTCCCGTTCTCCACTCCCCCGGACGCGATGCAGCGAAGGCCTGCTCCTGCACCGCAGCTGGCTGAGGTTCGGCGATCGTGGCTGCCAGTACCGCGTTCCCCGCCAAATTGCAGACGACCCCCGGCCTGCGTTTGAGGACCTCGTACGCGTGAATGCTCGTGGCGATCGCCAGGGAGCAGATCTCCATCTCGTCTGCCACGTTGATGGGGACCCCCAACTCGTGGGCCAACACCAGCAGCTGCTCCGTCACCATGGCGTCCTTCCCCTCCTTATCCATGCGGGGAAAAGCCGCGTCCGCCAAGGCGAGCAGTGCCGTGCGGTAGGCTAGCGTCGTTTCCCCAGCCACCTTCCGCCGATCGTAGAACTGGTGGCGGCACGTGGAGGGCGGCCCGAACACCTTCGCCATCAGGTGTAGTGCGGCCTGGAGCGTAGAGCGGGACGACCTTGCAGCAGATGTGAAGGCTGCAAGCGCGTCGTCGTCAAGCATCGCTGGCAACGCACGCAGGGCAGTGGTGTCGGACCACCCCGACATCTCCTGATGAGCGAGGAACCTTCGTTGGAAGGCTCCCCAGTCGCCCCCATCCGCCTTGAACGCCGACAGCGCGGGCAATCTTTGCTGGAGGACCCGATCGTCGTCGACGTCGGAGAGATTTTCCCGCGCTCCGCTGGAGTTGTGTAAAATGTCGGCTCGGTTGTCAGGCGCAAAATGGAGGGCTCCGGCGCGCGCTGATGACGTGGGCTGCGCTGCGCGGAGGTGTCCGGCCACGTGGCGTCCGTGTTTCCCGCCAATCAATGGCGGCCCCTCAAAAACGGCGGGAACTTCCCGACTTTTGGCGCGAAGCGCCTCTTGGCGGGATCCCGCCAGCCTCGCTCCTTCATCCAACCCCGCAGCCATTTTCTCGCCCGCTGGAACGGAGATTGCAGCGGCGGCGAGCAGCAACTCCGCCAACCGGGAGTGTGCGTCTTGGAGGCTGGTGTCGGAGGCAAGCAGAGCGTCGGCCATCACCCCGAGGTGCTGCATCGGCGGCCACTCCTCGTCCTCTCCTCCCGAGGTTGGTGTCCCCGGTACGCCGTCGTCATCCCGACCTCGCTCGTGGGTACGGGTAGTCTTCCTTGTGTCCATACTTCTTGAAGACAGGTTTACTTCTGACGCCAGTTGTAATGTAGTAACTCCACGGGAGACGACTTCACGGGTAACACACTCTTTATTTTCTCAAACTTGGTTACAGGTGACTAACACCTACTTTGTATCTCGGGTGACAAACACCCACTTCGCTACTTGGCGACTAACGCCCACTGAGTTACTCGGATGACCAACATCCACTTAGTACTCGGGTGACAAACACCCACTTAGCTACTTGGCGACTAACGCCCACTGAGTTACTCGGATGACCAACATCCACTTAGCTACTCGGCGACTAACGCCACTGAGCTACTCGGATGACCAACATCCACTTAGCTACTCGGCGACTAACGCCACTGAGCTACTCGGATGACCAACATCCACTTAGCTACTCGGCGACTAACGCCACTGAGCTACTCGGCTTCACTAGGTCTTCAGCTCCGTCTTCGGGTCTTCAACTGGGTAACTCTCCCCGAGTGCTCTCGCGCGTCCCCCTTTATACCCCACCTGCGGACGTCGCTGCGAGCACCCACTTATTCGACCAATCGCCGGGTGCTGGCTACGATCCTCTTTTCCCACATCTCATCGTGCCTCACCACTCACTCCGCGCCGCCTCGTCATCTGTCACTCCCGGCGCGCGCGTCCACACCACGCCCACAACGCGTGCCCAACCCCGCACCCCGCGCCGCCCCGTGATCCATCACTGTCACAGTCGGCGCACGTCAATACCACCACTACAGATGTAACGTTAGCCTGCACTGTATATCTACTCTGGTATCTTCATGGTTGTGCTGCTGCACACACCTTCGATATATTTTCTGGCAGTTACCTCGTGCTGCTGTTGTCTGGCACGATGTCCGACGTTCCACTCCACGTGCAATGGAGCCTCTTCAGGAACTGAGTTGTACACGGCCAACGGGTTGTTTATGTATGCATTAATCGTTTGATAGTTTTGCATATCATTTGCATTCACTTATCTGCATAATCGGCTGTTAGGGGGAATATTAATTGCTTATATTGCCGAGCCTGAGACTCGATTCCAGTTGATCAATCGATTAACTGTGGCTCTCCTACTGGCTGGCGTCCTCTGCTACTAATGATCTCCCAGACTGCCCTTCGCTTGGGGGACTGTGCAGAGTAAACGGCAGCCTGCATAGGCCATGGGTCCAGGCCAGACCCCACTGGACTTGCCGCTTGGAGGGTGGCATCACTTTGGCAGTTAGCCTTTCTTGATGTGGTCATTAAGCAATTCGCGCTCATTGCCGCATACATGATTCAGTAGGCAGAGAATGTTGGTACTCGTTGCTGTTATGCCCCCTGTTCACAGTGGCCTCTGATAATTGATATAATTGCTTGCGAGAAACCGAGTTGCTATTTTGTAGAAATGCCAGCTTATGACTCGTGCGTGTGTGTATATATGTAGTCGTGAGGCAGTGTTAATGACGAATGTGGTTCTGGTTTACATTCAGATGCAGTCCTATTTAGATGCCTTGTAAGAACTGCCAGTGGGGAGTCGTGATTACGAACCAGACGGCTAACAACAGTGGTGAGTGCTATCTGGGCCATTCATGGCACCCCACCCACCCTTCACCAACCCGCAGTTACCAAAGCACTCAACGCACTCGTCAATAGGGCTGCGTTAAAACGAAAATACCATCCAAAAATAAAATACATAACAGGCGATGTTATCGACATAGCAACCTTATTTATAGCAGTTCAATAACCAGTGGGGTGAAGTATGGTCAATCTATCAAGCCGCCGTGAAGGACACAGCTCGGTGATGCCTTTATCCAGCAGTGGATTGGCACAGGGCTGTAAATGATTAATTAACGACACTATGAGACCTCCTTTACCAGTGGCAAAATATAGTAATAGGTTTTTACCCTTTCAACTGGTACAAAAACTGACACCTTTATACAAGGCATCATGTTTGCAATAACCACAACACAAGCAGTCAAAATGCAAACAAAAAGAAACAACTCTGATAATGATAATGATATGCACTGTCCGTGAAGTTGATCGGTCCACACCCGAGACAGCTTTTCTTAGAGCCTAGTCTCCATTGGTGTTGGACCAGACGACGCCAGTTGAAAGGGTAAAAACCTATTACTACGATTAATAAACGATTCTAGCTCCAGGTGTCCATGCACAGGAGTGAGGTGGACTGTGGCATCGGTAGGACCGTGAGACGTATGGCAACGGCATAGGGGAGTTTTCATCCAGCGGTGGATAGAAAATGTCTCATGATGATAATGAGGCAGATCATGATGATAATGATGATGATGAAGCCGCGTTGTCCCGTAATTGTCTTTATCAGTTTTATTTGATCCACCGCCGTCTGGGAGTTCTTTGCGTTATTTTCACGTCCGCTATGCTCGGGGTCACTCTCGCTAACTGCTCTTGAGGCGCAACCCGCGGAGAATTAAGCGGGCAAATGAACCGCGGTAATCCATTCCGGCGCGCGCTTTCACCAAATTGGAAGGCGCCTTTTCATTAAGGCACTGGAGGGTGAGTTGGTGGGGGGTGGGTGACGATGCCGCAAATTGCCGCTCGTCTCTGGCGAAAGACCCGGCTACAATTATTAACATTTCGAAAAAGAAAAAAAATTACGACACTGCTCTGCCACGGCATAATCGTCAGCACACCGCGCTTGCAGTCCGAGCAACTCCGGTGTCGGGTCGCCGTCCAGGCATGGCAGTTGAAGCAACGGGAAGGTTCACCGAACATCCCCCATGCCCTCTGTCCACCGAGCAGCGGTACAGATCTGTACGCCGCAGCTAGGTCAGTCGACCGGCAGGCCGTGCGTGGTGGGGTCATTTGTGGGTGCTCCCTCCTCCTACTCCAAGCCGTCTGGCCAGCGTGGAAGAGTAGGCCAAACACCCCGCTAGAGGTGCTCGCTGAAGCTGCATTTAGTGGAAGCCCTTCCACCGGCAGTGTCGTGCGAGCAAACGATTGCAGAGCTTCACCTTTCAATATTCAATAGGCGAATTCGACAGCCAGTGCGGAGACACACTTACTGGGGTTCTGCATGCTTGTGTGTGCTGTCAACATGAACGCAGTGCGCCGAGGCACGGGCTGTCAACCTCTGCCGCACGCAAGCGAGCGGTTATAGCCGCAATCGCTCATCCCTGGTGGTAATTTCCCAATGGGAGCACAAATGCTCATCGGGCTCGGTGACGGAATCATTCGCCGCACGCAGTTTTTATGACTCCGAGATCGCTCGGCAAGAAAGAGACGAGCGAGCGAGTGAGTGAGTGAGAGTGAGTGAGAGTGAGTGAGAGAGCGAGTGAGAGAGCGAGTGAGTGAGTGAGTGAGCGGGCTGAGTGAGCATTTTTTTTTTTAAGCAAAGCGTTTTTATTCCACAATTTTATCCGCGTTGCGCTATTGGCGTGAGAGCGAAATGTCCATTCCGAACTCGACGTGGCGCGGTATCGGAGAACAGACCCGATAAGGAGATATCGCGAAACTACTTCTGACATTCCTTCAAGTGGCCCTTTTATTTTAGCCACACACGATGTTCGGGGAGCACTATCTCGTATGCCCTGCTGCAGAGGAAAAGTTTTGCCAAGTCGTCGTGAAAATGAATTTTGTTTTTAATTCTCGGAGCCGGAACTTCACCAACTTCACTTGATGCGTTTTCCAGGTTGTACCACCCATGGATTGGCACGGTGTCTGCCTTTTCGCGCCACGTATAGTGAGCTAAATGGAAGAGCAGATCACTCTGTTTATGCAAAAAGAGTTGTCCGCTGCTGCTGATAACAACAATAATTCAGTACATTTCACGTTCCTACCATTTTCATAGTGCAATACTGCCGCGATGGTGCTATCGCCGAGGCTGACTGAGAAATATGTGCGGGACTGGACTACATTATGGAAGTGGTGGAAACCCTGGCAGGGTCTTGTCCAGCAGTGGAGTGACAAAGAGAGGCCTGTTATACTTACATGTGGAAAACACATTTCCAACGCTGGTGGCACCTGGCAAAGTAAAAGGGTCATATTATTCATATTTAGGCTGGTAAATACCGTACCCAAGCCAAAAAGCAGTTGGGGCGTTGGTGGCTCAGGATTTATTCAGGAGTTCTCAACAGACCGAAGTTTCTGCAGCTGGCTTCGGCCGAAATGCAGTTGCGGTAATATGGGCTGGTCAGATCGCAGGTTGAATTGAACGCTTTTTTTAAAGCGAACTAGTGGCCCGCGCGTCCCTTTGGACGTCATCGTTTTGTGTGACACACGGTAGAACCCTGCCGGCAGGGGACGGACGGTGTCCCTCTGTGCTTTTTTCCCCAATTAGGTGAAGTAAGGAAGGAACATTTTAACATTTGGCAAATTTGGAACGCGATGCTGTCATACAACCAAGTGTTGGCCCATGGGTTTCAGAGCGTGGAGGCGGTACCGTGATGGTCCAGCGTTCGTATCCTTTGATTTAACCGGCTTCTCAATTGTGGCGAGTCGATGTCTCAGCCAAGTCACCAACGAGTGCACACACAAAAAATTGTGTTCAATTGAGCATTTCACTTTATTTGGCTGCATTTTTGTCTCTGAGATCAGAAAAAATACCAGATTGAAAGCGTGCGGGAACATGTGACCCCAACTCGGACTGAGTAAGTGATGAAAGCAGTCCGTTTGAAGGTCTGTGCAAAAGTTCTGCGAAGCAAAAATATCTGACCCACGGCGCTGCGAGATTTTCGAAAGGATTCATCATCTCATGAAATGGTTCCAGTAGCGCAGTGGGCATAACATTTTGTTGGGGGGGGGAGAAAAAACATCTTCCCATATTGAAAATAAAGGTGATATCCAGCGCAAATGCTACATCGCGGCGGAAAATGAGAGTGACAATGAGCAACGGAGGGAGACGGCGCTCAGGATTAATTGTGACATTGGGATTATGCAAATGTGGATCACAGAATGGAAAGCATAATGCCAGATAACACACTATTAACATATTAAACGGAACGAGGCCGATAATTAATAAACACAATTAATTGCACGTAGTGGGAAATTAATTCCGTGTTAATGAAAGAAAACCTTATTGCGTTGTTATGAGTTTTACGACGCACGGAATGCTTAAAAGCCGCAGCATTGAGCGTGGTTGCTCGTTATTTTATGGAGGTATAAATACATTTCCAAGTGCCATTTAATTATCGTGATGCGCGAAATAATTAATGAATTAACATTTCACACACGTTAATGAAATAAAATAGGCTAATTAATGGGTGAGAAAGTGTTCACACATTAAATAGACACATGCTTTTTTTTGTTGCAATGTCCCCTTCAATACACAACATTTGCAAAACAGCTGTGAGCCGTGCATCTTACGAAGCCTTCGAAGGAGTAGCCAGAGGAGAGTGTGAGATTAAAATCCTCAGTCTCGGCACGAGCTGGGACGCACGCTCGATGGATTCAATTCAATTCAGGGTCACGATGGGCACCACGGCTAAAGCCAATTGGTGCAACCACTTCTCGCAAGATCGGTTTTACACATATTCGACTTTCGCGACCAATATTTTTGGGTTAGATCGCGTCAACATAAACTCGTCGTTAACCCACCACCACCACCACC
This sequence comes from Lampetra planeri, assembly GCF_965212315.1. NCBI lineage: Eukaryota > Metazoa > Chordata > Hyperoartia > Petromyzontiformes > Petromyzontidae > Lampetra > Lampetra planeri. The sequence goes on from NC_136107.1 coordinate 34,159,401, forward strand.
GACACAGCCAATTAGTAAGGTTTGTGACGTAAACAAGATTTGCCCGAACAGTGTCCCGCCATCCGTTCTGAGCTCTTCCCCGTCAGTTAGCCAGATTTGTGGGCACCACTCCAATGACGGTGCCGGTAACCGGCCCCGCCCCTACCTGTGGCACCGTGTCCCACCCAGCGCAGCCGTTCCTTCCCCGTCAAATGCAACACCCAGTTGCACAACGTTCTCTCCGGCACTTCGACGTTGCTTCTCCTGTCTTGCCACGGAATTCCCAGGATCCGTCAATTGCATGGGGGGTGGCCTACATGTAGCAGTGGATTGGTCATGGCTAATTAAAGATATCTCACACGAAGGTACCGCACTCACCATGATTAAAGGCCAATTATACGTTCGTGTCAGCAATTGTCATCACCGATTCGCGTCAAGTTGCTAAACTACGGTGGCACCGCATGCATCCGTGTGGCGTTTTACACGCACTGCTCGAAAGGCAACGCGTGATTCATAACAGCAATCAATAGACGCAACGTAGGGAACTGCATGCGCTGTCTAAATATGTATATTGGCCCATTGGCGAATACCAATTTATTCCAAGTTATGAATCTCACCACCCGCCACCTCACCAAGTGCGATGAAGAATATAAATTTGACACGCGTTTGGCGAGGACGTTGGAAGCCGCATCGTATTGTTCACACGGATTCTTTTTGTTCTTGCAAGAGTCGCCTTGCGCTTGGGTGCAACGTGATCATTTTGTTCCCCCCCCCCCACCTCTCGTTTTTCATCAATAGACCTTGCGCCTCAAATCGACGACGGCTGATGGTCGGTGTTGGTAGCTGGGTGATGTTTGTGGGGTTAGGGGGTTTGCGTGGCTCGCTCGCTGGGGAATACTAAAAGTTCTGCACCAGTTTGTTTTAAACATCAAAACAAACATCAACGCAACACACAAACACACACTCTCGTGTTCAACATGGACGTGGTCTCGGTTATTATATTTTGGCGTAAGAGCAGGAAGCCGATGTTTTAAGCCAAGGGGCTTTTAGGAGGCTTTCAGAGAGAGGGAGATACAAAGCGAGAGAGTAAAGGACTCGCGGTGAGCCGGGAAGATTGAGTTCTAAGACTTCAGGGAAACATTTAGGTGACGGCCGTGGTGTAATTTGTGTGCACACTGGATTTGCAATTCAGAAGTCACCAGTTCGGCCTGATATCCTGGCATGGCAGTCCACGTAATTTGATGATTGAGTACAATAAATATTTAGATTCTGATATTGTTTATCGGCTATTTAAGATCTTGCTCGATGCAGTTCTGCTCGTTCCATTCGCCTAAATGTGACATCAGGATGATAAAATTGCGTGCGAACAAAATGTGTGCGCAACAATTGTGTATTTATAACTTGCATGCGTACAATAACACAAATTAGATGGACTGCGATCGATTCTTGCAGGCGCAATGTGACGTCTGCTAGTGGGGGAGGGTGTAACTTCCCGCTTGTCTGTGGTTCTTCACTGTGAGTGTGAGCGAATGCCATGCAGCGCATCGCAAGTTGGGGCTGTAATTAGCTCAGCTTCACCGACACGGAGAGGAGAGCCAGCGCCAGCCTGAAGTTACTGAAGTCTACCCGCGAGTTTAGTTTTGTTCCACGAGGACTCACGGTGAAAGCGCCGCACGCCGCTGGAGTGTGCTCGCCAAGATGCGGTGCGCTAGGAAGGGCGGCGAAGATTCGCCACGGCTTGAACGCCGCTGGCAGCACTGGCACCACTGCATCCCTACTCTCCTGCCTTTTGTACGTACCGCGTACTCCTGCACTGTGTGCGCGCAGTACTCAGAAGTGCACTCAGAGGGGGAGGGTGGAGTGGGGGAGGAGTATGGGGGGGGGCAGTTGTGCCCGTTCCCTCGCGACATTTCAGATGGCTGCCAGGTGCCATCCACCGTTTTTGAAGCGTTTTCATTGAATACAATTGTCAGTCAATAATGAGCAATATTTCATGTTTGTTTCATTCCGGAGACATTTTAATATTACACGATGACATTCGTATTAGTTTTGTTTTTTACGCAATCAGTGTCGTATCCCAAAATGAATGGTTTTGTATCCCACCGGAAAAAATTTGACACATGCAAAAAATTGATCGCAGTGTGTGCCACCCACTCAGTACCTGCACAGCTCTGCGTTGCAACAGTAAAGCTTTATTCTTCTTGTAATAATAATAAAATAGTGAACTTGTAACACCGTGCTGCCACAGCACAGGGCTCGCTCGCTCTCGTCGAGAGAGAGAGAGGCACGAGGAGGAACCACAGACGAGCGGGAAGGCAGTGCACAAGCAATTGCCCAAGCTCTGTAGTCCTCTATATATTGAGATGTTTTTGGTCAATTCATGAATGTTTACATGTGGGAGGAAACTTGAGTACCTGGAATAAACGCACACGTGCAACGGGGCAATACTATATCCCATACAGATTTGGAGAATATGATGAGTCAATCATCATATTCTCCGGATTATTAATACACATTCTGCCCCCCCTCCAACCCATACCCATCTAGGGAGTTACATTGTCTCACTTCTTGCGTACTGGCCAAATGTTTTAGAAGAGGTACCCACACTTTACCCTACCACAAATGTCCTGCCAATCAACTTAACTGTGGTTGCGCCCATTTATACTGCTGGCCGGACAATTGAAAGGTGATTCAGGAGCTTGCCCCGCTGTTTCAACCGAAGCACCAGGACGTGGGAGCGGTGGCCTCTGGGTTGCAATTCCAGTGTGCAAAACCATTCCATCGATATGTAGCCCCTATTGCCACCACAGCCACGTCCACAATTATACGTGTGACTAGGCTTGAATAACTTTATTGACATGACACAGAGCCTTCTGTCATTACCACGTTCCTCAGATTATAAAACGTAACATTTCCCTCCCCTCCCCCCACCATCATTCACTCTCATATATATTTTTTAATTTTCTTTGGATCGGTTCAGATACGATATGGCACTAATGTTGCCCGTGGCTGGGAATCAAACTCAGATTTCTGGAATTGTACCATAAAGTGTTACGTGCGGACCACTGTGCCACGCCTTCCAACATCGACTCACACACAGTGCACCGCTAACCACCACATTCAATTTACGCACACACACTCACAAAGGCCCCCTGTTTAGCTATACAGAGGAACTGAGCAGGGATGGTTCATGAGCACTGATTATAACAACCGGCAGGATGCACGAGGTATGCTGTGCCCAGCCCCACACATGTTTACGCACTACATCACGCACTTAATTAATGCTGAGTCAACCTAGGGGAGGCCTGCGACAGGGTCAGACACTGCTTGTTCTAACACTGATGTTTATCCCTTGCCGGGAATATAATTCAGGTCGCTGGGTTGGTGCCAAAGTGCACAATCCACTGCACTGCTGCCCTGCACTGCGAAGACAAAGATCCCCTTCCATCTGTATCGACTTTTGTGCAAGTGTGGTTAATGAGCATCGACGAAGGTTGTGCTGGCATGGCAGGCGATGGGGCTGTTCACACATCGCACCAGGCAATCGTTTAATACTGAGCTGACCGAGAGAAGGCGCAGGACCGCTTTAGATATCACTCGCCGCTGGTGTTAGTTGTGGAATCGAACTCGTATTGACGGGTTCAAAGCGCTACCCGTCTTCACAAGAAACACGCAGCAGGCACGCGCTCAGACAGCTGCCTCCCATCACATGTGCGTTTAATTTTACGGAAGATGAATACAATCTACAATCTGGCCCACATGGCTGACACTGCTGTCTGGCCGTTTTCTTTCATTTATGGCACCATAAGGTTCCCGATGTTGTGTTTGTTGCTATTGTGCTTAGTGGGCCTTCCCACGTAAAAAATAATTGTTCATTATTATTTATTTTGAAGCTTTCGTGACCGCAGTAAGCCATACTCTTTGGTTCTTTCGGTAGTCACGTAGGTAGAAAAAATAATAGATCACGACGAAAAAACTGCTGAAGTAGGCAGTTTTTCTTGCTGTGGTTGTCCCACCTGATGACGATTGCTTGCATTGCAATCGAAACGTTGTGATCTATTATTTTTTTCTACCTACTTGACTTTACCGAAAGAACCAAAGAGTATGTTTAGAATCATGGTTCTTCTTCTTGTCTTGTCAACCCTTACGCACCATCTTCCCGGTACACGCCACCCATGCGACCTGTGCACATTCACGGATCTCGGTGTGGGGGCTGCAAAGTCATAGCTTCGGGATTTCATTGGACGCCACGGCGGCGAGATGTTAACTACCTCGCCTGGCACACAGGAGGTCGTGAGTTCGATCCCGACCCTGACGCCTGCTATATATTTGGAGTTTGCGTGTTCTGCCCCGCGGTCGCGTGAATTTTTCTCCTTGACCTTCTGGTCTTTCCCTCCACATTTAGAAACACGCGTTTAGAGTATTTGGCTGCGATACATTTTCCACGTGATTAGTCAATTCGTTGAGCTATCATTTGTGGCTAGGTAGCTTCGGAAAAAATATGTATATAGCTCAGTGGGCCTTACCTGGTAACACAAAAAAACGTTTCTTTTTAAATCCTTTATTAAATCCTTTATATTAGGTTCGATTGCTTGCTTGCTTGCGTGCTTGTGTGCTTGCTTGCTTGCTTACGACCATGCAAATCTTTCGGTCGTTTTTTAACCCACTTCCCGTGATCCAATCGAGCTGACATTTTTCACACAGACTCGTTGTGCGTGACAATTAATTTTCGTGAATTTTTTCCAAAATTTTACACTGTTTAGGGAATTTTTTTTAAATATGTATTTACCAATTGCTTAATGCTGGCAGACAATCATCTGACCCATAGGTGGCAGCCATCTCAAGCCAGAGGACGAGAGGACTCTAGCCGCCACGCATATAAAAGATTTAGAGTGAAAAACTTTGTTTTTACGGGTTAATTTTTTACAGTTTTTGATTGGCAAAAACGCTTCGCCTCAAGCCAGGGGGCGGGCAGGGGGGGGTACTAACCACCCTCCTTCCCCGCCTCTCCACAGTCGCCACGTGTCCCTGCCGTTGCAGGCTGCTGCGGGGTTACGTTTTCAGCAGGTGCTAGCGCAGCAAAAATGACATCGTTGCACTGACCTGGTGGTCATTGAATTGCACTTCATTGCAGTACAGTGCAGCGTCCTGCACTGTTTTGATAGGTCTAAGTTGGCTGAGAAATACGTGCAGGTCTGGTCTGTGGAAGAGGTGGAAACTCTGGCAGGCCCTAGTCCAGTCGTGGATTGACAAGGGGTGTGGCGTTGTTACTCCTACATGTGGAAAACATATTTCTGTTGCATTTTCGTGCCAAAGTTCTGGCTCGCTGGTGGCAACTGGCAAAGTAAGAGGGTGCGGTGTTCATTTTGACGCTAGGTTGTAACGTACACGACCCAAAAGCAGTCTGGGGCGTTTGTTGATTTTCGGATGAATTCTGGAGCTACTCGACAGATTTAATGATGGGAGACGAGGGGAGTCAACCACGGACAGGCGATATAACCCAATGGCCTTAAGATTGTGAGTTGACAGATCGTGGGTTCAGCGCAAACCGCACAGTCGCGCACAGCAGGATTCTCTCGGTATTCCTTCCAAGCGCTCGGAGGAGCGGAGAAAAGACACGCGTGAGTCACGGCTGAGGTTCGCTTTATTGAAATATAAAAATCTCTTGCTTTGTAATTTGCTGCGTTTTTTTAAAACAAAGGGCAGCCTGGAGCTTGAACTTCCAAAAAGCAATAAAGTAATAGGGCAGCTACATTTTTGTCCACGCGAGAAGCCTGGCGTTGTCACGAGGCCTTTTTTCCAGCAGGGCCGTGCTGCTGGGTGCTCTGCATCGGTTTTGTTGTGTCGGTGCTTCTGGTTGTGCCACGCGTCGTTGAGCGCCATGTCCGATGTCCAATACCACATGCTGGGGGCTTCTCAACTCAGTTCCTGACGAAGCTCCCCGTATGCAGCACGAAACGTTGGACACCGTGCCGAACAACACGTGGTACAACACGAAAACAAGTCGGAGAGAGAGAGAGAGGAGATCCGGCTACACTGGGACGTTGGGCCAATTCAATGAATGAGTATTTCCCTGTGGCAGGAATCTGGAGTACCACAGAAAACCCACGCATGCAAGGAGATAACACTCAAAGTTCCAACGCACAGATGAGTTTATTAACCCAATCCCTTTCCTTCCATCTCTCGGCCATCTTGCACCCTCGAGTTGTTCGTGTCACACAATCTAATTTGAGCATTTCCGTGACCGTGTACGCACGCACGTATGTTGAACTTCTTTCGCACCGTACGAAGCCAACCGTGCTAATCGGAGGTGCGGGGAGTGTTTAGCTTCCTGCCGGGGGGTGGGGGGGGGAGCTGTAGCACCAGTAGAAAATCCACCACTCGTACGATCGCGATAGCAATGAACGCGCCGCACAGATGCAGCAACAGCGCCTTTGGAGACAGATGGTCCCCTCGCTCGGAGGCAGCAAAGCCAGAATATCTGAACCGGCCCCCTCATTCACTCCACGCGCTTGTGTGGTGTAAATGAGGAACAAGCACGTGCGGTGATGATCTCTGTGTTCAGTGAGTTTGTTTAAATTAACCACTTTAATTAATTACTTTTGAAAATCAATGGGGCGGGGGGGGGGGGTAACCAGCAGAAGTGTGACTTAGCCGGTGCGCTGCGCATTCCAGGGACCTGAGTTCGATTCCACAGCCCCACGGCTGGCGCCCGTGGAGTGCGATGCCTTAATCCGGTGCATGACCTCGCTACGGACTCAAGTGCCCCGGGCCTTAAATAAGTTATCGGTGGTCGTGGGTGAGCACCAACGCTGGGGGAGACAAAGGGGGTGGATAGGTTACCAGCGTCCCGCTCGTTCAGCGTCCAAGATTTCGATAAGGGCCGTCATTAAATGACGTCACGCACCTGGGGGGGGGGGGGGCAGACATTTGTGACGATGTGTGACGAGGGGGAGGGGCTTGAGAAACGTGACGTCACATCAAAATGCGCAACTTTAAATAAATATAGACAACACGTTCTACTTAATTAAATATACTTTTTAAATAAATGTTTTCTCCAACAACATCAGAGTGCAGCGCCACATTAAATAATGAACTACAATGACATTAGTTTAAAGCGATTTGAAGCATGTTTTATTTTTATTTGGGGGGGGGGCAGAGCTTTGTGACGTCATATTTGAGGGGGGGGACTTTTTGTGACGCCGTGTGACGAAGGGTGGGGGGGGGAGGGTAAAAAATCGTTCCAAAATCGCGTGACGTCATTTATGGACGGCCCCATAGGCGCTCGTTAAACGGCACTTGCAGGTGGAGAAATGGCGGAGAGTCAGCAACACTGCGCTCCGATGCCCGGTGACGTGGCTGTAGCGTCAGTGGTGGCAAGTGCAGTCTGAATCTGTCCCTGGTCCCCCAACGTTTGCCAACCCGGCGCACTGACGAGCCGTGGTGAAGTATGGGCAAACAACCCCCCATGACGAGCAGCACTGGTGAGAATCTCGTCATGTACGTGTTTGACAGATCGCTGAAAACGTATTACTATTTTTTGCTAATAAATTACTTTCAAAATACATTATATCCCTGCGGCTTAGCTGAGCAGTTCATTGGTGTGTTTGACGAAATAAATGTTGCCGTTTCTTCAAAGTAAATATGAAAAAGTACGTACGACGTGAACGCATCCAGATTGATTTAAACAATCGCGCAGGTAATACTAATAACACGCAACGGTGAATCAGGGGTGTTATTAACAGGATTTGCATGGTGTCGGTGACTTTGTACTGCGTATACATGGCATTTTTCTGGCAGTAATGTCGAAACCATAGCCTTAGAATTCTTAAGCACCTTCATTGTTTATATATACTCATTTTGTTTTTGTTCTCCAAAAATACACTTGACTTAGACACGATGTCATGGCAGGACTGTGAGAGATGGTGGCGGATTGGGGAGGCCTTCATCCAACAGTGGAATGATCGTATCTGATGATGGCGATGACGGTGTACATAGAGACACATTAAAGGATATCAAATATTCACCACTTGTTCGCAAAGCAGGGGGAGGGATGGACATGCGCAACAACTATTTCTGACACTGCGTCTGTTTAGCAGGTGATTGCCTGCGGCTGAACCACTCTCAACATTGTCTCTGGAAGCCTCGGGCAGAAATATTGAACCATACGAATCATAATGGTGTTCTGGCTCTGCGAAACTTGGCTATTAACACTAAACCCCAGGAATCGCAATGGTGCCTGAGACAGCCGTAGCTTATTCATCTCACAACTCAGAAATGTTGATTCTCCGAGTTAAATCGATTTCCCGATTTCGCTACCTGTTGAAGATCAGTCCGGTTGGGGCGAAGCTTCGTTGCGTGTTGATGTCGTACTCGGTCGTGAAAAGAGTCAATGCACTAGGGAGGAGATTCTTGAAAGGTTGGAATTTGATCAACACATTGTCCATGTAACAGTCTTGACCCTAATGCGATCAATAGGCTGCTTCAAGAAATTTTGGAATACATCTACTGACTACCACGTGGCCGTAGCCAAAAATAAAATTACGACCATTAGCACGTGCGTGTGTGTGCAAAAGAATATTACAGCAGCATATAAAGTAAAAAAATCATGATAATCTTTATAGAGTGTCTTTCATACCATGAGGTTCAAGGCTGCTTCACTCGAGTTAATATAAAGCAAACATTCACACATGCTGTACAAACACTCATAAAATAAGATAAATACACAAAGAGAAGGGAAAACAAGAAGATGAAAAAATAAAATGATCGTGAGATGCCAAAATAAAATCACAAGGCGAAGTCATAGAAATAGGCGTGAAGCCTTGATTTACAAGCAGCCACTGTGGGTGAACCTCTGACAAGATTGGCCAGCGTGGGCTTCTTTCTCATGTTTTCTCACTCGGGTTGAACGCATTGATGCCTTCGCTCTGCCAATTCGCCTGCAACTGTCGCTTCTGAGCAAAACGTTGTTTATAAAAGTTCTCTTGCTATTCGGAACTTACCCCAATTTAAAACCAGCCACATTGATCAATGGGTTGGCCAAAACTTGGGAGACACAAACCAGAACATGAGGACTATTTGTAAACATGCAAACATAATTTTGCCCTAACAACTATACGACGACTTCCATACCGCGCTGGCATTTCAATGTATTTCCGAATACAAAAATGCATGAAGCTAGTTGTAATTACTGGCGAAACGTCGTATTCAGATTGTAAATGTTGTGGCTTTGCTCTCCAACACACCTGTGTGCTGTACTAGTGACGAATTGGCCACGTTCTGTTTACGTGACAACCCTTACTAGTTGGCTGTGTCGGGTGGTGGTGAGTTTTAATGACACATTTATCTATTTACGCGATCTAACCTCAAAACCTCTATTATTGATTATGGACGAAAATGCATGTTGAAAAGCATTACACTGGTGCACATCATTTTTCTAACTTGTTCTAATGAGTCTTGAGACTCATTGAGGCTTATTAATCTGAGTTGATAAATTACAGTATTATTGAAATATATACAGGTTTGGCATTGCGGTCGTCCTTGGAGCAATTTTCCTCAACCATATCAATGTCGAATTTCCCACAGTTGTCTGAAGGTTATGAATAGCATATGGATACCGTGTAATTTGAGTCTGAAACAACTTAGCTTTTGTTATGCACAACATTAATTAATTTGCTCTTTCTATAATTAATGAGTGCTCTTACAAGCCATAATGCCTTCTGCACACTATGCGTACAATGTGGCTGCTATCGGCCCTAATTTATTTGCCAATGAAGGCTGTGCAACATTTCACATTCATTTTCCGCTCGCCCCGTTTTCATTTTGCTGCCCGATGGATGTGAAGTACCGTTGATGACTCTTGGACACCGTTGGTGAGGCACACGTATTTATTCCGTACAAGTAGTCACAACTGTGGACATACAATACTAGAGGGGGTATCGGCCCCCTCGCCCGGCTAGCTGGGAATACACTGCTAGCTATCTCTGACCTACCTCCTAGTCCTCCACTAACGGGCTAGGGGAGGCTGTCTGGCCCGACACTGGTAAGTCGGGCTACGGTACCCGGAGTCCCAGAGCACTAGCTCTGGTTCTCGGGACCACGCCGCTGGCTCGGTCCTGCGCGGCCCTGACAAGGGCGGCGTCCCAGGGGAGTCCAGGGCTCTAGCTAGACGATCTTCGGTCTTCACTGGTTTAGCTTTAACATTCTGCCCCGAGCCCTCTGACACATCCCCCTTTATACTCCACCCCCGCTGAGGGGTGGGGCCCCGGGCTGCCTGGTGCGGACGTCGTTGAGAGCACCCCCCCCGTGCACTCACGTAGCCCCGCCCACTGTGTTTGTTTCCCATAAGCTGCCATGCATAACGGCTCTCTCTCTAACACCCCTACAGATGTTGTGAGCGCCGCTAGCATTCGCGAGACCCCCACCGCCGTTGGTCGCAAGCAAGTTTGTAAATCGTAATCTTTCCCATCACACCAAGTGCTTGGCTTCACTTCACTGGCTTCTCATCGCACGAGCGTATGGGCACCCAGATCCTCGCCCTCGCGTTCAGAGCCATCCACAGCCTTGCACCTCCTCCTCCATACCGCAGAAACCCTTTCCACGCCCACGTACCAGGCCACTCACTCACCCACTAACTTACTTACCCACTCACTCCTTCCTTATTCGTCCATCAAAGGTTGATGATGACCATGACACGCTTCATTTGGGATAAGTCTGGGGTACGATGAGAGCACAGATGGCTGAGGTTGCCAATCTGAGCCCGGAACACTCTGTGGCAGACTGGATATGATATGATGGTAGCAGCCTGCTGGGGAACGGGTCTCTTGATACGGGTCTTGCACTGTTGTCTCTTCACCATGGTATTTTTGGTCCTGCTGGTTTCAGAGGTGGTAGCACCGTCCCAGATGAGATTTCGCCAGGTCGGACGATCTTGAGCAAGGCTTTTCCATGACTTTTGATATCTGTTAAAGCTCTTGAGGGAGGCCTTCAGGCTGTCTTTGAAGCCTTTGCTATGATCTTCCAGAGGCCCACGAGGCTGATGGTGTCGAAAGCCTTCCTCATGTCGACAAAGGTGAGGTACAGGTCGGAGTTTTGCACTTGGCATTTTTATTGCAGTTGGCGGGCTGCAAACACCATGTCAGTGGTTTCACGTTTTTTTCTGAAGCCACACTGGCTCTCGGGCAGCAGGTTTTCTGTTAGACGATTTAGGAGGTTTCTTGCAAAGATTTTTTCCCGGAATTGACAACAAGGATATACCTATCTGATTGTCACAGGCTTGGCGATTGCCCTTCCTCTTGCAGAGGTGGATAATCGAGGCACCCTTGAACTCCTGAGGGATAGTTTATTGTCTCCATAATGACTGGAAGAGGTCGGTTAGCGTCTCAACCAAACGAGGCCCTCCTACCTTTTAGACTTCCGCTGGGATGGCGTCAGCTCCCGGAGCTTTTCCCGATGAGAAGAGACTGATGGCTTTTTTGGTTTCCTCCAGAGTGGGTGGATCTGCAAGTGACAGGTTCATTTCAACTTGAAGCAGCCTATTGATCGCATCTTCATTTATGGATGAAGGCTGATGGAGGACTGAGTTTAAGTGTTTGGTCCATCTTGCAAGGATTTGTATTTCTCTTTGAGCAGTGTGGTTCCATCTGAAGTCAGAAGAGGTGAGGTTCCTGTAGTTTGTGGGCCATAAACTGACTTGAGTGCATCGTATAATCGCTTTGTGTTGTTGCTGTCGGCATATGATTGTATCTCCTCTGCTGTCTTGGACTCTGAACTGTTATCAATCAGGTAGGCTGTGTGCAGACGATGTTTCAAATTGAGTGCCTGAATCTCCTAATAATTTTCGTCGAATCAGTCTCGGTGTTTGCGTGTGGCAGCACCAACTGTTTAAAGCACTGTTGAGTAAAGCAGATTTCTGAGAGCTGTCCAATCTGACTCAGTATCTTCAGAGTCAAGGATTATGGACTCCAAGCGGTGGTCTGGGCTTTCAGCAAAGTTCTGCTAGATGCTGTCCTGTTTTAGCTGAGAGATGTTGAGTCGCTTAGAAAATGTTTTGCCTTGTGGACTTCTGGGAGGTTTTATTTGGATGTTGAGATTGGAGATAATGAGTATGTGATCTGTCCAGCATTCTGCACCGCATATGACCGTTGTCACTTGGACGCCATGCCTGTCTCTCCTCGAGACAATGACATAGTCAATAAAGTGCCAATGTTTTGACTGTGGGTGCATCCATGAGGTTTTCTTGCGGTTTGCAGGTGGAAGAAAGTGTTTGTGATCAGTAAGTCATGCATATCACATGTGTTTAGTGGTAGAAGGCCATTGCTGTTGTATTTGCCAACAATATATGGACCTATGATCCCATTCCATGACTAATGGTAAGTTCCAACTCTGGCATTGAAGTCGCCGATAATAATGAGTTTATCTTTGCTGGTTATAGCAGCAATTGTAGTCTCCAGGTCAGTATATAACTTGTTTTTGACCTGTTAAGAGTTTGTCATGGTTGGTGCATAGGCACTGATGATGGTGACCTGCTTTTTGCCTGGTAGATGGAGCTTCAGGGTCATCAAATGGTCTGGGATAAGCTTGACAGTTGGTCGGCCAGGTTAGATTTTACTGCAAAACCAACACCAGTGTGACGTCTCTCCTCTTTTCCACGGCCACTCCGAAAGAAGTAAACCGGATTCATCTTCTGCAATCTGTCCCGTGTCAGCTAGCCGGGTCTCACTTAAGGCAGCAATGTAAATTTCGTATCTGGCATGTTATCTGCCTACAAGTGCCGTACGTCTCCCAGGTCTGTTCGGTCCAGCTGTGTCCATAAGTGTGCGCACATTCCAAGCACCCATATTACTTCGTGTATCTTTGATATTCTTTGTTCGACCTGATGATGGTGTCATGACTTGCGCTTTTAATTTGATTTAAGTGAGGGACAGTTGCGCAGCTTTGACCTCGCTCTCTAGTCCAAACTCATCTGTATCCAGTGGCAAGACGACGTCTAGACGGCTATAGATGATGCTGGATGCAGTGGATGGTCGGAGAAGACCTTCTGATAGTATTTCTTCCACCAAGAGTTCCACCGATCCAACTCAGATACTGAGTTTGCCGGGTTAGTTAACCGCCACCCGGGGTTCGGCGTTGGCAGCTGCTGGAAGTAGCGACTCACCAGGTGCAAGATGGAAAGCACCTAGTGTGCGCCTACGGTAGCAGCTAGGGTGTCTCCAGAAAAGACTGACTGAACACCCACTCACTCACTCACCTACTCACTGATCCACTCACTCACCCACTCGCTCACCCACTCATTCACTACACTACAGGTCACACCACTTCTCTTTCTGCCTCTTCCCTCACACTGCTCCACTTAGGAATTCCCCCTCATCGTCTCTTTTACACCAAATGCAATCATCTTTATCAAGAACGGTATTACAACTTCAAGAGTGCGGGTTAATGTTAGCTACTTTACATTTCGGGCCTGTGCTCGGCAGCCAAATTCAAAGTCAAATTATTCGGTGATTCTGTATCGGTGGTGTTGCACAAGCAAAATTAACACGTGAACAATTAAACTCAACACCTTCGTACATGATACGAAGAAGGGCCAGTTCGTGTAAAGCAATGTTACAACAAATTCAACGTCTCTTTTTCCATCACCAGGTGCACGTTACCATGGTGATAGCCTGGGCCCACTGGGCGGCCATCTTCCTGGCACTGGTGCTGCCGTCGTCGAGGGTGCTGGGGGCCCCCTCGGCAGAGGAGGGAGCTGGAGGAAGGAGCAAGGGCGCAGAGAGAAAGGGGAGCGCGGGGGTGCGGGGAGGCAAGGGGGTGCATGAGGTTGAGGATGCATGTGTGAGATGCTGCGACTCCCCGAGGTGGCCGCCTCGTCACGGTGATAGACTCCATCAAACCACGACAACAGCAGCACCGCAGATCGAGATCTCCATCCTCAAAGGTGAACGCTGCTTGCCGCCGCTGCTGCTGTTGAGTTGCCACAGATTATAGTACGGCCCAATTGGAGCTGACATTTCTCGAGTTAAAACATGGTAGCAGACGTTTGGGAAAATAGATGATGATGATGAGAGGGAGTAGTTAAAACTGAATTATTTATCTTGTACGAATTTTGTTACAATGTTACTATCGACATCTACGCACAGAGCGATGCGTTAATTCATTTAAAGCGCCCGCAGAAATGAGAAGTCTCGTCTCAACGTGATGCGACTCCAAAGTGGGAAGGGTTTTTTTTCGTTATAACCTTCGGCTGTGGAATATTACCTCAGCCTCCAGGCTGCACTCTCGCCAACTCAACACACATTAACAAGGTGGATGTGTTCCCAATTCCACCCCAAGCCCTATCGGCCAATTAATGAGTGTTTACATGAGAAAAGCCACAAACTAACCTCTTGTAAATGTACTGCAATCGGCCCTCAGAGCTGTCTTAAATAATTAATGTTTGACACCAAAAATGTGTTAGATGTTTTTGTGGTGCAGTCCTATAGGCTGAGAATCATGAATTGGCCGCAGGTGAAAGTGTGATTTCATCTCCCGTGTGGGGAGCGACAGTGTTGCGGTGAGCGCGCTGCACGACGAACCCGGCGACCCGGTCGACTCAGCCTCAAATGAGTACCTGGTGCGGTGTGTAAACATCACCACTAGGGAGACAAAGGCGGCCGGGCGTGGTGTTGGCCACCGACCCGCTCGTGTGCCATGCCGGCCTTTATAGGTGCTCGCTAACAGCACTTGCTCCTACAGTCTGCTGAGGCTATACGGGGGATCTTTGTCTTTTTGTCATCTCCCGTGGGACCTTGGCAGATGTCGGCTGTGCACGCGCATTGCTGCTGCTAAGTCTATGGCATATACCGTGTTCTACCAATTTAATCTATTTAAACTATTAAATGATTTTCTACTTACCAGGTAAAGCCCACTGAGCTATTAGCTCTCCTTCAGTGGAGACTTGGCCACAAATTATATCATGTGGACATTTCTAGCAGCCAAACAATCTAAATGCATGTTGTTTCTAAAATCTACACGACCATAGGGAGAACACGAAAACTACAAATATACAGGCGAGGCAGATAACAGCTCACCACTGTGGTGCCCATTTATACGGTGCTCTAGAAAGTAAAACGCACCTTGAACCTGGGATAGGTTTTAATAAAACTAAGCAAATCTGGTCTCACCCACCCTTCAGTTTTTCTACGAAAGAAGTGTGTCTTATAATAAGGAGAATATGGTAAGTAGTATTTTTGTGTTACAGTGGAACCTGGCAAACCCCATTTTTATTCCGGGCCATGGATAACATCAGAACCGGTCGTACCTTCCCATCTTCATCAATCTGCAATGAACAGTTTGGTGAAATATGATATTAAAAAAACCCATGATCGACATGGCATGGTGAGGCTTCCAAATATTGGTGGATTGTGAATGGCGAGATTTTATATTCCATTCAAGATCCGGTCATGTGACTTACTCTACAAGTAGCTCCTATACTTCGTATTTCTTGCTCCCCTTGGCCAATGAGATACTTCATGACTTTTGTGATGTACACTTTGGGTACCTTGTAGAAATGCGCTTTATAAGGACAATTTATTATTTGGAATCAGAAGTTCACTTCCCAAGTGAAGCCCATTGAGCTGATAGAAGCTCATTTTCAAAATGGGTCAATGATATTCTCAATTGTGGCACCCAAACCACTGGAATAAATTGGTCGCTGGTCTCAATATTACTCTTTCGGTAACGTCACGTAGGTATAAAATAAAATAAATGAAATCATGAAGTTTCGGGCGCAACACAAGCATCCGTCATCAGGTGGGACAATCACAGCAAGAAACAATTGCTGAACCAAAGAACATGGATCCCTGCAGTCACGAAAAACTTCAAATCTAGATTGGTCTCAATATTGTGACCCCGACTATCTCTGTCTGCTTTCAGGGCGTTGCTTTTATGTTTACTGCTGCCAAACCCTGTGAATTTCTTTAGAAAACACCATTGGTGACAGGGAACTTGACTTTGTCATTTTTGTTCATGCTGTTAATTCAAATAGGGAATGCATTTGTAATTCTTGCTGTTATGAATGCCATGTTAAAATGTCAAGTTACTCTCACTAGTGTCTAGCATAATGCTATTTTGAATTGCTCACTAGATTTTCATTGTACAGAGAACTGGTTGGTATTTGTTTTATAATTTATTCATGTTTATCAAATGTCTCTGCATTTGTTCCATGAAGCCCCTGTAAACCAGAACCTTTCCATGCAATGGACTGGCTATTGTGTACCAGCCGTTCAATGCAACCCCTCTAAACCCTCTCTTCCCATGTAACGGGTTTGGCCGTTTTGGCTGGGTCGCCATTGACAAAAAGCTTCTCAGCTCAATGGACCTGACCCAAAATAAACTGACTGACTGCCAGTGCCTGATAGCAGCTCACTTTAATTTAAAATGTTCAAAATTCGGCAAATAAATTCAAATTTGGCAAAAAATATGTTTTATTCTCGGCAGAAATAAATCCAAAAAGAAAATATTTTCAAGCGGAATTGCTAGATATGTGCTCCTCTATAGATTTATTGAAATTCAGCTTCTACGCACGTAAGTTTGCTCACAGGCACTAAATATGTTAATACGTTTTACTATTTTGTTTGTAAGGGAACAATCTGCCCAGATCATACAAAATAACCGCCACAGCATGTGGCTCAGTGCACATCTACCTGCGCTTTGGGAAATCCACTGCTGGATGAAGGAATCCCCAATGCCGTGCAGGCTCGGGGCTCGAATGTGGTGGGTGTGATTACTTGAACCATATTTCAAGCTGGTCAGTGTGGGTCGCTGAAAGACTGGGCGCATACATGTGGTGGCATCTTCACCTCCTCCTCCACCCTCCTCCTCCTCCCTCCTCCCCCCTCCTCCTCTCCCTCCTCTTCCTCCCTCCTCCTACCCCCTCCTCCTCCCCCCTCCTCCATCCTCATCCCTCCTCCTCCCTCCTCCTCCTCCTGCTCCTCCTCCCCCCTCCTCCTCCCCCCTCCTCCTCCCCACTCCTCCTCCCCCCTCATCCTCCCTCCTCCTCCCCCCTCCCTCCTCCTCCCTCCTCCTCACTCTTCCTTCCTCCCTCCTCTTCCCTCCTCCTCCTCATCCTCCTCCCTCCTCCATCCTCATCCCTCCTCCTCCTCCCTCCTCCTGCTCCTCCTCCCCCCTCCTCCTCCCCACTCCTCCTCCCCCCTCATCCTCCCTCCTCCTCCTCCCCCCTCCCTCCTCCTCCCTCCTCCTCACTCTTCCCTCCTCCCTCCTCTTCCCTCCTCATCCTCCTCCTCCCCCTCCCTCCTCCTCCTCCCCCTCCTCCTTCTCCCTCCTCCCCTCTCCTCCTCCTTCCTCCTCCTCCCTCCCCTCAATTTCACATCAAGGTGGTACGGCCCAGTCAAGCGTGTCCGGAGCAGTGCAGTGCATCGCCTTGATGTCTCCTTCGTATTTGTGGGTCGGGCATTGCGTCGTTGTACGTTGCACGGCCTATTCTGGATGACCACAGTCGCACACTAGAGCGTTTACAATTTTTCACTTGTGCATCATATGGTGGCACTTGGGTATAGCACGACCATAGATGTTGCTGCCCTCTCCTCTGTTGCTCACAACATAGCAGCACAACCCCGCAGCAGCAACAGCAGCTTATAACACCCGTGTAGTGCATGGCGCTCGCCCATCCATGCATTGGTGACGCCAATGCATGTGTGGTGTGTGTGGAGTGCAGCAATCATTGTGCGGAGTTTCGGAGTATGGGGTTCGGTGTGTGGCTTGGTGTTGTGCGTTTGGCGAGGATTGTCGTACGTGGCGTGTGGTATTGGTACGGTGTAGGGAGTGTGAACCGAGTGTCGTGCGGCCGATGTGGCAACCCTCGCTCGGCGTGTGAGTGGTCTGCGGTCGGTGCGCTGTACCACGCGGATGTCCGCGCGGCGCGCGATGCTCGGCGTGTCGCCCCACGGCACGCTGCGCGGTGTCCGCCTCGGCGGTGCCACGCGTTACGTGCCGGCGGTGTCAACCACGCCGTCTCAGGCTCCGTCAAAATCTCTCCCCGTCACGTGCGCACGCAGGCGACCGGGGCGCCCGCGGGGACCACGGCCCGCCGGGATACCTGGGCAAGGACGGCGCGATGGGCACTGCCGGGCCCTCTGGCCCCAGGGGCCCGCACGGCTCACCGGGCTCGCCCGGCGCCGACTGCAAGGTCTTCACGTCGGCCTTCTCGGTGGCCCGGCGCACGGCCCTGCACTCAGGCGACTATTTCTCGGTGCTGTCCTTCGACACGGAGTTCGCCAACCCGGACGGCCACTTCAACATGTTCACCAGCAAGTTCTTCTGCGTCGTGCCGGGCCTCTACTTCGTGAGCTTCAACGTGCACACGTGGAACTCGAAGGAGACCTACGTGCACCTGATGCTCAACGAGCGGCCGCAGGTGGTGCTCTACGCGCAGCAGAGCGACCGCAGCATCATGCAGAGCCAGAGCGTCACGCTGGAGCTCGCCGAGGGCGACGAGCTCTGGCTGCGACTCTACAAGCGCGACCGTGAAAACGCCGTCTACAGCGACAGCACAGACACCTACGTCACCTTCAACGGATACCTGGTGCACCCCATAGTGGAGTGAGCTGGCTGGAGGGCACGCGGGCGGGCGGGCGAGCGAGCGAGGGAAGAAGTTGTGTGAGTTCGCTGCGATGAGGTGTTTGAGTGAGCGGGCGAGCAAGTTTAAGGGAGCGAGTGAGAGAGGATCGGCTGAGGGAGCGAATGTGAGCGAGCGAGTGAGATGATTGAGTGAATGAGAGAATGAGTGAGGGGATTGAGTGAGGGAGCAAGTGACAGTGCCGGACACCTTCGTCACCATCGATGAACACCTGGGTTGCACACGGACGGCGTGAGGGAGTGAGCGAGTGAGTCGGTGAGTGAGAGAAAGCGAGATAATTGGGCGAGCCACGCCAGTGAGGATGGAGTGCTCGGCCCAGATGCACCGTGAGCCAGATCGTCGGAGTGACGCGCCGCGCCATCCACCATGCGTGCGAAGTGTGCAGAAATTCGTGAAATTCCCGAAACTGTTGGAATGCGAGGTTGGCCGGGAGCTGGAAGCACATCAGCTATGCTGCCATCTCACTCGCGGCTCAAGCGGGAAGATGCAACTCGGATTGCGAGTGACTGTGCCATCGTCCATGCCAAACATACGGCGTGTTTGTGAAGCCATCTGTGCGGACCATGATGTGTCGTCCTCTCGTACGCGCGTGTGTGTGTGTGGAGTTTCGTTACTCTGGTATACTAGCACAGCGTAGCAAACCACTCAAATCAGTTCCTGAAGAAGCTCGCAGCATGTGGATGCGAAACGTTGGACACCCGCTGGACAACACGCGGTGCAACTCGAAATCACATCGGAGAGTTGTATGTTACAACCACGAACAGCCACGCATCCTAGTCACCCAGGGATGTCGGAATTGTCACTCGCAGAGGTGGGCCATAAACGGGCGTGTAGCATTTCCTTTTGGGCAAAGCCATAGGCCAACGGCGGCATAATTTTTGCATATGATGTCAGAGGGTCTTTAAAGTGCAGTTCGCAACAGGCAGCAGACATGTTTTGGCAATTCCTTGAATAAATTACCCGATGGCAGAGAAAACTGAACCGCTCACTCACTCCGAGTGGTGTGCATAGCGATCTATAAACTATCCTGCGAAGATTACGAAAACCCCATCCTGTGCTGTGCTTTTCTTTCACGTGGCATTATCGTGGTGGAGTTGCGCGCTGCCCTCTAAACCCGACGAGCCGACGTTGATTCCCGGCCACAGTAAACATCGGAGTGGCAGGTGAAATCTCACCCCGGTCATCGGTCTCCTCCGGGTTCATTGAACCTCACATAAGTACCTGGGGGTGTGGTGTAAAAACATCAGCACTGGAGAAATAAATGTGGTCGGGCGTGGTGCTGGACACATCGCCCTGACATGCGCCTTGCATGCGGCCTTAATAGGTGCTCGCTTACAGCACTTGCCCCAACAAACTATATTAAAGGTTATGTGGGAAATATTTGTCTTCGGTGTTTTTGCTATGGCGTGTGCATCCCACTGGCTCGCCCCCCACTGGACATCTGTGAAAACGAGCTTCATAGCTCGTCAGATTTCTTCAGGATAAATAAAGAGCCTGCTTCTGCATCCCATAGGGCACGTCACATTACGAATACGATTTCAGTGTCGGCGAGCCCAACGAACCCTTATTTCCTCTTCGTCATCTGACAATTTGTTTTATGAATTCCACAATTGATGAGTTTTGTCAAAATGAGGGGGAGGTGCGGCGGAGCAGCGATGTTTAATAAAGAAACTCAGCGCAGAATGCCACTGAAACTGGGTGGTCCTGTCGACGTTTGTAAGAGACGCGTGTCGGCAGAATGTCAATGGCACACGGAGAAAACGTGAGTCACGGCATCCAGCAAATATCACCGCGGTGTTCATTTGTTTCGTCTTGAGACTCGACGCGCGAGCGCGGTATATGAGGGCATTAGTCAGTTGATGCATATATCCAGAATATGCGCCGTACACACACAGTGATTGATGCAGCAACACCCACAGAGCCAGCCTAAGGTACCTTTGATGATTTTTCTGTGCCAAAATAGCGATTATATTTCTAAAAACAAATGAATGCCCAGAAACACCTCACCGAGTCTCAAGGCTCTTTGTCAGCGGGAGGGAGGCGATGTTTCTGCTGCCGTGTCGAATCCCAATTGAGTCATTTGCAGGTAACTTATACGCATTGGGATGTTGGCAGTCACCAGGTAAGCTGTCGGAAGAAACCCATGCCAAATAGGAGTAGAACGTACAAACGCCACACATAAAGGCACCCGAGTCGGGAATCGAACCCAGGTTCTTCTTGCTGCGAGGCACGAGTGTTACCACTGCACTGGCCCTGCCACCAAATTGCCAGCGGCTCACTCAGTGTTAGAATTCTGAGGGTTCAACATTAACGTGTAACCAGCTTAGCAAGACAATTGGATGCACACCAGGAAAGAGGGTTTCTTTAATCTCCAGATGAAATTCATATTAAACTCGCCAGCTACGTCAGCCTCGATTTCCCGTCTAAATATTTTCCAGTCGCATTGATTCAAGCAACAACAACAAGAAGCTCGGACTGGGCTTTTCTTCAATCAGTTCTCATCAGCACGATGTGCGGCCTTCTCGTGGATGAACAGGGTCTATCGATCTTCTTGGTTCTTTCGGTAAAGTCACGTAGAAGGGAAGTAATAAAATAATAAAAAGAAAAATAATAAAATAAATAAAACATAATAAAATAAATAAAATATTTTATTATTTTTTAATATTTTATTACTTCCCTTCTACGTGACTTTACCGAAAGAACCAAGAAGATGAATCCCTGCAGTCACGAAAGCTTTAAATCGAAAGGGTCTATCGAGTATGTAACTTTTAAAATCGTTACTGGAATTTGGTAACAACAACAACAACAAAAGCAGCCAGAATTAACTTTGTTATTCTTGGGTCTTTCGGTAAAGTCACGTAGATAGGTTCAAAGAAAAATAACAAGCCCCAAGAATGTTAATTCCTGCAGTCACGAAAGCTTTAAGTAAAGATTTAACTTTTATTATTAACGTAAAGTGACGGTGACTTCCCGCGTGCGCCACGACTGCGTAAATGATCGTGGACCGCGAGCCCAGCAACGCCAAGAGACCGTTTCCCTGAGCGGATGGAAAGCGAAAACATTCTCAGACACGGCAATTCATTTTCAGGACGAATTAGAAAGGTGGCAAAATTAACCAATGGCGCGTGACCAATTGCATGATTAACTGCCGAGCTGATGACGCTTGCTTTGCGCCTAATTTAATTCGAAAATTAGACTCGCCTGGGAATGGCTTTTGCAAACTCAATGATGGGAGCTGTGCAAAGCGGTGACGGTGCAAGCCCAATGGGGGAAATGGGGGAGCGCTATGCATAAATAATTGTTTTCTCCCGCCCCCACTCACGTATGAAACCTGAGTAAGATGACAGAAGTGATATAGATGTCGTGGTACAAAAGAAACGTGTTCACAATGGAGATGCAGCGGGAGAAGAGAGATGCAGGCAAGGTATGGAGGCGATGAAGATTAATTGACTTGTATTGGGTTAATCGGCTTTTTATGTTTAAGAGCATTTGAAATTTAAGCTACTATTCGATGCAACCCTTGTTTTTATTCGGCGCCCCTTGAGTTGCTAGGGGACCCTGAGCTTTTGCTTGCTTTGCTACCTCCTGGCGCTGCCACTGAAGCAAACACTGATTCCTGCCCTTTGGGGGCATTGGTTCATTATTCAACCGGGGATAACCCTGGGGGAGCTCGTTTCTGCAGTATTGCTTTTCGACATGTTGTGGTTAAAGGTGCAGCCCTGGAATGGCTTGCTTATGACATTGCTGGCAGAAGGGTGTGCACTGGAGGGGAGCTCTCGATAAGGCACCTCTAGAGGGTAATTTTCGTCTTCTCCTACACTGCTGGACAGAATAATTTGGCAGCGGTTAAAGTATCCCACACGTCACCTCCACAAACGTGATCTGCCGATCGACTAATTATGGCGCATCCATTTACAGTGAGGGAAAAAAGTATTTGATCTCCTGCTTATTTTGTACGTTTGCCCACTGACAAAGAAATTATCAGTCTATCATTTTAATGGTAGGTTTGTTTGAACAGTGAGAGACAGAATAACAACAACAAAATCCAGAAAAACGCATGTCAAAATGTTATAAATTGATTTGCATTTTAATGAGGGAAATAAGTATTTGACCCCTCTGCAAAACATGACTTAGTACTTGGTGGCAAAACCCTTGTTGGAAATCAGAGAGGTCAGACGTTTCTTGTAGTTGGCCACCAGGTTTGCACACATCTCAGGAGGGATTTTGTCCCACTCCTCTTTGCACATCTTCTCCAAGTCATTAAGGTTTCGAGGCTGACGTTTGGCAACTCGAACCATTTATACTGCTGGCTCCAGGGGCCGGCAACCTGCAGCTCCTCACGGACTGTTTCGTGACATCTCGTCTTCACGTGCAGTGCGGGCTCTTGAAATATTGAGTTTGTCTTCTTGCAGTTTCGTTTGCTGATCCCTGCGCTGGGTGGACAGAGGGCGGCAGGGCCGGGGGGATTGGTGCGTTCACAAATCTTGCGCCGATGTTTGCTTCACCTGCCGCGCCAGGAGATCGGGTCGGACCGGTGACCCCCCCCCCCCCCCCCAGGATCGCGAGTCGAGCGGTGTGCCGACCGTCATGCCGCACGGCAGCATCCCACTGTGTGATTTGACAGCTCGATTCACGCTCGCTTGGAGTGCTCGTGCATGGCAATCTCGTTTCGTTTTCCCTCGCGCATCCCTTTCGCGGTTCGTGACGGCGTGCTCGTGAGATCGCGGTCCTCGTTTGAATGCGATGTTTTTTTTTCATAATATAATATGTTTTGTTTCGTTGCCACATGTGGATATTAAAACATGAGCATGGCACGGGCGTGTGGAAACGCAAACCCCGTACGACGCGTCGTGATGGTTGCAATTACGGCGGGAACGGCTGGGTGGGTATTGTCTGTCGGCGGTAATGGCCTCGACGCATCAGAAATCAATGAGGTGTGTAGGCGCGTAATGTGCAGGCGACGGTTAGGCAAAACGGAAGAGCGGTTCTTAATAATTGGCAGCGAAAGTTTACATTGCGTGGTCGTGGGTCCCCAATTAATGCAAACGGATTACCAAAAAGAGGGTTTCTCGAATGGTTTGTTGAAATTGGAAGACAAATAATAAGCGTATTCATCTTCTTGGTTCTTTCGGTAAAGTCACGTAGAAGGGAAGTAATAAAATAATAAAAATAAAACATAATAAAATAATTCTCCGATAACGAGAATTATTTTATTATGTTTTATTTAAATATTAAAAATAAAACATACTAAAATAATTCTCCGATAGTGAGAATTATTTTATTATGTTTTATTTTTATTATTTTATTACTTCCCTTCTACGTGACTTTACCGAAAGAACCAAGAAGATGAATCCCTGCAGTCACGAAAGCTTTAAATCGAAAAATAAGCGTACTTGCAAATTTTAACCGACTCGACATTTCGCTGAAGCAGAGGCAGTTCACAGCCTGGTGAGTACTTTGCACGGGAAACTTCCAGGGAAGCGCCACCTTTTGCAAAGCTCGCATTGGAAGGTGGCCTGAAAATTCTAGATTTGAAGCTTTCGTGACTGCAATGATTCATACTCTTAGTTCTTTCGGTAAAGTCACGTAGGTAAAAAATTAAATTAATATTATTATTATTTTATTTTTATTAATTTTAATTTCATTTTTTACCTACGTGACTTTACCGAAAGAACTAAGAGTATGGCCTGAAAATGTCAGTGTCGCAATGGATTCAAGAATCCATCTGTGCGGAGCGGTAAGTACTACCCCCTCGTATGCATGGTGTGTTTCCTCCAGGTGCTCTGGTTTCCACTCTGGAAACAATTCTAAACGTGCCAATGTAGCAGGACACTCTTGAAAAAAGAATTGTGAGTTTCACTCATTCTTGTTTGTGGGGCGCCACGGTGGGGATGGAGATGATATCTCCCTCGCCTGCTACGCAGGAACGCGTGGGTTCGGTCCCGAGCCCTGGCGTTCATCGAGCTTGGAAAGTGTCAGATGGTGACAGTCGAAGAAGTGAAATTTAGCATGTTAAAGAAGCGCTGCAAATGAATGGTTACAATGGTGCACAAATCAACAGGGCATTGAATGCCAAAACCAAATCAAATAACACGAGCATTGAAAATGCTCAAGTAATTAAAACGATCAAAATACCGTACATTGCAGGAGTAACTGATAAACTAGCCAGATGTTTGAAAAAACAAAACATCCTAGTCAGATTTAGCACGGTACATAAAATACAGAAATTAATATCTGGTACTAAAGATGCATTACTGAAGCTATCAACCGAAGGTGTGTACTGGACTAATTGCACTTGTGGTAAATGTTATGTTGGGCAAACAGGACGAATGATCAGCACGAGACTAAAAGAACACCAAATAAATATTAAATATTCCAAAATACAACTTTTAAGCAGTCGCAGAACACGCGTGCCAACAAGGACACGCATTTTACTTTGATAATTTTGAAGTTCTGTGCAAAAATAGCTACTACTGGCCAAGACTAATTCGAGAATCATTCGAAATTTAAAGAAAAAAATAATAATTTTAACCGTTCGGATAGCTACCGACTTAGTGCTGCGTGGAAGCGAATCATGAAATAATACATTGTTTAAATGCCTGCCTATACAGGCCACCATACTTCAATAGGGATTACCGTTGGTACGGCTATTTTAATAAACACAATGGACAGAAAGGACAAGATCAAAGGGCTCGCATAATGCGCATGCTTAATTTAATCTACCTCCCCCCCCACGTTGCGCAAGAGCGGAGAAGCGTGGTCACCACATCTACGCCTCTATATAAGGAACGAAACAGGTGGACTTCTCCACAAATCTGGCTGTCGCCTGATGAAGCTAGTTGTAATAACTGTCGTACTCCGATTGTAAATGTTGTGGCTTGGCCCTCCAACACACCGGTTAGTGTTGTACTAGTGACGAATTGGCACGTTCTGTTTACGTGACAACCCTTACTAGTTGTCTGTATCGGGTGGTGGCGGGTTTAACGACACATTTATATATTTACACTATCTAACCCCCCCCCCCCCAAAAAAAAAAACTCTGATGGATGATATTGGTCGTGAAAGCCTACGTATTAAAATGGCAAGAGGAGGTGACGTCACACGGAGTCTCACCCGTGTGTTTACTGCCAAAGGTGCTGTCTTGCGGTATCTGATTATCGGATGATGCCGCAGGTGTTCGCACGAATACATTTAAATGGGTACTTCATCTAAATCGTCCGAAAATCATAGAAAATTATCATAAAGCCCAAAAAAAAATATGTTAAGCTTGTTTGTCCGTGAGAGCATCGGAGTCTGAATAATCTTTTTCAAGCGGCTCATTATATCAAGTTGGTTTGCAGTTGGGCTCTGGTTTTGCTGCGTGTAATCCCTATCAAGTAATTTGCAAGTGATTTTTCACAATTGGAAATGTTCGACAATACCATTTATATTGTACGGGTTTTTTTTTTGCAATGAAAGGAAAGCCAATAAACCCGGAGAGAATCTATGCAGAACATGAGGAAAACATTCAGATTCCACGCAGAAAGGCGCACCGAGTCGGGAATCGAACCCAGGTGGTTCTTACTGTGAGGCACGAGCGTTATCACTGCGCCACACTGACACCCAACTCCTCCCCAGCTTCCACCAGGCCGCCACCCTTAAATCCAACATTTTTAAATCTGCTTCTCATTTACTTAACTACACACACACATTACACGGATACTGTTAAATCTCAAAATAACCTCGATATCTACGTATGACGTTGCTAACTTTGCCTTCCCAAACTAAAGAAAGAGCACTGCACATTAAGCAAAGAGTACAAAAAAACTATTACACCAATTTTAAGAGGCTCATTGTCTTATCTGAATTCCACCGATATTTTTCTCTTTCATAGCCTGGAGTTTAATTGAATCGCTATCGCATGGTTTGGTGGTGTTTCAGCGCTGGTTGGGCGCCTGCTTGCAGTCTGTGCGAGAAACGTTGGCATAGATGTCCGTCTTTCAGCGGCAGGTTATTAAAGCTCTTAAAGCCATCGCCCGGTTTCAGCGCAACACATCATGTAATACCACCAGGCCATTACGTGGCTTCTTCACCTTAATGTATTTCCAGAATTTCGAATTATATATGTATATATCTGTGTGTATATATATATATTTTTTACGTAAGCTGGAAAAAAATAGCATGGGGGAAAAAAAAAAACACGTGCCAAGTTTGGCAGACGAAATTGTCAGCTTATTTGTATGTTCGTAATGTTTTGGAATATAAATGTAATTTATTGAGTGCGGTTTGTAAGGTGGTATTTTCCCCATTTCTATTCCCAATGTGCAATTGGCGCCGTGCCACGAGACGCGAGACACAGAACCCACTGGGAAATCTCGCAGACAAGTGTAGCCTGTGGTTTCTTTTCCTCTAAAGATTTTCACGGAAATTTTGATTTTCAGAATTACCCAGCAAGTGGGCCTTTTAAGCCTTTACACAAGAGGGGGCGCATCCCCCCCCCACTCTGCCACGAGATTTGCGTTTTGTGACGTGGAGGTGAAACCGATATTTCATTCTCACAGCTGGAAATGAGCCAATTTGCATTGGTTTCCAGGCTGAGGCCATGGACTCGATGGACGTGTACAATTTGTTCTGTATCCCAGGTGATCGGCATTTTAATTGTAAGCCAAGCCGCCACATTTAAACATCTTAAATATAACCTTCTGACTTTAATGTGGGTATGACTGCACATATGACTTTGTCAAACGCTTTCTCACAAAGGGAGCGATTTAGGAGTGGTATTACGACATCATTTGATTAGTACGCATGTCTGTACGAACGATCGCCTCAATTAGTCTCAAGATACTTTTTTTGCAGGAAGGGTCCTGCCAAGTAATTTGCAGGTAATTTTTTTCAGCGTTGATAATTTGGCCCTTTGACTGAATCTGGCCAGGTGGCTCCCCGTTAAAGCGAGCGGCCCACAATCGGGGTCGCAAGTTTGGGGGGGACACTCAGCCAAACACCCCCCCCCCCCCCCCACCTTCACAGTTTTTGTCCTGTGGATAGACCCGACCCCATCGGGGAAATGTGTAATTTCTGCTCCTGGCTCAGGGCTGTAGATAGGAGATGACCTCTGCATCCATGCTCATTTGAGCAGGAAATCGCTTTAGCTCTTTTTTGTGACTTGGACTTACGGTGAGTTCCCTACAGGTCCATGCCAACAGGGGGCAATGTTATTCCTTAAATGCCCTGAGTGGCGATGTCCCGACAATAATGCGATTTGGCTGCAAAAAGAAAAGCCACGAGGAATGAAAATCGATTACCTCAAAACTCGCTGCTATCGTTGCAGCCCGCTTGGTCATTTTAAAACGGACGCTAAATGCCCCTCGGGACCCCTCCACCCACCTTCTCCGTACGCTGCAAGCTCGTGGCATTTTGGCCCTGTTTCCGCCAGCTTGCGATTGTTGACATTCTCCGCTGTAGCAATTTAATCAAATATCTAATATCGTAAAAGGTGGTACAACTATATATAAATGTATACGACATTCTACTGATTAAAAGATGTTCCAGAAAGTTGGACGCACCCAGACCTATGCCTGGTGTCAATAAAGTGATACTGCTATGGTCACGCACCCACACAAAGACAAAGATCCCCCGTATTGCCTCAACAGACTGTTGCAGGACGTGCTGTTAGTGAGCACCTATGAAGGCCGACACGGCACAAGGGGATGGGTGGCCAGCAGCACGCCTGCACAGACACACACACTCCTGCAGGATTATCAGACGCACCCCTTTTGCTTTAAAATATATGAAAAACAATTGCATCTCATAATCCGGAGAATAGTTACACAGTGGTTAAAATCGCCAGTATATGTAACGGTAGGTCATGGCAGTATTTATTAGAACGCCAAACATGTGTACATCGGTACTTTTCAGAATGGTTCCTTCTCAACTGTTTCTGATAGATGAATATTTGGATTTATACCGGGACTTGCAACATCACCCTTTGACTGCCGCGCATATTTGCAATATTACGGCGTTAAATCGTTGGACTGAAGCTGGTGGCACGTATATCGAAGTGTCCTTTTTCTCGAACGTAGAAAAGAGAAGAATTTAGCGATGCAGAATCATGGCAGATGAACACAATGGTACGAGCTCTGTGGGTCAACGTTCATGTCTCTCAGTCGAACTCAATGGATGAGCCTCTCCCATTGGTTATGCATCAAAGGATCGTGAGTGGTGGCAGCAGCTTGTGCAGGCATTCATCCAGCGGTGCATTGATCACGGATGATGATCATAGATATATAAAATAACATTCCAATACGGCCTATGTGTGCAGGATTGTGATGCAGATCTTGGGAAGGAATTTCCATTGGTATGCACTGAGCTATGAAAATCCGAGGCGTTTGGGATATTCTTAGTGGCCAGTTGTGTTCAGGGAGTTTATCCCCTATCAGAGACACTGAGCCGGCCCCGCTGAAAGCCTGGGTTCGACTCAGGGTTTCAGCCACCCTTGATGAAACTGGTTTCTCAAGCGTATTAAGGTGACGGTCTTAGCTTGGTCACCGATGACTGCACAACAATACAAATAACCTCTTATGTACTTGTTTTATTTGTATAATGTGGTTTACATGATTGAATGGGGCATTGTCAATGTAGGTCTTATTGCGATGCGGCAGAAACAGAAACGTGCTGCTTGACGACTTGGCGGGTACAGGATACAGTGGTCAAGAGTTAAATATCTCCAGATGGGACAGGGTGGGAGTTTGAGACAAAGACACTGCCGTTGGGCAGAGGACTAGAGAAGCCACGTGACAAACACACTTTGAAGGGCCATATGGAAGCTGTGCCTGTATTGAAGTGACTTCATTTCTTCAGAACTGTTTTTTGTGTTTAGTTTGTTGTCCTTCCCCCGCATCTCCGATTAGCACCATTCGCTACGGTATGGTGCGAAAGAAGTTCAACATACATAGTTCAGATGTAGGTGTGCGACGTCACCTTTTGGGACTGTTCTCTGACACAAGGTGGTGCGCTACTCGCTTTGAGAGCTCTCAGTGGATATTGTCGTCAAGCCATGACAGTTGGATGGCAAGAGTACATTTGGAAAGCGATTGGTGAAAAAAAAAGATTGCATTAAACGTCAGCAAACCAGTTTAGTTGAGACAAACCAAGCACATTGACATTATACCAAACACAATGCATTACGATTGAATGTTGCTGGTAAGATGTGTAATTTTAGTTCATTTTGCGGAGCTTTCTTCTAAAATAATCTTCACCCAATTTGCTAAATGTGAGTGTATTAATATTATTCATAACAATTCAGAATAATATTAGTAATAACGTGTATTAATAATAATATAAATAATAATTCATAATAATATTAATGACAATAATTAATAATATTGCTCGTTATTTACCCTGCAGAGTTGATTAATCTTAGGACTTTTTTTATTTAGGGGTGCCACGTTGGGATGTTTGGCCAGCTTCGTTCATGAGTGTGAGATGGATCTGGAGAACCCGGAGAAAACTCACCAAGCATAGCAGGGAGGTGACACACAGCACAGCCATCTCCTGGCTGCACATCGCACTTTTGGTGACTCACACAAGTGTAGTGACATAGAATTGGTCACTTAGCAGCAAAGCGCTGGCTGCTGGCAGGGAAGGGGATCTGCAGCTTACAGCAGCCCTAACTGACAGCAGGTCACGTGATAGACCCGAGAGGGATCTAGGGGAGGGTTCACGGAAGGGGCACACCGAGAACCCGCTAGTAGGATCCAGAAGGGGGGCGTGGCCGGGGGCGGAGCCAAGCCACGCTGAGAATATAAGAGGGGCACCCGGGAGGGGAGCTCGGGGCTGTCGTTTGGAAGTTGGATACCCGTCGTCGTTGCTGTTGAAGATCGTCGCCTTCGGTGCTGTCGTCCTCACCTGACATTGCGCTGTTAGAGGGTAGTTGGCTGTCTCGGTTCAGCGCCGTCAGTGTCAGACGGCTAGCGTTGTGTGTAGGCTAGCAATTTACATAGAGTTGATAATTGTTTTTTTTACCCTTTTTTCTGGCAACAAAAGTGACACCTTTTTTACAAGGAGTCATGTTTGCATAGACCACAATACCTGCAGTCATAATGCAAACAAAAAACATAACTCTGATAATGTATGCACTGTCCTTGAAGTTGATTGGTCCACACCCGAGACAGTTTTCCTTAGAGCCTAGTCTCACATGGTGTTGGACCAGATGACGCCAAAAGGCGCACGAGTTATGTTTTTTGTTTGCATTATGACTGCAGGTATTGTGGTCTCTGCAACCATGACTCCTTGTAAAAAAGGTGTCAGTTTTGTTGCCAGATAAAAGGGTAAAAAACCAATTATCATATTTTCTACTGGAAAATGAGGTTCCAATGGTTATGTAGAGTTGTGTATAAACGAGAGAAAAGAGTGTGTACCAGCGTAGGGTGTGTATTGTGCAAAGGGTGCACGGTTTAATACAATAACTGCCTCCAAGAACGTACTTCTCCAAGTCAGTCACTACACAAATATGAACCAGGCGCAACCCTGCATTGCTTCCGAGATGTGACGACATGGTGGTGCATCAAAGTTGGTTTTGTCACAGCACGTGAAACACATGTGAAACACGCAGAGGTGATTGTCAATTGTTCTTGCAACGCTTCGAAACCATTCTTCGTTTCCACTGTGGTTAAATATTTACTTGGCTTTCACCATTAGCCCTGTGGAGGCTATTATTTACTTAGGCCGGGTGGTATTTCCTGCCCACGTAGTTTAAATGAGCTTTGTTAACGGGCCGCTAATGGTGTCCACGTGCCAACTCGATTACGAACGAGAGTCACAACGAGGGCACCGTGACCAGCATCCGCTTCCAACCTGCATCGCGAAAGGAACGGCGGCAGCTCACAAACGACCCTACCCAGGGCTGTCCGTAGTGGGGGGCAGTGCCGGGCCCGGGGCGAATCGCGTGTGTGCCCCCCCCCCCCTTCCTCCCCCGCCGATGCCTTCAAACTCACCCCAACGCCAGTCTTCACGCACTCTCCAGTGGTCATTCCCACGGCGGTGGCGGCTGCGACAGGAGTTGGGATAACCGTCGAACAAAGGCGGCCACTGCATCGCGCACCTTTGGGTACGCTGCTTCTGCGGCCGTCTGGAACGCTCTCCCTTTTGAAATGAGGAAGCCACTGGAGCTGTGCACTTTTACGTCATCCGGATTGGAAACTCCTTTTTTTGTGTTTTGTTTGTTGTCCTTCCCTCCGATTAGCACGTTTGGCTATGTACGGTGCGAAAGAAGTTCAACATACATGCTTACATCCTCACTCGTCGAATACCCAGGGCTGTTCAGCATGATGTCCGACGTTTTGCTCCACATGCTGGCAGCTTCTTTAGGAACTGAATTGAGTTCACTCTCTCCCTTGATGATATAGCGTGCTGTATTCCCCATTACAGATAGGCGTGGTGAAATATACTCTAACAGCCCCTCCTGGCGACAGGGCACATTGGCAGGCGTTCATCCAGTTGTATTTTGACAAAGGGCAGTAATTGATTGATGTTATTGTTATTGTGCATGGGTAATAGTTTAGGAGCGTACAGCCCTTAGTCACTTTACTCCAAGCCGTGTCGGTCGTAGTGGCCGATTAGCCATACTTCACCATGTCGGTCAATGCAGTTTGTTGCAAGGCAGGAATCGGATGTTTGCCACTGATGCTAACCGTGCCCTGAACATCAATCCAAGGTCACCAGTTTCATAGCACAGTTTGCCAACCACTCCATCTTTAGCACGTAACTAAAGCAAGTTATAGTAATCGTCTGCACTTATCAGGTGCCGTCCACAGTGGCACCTACGTAGACAAACTGATACCCCTCCCACATATCTTCCACTCTACGTAAAAAAAAACCCGTAAAAACAAAGTTTTTCACTATAAATCCTTTATATGCGTGGCGGCTAGAGTCCTCTCTTCCTCTGGCTTGAGATGGTTGCCACTTATGGGTCAGATGAATGGCTGCCACCATTAAGCAATTGGTAATTAAATCTAATTCATTTTTTCCTAAAAAGTGTAAATTTTGGAAAAAAAAATTTCACGAAAATACATTGCCACGCACAACTAGTCTGTGTGCAAAATGTCAGCTCGATTGGATCACGGGAAGTGGGTTAAAAAACGACCGAAAGATTTGCACGGTCGTAAGCGTGCAAGCAAGTGAACTTAATATAAATGATTTAATAAGTACGTTTTATGCATCCCATCAGCCACACGATCTTCTGTAACTGCAATGTTCTGGGCCGCATTGGTTCAACAGAAACAAACGCGGGCCCCATTTGTTTTGCCATTCAGTGTCTCGTTAAGTCGTCATGATTGCTTGTTGAAGCAATACTCGTGAACTATAGCAGGCGTTTATAGTTCAGGACCCTTTCTGTTAATTATGGGTCCCATTTCGACAGGAAACTATGAAACACATTACTTGGTTTGCGGGTGGAACAGCATGCATATTTGCACGTCTCATGCTCTGCCCTTTAGTTCTGTATAACTTTCAAAACAAATCAAATAATAAAAATAAAAAAGTCCAATGCCTATGAGACTAGCATATCTGTATTTAATACTATTACACCGGTTAATTGATTCTGTCTGGTTGCAAATACGTAAGAACGTTTAAAAAAAATATTGTAATTTCTCTCCTGGAAGGCTCTTCACAATATTTTTCTCTCCCTCTCCTCTCACTTTAGTTTTATATTCTGGGGGATTTCTGAGCCAGAGTCAAAACGTTTCAGAGCTACAACTGCAGCCTCCCCCTCAAAGCCGTTGGAGCTGAGCGCCGTGGGCCGAGTGGACTGGGGCTCGAGTTGAGAACATCGCCGCATCAGCCACGCGCATCGCCACTCGTCAAGGCGCATAGACCATCACATGAGCTCCGGTCGTCATCATCGCAGCAGCAGGGGATTTTTGGCTTGCCATCAAACAAAGACGGCGCTCTCAGATGCACTTTTGCGGCTGTCTGGGTCGCTCTACTTTCCAATAGTAGTAAGCCGGTGGCGCTGTGCACTTTTTAAACCATCTGGATTGAAACCCCATTTTTTTAGAACTGCTTTTTGTGTTTAGTTTGTTGTTGTTCTTCCCCCGCACCTCCTATTAGCACTGTTGGTTCCGCACGGTGCGAATAAAGTTCAACACACATAGAATCAGTCATATCGGCCTCCGCTGAGTGGCTTTTTTGTATGATATATATTTTACTAGATATATATTTGTTTGTAAATAGAGAACGGAGAATACAAAGCGGATTTTAAAAAAGAGGGAGAAAAAGCAGCAGGTAACGCGTAGCAAGCTCGACTTCATACACCCTGAACATTAGGGGTCCAACGAGGACGTCTGGACTCGCTGCCCTACCGCAGGAGGGGTCAGGAGCAGTGCATTCAAGGGGGAGAAATAATGTAACCAAACAGAACCATGAATAAAATAACATAAACGCGATGTTCAACTTTGTCACTCTTGGTTTCTCCAAGGTGAATTTTTTTTCTTTGTTTTTAACCCATTAGCCAGCCCCATCAGGTGGCATTTGGATGAAGGCCTCCTCAATCCGCCTCCATCCCTCATGATCATGTGATGTAATACTCCACCGAGCGCCTACTCACGAGCTAATTTCACTGCCTCCTCTCAATTGGCGGACATCGTCTGAGACATCGTCTGTTTCTTGGCGAGCCGCTCCGTCGTTATCCTTGACAAGCAGTTCGCATTCCTTCTAGCGGCGTGTTCTACCCAAGCCCCTTACTTTCCTGAACAGTCTGAACGATGTCTCTAAACGAGTGTTCTTCATTGCACGGCTCGCAGGCCAATGGTGAGCCCTGAGCGACCTCTAGTGCTGCGCCTCGCGTCCGGCCCCCCGACTATACACAAAAGAGTGAAAACACCCCCATCATCTTTCGATTTAAAGCTTACGTGACTGCAGGGATTCATCTTCTTGGTTCTTTCGGTAAAGTCACGTAGAAGGGAAATATTAAAATAAAAATAAAAATTTGGAGCGCTGTCTTTCGGACAGCTCTGTTTCTTCACCTGAGGACTTGTGTTGTGGCCGAAACGTCGTGAGAATTTTATTTTATAATGTTTTTATTTTGGTTATTTTATTATTTCCCTTCTACGTGACTTTACCGAAATAACCAAGAAGATGAACCCCCATCATCGTGCTGCTGTCAACCCCAAATGGTTTCAAATGTGTGGAGGCCCGCACACCGATGTCTTATCGGCGAAAGTGGCCTCCCTCTGCAAATTCGTGAACAACACTGGTCAAAACTGCGTGTGTGGTGTCTCATGATATACGGGCAGTGCACGCGCAGTGCAGTGGCGTCGAGTGACGTA
The DNA here is from genome assembly GCF_965212315.1 of Lampetra planeri. Taxonomy (NCBI): domain Eukaryota; kingdom Metazoa; phylum Chordata; class Hyperoartia; order Petromyzontiformes; family Petromyzontidae; genus Lampetra; species Lampetra planeri. The sequence continues at coordinate 34,194,315 of NC_136107.1, forward strand.
CAAAGGCATGGCGAGAGGAGAGATCTTATTGTCGCGATCGTGCTTTTTACCGTCGAGTGGTCACCTCGCGTGTACGTGCGCTGTTAATTATTCCTCTTCATTGTTTCCAGTCAGGACGCGCCTTTTCCATCCACCGGGTTTCTCGTCGTTCACAGAACGCGTGACAATTGATTTTACCTCTGCCACTGGGCTGCCTGCGTGGAGTATTCTACCCAACGCACACACGGAGGTGTATCTGCAGATTTCCTCCTCGACCACCGCTGACTGATGAGATGGTCTCACTTGCAGCTGCGGAGTTCAGATAAGACTCCAACCAATTACTCCTCGGTATTATACCCCCCCCCCTCCTCCCCCGCTACAGCCCCCTCCCCCACCTCTCCCCCCATATCAAAGCACCTTGAAGTTAATCCCCCCCCCCCGCCCCGGAAAGAAAAATTAAAGGAAAATTCCTGCTGAATAACATTTACATGCTAATTGGAACACCGGGATGGGTTCTAAAATAACGAGCCGCGTGAAAAGGAAGCTGCGGGACTTCCCCTCCCCCTCTGCGTCCGCCCAGCGATAAGAAGACACATCTTCAGGGGCTGCGAGATAAAAAAAAAATAAGAGAAAATAAGTGGTCGCTATGAATGCAAGGCTAAACTACCGACGCGTTGTGTCAACAGGGGCTTTTTAGCGCACAGGCCTGCTGATGACCAGGATATTAAGCGTCGTTGTAATGTCTAGCGATCATAAAAGCATTCGAACTTTGTATGCCAGAGCACGCGTTGCACAACCGCCGGTTCCTTCCACTCCTACACGCAACCTCCCACTGCCACCACCACCACCACCACCCATCAACAACACAACCACCACCCATCCGACAACACCATTACCACCCACCAAAACCCACCGACCCGCCCGCCGACACCACCACCACCCACCACAACCACAACCACCACCATCCGCCTGCCAACACCACCCACCCACCAACAACACCATCAATGCCGCGGCTGTGTTTTTTTATTATTATTAAAAGAACATGAACGTAGATTCTCAGGGCCAGCAAACACCGCTGGGACGCAACGGTCTGTTTGATGATTGTGTGGCTGTGTTTCTGGCCCGCCTTGCACTCCGTCCAGCAAGGTGAAGCTGCGGCAGGTTGGTCAACTCACACGGGAGACGAAACGTTTGTGCTCGCTAAAAGTGTGTTCGGGTTATACCACGGGCATGATGTCCGACGTTTTGCGCTACATGCCAGTGCAGCTTAATTTGAAAATCTGACCAGCTTGCCCTCTCCTTCGATTATATAAAGGCATATTTTAGCACAACTCAATTATCTGTCTCCACATACACTCCATACATATAAACACATACATATATATATGAACATATTTGAGTCCATATTCTATGGGTCTTTCGGTAAAGTCACGTAGTTAGGTTCAAAGAAAATAACAAAAAAACAACAACACATTTTCTTTGAACCTATCTACGTGACTTTACCGAAAGACACATAGAATATAAATTCCTGCAGTCACAAAAGCATGAAGTTAATATTTTAGTCCATCAGCCTTTTTGGCTTTTCATATCAATATTTGAAGGCAGTATTTATCTCAGCAAGCACATGAAGAGACCAAGAAGGTCGAAACCGGTCCTGAATGTGCTTTGCTCGACCAATTGTTGCTTGAAAATATAAAAATAAATTCTGGGAAGCCTCCAACAAAGGGGCTGATGGTAAACTATTCATGAATGCAGAGACATCAAAAACGGCGTTTTGCTTAGACTGTCCTTGATTTTACCCATGATGTCCTCGATTACATAGTGAATGATACAATGCAGTGTTGCTATACAATCTGCGGCCACAACAACGCGGCTATTAGAGTGTTGGGGCTGGCAACCCCTACATTGCGTCTTGCCGCAATGTCTGTTTTAATCATGCATTGCGGCTCTTTAAATATTGAGTTTTGTAGCGAATTTGGAGAAACAAAAGAAACGACTCTCTGCTTGCCGACCCCTGCTGCAGTGAGTCGAGACACGACCACACTGTGCAGCTGACCAACCTAACTGGACCCCCCATGGAGAATATTTTAGAGCCGATGATGGTAGGCCGAGCTCGCCACTGCACTGCCACTGACCAAAGCGAAGGGCCCCGTGGAATGAATATTAGACGTGCCGCGCTATTGGCACCAGCACTGCTCCCGTTGGAAGAGATGCGAGGATGGCGCCACAGGCGTCGCGTGTGGCCCACGGTGATGGGGTCCTGCGAATACTACCACGGATTGTTTACCATGCCAAGTGCGAATGCACAGGGCTTCGTCAATCCACTGTATGGGTCATGGGTGTTGTTTGACCATCCATCGACATGGTGGGGGGGGGGGGGTTACCCAAGTCTGGTTCAGATATCGCTCACCACTTGTGTTCGCCGTGGCCCCGAATCAAAGTCAGGTGACCGAGTTCATTGTGTACGTCGCGAAGCAGTGCGCAACACGTGGATGGGATGTATTAACTCGCACATTATACTATTTAAAAAGTTGAAAAACCACGCCTACGCATGGCTGCGGCAATGCTTTCCAACATGCGTTCCACCTCCCGAGTAGTTAATTAGCGAAAGTGACACGTGACCTCCCGAGTTAATCACACCGCGCAACATGTTAATGATTGTTGCCTGGGTCTCCTCTCGGCTATTTAGTCCCTGAAAGCACCCCCCCCCCCCCCCAAAAAAAAGCAAAAACAACCTCTACCATATAACTTTATTCGTATTGAGGGCATCTTCACGAGAGTTATCGGTGACCCCGTGTTACGCACAAGACAGACGGCCGGACGGGATGGAGCTGACCCACATTAACGCTTGCAACCTGAGCTGGCAAGCGGTGGCAAGACCCGGTGAGCGCCTCGCTGCTGCGAACAGCGGCCACGTGGAGCGACCACCCACGGCAGAGAGTAATTCGGAGCGGCTGAGAAGAGGAGAAAAGACAGGAGATTAAACAAAAAAACCTATCCGTTCAGACGAATCTCTCCCGGCAGAAATAAATATGATTAGATAAGGAAAGATGATGTGAACCTTATAGTGGGCGCCTGCGGTGAGAGGAATAACAAAGTGCAGGTCGGCGGGAAGCTAGCCCCTCCCTCACCTCCCCCTCAACCCCCCTCCCCTCCAATCTCCTCCAACCTCCCCTCCTCCTCCCCCCAACCTCTCCACCCCCCTCCCCTCCAGCCTCCTCTTCCACCCCCCCCTAACCTCCCCCCCCAACCCCCCTCCCCTCCAATCTCCTCCAACCTCCCCTCCTCCTCCCCCCAACCTCTCCACCCCCCTCCCCTCCAGCCTCCTCTTCCACCCCCCCTAACCTCCCCCCCCAACCCCCCTCCCCTCCAATCTCCTCCAACCTCCCCTCCTCCTCCCCCCAACCTCTCCACCCCCCTCCCCTCCAGCCTCCTCTTCCACCCCCCCCTAACCTCCCCCCCCAACCCCCCTCCCTTCCAATCTCCTCCAACCTCCCCTCCTTCTCCCCCCAACCTCTCCACCCCCCTCCCCTCCAGCCTCCTCTTCCACCCCCCCCTAACCTCCCCCCCCAAACCTCGCCCCCAACCCCCCCCCCCAAACCCGCCCTCCCCTCCAACATCCTCTTCCCCTCCAACCTCCACTCCTCCTCCAAACCTCTCCTGCCCCCCCCACCCTCCCCTCTAGCCTCCCCACTTCCTCCACAAACCCACAACCTCCACCCAAACTCCCCCCCACCTTCCCCCTAATCTCCCCCCACCCACCCACCTTGCCCATGCTAACCCATCCCACATCGAGACGTCTTGTCGATGGGTATTGTCACTCAGAAGCCCTGGGAAATGTTTCTGTTAGCGGTGGATGTGTCCGTGAATTTCACGGAGGCGAGACGCGGCCGACCTTCAATCACCTGAACGAAACCGGTGGCGAAAATATTCGCGGCCAAACATTCGCGGCCTGGAAATCATCACGCGCGAACGATGGCTAAGAAAGATCGCTTGCTCACAACAGCGAGCGCAGGAAAGCGTGGCCGACCGATGAGACGAGATAAACCAGTCTTGACTGAAGGCGCGGGCTGCGTTGATTTAGTACCCTAATTAGGGGCTGGTGTGCACTGAGGGAGACCCACACGTGCTAATTGGCCACGTGTGGGCTGCGTATGAAGCAAACAACAGAAGCTCACGACAATTGTCAGTCACGCCGAGTCTGGATGAATTCCTTCCCACGCTGCCACCGTCTCCCGCGGTCTTGCGACGGGTCCCGCGGTGGCGAGATGTTAACTGCCTCGCCTGGTATGCAAGGAGGTCGTGGGTTCGATCCCCATCCTGTCGTCTGTATATATTGAGTTTGCATGTTCTCCCCGTGGTCACGTGGATTTTTCTCCGGGTCCTCCGGATTTCCCCTCCACATTCAGAAACACGCGCTTAGAGTGCTCATACTCTGTGGGTCTTTCTGTAAAGTCACGTAGATAGAAAAATCATAATAAAAAAATACGCGCTTAGAGTATTTGGCCGCTCTGCGTGTCCACACGATAAGCCACTTAATTGGGCTATCATTTGTGGTCAGGTCGCTTCTTAAAAAAGAAAGTAAGCTATAGCGCTCAGTGAGCCTTATCTGGTAAAAGTAAACATCGTGTCTAGTTGAGTTTTAGGAAGCAACGGCGTCCATCTCACTCCTCCAGCACGTCCCCGCCGTTGGCCGCCACTTCTTAATTTGAGTCTTAACCACTGGACACCATCGGCGCCTTCTACTGTGGCCGTGACGTGTCCTGCACGCAAGCCCGCTTTGCTTTTCTCCAACAGTCAATACGAGGCGGTGGTGGGAAGAACAAAAAGAGGGAGAATTCGTAATAATCAATAATAATATAGCGAGTGAATTTTCGCAATGAATTGCACAGGGAACAGCGGCCACTTAGAAATTGGCTCTTGGTAACTGCTGCGCGCATAACCCCACGTTAGTCATTCGCTTATTGTGTACTGCAAGGCTGCATGCTGATAAACTGTGTAACAAAAATAGAAATGTTGTTCCTGGGTAGTAAGTGCTATTTTCTAATGGCTTATGTCTCAAAAGTACAGGAAATTGCTGTTATTCCCCACAAACTTTGCTTTTGTGACCAGGACATTGAAATGTTTAAATTTACCTATTTTAATGAGAAAACGTGGTGTGCATTTGTGTCATTCCTTCACGTAAAGTCCTGGTCACAAAAGCTAAGTTTGTGGGTAATAATAGCCATTTTCTATACTTTTGAGGCATAAGCAATTCGAAAATAACACTTACTACCCAGGGACAAAAATCGTGTTACATAATGTGGAGTGTAAAAATCAGCCCGCTTGTTTTTCCACTGCTGGATGAAGGCCTTGCCACACCACGCCGGGTTGTGTGCGGTTATTTGACCCAAATTCAACACGCCGGCCAATGTGACTTGGTGACGGTGGGGGTAACGTTAATGCGGGAGCATAGGAGTAGATAACAGTAACCGTTAATCGAAGCAAATAACCCATCGCCATGCATGGTGGTGGTACATCTAAGCACTTTTGAAGGCTCAGCCCTGCCTGGGATCCGAGATCTGACGAGGTCGGATGCGTTCACGGCGATTTTGGTCACAAGCGGGAAATACCAATACCAGGATTTAATATTCGTGTGAGAATAAACTCGTACACTCCCAACTGGCGCTCTCTCCTGATAATTTCTCTATGCCATGCTCTGCTGTAATTGAGCTTGAGATGAAAATGCTGAAATGGATGCGGGAAATGTCTCTCTCGGGAAAGGTGATGGTGGAATGAAGAAGTTGGAGTCTTCGTTGCGGTTGCTGATATTCTTGAGAAGATACGGGAGCGCATTTTGCGTGGTGTAGTGGGAGCGGTGGTGTCTTGCTTAGCGCGCTGCTCTTTGAACCCAGGAAATCCCGAGTTCGATTCAGGGCCATAGCTAACATCTGCGGAGAGTGATACCTGACCCAATGCATGCTCAGCTCCTCTCTTCATCAACCCACACTGACCAGCGCGGTGAAGTATGGCCAAACGACGGTCATAACTAAATGCGGTTTGGAAATACCTTCGTCCGGCAGTGGATAGATATATGGCTGAACATTTTGCATGTGGAAGGAGACCACATTGCTCAGAAAAAAAAAAACATGCGTGTGCATGGGTTTTCTCTGAGCAACATCCTAAATAAACCGATCAACTCTGACCTATTACACCTACCAAATCAAGAATCGCTCTGCGATAGAAACTCGCAGGGACGCCTTGGGGCGCCTCAGCCGATGCGCTGAGAAACTGACGTCCTCTCACTGATCAACCCATTGGCAGAGTCAGCGATCTCCAGCCTGGCCCGGGAGCTTGTACACACAAAATAGCTGGATGCAAAATTAAATAACGCAATGCGCATCATAACGGGAAGTCTGAAACCGACGCCAATTCCCGAGCGAGCATTCTGCCACGAAATACCCACAGAGAGATGCAAACTCAGTTTAGCACGGGTGCCTACGTACGGTGCGAAAGAAGTTCTACATAGATACGTACAAGCTGGACGGGAGCTTACACGTTTTCTTGGCAACGACAATCACCTACAAAATGGGACCTTTTTTGGCAGTATAAAAGTATGAAAAAGATAAGAATAGGTTTTACCCTGTCTGACAATAAAACAGGTGTTAACATGTTAAAACACCAAATATAAACCTTTTGGAAGGAATCATGCCTCCATTGACCACACACACTTGTGGTGAACATGTAAACCAAACATACTCTGAAAACATATACATTGTCTTTGAAACTAAGTTGTCTTGTGGTTGTTGTTGGTTGTTTGACTTGCATCCCACTGGGATTTTTGCACACAGCGTTGGTGTACGGTGTATTTTCTGCAATGTTTTGCTGTCTTTTCTTGGATTTTCTGTTTGCACTCAGTCACATATTCACTTTAAGATGTTTTTTGTTCATGTTTTTGTTTTTTGTTTGTTGCGGTTGCACCCGATTCAAGAGCCGAATGGCTCACAGGGCTATACCTAATAAATGAACTTGGACTTGAACTTGATTGGTCTACACCAGAGACAGCTTTCTTTAGAGCCTCGTCTCAACCACCTCCACGTCAATCAAGACCACACCACTGTAGTTTGCGCTCCTTCAATGAAGGGACAGGTAACAGCAAAAGCAACTCAAAATCTCTGCCGAAGCCCTCTAGTGGCAAACAGACCTCGACATTGGCATCTGGTTCCTGAAGCTATTGCCATGCGCAAGAATAGAACGTTACACGTTCTACCCTGCTCTTTGTTGTTGTCCGTATGACGCTTTGGGCCATTGTGCCTACGCTCAGCAACCGTTATTTAAACACATATATAAATATACAATGCGGTCAGATTTAATATACGGGCCATGAACGCGATACAATTCGTCAAAACGGTAACATTCAATTGGTTTACTTTGAGATATATGCAGTTGAAGCGTGAAGAATAGGCACTGTAATATACCACGAAATATGATTCCTCCATCTTCAGTAGCTTGGGACGCAACGGCAAAACAAAGAGAAAGATCTCCCGTGTAGCCTCTAACAGCCTATTGGGGCAAGTGCTGTTAGCGAGCACCTTGTGAAATTCGGCACGGCAAACGAGGAGGTTGGGTGGCCAGCACCACGCCCGGCCGCCTTTGTCTCCACGGTGCTGATGTTTAAACACGACAGCAGATACTCATTTACAACTGAGTCGACCTAGGGTAGGGCCCAGGTCCGGTTCAATTAATTTTCGCCACTGTTATTGGCCTTGAGCGGAAATTGATCCGGGATCGCGGTTAGGTTCGCAAGTGCAGTGCGCTGACCACTACACCACCGCTTCCCATTTAGGAACACACACACACACACGCGTTAATGAGATAGAACATGTTGATGAGATTCGGACACGTTAATGCGATAGCAGTGGCTGATTGAAGGTCCTCACTGAAGGACGGGCAACTGACGGCGGTGGGTTGGCCTAATGCGAATAATCCTCGCTTTGCCAGATTAAGCATTTTTTTGTAAGTTAAGGATTTTACGAGCCGCGTGCGGATTCATGTCACGCTTGCGCTATGCGCGCGACGCCCGCGCTTGCTTGAAAGAGCCGTGGGAAATGAAGTCATTTCAATGGTTACTTTGGTCCAATGCTCGGGGTTCATTCAATTAAACGCAACGCTCTGTGATCGCAAGTTAAGCACGTGGCTGTACCAGCAGAGCTTTTTTTATCTTTCCGCCGCCCGCCCCCCACCCCTTCCCCCACGATATGCGACGTTTTCGTTTTTAATAAGTGATGATGCGTGGACCCCGTGGTTTCACCTAGGCTCGCCAGGTTAGCAAAATTATATTAACATTGTTGAGAAAATGATTATGATATTTACGTTTTAAGGCACCTTCCCTATCAAAATATATCATAAATTAACAACAACACAACTCAAGCACGGATAACATTCTATGGAAAAACAGTAAAAACCGATAATACTAATGACAACTACATTCGTACTATGGGTAGAACGCAGACAAACTGCGATTTGTGTGCAAACCTCGACTCTGAAAACTCAATACAATTGTCAGTGACGCTGTGTGGCCTTGAAGGAAAACATCTATAATATATAAAATCACATATGAATAATATATATAAACATAAAACATACGTAACAAACATACATAATTTGTGACTTTTGGCAATGACCCTTCTGCATAGCACATGCATATTATAATAACAACTAATTATAAAAACAAATGTTTCCTTTTGGGCAGCGTTATTGATGAATATGCTGAGTCGCTGTGTTAGCTGCGCTTGTTCACCGCTGCCAAATGCAGTACCTATAATAATTAGCATCACTGTTTAAAGAACACATTATATTATTAGTATACACTCTACACATAGGCTCTGATGCTAGGTCATAGCAAAAAGACGTGCCGCAGTTTGGACACGTGACGAAAATTAGTCTGAACAGGACCGTGTACTGACGGATGTGACACGCACGAAAGGAAACAAAGGCGGTCGGGCGTGGTACTGTCCATCCGTGTAGGCCATCATAGGTGCTCGCTAACAGCACTAGCGCGCTTTCCGATTCGCTTCTGCGGCCGTCTGGAACGCTCTTCCTTCCAGCATTAGGAAGCAACCGAAGCTATGCACCTTTAAATCATCTCGATTGAAAACTCGCGTCTTTAGAACTGCTTTTTGTTGTTTAGTCCTCTTGTCCCTCGCCGATTATCACGATTGGCTACGTTCGACATACTTGCGAAGATTGCTGAACACCAGGCGAGGGGGAAAGGGATTTGGACAGGGCGGGATGAGGTTGTGCGAGGAATTCGTGACAGTTTGCGAGAGAAAGACAACCGCAGCGGAAATTCATCCGGCCCCATTGTTGCTAACTAGGTGATAAAACGGACAGATGATGATGATGTAAATGAAGATGAACAAACATTCGGTGGTTGTTGCTTTTCGGATTGTTTCCGTTTTTTTTATATCCCCGAAGATAAAAGTGTATTTGGTACTTGCAACATTGGCTAAATTGGATACTCCGCGCAAGTATTTAGGGCGATAATCTTGCTGTGGATTCTCACAGGATCGATTAGAGGCCATATCTGCATGGTGAGTACTCTCATCAACGCTATGCACTCATCACCGTGGCCATCAATATGATGGGCATTATCATCATCATCAACATCATCATCATCATCAACTCAAGAATGTGCTCATAGTTATTATCACTACTGCAACAGTCATCCCCCCATTAATCAGGTCATTAATGACGTCCCTCGTCATCGCTTGAAGTGACGCAAGCCCCACCGCCCCCCCTTGGACCCGTGTGCTTCACCTTTAACAATGCGAGTTCAACCCCGACGAAGCTTGAAAAGCTGAATGGAGGTCAACCAAAACACCTCGTGAAGGACCCAACGCAGACGATCCCTGGGTTCTGATCATCCACGAAGCTCGTGGTCCACCCCAAACTGCATCCTCACAAACCATTGCAGGTGTCCGCACCTGCTGGACGCATTGACAAGTAACAACTCTCCAGTGTGCGACTGTGATCATCCAGAACAGAACGCACAACGTGTAACGACGCAATTCCCGATTCACAATTACGAAGGGGACATCACGGCGATGCACCCCCCCCCATTACTCCTGTCGCGGTCGTCTGGCTTGACCACCTGGATGTGGGATTCTAGTTGTTGCTCTGCATCGACATCAGCAATACACACGACGGTCACTACTGCCATGAACAAAGTTCATCATCAGTATCATGGTAATCACTACCCTCCTCCACGATCATCACTACCGCTATAGTAATCATCACAGTCGTTAACCATCCAGCGCTTGTCACGCAATGTTGTAATATGTCCCGTGATGACTGCACCGCATGCTTGCCCATGACCGCATGCGATGCAAGATCACAAATCGGCCCACGATGTTCATGAAGGCTCGTGCCCACGCAACGCATGCTTACAAAACACGAATACAAACAGAGTGGGTGGAAAAAAAACGTACGACTAATTCGCCAATTAACGTTAATTAGAGCAAAATTACATCACGTGTGCTTGCAGATACATTTAAAATACGGGGGAACTAAAAATACACCAGCAAATTAACGTTCAATAAAAATATCCACAGCGCGTCCTTGCAAAACATGTTTACGTATTCGGAAACAATGCCAAATGAAAATTCCAATATGAACATTAAATGGGGATGAAACTTTCACAGTCCATGTTTGCGATCACATGTGAAAACTAGCAAAACACATTTTTGAAAAAAACAACAACACACTAGATAATTAACGTTACACACGGCCGACGCTGCAAAATGCATAACTTTGATCAACTCAATCCTGGCTGCTCCATTGTCGGTTTCTCGAGGAACGGGCGGCGAACGGGCCTCGCGTGTGAAGGGGCTCGATTCAAGGGACCCGAGAGCGCGTCTCTCGCATGCTTGCGCCAGTGACAGATGGCTCCATCACTTGAACACATCCACGCTCGCTCTCCCACCTGCTCGCTCGATCGATCGCTCGATCGCCCCTCTTCCCCGCTCGCTCGCTCGCGCCACGGACTTCACTCAGGGCGGCACGTCCACCACCCTCGACGAGGGATTGCTGTGGTGGTTGGGGACCTCGGTTGACGAGGCTCGCACCTGCCACCACCATCATCGCAACCACCATCACCACCAAAGACAAATATCCACCGTATAGCCTGAACAGACTGCTGGGGCAAGTGCTGTTGGCGAGCACCTATGAAGGCCCGCATGGCACAGGAAGGGGTGGGTCGCCAGCACCACGCCCGACCGCCTTTGTCTCCCCAGTGGCGATGTTTACACACCGCATCAGGTGCTCATTTAGGGGAGGCCCAGGACCGGTTCATATAATCGTCACTGGTGTTGGCCGTGAGCGCGGCGCGCTAACCACTGCGCCACCGCTCCCCATCACCACCACAACCCCAATCACCACCACAACCCCCATCACCACCACTGGTGCCGCCAACCACCTCCATCATCACCATGATCACCGCCACCGCTCCTATTCCAACAACCCCTCCCATCATTAGCACAGCAACCACCAACATCAACCACGCGAGCCGCCATAGCCACCAACACCCCGATAGCTCCTCTTCTTGGTTCTTTCGGTAAAGTCACGTAGAATGGAAATAATAAAATAATAAAAATAAACATAATAAAATAATTCTCACGACGTTTCGGCCACAACGCGTCTGAAGACTCTACTCGACTGACCTGCGCTCCACCTGAGGACGGCTGCTTGCGTTGTGGCCGAAACGTCGTGAGAATAATTTTCTTATGTTTTATTTTTATTATTTTATTATTTCCATTCTACGTGACTTTACCGAAAGAACCAAGAAGATGAATCCCTGCAGTCACGAAAGCTTTAAACCCCGATAGCTATCAACATCGCTAACCTGGTGTGGTAAAAAAAACTCTCAAAGTCACGGTCAGAAGGTCGTCGTCTTGGCCTCATGCTGTTGAAGCCACCGCACCTCACGATCACTGCTGTGTCACAGCTCGAATGAATAGTAATTGTTGTAAAGTTTATATCAGATCTCAAAGAACCGTCCTTATAGTAATCACCACCGCCACACCACCACCACCGCCTGGCTTCAGCTCTTCCCCGTGATCTCTAGACCGCTGGCTGCCACTCCGGTGCCCGACTCGCTCGGGTCTCGCTCGGCTGCCCCTCTTCCTCCGCGCGCACGTGTCCCACCCATCACAACCTCAATTTCCCTGGTTAAATCGACACTGCATTCCCCCCCCCCCACCCCCGTGTTTAATTAAAATAATTACAAGTCGCTCACCGTGTCTTCTAGCACCCCCTTAGCATGTGTCCGCTGTTGTTCACAGGCCAGAGATGTAACTTACATTTCCTGTCGTTTATCCACCATTGGTTGTGATGAAGACAATGTCAGAGAACCTGAGATGTCAGTAGATTTGGGTAATACTGTGCACGATGAAGCCCATCTGGGGAAATATTGTGTTAGCTAAGATTCCATAATTCGATCCGTTCCTTTTTTTCACCGCCTCTTGCCGAAACTAATTAAACAAAGATGTATGCCTTGCTGCACTCCGACGAGCTTCGGTTTCACGCCACGTGCTGGCGGCTTTGGGGTACAAACTCCCCTCACCCCGAATAGAGATCGAGGAGAGCGACAGAGCAACGACCGCGACAAAAACCAAAAACCCCTCGCAATAGTGGAATCCTCCACTGCCACTTCCCACCCACGACACCTGTCGTGGAACATTGCCCGGCCGTAATATTTTAGGGCCGATCTGCTGACCTGGGCCACCCTCTTGGGTGCACTTTGTCCTCATGTGCGCGCGCGTGTGTGTGTGTCCTTCACGCCGTGTGTGTGTGTGTCCGTCACGCCGTGTGTGTCCATCACGCCGTGTGTTTGTGTGTGTCCGTCATGCCGTGTGTGTGTGTCTGTCACGCCGTGTGTGTGTGTCGGTCACGCCGTGTGTTTGTGTGTGTCCGTCACGCCGTGTGTGTGTGTCGGTCACGCCGTGTGTGTCCGTCGAGCAGTGTGTGTGTGTGTCCGTCACGCCGTGTGTGTGTGTCCGTCACGCCGTGTGTGTCCATCACGCCGTGTGTGTGTGTCCGTCACGCCGTGTGTGTGTGTCCGTCACGCCGTGTGTGTGTCCGTCTCGCCGTGTGTGTGTGTCCGTCACGCCGTGTGTGTGTGTCCGTCACGCCGTGTGTGTGTCCGTCTCGCCGTGTGTGTGTGTCCGTCACGCCGTGTGTGTGTGTCCGTCACGCCGTATGTGTGCGTGTGTGTCCGTCACGCCGTGTGTGTCCATCACGCCGTGTGTGTGTGTCTCGCTGGCCACGAGCCATCTGGAAGCCGATCGTGCCACGAGCATAGGGGATTGCACTTAATGACGAGACCGTAATTAACAGCGAGTGCAGGCAAGCGTCGCAGCCGGTGCCCACCCCCTCCTCACCCGCCTTCCCTCCAGCGTCTGGAGACCCCGAGGGTTGGCAGGCTCGGATCGCGCTCCCACGAGCTGCAAACGCGACGTGAATTGATGAGCCTGCCCTCGCCAAGCTTCACTTCGACACGGCGTAGCCCGGTGCACAGTGCTGTGCGCAATGTCATTTATAAAGGGTGAATGGACCAGTGCCCCTTGTCTAACTTTAGGACGAATGCACAGCAGAGTTCAAGTGCTTCAGACGAGTCGGCGATAGGATCCACGTGTTCCTGTTGCCGTTCCTCAGTGTAATTCCTCTCAATGCCTCTATGCACACTTTTCTGCTTGTGTTCCATGTTTTACTTTGCCAGTGTCCACGTGTCCGATCCGTGTGTCATATCAGGTATTGGAACCACATGCAAGCTGGGGACATGGTATTGACTGTGAAAATAATAATAGTGGGCGTGATATAACACGTAGGCTTTCGCGAGAAATGATATTAATCGTAAAGGATTTTGGGTTAGATGGCGTCAATATAAATGTGTCGTTAACCCACCACCACGCGACACAGCCAATTAGTAAGGTTTGTCGCGTGAATAAAACGTGTCAATTAGCTATTACTTCAGCACATCGGTGCGATGGCGAGTAAACCCACAACGTTTACAATTTAAGATATGCCGTGTCGCTAGTGATTACAACCAGCTCCATCAAGCGATTTGCTAAAATTGTCAATTCTGAAAGAGAGATTGAGAGAGATGGTGATATCTTGAAGACTTGCATCTAGAAGTGGATAGAGCATGGCCCATGAAATTAGGCTTCTACCATCACACTTGAGGATGAAGGAATGTTGATAGACAGAAAAGACATGCAATGTTGAGAGTCCCAAGATAATAATAGCCCAGTGTTTAATTAAATATTCAAATGTTTACCCATGAATCCTCAAGCGTCACGTGATTTTTGTTCATGAAAGTCCTGCATTTGGGCAATTCCATCCATGTGTAATGCGAGCATAAATGGGGTTCCTGCTGGGCTCTGGCCCAATCACACAGTCCGGTCTGCGGGGCGTGTGGGAGGGGCCGCCGTTCACCTCGGCTCCAATGGGAAGCGAGGTGAATGGGGGCGGAGCCAGCTGGGCAGTAAGGGAAGGCCGGATCTGACGATACGGAAGGGGAGGAGTCAGGGTCACGTGGGGGGAGAGGATATAAGTGGGAGCCCGGAAGAGATCGAGGTCAGTTGGGGAAGTTAAGAGGCTGAGCCACTTTGGGTGGTGAGAGGAGATCCGCGCCATCGGCCACGTGGCCGAAGGACCTTCAGCACGCCGTCGGCCAGCGGTGTGCAGGAGTGAAGGAGCTAATGGAGGAGCGTGCGCGGCACGCGAGAGGAGACGCTGGTCCCTTGTCAGGACCAGCGGGGTGTGAGGAAGAGTGGAGGAGAGGACGAGGGAGCGCATGCGGGGCGCGCGCGAGACGACGCTGGTCTGCGGAGGGGACCAGCGGGGTGCTGAGAAAGAACCTAAATAAAAGATCAACGGAGACCAGCAGTGCCTGACGGAGTCTTTTATTACACATGAGTGCTGGCTTCACGTGCGATGAAAGTATGATACCGAGAGCATGCCCTTGCATACGCAAAGGGAATGGGTGGCACTTAATGTGTCCGCAACGATATGTTCACAACCCATTCGCTGTAGGCGTACTGCCATTTTCTGTCCAGTGGTTTCATAATAAACACCTCATTCGCGACCCAAACATCGCGCCTCCCGCAAACCACAATAGAACGTCAACAGGCCGATGCGCACATCTCCTTCGTGAATGGGGAATGAAAGGGACATGCCACAGTGGTGCGACTGTGGCCATGCAACCGAAGCTACGGACCACATCGTGATGCACTGCAGCTTGCGCTCCTTCAATGGGGGAATATCAAAACCCTTAGGCTGTTTCGGTAAAGTCACGTAGGCAACACAAGTCTCCGTCATCAGGTGGGACCGTCACAGATAAAATTACTGCATCAAGTGAGCCTTGCAGTCACGAAAGCTTCAAATCTAGAAATATCAAAACCACACGGACGGAAACTCCTGAAGCCCTCTCGTGGCCAGCAGACCCCGACATTCGCTTCGAGCTCCTGAACATATTGCCATCTGCAAGAATAGAATGGTGACTTTCTTGAATATATGTGGAAATTATTTGGACAACCCAGACGAAATCCAGGGATAAATGCGTAATAACGTACAAAATCTACACAGATATATTGGAAACCTACTTTCTTTACTATTTCCTACAGGTAAAGTGTCTCTTTCATGTCTCTGGTTATGTTTTCTCTGGTTATTCTATCTGCTCGCTCACTCCCCGCGCTTGCATATTGAACTAAGGTGGCCACATGCTGGGCTGGAATTTTTAAAGGAATTTTTGTCCCAGGATCTCATTAAAAAATGCTAATAGCTGCTGCCCAATTTTTTTTTTTCAAAGCCCCGCTTATTACGGCTCTTATTAAGTCTTAATTTCGTATGACTTGCAAAGCAGACGAGAATGATTTCGAGCGCGCACATATGTGTGTGTGTATCGGTGTGTGTGTGTGTCTCAGTGCATCTTCGCCGGTTGGAAACATTTAGGCTGGCCTGCCTACGATCCATCCTGGGTTTAACCAGGCTGGATTGTGTGAGGAGCTCACAAATCCTTGAAAAATCTGGGCAAAGTCCCATCGGTGAGCTCCTCCGGCAGGCAAGGCTGCGTTGGCTGGGTCATGTAGCCCGCATGCCCAGCCACCGCATGCCTAAACAGCTTTTGTTCGGCCGGATCGAGGGGGCTAAACGGGCGCGGCACGGGCTAGAGAAGGGATGGAGTGATGTGGTACAGGAGGACGTGGAGCTGAGTGGACTTGCCGATGATTGGTACCAGCGGTGTCAAGATCGGCCTCAGTGGAGGAGGCTCGTGAAGGACGCTACTGGGCAATTGGAGGCAGTCGCCCTACAACAACAACGGAGGGCGGAGGAGCGACGCTCACAACAACGAGCGGAGCGCCGGGTGGCTAAAGCACAGCAAGTTGGTACAGTAGGGGGCAAAGGTGGTGCATCAGCCAGTCATCTCGGTCATCTCGGTCAGTCGACCCGTGGCACTTGCTGGGTCTGCCCCGTGACCTCCTGCCAGCGGGCGTTCGACACTTCACGTGGCCTCAAGGTGCACTTGGCCTGGCACAAGCGTCGTGGTGACGTCACCGCCACTTAGTGGCGAATGGCGGTTGTTGTTGTTGTGTGGAGAGCGGTAGTGCAGCGGTTAGCGCAGTACGCGACGAACTATGCGACCATAGTTATTTTCTCGCTCACGGCAAACACCACTGACGATTATCTGTACCGGTCCTGGACCTCCACTAGGTCGACTCAGCCTCAAATGAGTACCTGGTGCGGTGTGTAAACATCGCCACTGGGGGGACGAAGGTGGCCCGGGCGTGGTGCTGTCCACCCACCACTTCTCGTGCCGTGCCGTCCTTCGTAGGGGCTCACCAACGGCACTTGCCCCAACAGTTTTTTTTTGTCTTTGTGGGGTGTTGCGTGCATAAATCCCTGTGTGGGTGTTAAAGTGGTTAACGTACGGCGCTATGAACTCCGGTGACCTTATTCCCGCTACGGCCACCACCGTCAGTTGCGAGCGATGTTTGAGTTGGTACACACAGATCGAGGTCGACTCAGCATTAAATGAGTACCTGGTGCGATGTGTCAACACCAGCACTGGGGGAGACCAAGGCGGTCACGCCACCAGCGACCGTTTTGCTCCGTGCAGAACTTCATTGAAACAGAAGATTCGTGCTGGATGCAACCACTTTTGCTCACGTGATTTGTAACTTTGATCTCCACCATGTATCGATCGTTCAATTTTAATGTGCAATGTTATTGATGGACTGTGTGTTCTGGAACTGTTGTTGTTGTTATTTTTGTTGACCTGCCCATGCTTGCCCATGCTTGTGTAATGTAGGAACTTGGCAGGAGACGACCTTACGGGTAGCACACTCTTTTATTAACACCGACGTATATTACACGGGTGACTAACTCCAGCCTTAACCCATGGGGTTCCCCCGGCTACACCCACACGGGCTCTTACGCCCCGTAGCCTCTCGGAACACACCCAGCCGGGGTGTCCGTCTCGACTCTGGGTCCCACAGTCTCGGTCCACAGGGACGTCAGACCACGGGTCCCACAGTCTCGCCTCCGAGCCACACAGGGCCCCGGCCCTCACAAGGACAGCGGGACTAGGGGTCTCAGGGCGTACCTCTGAACTCCGTCTTCGGTCTTCGACCGGTTAACAACTTCCCGAGTGCTCCCGCGCGTCCCCCTTTATAGTCCTTCATGCGGACGTCGCTGAGAGCACCCACCCCAGTTGACCAATCACTGCGCGCTGCCCACGATCCTCTTTCCCACCTTGTGTCATCGCGCACAACCACGCACCCCGCGCCGCCCCGTAATCTCTCACTCCCGGCGCGCGCGTCAACACCACGCCTACATCGCGTGCCCAACCACGCACCCCGCGCCGCCCCGTGATCTCTCACTGCGGGCGCGCGTCCGCACCACCACTACACTTGCACTTAGTATTGGAAAAAAATCAGCAAAAATGTAAGTACTGTACTTATGCAATTTGTACTCATATATTTTATTTCTTCGTATTTATTTACATTAGTGACGTGTTTACCTTGTCTTCATTTTGACCTCCTACGACGTGTTTGTATTGTTTGTTGCTGTAACTTGCTGACCCGCCCCTACTGGACATCCGTTACAAAATGCTTCATAGCTCATCGGATTCCTCGAGGATAAATAAAGATTCTGATTCTGAATTGGTGCTCGCTGAACAGCACTTGCAGAAGGAGCGGTGGCACAGTGGTTATCACTCTTCTCTATAAACTCAGTTGGCTTGAGTTGTATTCCCTGCCTCGGCTAAAATCAGTAGCGACTGATATCCACACCCGTCCATTGGCCACCCCCTTCATCACCCTGCACTGACCAACGTGGTGAAGTATGGTCAAGCATCCCACATGTCCGACAGGGCGTGTGAACGTCTTCATTCAGCAGTGGATGGACTAATGGCTTTACATTACAAACAGCACTTAAATTTCGATTTAAAGCTTTCGTGACTGCAGGGATTCATCTTCTTGGTTCTTTCGGTAAAGTCACGTAGAAGGGAAATAATAAAATAATAATAAATAAAACCTAATAAAATAATTCTCAGGACGTTTCGGCCACAACGCTGAATCATTCATTCAGACGCTGTCTTTCCGACAGACCTGTTCTTCACCTGAGGACGGCTGTTTGCGTTGTGGCCGAAACGTCGTGAGCATGATTTTATCATGTTTAATTTGTATTATTTTATTATTTCCCTTCTACGTGACTTTACCGAAAGAACCAAGATGATGAAACAGCACTTAACCCAATATAAAGACCACACGGGGAGTCTTCGTGTGTGTATGTGAATTTGCCCTGAAGCCAAGTGTTACAATTAATCTGTGACAACCAAAACGCTTCCTTTGCGATCTGAATTCAATGTCCGAATTTAACCCACGTGTCGAGAAGTATTGTGAGCAACCAATGAGAGGGCGACCAGGAGGAGGTGCGAGCGGGTTGACAGTCGAGGATGACGTAACGTCACGGGTTACGCAAGGGGCTTTCATGAGAGCACTTTGGGGCCGTCCATAAATGACGTCACGCACCTGGGGGGGGGGGAGGGGGTCAGATATTTGTGACGATGCGTGACGAGGGGGGGGAGTTGAGAAATGTGACGTCACATCAAAATGCGCAGCTTTAAATAAATATAGACAACACGTTCTACTTCATTAAATAGACTTTTTAATAAATGTTTTCTCCTACAACATCAGAGTGCAGCGGCACGTTAAATACGCACTACAATGACAATAGTTTAAAGCGATTTGAAGCATGTTTTATATATTTTTTTTTTGGGGGGGCAGAGCTTTGTGACGTCATATTTGAGGGGGGGGGAATCTGACTTTTTGTGACGCCGTATGACGACGGGGGGGGGGATCAAAAATCGTCCAAAATCGCGTGACGTCATTTATGGACGGCCCCTTTCGGGAACATGGGCGGAGCCAAGCTGGGGGGAGGAGCCGCCCAAGGGGTTCTTAAGGGTGACCCCGTGACGGGGGCGTGGTCGTAGTGGGGAGCCAGGGTATGGATCGGCTGAAGAGGATCTCTCTCTCCTCGTCGTGGAGCGGTGTTGGCTGAACCCCCGCTCCGGGCAGACGAGTGAGAGAGCCCAAAGGGTAGGCGAGGTTAGGACCCAAATAGTGATCAGTGTCCGGGTGAAGGACCGAGTTAGAGTGAGTGTAGGATGTCGAGTGTGTGACAGTGTTTTAATAAAGGGCAACAGCACTCATAGCATTCCTCAACTCCGCGTGGTTCTACTGCACTACATATGTAACAATAATCTGCTGTTGTTGGCTTTAAGCTTCAGTCTCGTACAATATATATATTTGTTGTCATGCTTCCGCCAGTTTGCAACCGAGTGTGCTATCGGCGTCACGGCATGAGCTGATGAATCCATTCTGATCTGTCGGCAGAGCAGTGTAACCCTCTTAGAAAACGGCCCACAGAAGCAGATATCACAGAACAACTTCTGAGACCATGTAAAGTGACCTCAGTTCCAGACAACAGAGGGTAGCATGTCCCCACCCACTCTGCTTATCATAGTAATTTCATAACCAAATGTTATTGTGATGTTTTTTTGTGTATGTGTGCAATCATTGATATCCAGACTAAGACCATCAACTCAGTACACTTGAGAACCCAGTTGAATCATAGGCAGCTTGCCTGGATTCGTACCCAGGGTCTCAGCTGTGCCAGCTCAGTACTTTGATCTCTGAGTCACACGGCCAGTTTGTCAAACAGCAATTGGCCCAAAAATGCCTTATTGGTAACCAACGAGAGTGGCAAGCGCAAACAATGATTTAAAGAAATAAACTCTAGATCACAAATGTGTAGTATAGCAAGATCACCGTGGTAGCGTTGCGTGACAATAAAACACGTCATCAATGTTTGATAGAGAATATCAAACCATAATAACTGTGTATGTGATAATTAGTTTAATACCCTTCTATCTGGCAACAAAACTGACACCTTTTTTACAAGGAGTCATGTTTGCATAGACCACAATACCTGCAGCCATAATGCAAACAAAAAACATAACTCTGATAATATATGCACTGTCCTTGAAGTTGATTGGTCCACACCCGAGACAGCTTTCCTTAGAGCCTAGTCTCACATGGGTTGGACCAGATGACGCCAAAAGGCGCACGACTCAAAGACAATGCACCATCAGAGTATAAGAGCTCGGGGTTTGCATTTACACCATTGGAACCTCATTTGCCAGTAAAAAATATGATAATTGGTTTGTGTATGTAACTATGGCATACACTTTCCGCTTTCCACCCATTGTAGACACTGCACGTGGTGGACAGGGCCCACCGTGCTGGATGATGATAACTCGTAACGTTTTTTGTCACCCGACGTGGCATCGACCAACCACGGCTCACTGGACGAAGTAACTTGAGAAAGCCAATTGGGCCATGGTGCACGCGCGACACTAAACGCAGTGGCGATCAGCTCGACACGCGCACGTTTTACGATCTTTTCAAAGCGAAGCGGGCACTCTCTCTCTCTGGCTTCAAGCAACGCGCCACCTCAAAGGGATTGCGCTCGTGCACTAATCCTGCCGCTTGTGCCCTTAACCGTGATAAACCGACACGCCAGTGCATTCAGTGAGCCGGAGCGTAAAAGTAGCCGCTGTTATTCAAAGCTCAGAGACGTTAATTAACACCGCGTATATTATGCACAAGGCAAGCTGCCACGGTGGTGTAAATGGTTAGCAGTACACTGGACCTGCTAACCAAAGGTCGCCCTTGTGAATCAATCTTCTGGCATGGCAGCTGAAACGTGAATGCAAATACTGCGGTATAATAATAATAATGATGTATTGTTATATGGCCACGGGATTCATTTCAAAATTTATTTCGAATTTGCAACGTGCATGGAGGCGGCCACAGACAAGCAGGAAGTCAGCCAGAACCGGCGCCAAATATTCTCCAAGCTCTGTTGTCCTCTCTTGGAATATTTGACCAAATCGTGGCCGAGTTTCTAAAAATCCACCCCCCCCCCCCTTGCCCCGCCTCTGTCCACCAAGCAGTTAAAATGAGTTCACCACAGATCGTCAATCGGCAGGTTGCGTGTGATGGGGTAAAGTGTGGGTACTCTAGCACGTGGTCCAACGCATCTGGCCAGGGTGGAAGAGTAGACCAAAACATAATTTACCCTCCCCCTCTAGTGGAGGCCCTTCTGACAGCAGTGGTCGCCAGCAAGCAATTATTGCAGAGGTGCAGTTTCGGGGTGTGAAGATTACTCACGTAGACTCTTCCCTTGCTTAATTTCCGCGATACATGTAATTCTACGCTGTATTAATGCAATGCAATTTGGGTTTATGAAGCATCTCAACACGCTGTATAAATCTGGGGAGGTGCATGCAAAGCTACAGAATTTTAAGATGGTGAGTGGGGGGGGGGCAGTGTGCGGGGGGAAGGGACAATTAGTATGAAGATAATATTAATGATTTGAAACTTGAATTTCACGATACAATAAATATAAGCAGCTCACATTAACAATGAGAAGCAAAGCAGTGGTGTGAGAAAGCTATTGAAGAGCCGCACCTTTGCCTGTAGAATGCACAGTATGTGTGAGTGTGTATGTTACGTTACACGGCTGCGATTGTACTCTAGCCTTGTGTGTGATGGCAGCAGCGGCGATAAGTTCGGGAGCTAAACGCCAATGTCGAGGTCTGATCGCCCACGACGAGAGGGCTTCAACAGAGTGTTCGTGTAGATGTGTTTTGCTGCTCCTCCGTCGCAGGAGCGGACGACTTCGGCCCGTGTAGTGCGATTCAAATATCCCGCGCTTCACAAGGCCAAGAAGCAACACATAAACGAGTGCGCGCAAACGCAATCGCTGGAAACGCCGCGTAGAAATCCGTTGATATTTTGCACCGACGCCACTGGCTGATGAGTGTTGAGCGTCTGCGGGAAGCGCGATCATCTGCTTGGGACCTTGGGCTATGCCACGCAGAGCCACAGATAATTATAACAAAGCTATTCTCGCAGTGATCACCACGACTGTTTTTTGGCGTTGCGGAGTGCAAGGGATTACATCAGGCCGGGTTATATAATCAGATTAGAGCCACAGGCCCAGCTATTTGATGAAAACGTAAAACATCATCATCTTCAGCAGCAGCACCACTGCCTAGGTTTTGTAGCGGTTGTGTCATATCGCCGCTCGCTGATGGTGTGTTCTGGTTGTTACCGTGTGTTGTTTCGCACGACGTCCGACGTTTCACTGAAGGCGATTAATTTCTGAACCCTCATAATCCGCCCACTAATTGTTGAGAGTGCCGGATGTTTTCCGAGGCTCACGGTGTTGTTTTTTCACACGCGGTGTGCGGTGTGCGCGTTCAAAAGGATGTGCACTTTAGCTGCCTTGTAAAGCAGAGGACGGGGGAAAAAAACACAGGCAATAGCTTATAAACCCACTGGTATCCTGGAACCACCCCAACCTAATCTCTCGCTGGCTTCCCGCACTGCGTTTTCGTGCATTGAATCTCACTCTGGGCCACAATAAAACGGAACCCTTTAACACATCCTGGGTTGTAACCTTAATTTACCCTGACTGATGCCATCTGTCCTTTCATTCACCCACGGCTTAAGCGCAGAAAGCATTTTTCTGATTTCCTGACCAGGCAGGGTCCGTGCATTGTTTGACCAGAAGCGAGAGAGTTACGTTTTTTTTTTTTTTGGGGGGGGGGGGGGGTCAGGAATCGAAGGCGCAACCTTGGTTCGACTTCAGCTCCAGGGGACAACGAGATCCAACGTTTGGGTGAGCGTGGTCTGGGGAGAGGTCTGAGAGAGGAAATGGGCTCCGACCTTGGTGGTGTGATTACAAAAGCCTTAGCGATATATCACCGCGGCGGGGTGAACGTAAGTAACGGCACTTAATTAACTGGGACGTTGCCTAATGTACGTAATTAAACGA